>NC_140771.1:17566611-19966611 GCF_044657685.1 Stegodyphus dumicola | reverse complement strand
CGCTAGCGCCACCTACATATTTCATTAAAATCAATCTTTCTTTTCAAACATGCATTTCACAAGGTGTTTTCATATTTTTGTCCATCCACTGTATATCCACTCTGCTCCCGGCTCAGTGATCTCAGTTTGTTTATTCTTATATGTTTGTAAATTGTACATTTTTTGCTTTAAAAATGATTGAATTATGTTGTTCTTATCTTCCAATTAAGGTTTTCATGCCTTTAGTAAATCTGTAGATAATATTTTTAGAATTATCAACAATTTTAAAGTTGTTTAAGTGCTGCTAAGCCTAATAAATTTTTTGATGGCGGCCATTGCTTCTTTACATTTGAAACACCAGGATAGTGGATTTAATGCCTATCTAGAAAAACTTAGCTTTGCAACAACAAAGATAAAACGCCTTCATTTATTATTTTGAATTAAATCATGCTTAACCTGTCTGGAATTTTTTCGAGGAAATAAGTCTTTAAGATTTACTTCGTAATTTTTAATACAGATATTTGGAGTTTTTATGTATTTTTGCCTTTTCTCGAAGTGAGAACTGAATGAATTGAATGAGAAGTACTCAAACGTCTGTAAAACTGTTTCTTTTTTTGTTTTGTTTGCTTAATTTCTTTTATACATCCTTGTAGCTTTATTATAGTATTTGAATAGAATATGTGGCAACGATTAGATAATTCTTTAAATGATATAAATTTTGTGCATTCTGAGTTATAATATGAACGAAATATAATACTGTTAAGTGAACCTAGCGCCAGAGTGTCGCTATGGTAAACAAATCGAGTAAATTTTAAAGAATGCATTTATTCTATTGTAGTTTATGCGCTGTTGGCGAAGTAGATTTATTTCAATCCAATAAGTTTAAATGAAATGCAAGAAAAAATGCGTACAATTTAATATTCCGGACAAGGAAGTCATGTGGTGTACACATCAGATTTTTTTACTTGAATAATACAAAAGCAGTTTAGATTGTAAAACATGTTTAGGTGCTGTTTCATTAGTTTAGATAAAAAAACTACAAGCTTATGAAAATGTTGTCTGTAAACATTAGCGCTACAAGATTATAGAAATGTAGCCTGCAAACATTAATGAGAGCTCTGACATGTTCTATACATACCTTTTGAATCTTTGTTCCTCATAAAAAAATGTTTCATTTCTAAATATTGTTAAGTTGTTGTTCAAGCTAATTTAACATAATACTAGTGATGCATTTAATCTATAAGTTGGATTTTTATGCAAGACAAATCATCCATCGAGAAGATTCTAAAACTGGCGAAAAGGAGATAAAGAAGAGATTTGAACCTGATTAGAATAAAATATTATCGAATGCCCCAAGCATCCACGACAGGACAAGCTTTAAATTTTTAAGAGTACCCACCTTACTTAACATAGCTCATTCAAACAGGTTATATGGAGACATTTTTTTTTTTTTTTTTTTTTTACCTTATAAGGTATTTTCTCCTTCCCTCCAACCTGCCTTCATGGTGTAAAAATGGTCACACTCGGCGCGGATTCAAGAGGTCCAGGTTCAAGTCCCAGCGAGGGCATTGCACATTTTCCACATTTCCTGCTATAAAATAACCTAATGACTCTACAGTGGCGCCCGAACTAAAAGAAAGGGGGTGAACAATAATTCGTCCCCACCAGGATCTGGCGACTGGGTCCTCTAATCCTCAGTCGCCCTTTAAAAGGACTTCCCCATTTAAAGGGCGACAGAGGATTAGATTACCTTATATGTAAGGTATTTTCTGTCTGATTTCAACATGCCTTCGTAGTGTAACGGTAGCACACTCGGCGCGTATTCGAGAGTTCCAGGCTCAAGTCTCGGAAAGGGCACATTTCGTGCTTCAAAATAACTGAATGCATTTACAAGGTATAAAGACTCTCATGTGTATTATAATAAATGGTAACTTCTCCTACGGAAAATTGATCCTATTATACGGATTTTTTCAATAGAGCGTTGGGGGCGGGGTCTTAGTTTTTTCCGGATATTTGAAATTCTATTCTGTAAAGCAGTTTAGTTAATTTTCATCAGTATCCGTACTTGGTATGTACTACATTATGTACTGGATTTTCGAGAGGTAATTAATATTTTATTTTGAATTTCAAAGATTTTCGTTTTTCATTCAGCCCAGCGTTTGTCCTTATCCTTCAGATTAAGCGAGGATTCTCTTATTTTGCTTAATTTCCTTTAAAAGGTAGTACTTAGTGATGTTTTCTCAAGTCCTATATCCCTCTAATAAAATATCTCGATAAATGCATCGAAATCCAATCTGAAATCAATGTAGTAATGTTTCAAAGCCTGATAATATTTAGAATTCTTACTGTTCTTGTTAAATCTTTACCGATGGCGACCAGCTTTTTTTGTGAAAGAAAAGCAACATTATTGTAAAGTCGATACTACTTGATATGCTCATCGTGAACTCCACCTTCCATCAACGAAAGAAAATGATAATCTTTCTGAAGATTCTCAACACTTAGCTGAGTCGCACATTCTCTGTTACTTAAACCTAATAGCCTAAAGTGTTTGTACTTAGGGAACTGACTGAAAGTTAGTGTTCTTCCTTATAGATGGCGCAGTGATTTCATTACGAGATAATAAAAGGAACGTGACATGAGAGCTTCTTCTGCACACAAAAGCGAACTGCGAGAATTGTTTCCTTTTAATTCCTTGTCTATTCTTTCTAAATACAGATAATTGTTTAAGCGATTACGAATTCAGTTTTTTTTTTCTGTAATACCAGACAACTCTACTCGGAATAAATTATGTACAGTTTCAGAGAAATTTGATTAAAATGAATAATACCTTATCGTTCAAATTTGTTAAAACCTTTTATTGAGTTACATCCACCGCCTAGACTTTTAAAAATCCATAAGCGCAGTTCATGACATTTCTTTAATTTTCGTTATTCGCAACGCAATTACAGAGATATTCTTAACAATAGGAGCATATCTCTTTTTAATGTGTTTAAACTAAGTCACAAATTATTTCAAAATATATATCCTGAATATTATAATCTAAAAACCAGCTGTTTTATTACAATGCAATTCATGATAGTGTCCATAAAAACTTCCAAATTTTTCGGAAGACACGCATGGGCAGTTTCAAATTGTACATAGTGTTACCGTGAAAGACCGAAATTGGAGAATGTCGACTTTCACCGGAGAATGTCAACATTCACCAAATACGTCGGTGAAAGATCGAATATTGCATTACATTCTTGTATATTCGGACCCTCACTGGTGTATGTCGACAATCACAGATATGCTCTGGTGTAGGTTGAAAAGAGAGGAGTATATGTACACGCTGTCATTGCAAAAGGAAGCGTTCCACAAATAAATGCAATTGTAAAATCAAGGGCCTCTTGTGCAATTCAAAGTGTCATAATAGTTTAAGTTGTTGCAATAAATAAGATTTGAATCACGTAATTTAGTAAGTTTTTAACTTTTATTATTTTCCTTTCTCATTTTGAATGTACAGTGTGTTTTAAGTTCTTATGTTCTTAAGTTCTTATTTTAAGTTTCAAGTGCGTTTTTTCGCGACCGAATTAAGGAGAAGAAAATATAATACTCTTATGTGTTCAACATTCACCATTAGTACATGGTGAATGTCGACATTAATTAAAGTAAGAAATAAGAGTATTTGGAAAGTATTTCGGACATACACCAAGCAACTATGTGAATGTCGACATTCTCCAGATTTCGGTGTTTCACCGTAACATATATATATGCCTTTACTCCAAATGAAAATGTTTCTTACGTTAATATTATTTTAATTGCAATGAGGGGGAATTTTGTTCTATTTTTATTGCCATAGGAGTATTCCCCGTGTGTATTTCATTGAAAGTTTTTCCTCGTTGTGTTTAAATATTGTGGGTAAATCCACTTAAGACTTTGTTCTATGTCCGAAATGTGTCATACTTGTAAAGGCATATGACGCAAAACTTATAAACCTGGCAGTGTTTCAATTTCTGACTTCAAATCCCTAATCGAAATTTCCTGTCACTCTAGAATCCTTCGTGGTACACAGATACATTTTTATCAGAATGCTTACAACATCTTGTAACTGAACGTAACCTGAAGGCCACCTATCTGAAGAGCTCAACTATTCAACAACTCAAGAGATATTAAGATTTTATACCTTAGTATAAAATCTTAATAATTGGCTTGAGCATTTTAATTGTTAAAATACTATTACACTACTATTATAGTTTTACAATATTTAACTGAAAAATAGATTTACAATGCTGTCTTTGACAAAATATTAAATATAAGAGTATACTGCTACAAAAATATAACAAACTGGGCAAAATATGCAAAGCATATACAAATGTAAAATTTGTTACTGTAATTATCGTTATTCCGAAGGGGCGTTAGCCCAAATGGGCTATTAGCCACAAAACGACATTTTCCATCGAATCACTTAAATGCGATGTATTACTTTTCAAATTGTTGCCACCAAATATTTAAAAAAAAAACTAAATAATGAATAATCTGCATTAATATATGTATTCTAGCATTGTGAAAAAACCACGATATCTAGATTCATCAAATTCTGAATAACATAGTCCTCCGCCCGAAGAAGGGCATCTGGAAGCACGAATTTGGAATTTGTTTTATTGTCTATTTGTGTAAAACTGTAACGAATTTTTTATTAAAATATCAAGTTTCAAAGCGGCAGTGGCAACACTGTAGTGAATGAAACATTTTCATCTCCAGGGGAGACCGTCTGTCGGAAATTCTAAGAATATGCTATTTTTTAATATAGTTAGCCCAAAGTGGGGTTAGCCCAAATGAACTCAAAACGTGTATCTGTGTGTAAATGAAAAGAAAAGCCCGTTTGGGTTTAATATGAGATCTGAAAGCTGACAGATTTTTATTTTAATTTGTTTATTACTTTTACTGTACGTATGAAATAAATGGCGAATAAATAAAAACAGCAGTTTCAGCTCTAAAATTCACAATTAAATTGTATGCATTTCTTTAGCAATGCTTCAAATGAACTAATTTAATGTATTTTATTTAGATATTACTCGCATGAAGGTTGGAAAAGCCATCTAAGGATTTGACTGGCCTATTAAAGTATGCGGAGGAGATTCTACCTGAAGTACACAATTATTGGAGCTCTTCTGTTGGTCATTCATTCCACAAACTCAAGTAAGCTACGATATTTTCTTATATATCCTAAAGTAAATATTTATAGATAAAAAATAACCAAGGCTAGTATAGTTAATGCCAAGGGAGGGAAGGAGACTTATAACTTGGGCTTTTGAAATTTATTAAATTTATACCCTTATCTCAAAACTGATTTTTTTATAGCTACCACTTTCTCAGATGTCAGCAACCTACAATCCTTAACAATTGGCTGATATTAAAGCCACTTTAATTCGCCAGCAATATCTTTATCAAAATAGACCTATACAAATAAAAATACAATTTAGAGGTAACAGAATGTATTTTATTCTATCATAGTTTGCTTAAAACCATCAGACGGAAAATAAATAAATAAACACGAAATTTTATATATATATATATATAAAATTATATATATATATATATTTCAAAATGATTAGAATATAATGAATATTCTTTCGCAATCTTAAAAATCCTTCCCTGAAATTCCACATCGTTAATATTTACTCTGTATATCAAAACAGTGTATCTAAAGCAAATATCCGTTTCACAAAATCCCCTATTTGCTCTAATACTTTTTTCAGATGAAATCCCCCCTTCTTTGTTGCACGCGGAAGATTATATTTAGAAGCAGGAGAAAATGTTAACAAATTTACTAATAGCAGCAAAAAAAGTTGAGGGAAGGAAATTAAAATCTCTGGATAAGGTTTTAAGGTAATTGTTTCTATGAAGGAATTAGTTCACAGACTAAAATAAGAGAAAATGTCAACATTTAGTAACATTAGATACATATTTTTCTATCAAAAAAAAGGAATTTACATTTTAAAAATATTTGTTTATTTTGCCTCGAATCTTTGCGAAGTAAAGTCTAGTACCAAATATATTTGTATATGAACAGTGAAAATTGCTTAACTTGACCATTTAAAGTTTAAATGATTTTAATCTTCTGCAGAGGTAGCGTTCATGATAGACTTCCTTGTATATAGGTATATGTGTTGTAATATTTTATTATTTAACAAATAACTATATTTATTATTGAAGTGGCAACGCCCTGTTTGTGTGATGTAACCGTTGCTCAGCAACGTAAGATATTGTTTAAAATGAGATTCTGAAGTTTTATCAGCTAGCAGTGGTACGAAATATTTATAGAGAAAGAAACTGTCATAGTAGGCTGGAGTGCGAAGCTGTAACAGATATGATTGAATTTAAATTATCTATATTTGTGAATTAAGAATACAATTTTATGTTTACAAAAAAGCTAATCTGTTATTTCGATAAAAACTGCAAAATACTTTACAGTGTATATGTACAGGACGTTTTCGAATCCGGCGGATAAATCCAGAGGGATGATAGTAGGCACCAGGAGGATGAAAAATTACCGTAGGACATTTGGGGGTCACAAACCAGATTTACTGGATGAAAATCGCAAAAATACCCGTCGAGAGGACAACGAGCCTGATGAAGAGAGTGGCCAAAACGAATGTGAGGATTAGGTGCACTGCTATTGAGAAGAAACTTTTTATATCAGACACCTGTTGATACACTGGAGGATCTGGCAGCAGGATCGGTTGCCAGCACACCGAGATATTTGAACGAGTCGCGCAATCCTTCGTCGTAGGTGTTGGCTGTGAAGTGACCTTCGTGGCCGCAACTGAGAACAATTCCTAGAAAACTATCTCGTTTTCTCTTTTCTGACGTTGAACTCTGATGCACTGTAATCCTGCTTTAGCACATAATTTTTTTTTTCTACTTATTATTGGTCCTTATGTTTCCATTTGAAGGTCACGTAATTACGACGTTCCTTCAAAATTATTTTTGCGATTTTCTCCCACTAAACGTGGTTTGCGACGAAAAGTCAATTTTTCATCCTCTTGAAGCCTACTACACCCTTCTGAATTTGCCGGTCGAATTAGGAAACACACATTTTATTTATATTTTACTAAGGTGAGAAAACTTTAGGCTTTTCAGGGAGAAAATCGAGCGCATATGCAGCTCAGATTGGTTAAATTAAATTTTTCAAAAATTAATAATCTGCTTTTGGGGAAAGTGAATATGCTTCTGTTGCTGTCATTTATGCTCACTCGCCTGACAGCCCAAGTCCACGCAGCTCCTCGTATGTATAGGATGTATAGGATTTTAATGTTTTCGTTCTTAAGAATATCGCCAGAAAATGTTACAGCGTACAGTGCATAATTCGATACTGGTTTTAGAACTACATCTTTTGCATTGTATCTTTACTTATTATTACTACTGTTATTATAAATATAAAATTCAGCTATAGATCATTTATAGATTTTACGGTTGAGAAATTTGAATGAGGTATGGAATTCCAGATACAGTGAAGGTACAGATATAATGCCTTGCAACATAAATAAACGAATTACTAAATTAGTTTGAAATTTTTGAGTCTATGACAAAATTCTCGAAAACACATCTTCAATGTTATGTCTTCCAACTCCTGTACTTACTTTAGAAGAATCGGAAGTTGTTCCTTCAAGTAGGGCACAAAACGTTCAGAATTGGTCTTCTCGCTGGATCAGCAAACTAACAATAGAGTTTTTTGGCGCTTTCTTGGTGAAAGGGAGAAAGCTTCCTTATAGTTGCTCAATAATTCATTCTCAGTAATTACATACATAAAGCTTTCCGTATGTCGCCAGGTTTCACGGTATTTTGCCTAATATTTTTCGATAGACATTCAAACAAGCATATTTTAAAAACATTATCTCATGTTCTATTTGATTTCCCCATTATATATTTCCATTTGTCTTTTCATCTATTCCAAAAATAGCGCTTTTAACATTGTTTGGCTGGGTTGGCCTGGATCCCGCCCATAAAAGTCACAGATGGAAAAGGGCTTTCCGATAGATTATCCATTATTTGTCAGGAACCTGTAAACAGATCTGAAGTGTTTCCCCAAAATAAGCATTATTCCAAGAGGTCTTGAATCCTGGTTTTTTTCTCACCTGTCAATGTATATATGGGAATGATGAATCGTTACTGCCTCTCCGTTTTTCATTTTCTAGGGAAAACTAGAGAATGAAAAATATAAACAAAATACAAATGCACATAAAAGCAATACTGCAGCACTATGTAGCTGCATCTAAATTAGTGGTATATATGTTTGTAAACATATGCACAAGGTGAGAAAATAAAATACCACGCAATAAAATTAAAAGCAGAAAGATATTCCTCAGAAAAGGTTTGTTTTCTTTAAGATTATTTTTAAGATTAATGACTTCTCAAAGCTTTATCCTACTATGAAATAACACTACGGGTGTAAAATAATTGCACCTTATTGAAACGTATATTACTTCCACATAACTAAACCCAAATATTAATTCAAATACTTCCCTGAAATATTTTCTAGCTGATCAGCTTACTGGTTAGTTAAAAAGATTTACTGTTTTCTTAGAAAAATGACTAACAATTAAAAAATTATTTTTAAAACTTAGTCTTAAAAAAACATTTTAAAGAAATCTTATCCGACTTTCAAAACATCTTTGATATTCAGCTCCACACAATATTTAGAAATATCTGGGAAATGTATTTTCTTTCAATCTCTATAATATCATATATATCATATCATTCTACGACACGAAATGATAATGCTTTAATATAAAAAAAAATCTGATGTGTACACCACATGACTTCCTTGTACGGAATATTAAATTATACGCTTTTTTTTTTTTTTTTTTTTTTTTTTTTGGGAATTAAATCTACTTCGTCGACAGCGCATAAACCGCAATAGAATAAATGCATTCTTTGAAATGCACTCTATTTGTTTACCATAGCGACACTCTAGCGCTAGGTTCACTTTATTATATTTCGTTCATATTATAACTCAGAATGCACAAAATTTATATCATTTAAAGAATTATCTAATCGTTGCCGCATGTCCTGTTCAAATACTATAATAAAGCTAGAACGATGTATAAAAGAAATTAAGCAAACAAAACAAAAATGAAACAGTTTTTCACAGACAATTGAGTATTTTTCATTCAATTAATTCAGTTCTCCTTTCGCGACAAGGCAAAAATACATAAAAACACGAAATATCTGTATTAAAAATTACGAAGTAAGTCTTAAACACTTATTTCCTCGAAAAAACTCCAGATGGGCTTAAGCATGATTTAATTCGCAATAATAAATGAAATCTTTGTTGTTGCGAAACTACGTTTCTCTAGATTGGCAACAAATCCACTATTCTTCTGTTTCAAATGTAAACAAACAATGGCCGCCATCAAAAAAATTATTAGGCTTAGCGGCACTTAAACAACTTTAAAATTGTTGATAATTCTAAAAATATTGCATACAGATTTACTAAAGGAATAAAAACCTTAACCGGAAGATAAGAACAACATAATTCAATCATTTTTAAAGCAAAAAACGTACAATTTGCAAACATATAAGTGTAAAGTAATTGTGATCACTGAGCCGGGTAGCAGAGTGGATATATATATAAATATACGTTTGGCGCGGCCGATTGCAACCAAAATACGAGGTGCACATCTACATGTTATAGTAGTCCTCTATACAAAATTTCAACATTCCGAGGCTACTCGTTTTTGAGTTATGCGAGATACGTACTCACGTACGTATGTACATACGTTCGTACAGACGCCACGAAAAATTCTCTTCAGAATTCATTTTAAAGCAGTTTTATAATTTTTTTGGAGGAAAAGAGTCTTTTATTCTGTCCTTACGTAACATCGTTAAATTGCATTCGAAAGCGGTAAGAATGAATATTTTCGTTGAAATGTGCTGCCTGAAACATTTCGGAATTACAATACTTCCTTTTCACTTCGTACAAGGAAGTAAAAATAACATAATCTGTTATACTTCATTCTTTAATTCAATTTGTCTCTCAAAGTACCATAAGAAATTGATGGAAGAAATAATCAGAGTAATATTTTTCATTTAAAGATCAGCTATATATTGAAAACATCATGTAGTTTGACTTCTGAGGTGACGCAACAATATTTCCATCATTTATCTCACCTTCACTTTCCAGAATTACTTCAGCCCATATTCCTGTTTTAATAAGCCATCTTCTTTTGCAATCTTCTGTTTTTGTTTAGCCGGTTTCTGTTTTTAGAACAAGATGAACGGGTTCTCAGGATTCTGCTACTTTCTTCTTAAGACCAGCTGATCTCGGTATTATCTGATTTTCTTCCCCCTTCTCTGTGTTCGGCTATTATGCAACTCAATATTACTTGCCATTTGCTTATAGATCGTGTTTTTACCCTATTCATACAATTAGGCTGATGAAATTCCGGCATACCTGAATTAAACTTATGAAATCAATTCCACATTTCATTAAAAGACTTTTTACTGCCGATTCCTGAATTTACCATTACTTCAGGCGATGATCTAATTATTTTTTCGGGTTTATGATTCTTTGATTTGTTTTTCTCACTTATTTTCTTAAATCATTTATTATCCTCATCTTAATAAATAAGTTTTCTTTTCTTCTGTCCGACTCCTTTTAGTCTTTCCTCAAAATGAGTCTGAGGAATTTCTCCTCATATTTTAATATTTTTCTAGTGAGAGATTTTTGTGCTATAACCTTAGAACTTTGTATACAAATTTTAAGCTTAATTGCGTAGTTCACTTCTTTCTCTAGCCATAAAGTCGACTTTACAGCTATCAAATTTATGACATACATGGCTGAACAAAGAAAATTCTCGACATTCTACAGTTGGAGAAGCAGAGAAAACAGTAGTCGTAATCAACTGACGGATGCTGAAGACGATGCTCTCTTCCTAACACCTAGTCTTCTGCACTTTCCACTGATTAATCTTCCAAGATTCAGTTTAACCAACAGCAAATATGAAATCGCTAAAATGCAGATAATGGTGGATATTGAACGCACCATTCACCTCTAAGTGTCCCAATGTGTGCGTTGATTTTTCCGTTTTAGAATATTGCACTCACTATGCACGTATTATTTCTATTTCATGCTGGTCGCGTATTGAACACGTGGTTCTTTCTTTTAGTATTATTAAGTTTATGCTTCATTTAATGTAACTGTGCCGGCATTTTCTAAAAATCTTCCCATATCAATCTTGTGAAAAGTTTCACATGAATATTCTTCTTTCGCAAAGCGAAGAAATTTATCTTTGCTTTTGAAAAGTTTAATTTAAATAAAGTGAAGGAAATGAAATGAATCTAAAAGATAATTACAACAAATGCAACGTTTTTATCTTCCCTCTAATGATCACTTCTAAGGTATTAAACGAATATACCTTTGGAATTGCGAAATACATATGATGAATCTAAATATATTGTAGTTTAAATACATGAAGTTTCATAAAAGTAAAACGCTACATATTTAAAATGAGAAAATTATGAAGATTTATATCTATATCGTCTAATCAGACATAAACTTTCCTTTATATAAATCCTCTTTTGAAATATTATCAACATCACTGAAAGTTCAAAAGTAAACCATCTTAGGAGGAGAAAAATTGACTTAAGCGCATTATCGACGCACTTTTAAAAGTTTTAAATCTTTGAAAATTTTTATTCTACTTTTCTTCGACAACAATAAGAAAATAAAAGAAATATATTTCAGAAAAATGAAGACTACGAGCTTTACATATTTTGATATCTTAGATATTATTCTCTATCACGCCATTTGAGCACGAGCTCGACTACTAGCCGATCAGTTCAAAAGAATTTCCAATAGAAATTCTTTTAAACTGATTTATGCCGCACATATCTCCTATTATGATTTTCACGAATATTTTTTCCATAATGGTTTGAAAAGAGGTTTCACAGAATCGCTTTAAAATTTCTACTGTCCATTTCATTAATAAATGGTATACTGCAGTAATTTATGAACAAAAACTGTTCACTAATTTATTTTAATAAATTTTCAATTCTAAGTATCATTTGGAGAAACTTGGAAATCATCATTTCCTGCATGTTAAATTCACCATCTTTATATAAGTCTTTCTCAGTAAATCTACAAGTTAGAATAATAAATTTTTACGGTTTAGCTTGATACACATTTTACACATTTTACAAATTGCACGAACAATTTCTTTAAAAATTACCTCACAAAATGTTAACTCCTCAGTGTTGATTCAATTTGGTGTATATTTATTAATATCTCTTTTCTTATTAAATATACTTCATTTCTTTTTTTACAAATCGAAATTTAGGTCAATCCAAATAAAATTCGGAGATATTATCTTATTTTTATTTTTAATTTACAATTTTTAGTAAATTTTACAATTTTTTTCTAAAACATTTTTGAATTGTGACCTATTAAATTTTTACAACCAACTTAAAGTAGATGTATCTCTAGGCTTAGCTGCAAAAAAATAGGGTTTTTTTATTAAAATTTCTCAAAATATACGTGAATTTATATTTTGGCGCGTTCTGAAATTTGGTATGTTTGTTATAAGCGATAAGAACCCCAAATATGGTTTACGTTCTTTGTTAAAATTATTTGGGAGAATGAACAATTCACATTTTTTCCGTTCGTGCACAGCGTAAGGGAAAGTGAAGAAGTTTACTATAAAATAAGAATGTCACCAGCTAAATTACTCTTGACACAAACTGAAAAAAGAGCGTCAAGATAATTCTGAAATTTCTCGCTAAGTTTCTGACCAAATTTTACAAAGTTTAAAATTTGGGTATAGTTTTCTTAAAATTGGAAGATGGGAAAAACGATTTGCCATTTCAGAAAAATACTGTCAAGAACAATGCTATATGTAAATCTAATACATATCCTAAATCGCGCTTTCGAGACATGAAAAACACAATTTAAATTTCGGCAATAATTCTCCCTCCTGTTTGGTGTGTGTAGAGTGCTCCATCTATGAGCCAATGTCTTCGGTGGCAAGAATGAACATGATTCCTAACTATAAGACAAAGCAACTACTTATAAATGAAGGACGTTAACCTGATCAAGCAACGTAAGAAACGTTAAAAGGATATTGTGCAAGAGTGATGAGATAATTAGAGTATCGTATAACAGTAAATACAGAATATTTCATGAGGAGTTTATTTCACCAGAAAGGATTACATGCCAAGAATTCATTTCACTAGGTTGCAAAATTCATAAATCCTTTATTCTGATGTTTTTAGACTTCAGACAGAGGATATTTATAAATTTATAAAACGCGACCTCACTTTTGCAAGAACGAGACACTAAGTTATCGCGGATAAATGCTCTGAACAAACAACAGTTTTCAATGGACATGAAAATTAAACTGATCCTTCATTCCTCTTCTCGCCAGGTTTGGTTTCATTCCTTGTTTTCAAGAAGAAAACCAAAGCATAAGATCGATGTATTTCTTATTAAGAATATTCAGATGGAACTGCAAACCGCGTATTAACAACTTTCAGCTAAAAGAAAACTTTCCAAATTTATTAGCCCAAAGGTGATCATATGGGCTATTAATTTTGTTTTGGCATTTTGCGTCGATTCACTGTAAATGTCCGTGTCACTTTTCAAGTAGTTGCCACGAAATATTATTGCCCTGTGTTATATTTAAAGAAATTAAATAATGAGAAACCTGTATAAATGTACACTGAGAAAAAAATGGGACAGTTTTTATATCTCCCGTTCTACTGGGCAGATTGACAAAATTCAGATTGCAGTTTTCATATCTCGAAAGTGTGACTTAGGATATATATTAGATTTATTTATAGTATTGTTCTAACATAGGTATTTTGACACAAAATCGGACTTTTTCTGAAATAACTTACAATGTTTTTTTTTTTTCATATTTCGATTCTACGACTCAAATTATGCCTAGATATTAAATTTTGTAAAATTTTGTGCGACATTTTCGGATAAATTCAAAAATTTATCTTGGCGAAATGTTTTCAGTTTGGAAAAGAATAATTCACTTGGCGAACTTCTTAATATATGGCAACCAATTTTCCTTTCCCTTCCATTATTCCGGAGTGGAAAAAAAGGCACCTCTTTCCTACCTTTTTACAATGTGTATGAGCGGAGAAAGGTCACATCGTTTTTACTTCCAAATAAGTTTCGCAAAGTGTTTAAACCACATCTGATGCTTTACTACTTTCAGCAAATATGCCAAATTTCAAAACGTGCCAATATATAAATTCACGTATATCTTCGGAAATTTTGAATAAAAAATTGTCATTTTTTGCAGGTATGCTTAGAAATACGTCTACTTTAAGATAATGGCAAAGTTTTTATAGATTATAATTGAAAATATTTTTTGAAAAACTTATTAAAATTAATTTAAAGTACAAATTTTAGAAATAAATCACAAAAAAATGGGTGAATTTTATTTGGAAAGAACCTGAATTTCGAAATGTGAAAGGAATAATCAAATACGGTTAAAAATAAAAGAGATTAATAAATAATATACTAAATTAACACTGAGGTGTTAAAATTTTGAGATCTAATTTTTAAAAAACTGCTCGTGCAATTTTTAAAAACTTGGCACTTACGCGTAATGTGAGTCGTAGAATGGAAATATGGGAAAACCTTCGTATGTTATTTCAGAAACAGTTCGATTTTGTGTCAAAATACCTATATTAGAACAATGCTATACATAAATCTAATGCATATCTTAAGTCGCGCTTTCGAGACTTGGAAAATGCAAGTTGAATTTCGTCAATCGGTCGAGTAGAACGGGAGATATAGAACTGCCCTATTTTTTTTCGCAGTATGTTTCTCGCATTGTAATAAAATAATGGTTCCTAGAGCCATTAAATTTTGAATAACGTTATCATCCTCCTGATATTCGCATTTGAAAGCTCAAATTCGGAATTTGGAGTTTGTCTTATTACCTGTTTCCTATTTTGTAACACTTCAACGAAATTTTTATTGAGAAACTGAACGAGTTTTAAAGCGGGCAATGGCAACACTGTACGAAAAAGAACACATTGTTATCTCCAGCGCTCGAGACAGTACATCGGAAATTCTAAAGATTTGCTAAAAATTATTTTGTGTTATTGCGTTTGAATTGAATTTTATGGTTTAAGTGCGATAAATAAAGGTATAGGGTATTTCTTCCACTTCCCTAGCGTGCCTTCGTGGTGTAACGGTAGCACGCTGGGCCGGTATTCCAGAGGTCCGTGGTTCGATTCCCGGCAAAGGCGGTTGCTAATTTTTCCTCTCTCTGGCTTCCAAAAAATCCTAATGACTCTACAAAGGTAACATACAAAACGTTTAAAAGCGCCCCTAAAGTAAAATCTAAAAACATTGAGGTTTTAGTCCAAAGGGATTTCAGTCCCGAAGGACTATTGCTTTCGTTTTGGCATTTTGCGTCGGACTCATAAACGTCGGTTCACTTTTCAAACTGTTGCCACAAAATGTTAGAGTCCTGCATTATATTTGAAGAAATTAAATAATGAAAAATATGCATAAATGATTGTCTATTTCTCGCATTGTGATAAAACAATGGTACATAGAGCCATCGAATTTTGAATGACGAAATCCTACTGCGAATATGGGCATCTGAAATCCAAAATTTGGAATTTGTTTTATTATAGATTTTATTTTTTGTAAAACTTTAACAAATTTTTGATTTACAAACTCAATGTTTTAAAAGCGAGAAATGGCAACGTTATATAGAAAAAAAAAATACTTTTATCTCCAGCTCGCGAGACTGTGTATATCGGAAATTCTAAAGATATGCTTAATTTAACATTATTTTGCGATATTGCTCTTGAACTGAATTTTATGGTTTAATTGCAAAGAACATGATATTTAATAAATAAAGGTAACACTCAAAACGTTAAAAAAACGCCCCTTTGGACGTAATTTAAAATTTGAAAAATTTCAGATTTTTTTTTTTTTTTTTTTTTTTTTAATCTTATCTTATCTTCTTCCATGTACTGTAACTGTATTCGTGTATTGTAGGCAAACAATTCTTACGCTTCAGCGAAAATCAATTTCATTCATTCACAGGAGCATTCACAGGAGCACCTCATGAGAAAAACTTTAAATTATTTATTTGGAGGTGGGTCAAACCAGAAGTGTAGGTAATAAAATGCTTTTAAGCTATAGTTTCGGAGGACTGTTAACAGTCCTTTCATCATTTTGGTTATAGCGATGCGTGTGCCTTTTATCAAAACATGCGCGTAGAATTTCAACATCATTAGTAATACTTTTGAATAAATGAGATACATTCCTATGACCTCAGAGATCACGTGACTTATGTATAGCTAATGTAGACAAACAGGTATTCTCCCTCTTCATATTTTGGATAATGTATAGTATTCCGCATAATATTCGAACTCTGAACATGGTTAATTTTTTTTCTTACTATCTTGCGTTATGAATATTAAAATTTTTGCCAAGATTTTGTTTAAAATAAGTGTACAAGGAAAACCGTTCCGGTTGCAATGTCTAAGGATGAGTACTGATTTAGACTTTGCATACCAATATTAAAGATAAATTTGACATCTAATTTTGTGAAGTATTACTATCGTAACCTTCTTCAAGGCACTGCGCGGCAGCACCAATTTTGTAAAATCCTCTTTCGAAAGCGAAAAGCCTAAAATTAATAAACTAATGCACATGTTCAGCTATGATAATCCTTTCCTCAAAATTTCAATAAAATTAAGTCAATTTTATCTCAGTATATTCTACATTTTCATCTGAAATTTTTATACTTTGGTATGGAAATAACTAATGGAATTTTTATCTTTTTATTTAAGTTCTGAAAGCCTTATAAATACAATAAAGAGTATTCCGCCAAACCGCTTTCCGAAATCAGATTTAGTTTCCTCTCCCCCCTTCAAAATTTCACATTTTTTACTGTTCAGAGATTTCAATTATTTATACATAATGGCTTTACTTTTACATTTTACTTAGTTTTCTTTGAAATTTAAAACTTATGTTACAGAAACGAATAGTTGAAATCATTTCATTGCTTCTTAAAGTTTTACGTTTAGAATACTCCAGAGATGAATTTATTCTACTTTTATTTCGAAATAATATGCTGTTGCTAACTTTTGATGTCACATACGTTTAGCAATTATTTAGAGGGTTTTTGAGAATGCAGCTCCGATATATATATATATGTAAAAAAGGCGTTTTTGAAGTATTTTATGTTTGCTAAACCTTTTAAAGCAAGTTTTCTTCTGTTCATTTTTTATTTTTGAAGATTTTAAGGTTTTAGACGCGTTTTATTAAAATGTCAGAGAGCTGAAACGTTATTCAGTAACATCCATGATTTATCTAGTATTAATGCGTATACTTGCATTTCGATGAAGCCACAGAAAAATTAGATGTAGGTTAAATCGCATAAAACAGCATATCACTTTTCAAATTATTGCCAATAAATATTATCCCCTTGCATTAATATTTAAAGAAATTAAATAATGAAAAATATGCATGAATGTCTTGGTTTATTGAATTGAATGTATATATATATATATATATATATATATAATATATATTCAGGAGCAGGAATTTTGATGGCGTAGAAGTGTTGATCCATAATGACTAAAAAATTGGAGGCGAAGGCAGAATAAATCTTCAGCTTTATTTTCAGCAACATGTTGCGGCTACACACAAGTCGGTACATTAAATGTGTGTTCCAAAAGGCTTGCATTTTTGATAGATTTGCAGCAAAAAGGAAGAAGCAGACAGACTGCAGTCCAGCTAAGGCAAAGCTTAGAAACAAAGTGCGTAATATTCAGGATGAAATTTTAAATCAAACTGAGTTAGTTTTTGTTCTCAAAGCATTCTGATTGAATAGTTAATATTGCTGTAAAATTATTATTGGCTGCTTAATTTTTAGTTCAATTTACATCACCAGAATTACATAAGAGTCGTATGGTATAGATTTTTTCTCGAAACTGAGTTAGTTTTGGTTCTCAAAGCATTTTGATTGGATAGTTAATATTGCCGCAAAATTATTATTGGCTGCTTAAGTTTTAATTCAATTTACATCACCAGAATTACGTAAGAGTCATATGACATAGATTTTTCTTGAAAGGACGCAGGGCAAATAGATGTTGCTATTTTTAGAATAGAGAAGGGAAATTAATTTACGCTGCTAATTTAATCTTTTACATATTCTTTATTTTTCTTACATATATATATTTCGCGTTGTGGAAAAACAACGGTACCTAGCGCAATCAAATTTTGAATGACATAGTCCTTTGCCGGAATATACGCACCTGGAATCCCGAATCCGGAATATGGATTTTGTTTTCTTATCTATGTCATATTTTGTAACACTTTAACGAATTGTTGATTAAGGAACTCAACGATTTCAAAGCCAGCATTGCCGAAAAACGGAATAAAACATTTTTATTTCTAACTCGCGAATCTGTCTGTCGTAAATTCTAAAGATATGCTGTATTTAAATATTTTGTGCTTTTGCTGTTGAATCTAATTTTATGTAGGGCAGGGGCCAAGAGCGTGATGGTTAATTAATAACTAAATTTTATTAAACTATTATCGGATTTGTGCGTTCAATCTATTACGAACCCGTACACATTCAACAATATGACGAACTGAGTAAAAACTCATAAAAGCAGAAAATTATATGACAACACTTAATGTTGCATCGGGAATTCTAAACGTATACTTTGCTGCTTTTAAAATATTTGTAATTTTCCTATTGGATTGTATATGGCGTAAGTAGGGAGAAAATTATGGTATAATAATAAGACTAAAAAGGCAAAAAAGTGGGTTAGTAGGAGTGAATGTAACAGCAGACTTGTAGACTGCGAGATCAGCCAAAGAGTAAAAAAAACCTTTACAATCCCTTTTGGGTGACCGTTAAAATCTGAAACTTTTCAGATTCTTTTAAGCTTTTTTTAACTTGGTTGCTAAATTGTTCTACGTGAGATAGTAGGCGCAGAAATGACAGGTTAAATTATCTGGATGGTCGCCAAGAGAAATTGTTGAATTTCTCAAAAGTTTCTCTACCTAAGATTTACAATTACAACTTCATGATTAAATGCCATTGCTCAGAATTTAATATTTCAAAATTAATGCAAGAAACGGAAGAAATATTTAGTTGCACAAATAACTAGAACGAAATGAAATAAGTTAAATATTTCAAAACTGAACTTACATCTCTGCGCGATTATTCCAAAAATAAGATATTGCAAAGCCGTTACTTTGAGAAAAACGCCCTAAGACTTGTCATGTGCTTTGTTTTAAGAAAAACTGATTTATGATTCCTATAGAACAATTCTCAAATTTCCATAATAAGATTTGCATCTGCCTTCTTAGAACTATCTAAAGCGTCGATAAATAACGTAGAAAATGCGTGCAAATGTAAACAGCGTAAATAGATTAACGTTCTCCACTATTATTTAATTTATACATTTATATCGAATTAGTTTAGAGTTATCTGTTAACAGAATCATTTTGTAAGAGACATTTTATAAGAAACTGGTTCATAGTTCTGCTACTGTTGTGTAGAGAATTTGTCTGATAGCGTTATAAAAACTAGGTGAATGATTTTCTGATTTATGGAAATCTTAATTTTATTTGATTCTGAATTATTTATTTTAAGGCTTTAATTTTGGGGAAAAACAGATGCTTCTGGGAATATTATTTAGTTTAAAAGAGTATTATTTATTTTCTTTTATTTGCAAATTTTGTACAAGCTTTGATTCATTGTGAAAAGAAGCAGGGAAAGGGAAGCAATTTTTGCTAAGTCATGATTTCGCGCGCTTTGTCCTTTAGAATGTTCTAGAAGGAATTTCATTGTGTAGTTGACCTTAAGAGAGGAAGTACGTAACAGAAAGGTCAAAGGTTGCTACTTGACTTTCGATGTAAGTCATTCAGGTTTTGGCGATTGAGGGTCCGGTTGTTGGCTAAGTGAAGAAGGGCGCGCATGCGCGATCACCCTTATTTCCGCATTCAGGGGTTGAAAACGCAAATTTTGCCAAAATTAAGGGGGCGATAATTGAAGACATAGTGGAAGCCCGCGTTTGGAAAGGAGACGAAGGAAATTCGAGTTTGAACCACTTACTGGCTTGCTGAACTTACTTTTGGACGTTACTCTTGAAACTTGCTTGAAAGCGATAGAAAAGATGTAATTTACGAAGAGAGATGTTTCCCGGCGGGAAGCGGCAAATATGCTCCCCGGCCGCGTTTTGGTTAAGAGGCGAGATTGAAGAGGTATGAATATTTGCTGAAAGATGCTAATGCGTGAAAAATTAAATATATTGCGCTTTGCTGAATGATAACATACTTCAAAATATTTTAATTTGCGCAGTGGCAAATTATTAAAATAGCCGATATGTGTATATTATATCTATCTATCTATATATCTATATCTATATCTATCTATCTATACCTATATCTATCTATCTATATCTATATCTATCTATCTATATCTATATGTATCTATCTATATATATATCCAGTTAATAGATAGACAGGTAACACAGGATCACTGAATTGTAAGTAGAAATGCTAACAACATTGATAAACAGTTTGGAGGAAAATTGCTCAACTGAAAAGAAAACAAGTAAATGTCCAAGACGACAATTGTCCATGCTCTTGTTCAGTGGCTGATTTAAAATCATCTTTCTCAAAAGTAATTTGGTTCTGCTTCATTTAGATCTTCACGAAGTTTGGTTTTTGTCCTTTGCTGATAAAATGCCCTGCCCTTTGCTGATAAAAATATTTATGACTAACAGACTAAGGAACTAAAAATCTCTAACTTTGTACTAAATGATAATTTATTCAACATAAATCATGGGAAACTCATAAAAATCGAGTTTTTTTCATTATTCGCAAAGTACTGTAAAACGCCATAGGTTTCAGAGCTACGATTTCAAAACAAGAAATTTGGGGCAAAACGAGCGACGAAACATAGAACATTTACAAAAGTTGGTTTAAAAGTCGAAAAATCATTAATGCTGAAATTTCTTAACACAATGTTCAAGAGAAAAAAATGTTACTCAGATAATACAGGGAAGAAATAAAAAACGCAGACAACTCTTAAATAAAAACATGACAAACAAGTCTCAAATAATTTATTTTCTGTATATATATTTCTCTTTTTTTTTCTTAAAGTTTTATCTATAGCAAACACGTTTAGAAAGAAAAGTATCATGGGTCGCTTAAAATTGTTTCCCTGTCTAAAACTAGTTTTAAACTTGACGAAGTCGGCGATTGTTAATGGGTTGTCATCTTCACCAGTCAGAATCAATGGTGTTTCAAATCCATTTTAACTGGAAGTCTTTTCTCTGCGTTCGAAAACAAGATATATATTTCTTTTATTTATTTCATTTTTTAACCCAAATTTCAATCAAATGCTCATTTGGACCCTTCTGGATAAGCTTGAAAGAAATTTATAGCTCAATCTTAATGCAAATAGTATTGCAGTGATCTTTAATATTTAATGCATTTTCATTCATATATTCTTGGTTTCTTTTTCTTGTGATTCTTCTTCTTTCCATTCAATCAAAGTTTATAGCTGTTGATTAACGATAGCCATGAGAATAAATGTATTGGTAAAAATTGGGTACTCTTAAGTACGCATTTTAAAACGCATTAATTTAATCACGTAGTGACAAGAATTTAAAACATAATTTACATATTTATTAGTCCAAAGGAGCTAATAAATACAGAGGCAGTTCGCAATTTTTTAGACGATTTTGGTAAGCGGTAATAAAAAATCGTTTGCTGCAAAAGAAGTAATTGCAATTGTACTATGTTTTATAGGTCAAAATTATCGTCTGCCGCTTGAAAGTTGTTTTTTTTTATTCAAAATGGCGAATTTAACAAAGCATTGGTTTGAAGGCTACATTTACGATCTTTAAGAAGAGAAATATGCATACTCCGTTATCCAAAAACGATGTGAGACTCATGGTTTTGTGATATCTAAAGCGCCGATAGGTAATATCATCAACAAGAAAGGAAAAAAAAAACGTCAAATTGGAGCCTCAAGTGGGACAAAAATTCCAAACAAGTATCCAAGGAAAAAACGGACATCTTCGACTATTGCAAAGGTACGTTGTTTAATGTTAAAAGAAAATCCCCCTAGTCAAAGGACGATTGCAAAATCATTAAAATGCTCAATAATTGTAAATAAAATGATAACGTTGATTTAAAACTTAAGAAAGCGAAAAAACGCAATGTGCATCGTCTTTTTCCAAAGCATATCGCTCAACGCAGGACACGCTGCAGAATTCTATATGAGAAACACTTATCCAAAGAAAAATGAAAAACAATTGTCACAATAGATGAAGCATGGGTGTATTTAAATGATTGTAACAAAAGAAAAAGAGCCATTTATTATCATAAAAGGGGAGAAAAAATTTAAGTACAGGTTCAAAGAATGGAAAGAAAGTTTTTTTAAGGGATTCATGATTGTTGCTGGTTTTTCTTATACGGGCAAGTTAAAAATAAAGAGAGGGCAAAACAATGTCAAGGTTAACTCCAAATACTATCAGGAAAATATTTTATCGCCAGTTTTTCTGAATGAAATACCATCGCTTTACCCACAGTGCCATCCATCTGTGAGACTCCATCAGGACAAAACTAGCAGTCACACATCAAAATCCACCGTAAATTTCCTAACAGAAATGGAACAAAAAACTGGTATCAAGGCCATACCCTTCACTGATATCCCTACTAAATCTCCCGATGTTTCATCTATGGATTTTTGTGCTCCGACTTTTAAAACCTGCATTATCCAAACGTTGTCCCAAAACTAACAGGACTCTGGAAAGCTGTTCGGGAGGAATGGGATAGAATATCTCTTCTGCCACTTCAAAAGGCATTATTATCCTGGAAATTACGGTGTCGAAAGATAGTTCAGAATAAGGATGTCAAATAGAACATTTAAAACACAAGATTGTAATGTAATTTAGTTTTGTGAATACAATATACGTCGTCTAAACAATGTGTGAACAGCCTCTGTATATAAATTATGTTTTAAATTAAATTTTAAATTTTCCTCGACAGACTATTAATTTCTTTTTGGCATTTTGCGTTGAAAACTTTAAAAGGCTGTATCACTTTTCAAATCGTTGCCGCCAAATATTATCGCCCTGTATTTTGTTTAAAGAAATTAAATAATGAAGAATCTGCATGAATGTATGTGTGTTTCTCGCAATGTGATAAATCAACGCTACCTAGAGCCATCAAAATTTGAATAATGCAATCTTCCATAGAATATGGGCATGTGGAGGCCCTAATTTGAATTTGAAATTTGTTTTATTATCGACTTCATATTTTGTAACACTTCAACGAATTTTTGATTAAAAAACTAAACGATTTCAAAGCGAGCAATGGCAACACTGTACGAAAAAAAAAGAAAAAAAACATTTTTTATCTCCAGCGTGTGTCGCTCTGTATCCGAAATTCTAAAGATATGCTCATTTTAAAATTTAATTCCGATATTGCTGTTCAACTGAATTTTATAGTTTGAGTACGTAGAACATGATATTCAATAAACAAAGGTAACACACAAAACGTTAAAAAACGCCCCTTTTGAGGTAGTTTAAAATCTCAAACCTTTCAGATATTTAGTCCAGAGGGGCTTTGTTCCTGAAGGACTATTGTTTTCGTTTTGCGATTTTGCGTTGAAAATCTTAAACGTCTGTATCACTTTTCAAATGGTTGCCACCAAATACTTTCGCCCTGTATTATATTTGAGGAAATTAAATAATGGAGAATCTGCATAAATGTATGTATGTTTCTAGCATTGTGATAAAACAAAGGTAGCTAGAGCCATCCATTTTTGAATGACGTAATCCTACTGCGATTATGGGCATCTGAAAGCCCAAATTTGAAATTTGGAATTTGTTTTATTATTGATCTCATGTTTTGTAAATCTCTAACGAATTTTTGATTAACAAACTCAACAATTTCAAGGCTAGCAATGGCAACACTGTACGGGGAAGGGGGGAACCTTTTTATTCTCAACGCGCAGAAGTGTGTACCGGAAATTCTAAAGATATGCTCATCTTAAAATTGTTTTGAGACTTTGTGTTAAACTAAATTTTATGGTTTAAGTGCAAAGAACGTTATATTTAATAAATAAAGGTAACACCCAAAACGTTAAAAAAACGGCCCCTTCGGACGTAATTTAAAATCTGAAACCTGTAGGGTTTATATTTATTTTAACTAACATTTATTTTAAGTTTAAACTATCTTTCCTGTCAAGCCTTACTTTCCCCTGGAATTGCCAATGCCAGAGTATGTAAATTTTAGTAGAACGCGCAAGGATTACAATTGTCAGCGGAAGTAATCTGAGTTAAATAGAAGAAAAACGAGTTCGAAAGTGTCCTTTTCTTGCTTCACGAGCGTGGAGGTGGCTAGTTAGAAATTGAAGAACCACGCGTTTCGGCCTGTGTGCTTGCTTCGGCAGAGTGTTAATCTTTCAACGTAATATTCAGAAGTTTTCTGAGTTATCAGCGGTATTTTAGAACGCGGTGTGGTTAGTTACGCGTTTAGAGAGCCTCGTAGTTAGTCACTTGTTATTATTCTCTTTTTAGTTTCTTACTTTTATTTTACCGCCGGGTTGGCGTAGTTTGTGAGCGTCAAGAGCACGCATTTGTAATTTCTAAAGTTGAATAAAAAGGGATTTAAGCCCTTCGCAAGACTTTGTCTACTTTCCAGTTCTCAGCAGTCACCACTATTGTTGCGTGCAGGTTGGAAGCGCGCAACATTACAAACCTTTCAGATTTTTTTTTTTTTTTTTAAATTTATTTTTAAAATTATACCTAGATTTACAGTTAAATGTTGGTCGTTGTCGCGATTGCTTAAATTTGACTAGAATTTCATTTCCTGTTATAACAAAAAATAAAACCCATCGCAGGATATCACCGAAGGGAATCTAGGCAAGTGAAATGAATGAGCCAGAAATGTTCTCATTCACTACCCTCAATTTAAGCAGTAAAGTATTATTATTTTTTGTCGTGTCATCTCATTGTATGTGTAAAGCAATAAAATAAAGTATAACATCATACACCAGTTTTAGTTATTAGCCATAAATTGCTTAAAAAAATTCATCTAAGGATATTTAAGTCATTTCTAGTTAATTCTGTAATTAATTTAATTTCTAAATTTTTTCTGTTGGCATCGCTTAAATTTCTGTAAGAAGTTTAAGTTATGTTGCCTATATTGAAATAAAATCTTGTTTATGTGCATTACAGCTTCATATATCGTCAGATCATGAAATTATTTTGAAATTGTTTGAGAATAATATAAAAAGAATACATAGAGGAAGTTGCCATAAATGCATACAACTGCATGTGAATTTTGTATCGCTAAAATATTATTTTATCCCTTTAACAACACTTTCCACTTTTAAAGAAATATACCTGAAATTTCTGTTCACTTTAATTTGTTTATAGAATTTATTTTGTATCATTAGAATAAAGATATAGTCTAACATTTCTGTTTAAGTATAGTGAGATTGTTTTACATTGAATAAATATATGTATCATATCCAACTCCTATTCAAGCTGAGATCTAAACAACTCAAAACAAATTTACCTTCTTACTGACACAGCGAGTGGCTGTGCCGGATTATGATCATTTATTTGCTCGCTGTATATTTTGTTTGGCGTTTGCAGATGTTATTAGCCAATAAATGAAGAAATTCGACGAAATTCCAAAAATAAACAAACACAAATGAGGGGAAAAATTTGAGATTTATCATTGACTGCAAAGAACAGAGCGGGTCTCAGTAAATATTTTCAATTCTTCCGACAGAAAAAAAATAAAAGTTAAGTCTTTAAAGAGATTTTTGTGCAGGAAAATTCCGGACGTTTCTAAACGTATATGAACTGAGAGTCGCATCCTGTAATCAATAGCACGAGGCACAATTTTTACTGTGTTCAACAACAGTATTTATTTTATTATTTAACACAAATTTCAACAATTTAATTGTCACTTCTCATGCCCTTCTTAAAGATTTTAATGATAAAGGTGTTGATGTTATCTTTTTTCATGTACATGGCCACACTGGCCATCTAGGAAATGAAAGTCCTAGTTGGTTGGCAAAACAAGCTACACATCTTCAAGTAAATACTCCAATGATACTGCCCAAGTCATTTTTCAAGAACAAAAATAGGGATGCTACAATACTCACGTGGAATGATCTATACAGGAATTCTACTACTGCCTCTTTGACTAAACTATATTTTCCTTCTATTCCTCACAGATTGAACAACAAACACTTTTTCTGCAATTTTGAAGTTACTCAATTTATAACTGGATATAATAAATTCAATTCATATCTGAAGAGATTTAGATTATCTAGTACAGATTTGTGTTCATGCAGTTGCGGGGGAGTGCAAAATGTCGAACATTTGTTGTTCTATTGTTCAAAGCTCAAGGAAGCACGAAAAGAACTCATTTCTAGAATAAACTCTGTGAATATTGCGTTTCCTTCCCCTCTTCACGTATTTGTCTAACATAAAATCGCTTTCTCTTTCTTCTGTAAATTTATGTCTTACGTGTCATCTGTGAATTTGTAAGTTTATTTTATTTTGTGTTGTGTTGTTGTATTTGCTTGTTTGTTAATCACCTCTGTAAGCCTTGTGTAATACTATGTGGTGCACAAGGAATTTAAAATTTTCAATTTAAAAAAAATATCAACAACAACAACGCTTTGATAAAATTAGACAGAGTTCATTGAAACTGAAGACAGCAATATATATATATATAATTTACTTGTTCTAAATTTTATATTAAACCTCTTCATTTGTTTATTAGAAAACTGTACAAAGTTATTTTCCTCAAGTAATGCTTGTAGATGATGCGTTTTCATTTGCTACATTGCTTTACAGTAAAACCGCTGTCAAATGTCGGTTTACGTCATTAATACATCGAAACAATTACACACATTACGTACATGGGTAAAATGTTTTAGATATATTTTAGGTTAATAAAGTATGTACAATTTATACAAACCTAAATGTAGTAGTAATTAAAAGGGAAAATGAAACAAATTTTAATTGAAAGGATTTTTTTACTGCTTAATTAAGTAAGTATATAATACAACTGTTTTAGTAGCTGGTTATTTTTGCTTGGAAGAATATGTCATGCAAATCATTATACTTTTCACGGTAAGAAGTACAAGGTTTTTCAACACTTCATCTTGTGTCTTCTTCAATCTTCATTTGGGATATTCTGCATTTAAAACTCAAACAGTTCCAATGCCTTTTTTAAAGTTCATTTAACTTCTTGTACGTTAAAACTTTTTATCTTCTTCACTATGAGTGCTTTCATCATCTGCTGGTGTTATAAGATCATCTGACCTTTTGTTTGTCATTTCATGGTCGTCAATTTCGACTAATTCTTTGATTTCTCCTTCTACCATATCTGAAAATCAAACTTGCCTTTGCAATTTTCGCGTTTTAATTTGCAGCCGAAAGAAATCCTTCAAAATTTTTGGCAGCGTTTGGACAGAGGTGATGCCAGCGAGCGTTCATTTGTTTTCATGCGAGTTTAATCATTTCTATACATTGTCTTAAGCTGAACTGCTTACAGAATGTCATTAGTGTGTTGTGCTTTCCTTCAATTACTGCTTTATCTGCAGATATGTATAACTATGCGTGGCATCATATGTTTTGAAACGTTTTATAATTCCTTGTCCCATTGGTTGGATTAAAGAAATTATGTTCCGCTTCTAGATTTGGATACAATACTGTAAGAGCTTGAGCAATGTATCCTGGACCATTTTCGAGAATTAGGAGAACTTTAAAGGTTTTTCTGTTTTGAGCAGAGTTTGACTTTTTTAAGGAATTAATTTTCAAGCCAGGCATTAATGAGGACTATCTTGACGCTGCCGATTCTCTGTAGCGTACCGCGTACAATTAAAATTCTCATTATGGAGAAATTAAACTGAGACAGCATATACGCAAAGCAGCATAAGCATATACGCAAAATCGCGCTGCACAAGTTCGGGTTACACAAGGAACCTCATTTCCTGCTCATCCTCTACACTTGCATTCAAACTCGCCTAGAAGGGCTTTTTATGATTACCTTCTTGAACGTATTGCGACAACAGCTGTCCTTTCTTATTATCATTCTACAACGATTCTTGATGCCTAGGAAAATCGTCAGAAAGAATTACTTTCTAGCTAAATGCATCGGAGCGTAGCAGCTCCTAGCATATAAATAATAGAGCCTTTTATGATTTATTGAATTTACATACCTATAAGAGACCAAATAGCCGAATACACAGTACAGGGTGTTAAGGATAATTATCTACATGCCAAAGCATTTGTGTTGAACAGTTAGTAAGATTCCTTAAAGATTGTATAAGGATATCTAAGTTAGTATCTTCACCCTCGACACTTTGTCTAAACGATTTCAACTGATCGTCTTCAAAATATTCATGTTATAATAAATCATGTGTTGCACTAACAGCAATTTTCTACTTGCTCTAAAGTTCAAATATATTTAGTTCAAATGAAAGTAAATATGTGTGAACATCAGGTTTCGACTGATTTTTCTGAACAAAACACAAGAAAATATTTCATCATGTTATAAGGTATTTCTCTCGCCTTCCTAGGATGCCTTCGTAATGTGGTGGTCAGCGCGCTGGGCGCGTATCCCAGAGGACCGTGGTTCGATTCCCGGCGAAGGCGTTGCTCATTTTTCACATCTCTCATTTTTCCAAAATACCTAATGACACTACAGTGGCGCCCGAACTAAAAGGGTGGTGGATGATGATTCTCCACAACCAGGATTTGGCTACTAGGTCCCCTAAAACCCTAGTCGCCCTTTAAAAAGAGGAGTATAAAAAGGTATTTCTCCCATTTCCCAAGCGTGTCTTTTAGGTGTAGTGGTTCTGAACGTTGGGCTGGTATTCCAAGCGTCCGTAGTTCCCGGCGAAGGCCATTACTAATTTTTCATTTCTCCGGCTTCCAAAAATCCCAATGTCTCTATAGTGGCGCCCGAACTAAGAAAAGGGTAATGGAAGATGATTCCCCTCACCCACGATTTGGTGACTGGGTCCCTTAAAAACCCCAGTCGCTTTTTAAAAGAGGGAGTATATAAGGTATTTCTCCCGACTTCCTAGCATGCATTCGTGGTGTAGTGGTCTGCACGCTGAGCGCGTATTCCAGAGGTCCGCGGTTCGATTCCCGACGAAGTCGTTTGCCCATTTTTCATCTTTTCTGCTTCCAAAAAAAAAAATACCTAATGTCTCTACAAAGCAAAAGAAAAATGGGTCAGTAGGAGTGAGTGTAACAGCAGTCTGGGAGACTAAGAGCTCATTGATAGTGTAAAAAACCTTAACAAATACTTTTGGGCTACTCTTTAATAACTGAAACCTTTCAGATCTAGGTACTTTCTCACTAAGGTTTAGCCCAGGTTTTAACAATTTACATATTTATAAAATCAAGGGAATATATTTCTTAAGAATTAGCTCTTAAGAAATATATTCCCTTGATTCCCTTTAAGAAATATATTTCCTAACTGAATTGTTAAAAATTATATTCCTTGGCCTATCTGGCAGACTAATTTTGAAATTCCAAAATATCATGTAAGCGCTCTTTCGAATTTATTTATACAGAACCTTTTTTAGAATGCAGAATAAATAGAACAAGCAAAAGGCGTAACTTTAACTCTTCTTTCAAAAAGAAAAAAACATTCCTCAATGATTAGGTAGAGGAAGCTCCGAGAAATAAAATAGTGAAGCCTAGATAAGATCTTAACCGATACAAACATTCACCTCAAAACAAATTAAAAAAGATCTGAAATTGTTTTAATAAATATGGAATATTTGATTACGGATGAAGTTCCTGATGAGAATTGAAATCGATAGCTCTGGAGAGTATAAATTAATACATTTTGCTATTTTACACAAGCAGGGACAGAAATTAAATTACATTACTGTGTAAATCTAGTGTTAGATATCTCTAATTAAAAGGGCCTTAATATAGTTTGAGTATTTTAATGCACTTAAGTGGATTGGATAAGGAAATGCATTAATTGAAATAGTAAACTATGGCTTCTCTAAATTGCTGTATTTTATCTCATAGCTGTAATCAGGAATTTAACAGAGAAATCTTAAAACCAAAAAAAAAATAAATAAATAAAAGTCTGTTGTTTTCTAATCTAAAATGCAAATGTTATTTTTCCTTAAAATCATTGAAATTCTTATGTCATGAAATTTCTTCAACACTGCTTTTCTGTCTTTGAATAAAGTAAAAACCAAGCATCCACCACAACCTTAAAGAAAAATATCCTGTTACAAAGATAATATGAAAAGAAATTTGGTATACTTTGTGCGAAACAATTGAAGCTGAAAAACTCTCAAATAAAGCTAATAGCTACAACGCGTTTTTGGGAGATATCAGCATATACGACACTTCTCCAGAATATTTTACTTTGAACACATATGGATAGACTAGAACTTTCGCCGAAAATGTAATTAAAGATTAAAAAACATGCTGGATAATCCGTTAACACCGAAAAAAACATTTCTATTGTTATATGAAATTCTAAAAAATAAAAACATGTCCACATATATAACACAGGAATATTCGCCTTTCGAAATTTATTCTTTCACATACGTTCATAAGAAACATTCGCACATAAGCTAATAAGCAAGGCATCTCTTTCTGATCTACATGTATGTTCTAACAGAAAGAAATTAGGTATCATATTAAAAATTTCGAAACTGAAAATAACTTGGAGACATGATTACAGAAATTCAGTACTGTAAAATTAACCTTCTAATAATAGCCAGAAGAAGAAGAATATATAATTATAATAATAATAATACTATTTATTAATGATATTAATTAGGCGTTGTACGAGTATTCCTTATTTAGTGATAATGATAAAGCATAAAGCATATGATAATGAGTAAAATCATGTGACGATAAAGCATACGAGCATTTAGTGATAGTACTAAAGCACATGAGGATTCTCTGCCTAGAGAAGAATATGTTTATAAGCGGTTTTTTAAATGTTATTTGCTTTATACTCCCGAAATTCCTAAAACTTTGGTCTTAAATAGGTGATTTTTTTATGCTTTTGTAAGTACTAACATAAATCAGATAACGAAACAAATCCGTTAATTTAATTCTGATTTTATATCAATAAAAGTATACATTCTGCATCAAAATCATAAAAAACTACTACAGTAAGACTTACTACTACGATACGAGAACTTATTAAAATAAGAAAATTTATCACTACAAAAAGAGAAAAATTAAAACTTTTAGCATCTTTAAATATTTTCGTTCAATGCCTTAAAATTAGATTCAATCAACACAGTGCTCGATTTAAATGTGTTTACTGTTTAGAATGTTATCCCGTAGGAGATGTAAACCCTAAAAAAGTTATTCTGTTCTTTGCGAAGATCGTTGTTTTCCTCTTGCGTAAACTGAAACTAATTTTGTAACATAATAATTAGATCTATATACAACTTATATGGGTTAAAGCCTTTGTAGGTCTGATAGGTAATGAAGCAATAGACAGACTAACTAAAGAAGCAAGACGTAATAATGAAACAGAAGAGCTAAATATCCTAGCACCTTTCTTTCAACTAAAAAGAATTCTATATCAAAAGACATTACAACAAGGGCAAATAGAATGCGATTTAGGAGAAACTGCGAGACGCATATATACTTTCATTCCTAAAGTCAGCACAAATGGATGCATAGACATTTCATAACTAACTAATTTCATTAAGGGGACGTGGCCCCTTTTCAAGCTATTTTCATCGCTTTTGCATCTCAAATACAACTACATGTGTCTGCAGATTAGAAAGCTCAACTGACCATTATGCCTTTTAGGTCCCAATCACATTATGTTTCGGCTACGCGGGACTTGACGTCGAAAGAGACAATTCTCAGAACCCACATAATTCCAGGAAACACACGTAGCTAGGTTACCATTCTCACTTACTACAAAGACTTGAACGCCAAACAGTTATCGATTATCGCTCAAATCGAGATCACGTGATCCTTCAGAAGCAGAACTTTGATTGGTTGTCTGTACTCGGGACCCGAGACATTTTTGGTGAGGTTTGAAAAATCCCGTGTAGCTGCAACACAGCTTCCGTAGCTAGGCGGGGCTCTTTTTTCTAAGAATCCTCCCGTTTAAACCAGTGCTACCAGAATCTCGTTTCTCAGAAAAGTCTCGTCTAGCAAGGACTGTAGACATATGTGATAACCTCTTTACTGTACACTTACAGCTGCCACTCTTTTACCTGAATCAAACTACAGTTGGAGCTCTTTTAAGAAATGTATCATCGAAAAGCGTGCATCAATAATGAACATCTGCAAATCAACACTATTTTAGCTGTGAGGTAAAATATTTGTCAAACAGAATGAAGACGCCAATAAAATTCAGAAATTATAATTACAATAAAACAAGTGCTTAATAAGCCAAACTGTTCAGTATGTGCTAGGAAGAGCTCTCCAATGTATCATTTATGTATTCTGGCCATTGTCTGGACATGATTAAATTATTTCTGTTGTACTGAACTCCTGACAGGAGATTGGAGATAATTCCTGCTAACCTTTGGTAGCCAGCTAGACACTCCGTTCTCCGTCATCTGTCACATGTGTAACCTGAAACGAGGCAGTTTCCTGAAGAATGTCTTCAGAGGTGGTAGCCTAAGCTACAGCAGATAATCTTAGTAGTGCTTTACCTAATACTAAGAATGTTTGTATAATCTCATAACACATACTAGTCTAGTTCTCGGTGAAATTCAAAGTTAAGCTCTTATTTCTCCAATGAAAAATTTTAATGAAATTGTATTTTAAATCTTCTCTTATTCAATATTAATTATTCCTTTTGACAAATGGGAACTTTCATCAAAGGCTTATTTGCAATTATTGGCTAACATTTGAAAAAATACTTTTTGCTATATTAAAGCTGATTAGCTCCGAGCAGTTATATGCAATCAATCATCGACACTTTATATGTAATAAGTATTGCTTAAATTAAAATTTATTTGTGATATTATTCTTGTTTACAAATTGGTTATCTTAGGTATAAATGCATAGGCAGTCTATTATTTAGCCTAAGAAAGTAGCTAAAGGCCCCTTAACCAACTACCCAGATTAACATCGCCTTCCTGGGGCCTACGGTGCAACTCTGGCGCCGAAGTCCTCTTGTTGTTTGGTGCAACCGACATCCCAAGCTCAGCCACCGCTAGCGGTCTCATCATTTGTCTCGTCTTATGTTCAGACCTGAGTAGGTGGGGTATCTACACCGCTGCCTGGACATTTAAACGCAGTGACTATAGTAGGAATACATTACGCTGTTGCTTAACCCTTAAACGCAGAGGTGGGGTCTGTATGACCGCGCCAATATTTTAGAACTGCGAAACTGCTTATAAGTTATATAGTTACTCTTTTTCCTTTTCAGTAATTTCAAGTTGGCATAAAATATAACAATTTTTTAATTAGCTCTATCCATTAATTTTTTTAAATAATTTTTAAATTTGTGTCTCGGTCATATAGACCTCACCTCTGAGTTTACGTTACTTTTCTCTCGCATGAGGAGCAGATGGCTTTATTACTACTTGAGTGTCGAACTTCTACAAGAACTTAACTTTAGTGGTTTGACATATGTCGGTACTATGGTAAAAAATAAGAAAGAAATACCAGGTGAATTTTTTTCCAAATAAAACAAAAAAGTTAAGGATCTTCTCTTGATGCATTCACAGATAGAATGACTCTTGTTTCATATGTGCCTCAAAAATTCAAGTGTTATTCTCATTTCTTCAATGCATCATTCGAAATCAGAAAACCTTGAAATTGGGGAACGATAAATAATAACATTTTACATTTTGACTAAAGGAGGTGTAGATGCATTGGAAGAAAAATTTTCTAAACATTCGACAAGCCGAAGAACAAGGCGATGGCCCAATGGCCATATTCTCTAGGTTACTTAATGTAAGTGGTATTAATGCACATGTAATACATCAATCGTTAAAATCACACCTGGCCATTCGTTGCTTAGAGATCCATAAACTTAGCCCCTTGTTCTAATTATGAATGCTATACATCCTGCTTCATTTTGTTAGCGGTGCTTATTGGTTTCCTGTGAAGTTGGACGCGAAAGTATCTGTATTTAATTGCTGTGCTTTGTCACTGCTGAAGTTAATTTTTGGCAGCCAATTTGCGCTGTATAGTTCTTGACTTCTGGCAGTTAGAAAGTCAATAACCTTCGCAATTTTATTCCTTAATTGCTTATATTTTACTTCATATCTTAGGAATGGGAATAAATACCCTAATGAATTTGGCTACTTCAGATGAAGTGATTCTGTTAATGGGCTGGAAAGAAGGTAATGTTCGAGGTGACCGCTTTCACCATATGTATAGACATCAGTTGAACAGAGATTCTTTGCGCAGAAATACGTGGGAAAGGGGTGTGGCCGTGATACACTACGTGATTTGCCTAGTAGCATAAATAAGAGAAGAGTTAACTTTGGGGACCGCGTCGTAAACACTTCTTCCTGTATTGGAACCCAATGTTGCTGTGATTCTGTCGTTGTAGTTTGACTTGAATAATCAACAAAATATTCATTTTTCTGTATCATTTTCAACAAAAATCTGCCAACGGAATTTTTAAGAAAGAAGAATTTTCTGTATTAAATTAACATATTCAACTTAAAATATTTCATATGTTTCGCACTATTTTTTTTTTTCTGTAACTAATAGAAACTATTTTCTGTAGCTAATAGAAACTATTTTCTGTAGCTAATAGAAACATATTCAACTTAAAATATTTCATATGTTTCGCACTAATTTTTTCTGTAGCTAATAGAAACTATTTTTATATACAAAAGATTACGACAATTTAATGAAAATTAAATATTTCGAAAATTTGAAAATATTACTTCAGCATCCAAGACATTATTCTTCATCATAACATCATGTAGCACTATGAATTGCATTGTTATGTTTAACAAAATGATTTTAGGACTTTTCTACAGTAAAATACCACTTATTTATTCTCCGCATATTTTTCTTTTTTAATCCCTTTCCTTTAATTCGCTTTCCTAATTGTGGAGTAATTTGTGAAATTTATAATTAAAATATTAATTAAAATATCTCATAAAAGGCCGTTTGATACACTGAATCCTTTCTCCTCTCATAGGCAATTAATTCAGATAAAAAATTAAATATTGAACAAGTATAAAAACAAGGTTAAGAGCATTTCTAAAATCAAATTATGCTTTATCAAATTAGCTTATTTTAAAATGTTTTTAGAGTTACGAAAAAGGTTATTTTAACCGAGTATGCGAAATCGATCATTTCCATTTCAGAAATCGAAAAATAAATTAAAATGCTTTTTACCATCTTTCACTTTATTTTTTTTCCCCATTTTTTGGTGGAAAGAGGAAAAAATATGTTCTCTTATCTAATGTCTGTTGCAACTTTCCATACGATCTATTGCAAGCAGCGCATCCCTTACTCCTTCCACTGGTTTTTACCTTATTAAATGTGAAATATAAATATGTCGCTTTATTTTTATATTCGAATAATCATTTAATTCAGCATGAATTTGCCGTGGAAGGATTTAAGTTAAATATGCTATACTAATGTGACTATACATAGGCTATTTGCACACCTTTTAGAAGATTCGTTTTGCTACAAAAAAAAAGGTAATCTGCTTAGAAACATATTTTAACTGCATCTATACTTTTGAAAGTCCAAATTATTGTCTCCTACTTGATAATTTCGTTTTCATGCAAAATGACGCTTTTAAAGAAGCAATGAATGGAAGGCTATGTTTATGCTCTTTCCGAAGAAAATTATACGTATGCAGTTATTAAAATACACTGTGAAATCCATGATTTTTCGATATCTGAAGCTACAATAGGTAATATAATCAATAAGAAAGAGGGGGAAAACGTCAAAGTTCGGCTTCAAGCGGAAAAATTGTTCCAAATACGTATCCAAAGAAAAAACGGAATGTTTCGAATGTTGCAAATGTAAGATCTTTAATGTTAAACGAAAATCCGCTAAGTCAAAGGAAAGTCTCAGAATCATTAAAATGCTCATTGTCAACTGTAATCAAAGTGATAAATGCTAATTTGAATCTTAAAAAGGCGAAAAAACACATCGTCATTTATCACTACATGTTGCTGAGCGCTAAATGCGCTGAAGAATTCTTTATGAGGAATATTTATCCGCTCAAAAATGGAAAATTATTGTCATGATTGATGAATATTGGGTGTATGTAAATTACTACAATAAAAAGAGATCCATTTATTATCGTCAAAGAGGAGGAAAAAATCTTAAAAGGGGTTCAAAAGAATCCAAAGGAAGTTTTTCAAAGGGATTTGATTGTTCCTGTTTTTTTGTATAATAGGAAATTAAATTAGAGAAAAATGTTAAGATCAACTCCACATATTATCAATAACATATTTTATAGCGAATTTTTAAATATGAACTACTTTCTTTTTGTTCACAATGTTATCATCAGTAGAACTGCATCAAGAGTTTGTGAACAAAAAATTTATAAGTTTTACGAAATCTGAAATAAAAATAACATTTCCCAAAATTAAACATACACTGCTGGCCATCCAAATTACAACGCCAAGAAAGACAAGAGATATCACGACAAAATTTATTTAGTACATAACATGTTGACCAAGTATTAAATGATTAAATTTATAGACTTCTGTGAAGTGTGGTTCCTTCCAGAATCAATAGCCAGAGTAGCCGCCATTCTTGGAGATCACCGCTGCCACACGCCTCGGCATTGATTCAAAGAGACTTTGGATGCGTTCTTGGGGTACAGCAGACCAAGCAGCTTCCACACGTTGCAAAAGTTGACCTAGTGTGACAGCTTGGGATGTAATCTGGGTCAATCGTTCAGCAACCATGGACCACATGTTTTCCATTGGTGAAGGATCCGGAGAACGAGCCGGCCAGGGAAGCAATTCAATCTGGCGATTGACGAAGAACCCTTGGACAATGCGTGCCACGTGTGGTCGCGCATTATCCTGTTGAAATAAGGCTGTGGGCAAGCCCTGAAGGTAAGGAAGGACAACTGGCTCCAACAACTCGGAGATGTAGCGCTGGCTGTTTAAAGTACCGGCAATGCGTAGTAGAGGTGTGCGAGAGTGATATCCAATCCGCCCCATACCATAATACCCAGTGCAGGACCAGTGCGGCGGTGCATAACGCAGCTGTTCAGTATCCTCTTTCCACGGTGTCTCGAGACTCGAATCCAACCATCTTGGTGTTGCAGACAGAAGCGTGACTCGTCAGTAAAGAAATGTTTATTCCATTCTGCCGTCCACATCCTTCTTTCATCGCACCATTGGCCGCGAAGACGTCTATAGTTCTGCCTCAAGGGTAGACGAAGCAATGGACGTCTTGCGGCTGCTGTAAACGGCGTCGAGTGGTACGCGCAGACACTGGATCATGCGTTACAGACTGAATGTGCTGCCCTATGGTTCGTGATGTGACTGAGCGATCCGTCACTGCCATGCGCACAATGTTCCTGTCATCACGTGAAGTGGTGCACTGAGGTGGATGCGATAGAATCCACCTCAGTGCACCACTTCACGTGATACACGGCCGTCCGTCATACCCTCCTGCATCCAGCGGTCACGTATCCGCATTACAGTTGTTTGGTTTCGTCCAACACCACTACCGATTTCTCTGAAAGTTAGTCCACACTCTCGGTAGGCCACTATCCTTCCTCTGTCGAACTCGGATACTTGATCAAACGATGATCGCTGTTTACTACGACGCATAATTGATTTTTTTTTTTGAAAAAAAAAACACAAAACACAATTGTCAAACTTGAAATCGTCGAAAACTCCAAGCCTTAAATAGCGCGTTGAAGTGGCACCACAGACGCGCGTTATGTGCGTGTGCGCTGAAATTCTAATCATTTGCATATCTCACCTCCGCTAATGCATGTTGTAAATTTCATGTCTTTTGCATGCTTCCTTCAGGGTATTGCCTTTACGGTGGCCAGCAGTGTATTGTATAAGGTCACATTCTGACGTTGAGGAAAGCGGGCAATTGCATGTGACGTCATTGTATGTCAAAAATGTTTCGTTAATGTCAAAATTTAAAATGAATAGGCAACTTTTTTATTTCATTGAGATAACTGACGCGATATGTAATTGCCACGTTAATTCTTTTATTGATATTGAGGAAAAGTTGTTATGTTACGTAAATTTAAATCATGACGTCATATGTATACGTATTAACAAAGCAGCTAAAGTTTTTGTTTCCTGGTTTGGCAACAAAAAAATTATTTACGAATTGGCTGTTGCTTGGAAAGAAGGAACCGGTTTCTTTGATAATGAAATGTTTTTATACATTTTCTTTTCAGGTGTACGTAGAGCGTATAGTTTTTACTTTGTACCCAGTTCGCTCATCTGTCGAGCTTGTCCGCTGGAATTGTATAAATATGTGTTCTAGGTTGTTAACTTTGCAATCTATTGTTACTATAGAATTTGTCATATTTTTTTAAAAAATGTCGTATCACCTTTAAATGTCTCTACCTTCCATTATATTTCCTTTTGTCTCAAAATTTGAAATATCTAGGTGTAGGTTCGACAGTATTTGATCAAAGTACACTAAAAGTAAGTGTTTGAGGAAAGGACTGTCTCCGTGGAAGGTTTTTAAATTCCTACTATTAGCTCACACTCTCCCTATATCATTGCTCAAATTTTCAATCGTTAATAAAATACCTTTTATTCATCAACTCAAGTTCAAATACATTTTTTTAACTTGTAATGGATGACACTTGATTTTAATACAGTTTTTCCACATATTAATGTCAATTCCTACTCAGTTATTCCTGTTTATCGGAACAAGAGATATGATGTTTTTATTAAATACATATATTGTAAGACTTGATTACATTATATGAGACATATATTGTAACACTTGATGGGATTGTGATATTTAACAAAAATAAGTGGCAACAGCAAGACAGAGTTCGAAAGATTTTTAAAGTGTATGAAATTAAAGAATTGTAGTTTTATAGAGTTGGATGAAGCGGATGTAATGTCCCATTATGTAGCAAAAATTCTCCAAATATTTTTATGTTAACATGATAATAATATAGGTTTAAAATATAACCCTTTAAAATGTAACTTGCTTCACAAAAGAAGAAGGCGAAAAGAAACTATAACACAACGCAAGCGACGATTAAAGAAAGAATTACATTGACAATGTAATTATTCACAATGAAACAAAACTAGATGATGCCAGGACGAAACCTCTTCGCAAAAGGTCAAGCATATGTCACCTTGAGTCGTGTGAAATCATCAGATGGAATATTAATTGAAGAGCTGAGCTGCTCGAAACTCACTGGAAAGGTCCCTTGCAATAATGCAGCATTACAAGAGATGGATAGAATGAGAAATTATAGACCACCATCCGGTTCATAAATTAAAAACGAAAAAATTTTAATAATATTAATAAAAAGTAATAAAAAATTTTCTTTGTTGACCTAAGTAGGAATTGACTTTAAAAAAAATTTTTTTTTATATATTACTTGTTTAATAGGTTACATTCAGGTTAAATAAAGTTTTTAAAAGACACAAGTAGCCAGCCATTTTTAAGGAAAGAAAACCCTTTACTTCTCTAATGTTTTTAACCTCTCCTATGCTTTTTTTACTTCTCCTATGCTACTAGTGACGAAGTTCAATATTTATAGTTCGAACCCAGGAGGATGGACTGGATGCATGGTTGGTTTTCGTTGTTTCCTCCTTCTGTAAGGAGTCTTCAGAAACTCTCTATGATGGCACCCTTCTTTTTAGGTAGATAGCCTTTATATACTAATTCAGAAGTCAAACAACAAAAATCAGCGTTATATTTTCAAAATGTTCGCAGGACTAGTTTCGATGGTTTCTACCGAACCACCATTCTCAGCTGCAAACCCGCAAATGGTATTTATATGTTTATAAGTGTCTTAATTAGCCTTTATATGTTTTCCCAGGCGTAACCTAAAGCGTACAAATAACGCAACCTAACCCTTACAAACTTGATATCGTAAAAATTACTGTTTCCAGTATCAGCACAGAAGTATTATTAAATTACTTCTAATTATATGTACTCTCTCATGATGATGTAGTTAATGATAAATGAAAAGTTAAATAAAAATATAAAACACAAAAAATCCTTTCTTGGAATTTATTTTTGCGCATTCAAAGATATTCTGTGTTATCCCAGTAAAATTAGATTTTGGAGCTTGCAATAAAATAAAGTGATTTATAAACTCAGAAATGTATCTGTAACATTCCGTTGTTCGTTTTCCCTACTCAGCAGTTTTAGAGAGATGCAAACAGCCACGAAATTCTAAATAATGGCCATTACGAATACTATAAAGATACTTTGTATGCGATATAGCAGAATCATTTTTACATGTAAATCTAAAAAAAGAATAGCTAACGTTTGACTGATTTGGTCGGCGAATGTGATGGAATTTCAAAACGATATGCGCATTACCTTGTATGCTCTAACGTTATCGTTAAGTCATACTTCCAGTCGTCTTTGCGAATAATGCATGGCATTGCGTATTTTGCTTAACTTTTATTTGGCCCGCTTGTTGCAAGGGTCATTTCTTCTGCCATAACATAAAAACCAAAATACATTTGACTGGTTTACATTTACAGTCTTCCCCAGATAGTCTTAAAAATGTTTACCTGTAGAATAAAACAAGAGACATGTTTCCCAGATTTGTTTTCGCCTGCACTTTATAAAGATTCTTTCGAACTTCTTTCCGAATAGAGTTTTTAATCTATAAAATAATGTACCTAGAATTCTGAGTTTTCAATTTTTCACCTGATTTTGCATTAGATAGACTTTAAAAATAAAAGTAAGAAGAGTATAGATAATTATTTTTGTTACCAAAAACGTGTATTTTTTATAAAATCTCTTGCTTTAAAATACTTACACTCATGTCCATAAATTAAGGATAATTCGGAGTCACGCGGAAATCGAACTCTAAAATAAATATATCACCTGTAAAATCACTACACACATCTTCAAGAATCATATGCAAATTTCAGGAAGTAACCAGATGACACCGATAGTACGTCACAATGACGAGAGTGTAAGAGAGGATATATAAGGAATACAGGCAAAGAAGTAAAATTGTTCCAAGGCGCTTTATATGCATTTCAGTGCAATAACAGAATAGTTATGACACAAAGGACGCATTTGGATGATTTTTTACGTGGTAGAATTATCGGCCGTCTTTAATGTGGGCGTACCCACATTTTCCCCAGTACCCCCAGTTTCTAGTAGCCAAGGACACATAAATTAACTAGAAATTTATAAACAAATACAGATTGTTTTGCATCTTAGTCTAGAACAAAATGATTTGTTTAAGGAGGCGCATACACCTTAAACCCGTTATGATCTTCGAATATGTGACTGTTGCAAGAATTGGGATATTTTATTTATTTTAAAAGCAATTACTCCCAACTTTTTACAGCTGACTACATAATATAGCTGCTATATAGTTTCCTGCTACTCCAGTATACAGATATAAGTTAACCCGCCTGGAATCTATAGCGGAATGGAAAATTAATATTAACTCGTGATATTCAAAAGGTCTATAATCGCATACTTGCGTATTGTAATAGTTTAAAATATACGAAAGACTATTGGTAGAGGGGAATGAGCTGCGAAATATATGAATGGAATACAGTGAAGTATGAAGGACTATAAGTAAAAGCAGAATGAAGTACAAAACATGATCAAGGTAAAAAGAGCCTGAAAAACACAATCAAAAATTTCATTCATATAAATTTTAGAATTTTTTAATCAGTTTTATATGAGTATTTGTGAATACTATTCGTCACCGATGGTACGTCACAATGACGAGAGTGTAAGAGAGTGATATATAAGGAATACAGGCAAAGAAGTAAAATTGTTCGCAGGCGCTTTATAAGCATTTCAGTGCAATAACCGAATAGTTATGACACAAAGGACGCATTTGGATGATTTTTTACGTGGTAGAATTTTCGGCCGTCTGGAATGTGGGCGTACCCAACTGGAAGTACCAGACGAACTTGGAATTGCCCAGAGTGTCATCTCAAGGCTTTGGCAACGATTCCAAGATGATGGTAATGTGAGTAGACGTTACAGCACAGGTCGCCCCAGCGTTACAACGCCGAATGAGGACCGGTATTTGGCAGTTACTGCCAAAAGAAACAGGCGGAGCACAGCCTCAGACCTGTCTCGTCAGCTCTCTTCAACCACTGGTACGACAATTTAAAGCAGACTGTGTACAGACGCTTAGGGCAGATTGATCTATATGCTCGTAGACCTGTCAGATGCGTTCTACTTACTGCAACTCACTGTCGCCTGCGGTTAGCCTGGAGTAGAGAGCATGCATTGTGAACACCGCAACAGTGGGCTGGTGTGATGTTTTACGACGAGTCCAGGTTTAGCTTGCAGTCTTGATTCTCGCCGGACTTTCATATGGAGAGCTCCAGGTACCCGTTACCACCAAGAAGACATCATTGAACGACACCGTTACGGTGGTGCAGGAGTGCTCGTTTGGGGTGGAATTATTCTGTGTTCCAGAACTGACCTGCATGTTTACATTGGAACCATGATAAGCCAAATCTATCCGGACGTCCTTCCGGAACAACATGTACGTTTGTTTTGGGGCGCCATGGCCGCACAATTTGTGTTTATGGAAGACAAAGCCCGTCCTCGCCGTGCAAACATCGTAAGCGAATGCCTTCAATCGGAGGATATCACCCGTATGGACTGACCAGCATTCTCACCGGACTTGAATCCAGTAGAGCACGTGTGGGACATGCTTGGTCGACGAGTTGCAGCCCGTCAACCTCCTCCTACATGTCTACCGGAACTTCGGAGAGCATTGCTTTTTGAGTGGTGTAATATTCCCCAAGATCAGATCGATAATTTGATACTCAGCGTGCCTAGGCGTTGTACGGACTGTATAGCATCGTCTGGAAGACATACAATGTATTAACAATCATACCAACCATGTAATATTGGTTTTTTGTAAATAGGTTTTTTTTTTTTTTTTTTTTTTTTTTTTTTTTTTTTTTAATTTGCTCCAGGAAGAGAAAATCGCCAATTTATTTAATAATATCGAACATATAGCATCATTTTTTGCTCTTTACCTTTTGTTTAATGAATAAGCTTTGTAAAAGTCAAATTCGTTTTGCTTCTAATTCTTCCTTTGCCTGATTTTGCATTATCCTTAATTTATGGACATGAGTGTATCAGTGAAGCAATAAAACGTTTTCATATTTCAGCAGTAGAATATGAATTTAATAGAGAACAATGTGGCTTTTTCAAGTAAAAAAATTGTACCAAAATATTGAACTTCTGTTTTAAAATGCAACTGAACATTAATTAACTATCTTTTTTTTTAATATTTTCTTGACTCCGAAAACTATTAAAGACTTTTGAATGTGATTTCTGTTTAATATTCTGTGTTAAATTACTGTTTCTGGCACGGTAATAAATGATAAAATAGACGAACATCTGCGTATGTTTAATGAATTCACAACATTCCAAACATTTTAAATTTCTCTTAATATTGTATACTCAGAATTTTCCCGTCAATTTTCGAGAATTGCAGCAATTCTGCAAAATATTTTAATATACATATATATTGATAAAATGTTTTTGGGTAAGTAAACTCAAGAAAACCAAATATTAGTTCTTTAAAGCTCAACTATTTTAACAATTTTTTCCGAAATAATTTATTAAATTTAAAAGTTTTAAAACACCTCTTCTAATGCACTACTTCTTACTTTCATGCAATACGATTAACATTAATAGTTATAAACATTTTCCCTCCTTCCTGAACAAAAGTTGATAAGTGAAATTCATGGCAAAATTCCTATTTGTGAATAGGGCAATTACTCGAAATCTTTGCAATGTGAGACTGCTGTCTGTTGATTTTGGCCTGAGGAATACGTGATAGCTTAAAGAATTACATGTTGTACGAAAAGGTTCTGAAGAGGCTTATTGTTTGTCATGTTGCTATGGCGATGCGTGTATTGAATCTTAGTATCCCATGTATCATAATTTAACAAATAGCTTTTATTCTTTCTCTGGATGGATAACCTTGTCATACCTCTTGTATAAAGATTGATTAAGATGCATGACTCCGAACTATTTCCTTCCGCTGTTTCCATCTGATTTTAATGAGTGTGAAACTTGCATGGGTTGCTAAGACACACCAGCGATTAAATCCAGTTATGTTTGCTTTATGAATGAAAGGAATTTCCACTTTTAGTTCAAAGTAAAGTCCTTTAATATGGTTGAGCCAGAGAAGAGATATTTTTTAAATGAAGATGTATACAAAACTAACTTTGCTTTAAAAGAATGATAGTTTTTGTTTTCTGTCAGTAAATAATTTCAATTCAAAAATTTCTCTGTAAGGTATTTTCTCCCTTCTTTCCGCATGTCTTCGTGGTGTGACTGGAAGCATACTCGGCGCGTATTCGAGAGGTCCAAGGTTCGAGTCCAGGCGAGGGCACTGCATATTTTTCACGTTTACAGCATCAAAAGGCCTAATGACTCTATAGTGGCGCCTGAAAAGATGATAGAGGATAATTCTTCACCACCAGGATTTGGATTAACCTTCATTATAAAATTGGAAAAGGCTGTCCCCAGGGCTCATGCAGTGCTTCCCCGTTCTGGAGCCTCATAGCAAATAAATTACTGCAATAAAATGTACCTGATACGAATATTACCTGTTATACCGATGATATTATGGTAACTATTACAGGAGACTCCCTCGGAAAAATAGAGGCTACTTTTAACCTGCTTGAAAATGTTTTTAGGAAAAGGAGTACTGAGCAAAATATAGAATTTAATATTGAAAAAACAAATGGTATGCTTTTCCCTCGGGGAGGGAGAAATGTTAGAACCCCCAGATTGAAATATGATCAAAAAAGAATAAAATTTGTGAATACGTTAAAATACCTGGGTGTATTGATCGATGATAATTTGAATTTTATAGAGCATTTTAAGTCAATACAATGAAATAGAAAAAAATTTAAATTATTATAAAAATACTTTTACTCCGATCACTCTTTCTGACAGAAGCTCTATCCTGAGGAACATTTACAAAAAATGTTATTATGCCGAAACTTCTTTATGGTATTGGCGCATAGAGTGATCGAGCTGGAGAGCTGGTCAAGACAAGGCAGAAATTAGACTCATTGCAGAGGGTCTGGACACTTGCAAATACAATATCATTTAGAACAGTCCCGACAGAAGTTGCGTGCTTACTGGCTAGTGTACCGCCTCTTTCACTACAATTTAAATTTACTTATGACAAATTTTGAAATATAATATAAAACAGAAAATAGTGTATGAAGATGAAGCAATTACCAGCGAGGGGTTTTTAGAACATGATCTGAGTTCAAGTCATCCTAGCGAATATTACGGTATATCCTACTATAAAGACTATACTTCAGCTAAAGAAATTGAAATTTATACAGATGGATCAGGGTTTGCGGAGAGCGTCGGCTGTGCCTTCGTTGTATTTTTCCACTGTATTGAAATGGATTACAAAACGTTTACTTTAAAACCAGGAAATTCAGTTTATCAAGCAGAATTGCCTTTACCCTGGATCAAGAAATTATCCGTAGGGTATTATATTAATTCATACTCAGAATTTGGATATCTGCTCTTTTATGGCTTATCTGCTCTTTTATGGCGCCTTAAATACCTTATCTGCTCTTTTATGGCGCTCTCTCGCCCCTTTCAAAAGAATAATATTGTTAATGAAATTAAGCATGTATATTTAGAACTACTAAAAAAGCATATTTTGAATTTACATTGGATCAAAGCTCGCGCTGGTCATTATGGGAAAGAGAGAGCGGATGCTCTAGCAAAAGATGCCGCCCTGGGGATTGGGACCGAAAAAGTTTTTATTCAAGATTCGAAAAAGAAGACATGTACTATAATGTATGACAAGCTTATTAGAGACTGGAAAAATTTGTGGCATCTCTCTGAAAGAAAAAAAACTTTCCAAAATGTTTAAAAATTAGCAAAAATATCCGAATTTTAGGAGATGTAGATGTCAGTCAAATTCTCACTGCACATGGAAGGTTACCTGCTTACTTAAAAAGGTTCCACCGCCAGGAAAATGACATATGTAAAGTTTGTAATAAATTCGGCGATTCAAAGTATTTCGTCGAGGAATGTTGCCTGACTGGAAGTGTGAGAGGAAAATAAAAATTTGTAAAGTTTGAGGATTTAATTTTATTTCTGTTTCACTTTTAAGTCATATGTTTAAGGGTTTTATGATTATATAGTAACTCCCTCTGCAGAAAAGCCCATTTTGTAGAATTAAAATAAAATGTCTCATTCTAATGTTACGCTTTCTCTGGCACATTCAGTTTCTTCAGTCTTTGAATCTTCTCCTGGCTCTGTACAAGATTTGGTTCCAGAAAAGGTAACTGGGAACCATCTATCATTTATTATCATTTATTAATGAATCCTATGACGGTACCTTAGCATTTTTAGTTGATGCCAATGCAAAACATAAATTAAATAATAAAGATGCAGCGAAACTTAAAAAGTTTGTAAGCAATATCAGATCACATTCCGACAAACGTGAATTATACATAGCTCACTTGGAAGGTTTTAACGCCTGCTTGAATGAAAGAGTCTCTTCATTGGAGGAAAAGAATTCTTTGTTGGAAAAAAGACTTTTGGAACTTGAGTTAAAATTTAATCACTTAACACAGCTTGACCAAGCCACTGTCTTACCACATTCGGAAATAGCGTCCGATTTACAGGCTTGTCATTCACATAGCTTAGACGGTAAATTTGATAAAGTGAATTCGGAGTTATCTTCTGCAGAAATTGTTAGGCTCACTTCGAAGCCTTCACAGGTAAGGAAGATTCCAGCTCAACAGGATCACGTTTTGATTATCAAGGCTAATGCAAAACAAGTAGATCGCCAAACAGTATTAAGACGCAATTAGTTCAGAATATTAAACCGCAAAGGCTCGGAGTAAATATTTTACAAGTTCGTCCAACAAGAGCCAAAGAGTTACTTGTTCGTTGTAAAGGGGAAGAGCAATTGGTGACATTGAAAAAAGCCATTTTGGAAAACTCGGATTTGAAGGAACATTTGGACCTGAGAATTCCAAGACTACCAAGAGTGTCTTTCATAGTTTTTGGGGTTCCTCAGGATACTACTTCTGAGGAACTACAAATTGCTTTTCAAGAACTCTTATCATCAGGTGAGAAGAATTTTGTTTTTCCAAGGGAACCCAGATCCAGAACAGACGGTACGTGCAACTGGCTTGTTGAGGTTTCTAGAGAACAGGCACAATTATTGAAGGACCTGAAGAGAGTCTATATTGGTTTCGCATCGTGCTTCTTTCGAGAATTTCATAAAGTGACGCGTTGTTATCACTGTCAAGCCTTTGGTCATTTAAGTCTAATTTGCAAAAATCCACCGGCCTGTGCTAGGTGCGGGAAGGGCCACCTTACTCAGGAGTGCTCCGAAAGCATTGCAAATTGTGTCAATTGTACTCACTCCAACGCCTCTGCAGGAACGAAGTACGAGACATCACATCAGGCTAGCTCAGCACAATGTCCGCTATACAGGCAGGAGATTCTTCGCCTCAGCAACACTCAGAAGTGACAGGCTCAATGAACATACCTGTTACTCAGAGCATCTCTGGTCTGACTTGTGCACACGTAAATTTACAGAGATTAGATCAAGGGCAGCTACTTTAAATTTTATTGATTTTATGATTAGAAATGAAATACAGCTCGCTCTCTTACAAGAACCTTATGTCAAAGATGGCAAGATCATTGGATTACCAAACTGTAGTAAGATATTCTTTTCTTGTTCTTTTAAAGCGTTGATAATATATAACGGCTCTCTAAATCCAGTTTTTGTGGCGAGAACTTTAGATGCAGTGACAATTCGCTTGCAATTTATCAATAGAAGTATTAATATTACTAACGTTTATTTTCCGCCGACGGCCGATTTAGATAGCAATTTAACCGAACTTTGTTCACATATTATTCATAATGATCATTTGCTTATTGCGGGTGATTTTAATGCTACGAGTCCTCTTTGGGGTGGAAATCAAGAAGATCATAGGGCTGCTAAAGTTCTTGATTTTATCCACGAAAACAGACTGTGTGTTCTTAATTCCTCCGATTCAGAGCCAACATTCTTGACTGTCAGATCCAAGGGTTGGCCTGATATTACATTAGCTTCATCTCCTTTTGCAATTTCTGTTACAAATTGGAGGGTGTTGACAGGTTTGTCTATTAGTGATCATCAAATTATTTTGTTTGAAATTGGAATCTCGGAAGACATAATTTTGAAACGTAGATTTAAAACTTCATACGGTGGACATGAAAAATTTATTGAGAAATTTCGTCCACGAATTTCTCAATTTATAAATTTATTTGAATCTAATACTTCTCGAGAGTATTTAGACTTTTTTATTGGTTCATTGATGGATGCAGCAACAGCGTCCTATAAGTCGAAAAGAGTACGGATTAAAACCTCTGCATCATGGTGGTCTGACTCGCTCACAATAAAAAGGAACAAAGTTCGTGCTTTAAGGAGACGTATGCAAAAAGAAAGGGATGACAATATAAGGCATTCGCTTAAAATTTCTTATAAGAAGGAACTAGCAATTTTTAAAAGATTGATTATAAAGACAAAAAGTGAATCTTGGAAGGCATTTTGTGCTGCTATTGAAAATCCTTATGGCATCACTCAAAAGATTGCAGTGGACAGAGTATTTCGAGCTCTTAAGCTGCCAGTAGAGGTAGCTCCGGACTGTACTTCTCTGGGAGAGAAATATAAAAAAATTTTAGATGAGTTATTTCCTTTGGATTTGGAGATTGACGATATGGATTTACATAAAGTAATGCGAGAAAAATTTAAAAATCAAACTTGGAATTCTACTTTAAGTGACTCTGCCCTCCTGAAGCTTGAGGAGTTAGAAAATACAATTCGTTCTCTACCGTCTAAGAAGGCCCCCGGACCAGACGGTCTTGATAATATTATCATAAAGATACTTTTCAAAGAATTCCCCCAATTGTTGTTATCTTTATATCGAGCATGTTGGAAATTGGCTTTATTTCCACGGCAGATGAAAATTGCCGAAATAATTTTATTTGGCAAAAAAAGGTAAAGATCCTGCTATTTTGTCTTCTTATAGACCAGTGAGTCTTCTTTCTTCTTTAAATAAACTCTTTGAAAAATTAATATTGAACAGACTGAATTATTTTCTAACTAAAAATGAAGTGATCAGCTACTTTCAATTTGGATTTAAAAAGGGGGTTTCAACTGAAATGGCTGTTTTTAATCTGTTAAACACAGTAAAACGCAACAGGGATGGTAACAGGCACACATTAATCATCTCCATTGATATACGTGGTGCATTTGACACGGTCTGGTGGCCTGACATAATTGATGCATTGGATAACGAAAACTGCCCTGTAGAAATTTTGAATTTAATTCGAAATTATTTGGAACAACGCAAAATTCAATTAACCCTGGATAATGAAATTTTAATAAAAGATTTGTAAAGAGGCTGTCCACAGGATTCCTGTTTAGGACCAACCCTGTGGAACTTAGTCGCTAATACGGCCTTTGGTATGTTTGAAAATACTGAACAAGTAACTTTGCAAGCTTATGCCGATGATTTTCTGTTAATTATCTCAGGCGTAAAGGACATTGAAGTAAGAGCTCAACAAGCGATTAATAAGTTTGTAGAGTGGGCTGACATGCATAAATTAAGAATTTCCGAAGAAAAAACTACTATGTTGTTTTTCGGTAGGAAAAAAATATGCGTCGAAATCCGTCTATAAAAATCCATGGAAGGCCAATAAAATGTGCAAACACCTTGAAATATTTAGGCTTTGTTATCAGCAATACGCTGTCTTGGTTTCCACATGTGAAACATCTTAAACAGGGATGTGCCGTTCTTACGAATGGCATGACAAAGACTATGGGCCTTAATTGGGGTACTTCCCCAAAAATCTTGCGGCTGTGGTATAAAACAATCACTGAAAGAGTTCTTTTGTACGGAGTCTCCATTTGGGGTTTTGATATGAACAAAACTATGAGTTGCTTACTGAATTCAATACAGATGCATCAGCTATTACTTATTTCCAAAGGTTATAGACAACCTCGACAGCCTCACTGCAGATTTTAGCGGGTATACCTCCATTAGATCTGCAGGCTCAAAAAGACTCTTTCTTAGGACGGATCCTACGATTACGATTGAATGGGGATTTATGGAACCAACATCACCTAGTAAATGATTATGAACTACGGGTTCCATCTAATCTTAGCCATCCTGCCTCTTTAAAACTCAAATCTGCAGTCAATTTATACTATACGGCTCCCGTAGCCAATGACATTGCTCTATTTACAGATGGTTCTAAAACTGAACGTGGAACAGGTTGTGCATTTTGTGTATTTACAATACTCAATAGGTATATACATGGACTCGAAGGCTTGATCACAGAAATACTGTTTTTCAGGCAAAACTTTTAGCGATAAACGCTGCTCTCACTTATGTTAAAAGAAATCTATCGGGCAAGACTAAGCTCTTCAGTGATTCATTATCTAGTCTGCAGGCTATCTCAGACATTACGAATAGAAATCCGATTGTACAAGTTATTCAAGAGAAATTGCTAAGATTTAATTCATCTGAAAGACCACTTCTTACCTGGGTGCCAGCTCATGTTGACATACTGGGCAACGAAGAAGCAGATACTTTAGCTAAATGGGCTGCTAATGATATCAACGGAATTGAAAATCCAACGAAATTGCCTTTTTCACACTTGAAGAGCGAGACTTTAAATACACTGCTTGTGAAATGGCAGGAAAGATGGACTAATGACTCCACAGGAAGACGAGTCTTCTCTTTCTTTCCAAAAGTTTCACTCAGTCAAAGAAGCACATCGAATTTTTATGCTCAATTTTTCACTGGTCATGGACCTTTTAATACACATCTCTTTCGATTTGGACTACGTACGACTGAGCTTTGTTCTTGCGGACAGTTGGGAGACCCTGACCACTTTATCTTTCACTGTCTATTTACTAAAAACCTTCACTTGAATAAACCTTTAGATAAACACAGGCCAAAATGGGCTGAATTGATATTAAAAAACTCTAGTGAGAGTAAGAAATTTAAGGAAATTAGACTTTTCTGTCAGGAATTAAATTTTTCTGTAAATAATTCTCTCAGATCATCTCTATTGGGAGTGAGTAATTGACTTTCAGCGACTGTTAGATTTTTACTGTATAATGGTAATTGTTTAACTTTGTGTGTTTGATGCTTATTGTTCAGTTTTGTTGTTTCCACTACTTATGTTACTGATTTAAAATTAGAAATGGTTTTACGTAGAACAGACGTATCTAACATTGAATGCATCTACGCTCTTATAAATTGTAACGGTTACTTGTAGCCTATTACTTTCTTATATTGTACAAATAGTCGGTTTTATTTGTGCTGCACATAGTGTTTGTTGTATGGTACTGAAATCGTTCTTAATCATATATATATCATGATTATTTTGTTCAGTTTTGTAAATGTTAATTAAATTTAAAAGAAAATTTTTGTGACAATTTTATTATTTTGCATATTTTAATGCGTTCTTTTGTAATTGAATTGATTTACTTTGGTGAATTTGATAGGCATTAATTGTGCATTCTATTATAAAAATTTGCATTCATGATAGTTATTTTATATTCATTTTCTTTACTTTAATCTTGAATGCATTTTGTATTTGATTTTGAAATTCTGTAAAATTTTATGTCGGCATTTTTCTAGTATTGCATTTGTCTTAGCGATGCCAGCAAACCTAATCTAGAATAATTATTTTGTATACCTTTTTGCACTTTTCTGAATTGAATAGTTGACCTGTTTTTGTGAATTTGATTGGCTTTACTTGAGTTCTCTATTGTAAAATGTGCATTTAAGGCAGTATTTTATAATAATTTTCTTTGACTTATTTTTGAATGAATGTGGTTTTTGGAATTGGAAATTTTTCATATCTTTATGTTGGCATTATTCTTGTACTGTATTTCTATCGCGTTGCCAGCAAACCTGATGTAGAGTTTTTATATTACTTGGAGTGGTTTTGTTTTTAAACCAAATTTATGTTTTGTATTGTAATAATATCTCAGGTTCAGTGTATTTTATGATAATATTGTTCAGTTATCAAAGTTATTGGTTCTTAATTCTGAATTCATATGAAAAAATTTTATTTGGCAGTTTATTATTGTCTTAGTTTATCTTTATGCATTTTTTTCTAAATTGAATGGTTCTTCTTGAAATTGTGAATCTAATCCATATTAATTGTGTATAATACAGTAATGGATGTATTATTTTTTGTTTGTACCATAGTTTTTATTTAAATTAGTTGGACTCAGTTTTGAAAGTATTTCGTATTTTCACTACAAATTATGAAAGTATACTCGGTTTATTGTTTGAATGCTATAGGTACTACTTGTAACATGCTTTCTTTAGGGTCTATTATGACTATGTTACTTATGTTCTTGTGTTCTTGAAGGCCTTGTATGCCACTGTAAACTTATTTTGCTTAGTCATAATAAATAGCTTCTGGAGGCAGGGGCTTTAATCCGTGTAAGGCAGACATCATGTCAGCTAGGTAATGGAGCCCCTGTTCTCTGGTTAACAGTAACTATAAATTGTTTAGAAAATGTCTTAAATTGTTTAGCGATATTATGCAAACTGTGAATGAGAATAAGAATATTGGTATTGAGATATAACAAAGCAGAAAATCATACTGAAAACAGAAAAAATTGAAGTAGCTTATAAATTTAAGATTTTTGATAATATAAAGAAGATTTGAATAATACTTGTAATAACTAGTTGAAAATAAAACTTATAAAGATTTTAAACTCAGGAAAAAACACAGAAATGGAAACGAGACTTCTATATACTATTTCACCTAAAGTGTTTGGAATGTATGTATCTGCTTTACGGGTTTTTTTTTTTTTTTTTTTACTTTTATGTTCGTTTTGTGCAATTGTATGATCTGAACTCATTACCAGATTTAATTTTGTTATTTTCCGTTGTGTTAACCTTTTTTTTTTTTTTTTTTTGTTATGCTTTGTGGCTTGGCCTGTTTCCTCATAACCATATGGCAGGTTTCGCCTGCTAGGTGGGCTGGGGGCCAGTGCTTAGAACTAACTAACTAACCACCAGGATTTGGCGACTGGTTGCCGTCATCCCCAGCCGCCCTTTAAAAGGAGGAGAATGTAAGGTATGTTCTCCCTCCTTTTCGCATTCCTTCGTATCGTAATTGGAAGCATATTCGACGCGTAGTCGAAAAGTCCAGGGTTTCAGTCCCAGAGAGGGCACTGCATATGTTTCCCGTCTCCAGCATCAAAAATCCTGATGATCTACAATTTTATTTAAATTCACAACATTTAATTTTATTCTTAGTTTGTTATCTTGGTTGTACTAAATTGCTCACTTACTATCAAATTAAGGTCTACGTAGGATCTGCAGAGTGAATTATTACCGTTAGAATTTATAAACTAGTAAATTAAACATGGACATAAATAGAATAGTTTCATTCCACTTCACCCTTGTGAGAGTTAAACTGAAAATGTACAGCACAATTTTAACAGTCACATGAACCCGACTTAAATATAAGCTTCCTTGAATTAACAGAAAATCAAGCAATGTACTCTACCTGTACGAGAGTTACTCTACCAATCAAAAGATTTACACTCTTACCTTTACTCTACCGATTTACTCCATCTAACGCTGCCAGGGGTTACATGCTCCGTTTAGAATCGTAACAGAGTACAACTTATCCAAACTAAATTTATCCTTGCCTACATTACATAGTTGAAGAACAGTGGTAGCGTCATAAATAGAAATCGAAACTTTGCACGGCAACGCAGTTGTGACAGCAAGAATTAAACTCTAATACAGCTACGCAAAATTCTTCTAATTTAATTCTAAAACTTCTTGCCACTCACATCTACCTAAATTCTAGAATTAGCGAACTTCGTGGCGAAATGAGGCAAAAATAGAAAAGATGTAAATGAAGTAAACATTTCATTAGTAAAACTTTAATGCCAAAAGTTAATTGCCAGGAAGTCACTTTTGTCATTATTATGCATTATATTTCAACTTCTACTTTCGAAATTAATCGTTTCCCCCCCCCCCGCATAAATATGGAAGATTCATCATATTAGTCATACTACTAGATACATGAATCTGAAAAGTGTAATTCAAAATGATGAATTTGTGTCATTATTTTCATAAGTTCGAGGTTAAAGAGTAGTAAAATTGCAAGATATTATAAATGCAAAGTTGGAAACATCATAATTTTTCGTTCAATTTAGAAGAACTTGTTAAAACTGATTTGCGTCTTTTTTACGATTTTATTAATATTTTTAGTATCTGCAGTATTCTTCGCGTCCTTTAATATTTGAATTTTTAGTATTGTCAGTTTTAAATATTTTTGTGAGATTCATTATTATTGAATTAAGCAGAATAATGAAAAAACAATTTGTGTTAAATAACTCATGTATAGGTTTAAAAAAAGTTGATTGCAAGCTTTGTTTCTTTCGATATTTATCCCAGACATAAATTTCTAATCATGCGTCTTTTTGGAACATGGTAAAAAGTTAAATGAAGTTATTTTCAGTATTTTGAATAGAAAGGTTCTCCGAGTCCAGTTCTAGCTTTTTGAATGATCTCTGTAAAGCAATAACATGTTTCATGGTTTTAAATGCAAAATTTGCGGATATATTTGAGAACCAAAGTATTGACGAAAAAGACCTTTTCCAAACATGATAACTGTCCTGAATTCAGAATTTTTGCATAGGTTCAAAACGAGCGACGGGAAAATAAAAATCCGTTGTTTTGTTATTATTATTTCAAACAGCATAAAACAAGTAATACTTTTTATGAAAATTAGGCCCATATCCATGAAATATACATTATCCCTGCAATTTTTGTATATAAACATGTAGTATATATTAAAGCATAAAAGATAACGCGCTAATTGAAATTTTACTCTTCGGTAACCATACAAAAAGTTTGATCTTTTATATTGTTGCAAAATGACGAGCAGCGGTGCGATAGCTTCCCCCCAAAGCGGTGTAAGAACTTTAAGTAGCAGGGAAAGGCAGGGTTGCCATATTTGGCGCAAAATCGCCCATTTGGCGATATATGGCGACAAATTTAAATATGCCATAGACGAAACGAGAACGTTCTACTAAACATTTTTAGAGGATTTTATCGGGAATGTTCTCAAAGATAGATTAAATCTATATATAGCCTGTCTGTCTTGGGAGTAGTGTGTTGAGTTCAGAGATTAGCTTGAGAGCGATCGGCCGAGTCCGGCCTGTACTTTAGTGCTTTGCAGTGAAGGCTGTCTTCACCGTTGCAGCCTGAAGGTTGTGTTGCTGATTGTTTTAGCGCGTTTGTCGTAATTTTTCGACGAGTGATAACGTGTCTTCGGAATTGTCCTGTGTATCAATGCCTACTTGCAAATAAATTTCACTTTGATTCTTCATCAAGTATTGTCATAAATTACTTCAAATCCACACATCCATAGAATGCAACAATATATAGTAGGTACTACTTCCATAACATTCTCCATGTTATTTTGAAAAACATGGAGGTATATGCTTAAGAGTAGTAGTTAAGTACATAAAGTCTGTAACCAACTTCTTCGAGACCAGTTATATTGGCTAATATTTTGTACTCATAATTCTAGCTTACAATTAGTTAAATAATCTAGCCTTGAAATTCCAAATCTAGGTATAGTCCGTTTTTCACAATGCGAGAAATTTACATGCATTCATGCAGATTCTTTATTATTTCATTTCTTTAAATATAATACAGGGCGATAATATTCTGCGGCAAGGGAAATGCATATTTCTTCACGATCCAGAAGAGGGAAAAATAACATTAAGTTATAGCATTCTCAATGAAAAGAGAGAATTTTGAGAAACAGACTTGAATATTCACATTCATGTGAAATATTTGTTAGCTGATTTAACCAAAAATAACCTTTTTCATAAAAATGTAAATAAATTGTTTAAAATCAAAGACAGACACCTTGATTATCTTAAAATACAAGCGCAAAAAAATTTCACTGTCGTAGGTTAAATTCCTGAAATGATTTTCATATCACTTTAAATTCCTCCCTTTTGTAAAAGATTTCTTATTTGGCTCTTATTGTACGTTTTTAATAGTTAAATTACGTACTTCCATCGTAAATACTATTATGTAAAAGAATAAATATGGTGTGTAAAGAATCAGAAAATAATGATTGTTTACATGAGTTTTACGATATTCGATGGTCTACTGAATGGTAATTTGCAATAACATCGAAGCTAACATCTTGTGTAATATGTCATTCATATTCTAGGAGGTAACGTACTTTATGCGGCGTTTGATGTCAATAAGGTACCCAAATTGAATAATTTATAGTAAATGAAGCACTGTGTGCAATTTTGCTTGTAATCTACATTGTATGTTAATGCTCATCAAAAAGTGAAATTATATATTAATTTAGTTCCCGAATTCAATTATCTGGACAATTTAGCGCAGTCGGTTTTTTTAAGATTACAGTTATGAATGTGTATTTTTAACTGCATTTGTTTTGTTCAAATTTAAACTGTTTTCTTTTCAAAGACGTTAGTCAAATGCAGGTGCCGGTTTCCTCTTTATTCTGCAATTCTTTTTTGCGTAATAAATATCATTCGTTCGAATTGTATAAAATATTTTACGTAACAAACTAATGTTATGTAACATTCATTATATCAAATATTTTATGTAACAACCTAATAAGGTAGCATATTTTCGTTTAAAATTATTTGAATATGAAATACACTTTTTCCCCTGTTTGATTACCAGGGTTTAAGTTTATTATGTGTGATACAAAATAAAAACTTACACAGTTATAACACGACGGTCTCTTTTGCTGGAAAAAAGTAAGATAAATAAAAAAAAGATAAAAAGAATACTTAGCTGATTGCATTGCAAATACCAACTTAAAAAATTACAGGAAAAAGGTTAAATTAATGTAATCAAATTTTTTTTATGAATTTAGTATTCCAGTAAATGTCCACGTATATTTAAATGAAAAGACCCTCATATTCATGTGATATCATGTGTTTTAAAAGTAGTGGCCACACAACAGAGATAACCTTTCAAGTCAGATCAAGTATTTAATGAAGCTTCAGTTTGTAAACTGAAGCTTCTCTAAATGCCATCAGATGCCACTGAGAGTGTAATACAGAAGATTTGGGAACAGAAGAAAAAGGAGATCCGGTATTTGATTTTAAAGAAAGATTTGAAAAACTAATCCGCGATTAGAGAAGGAGGAGATTTTGAAGTCATTTTTTAGAGCCGTTCTCTCTTTTTCCAAATAAACTAAATTCGATCCTTCAATGAACCTGGCGAATTCTCGCACAGGCGTGAATAAATTACCAGTATAGAAGAAGGGTGAAAGTAACCCTTTATTAGATTCTTGACTCACAAAATCCTAACTCGCGTGATGATAATCCAAATGTCCAAGATGCTGACTAGCTTAACAACGCAACAACAACGAAACGTGCACTGGCTAGAGAAATACGCTCTGAATAAACTCAGAGATTCGCATGTTTAAATACGTACTTCACTTTAAATTTACATCCTGGCGAGAAAATGTGAGGGAAGTTGAGAAGTTCAGTACAGGTATCAAACTTAAAATAAATTTGTTATGCAAAATAAGAAAAACCGTACATTTTTTTAATTATTTTTTCAAATGGTAATATAATTTTAATAGTTTGGTAATTTTCTTCTCATAGCCTTTTATATTTAAAAAGAAATTGCGAAACCAAATGCTGAAATTTTCAAAATTTGAATTATTTTTTAACCGGCCTGCGTCATCGAACAGAAGAAAACTAAATTATTTCTTTGCTTTATATTCTACTGTCCAGTACTTCTTAAACGTTTTTCGTGCAAAATTCCTTTTCATCGTTCAGATTTACTTTCGCTACCCCAGATATTCTATATAAAATAAAGATATAAACTAAGTAATTTCCTATAAATTATTTATCACTTTGGCAAAAGGTATACAAATGAAAATAGTAGTTTCAGGATATGTTTCCAGTATAAAAACACGTTTGGATGAGACAGATGTGTCTAGGTGATTTAAGTTATCTATTTTACCTTTTTGCTACTTAATAAATTAAATCTTAGTGCAATATATGACACTGATGAAAGTAAAGCATCTACAGTGTTTTCAGCGTTGAAAGTAATTGGATTTAATAAGCAATAGAGTTGATAAATTCGTTTTATATAGTAAGCACGTGGTGCTGCATGGCAAAAGCACATTTAATGCCATTTCAAAAAATTTTTGGGAAAGTCAGTTCTGTGATCAGATCCATAATTCAGACAAGGATTTTTGTGCAAGTTCAAGTTTTAAGTTTCGGTCACCCAATAGCTCAATAAACTCCTCTTGAGCTATGTAATAAATCTCATTACGGTCAATCAAAGGGGCTTTCTGAATCCATTTTGTAATCAAAAATTCGATATAAAATTGTAGAATACATTAGATTACTTTGAAAACAGAAAAATGTGCAGTGATAAAGATACCAAGAAATTGTTTAGCGCTAAAATCACATGGTTGAAACGCAATCGCTCTCACTTAGCTGCCCTGGGCAGGGGCGGTTTTCGCGGACTGCGGGGGGCGCACATCCAGTCTTTCTAGTATAGAATACATATTTGGGAATAGAAGATTTACCAGTAACTCCTACATCTGCGTTTAACATGATGATGCGAGCTCGAATAAACGTTTTAAAGTAATTTCGAAAAGTTGCCAGAACACGAAATGCAGCTAGTTACAAACTGAAAATAATTACATGCAAACATCCTCTATGCTTAAATCTAACTTAACAATCTACATTCTTATGTATGCAAAACTAATATATATGGCAGTATTTTACAATATATATACATTTGCATGGAACCATTGCATTCTCCTATGGGTTCTTTCGGGGAGTAAATAAATGGGTAATTGGTGGTTCGAATTCGTCTAAGAACATAATTTATTATTTCCCATGCTTCTCGGCTCACAAAAATCTAATTTTATTTACAGCAGGGCCCGAAAGCTTATACCTCTTCAGGTAAATTTGGTCGATTAAGCTTTGTGCCTGAATTTGGTCAATTAAGTCTTTATATAGAGGAGAATGTTAAGAATTATTACAGTTGTTAGCAATTGCATGTACAGTTAGCAAGTGACAGATCTATGATTCAAAACACAGCAGGGAACAATTTTTGAAATTTCTCAGCTTCCAGAAATCATATACTGTATGCATATACTGATTGATGTAATGAAAATATGTGTGAAATTTTAATGACAAAATTATTTGAATAGTAGTTATTGCTAGCAATAAAAAAAGGAGTTGACATAAGTTCGCAGTTTATATCAGAAACAAATGAACTCATTCATTTGTCTTCATTTAAACACGCTATAATATATTTAAATATTTATATTATTATATATTATTTTAAATATATACATATATTTAAATATTTTATTTAAATATGAATATATTTAAATAAAATATTTAAATAAATATAAATATGAATATATTTAAATAAAAGGATTTCGAGTTTCATTTATTTTGCTGAAATTTATTTAAGAAATAATTTGTTTAAAATATTAACATACTCAAACAGGAAACAATCTTGAAACGATATGCTTTAAAAGAAGGAGAATTTTTTAAATGCTGAATAAGAAGCTCTCGCATTGTTGGATTGTTGATGTAATAAAAAGTGAATTCGTTTTACTCGTAAACATGAACACAAAATCTTTACATTTCCTTATTTTAGTTGCCTATCCTTTGTGACTCTGCTTGAATAAAAAGGCAGCTAATTGTAATTAAAATTCGCTAAAGAAACGGATTCTTTCAGAAAAATTTTAACATTAAACCCGCCAGGAATAAAATGCAAGAAGAATTGCAACTAATAGTCGCACTTCTACTTTTATTTCACATGATCACCGAATTCTAAAACACTTCTGAGTTTAATACATGAATGAGAGGAGGGAAGGATCCTGTGGGATATTGTCGCCGGAACACCTGTCTTATTAAAGAAATTCAGACTGAAATCTCAGCCAGGAAAACTACTTAAAACATTTTTTCTGAGCCTTCAAATAAAGTACACTGAAACTCAATTTCTTTTCTAATTGATCACAAGAAATTTCACTAAACAATGTGCCTTTTATTGCTTTTCAATATTTGTCGCCGCCATAAAATTGGATCCAAATCTGAATAAAAGGGGTACTAACAAAATCTTGATGTATAAAAAATAATAATGGTAAAACTGTTGCGCCGGTGTTTGTTATGCAAAAATGTTTTAATAACTCGCTTTCGACTATATTTTTCGCTTTCGACTTCGATTATGAAGTTAGAATTTCTCCATTAGCTTCGGGTATTTCATTTTCAGCACCAGAGCTACCGCACTTTTACTTTTCCAACTATTATAGCCACATATTTTTAATGTATATATATATATATATATATAACAAAGTAATATGCCAAAAACACAAATTTAACCTATCCTGCGCTATAGTTGCAAGATTGAAGTAAACTAAACATCTTTTATTTATAAACTCAGTGGTTTAAAAGGTGTGGTGTGGTGTATTTAATTATGGCAAAGCACACTAGGGCTACCTGCCTAAGGGAAGAGATGCCTTCGTGGAGGACTTTCTAAGGGAAACTGGCTCGTATACATGTTACATATGTGGAAAACCACGAAAACACCCATGCAGCCAGCCCGTTCGCGGGATTCGAGCCTCGGACCGAACTACCAGTGTTCAGCGACTTTACCGCTCGGCCGCTGGTGGGCCTCAGTGGTTTAGAAGAGAGAATGAGATACATTCCGCAAGATAAAAAGAGGTAGATTGGCCTTGCTTGTTTGCATTAACTGTACATAAGTCACGTGATCAAGGAGGTCATCGGAATGTATCTCATTGGCAACACAGTTTAAAATAAAGAATTTTTATCTCCGATGCTCCGGACCGTAGCCATTTGGCAAAATGTAAAATATTTCTCTTTCAATTTTGATCAATAAACTTTGCCATTTAAAAGCAGCGTGTTGTCAGTGCGGAGAATAAGATACTTTTATTTTTCACGCCGCAGTGTATTGCCATTAAATAAAGCCTGAAATATTTAACTTCTGTATTAATTCTGGAAGTATACTCAGCGATTTAAAAGCAATAAGCAAAACCATTTTAGGTGGCTGGCAGCGCGAGTAATTAGTTTTTAAAGAAGGTAATATAGCGAATATAAAAAATGTACAGCAATTCCTGAAACTTTATAGAAAATTCTAAAAATATGCTGTTTTTAATCTAAACAATTTGTGATTTTGATGTTATATTTAATATGGCGTAAGTGCGAAGACGGTGATATTTGATAAATTAATTTATTTATGAAATCTTCTTCAGTCTTTTAAATTTCTGCCATTTTTCACATCACAAATCGCTTTAAGTATTGAGATTTCAAAGTTTCTTTATATATTGCCTCTATGTTTACAGATAGAAGCCTAACAGCACCCGAAAGGCTAAGTCATTGAACACTGGTAGCTCGGCCCAGAGTTCAAATTCCGGTCAACGGGATCACTGTATGGACGTTTTCGTGGATTTCCTCATGTGTAACGTGCATATGCATCAGTTTCTCTTCAGAAGTCCTCCACGAAGTCACCGTTCACAGTTCCTTCATCTTCCCGCTGGGAACAGATTTTCTGTAACCCAGTTTTAACATGTTATTTCTTTACACGTTTCCAGAGCTGAAGAATATGAAAACTCATAAATTAGCATCTTTCATTTTACACAGTTCCCCACTACCTCGGCTATTTGAATTTAGGTCAAAATTTAACATTTTATGTTACATTGTATCATAATAGCCAATATGTTTTATAATTCATACTATTTATTCTGACTGCAGTTACATTGCAGCAGTTATGCCATCTGTTTAGTTATTTTATAAACTGCCATATCGCCTCTAAAATAATACACACCGTAACCGTGAAAGTCTTTACCTTGCCTTCATTTTCGCATCCGTTACTCTCAGACTCGTACTTCCAATTACAAAAATGTTTAAATGATGCAAAGACCCACTTATTAGCATCATTAAATTTAAAGAAATCAGTTTCCTAAAAATTATTAAGTTTATTATGCATTTCTCTGGTTCCAATATTTATATTTAAGAAAATTTTGCATTTGTTATAAAAAAATAAAATAATGCTGGAAATCTATTCTAAATATTCTTAACTTCCGAAACAATGTATTTCAACATATATTCTTTTTATGACTCACTGCTAGTACAGTACATATCCAGTACGTATACTATGTATCTTATATAAAAAATATTACACTGTCAAATTCAAAGTACATTATTCTTTAAAATACGCGAACGTTAGTCTGAGACGTTAGTGATTTTAATGCACGATCAAAAATCGAAATGAGCGAAATGCTACTTAAGTCTTAGTTTGCAAAAGCGTGGAAGATATCAATTTGCGAAATGCTAAATAACATATTTTATGCATAAAAATGCCGTGAAATAGAAAATGGTTGCCTTTAAATTAACAACGCATGACTAATTGATCTAAAGACAGGTTTGCGCCTAGAACATACGTATCTCTGGCGCCATGTCAGTAACAACAGTCTGCAAAATGGCTTTTTGAAGAAAGGTTTGTTTAAATGTTCTTGGTTTTGTTAGGAATCGAGTTATGACTACAAAATAAGTTTCATATAGTTCCACCTTTTTACTTTTTAGCGTAATTAAATATATAAAGTACGTCACAAAAATGTATGTCATTGAAAACAAAAGAAAATTACAAATTCGTGGTTTTGGCAGGATGTTTACAGTTTGACTTATATTTGCGAACGTAAAAGATTCAAAGAAGCTACAAAGATGGACTTCAAAATGTAGTAGATGCTAGCAATAAAATTTAAAATTTTGCGCTTAAATTATGATGGAAAAAATCATTGCTTGTTATTTTGGTCAGTATAAGCCAGCCCTCTACCAACGGACAGGAATACAAGTCAAGGATTAGTTATGAATAATTATGACTTTGAATCTACGCGGAGTAACGATTGATAAAAACTCTTAGTCATTCTTATGTGTAAGATGGCTAAGCTCTGGAGAAACTAGATCTGTTTCCAGAGCTTGCCAGGCTTTTCCATTTGAGATGATTTTAAGCGAAACAATCATATTGTCAAAACCAGTGCAAAAAATCTACGATTAAAGATTAATATGTCTTTGTTTTTCTATTGCCTAGAATTGTCTAGAAAATAATATAAAAAAGATACCAAATGATGCTTTCTAAGAGTGGCATTTTAGGAGAGGTTTTGTAAAAGAGTTTCAAACATTTTACATAAGCTAACACAAAATGGTGGGGAAAAAGATATGGCATTGTTTAACTCTGAACGATTCTGAATCAACTCTGAACTTCATAACTCTGAAAAATGTAAATAAAGGGAAAGGACTAGACTCTAAATTCAAATAAAGAGCCATCCTAATTCAAATTTCAGAAATACCAAAAAATAAACACGGTTTCGCAAGGACATTTTGTTAATGAAGTTTCATCATATCTCATTAACTATAAATGAAAAATTTCTGTATTAAGAGTCTATTAAATTTAAATTGTTTTAAGAATTTTTATGTATCAGTACACACTTTGCTCTATTTTGGAAGCAACTTCTTTCAAAACCAAATCAAAGCGTTAAGGGTTAAATGTTTTCATAATATGCCTTCTCAATACTATTATTCCCATTTCCAGAAAAGCGATGTAAAAAACCAACACCCCTAAATAAAGTATTAGGTAAAGCAATTCTAGGTAAACTGAAATTCAAGCAATATTATATAAACACCTCTGACGCTTCTAACAGTTACCAAAGAAATCTGCAGGGAGAATAGAATAGAAATTCTGAAAGTAAAATGTTGATTGGATATAAGTTCCAGCCACCAGGAGGATCCGGACAGAAAAAAGGGCTTTGAAAGGCGGCGTTTGAACACAAAGCACGCAATCCTCACAATCAAGACTTGAGGAAGATCGCAACAGATTTAATGGAAAAAATGACGTAAAGAACACAGCATTTTCAAAGAAGGTGATTGGTATGGACCTACGGGGTCTATTTCCATAACGTCCAGGATCTGCAATGTCGACATATTTGGCTAAAAGAATGCTGTTTTTGGATCTTGAACGAAATTTTCTTTTCTTGGTAAACATTTGATATTCTCATGCAAATACATTTCCATTTCCAAAACTCATAATGCTTGTCTGGAAAGTATTCTGTGCAACAAACAGAAAAAATTGTTTTGGGAGTTTCCTGTTTTATCTTGATTTTATACTAAGGTCCATGAAAGTCGTTCTGCAATATTTAGCAAGATTCCTGGTACCCGTCTTCTAACATAAATAAATCAGTATTTGTATAAAAGTGCTGTAAAATAAAAGAGTAAAAATTTTTTGATTTAATAAATGAAAACAAAATTTTCATGTCCCCCAAAAATAAAACCATCGACGAGCTACATAATAATACATGGGTAGCGTTCTTGTAAATTTAAACCATCCATCTAAATAATTAAAAAAAACTGCTAAGAAAGGCTAAACTTTTCACTGATATAACGGTTTTTATTAAAGCGTTTATTTATAATGATGGTCAGGAAATTTTAAATATTCTTAGAGTAATGTTTGAAAAAGTGGCATCTAATTTCATTTTTTTTTTCACATTTGGCATAAAGTATTTGATATGCCAATTTGATTTAATTCTTAAATCACTTCCTTCAAAGATACTCAACCTGCAATAAGACTTGAATTTCTTTCATTAGGTAAGAAGAGAGAAAAGTAAATAATTTCGGTTCGGTAGCAACTTTAATTTTGAAATATTTGTTTGAAATGACTTTTAAATTGCAAAGCTTAAAGTACCCATCTGTTTCGAATAAAAATTATTTGAACGAAAAGCTTTATTTTAATATACAAATAGTTGTAAATTTTATTAGCACATTTTGTTAGTGACTTAGTTGATCTTAATTATGATTCCGGTGTTGATCCCCTGATCATCATGGACCTCCTTAAAAATTTCATTGACCCCCAGGGTGCCCATATCTACCTCGTTTTGAACCCTTGATATATACAGTTCTGTTCTCCTCACACTCTCTTCGGATGAAGACGAAATAGTCGGACATGTCCTGGGAAAGGGAAAAGAATGATGATAAAGAAGGGAAGGATGAAAATGAAGCAAGAACCATACATGGAAGGAAGGTGACAAAGGATTACAGACTTTCATAAGATTGCAATTTTAATTTTTCTGGATTTTGCAGTTTTTGCTTTTTAGTCCAAAGGAGCTTTTTCCCTGAGGGACTACTGTTTTCGCTTTGTGATTTTGCGTCAAATCACTATGAGTGTCCGTTTCACTTTTCAAACTGTTGCCACCAAATATTATCACCCTGTATTATATTTGAAGAAATTAAATAATGAAGAGTCTGCATAAAAGTATGCATGTTTCTCGCATTGTGATACAACAACGGTACTTAGAGCCATCCAATTTTGAATGAGGTAATCGTACTGCGAATATGGACATGTGGAAGACCCAATTTGAAATTTTGAATTTGTTCTATTATCAGTTTCATATTTTGTAAAACTTTAACGAATTTTTGATTAACAAACTCAAGGATTTCAAAGCGAGCAATGACAACGTTGTACAGAAAAAACATTTTTATCTTCAGCGCGTGAGACTGTGTATCGAAAACTCTAAAGATATGCTCAGTTAAAAATTATTTTGCGATATTGTTCTTGAACTGAATTTTATAGTTTAAATGCGAAGAACGTGATATTTAATAAATAAAGGTAGCACACAAAATGTTAAAAAATGTCCCTTTGGTTGCAATTTATAATCTGAAACCTTTCAAATTTTCTTTTCTTTTTTAACATTAATATTTTTATCTTTTGTTGTTTTCTTAAAAATTAAACAAAAATACTTTTTATTTGGGTATGCAGAATGCATGTTCATATTCAACTAAAGAAAATTAAGACAGTAATTTTTATTGAATTAAAGCAATAAATTTAGAAAGGGTATGTAATTTACCAATAAGTCATTTATTAATTTTTTGCACTTATGTTTATTACAATATATTATATAGCCTATAAGGAATTTATGATTCCAAAAATAGAGTTACTTAATTCAACAAAAATATTTAAAATATGTAAATAAATCGACAAGTTTATTTTGATCGCGGTTAGAAATAAAACAAGGAATCCGGATAAATGGAATTTCGGGTATCTAGAGTCCAAATATTTGAAGATCGACTTCATAAAATATTTAATCTTCATTTAATTTATACTTTTATTTTTAGCAAAATGTTTTTAGAATTCATTATTACGCTGTATGATACCTGCAACAGTGCGATATTTACGAATATAATAATCACATTTCTCATAAATCATCGTACAAAATTTATTTACTTTAATATTTTGCAGTAATCCTTCTTACCAGCCATGTTCGTTGCAAGCATTTCCCAATTTTTGTAAGAAACTGAATTAAAAATGCAGAGTTAAACTTGTATTTCAAACTAAGAAATCACACTTCTTTATCGTCTACGCTATCACTTTTTTTTTTTTTTTTTTTTTTTTTTTTTTGTTTTTTTTGTGGCGTGCAGATTCGCGAAAAACGGACAAAAAGTTGAAATAAAAGCGGATGTGCCTTCTATTCATGAATAAAAGAACAGCGTGCGTCGAAAGAACACAACCCAATGATGAATAGCAATGAATTTAAATTGGCTCGCCACCTGAACTCATTTCCACCACGACCCTGATGCCATCTTCATTATAGGAAAACCAATGTAACACCTGGAGGATTTTCCGGGCCAATCAAATCGCCGGAATAAACCGAACCCCTTGCTTCCAAGATTGATACGAGGATCTCAATCTTTATTTTTTTTTTTTTTTTTTTTTTTTTTTTCCGTTTTAAAAATCAGTTTTACTCTTCAGAGCTGTTCAGGTGTAATTTGTTTGTAGGATTTTAATCAAAAAATATGCTAAATATTGAATGTGCATAAATTTTCTATCCTTTTCCACCACGGCGTTTGTTACGTTTTATACTATAATCATGAATCTTAAGAGTGACAATTATGTTTGTGCGTTTAATTTTGTTCTGCAGTTATCGAAAGAAATGGCAGTCCATAAATCGTTTGTACCACCCCACAGAGCTAAGAAAGAACTTTCTTTACTTGTATAGAATTTAAATAACAGTGCGATTTTAGATTAGCCGTACATGTTGAACTATGCTCACCAATTACGATGGAAATTAGAAAGTCTTTAAAAGATTTTCCTCCTGCCATTACAAAAAATATTTCGCTGTTAGAATTAACCGTAACTGCCTTGTTTACATTCCATTTTATCTTTCTCTGAGTTAAAAATCGCGCAGATCCTTTACAAGTTCAGCTTTAGGGTCATTTATTCACTTAACATTGTAATTTGTTGTTCAAACCGAGTGCTGAAATTTCGCATCAAGGACAGGGGATTCTATGTTTAAAAAAACAGAAATAAACAAACTTTTGATGTTAATCACATTAAAACTTTAATGATAATTTAAACTTTAATTCTGCGAATATGATCCACAAAGCTTCTTCTGTTGTTGAAACGGATCTCCTTGAAAGCTTTCAGATTCATAAAAATTTATCTTATTTAGTTAATTACATTAATTCCAATCCAATCCAGTTTTTTCCAGTGCTTAAGTCCAACATTTTATCTTTCCCACGTTTTACTGTTGTTTACCTTTATGAAAGATGCTACATTTTGTTTTCGGATAGCATCAAATACAGATTTCCTTATAAATATAGTTGTTGATCCTTCAGTCTTTTTAAAAATTGATTCCTCCTAAAAAAGAATAATCTGTGCCTGATGGCCCACGAAATCGATAAAGTTGTAATCAAAATGTACGTCACCCAAATTACTTTTTTTGCTTAAATTTTTTGCAGTTTATATCCAAACATATGTTACAGATTATTTTGTATACTTTAAAACAGAGACAGATGTATATTCTGTAAGATTCATACAAGGAATTGCTATCATTTTGTTTCCATCTTCTTTTTAGAAATACTGACATTTACAATCTTGGGTGGGGAAATTGTTAAAGGATTCAAGGTCGTCGGTGGTTAGAGTACGACTCTATACAACTTTCTCTCTATTTTCATACAGAGGAATGAAACTCCAGGATCTCTTATCGTAATCGTTCTTTCTCTATTATCAATTTGTCGAGATGAATTTTGACTCAACGATCCGATGAAAATGCTGCCACTAAATTGAGACACTAAAATCGCAAATACCGGAGATCTAACCCGGAATTCGAACCCGAGGCTTTGAGATGGAAATAGCTTTCGTTGTTAGCCAAAATCCGTCAGGTAATTATAGATTTTACATAAAAGCATAACATGATTTTGGAATGAAATGTAAATATTTCAAATGCGAAAATACGAATTGTTTTCTTTTTTCGGGGAGGGGGTGAAGGAGGATTATCGATGACTTAAACCTATGTTAAAATGTTGATTTAAACTACAAGGTTTGGTTTATTTGAAAATGGCACGCACTCGAGTGCTATCTGTCCAAAAGAAGCGATGCTTCGTGGAAGACTTTCTAAACGAAACTGGCTGGTGTACACGTTACACATCGAGAAAACCATGAAAATATCCATGTAGTCAGCCCGTTCGCTGGGATTCGAACTCCGGACCGAACTACCAGTGTTCAGCGATTTTACTGCTCGGCCGCTAGTGGGCCTTTAAATTCCAAGAAATAGAACATTGGTTTTTTTTAATCATTATAAGAACATAGACCTATTGAGAGAATACTAGATAAATAATCCTCTGAAGGTTCGAAAATATTAATTTTTATTATAAACTAGTAAACTATCTTTTAATACAGAATAAAAATTATAAACTAGTAAACTATATTTTAATACAGTGGAAAATTCTACGCAAATAACCTTTACATTAGATCATTCTGTAGGCAGCGAAAAAAAATTTATTTTCAGATTGAAATATGCAACGGGAAAGATAAGAAAATGTGGAAAATATCATTCGTTCAGAAAATAAAAAAAAAAAAAAAAAAAGAGTTCACAGTAAAACTTAAGCAGGCATTTGTTTCAACATACAAAAAGTGACGCTTACCTTGCAGTATAAATGGAAAACAAGGATTTACCTATAGCGAGCAAAAAAGAACATGAAAATTGCAGCTAAACCTCTTTGGAGCGTTCCCTGGATAAAATATTGCAGCGACTCCATTTGTTTCACAATCCTGAAGGTTTCTTATACCACTCCGTGCGTAGTATTCCCTCTACAACATCCTGCTTAAGCGGAACACTATGCTAAGCCATCTTTTTGTCAGAATAAGTAAATTTTCTCTCAAAATTTATTACGTTTCATTCTGTAACACGCACTATTTTAAAGAAAAGCTTTCTATGTAGGAAATTATTCAAATCGATACTATAGATATGGTAAGAAAGATTTAAAATTCCACTTTTACCCGACTTTCATCATTATTTATTATCTTAATAATGGGTTAACTTATTTTATCTACGTTAAATTAAGAAACACGTGTCCAAGGGTTGTACTTACAGACCTACCGACTACAGATTTCATAGCTTCGGTTTTCGTATATCAGCATAATGTGTTCAATTTTGTAAATGCTGTATTTGTTTTTCAGTTTAGGAATTTGTCTCCAGTATTGATTTTCATGATACTTGAATTAAATTGAATTTATTCCGTCGATAAATATACACATAAATACATTATAAAATAAATTTAATCACTTGTAGGGTTTATATTTATTTTAAATAACATTTATTTTAAGTTTAAACTATCTTTCCTGTCAAGCCTTTACTTTCCCCTAGAATTGCCAAGTCCAGAGTATGTAAATTGTAGTAGAAAGCGCAGTATATTCAAATTTTAGCAGAAGTAAATTTAGTTTAAGTAGAAGGGAAACGAGATTGTACGTGTGCTTCTTGAATCGCGAGCGTGAAGGTTGCTAGGTAGAAATTTAAGAACCGCGCGTTTCGGCCTGTGTGCCTATTTCGGCAGTTCATTGAATCTTCAACTGCTTAATCAGTAAGCTTGCTGAATCTCAGCTGTACCTTAGAACGCGGTTAAGTTAGTTACGATTTTAGAGCCTCGTAGGTAGTGATCTCGTTATTTATTCATCCTGTCATTTATTTTTAGTTTCACATTTCTGTTTTGTTGAACCGCCGGGTCGGCGTAGTTTGTGAGCGTCAAGTGAACGCAGCTGTTATTTCTAAAGTGGAATAAAAAGGGATTTAAACCCTTCTTACGAGTTTGTGTAATTTACAGTTCCTAGCAGTCACTACCACTGTTGCTGACAAATTGGGGCCTCGCAACACTATATACTCTTTGAAATGTACTATGTTTATTATACAATAGCGACACCCGGGCGCTGCTCTCAAAAGGTATGTAACTTCTCAACTACATTACAGCAAATGCATACACAAAAAAAGTATGACATGGTACGTTAACGTCGTTGCCACATGTTGTACGCAAATGCTATAATAAAACTAAAACGATGTACTGTAACAAAAATTAAGCAAATAGAAAAGCACTTTTCACAGACGATTCAGAGATGCGAATGTGCCACTCCTAAGCGTTCCGTCACACTATCAGAGACAGAACGGAGACAGTATTTTTCTGCTATTTCATATCAATACTTATATTTACAAACTTCTTGGAAATCTTGTAATAAAATGTTACCATATTGCAAACAATCAAAACTTTATGTTATTGAACTAAGAGTCCAGCAACCAAACGGACAAAATAGCGGAAAACTAATAATTCATCTTGGATTTCTCTCCTCCTTATGAAAATTTCCGACTGTTATAGATTCAGCCAGCCTTATAGAAACCTGCGGAATCCTATGGAATTTACGTGGAAGTTTTCCATGGTTTTGAAAACGTATAACACGAATACGAATCAGCCATTCTTAAAACGTCCTTCATAAGTCTCTAATAAAGAACTAGAGCTCCCCAATAATATACTTCCTTGAAATAGTATAAAAATTCAGAAATTCATTTGCGTGAAGGCAGATATATTTAAAGTTATTCTAAAGTTATGCTTTCACCAGCACGAAGCATATTATTTTCTTGCATACTGATAGTGTTTTGGAAAGGTCCATAGCCGTTCGTGACAAAATAATGAAGAAAGCCATCTCATCCATTGCCTTTCAAGTTTGGATAAATTTGAAATTTGGAATGCATTGAGCTTAGGACACTTAGAAAATGAAGTATTTTCTTCCGATTTTTATTTAAAATGAAACTATTATATGTAAGAACGATAAACAATGGAACATCACATACCTTAACTACAAGTAAAATGAATTTGCCCATGAAAGGGAAGAATATATTAGAACTTTATGTACAATAGCTATATTAAGCTAGAATATATAAGAAAAGAACATCTTTGTTGGTTAGTACTTATTTTACGCAATTATTTTTTATAATTGTGTTTAGGCAAACGATCTATACTTAGTGTATTTATGAGATTTTAGTTTCTGTTTGCCCCCCCCCTTCTAGCTGAAATATTGTGTTAGTAACGTTTACGATCCTCTTTTTCTCTCGAAATTACACTGTTTTTAAAATTTTATTGCATATTCACGTTGGTATCATCGTCTGCAATAATCCTTTTGTTGAGACTGTCTCTACTTTATATTCTAAATTAAATCACTGACATAGATTTATTTACAGAAATTCTAAATTAAATCACTAACATAGATGTATATACATTTTTCTATAAATGGATCTCTTTTACCTATATTATAGAAACTGGTACGTTTAACTTTACTCAAAAAACCTATACAAAGCAACAAATTAATTTGTTCCCTGGGCCAGATCCTGGAAATACTGGGGGAATTCTATTTAATTTCCCAGGAACAATAAAAATTCAAAATTAAAACAAGAATCCTATTGAAAAGGCATACTGGGTTCCCTGTGAATAAACCTTAAACAACAAATGATACTTATAGTTAAAAATACTAACTAAAATTTATTTTCCGAGCCATACATGGTATCACATAGTTTTAACTACATTCAAGCAAATTATTCCTAAAATAAATAATGCAGTGGACGTCTTCGGAATATTTCGGACTTAAATTTTTAAACGTTTACATTACATGTACTTTTGGTATGAAAGTTACAGTACCGGAACGAGTGAAATGGGTTATTTCTGTATTGGGAATGGTACGATGAGTGGTGTAAATGACTACTTCGGTATCTTTATCCTTGCGCCAGAGCTTTTCAAATATTAGCATCTGGCCATTCGCAGGATTGGTGAACATAATTCTGGAGATGGATTATGAACAATGTGCATAGTTTACAATTTAGAGTTTTTACTTAAAATAATATTTTCCATACATTTGAATCCGAAATTATTCACTTGATCTCCTGTCAAAATAAATGCATTTCATTACCTGATCGAATTAGATTCATAATTGTGTTGAGCACAGTTTTTATTTCTGTGTCATTACGCATAATATTATTACTTAAAGTTTTCTGGTGTTAATTCCTCTTTGCAAAAGCCTCCTGTTTATTATTTCTAGCATTATTATTGCATATTGTTTAAGTGAAGACCTGAACGAATTGAAATTGCCCATTGAAAGCTTTGTAGATTATTATGTTTGCTATGAGAACAACAGAGGTTTGCTATTGGATACAAATGATGCTGTCTGCTTTGAGATTTCTGGTTAGTTTAGTAACTCAGAGCAACTTAAGAACAAAATACTACTATGTAGACGAAAGGCTGTCAAACAGCACATTTACCAGGTAAACTTATTGTTCAAAAGAGCAACTTTGTCGCTTTGTGTAGCCATACCTTAAGAGAATTCTTTCGTCACTTATAAGAGTGATAACGGACTTAAATAGTAGTCGGTTCCATCATGTTTAGATCTCTCCGAACCATTACACATAATCCGGCATGCCATCTCTTCCAATTTAGAAGAAGACTTTTCCCTAAATCGGGCATCAGTTCAGCTTCGTTTTCGCCAACCCAGTTTATAAAATATTTCTCTTGACTTCCTGTTATATTTAATATTTATTACTTTTTTATTAGTTCGGCTTAATTTTTCATTATTTTCATCCAGAAACATGTCTTTCCGGTGTCTGAAATACCTTTTTGCTTTTTTTCGACTGCTCATTAAAAAATGCAGCATTTTGTCAACTGGCATGACATCTATCGCATATCTGGCAATGAATACAAATCATACTTTGCCGGTTTGTCATTTGGCATTCAATAGAATGGCTAGGAAATGTGTGAAATATGAATCGTTTCATACATTGTCGGCTACTTTTAGGCACTCTATAGAATGCCGGATTTCATACTGTGGCGGTAACATATGTTTATATATATTTAGAATCTCCTACATTATTTGTGTTGTGCAGCCCGGGCAACAGGAATGAGACAAATTTTGGAATGTAAAGTGATATGTTTATTTTATCATCCTTCTCACAAGCGTTCCTCCTATACCTTGAGGAGAAGCCCTATTTATAGGTATCTGTACATCATGGTGCTCATCCAATCAGCGATATTAATTGAAATCACGAGGTGACGCTATCTTCTCATCAGGAGTGTTTTTCAGTCAGGACTTTATGTAATATGACAGATTTATAAGTTTGGCGATTTGGCGGGCACAAACAGGTTAATATAATTTATAATAAAGAAAGGACTGCGCCAAAATTTAGGAACAGGGATGTAATTTAGGTAGAGAATCGCCAATACATTATTAAGGAATATGATTAGAATTTAATTTAATCAATTGATTTAAAAATATCATTACATATATATATATATATATATATATATATATGTGTGTATGTAGGAAGCTTTGTTCTATCCAGAAATATGATGAATGTAAACTTACTGTCTAGGGGCTTGAAATGACAAATCCAATTTATGGAAAACTCGAATATTTAATGGGAACACGAATAGCTGCTACAAACTACAAAGTGATTACATATGTGGCAGGAAATAGATGAGGGTATTTACAGATGAAGCAAAACCAACGTCTTTTACACATATGCGTCTTTGAATGCCGTCATCGTTGTAATCCGCTCTTACCCACGTCCTCCTCCTAGTAATGGCACAGTTGACTCTGTCGTAGCACTCGGGATCCAAAGGTCCTTTCTCTACGGCTTGACGCTACATCTACTCGATGACGCAGTCCCATATATATATATATATTATGGTGACAACGCATGATGATGACAACAGTTCCGACGGTCCAGTGACGTCAATTAAAATGAGAAAAATCGTTATCAGAAAGTCCTCAATTTAACTTTTAATTAATATTGAAATATTTCTCATTAATTAAAACTTCTGCGACCGTCTCTTTTATAATTCACCTATTCATTCTGAACATAAATTCTAAGGGGTCTAAATATAACACGACCATTTATTGCTGCTCTTGAAAGAGTAAGTACGAAAAGCTAAGCTCTCCGCACATCATATTTCTAAATTCTGCCATTAACTCCGGGTAATAGAATTATCTTCGGCAGTACTTCTCAGACTGGAAGAATAAACTAAAGGAATCGATATATTTTCCCGGCTAAATGACGGCTGGTAAACAATGAGTGAGACTGAAGAGGCCATCTTTCTAAGAGAAAAATCAAACATCAGAGACCTTTGTTCATCGTGTTTACAAAAGAAGTTAACATTTCTTTGTACGTGTGTTTTGAAATTTTGTAGAGATAATAAAACATATCAGTATTCGAAATTTCAGACATGTTGGGAATAAAACTCCCTCATTCTGGAATAAATAAAACATTAAAATAGTAATGGAAATGTATAAATAGGAATTAAGAAGCAGGTCAAAAGAACAGGCATTAATTTATAAGAGTTGCCTAATATTTGCTATTTACCTCAAAATTTCACTAATACTTTCACTAACACTTTCACTTGTTTACGTCATTTTACGTATTGAAATTTTATTCCCATTTATTTACATCTTTGCTTTTTGCCATTTGTTGCGCTCGGTTTGTTTCTTTTGCATCGTTTGTAATTCAGTTGCATGTTTAAAATATCCAACTACACTCCTCCCTCGTTTTAATAACTTTCTAGGACACCACAGCATTTTATATAAATCGAAAATTTGTTTTAGCTACTTAATATTTGTTAGTACAGTAGCTCTTTTGGCATCATGTTGCCAACCTAATTTCTTTTTTTGCATTTTATTATGAACTTCTAATAATTCTTGGAGTATCTAAGACATTTTCTTCTTATTAATACCCTAAAATTTGGCAACTAATATTCCCACAGTAACTGGTACATGTTCAATATTCCAATACTATTTGGATGTTACTAAATACGACTACTTTTTTTTGTCGTTAATGCTATACATTTGAATACTTTTTCGTTTCAAAATATATGCTCCTAACATGTTGTTTTTGATGCATAGCATGTGAATCCATGGACTAACTCATATTGCATTATATTGAAATAAAAAAATGAAATGTCATATAAAAAATAATATATAAAACCCAATACAATCTGAAATTTCTCAGATTTTATATTATGCCCTAACAAGTGTATTTTTCATTTACAGACACATGCACATTTCGAGAGCATTTGGGCTAGCGTAACTTTGGGCTGAAAATATTTATAAACAGCATATCTTTAAAATTTTCATTGACAGTCTCGCGTACTGGAGATAAAATTTGCTGCATTCCCTACAGTAGCGTCACTGTTCTCTTTGAAATGGTTAAGTTTTTTAATCAAAAATTCATTAAATTGTCTTACAGTACTTTATTTAATAGGGAAAACGTATATTTACAGGTATCATAAAATATTGTGAAACACTTTGTAAGATTAATGTAACGTGTTTTTTCGGAATAGAGCTGATAAGAAGGAAAAATTTACAGGTAGCGATTGATAATGTATAAAGTATTGTTAATAGAATATTTATCAAAGTAAATGTATGAAGAAAGATCAGAGAGGTAACTGAGGGAAGACATGGAGGAAATTAGAAAAAGCAAAGAATCAGTAGGGAACGGTGTGACGGAAGATGTGTCGGTAGTTTGTCACTCAGGTCATTATAAACGTACACTGCAGAAAAACAAATAAATAATTTGAAAGGTTTCTGCGTTTAAATTACGTCCCAAGGGGCGCTTTTTTAACATTTTGTTTGTTACCTTTATTTCTTATATATCATGTTCTTCGCACTTAAACCATAAAATTCAGTTCAACAGCAATATCGTAAAATAATTTTAAAATGAGCATATCTTTAGAATTTCCGATACACAGTCTCGCGCTGGAGATAAAAATGTGTTTTCTGTACAACGCTGACGCTGCTTGCTTTGAAATAGTTGAGTTTGTTAATCAAAAATTCGTTAAAATTTTACAAAATATGAAATAGACAATAAAATGAATTCCAAATTCGGGCTTGTAGGTACTCATATTCAGGTAGAAGGCTACATTATTCAAAATTTGACCTTTAAATATAATGCACAGCGATAATATTTGGTGGCAACAATTTGAAATGTGATTCAGACTTTTATAGCGATTCAACGCAAAATCCCGTTTTGAGATTGATAGTCCTTCTTGTCTAACGTCATTTGGGCTGAAACAAATATCCTGGAAATAATTACAATGGATCTAGGAGTAATAAAGCCTAAGTTTATAAATATTTCATCAAAAATATCCAACATTTGTGCTGGTAAACTGCCATGCTTTAAACAGTTAGACAATAAACAACGCATATCAATATGTTGCATGCATACAACTTTACTTCGATCACTAGTGCCGAAAGATGTCTATATTCCAAGTGAAGACAAATTGTATTATACCTGGAATTCCTAAACCTTAAAAAAATTAAACTTAACTATATAATAAATAAATGAAATTTAAAAAGGCGTAAGTAGATATCAAGTCATGAACTTGATAACAATGTATTTAACCTAATATTAACAGGCATGAAAGTTACGATAAATTCTATAATGCTTGGGTTATTTCATATTTATGAATATGTGTATCTTGAAAAAAAAAGTGTATTTTTTCACGAAAAATAAATTGAATCAAATCTATATTTTTTTTTCTTGTTGCTCTAACTTGAAATGAACTTCAATATTGAAGTTAAACAATTTTATGCATGCTTGCGAATATGTAAACATGCATACAATTTTATGCATGCTTACATATCTGCAAGAATGTCTGCCATTACTGCAGAAGAATGTCTGTATTTCATATGAAGACAAATTGTCTTGCACCTGAAATTCCTAAACCTTATTAGTGTCAGCATTTCATGTAAAGACGAATTGTCTTACACCTGGAATTGCTAAACATTAAAAATACCGGTATCTCATGTGAAGACAGATTTTCTTGCACTTGGAATTCATGAATCTTAAAAAAATAAAACTTTACAGTATAAGAAGCAAATAAATTTAAAGAAGACTTAAGCAGCTATTGCGTCATGAACTTGATAATAATGCACTTAACATAATATTAACAGGCATGAACGTAATGATAAATTCTACAATGCTCGGTTTCTTTCATATTTATGAATCTGTGTACCTTGAAAAACATATACTTTTCTCGAAAAGTAAACTGATCAAACCTACATTTTTTTCTTGTGGCTATAACTTGAAACGGTACTTCAATACTGAAGTTAACGAATTCGATTAACATAAATCATTCGTTTTGCCTTGCATATCGAGTACTGCCATTTTCAGCAGACGTAAAATAGACGAATTTGGAAACGAAAGTAAAGAATCTATTGAATTACCGAGCGCAAAATTAATTCTAAACTAATTCTAAATATTATGACCATGAAAAAAACGAATATTTTGAAATGTTATGTTTCAGAAGTAATACATAACTTAGCTACTGATTCCCATTTCAATAGTTTACGGAATATATAGCTGAGTTTTCTGATCTTAAAAATACAAAAAAATGTCATCGTATTCCAAAAAATATATTCTGTAGAAACATATAAAAGAAGGAATTGGTAAAGAACGCTCATTGATTCTAGACTTTAAATCTCGCTAAAATAGTTTTCTAGCTGTGTTGGAACATATATCAACAGTTATCAGTTGTGTAAATAAAAGTGTCATGGATTTAAAATCTTATATAAATTTTATAGATATATATACTGATATATGTATAAATTGCTGTCAAATACAGTTTTTAAGTTATAACGATGAAATTTGATATTAAAATAATTTCTTTTTTAAAATGTTCATTTATACATCGGTGGTATTATATTGAAACATATTGCTCGCATACTGTCAAGTCAAAAACAAATTTTAAGTAATCAGCTTTCAATACTTTGATACATACCACTAAAAGAAGATCAACTTTAATCTTTATTTTCTGCAATGTCGTTTTGATTATGCAATGTGGAATAAGAGACATTACAAAATTTTTAATTAAACTAGTAAATGCAAAATCACCGAAGAAAAGTTACTAAAAGAAAATGATAAATAAAAAAATATTATGATTAAGCATAAGATTCATGATTTAATTCGTTTAATTTATTCTATCCTTACTAAATTTTTCATCGATTAGCTCAGAAGTAAGCTATATATTTTTGGGGGGTATTTTTTAAAACACCATACCCTAATGTTCCGAGAAAGCTGTTACGAGCTGTTATAAAGTTCTTACGATAAATACAAAACTTGTTTTAGAATATTTTGCATTTAATTTTTATTTATATCAGTTTACTGTAGTGGTAATATTTTAAATGCAATATTCTTATATTTATCATTTCTTTTTATTCTTGCTGTTTCAATGTAATATGAATTTAAAATTAAGATTGATTACGTTTTTAAAATTGTTAAAGTTTCATTAACCCCTAAATTATGAAGCATTCTACGCACTGTTTAATTACCTATTTACAGAACTGATTAGCTTTAAAATTTACGTTTTTAGTAAGCATATATATATATATATATTTAAGTTATGACTTATGTTTTATGTTTAAGGTATATAATTTTATATTTTATGTCCAGCATATAATTAATTTAATACATCCTGATATGTTCTGATAAATTCGTACATATATTTCTTCTTTTACTATTACTACTATCACTAATTTATTTTTGTTTTATAACTATTATATAATTATTACGTTTTCAATAACTTTTTGGAAAGAAAAAATACAATTAATTTACCCTTAACTTAATTTTAATTACCAATTTAATTGAGGTAGCGATAATTAAAAATGTCGATAAAGTTATATTCTCTAAGCAGAACCTCAGGCTATCGTTCCCGCAATCATTGTTTTCCTGTATACATTTTACGCCATTATTGTTTTCGAATAGACCATATAAATCACAATATTTATTCCCATACACATCGTTCTCCGAACTATGGTTTTACATACAATGTTAACCCTTAGGAAATCATGTTCCTAGCAAGGTATTTCGCGGATAATGCTGTTTATGAACGCTACATTGTTGTAAATTGGAATATATAATAATATTTCCATTAGTTTTCTGTGGTTTATTTCTCTTAAGCGTTAGAGTTAATTTTCAGTTGAAATGTACAATATGTATGGAGAAGGAAGATCTGATTATATATGGTGGAAATACGGTGTCGAGTGCCATGAGACTTGCAATGTTTTTCACAACATCAAATCATTTTTCTTTGCATAAAATAGAAATGGCGCGGAGACAGAAAACATTTTAATTTGGATAAGTCGTGCTTTCAATTGATGTATCAAAAAACGAAAATGATGTAAGAAGGAAAGAATGCAAGATTAAAATTTTAGTTTCCTGCTCCTGTTTTCCGCCAAGCTGTATGTGACGTTAGAAGTACCCATGCGTATGAGCTGAGACTCGAAACTCGGCACAAGTCAAAGATGTGCTGGAGAAGTCGAAGAGACAGACCGACGCTTACATCAGTGTAGTTCTGGTGCCTGCATATTCGACTTTAAAGTGTTTCATCGCCTTCAGTGTGAGTTAAGTGTGAAGCCTCTATGGTGGCCGACCAGCACCATTAGAGCGTTCCCGGTTTCCTCATAGCCGAGACGAAGGAACGTTACCATCATTCAGGTTACCAGAGTTCCTAGATAATAGGGGAAAAGTTCTTGAGAACGTTAATCTACCGGCCACTGCGCACGCGTATGAAGTCAACAAGAGTCTTCTATGTAACGCTGTGCCAAATCCTATCGACTTATTTTGTTGTGTCGTAATCTTTCTAAGTAACGTTGTGCCAAATCCTATCGACTGAATTTTTTGTGTCATAATCTTTCTAAGTAACGTTGTGCCAAATCCTGTAGACTGATTTTGTTATCTTATAATATTTCTAATTAAAGATAAGATCATTCTTATAATTTCAATCTCTACGATCACACTTGGCGAAAAAAGCAAACACTGCACGAAGAAAAGAACGATGTAAGAACTAAGAAACAAACTATGTAAGAATACGTTTCTAAAAATGCAGTTTCTTAATGCTGTGCATTCATGTTGGAGGTAATAAATGTTATTTATTTCGTTTATTGTAAAATTAAGTGGATTAACGTGCACTAGAAGTGAGCTCACATTCTGATATGCAGCTGTTTCATAAGTGGTAGCAAAGGAATTCTTATCGCAGGTAAAAAAGGAAAAAAAACTTTAGCATTAAAATGCCATATTTAAATATTAATATAAAAACGATAAAAAGTATTTAAAATGGACAACTTTTAGATGTAATTTTCGTCGTCATAACTTTTTCCATATGGAGAACAAAATTCCTAAAATCTGTACCTTTCAAAATGTTGCTGAGTGTCTAAATCATCCGCTAAAGGTTTAAGATCTTTTGATAAGTATCGCATTTCGAGCAAAATAATTTTAAACAAATCAAGCCAAAATCTAAATTAACTACCTATCAGAGATGAAGAATATACCACAAAATTCAAAACATTTGGACTTTCGTTTCACATTCTAACACAAAATTAAAAACATCTAAAATAGCTTACTTTTTCCTTATATTCTGTTCCAGCTGAGCCTCCTAAAACGTATACTTTCTGTTCTTAGTTTGTTTCTTAGTTCTTAGTTACTTTCTGTTCTTAGTTTCTGTTCTTAGTTAGTTAGGGGTCTTTTATGTTGAGTCATCATGCTTCTCAATAGCAGCAATTATTTTTACTCACGATAAGCATGATCATAACATAAATGCATGTTCTTACAGTAACCTCAGTTCACAGACGATAACCTGAAATCCGACTGTTACATATTTAGAGTTTCATCACGCGATTTATCTTTTACATTCTAAAATGTTGCCAATATAGCCAAAAGAAATATAAATGGATAGCTGAAATTTAATTCCATATATAACTGCATAACATTCGCTTTCCCTTTAGGGAATATTATTGCGTAAATTGTTTGTTTAAATTTGTTTACCCGATTTCCTATGAGCTATTAAAAAACGTAACATTTCATTATAAATGCTTAATATTACAGCCGTTATTACTGATTATTGCCTTCAGAAAATTAATACGTATCAGAGTGCAGAATATTTCTGCAGGAATCATAGATTCATACTCTTGCATGGCGTCTCCTCACACTGCCAACTGAAACTGATAAATATCTAGATACTCGTAACTAAATACCCCCATAATAAATATCACAATGGGGTCTGGATATCTGAATGGCCATGCATATCGAATGGTGGCTTGTTAACTCTTTTTATCAAAAAGTTAAGGTAACAGAAGAAGACGATATTGAGTGATCCTGAATGAATGTCACAAAATCTTGTGTTCGTTTTTCTTCCAAGTTAGGAATAGTGTTCTTAGGAAGCTTGTTAATATAATGCTAATATTTGGCCATTTTATGCCAAAAGCAGTGTTAGGTATTCAGGATTTTAAGGTATGCATTTCTATTCTAATTGCGTTATTATAAAGTAATTCACTAAATGCACTTATTTAAATGCTTACTGACTTTAAAATCTTGCGGTAGAATGTGCTTTTTACTGTGCATCTATTTTTTACTACGCAAAATAAATCGTTTTCTTAATCTTTTATTCTTCTATATTTTATTTTCACAGACGTTACAGGATAAATTACTATTCACATACATTCAGTGTAATAGAGGATTTGGCACGACAGAAGTAGGAGTAGTTCTAGTAGCAATTTTAAGTGTTTCCTGTTGCTCCCCTTCGCCATTATGACTTAAAAGAGGTGGCATTGTGCAGTGGAAGCCACATTTGCATGTTTATTCAAATGGATTCTTAAATTTGTAGTCTGTTACCATTCTATGCTTATTCGAAATACGAAAAAAATTGCTCTGCATCCTTCTCGTCATTCATGGCTGGGGTACGTTTAGGTCCCTTATATCACACAGAGAACCCTTTTCTTTGTTGATCAATAAAAAGAGGTCAACAAAATGGTTTGCCAAAGATGATGGCATTCTCACGCATCACGAAAACCGTTCTTATTGTCTCTCCGAATTTGTCTCCGGACAAATATCAGTAGACCATTCTTGCTTTTTGGGGGAATTATTTGGCATAGCGCCTAAGAACAAGATCCGTACACTTTAAATTTAAGCTCGTTTGGACTTTAGTTTGCAGCGAAGAAATAAATAAATATTTTTTTATATATCAATCTATCATCTGACCGTCGAAATTAATGACGACTCATGGATTGTTACATTGTATTACTGACCATAGATTATTCAAATGTAGTTCATTAATAAGCTAATGAGTTATTTTCTTAACAATTAAATTAGTAGGATTTTGTTAATTTATAAAGACATTAGGTTAATTCGAAGCAGGAGACTTGAAAAGTGAGAAATGCCCTCGCCTGGACTCGAACCACGGAGCTCTCAAATACGCGTCGAGCGTGCTGAGCTTTACACTACGAAGGCGGGATAACTACCTTATATACTCCCTTTTCTATAGGGCGACTGGGGATTCGGGAACCTTGTCGCTAAATACTGGTGATGGAGAATCATCATCCACCATCTTTTTCAGTTCGTGCGCCACTGTAAAGACATTAAGTATTTTTTGAAAGCAGGAGAGATGAAAAATGAGCAATGCCCTGTCCTGAACTCGAACCATGGACCTCTCGAATCCGCGCCGAGCGTGCTGACAACTATACCACAAAGGCATGCTAAAGAGGTGGGAGAAATACCTTATAAATTAAGTTTCTGAAAATGAAACAGTATGCTTTGCTGTTAAATGACAGCGCCCATAAGCCCACTGGTTTACGCATGCAGAAGGCAACAGTTTTATTCATCTGGTATCAGGTTTAAAAAGATATCAGGTAAAATATTAAAAGCTCCATTTCAATGTGATCTTTAATTATACTTCCTGTTTTATATTTGTAACATGTTTTCTTGAAATTATATTACACGTTACCATTTTTAGATTAATTTGAATAATATCTCATCTTATATTCAAAACAACATGGTTGTCTACTTAAACATCTCTCAATTAATTAAAGACAATTTTATTCTTTCATTTATTAGATTTTACTTCAAAAGCATTATATAGACAAAAAATTAAAATATTACTATTTCTAAGAAATAAAACACATTTTTAAGTGAAAAATTAAGATGTGAAATTATTTTTTATTGATCAGATCCGCACATCTGCTAATATGTCAACAAAAACAAAGCAATAAAATTCATTTTTATATAGGTTCTGAAACTATGGGCACAATCTTAGTTCCTTTTACTGTATAACTAAACGAAGAAACTTTATATTTTATTTCATAAAACAAAATATGTAGATATATACAGCTGTTTACAAAGGTTTAGAAATTTCAAATTTAACATTATTAATTATTACAATCAAGGAGTATGCTGAAATTAATTAAATAAATAAGAGATAATAAACAAATCAAAAGGGGGTGGCTAACCAGCTAATCAGAAGAACACAAATCAAAATCCGCACAAAAACAAAAGCGAAGCAACTCAATAAAATGGTATAAAATAATAACACGTATGATAAAAGAAGTAGGTGAAAATTCTTTGATATTTTTCACAGAGCAATTCCTGTACATCTAGTAAATACCTCCAGATATGATGTAATTGTTTCAAATCATAAGTAGCTATAAAAATTAAAAATTTAAAAAAAATACCAACCACCTTTTGATTTAATTATATCTTGAACATATATGTATAGCTATATATATGTATATATAAAGGTTTCTGTGTGTGTATTTGTGTATCTCCTTATTTAAACAGATCTCTCTTTTCTATATGTATGTGTGTGTGTCTGTGTATATGTGTGTGTACCTGTTAGTTTCCGTCTAATCTAAACATAACTGTAATACACGTATATACATTGTCTACTGTTCAATTTCACTTTTACAACATTACATGCAAGTATTTTTGTTGTCAACGCATACCATCTTAACAGATGAAATTTATTAGATACGAAAGGCTCACTTCGAATAAACTTTGAAACACAGTATAACACAAGGATATATAAATGTCATCTTATTTAATAATGCCTCATATTCGTATTTAATGATGTCTCATATTCGTTGCAATCGTATACGTGGTATGCAAACAGTGCAAGATTCGAGTGATAAAATAAATATGATTATTGCACGATTGTACAGCAGAATTAAATTGCAGTAAATTAAATAATAAAGCAAATTTTTATCTTGTTTGCAGGTGTAGCCTTCATGAGGGCCAGCGCATTTTTGGCATCTGGGCTTATAATTACATTTTTCCTTTATATGCCCATATCTTTGACACCTATGACACTGTACAGGTCCTGGGCGGCTTTTATAAGAACATACAAGGACATCAAGTCCGCGTAGCGTAGTAATGTTGAATATTTTCTTACCGTCATTATTTCTCTTCGTCTCGACGAGAAAAACAGGTAGTTTAATTACTTTTCCATCTTCGAATTTTTCTATTTGTTTTATTTTAGTAACGGGAATTCCCATACTTGCAATTTCACGTTGGATAATTTCCGGATTGGAAGTTCTAGGCAGCTTTTTAATAATTGCTTTCAGCGGTTTCTCATTTTTAAGTTTATATGTGTGATAAGGGATATCCCGTTTTGTTAATAAGTCAGTTGGTATGCGATAATCTTCTGCGTCGAAGACTCTGATAGTAAGGGTGTCACCTTTTAAGTTTCCTTTAATTTTAGTTATACCTAGAGCTTCAAACTCTTCTTTCATTTTGTCCCAGTTAGCTGTAAAATCCTGTAGGACAATAGGAGGGATGTGTGTGGCTGCTTTCCTGGGTAATATAAATTCTCCATTATTAACTTCATTGTTTTGATCAATAGATTCTTCATTATTTAGCTTTTCAAATTTATTTTGTTGAAGTGGTGGGGTAATTTCAGTTTCTGGAAACGTGCGTTTATTAGTGATACGTGGGGTTTTAAAGCCTTCATTGTCAATTTCAGTTTTCTTTTTCTTATTTTTATCACTATTGATGCGTTTAATGGGGCTATGTGGATTTTGGGGTGGGATATCTTTTTTAAGATCCTTCGTGTTTTGAGTCAGTTTTTGAGGAGATTTAGTAACAGAGTTATTCTGTTTCTCAGTTAAGTCTTTCGATTTCATATTCTGAGTAACTTTTTTGGGTGAATTATCAGTAGAGATGCATTTTTTCTCTGTACCCTTATTATTATTGCTTTTTATCGCGGGGTTACTGTTACTTCTTTTGAGTGGTTTGTTTAAGCTAATGAACATGTCACAATTTTTGAGCTTAGCTGAAATTGTTTCAAGATCATTAACGATCTGCTCGTTTTTTTGAGGGGCTGCATTTAAGATTTGATATTCATTTAGGAGTTGGTCTTTCATTTGGCATATATTTTCGAAAGTACGTTTACCTACTTTGGTAACAATCTACATAAAAGCAGACATATTGCAGTCATTTTTTAATCCGAATTCCTCAATGTGCGATTCCTTAATTCCAAAATTGGAAAATTGACATAGATCAAATATTTGTTGCGTAATCTGACCGTTTGCCATCATGCAGTCGGAATAAACCTGACGTACAAGAGAACAAAGGGAGAGATCTTACCGCATTTCCTGTGAAGAGAATCAATCCGTATCCGTAATCCAAGGAGCGGTCCGTAGCCGGAGTCCTCGGCTTTACCCGAATTGCGGATCCTTATAGATGTGACAAGACTGCCACATTGGCTAACACACGCACGAAATTGTGAAAAAAAACAGTTGTTACCAGGGTAAAAGGCTAGTTCATCAGCTTCTCGCGGCTGAAACCGAAAGAAGAGACTGATGATGTAGTTGGGTTCGCTTGCTCAGTTCTGCTGTTCAGTTTCTTAGGCAGTTGCTTGAGAGTCAAAACGCTTTGAAGAATAGTTTAATAACCAATATGAACCGAAATTTTAGCTCATGAAATTGCAATATACACATGCATCTATTTATGAACTAGTAATGTATTTACGTCATATTAAATTAAACTCTAATATGCGTAAAACGTAAGTAAAACATGCATAAACATAACTAATTTTTTAATTAACACATATGCGTAAACATAACTAATTTTTTAGGTCGAGTGTACCCTAAATATAGTAACTCTTTTTCGTAATCATCTTTTTAAATATATGTAAATAGTAACCCACCGCTAACATACGTAAATTTCTACATTTACGAAGAATTCTTTTTGCGTTAAAATATCAGTTAGTCTCAAATGAGAATACATGCTAAAGACTTTACACATCTATCTGATTAAAAATTACTTAATGCTAATAATAGATTTCATAACACATTAAAACGAAACAAATTTCACTTCTTTCATTTTTGATTATCAATTAACGTTGATAATGAGAAGTAGAATTTTGTAAGCTTTTGCAATGACTATTATGAAAGCATAATTATGGAACATCAGCATTATTATTTAACGTCAATTACTCAAAAAATAATTTAAATATTTTTAAATAGTATTTATATATTTTGTAATAATAGCATATATTCTGACATTTTAAAAGTATATGCTCTGATACTAATTTATGTTTATGCAGAATTTCATGGTTTATTTTATATAGTAAAATTTAGCAGTCCAAATTAGTATATAATAATATATAATATTTTATATAGTAGTCCAAATAATTAGCTGAAACGTGCATAAATTAGGTCACAAATTAAGTGAATAATAAACCAAGTAATGATTCAAATTATTATTTTTGGTAGGAATAATATGAATCAACTTACATGATTTTGTTTTCCTATATAGTTTGGTTCGATGATCCTCTGTTAGTTTTCATCCATTTATTTGCTTTCTGGTCAGCTTTTCTTGCCGATACACGGGTTGCATTCCTATTCAAGTGCCGAACCCTTATAAATGTTCGTAAACGGCAAAATAAACGAACTGCACTCTTATTCACGGAGGGAAAACGTTTCTCAAGTTCAGAAATAAGATTCTGAATTACACCTCTACCTTTTCAGAAAGAACTGCCATGAAAAGAAAGGAAAACATTTTCTATTTTCATCATCGTTTCCATCCAAACTGGTAATGGTACAGTTAATTCTCCTTTAGATAATAAAAATATCCAATTTGAGTCTTTAGGAATATCTACGAATTTTTTTGATATTTCACCCAAAGTAAGATGCAATATAACCTGCCACATAAGTGAGCGATTCTTGTTCATACGCAGATATATCTCTCGTTGAATCATAAATTTCGGTTTCCCAAGGAAGTGACGTACATTCATCATAGATGTCTTCGTAATTAATTAAATAATCTTCGTATAAGGAAGACTCAAACATTTGTGTTTTTTCATTTGAAGGAAAAGATGTTTCTAACAGCTCTTTTGTCAAATACAGTCAAAAGTCGTTAATTCGGACACCCATAATCCGGAATGATCTATAATCCGGACCTCAAAGCTAAAATCTTTCTGCGCATGCGCCGCGTTGACGCATGCTCATAGGCGTTTTACGCGTGCGCGCAGGACATTTAGGACTGCGCATATGCGTCTGAGCAAGCGCAGAATACGTTTTCGCGTGCGCGTTTAATGTATAACGGACGGTATTAGCTAAAATTATCTAATTATCTGTTTCAGTTAATGTTGATGATTGTGTTGTTCCTTAATCTTCGAATTGGATCCGGCTTATTATTTTTTGCAGACTGTAAGAGCAATTTTATAACAGTAAGCTTGAACTTTCGATTATGTCAAATAGAATTTCCAATGCTGGAGCTCCCAAAGGATCTAGAAAACGAAAGTATGTTTCGATGTCCATCAAACAAAAAACGAATTGCTACAAAAAATGGATAAAGGTATATCCTTTGTTTATCTAACCGTTCTGAAATCTGTTTATCAATTTCATGCTGCTCTGCGCGGGGGGGGGGGAAGTCTCGGCGCGCAATGAACTGGAAGTTGATCTGTCAGCACTATCGTTATCTTCAGGGCAGATGTTTTTATTTTATTCGGCTTATAATTCCTTAATAAATGTAGTATTTAATCTCGATGTACTCCGTCGTTGATATGATTTAAATCAAATTCCTCGTCATTATAAATATCACGAATACAAATCAAATAGTTTTCTGGTTGCAATTTTCTAATTTCGGCTATGCGTACGGTATGATTTACGCAAGCGCGCGTTGAAAGAAATGTTTAATAAAGTAAACAAATAAATATTAAGCTTCTGCCCTTCAGGGGATCATCTTCTTGGTGAGACGGGTGTCACGATCCTGGAGCCCCAGTGATCTATCCTCTTTTCCGTCTCCTCTCCTCTTGGCTGGAACTTTTTCCCTTCCCTTCTCCCTTGTGGTTTCTCTCTACGGAGTTTGGGGCTCGTCACGAGAGGCTGGAACAGACCTTGTTTCTAGTTTTCGAGTGGCGAGAAAACTGCCCACGTGTTTGCCGTGCGTGGAGACCCGTGTCGCTGGAAAGGAGGGTCCTGGTAGTTGAGGGGCGAGGTACTGTCTCCAACACACTACTTTGGCCTCTGCTTCAGCTAAACGGGAGGCACCTTAGTCGTCCTCACGGGTGTCAATCGGCTGGTCACTAGTCCTTGTGTCAGTGGCTTGGGGTCAAGCTCTCGGGAGTACCTGCTTTCGGGAAAGCCGACTGTGGGGCTTCAGTTTGCGTATAGGTCCGGCTAGCCCTAACACAGGAATCTGTGTTCCCTTCTAGGGCTCGGTGGTGGGCGGGGCCGTCGGACCCGAATTTTTTCTCTTTTAAACATGGCTTCAATTTTCATACTAAAAAAACCTGACCCAAACGAAATTAAACAAGATATAGAAATAATTGAGAAACCTATTAGTAAGAAAACCCGTACTGATGTAAATGCAAAGGAAACTACTGAAAATCCGCGCTTCCTAGTTGTCTCTTGTCCTTCTGGTGAACTGCAAAAGATGTCTCCTTTTCTAGTAAGCAAATACATTAACTCATGCATAGGTCAGCCAAAGAATATTAAGCGTCTCCGTTCTGGAGACCTGCTTATAGATACTGTTTCGCCAACACAATCTGCTTCCCTTTTGTCACAAACCAAACTTGGAAATGTAGCTATAACTGTGTCAGCGCATAAAACTCTGAATTTTTGTAGAGGTGTTATCTCGGAAATCGACCTTCTCTCTGTTTCAGAAGAAGAGTTCGTTTCCGAGTTAGCTGACCAAAATGTCTGTGGCGCTAGGCGGATCAAGATGCGTAAGGAAGGTCAGTTGATTGACACCAAACACGTGATCCTGACCTTCAAATCGCCTGATCTGCCTAAGAATATTAAGGCTGGATACCTCAATTGTCCTGTACGTCCATACATTCCAAACCCTATGCGATGTTTCCAGTGCCAGCGTTTTGGCCATTCCAAGATGTCCTGTCGTGGGACCCTGACGTGCGCTCGATGCTCGTCGGTTGGCCACGATAGCGAAAATTGCACCGCTGCAGCACTGTGTATAAATTGCAAGGGCAACCATCCAGCATTTTCTCGTTCCTGTCCGAAATGGAAATTAGAAAAGGATGTGCAGACCATAAAAGTTACCAGGAACATTTCGTATTCCGAAGCCAGAAGACAAGTTCAAAGCACACAGCCTATATCGAACAAATCATATGCCAATGCCGTGAAATCAACCCGCACAATAGCCACCCAAACTTCCATAAGTACACAGACTCCACCAAATAAAAACCAGCAGCCTGCAAGCAAGAACAAAGAAAATCCAACACATACCATACAAAATAAAGAAATAGCAATCCCGAGCAAACCCAAAACTGTGCCTCCAATAATAGAAACCAAAAATAGAAGTCCCAGCAATAGTTCTGCAAATAAAATTATTTCTGAATCTGCAGATTCAGACAGTATGGAAGTGGAAGACGGTCTAGAAGTTCCCGATCATCTGCTTCCGCGCAAAACTAAAAAGGAACACAGGAACAACAAACATCAATCATAATGGCCACCCTCGTCTCATGGAACTGTCGCGGTTTCCACCGAAATTTGCTCGACATCAAAGCCATAATCAATGCTTATCATCCTGTATGCTTCGCAATACAGGAAACAAATCTAAAACCAGAACAACAGGCAAAACTTCGGAGGTTTTCTTTCGTCAGGAAAGATAACATTGCAGGTGAACGTGCCAGTGGAGGTGTAGGTCTCCTCACCTCACTGGATTATCCCTCAAATGTGCTTTCTTTGACGACATCCCTCCAAGTTGTCGCTACTCAAACAAATTTTGATATTGTTGTTACAGTCGTTTCTCTGTATTTGCCTCCAAATGAGCATATTGATCAGCAAGATTTAAATGGTCTTTTAGAGCAGCTGCCTGAGCCTTTCATCATAATAGGAGATTTTAACGGCCATAGTCCGCTCTGGGGTAGTAAAGATACAAATTGCCGAGGGAGACAAATTGAGCAGATGATCGAAGATCATAGCCTTTGTCTCCTGAATAATGGGCAGGATACTTACTTCCATGAGCCTACAAAGACATTCCATGCTCTCGACCTTGCCATCTGTTCACCATCTCTGTTGCCATTTTGCACTTTTAGTGTCGGAAATGACCTGTACAACAGCGATCATTATCCTATTTTTGTGTCTCTTGCACGAAGAGAAGCAAATCCCATGACGAGACTCCCTCGTTTTATCCTGGACAGGGCAGACTGGGAACTCTTCTCTTCCATTGCAGAGCTCACACATCAAATGGTAGAAGGTGTGCATATCGATGACGCTGTTGAAGCTGTTACTAATACTATTATTCAGGCAGCTATGCTCTCCATTCCTAGAACATCAGGAAAACTACTAAAATATTCGAAACCGTGGTGGAATCGCGACTGTCATGAAGCACTGAAAAAACAGAAAAAAGCATGGGGTATTTTTCGTAGATATCCTACTCTGCGAAACCTCATAGCTTTTAAAAGAGCCAGAGCAAATGCACGGAAAGTAAGAAGGCAGAGCCAGAGGGATTCCTGGATTTCATATGTGTCCTCAATAACATCCTCTACGCCTAGTAAGCGGGTTTGGGAAAGAGTTCGAAAAGCATGCGGAATGTATAAAGACCACTCACTTTCCTTTCTGGAAAAAGATGGCCGAGTGATTAGCTCCATAGAAGAAATTGCAAATACAATTGGTGAGACATTTGCTGCCGTTTCTTCCAGCCGAAATTACTCACCTGCATTTCTTTCTATCAAGCAACGCTCTGAAAAAAATCCCATCGCTTTCAACTCTTCCAACTTTGAGCCGTACAATAGAGACTTTACTATGGTTGAACTAAAGAGAGCTTTGTTGCAGACACATAGGTCTTGTCCGGGTCTGGATGGCGTGTATTATGAAATGCTAAAGCATCTGTCCTATAAGTCACTGAGTGCCCTTCTCACACTTTACAATAGAGTGTGGAAGGAGCGTACATTTCCCAGTGCATGGAGGAGAGCTATTGTCATTCCTATTGCGAAGCCAGGGAAAGACCCGAGGAATCCCTCGAACTATCGGCCAATTGCCCTTACCAGTTGTGTTTGCAAACTGTTTGAAAAGATGGTAAACAGCCGCCTAGTCTACTTCTTGGAAAAGAATAATATTATATCGCCTTATCAGAGCGGTTTTCGAAAGGGGATAACGACCGTAGACAATATGCTTCTATTAGAGACATCTATTCGAAAAGCCTTTGTCAGAAGAAGTCACCTTGTCTCAATATTCTTCGACATTGAGAAAGCTTATGATAAGGCATGGAGATACGGTATACTCCGGGATCTTCACGAGAGTGGCTTGCGCGGCAACCTACCAATTTTCATACAGAATTTCTTGAACGCTAGAACTTTTCAAGTAAGGATTGGCTTTGTTTTTTCGGATGTTTTTCAACAGGAAGAGGGTGTGCCTCAAGGCTGTGTGCTTAGTGTAACCCTGTTTAGTTTAAAAATAAACTCTGTATTAAAAGAACTTCCTCCCACCATCTTGGGATCTCTATATGTTGATGATCTGCAGATTAGCTGTCGAGGAGCAGACATGAGATATGTAGAGCGGCAACTGCAGATGGCTCTGAATAAGATCCAAGAATGGTCAGACAAACAGGGATTTACATTTTCGAAACAGAAAACTGTGTGTGTTCACTTTTGTAGGAAGCGTGGTCTCCATCCTGAACCTGAGTTATATTTGAATGGTACAATTATTCCAGTTACGCCCGAAGTAAAATTTTTAGGAGTGACGTTCGACCGAAAATTGACTTTCCTTTCTCATGTTTTAAACCTGAGAAAGAAGTGTCTAAAAAGACTAAATATTTTAAAAGTGTTGGCGAACACCTCCTGGGGTGCAGAGCGTTGCTCCATGCTTCGCATTTACAGAGCGCTTATCCGCTCTAAACTGGACTATGGCTCAGTTGTTTATGGATCCGCTCGCTCATCTGTTTTGTTAAAACTGGATCCTGTTCACCATCAAGGTCTGCGGATTTGTTCAGGAGCTTTCAGGACTTCTCCTGTGCAGAGCCTATATGTTGACTGTAACGAACCATCACTTCATCTGAGGCGTGAGCAATTGTCCCTTTTGCAATATTTTAATACTCTATCTCAACCTGAACATCCCAATAAGCTGTGGTTACTTGATAATGAGTGTAACACATTATTTGAAACACGTCCATCCTGTGTTCCTACTTTCCCTTTAAGAGTTCGCCCTGTCATTGAGGAACTCTCCCTCTCTGATATGCACCCCCAAGCAGTACAGAATTTTGAAATTCCACCTTGGGAAAATTCACGGATCCAGCTTCTTGATGTTTTTAAACATCACGTAAAGGCGAGCACTAACGAGATCGTTTACAGACAACTTTTCGCTGAGCACAGGCAAAAATATAGCAGTTATTATCCGATATACACAGATGGATCAAAGTCAAATGATCATGTCGGGATGGCTTTTGTATTTGAAAATTACATAGAGGGCAGATGCCTGCACCATGCTTTCTCTGTCCTAACATCTGAACTAACTGCAATATATTATGCTCTTTTGTACATCCCAAAGCTCTGCCACAAAAAGTTCATAGTTTACACAGACTCGTATAGTGCTCTTAAATCCTTGGAAGCTTTTCCCAACGCTCAGAATCCTGTGGTAGTGGATGTTCTCAAAATTCATAGAAATTTAATGATACGAGGATATGAAATCCTGTACTGCTGGGTTCCCGGGCATACGGGAATAAAGGGAAACGAGCTTGCAGACATCGCGGCAAAATCTGCTGTCGAACTGTCCAGTCGCCTTATCCCTTTTAGAGACATCTGCTGTGTCATCAAGGGAAAGATACGAAAAAAATGGCAGCAAATTTGGGATGTTCAGCATCACAACAAGTTGAGAAACATCAAACCTAGAATTGAGCATTGGGATTTTGCTGGAAATCGTAAAGAGGACGTTCTTTTGACTCGACTCAGAATTGGTCATACCAGAGTCACACATAGCTATCTTCTTAAAGCTGAAAATGAGCCTGTTTGTTTTAATTGTAATGTTTGTTTATCTGTTCGTCATATTTTAATTGAGTGTCAATGTTTTAATAGTCTTCGCCAGAAATATTTTAATAGCTGTGACTTACCTCTCGACCGTTTAATCGGAAGAGAGGTCAATTCTAATTTATTTTATTATTTAAAAGAGATTGGCTTTTATTACCAAATGTAATTTGTTTTGAAGACTGTGTCTTGAATGTTAATATGTGCTTTTAACTTGTTTTTATATGACTTCATCCTCTGGATTTGGTACATTTATCTACTTGTTTTTATTTATTGAATTTTCATGTCATCAATTGTAATCATCTCATCTTTTGTTTGGCGCGTCATAATCATCTCTGGTTTTTGCGCCATAATCACTCACTCACTCACTCACTCATTAAGCTTCTGTTTTTGTAAATTTTGATACCCTTTAGATCATAATTGCTCATTATTTTATAAATTACGGTTTCATATTTTTAATTTTATAATTTTTGCATGCCATCTTACCAGATTTAAACTGATGATCTATAATCCGGAATCGCCGAAGTCCCGACGAGTCCGGATTAAAGAATTTTGACTGTATGCTTCAACTTTCTTCACATCTTCACAGTCAATTTAGACAATTTGTTTTCCAATAGCTACCTTTTCAGGCGAATTATTACGTCTGGTGGAGACGGATGGTCATTAAAACGCCCTAGACCCCGTATCTGGCTAAACAAGCTTTCTAATACATCTTGAGTCAGTCTTAAAATATCTTAAAATATATTTCACATTTATAGATTTTACGTCATCAAATAAACCGAAAGCGAATTTATTGATATGATAATACTTTTCTGGAAATTGTCTTCTTTCCGCATACTCTGAGATCAAAAATCGTTTGCTTAATCGCATTTAATTTTTCTTTTTGTACTTCATAATAGCTTTCTAGGCAGAAAACAGCTTTTAAAGGCTTATTGCTAGGGGTAATGGTACACTACAATTCATAATGTCAAAAAATACCATCAACTACTGAAAAAAAATTACTTGTTGCAGCATTACCAGTCAAATGCATAATTGCTTTAGCCGTTGTGGAGGAAAATAATGCTTTTGCTGGTGCTACTTTCTGTCTCTCGTTTCCTTTTACAGATAAAAATTGAGATTTCAGTTTATAGCACAGTTTAATTTCTCCGATATTTTTATTAGTACTTCATATATAACGTCTTTGTTTATAATTGTACCATTTCCGAGAATAAAATCTTTATCAAGAAAATGGTTTCTCAAAAGCTTTATGCAATGCGGCATATCAGCGAAAACCCATATTTTGGTACTGAACTTGGGAATGTAAAAGAAAGATTTAACTGTTGAAATTTGTAATTCTTTCCAAAGGGTCTGACTAACTCCCATGTCGGATACAATTGCTTTGACTCGAAGCCCAGACGATACAAGTGCAAACAAAAGGGAAGACAGAAGATTTTCCTTTATTTGACGATCAAAATCAAAATAAATGGGCTGTTTCCATTGCAAAATGAGTCCTCGAACCAACACAATTTGAGTCTTTTTAAAAGGACCTAATATCTGATCTAATTTTGAATCATAACAGAATCTTGAATCTATATGAATTTCATCGAAACTTAATACGCATAATCTTTCTTCGTCAGTTGCATTTTGGCAAATTTTTTTATCAATAACAGTACATAATTTAAAATGCCAGGAATGCAATTGAACCTTGAGTACCATCTTTTCAGTGTACTTGCACTTTCAGTGTACAAGCGGAATACCCATTTTTTCTTTCTAGAAGTCGTATGACTTTAAGGATAATGACTTGATTGCTATGCTTTTTGAAATGTCGCCTAGAGACCATTTATTTCGCTTATTTTTCATTAATGCATTTAATTTTGAGTTTCGGTACATATGTTTTGAACATATGTTTTCATTTTTCTTAGTTTTTCATTTTATTGATTCACTTTTTTAATTTCTTTCCTCAGTTTCTGAACTTTTTCTAATATTAGTTTTCTGTACCTTTTAAATCTTTTTCTTTGCTGGAAGATAGTTTTTAAATGTTGCTTTCTCTCAGTCTGTAAAATAGTTTTGTGATTAAATTATTCACATTTTTCTGGAGGTTGGAACAGTTGCAACATTGCTGAGTAATATTATTTTCAGTGAGCTCCTCATAGCTGTTATTGTTATAGTTTTGAAATTCCAGACATGCCTTTTTAGGACTTAAATTCTTTCTTTCAAATGCACTTTGTAATTTTTTTCTTTTTTGTTGCCTTTGCTGCCTTGGTGTATTCTGATAAATAACCAAGTCAGAAATACAAACAGTTGGAATAGCAGTTGACTTCAGTAACTTTTTTGTCAGCAATACCAGAAACTTATTGTTCATATCCTCCTCATAATCAGATTCAGTGAAGTGATTGCTGCATGTTCGAGCACTCTTTGATCTTTGTGTTGACAATATTCGCTCTTCGACAACTATGCAACCATTCTTTCGTTAACTGAATATTTTTGTACGAAAATCTATGAAATACCACGTTAGTTTCTTTCGTATTATGATATATATTACTACAGGTAGCAACGGCACACGATACCATTTTTTCAATGATTTCTCATTACAAGAACTTTCTAAATACAAAATTCCTTTAAAAGTATCATCAGTTATAACTTTCAAGTAAAAAAAAAAAATAATAATAATAATAAATAAATAAAAAAATAAAAAATTAAATAAAAAACCACCTCTTTCTCTGAAACTAACAGAGCTAAAGAAAGAGAATCTAAGAACTAAAGATTCAATCTTTCGCACTTGATGCTCTGGTCAGTCGACGACGGGACGAACACAGTGACGTCACATAACATCGGATATGCTCCCCAAGAGGGTTCGTGTCGGCATCGTTATTCTCAAACGGATGACCCAGCCCTTCTCTTTCTTTAGCCCTGGTTGTTACCATCACCGCCTTACGCTATGTATAATTCCTCCTTTTTCCGAAGCGTTGAACTAAAGACAAATTTAAACCTCGCCAAATTCTCGCCAAGCCTGGAACATCTCCAAGGTCGAGCTGGCAAACATAAATTCACCCCGCCGGAAATCCCCTAGCAGCGTCCAGAAATCTTGTTAAAAACTGCGTTTTCTAACGCTTCCTTCCCCATTATTTTTCACACAATGAAAACTGTAAATTTTCGTTAAATAAATTACCATATCTCAAGATCTGTTAAAGCTAGAATCTCGCAAGTGATCTTAAATTAAGGAGCTAATTTTTCTGCTTCTAGTGGTATAAATTAATAATGGTTAAGCTCAAGTTAAGTATTATAAAATCATTACTTAGATCATTACTTAGTTCATTACTTAGAAATTCACCCGATTCCACTGTGTGTTTCAGCGCGTTTACAAGTAACGAGTGAAAAGAACTTACCAAATCTTTCGTACAAAAATCCCGATTAAAATTAAACTAATGAAAGCAGTTATTAAATAAAATACACGTTGTGTATCATAAATTTAGAATATTAATAAATTAAATTTTTAATAAATTGTAATTTAAATAAATAGTAAATTTGCTACACAACAATAGCGACTGAAAATACGAGTATATTTCATTTGCAGACATTCTTGGTTCATCTTGTGTCGACTTTTGCAAACCTCTCCGTTTAGTCTGAAATAAAATTTAGGTAACCGTCCCGCGCTGCAGCATATTCAGTTATGGACTCCGGAATGTTTCTTATGGCTAAGTGACAGCGGTAAGAGCTGCAGTTAAAAGAGGAGAAAAAGATTACCGATGTCACCAACAAGGTTTCTGAAACACGTTTAATCTAAGCAACTCAATACAAACACAAACCAACTTCAGTATGTTAGTTCCAGAAATAAAAAAGTTTTAATGTTAGAAAACAGTGTATGTACAACTGGTGAAAGCACAGCACATTTGTAAGCAAATTCCTATTTCTCTAATTCATTTGAAGTAGCTGGATTATTTATGATACAAAATTCTTCTTAATCATCACTAGATGGGTTTATATATAAGGCAAAGTAAACGAATGAAGTGGGTATAAAATGTAGTACTTATAAATGATCATAATTAATGCTAATAATTTGTTTTATTATAAATATGATGTATTAAACCGGTGCTTTAGCTAACTTGGCGCGTCTTCTAGTTCTTCGCCTGAAGCAAAGGCCTCACTTGTCTCATCCTTGTCCCGGTTCTGGTTCCGCATTTACTTTTTGCAATGTTCAAAGGCTCCTGTTACCAATATAATTGATGATTTAACTGAAGTATACTGTAGCTCCAGAAACTGAGGCTGTAATGATATTTTCTTCCTCCATTCTGCATGATTTCGTGGTATAATGGTAGCACACTTGACGCGTATTTAAGAGGTCAAGGTTCGAGTCTCTTCGAGGGAGCTGCTCATTTTTTAGATCTCCTGCTTCCCCCCAAAAAATCCTAATGACTTTACAGTGGCGCCAAAACTTAAATCAAAAGATGGCAGATGATGATTCTTTGCCACCAGAATTTGATGATTGTGTCTCCTAATCCCCACTCACCCTTTAAAAGAAGGAGTATATATGCTATTTTCTCCCTCCTTTCTGCATGATTTCGTGATATAACGGTAGCAAACTTGACGCGTATTTGAGAGGACAAAGCTCGAGTCCCTGCGAGAGCACTTCTCATTTTTCAACTCTCCTGCTTCCAAATAATCTAATCTCTCTACAAACTCTTACTTTAAAAGTAAATTGTCAGTTCCGATGAATAATTATAAATTTTCATTCTGCAGATACTTTACACACTAAAACCAGAAAAACCACCAAACGTCACGCAACGTATTATGTTATATAACTTATAATGAGAGTTTCGAACTAGCATGCTGCATTTCTTATAAACTTTAAATGAATTTCGAAGAGGAACAAAATCGTCAAACAAAATACATTCAATGAATATAAAACTTATTTTTAGTAAAATCGACATTTAGTGATCGTAAAAGATACTTCCCATTAAGTAATAAATTTATTTTAATAAATACATTTAAAGCTAAACATTTCGATTTTGCGTTATTTGATTCAAAAGACATTTTAATGGATTTCCGTTGCAAGGAAATTTCAATTCATGACAGCCAGAAGCAGTAAGTGTTCTGATGCTTCCTAATTGATGATCCGGAAAAAGCACTCGTATTATACGTAAAACACGCACTCTGTGAAGCACATAATTTATCATATATACGGAAGAAAATTAGAATGAAACATAAAAAGGAAGAAAGGGAAGAAACAAATGGGAAAAGTGAGTGATTAAGTTGAAAAATAATAAGCGCCTGCACTAATTTGTACCTTCGGGTAATTTCCGTAATTGCAAGATGAACAGCCATGCTTTTATAATTAGTGAATTAGTGTTTTCTCACCGCATTGCCAAAGGTGAAGAAAGCATAATTATGCCACTGTCAACACATCAGAAGAAAAGAATAGTTCTTGTGATGTGAACAAAAAACAAATAATAATATTAACTCAATGGCGAAACTCGGAATGGTTGTCAGTTTTGCGTAGTGCAAATGTTATGCTAAATTTCAAATATGCTTCCTAGATTCACTAACTATAGAATTAATGTGTCAAAGGTTTAGAAAAAGAGCATTTCAGCCATATGCTATGAAGTTTTAATACAAAAAAAAAAAAAATCTGAAACGTTTCAGATTTTAAATTACGTAAAAAGGGGCGTCTTTTTAACGTTTTGTGTGTTACCTTTATTAGTCCGAAGGGGCCTTGTCCCTGAAGGATTTTTTTTCGTTTTGCGATTTTACGTCGAATCGCTCTGAATGTCCGTTTCAATTTTCAAACTGTTGCCACCAAATATTATCACCCTGTATTATATTTGAAGAAATTAAATAATGAAGAATCTGCATAAATTTATGTATGTTTCTCGCATTGTGATAAGACAACGGTCCGTAGCGCCATCAAATTTTGAATTAAGTAATCCTACTGCGAATATAAGCATCTGGAAACCCAAATTTGAAATTTGGAATTTGTTTTATTGAGGATTTCCTCTTTTGAAAAACTCTAACAAATTTTCGATTAACAAACTCAAGGATTTCAAAGCGAGCAATGGCAAAGTTGTATAGAAAAAAAAAAACATTTTTTATCTTCAGCGCGTGAGACTGTGTATCGAAAATTCTAAAGATATGCTCAGTTTAATATTATTTTGCGATATTACTCCTCAACTGAATTTTATGTTTTAAGTGCGAAGAACATGATATCTAATAAATAAACGTAACACACGAAATGTTAAAAAAAGCCCCTTTGGACGCCTTTAATTTCAAATTTGAAACCTTTCAGATTTTTTTTATTTATTAAATATCATGGTCTTCATACTCAAACTATAAAATTCAGTTCAACAGCAATACCGCAAGTAAATTATAAAATAAGCATATCTTTAGAATTCCCGATACAGAGTCTCGCATTGCTGAAGATAAAAATTTTATTTTTTTCGCACAGTGTTGCCATGGCTCGCTTTGAAATCTTTTAGTTTTTTAATCAAAAATTCTTTGAAGTGTTACAAAATATGAAATCTATCATAAAACAAATTTGAAATTTAAATTAGGGCTTCCACATGCCTATATTCTATGGAAGATTACGTTATTCAAATTTTGATGGCTGTAGGTACCGTTGTTTTATAACAATGCGAGAAACATACGTAGATTCATGCAGATTCTTCATTATTTAATTTCTTTAAATATAATACAGGCCGATAATATTTGGTAGCAACAATTTGAAAAGTGATTCGCCGTTTATAGTTTTCAATGCAAAATGCCAAGACAAAATTAATAGTCCTTTAGGGCAAAATGCCCCTTTGGACTAAAAAAAAAAAAAAAAAAAAAAAAAACTCGAACATGTGTTTTAGACGTGAAATTTCTTCTTGCTTTGTGTCACTCACAAAGCAAGAAGAAACTTCACGTCTAAATTCGTACAAACATACTTTTATGACTTTAATTTATAAACTTATCTTCATTGGTTCGTCAGGAAAACTTTTTGATCCGTTAAAACCCGCTTCACTTCAGTGAATCAGCTGTGCCTACAAACCCTCTTTCCAGAAAGTTCCGCTTTCTTTATTATCTTTATTATTTATCTTTCCTTTTTCTTTATTATCAGCCATCGAAAATTACTCTTAATAAAAATTGAGCGGATTTGCAGAAGTTATCTTCTTAAATTTCAAAACGAAACGGTTCCATACAGATATAAATAAAATAATACAGTATAATGATTATTTTCGTTTTTTTTTTTTTTTCCTTCAAACAGTTATATATCTTCTCTTATTATATATCTTCTCTTATTTTTGCATTTATCAAGTAGGAAACTGGCTTCAGCTAAAGCTGGGACAGAAATATCTCTGCATAAGTACGATAGATGTTGTTAACATGGAATTTTCGATATCATGCAATCATAAGTTCGACATATTCAACAGTGTACATAAAACTGATTCAGTTGGCGAGGTTTATTTGATTACGGCAAAGCACTCGAGGGCTATCTGTCTCAGATTAGAAATCCCTTCGTGGAGGACTTTGTAAGGGGCACTGGCTTAAATACATGTTACACATGAGGGAAAGCACGAAAGCGCAAATGTAGTTAGCCAGTTCGCCGGAATTCGAACCCTGGACCGAACTACCAGTGTTCAGCGACATTACAGCTCGGTCTCTTGTGTGTGTCAGTTGTTGAAGATGGTAACTACTATACAGGCTGAGCTTCCTAAGCTTGAAATTAGCACGTTATTATATCTGTAGCTGACTATCCGTTGTCATAAAGACTTGCTTCGTATTCCTTGATTCTGGTTTTCCTTTTAAGACCATTTTTATCATGGTAGTTCATCAACAAGAAACTTCCGATCTTTGTGGCATTAGGAATTCTTGAACCATAAATATTTCAAGTCTGAAGCTTGAATTAATAGTATTCTAGGTCTATGCTTCTTCTAAAAGATTTCTGTCGTGTATAATTTTGTTTTAGAATCTTAAAAATGTTTCCTTCACGAAACTTTCATTCGACATGATGATATATAAGATTAGAAATCTTATTCAAGCGAAATAGAAAAAGTGAACAGGTTCAAGCGAAACCGGAAAAAAGATCACAAATTTAATGACATCCATTTAAAGAATAATTTCTTGTTTTTGAAGGGACTTTTTAGCACTGAATATTGCAGAAATCAGTTGGACGCCAGATCTTTCTAATCTAAGAACCATCACTGTAATCACAGCTGTTTCTTTCATCAACACTAGTATGTCATTCCAATTTGAATCATTGGATGATTTCAAAATAACAAATAAGATTACTCGAATATTGTTTAAGTGACAACATGTAACCCTAGTAATGTGACTGGTGGGTTGTTTAATTTGGTTTATTTAATTATGGAAAATCACTCGAGAGCTGCCTGCTTAAGGGAAGGGATACCTTTGGATACCTTAAGGGAGAAATACTTCTGTAGCCATGAAAATTATTTCTATCTGTTAAGCAGTGGATAAATTACTAACTCTCAAAATAAACAAGAATACATGAACAATATTTTAATACATATTTAAACATTACAACAATATTTAAACATTAAAAATAATAATAATTAAAAAAACAGCCCAAAATACAAGCATTAAAATTAATTTTCATTGGATAACATTTTTATTAGAATACACTGAATGTTCAACGAAAGAATTTAAAAATAAAGCACATTCTAACATTAATTTCAGACATTCATGACAATTGTTACTATATTCCCTACACCAGGAACTCTCAGAACATTCTAGGAATCAGTACTGAATTCACCACATCATAAACTGTCCATCATCTGAAATACGGGCAAACCTGTTCCAAGTAACAGCAGGTGAATTCTTTGCAGAACATGAATGAAGATTCAGTATTTTGAGAGACGTACATTTTTTAAGAATCAATGTTACAAAGTTTACATCCAAAACTGCATAAACAATATTAAAATATTTTAATTTCTTTAAGTTTTTGTTTTCTTTCCCCAGGGAGTTGGTATTCCTAGATAGGGAAGGGCGTGGGACACACGCCTGTTTACCTATGTTAAACACCAGGCGTCCCCGTCCTCCGTCACCTGTCACCTGCATTTTTCTTCGTCTTTTTAAAATTAATGAAAGGCATTTGAGATTTTTGATAAAATCATTGTGACAAATAAAGATCAAAATTAAATTCAATTAAAAGAATTATTCCTTCACTCTTACTCTATTTTGGAAATAAGGGTTAATATTCAGTTTATTAAATTTAAAATATATAAGCAGAGTATTCTCAAGAGAATTTCTTGTTATTCTTTACATTCTTTTAGCCAAAGTTCATCAGCACGTCTTGTTTCGCATAAGATGGAAAATAGCTGTAGCTGGAAAAAAAATTCAATTAAACTCAAATTTTTAAGAATGAGTATGTGTATAAAATTGAAAATTTTTTAAAAAATTTGCTGTTGAAAGCTCTGTGATCACAATATCGTAGGTTCTTCTATTTCCAGGGAATTTAAAATGATTTTTGCGTTCTAGAAAGAATCGTTGAATGATAGAATTGACTTAATGAGCTTCTGTCATGACACTCAAAACTTTCTTGTTTAGCAAGAATGGTAACACCTTAAGTAAAGGCTATGTGTCGTTGCTGCATTTTAAAGAATTTGCCACCAACGTCAGAGAATTCACTGCGAAATTTCGAACAGTTGCTGCCATAAATTTTCACAACTGCAATTTTAAATTGCAGACTGGATATTAATAATATAGAAACAGAAGCAATGTATTCAAAGAAAAGCAAGACATCAGGAAACAAAATTTACTTAATTTTCCTGCATAAATGTATAACACGAGGCCATTTAGCTTAAAATGTAATAAATGATAGAAGAAAATAAAGATTCAAACTGGTTATAGACGAAAATGTCACGGAGAAAATGAAAAAAAAAAAACCACACATCGTAGTGTATCATCGTGGGAGAAACGAAAGCAAGGAGAACACATGGCTGGTCTAAACTATTGCAGTATAAAGCACTGTTGTCAAAAATAAAGCAGTTTTAAAAAATCGCCGTTTAAATATCGTGTTAAGAATTAAAACACCTGCAAATCATTGCATTGCGATAACGTCGCGGGCATTTATTTTAAGGCTTCAAAATTGTAAATGTATTTTCGCGTAACGATTTGAGAGCGCAAGAAGGAATTAGCAATAATTCTACCTCTACATTTCGTATTTTCGGATTAATTGTTAATTATTTACTAAAAAACAAGAAGAAAAATTAAGCATTCAAAAACTCAACATGAGTATAAACTTAATCCTACTTAATAATATAATTTTAAATCTATGTACTTAAAACTGTTAAATGTCATTATTTTATTATTCAGTTTTATGAAGTTGTATTGGCAATTTTTCATGAAAAACATAGTCTGAAAAGATTAAAAAGGGAAGATGAGAAGCTGCATGAGAGCTACATTAAAATGCATGAACCTTCATTAAAATTGCTTAATTAATTAACAAGTTGTAAAATTATTTTCTTTCGCTTTTTTAATCTGATATTACTTTATTAAAAGTTAAATCTTGTGTTGTTTCAGTTGGTTAGATAATTTTAATATAGCTAATCTCCTTCAGTTACTCCTTTTCCCATTTTTAATTTTTTCTGACTTTATTTTTCATGAAAATCTGCAGTACAACTTCTTAAAACAGAATAAATAAATAATGACTTTTAAAAGATTACATAAATTTAAAATGCTGTTTACTGCTATATGTAGGATTAACTTTCTACGCAATTTCAGTTTTTGAATGCATATGTTTTCTCTTTGCTTTGCAGCCAAAAATTATTAATTAGTCCAAAAATATGAAATATAAAGGTAAAAATATTCACAGTATATTCACAAATCATTATACGAATATACATTTACAAATTTTAAACATAAAAAATGCATGTCTGCGATGTTATTAATATTACGAATTTTGTACTTAGATAGGTCATTTTAGTAGAATTATAAATAAAATCGGTGTATATTTCTGTGTAATGTAGCGCGACACAAATTTTAAAGAGGAAGCCATGCCGGAAAAGTAAAAACACAGGGGCAAGTGCATTAATATTGAGTAAATGAGTCTCGGTAATTTGGAGATGTCACCAAGCTGACGACGGTTTTGGCGACTTATTTTCTCGCCACATATGGTGGAAAATTGCCAAAAGTTACCAAATTTGGCGACATTTTGGTCCGGTCCCTATATTATCATAATAAGTATTGTAACTGAATAAATGTTATTGTAACTGAATAAATGACCACTATGTTAGCTGTAACCGTAATTCTGCCCTCGTATTGCTTTTTAGTAATTTATAGAAGCAGAAAGTACTAGAAATATCTCGCCGCCTGCTTAAGGCCGAAGAGAGAGCACTTGCTCTCAGTTGCTTAGTTATTGTTGTTGCGAGTTGTTTAGTTCCGCGTAAACTAAGATATCCGAGTTAGCTTTCTCTATAGATGCGCTTTGCATTGCCTTGTGCTTAACGTTCATAGTAGTTTGAAGTGTAACCGCTGATTATACTGTGTGACACTGTGAACACTTGTAGGAATATTTTTGTGGAAAATTTTAGCATTCTAAAATAATTCTTTTGATAGAAATAAATTTTATTAACCTATTATCGGACCTGTGCATTCAATCTATTACGAACCCGTACGCAGCCAGCATTATCATGGGATGATTTGAAGGTGCTTTAGTTTTTTACCATGATGTTTTTTACTATGGTGTTTTAAAACTGCGGTATTTTTAACCGCTTTATTTTTCACGACTATATTTTATAATATGACGTTTTAGAATTGCGATGTTTATTCCTTGCTTAATTTTCCACTACGATATTTTGTAAGCTGACCTTTCCCCCTTGCGTTGTTTTCTTGCGACGCTTTCAACATTTTTTTCCGCAGTGTTTCTGGCGGACACTATTCAAATTTAATATCAGTATTAACAAAAAGTATTCTTTTCTGGTTTTGCAATGGAAAATAATGAATCAAACTGCAAATTTGTGTTTTCTTTCAGACTTTTCTTTCATTCGACAAATGTGACATTTTTTTTTTATTTAATTATCAGTTGTGGTTTTTAAATGTGCAGCGTAGGTGTAAAATCAGAAAATATTTCCTAAATTCTTCAACGACTAACCCGTGGCGTTTAATTGTTATCTTGAACATTTATAACATTTATAACATTGTTCGAAACGTGAATCGTTGACGCCAACAAATGGTTTTGTAAATTTATTGTTAGCTTCAATCTCGACAATTTTTCTTCTATTATCCTTCAAAGACGCTTAATGATTTCATCCAAATTGAGTTCAAGCTTGCCGAAAAATGAAGGTGTTGTTATGGCTTAAGCCAAATTTTCCATTTCCGTTAGCAATTTTCCTATTCGTTAGTACATTTTTTGGATTCAGAATATTCCCAATTGCTGAACTTTCATCCTTTCATGCACATGAGAAACTTTTACAGGTTATCTCACTATTTGAAATAGAGGTATGGAACTAGTGTTCACTAGGTTTGAAAATTGGTAACATTTTATAAGGTGCGTGTGCATGCCACTATATAAGTACACTCGTATGTTCATATTAAAATGCCCCCTGCCCCCCAGTTACAGAGCATAAATGCGAATATATATAAAGGAAACAAACAAACCACTTTTCAGCAAAGTTCTGTAAGTTTAAATTATGTAAAACATTGTAAAAGTTAATATAATCTTGTTGCGAGAAGCCTGTATAGCAACTGAAATAAATGCATTTTTTCCAAATTAAAAATATCAAAAATTGTTCCAATTATAACGTTAAATAAATTATTCATTTAAATGCATTTTACTTATAATTATAGTCATGAAATATAATATCATTTTCAGAACATTTAAATAAACTGATTGTGATGCTAATAATGCAGTGAAGAAGTATAGATTAAAATAGCTTTAACTGCATATTAATTTATGTATTACACTAATAAAAACTACAAATCATGACATTATTTTTGTAATTATCACCGGCAAATTAATGTTTTACAAACTGGCATTTTATTTTACACGTTTAATAGCTTAAATAGACATTAGATCCAGTGCTATGCCGCATAAATAAGTTGCTGCTACAAATAACTGTGCAGTACCCATTTCTTAGACATCCATATTACTTCATGCGAATTAGTGCTTCTGTATCTAATAATTTGCATATTCATAAGTTTGTTAATTTAATCTCAAATAACCACGCTGCGTTCTAGCGAACGCTGTCTGGCGAGATGAGGAATGTTGATGGCAACTTTTCAATTTTCGTGCCCCTAGTGTTGATTAACATTCTAGAATCCCCTACAAAATATGAAACAGAACGTGGTCTGCTAGTTCAAGTGATTGATAATGAGGCCTCAGTCTAGTGCGTGCCATGATACCAAACAAGCACTTGGTACTTGAGAAACTCAAGTTGGTTATCGAAGTTTATGTTTGAAAATTTGATCTGCTTTCCTTTTGATATCTAAATAAGTTTGACAAGCACAATATACTTTCATTAGTTGTGCAGTACGAACGGTTTCGAAAACTAACCATATTCTTGTCAAAAATGAAATAAATATGGTTCTTCCAAGGAAACAAATGATTTACGGAGAAAACAATGCTTTGGATTTAGAAAACTTTGGGAAGACAATTGAATTAAATCTGACATCCATAAAATTAAACCGATAAAAGAGTGTTTATGTAATTATTCAGTTTTATGAGATATAAAAGGAATTTCAAATAAATATATTTGAAGTAAGAAGCGGAATTATGTATAAAATTTATTCTTTTATTATTTTAATGCTGATTTATCTAATTTTACTTGAAAGAAAATGATTAAAAGCTAAATTTTTGTATCTGATATTATGCTGTTTTAAATTAAATTAAGACAAAAAACAAATGTCTTTTATCTCGCATGTTTTATTCATTAATTTAAATCTTTATAAAAGCATAATATTTTGGTAGTTTCTCTACTTAATTAATTACTATCGTTTCAAGGATCTCTCGATAGTTCTTTGTTGAGGATAAGGCAAATAGTTTCTTAAGAAAGAAAAATTGAATATTAAATATAATGAGATGCTGTAAACCATTGATTATTCTGTCTTCAGAAGTTAAAAAATACTGTAGAAAAAGGAATGTCATTCTTTGCGATTACTCGTTATTTTCCAGACTTTATAACAGTATCTTTTCCATTAATATGGATATATATTTTGTTGCTTTAAAACATCATTTCGTAGTTTCAGAACTTTTTTTAATTATAAATAAATTTTGATAATTGTTTTCGAACTTATCAATCTGTTTTGTTTCAAGTGAAACATATCAGGAGCGTATGAAAAACGTTTTATTTGAACGCTTCATCTAAGCATATAGAAAAACGATTATGCAGAAAAGATGTGCCTTTTTTAATTCATATTAATTAAAAACAATAACGAGTATGAGACTACTTAAAAGTACACATAAATTCCAATTTCTCAGAGTCACATAAATTCAAATTTCTCAAATTCAAATTGGTCAATTTAAATTCTCAGATCACTGAAATGTTTTCTCATGAAAACATTGAAATAGTTTTCAGATTTGTGGATAAAGACACTAATGTGATCCACGATGCTATATTACAGTATCAACAATGTTCCTTATTGCAAAAAAAGGTAATTTAAAATTACTTTGCAAACGCTATTTTATTTATACTTATCATTACTTTATTGTTTATTGCTTTTACTTATTACTTTGATACATAATTAAGGAATATAAGCGCGCGCTAATGCAAGTCATACGCTTTTAAAACTTCTATTTGACATTGTATTTACCATTTTCTCAAACCTATTGACAGATTTCTGTTACACAAAATAATACAAACCTTTTGTTTTCAACAATCTGAGAGTAAAACCAAATTTTAGCCAAACTACGGGAAACATACAGCTAAAAGTGTTCTTATCTTTTAATAATGACGCTAACTTCTTTCCCACAAATTTTAAAATAGTAGAGGCAAAAAATAATACGTTTCTAACGAATAGCTGCTTAAACGAAACTGAAGTTTGTTTTCTTTACAGAGGAGTTTCATAGATTAAATATTTTACTGATCACAATCATTCTTAGGACTCTGGGCCCACCAGAGGCCGAGTGGATACTAGTAGTCGCTGGATACTAGTAGTTACGACCTGGGTTCGATTCCAGGCGAACGTGCTGACTGCAGGGGCATTTTGGGGGGTTTTCCTCATGTGTAAAGCTTTTATCAGCCAGAAAAGAAAGAAAAGAACTAATTTGGCGCCCAACGTGGGGCCAATGTGATGTAGCCGTTCCTCAATAGACACTAATGCCGGCTAGCTTTAAAAGGATTTATTAACAGAGCACACAGGAACGGTTACAAACAAAAGAAATATACATAAAAATGAAACATATACCAAATGGAACATCAAACATTTGAATAACATAGTAAACTATCATCATGGCGGCTGGAGGTCGACTGATGTTTTTTCATATCGCCACGAGATGGCGTTTAAATAAAATAGTTCGGTTACAGTTCATGAGTTCAAGGCGTGAATAAAATAGTTCAATTACACTTAAATAGGTCTGTTACATAACTAATTTTCGAACTTCAGACAAAATTTCTTTTCGTTTAGCATTCATGGCTGCACAGAGCTAAAAAACACAAAAATTCCAAAACAAACTGGAGAGAAATACTACAGACGATTTTATAAATTATTGCCAATTGCTTTTGAGTAAAAATAAAAAACCCAAAAAATATTTTTATTGTAGTATTTTATTGTAATATTTTTATATCACTTATGTGAGCCATTTCTTGCTCCGTTCTAAACAATTGTATTTTTATTAAATTAATATTGTTGCGTGCGTACGGGTTCGTTATGAAATGAATGCACAAGTCCGATGAAAAAAAATGAATAAAAATTTATTATTATCACAACAAAAATGCTTAAATTTTCTCAAATTATCACGCAGTATTACAATATCTCACAGTAGTTTTCTTTTAACTACTCAAATGTCCAATAGAACGTAATTCAAAACAGCTAAAGAACGCTAATCCACGAATTCGCTACAATCAACAACAGTAGTTTTTTTAAACAACAACAAACTAAGCAACTACTACAAACTGAGATGTTTTCCTCCTTTTATAAGATTTTAAAGATTTTAAAATCACGCGCTAGAATTTTCCAGTACTTTCTCGAAATCAAAAAGAGATATTTATTTATTTAATGCACGCGCTCTTGTATTTTCAATTTTCCGGCTTAGCTTTCTTTTAATATTCGTCACGCGCTGCACTGCGCAAGAAATAAAACCAATTAATTTATAATTGAACTAATATTAGCTTTTTAAATACCAAATTCGTAACACTGCCCCCTTCCCAAGGACTGCACGTCCCGGGCAGTACAATCCCTGGACAGGAAGCTAAATTTACAACTGTGGCATAAATGCAACTGAGGCATAAACATTACATTCTAATATCAAACAATATAAACAATAAATGCAATAACTAACTTGAACAAATCAAATGCTATCAAATACTAAATACAAAACAAATACTAAATACAAATCAAATACTAAATACAAATCAAATACTAAATGCAAATCAAATACTAAATACAAATCAAATCAAATACACATTTATAAACAAAAAGGACCATGGTCTTATACTATTTACAATTATTTACATTATGTACTATGGCCATAGTAATGTGCTAACCTGTCGTAATGAACGACTTTAGGTTTAGAGTTCGAAGACTTACGAATCCGAACCACGACGTCATTCAGCCTGTTTAGGACTGTGTACGGGCCATCCCAAGGTGACTGTAATTTCGGACAAAGTCCTTTCCGTCGAGTCGGATTCCACAGCCACACCTTGTCTCCTTCGTGGAATTGATGTTCAGTAGCTCTTGTGTCGTATCGGGTCTTCATCTTCTCCGTCGCCAAGTTGACTCGCTCTCGTGCAAAGTTGTGCATCACTTCAAACCGGGCCTGGAGATCTTGAATATATTCCTCAGACGATGAAGGAGCATCCGGAGGGCGGCCAAACAATAGATCACAAGGCAGACGAAGATCACGACCGAAGAGCATTTGTGATGGAGAATAGCCGGTAGTCTCGTGGACAGCACTGCGGTAAGCCAGTAAAAAGAGTGGTAATTTCTTGTCCCAGTCCTGTTGGTTTCTGGAAACCACTAATGAGAGGTTATTAAGGATGGTTCGATTGAACCTCTCTACCATGCCGTCCGACTGGGGATGCAATGGCGTCGTTTGAGTTTTGTCAATGCTGAGTAGTTTGCATAGTTCTTTGATTACTGCCGAGGTAAAATTCCTTCCCTGATCGGAATGTAACTGAAGAGGCACTCCGAACCTGGAAATCCAGTGCTGTATCATTACCTCAGCTACTGTGACAGCCTCTTGATCAGGAACAGGGTACGCTTCAGGCCACTTGTTGAAGTAATCAATGACAACGAGTATGTATTTGTTGCCATCAGCAGTTCGTGGCAGAGGTCCTAAGATGTCAAAGGCGATACGTTCAAAAGGCGCCCCTACGTTGTAACGTTGCAGCTTGCCTCGGCTGCGTCTCTTCGGTCCTTTCCGACCTGCACAGGCATCGCAGGATCGGCACCACTTTTGCACGTCATCCTTTGCATTATTCCAGTAAAAGCGCTCACGAACTCTCTGTAAGGTCTTCATTATTCCAAAGTGACCTCCCGTAGGGCTGTTATGTAGTTCTTTAAGGACATCAGGAATGCGGGATCTTGGAAGTATCAGCTGCCATCGGAACGTCTTCCCATCATCCGATTCAAATTTCCGGTATAAGACGCCGTTTCGAATGTGAAGTGAATCCCAGAGTGCCCAATACTGTTTGGTTGTAGGACTACAGATAGAAGTGTCCTGCCAGGTAGGTTTTCGGGTTGATGACTCCATTAAATCAATTATCGGTTTAATGTCGCGGTCTTCCAGCTGGTCTTTCCTGACTTCATCATCACTCCACGGTTCTCGATCAGACGATGTTGATGTTGTAATTTGTCTTGCGACCGGAGTCAGCAGCTCGTATTTCGCTTCCACCCTGGAACAATATCGGCAGCTTTCTTGGCAAGATCTTCTAGACAGAGCGTCGGCGTTTCCGTGTGATGATCCCTTACGATGACGGATAGTGATGTCATATTCTTGGAGTCTCTGTATCCACCTGGCTATTTGACCCTCAGGATTCTTGAAATTTAAAAGCCAGGTCAATGATGCATGATCGGTGCGGAGCAGGAATTTTCTGCCATATAGATAGTGATGGAACTGTTCTACGGCTTTGACTATGGCGAGCAACTCTTTCCTGGTGACACAATAATTCCTCTCCGGTTTAGACAGGCACTTGCTCCAGTAGGCCACTACACGTTCTTGGCCGTCTATTTCTTGGGACAAAACAGCACCGACACTTTCATTGCTCGCGTCGGTGTCAAGAATAAATGGTCGGTCGAGCTGAGGATACGTCAGGATTGGAGCAGATGTTAAAGCCTCCTTTAAGTTGTTAAATGCATCCTCGCATTCTTTTGTCCACAAGAATCTTTGCTTGCTCTCTGTCAGCTTGTGAAGGGGTCTTGCGATGGAAGAAAAGTCCTTCACGAATCTCGTATAGTAGGTGCAAAGCCCTAGGAAGCTTCTCAGCTGATGGACATTTTCAGGACGTTTCCAGGATTTAACCGCTGATACCTTTTCAGGATCAGTGCGCACACCTTCTGCAGAGATGACATGTCCCAGGTAAGTCACTTCCTTTCGGAACAATTTGCATTTAGCGGGACTCAGCTTCAGATTGGCTTCTTTCAGTTTCTGAAGCACCTTCCTAAGATTTTCTAAATGTTCTTCAAAACTCTTTCCGACGATGATGATGTCGTCCAGGTATATCAGGCAGGCTTCATAGGAAAGACCTTTCAAAACAGTCTCCATAAGACGTTCGAATGTTGCCGGCGCATTACACAGTCCAAACGGCATCACCTTGAATTGCCAAAGCCCTTGTCCCGTAGTAAATGCCGTCTTTTCTCGGTCTTCAGGCTGTATTTCTACCTGCCAATACCCACTCTTTAAATCAAGTGTTGAGAACCACTTGCTTCCAGAAAGAGTGTCTAGAATGTCGTCAATTCTAGGAAGAGGGTAACTGTCTTTCTTCGTAACCTCATTCAACCGGCGATAGTCAACGCAAAATCTTGTTGAGCCGTCTTTCTTTCTGACGAGAACGATGGGAGATGCCCATGGACTCGCTGAAGGCTCGATGACATCGCCTTCTTCCATATCTTTTAACAGTGTTCGCACCTCTTCCTGTTTAGCAAACGGTAGACGTCTTGGATGTTGCTTGATCGGGGGATGATCGCCGGTATCTATTCTATGTTGTGTCAAACTAGTTCGACCCACGTCAGAAGACGAGCAGGAGAAAACAACTTGAAGATCTTTGATGACGCGATCGGCAGCATTCTTCTCTTCATCGTTCAATTGCGCATTCTGCAATAACTCCGATGTAATGCTCTCTGATGAGGACACGGATTCTTGGATATTGCTCTTTCTTTCAACGCTGGTTACTGGAGTACATGCTGCAACCACGTCGCCTTTCTTAATAACTCTCGCCTTCTCAGTTACATTGGCAACTCTCACCGGGATAACCATTCTCGATAGGTCGACGAGTGTTGAGGCTACTAGTACTCCTTTCGGGCTATTACAGTTATTGGGATATTCTATGATGCCGTAGCGGAAATCTCTGTTTTCGGCTATAGATCCAGGGAGTAAAATTTCTGTTCTTGCCGGTATTGTGATATTGTCTTGTGCTATGATTCTGTGGACAGATTTAACTTCTTCATTATTAATTCCAAATAACGTTATGTCCTCAGACGCAGAATGCAATTCGTTATTTTTAAAGTCCAAGGGAAAATTGTATTTCCTTAGAAAGTCCAATCCGAGTATGCAAGAATCAGTGATCTCTGCTACATATGCCGTGTGATGGTAAGCGGCACTTCCAACGGTGATGTTAACATTTACTTTCCCATTGATGTCGATCTTCTCACCGGACACAGTCTGTAGGGTAACGCAGGGCGGCGTCCAGATAAGTTTGCTTTCCAGTTGTTGAGCCAAATCTTTTCGGATGATGGTAACGTTGGCTCCTGTGTCTATCGTCATATTGCAGGGGACTCCGTTAATATGTCCTATTATGAAAAGTCCATTACTGCCGCCTCTCACTGCAGAAATCTGAAGCGCTTTAAACTGGGGCTTTTCATTATCTGGCAACCTCCGCCCCGCAAGATGGCCACTAATTAGTTTCCCTGCTGCTTGTTAGAAGCGGTCTTAACATCCGTACCCTGGGGTATTCTGCAGTTTCGTCGTATATGTCCTTCAGCACCGCAGTTCCAGCACTTAACGGTCGGTTTCTTCTCACCAATATTCCGTCTCAAGGCGTTCAGTTGTCTAGTTAAATCGTCTAGACGAGCGGTGACTTGATCCCCTGGCTCCTGACTTTAGCAGCTCTGACTGGGTGGCGGTCTCGACGAGTGGCTTGCTGGGCTGCCTCGAATTTCATGGCGTACACTAGAGCGCTTTTTAAATCTTTTACATCCGCCATTCGTAGAGCTTTTTGTATTTCAGTATCCAGGATGCCATCGATGAAATATTGCAGGGACAGGATTTCCCTTGTTTCTGTTGGGCACTCCGAAAAGGCGTGATGTGACAGCCTTTCAACATCCGTGGCGAGCTCCTGAAGTGATTCAGTGGGCTTCTGTTGACGGGATTTTAATTGAAGCCTGCTGTAGTCTTTTAAACATTTCTCGCCAAAGCGCAGCTCCAAAGCGCCGGACAGAGCTTCGAAATCTAACCTTTTGTTTTCGGGAAGAGTCTGAAGGATATCCGCTGCGTCGGCTCTTAAAGAAGCGGCGAGATGACAGGCCTTAGCTTGGGAATCCCATCCATTCGCATCCGCAACGATAGAAAACTGGGTCTTGTACACTTGCCAGGATGTCTTCCCATCATATGTGGATAGCTTCAGAAATGGACGAGCAGGCATCGGTAAGAATTTAAAAATCATCATTCTTGCTCCCTGCCGTCGCTACGAATTTCTTTAACGTTTCCATTTCTTTGGCAACTGCAGAAACTCTCTCATCAATTTGTTGTTCGACTTCGTGTTGGACGGCACAAACTCTTTCTTCAATTCGTTCCTCCACAGCCGAAACTCTCCCTTCTATATGTTCTTTTACAGAAGAAACTTTTTTTTCTATTTCTTCTTTCACCGAAGAAACTCTTTCTTCAATTTGATCTTTTACGAAAGAAACTTTTTCTTCAATTTGTCCAACTTTATTTTCAACTGTGTCAATTCTGCCTTCCATAGCTTCAAATTTATTTTCTATTATGCAGGTAATTTCTCTTTTCATTTCTTCTTGACATGCTTCAATCTTTTCTTGACCAGCTTGAACGGCTTTCATTTCGTCCTTAACGGATTCCTGGCCCAATTTCATTTCTTCCTTAACGGATTCCTGGCCCAATTTCATTTCTTCCTTAACGGATTCCTGGCCCAATTTCATTTCTTCCTTAACGGATTTGACGGCCCCTTCCATCTTTTCTTGGAAAGCAGCAAATGCAGTCATCATTTGCCTGAATTGTTCTTCCATCGCTCTTGTTATTGGCATTCAAATCCCACTTCTGACACCAAAAATTGTTGCGTGCGTACGGGTTCGTTATGAAATGAATGCACAAGTCCGATGAAAAAAAATGAACAAAAATGTATTATTATCACAACAAAAATGCTTAAATTTTCTCAAATTATCACGCAGTATTACAATATCTCACAGTAGTTTTCTTTTAACTACTCAAATGTCCAATAGAACGTAATTCAAAACAGCTAAAGAACGCTAATCCACGAATTCGCTACAATCAACAACAGTAGTTTTTTTAAACAACAACAAACTAAGCAACTACTACAAACTGAGATGTTTTCCTCCTTTTATAAGATTTTAAAATCACGCGCTAGAATTTTCCAGTACTTTCTCGAAATCAAAAAGAGATATTTATTTATTTAATGCACGCGCTCTTGTATTTTCAACTTTCCGGCTTAGCTTTCTTTTAATATTCGTCACGCGCTGCACTGCGCGAGAAATAAAACCAATTAATTTATAATTGAACTAATATTAGCTTTTTAAATACCAAATTCGTAACAATATTTTAATATTTTGAGAAAATATATGTTATATAATAATTGTTTCTAAATTTAAGTATGAAACACACCCCCAAAAAATGTTTACATGTTTTTTTAATTTATTTTATTACAGTTTCCTTTTGTAAAGCACAAGTGTCCCATCACTTTTGTGAGACACTGTAGAAGCAAAACATTTAAGAGAACAGTGAAGAAATTTATTGTTCGATTTTGTGCCAAAATAGAAAATAACTTAAGAAGAAAGAACGATAGTATTTACTCTCAGATCACATTCCTAAGTTGTGCGATATTTTAACTTACTTTGCTTTTCCCGAAGTTAAGAATGTTGAAAATGGGAGAAAAATAATCGATAATGAAGTCCAAAACTAGTATAAATAATAGACTTTGTGACAGATATTTTTTTTTTTTAATTCTATTAGCATTTATGCTTTAAGGCGCTTTCAGTTTGATATCTTCTTCTTTTCCATCACAAATATTTTCATAGCCTATAGAAGGCATGCTAATTGATGCTATGTGCAGGCCAGTTAAACACGGTTGTTTCTTAACTGCAAGTCTTATCAGTAAAGTTAGGAGCTATTTAGTACTATTCCTGATCAAAATATTCAGTTCTAAGCACAACGTCTTCATGAGAAGCATTCCTTTCATATACTTATATCTTTCTTCCACTAAATCAAGTCTTATTGCTCATGTAAACCAACACAAATATCTTATGTTACCATCTGGACTCTGATTTCTAATTTGTTCCGAAACATATGGTCTATTTGTAAATTTAGTGCTTCCAGAAACCGAATTTTATTTTATATAACACGTGCTATTTTTGTATCACAAGTTAAAGTTATTTTGCAGGAAAACTTTGATTTATTTTGAACTTTTAATTGATATAAATCTTATTTCATGGCAAAGGAGATAACGACCAAAGTCCTAGTAAAAATCGAATAATGCTCCTAGCTTTTGGACTTTATCTAAAAAACTAATTTAACTTTATCTAAATTGTTACCTTTATCTAAAATTTAACAATTAGTTCTCACACTAATAAGAGCTAAATAAAAACAATTACTTCTCACATTGGTAAGAGATAAATAAAAAGATATATATTTAATCGTCATTCCAACTACTTCAGTTCATAAAATATCTTACAGAAATTTATTTAGAATTTTGTTTGCGCTTAAACCAAATATATATACTCTTCTACTCAAAACTTTCATGAAACTTCATGTAACATGCCTAAAACTTACTAAATTTATTAGTTCAGTTCTACGTCTAAGAACATTAGCATGTGGGCTAGACACTAGAATTTCACACAATTGTCTAATTTTTTTCTTTTTTCAGATATAATTCCACCTCACTAATTGTTACCTGTTAGTGCAGCTAATTGTGCAGCATTACAATAAACCTCGCTAATTATGCAGCTGCATACTAATTGTGCAGCCTGCCCCAATTTTCATGAAGAGCAGTCCGGCACAGTTAGCAGTACTAACTTTGCAGTTGCACATTAATTGTTCAGCTTGCCCCAGTTTTCATGCGGAGCAGTCCAACAAACTGCCAGAATAGTTCTTCTACCCCTCTTCCCTTACCACAGTACACTCGGAAGAGTTTTCTGCTTGTCAGCATTTTAAATGCTGCTGTGCCACAGATACTATACGATTACAAACATTCATGCTTTATAGGGATTCGAACCCACATTCATTATTAAGCTATTAGAGTCACTAACTTTTACACCGTTCAACGTAACGCGTTCTTGTTAGAGGTATAGGTTGAAGTAAGGTCAGCGCCTCTGCATTACCGTACGTATATCGCCAGGCCTTGGTAACTTTTAAGTTTCCTTCCGAATTCTGAGGGAAAACATCCTGGAGGACTCTCTGAGGATCCCCTACTCTTTGGTTACCACCAATCTGTTTAGAGGGCTAAGCTAGCACTTACAAAATCCATGCCTTCTCCGGGTTTCGAGCTCGGGCTCTTCAGTATGGCAGTCAGCGACACTAACCACTAACCCATCTGGGCGGCGCGTACTTATTGCAAATGCAATGAATTAAGTGACATCTTTTAGGGCAGAACTGGTTTTATTTATAAGCCAACTAGACTTAAATCCCCTTTCCCATCATTTAGTGAATAATTAGTTATCATTTAGTGAGCATTTGAGCAAAGAAATCTGGTGTTCTTTGATAGCACGTAGATCCTTTGTCATGCCGCAAGTAACTAAATTCAGGACTGCTCACCCTGTCGGCTGATCGTTCTCTATTTTTGGCTAAAATTTTCAGAGTATTTATTTGCTCCAAACAATATATGGTGGTCAAGTTATGACGGGCGTCAAAGAAGCTTTCTCTAAATGCTTCTATGAATGTTAGGAATGAGTATGTGTTCCGATGGAAGTTATTTACTTGTTTAATTTATTAATTATTAATTAACTTACTTATTATTTACTTATTTAATTATTTACTAGGTTATAATTTTCATATTTCAAGTAGAATTGCGCTAAACATTTCTTTCCCGAATGACTTGCATGTAGGAGTAATAGCTCAAATTACTTTAGCTCAAACACAACCGTAGTTTGGTGAATATATAATGCTCTTTATACTAGAAACTACTACTTCTTTAGAATGAGTAACATACTTAAGAATTTTAGTTTGCATATTCATTAAACATATATACATTATGCGTTTGACAATACTTGGCTACTGCAGACAACGACCTTTTCTCTTTCTGTTGCAAAATATCTGTTTTACTGTTTTTAATTAATTCACAGCCAGTTTCAAATTCATTTCGTAAATCAGAAAGTATTCAATCTATAGTCTTGCGAATATATCAGCATTTTTACTTTGGAATGTTTCTTCCCAAATGGACCAACTTCCAACTTCCCAAATTCCAACTTTTAGAATGTGGAATGTTTTGGTATTTTGCGTTGATTCACTATAATTGTCGGTTCATTTTTCAAATTGTTGCCACCAAATATTAGAGCCCTGTGTTACATTTAAAGAAATTGAATAATGAAAAATCGGCATAAGTGTATGTAATGTTTCTTGCATTGTGATAAAAACCTAGAGCCATCCAATTTTCAATGACGTAATCCTACTGCGAGCATGGGCACCTGGAAACCCAAATTTAATTCCAAATGTTGAATTTGTTTTATTATCAATTTCATCTTTTGTAAAACGTTAACTAAATTTTCTTAACAAACTCAAGGATTTCAAAGCGAGCCATGGCAACATTGTAGAAAAAAAAAACACTTTTATCTTCAGAGCGACAGACTGTGTATCGGAAATTCTAAAGATATGCTCATTTTAAAATTATTTTACGATATTGCTCTTGAACTGTATTTTAGGTTTTAAGTGCGAGGAACATGATATTTAATAAATAAAGAAAACGCACAAAACGTTTAAAAAACGCCCCTTTGAGCGTAATTTAAAACCTGAAACCTTTCAGAATTTTTTCTTTTGGAAAGCTCATTTTATAAAGAAAAGGCGACTGAGCGTTTCAATAATAGTAAATTCTTATAACGATTACATTGCTAAGCTAAAATATCACAGCAACTGTAATAAATATGTCATCCTTTTCTAAAACGTTTTGCAGAAATATTAAAATTAAATTAATATTCAGATACACGAAATGCTTGATTTATTTAAACGGAATGACTTCCAAAGTTTAATCAATACACGATCCTTCTCAAACAGGAAATCCCATATCTCCACGGGAGCATAATCTCATACGGGACCACCACGTGGAATCTCGATGATTCATAGTCATCCCTCCTGCCATCTACGTCTAATTTAACCCAGAAATTAAAGGAAGGAATCATCATCAATAATTTCTTCAATTTTCCTCCGAGATATTTACACTTCAGAAGCTTGGAAACGGTAATAAACGATACGGTTAAATCCACAAATGCAGTTCATTAAGTTATTCTCACCTCCGCAGAATACCACAGCAAAACTTCCTCTCTTTCTCTCTCTTTAAAAGCAAGAAATTTTCGTCACGATGGCTTAACGTCTCACCTGCCTTTAAATTATCGTCTATTCCCACCAGTCACTTGGCTATCATTCTGTGGGATTAAGTCTCCGAAATTCCTGAAGAAACCGCTTTAAATTCACACCCTGAGGAATTGCGAATATATTCTGAGAGCCTCAGTTTAGAGATTAAGTAATAATTGCTATCATTACAGGAGAAATATTCTCTTAATTCCTAAGACGAGGGATGAATTAATAGCTGCGCATTTTTAGGTGTGTATTTTCCCGAGAGATTTTGACGGCTGTGGTATGGTAGGAGTCTGTTTTTAATTGCTGAAATGATTATGATGAGAATTTTTATCGTAATAAGCGCTTAATCTTTATTAAAGCTGTGAGAATTTTAAAATGGTTCACGTATTCTCTTTCCAAATGTTTATCTAAATAAACTTCCTAGGGATATATGCCTCAGTGAAAAAGTTTGAAAGTTTTACAAACTTAAGAATTTTAATTTATTCGCGTTTATAACACGATTATAGAATCAGATATCAAAATAAATTTTCCCAAAGGCGGGAAGTAGCCGTTTATTGTTGTTGGCCACTACGAAGGCCGAAAGTGATTGTCTCTTTGTTATGGCGGTACTTAATAGGTGGGACACAGCTGCCTCCTGTCAAAGGACGGACAAGTTACCATGCGCTTTCTCCGGAATTCGAGCTAGCGCCCTTGGAGTTAGCGCCCTGTGGTCACTAACCACTTTCCCGTCTGAGCTGCGTTATTGACACCTTAAAGATGAGGTATTCAAATCTTAAAGATGAGTTTAATCTTTTATCACATTCTTTTTTAAGGTTAGCTTATCACTGACTCGAATGTGCTGTTTGAAAATTAGCGAATTAGCATTGAGTCTAAAATGCGATAAAAAATTTTGCTTTTCCTTCCATGTTTAATGATGCAAAATTTAGGCTTTAAAGAAATACAGCTATGTTGTAAATAAGATAACTATAAGGTTGAACTGATAAATAGTTTTAATATTATAGAGGTGATAACTACTAATAGTAAGTTACCAGTTGAAATTGGGTCCACCAGCAGCCGAGCGGTAAAGGCGCTGAACATTGTGAGTTCTGTCTGAGGTTCGAATCCATCGAATATCTGTTGCATGGGCGCTTACCAAATGTTTATCTACAAATGTTATCCACGAAAGCGCCAGTTCCCCTTAGAAGACCTAAGAACCAGTTTCCCTTAGAAAGTCCTCTACTAAGGCATCCCTCCCCTTAGGCACATAGCCCTCGAGTCCTTGCCGTAGTCACATAAACTGAACCAAAGCAAATCAAAACCCAACACAGGGAAATACTCGCATCATCTATATATATAAAAAGAAGAGTATGTCTGTGTGTGTCCTTCGTTCGTCTTGCGCGTAAGCTAATAGACACAGGGCTACGAAATTTGGTACATAAGGGTGCATTTAGACAAAAGCCAGTGCACCTCGAAGCAATTGTTTCAAAATTCGAACGATTTTCTTATTTTTTATTTTATGGTTTTCGATGAAATTCGCATCAAATCGATAATTCTGTCATTGTTGCTGATATCAGCACTGTTGCCACTCGAAAAAATGAGGGCTACAATTCTGTGCAGTACTTAAATTTAATGTTTCTCTTGGATACTGGACGTTTGTCGAGAGAAGTCAACGGAAAGTTGGTTAATTTATTTATTAGATTAACTAATATTTATATTAAGGATTATTGCTTATTTCATTGTAATTTTTTAATATGTTATACATTTTTATTGAACTTTATATTATTTTTTAATAAGGTGTTTCTGCAAAGTAAAAATTCTGTGCAGTTTTGAAATTTATTCCCTTTAGGCATTTTTCAGGCACATTTAAAAGCCAGACGAAAGCTGGCCGCGGCTAGTGTATTACAAAAGTTAGTTTTCACAGCGTATGAATTAAATTTGTTATACATTCGTCGAGATGACATTTGATCTAAGGCTGGGATGCCTAACGAATTAATGCCATCTTGACGGAGCAGAGACGTATTTCCTGAAACAGCTTCAAGCAATACAGGTTACGCATTGTTATGTTGCATAAAATATTACATGACGCACAAGTTCATGCTTCGTTAGACTCTTACATTTACAAAGGTATAACTTGTAGAATTACAGATTTCACACTGTTATATCATATAAAATATAGCACGGTACACAGCTTCGTGTGTTATTAGTCTCTTGGAATATTTGTAGTGATTTTGCGTTGAATTCATTTTGAGAGGATTTGATATAGATTCCTCATTGTCCAAGGAAAAGATGCTTTCTCTTTGATGAATACTTCGCGTATTCAAAACCTTTTGCTTTTAGTCTCATTCTGTATTGTCTAAGAACTGATTATTTTATTTGACACAGTGCCAATGGAAGGTTGAATATTGCCTAGACTTAAATTTACCGGGTTATTATATGCAATAATGAACTCTTGAGAGGAGGGGTGGGATGTAATGTTTTCACCGCCTGAAGTATAGTTCCTTTCGTTAGTTTCTTTTAGGTTTTATATCTGTAGTCGCTTTAAATAAAACGTTAACTAATACTGTATTTGGAAGCTTTAAGTACAAGTACATTTTTAATTTATATTCCCATCTCATTGATCTATAAATACATTTTTAATCTTAAAGTAGAGAATACATATTACTTAAGTGTCTACACTACCTAAAGTAGAGAATACATATTATTTAAGTATGCACACTACCTAAAGTAAAGAATACATAGAGACAACAGGGATGACCACTGACCTAAAATTTAAGCAAATGTCTTCCAGTGTATTTTCATCCTGGCAAATAGAAAACCTCAGCGTGTAAATGGACGGCATAATTATTGTCACTATTCAAGTTTTACGAAATGCAGGACCTTTCATGACCTTCAATGCACACTACCTAAAGTAGAGAATACATAGAGACAACAGGGATGACCACTGATCTAAAATTTAAGCAAATGTCTTCCATTGTATTTTCATTCTGGCAGATAGAAAACCTCAGCGTGAAAATGGACGGCATAATTATTGTCACTATTCAAGTTTTAACGAATACAGAACCTACATAAGTACACAAGATTCATATAAACAAGGTTCACTACATAAATATACAAGGTTCTAGTGTTTACATTCATTGTATAAACTAATAAACTCATTGATTGTTTTCATACATTATTTACTTGCTACTTACATAATCTTTAATGTTTCTGATGTGCGTCCATATGTATTCAATAATATTGACTAACATTATATACATGACGGAATATATATATTACCTGAAGTTTGCATTATCTTTTATCATACTGAAATTAGCATACTACAACATTGAAAATTCTTATCATTTATTACTCTATCATTAGTTCTACGATTATAACATTACAAATTTTATAAAAAAATTAAAACATTCTTTATTTTAAATTATAAAATAAGCCAGGTAAAAAATCCTCCAAAACAGTTTTTAACATTTTTGTGGCTTTGAGTAAATGTGTCTTTGTTATAACTGGGGTTTTTAGTTTTGCCATTTTTCATCCCAAAATAGAGAATACATAATGTAGTTTGCATTATCTTTTATCATTCTAAAATTAACATAATTTAACACTAGCAGTTCTTATCATTTATTATTCTATCAGTAGTTTTACGATTACTATATTATAAATTTTATTTAAAAAAATCTGATGTGGACACCCCAGGACTTTCTTGTACGGGCTATTCAGTTACACATTTTTGCTGCATTTCATTTAAACTTATTTCCTCGAATTTCATTAGAGATATGTTTCTCATTCAATTAATCCTGTTCTCACTTCGCGGTAAGGCAAAAATACATAAAAACTCAAAACATTTTCATTAAAAATTGAAAAATATAGAAAAATATAAAATGTTAAATGGAGTTAAAGAGTTATAAAAAAATTACAATTAAAATTGCAATTTCTGCAGAAAAACAACAAATTCGACCAGCGGGCAACAAGGCAGAGTTTTCGGTCCCACTCAGCAAAAAGACTTTGAAGGTGAAGACATTGACTTAATTCACTATTCTGCTACGTTTCAAAGGCTTAGTGCACTTAAACAACTTTTAAATTGTTGATAATTCTACAATTATTGCATTCAGATTAACTAAACAGGTTAACTAAATGAAAACCTTAACTGAAACATAAGAACATAATTCAATCACTTTATATATATATATATATATATATACATATAATTTATAATACGAAATCTTTCCATATACCAAACTTTTAATTGTTTACTTCTATTTTTGAATTTCAATGAGAGTGTAGGGGATATGTTTTCTAAAGTAGGTATCTCGTACAGATTAATTGGGTTCTTAATGGAAACTTTAATTTTAAGGTTATTTGCTATTTTGTTTTACAACATTCTTATGGCTTAAATGGACTAATGTCTTTAATTGGATTGAGTATTAGTTGTACTTAAGGTTTGAATCTAGCAAATAATTTTATGTTTACTTGAAAGTAAGATGAAACACTCTCTTAATTTAATTGTTGTTAATTGATCGTAGATTGGTTTATCCCCTCGATAAGTCGATTAATCTGCGATCAATGACAATAGCTGCTTATTCAATATTTAAAATTTACTTTTGGTTTTGGATATTTGTGATTAAAGATATTTCTTAGCCGATTTATAATCAAAAGTTGAAATTACTATTTAAAATGCTACAGTCTAAAAGGTTTTTCTTTCATGGTTTTAAATTTAATTTGTGTTCCTTGGAGATGATATATGGAAAGATTTCTTATGATAAATTATCATAAATTATTGGTTAATTACTTTGCAGCTTTAAGTGCAAGTTTTAGGCTTTTTAATTTACTTTTAATTACTTTATTTTGAATTTATATATATATGCTTTGTTGCGGTCGATTGCAACAAAAAAGGAGTTACACAACTATATGTTATTTTGGTACCATATCCAAAATTTCGACGTTCTGAGGCTACTCGGTTTGAGTTATGCGAGATATATTCATACGTACGTATACACATCGAAAATATCTTTTATGAATACATTTTAAATCCATTTATTAATCCGTACATATAGATGCTGTGCAAAACCATTGTTCAGATAGATTCAAGTGTTGTCAAAATGAATATTTCGGTTCAAATATGATATCCGAAATTTTTTGCGATTACGATGCTTTCTTTACTTCATACAGGGAAGTAAAAATTTTAAATTTCGTTATTTTAAATTATGATGTAAGCCAACTCAAAAATCTCCTAAAATAGTTTTAAGGATATTTCATGGATTTGAGTAAATGTGTCTTTATTATAACTACTATTTATAGTTTTATCACTTATTTTGTTTTACACTCTTCTACTTACTCTCTCCCATTCAAGTTCAAAATACATTTCAGAAAATTTACTGCAAATTTAATGTACCAAACATTACATTTCTAGAAGAATTCTGTTTTAATTTATCTGTTTACATTTAAAGCGTATGCAATATGCTTAGAAATCCGAGATTATATTCTAATGCATTCTTCTTCCCACAGGAATGTGTATATCATTAATAAAGGATATATTTTTTTAAACTTTCAATTCCGGTTATCAAACTTGTCATGGTTTTAATGAGTTGGGAAACGTGATCTGTTGTTTGATTTAATTTATTCATTTTAGTTCCCTTTTAAATGGAAAAGTCAGATATTGTTTAAATATTTTGTGCGTTTTCCAGAATTTCTCATGCTTAAAACTGCAGTACATTACAATAGAAATAAATTCATTATTTTGTAATGACTTTTGCTTAAAGAAGCTTCAAGTTCTGGAGCCCAGAATGAACGAATATGAAAATTTCTAGTGAGAAGGAAGAAATAAATGACACATGTTAGTAGGAATTAATGTAAGATTCTAGCGATATTTAATTTATCATCATATGAAATTCACCGTTACTATAAATTTAAACTGAGTTAAGGTTTCTTTAAACAATTTTAAAAATAAGAATTGAAATTTCCCAATTGCAACACGAGATTTAGTCTATACACTAATGTAGAATACCTGGATATTCTGAAAGATGTGAAATTTTAAGCATAAAAACTACACATACAAAATATATATATATCAAAAATAATTGTTTTAATATAAATTTTAAAAACCTGGTTTCGATATTCAACCTTTTTACTTTCTCGTAAGGAAAGTACTGTAATTGCAAAAAAGATTTTCGAAAGAGAGGGCTCAGATGGAATTAAAAAGCATTTTATAGATAAATATGCGTTTAGACTAATATGGAAACGATATATATCTTCTGTATATTAAAACAAATCTGATGTGTATACCACATGACTTCCTTGTACAGATATTAAATGATATGCATTTTTTCTTGCATTTTATTTAAACTTTATTGGATTGAATTAACTCTACTTCGCCGACAGCGCATAAACCACAATAGAATAAATGCATTCTTTAAAATTCACTCTATTTGTTTACCATAGCCACACTCTGGCGTTAGGTTCACTCAACAGTATTATATTTCGTTCATATTACAACTCAGAATGCACAACATTTATATCATTTAACCCTCTAAGCGTGCTTGACGAACTCACCTCGTCATCAGTGCACGCGCAGGAGCAAACGCTACACGCTTAAAGGGTTAAAGAATTATCTAATCGTTGCCACATGTTCTATTCAAATACTATAATAAAGCTAAAACGATGTATAAAAGAAATTAAGCAAACAAAACAAAAAAGAAACAGTTTTTCACAGACGATTGAGTATTTCTCATTCAATTAATTCAGTTCTCACTTCCTGACAAGGCAAAAATTCATAAAAACTCAAAATATCTAATTAAAAATTACGAAGTAAATCTGAAACACTTATTTCCTCGAATAAATTCCAGGATGGATTAAACATGATTTAATTCGCAATAATAAAAGAAGGCGTTATCTTTAATGTTGCAAAGCTTAGTTTCTCTGTATTAGCAACAAATCCACTATTTAGCCAAGTTGGAAATGTAAACAAACATGTCTGCCATTGCGAAACTTTAAAGCTTAGCTGCACCTTAAAAATCTTTTAAATTGTTGATAACTTCACAAATATTGCATGCAGTTTTACTAAAAGGCATAAAAACCTTAACCGGAAGATAAAAATAACATAATTTAATCATTTTTAAAGCAAAAATGCAAAACTTACAAACATATAAGAGCAAAGAAACTGAGATCACTGAGCCAGTTAACAGAGTGAATATATATATATATACACCCATATTTATATGCGTTTGGTGAGGCCGATTGCAACCAAAATACAAGGTGCACATCTACTTGTTATAGCAGTCATATATACAAAATTTCAGCGTTCTGAGGCTACTCGTTTTAGAGTTATGAGAGATACGTACGTACATACATACGTACAGACTCCACGAAAAATTCTCTTCAGAATTCATTTAAAATTATTTTTATAACTTTTTGGGGAAGAGAATCTTTTATTCTGTCCTTACATTCAGATGTCATGCAAAAACATCGTTAAATTGCATTCGATAGCGGTCAAGATAGATATTTTAGTTGAAATATGATGCCTGAAAATTTTCGCGATTACAATACTTCCTTTCTACTTTGTACAAGGAAGTAAAAACGAAAAACATTTGTAATGAAATTCTGTAAAAATATTTACTATTTTTATTATATATATCATGAATTAAATGTTCTTTTATTTAAATCAAATAGATTAAATGTTAAAAAAACATTTTTAAAAAGTGCATCTACTGCTTTTAAATAGTTTATTTTGTTAATTAAGCGTATGAAATAATGAAAAATCGTGTTTCGAAATTAAGGGCCCTTTTGAACATAAAAAAGGGGATAGTAAAATTTCTAAAATTTAATTTATTATAAAAATCTAAATTTAATTTTAAAAATTAAAGCTAGCTGAAAAAAAGTATTTAATACAATTAATACTCTCTAACTAAAGATTTAACAAAGCAATTAATTCAGGTAATTCTGTACCAAATATGCATAAACGTGGTTCAAAACTTTCTTCATACAAGAATTTATTTACTCATATTTGAAACTTTTAGCTTGCAATTTAAATCTATCCTATTCGTTAATACAGGTAACAAAGAACAGAGATTACCCATTTATAAAATTCATTTCATAAATGCGTGCTTAAGGCAAAGAATATCCACTTGTAAAATTCGTTTCATGGTTATACAACAGTAACATAAAGATAAATCACTTCGTTTGAAAACATAACATTAAACCATCTCGCATGCAAAATTTCAATATTTCGATTTGAACAGGTTTTATTGCAATGATAAAATTTTAGTAACACCCCAACTTCTAAACGACCTTTTTTAAATTAACTAATATCATCAAAGGAATTCTTAAGGAATCACTGAATGTAATTTAAATAAGCACCTCGTAACAATTGCATTCAAAAATACTTAATTATTTCCCAATAATTAACGTGTTCAGTTTTGTTAAATATCCCTTTATTGGCTTAGAATAAAGGCTATGAAAAATAGTGCATTCAAGGTTCTCGCTATGAATAAAATGAACTAAATACACTCATGTCCAAAATTATGTTTACATGCATAAATTCACGGATTTCTCAGAGACTATGACTTATAATTTAATGAAATTTCGTGGAATCATACATAACATGATGACACATAAATGCAAAAGAAAAAATTGAAGATCACCTCATATGATATAAAATTGTAGCATGAAACAATAAAAATGGTAACAAAGTGTGACAAAGAGAGTTAAGAACAAAAGGAATGATTCAGAAAAATAATTAAGTCTTACGAATTTAATATGGAATATGATCTCCCCTGACTTGTACACACATATCACAACACGTTTTAAGGCTGGAAATAACGTTGTTAACCACAGTTTGGGGAATTAATCTCCACTCTTCCAGCAATGCCGTCTTCAGAGCATTTACATCTCTAGGAGGAGGATGTATACGTGCAATTGCTCTTCCAAGGTAGTCCCATAAGTTCTCTATCGGGTTAAGGTCAGGAGAGTTTGGTGGCCAAGGTATTCGCTTAATGTCTTCACTTTCAAGGAATTCATCAACGAGGTTTGCTCGATGTGGACGGGCATTATCCTCCATAAATAAAATGTCAGGTCCATATGCACCCCTGAAAAGTCTTACATAAGGATCTAAGACCTCATCTCGATATATCTGACCTGTCACAGATCCGCTGCTTAACACGTGTAGGGGCGTACGTCCATCGATCATTATTCCACCCCATACCATCACACCTCCACTACCGAAACGGTCACGTTCCACAATGTTCGAGGTATCATTTCGTGTTCCTGACCCCCTCCAGATGTAAACACGTTTAGAATCACCAGTTAAACTAAACCGCGACTCATCAGTAAAGAGAACATGGGACCATTGATGTTCAGTCCAGTTTTGATGTTCTTTACACCAATTAAAGCGATCCCTCTTTTTCTGTGAAGACAATAAAACACATACCCTTGGCTTTCTGGCATAAAGGCCTTTTTCATTAAGCCTTCTGTATATTGTTTGCCGTGATGCAACAGTTCCAGTGGCGGCTGCAAGCTCTGAACTTAACTGGCGAGCAGTAGCCTTTCTATTACGACGGGCAGTTAATGCCAGATACCGATCTTCAGAAGCAGTTGTCATTCGTTTCCGACCTTGTCCAGGCCTCCTTATACACTTCCATCATTTTGAAACTGTTTCCATAGCTTAGAGACTGTCTGTCTTGAAATATTCAGACATGTGGCTGTTTCCATGATTGACTGCCCTGCTTCTAAACGGCCGACAATTCACCACTTTACAGATTCTTCCAAATGATACTTCGAAGCCATAACAAACCGCTTTGAGTCCCTACACACTGAAATCAAACGCTATGTTGCAGAAATTCACTCAAATATTCAGTTTGCCCAAAGCGCTTGATTCACCCTTGGATAACATAACGCCTAGATTTGCATATCACAAACCGTTTGATTACTTTTGATTGGATAATGCTAATTAGGCTTGGTTTTCACACATTCCCTCCAAATACGGATCACATTAATTCGATATTTCATTGAATATCATCATTTTGGGGTATGTAAAGATAATTTTGGACATGAGTGTAATTGTTCTTCCTGTTTTAACTGCTCGCTAATTTGCAATGTATATAATATCGAATTTCTGAAATCGGAATATCGAGAATTTTCTGTAAACCTGTTATTCTAACATTTTGGAACGAAAATTAATAATTGAATATTCTCAATAGAGCTAAATGCTTTTAAAATAAACTTTTCTCTCGATTGCTTTCACTTTTGTGACTTGTTCATTCATTATAAGAAAAGTCAATTGCCAGATGCCAATAAAAGATATAATAATCTACATTATCAAAAGATTTATTAAACATACGACTATTAAAATTCATTTCTTTTCGAAGTACTGACTTCAAACATTCTTATTTCACTATAATAATTCAAAAAAAGCGAAAAATATGTTACGAAAAACTGCCGTCAACAAAAGCATTTTAAATTTATTTAAATATATATATAATTAAATTTACTTATACATGCATATATATATAATAATAATATACATATGTACTAATGATGTATATATATAATAAATATTTATATATATATAGTATATATATCATAAAATTTACTTATATATAAAAATCATAAGTAAATTTAATTATATATATATATATATATATATATATATATATATACTATTATTAATATAATTTCATATACTTTAATTATATGTAATATTATATTAATTAAATTTACTTATATATATATATATATATATATAATTATAGATATATACTTACTAATATATTATGAATATATATATATCGCTTATTTATATATATATCCACGCATTCTTAACAAGGAAGAAGAAATAGCGGAATTTTGATTTTTAAAGGTTGTTTTAACGTTGACCACGTAATGTTTGTAAGTTTTCTTAATACCTTTTATTTTTTATTAGCACAAGAAAGTTTTATGTTAATTTTCGCTGTTAATAGTTTGAAAAGAATTTAAAGGAGTTGTATAATCTTCTTCAACAATGCTTTTTTACAAAACTGTAATTAACAAATTTGTTACCAGGATAAATATTTAGTAATTTTAAATTCCATGTTTAAACTGACCGCAGTAATTTCAATATAAATTGACGTTTTTTTTTTTTTTTTTTTTTTTTTTTTTTGCTACACTTTCTATTCAGTTACACTTTATATTTTTATGGTAATTAGTTTTTTAATTATATACTAAAGATTAGTTTCTGCGTGTCCTTATCACGTCGGTGTAATCCGGAATTGCCGGAGCCCGGATCTCAGAGTTTCTACTGAACACTTTCTGATTTCGCTTATTGACAGCACAAGAAATGAAAGAAAGTGAATTCGACTTTATAACGGGGAAAAATTTTAAAAAAAAACACTTTTTCGTGTGTGTTTAGATATGCATTAAAATAATACTAGATATTAGATTCTAGATTACATTTTTTGTAGTTTTTTATACAGTGACTCATATTTGTTTTTAGACACTTGTTTTTGAAATGTCTCTTGGAAAATTCGCTGCGTGGAAAAAAGTGTTCGAAGCATATCTGAAAATAAATTAGTTTTCTCAAAATACGCTTACGGGCCCACCAGCAGCCCAGCGGTAAAGTCGCTGAACACTAGTAGTTTGGTCCGAGGTTCGAATCCCGCAAACGAGCTGGCTGCATGGGCGTTTTCGTTGTTTTCCCCATGTGTAAAGTGAATACGAGCCAGTTTCCCTTAGAAAGTCCTCCACGAAGGCATCCCTCCTCTTAGGCAGATAACCCTCGAGGCTTTGCCATAATCACAGACACACACACAATACGCGTACGTGAGTATTCGCATTTGGTTACTTAGGCATTAATGCAACCGCTTTGGTGCAATTTGGCGATTTTTTTACACATCGAAAGATAAAAGTTACTTATTTGTGCAGTTACTTGTGCAAGCTGGTGGTTTTCGCGCTTTCTTTTTCAGAAAGCTTTCCAAACTATCTATATTTATCGTGCGTAGGTAAACATTAAAATATGAAAAGAAAGCACACTTCACTAATTTAAGGTACAAATTTGAATTATTAAATAAGTATTACGTGAGACATTAAAATAAATCACATATATTCTTCTTCAAATCTTTCTGTACTTTTTTTGCTCTGTTTTCTCTCGAAGCACACAGCGATCTGTTTTTGCTTAAAAAATATCAGAGATTTGGGTTCGTGCAAACCTCGGCAGTAGCGGCTGTCAATGAAATGGATTTCATCGTTGTTCCTTTCAGAACATTTTCTGCTAAATTTTGTGTTCTTGCAGAAATTTTACCGCAGTTTCTCTACAAACTCGTATTTTAAAACAAAGGCAAAGAAGATCACGATTTCTTTATAAAAACCGTTAGAACTTGGAAAGCAACAAAAAGGAACGCATACAAAAAAAAAAAATAATAATGGCTTTGCTTCACTGAAGGTTTATTATGAGATTATGAGTAAGTTTTCTAGAAGAATGGTTTTGCACATGGTTGCCAGAGTTTGACACATTCTGAAAATTTGGCGACATCTCCTATAGTGGTTGCGTTAATACGTAAGTACACATGTATGTCTTTGGACACTTGTGTTTTGAAATGTATTTGCAAATCATCTGTTAAATATTAATCTGTTAAATATTAGAACCGATTTACATTTTTTTCACATGTATTGTTTGTGAAAATTTGCTATTTGAAAAAAGAATTGTTCGAAAAGATTGTTTTCTCAAAATATGCTTAGCGTGAGTATTCAAGCACTTGGAACACGCTACTAACATATAACACAGATATGTAAATAGCGGAACACTTAATAATTAATAGAATGCCCTTTAGTTAAAATTATACATTTTATACTCTTTAACATGAATTCAACTAATTGTCTTCAGTTGCAATATTCAAGCTTTACTATTTCTCCGTCAGTCGTTTTCTTTTGCGCTTTTGAGAAAATACATTTCCTTACTCTCTTCTCCAGCCCAATCTATACATGTTCGATAAAGTTTTAAGTTCGGAGAACAAGGAAGAGTTCGATAACTCCAGGGCATTCGTAAATATCCGTAAACGAACATTTACATCTCTGTGTTTAAAATCTAAATTATTCTAAAACAATGATTTCTATTCGATTTCTATATGTTTTTCAAATTTTAGTATGGTTAGTTTTTGTATTTTTCTGTTAATTCACAGAATTTCCTATAAAACGTTCCTATCAGAAGTTGTTCACCGCCACTAGGGAATAGTTTTCAAGATGCAATTCTTCGTTAGACTATCGCCGCACATTATTTCACACATCAGTTTCAACTAGCGTATATTCCGGAGTATAATGCGCATTTTTAACACCAAAACTATGATCATAACTTACGGTTTTGCGTTATACGCCGGATATAAAAATGATACATTAAAAATATGAAAAAAATCAGCATACAAAATTTACACTTTTACATATACTTTTGCTGTTTATTTAAAAGAAATGGCATACTTTTATTAAAATTAATTTTATTAATAATTTACTGAAATTAAAAAGTTTCATTATCGGGTAGCATGAAAGGTTCATCAGGTTCGTCTTCCGTTATATCTTTATGCACATCAGCGATTTCTGTTTCATCTTTACCATCGTTGTTGCTCGTCTATAAATAAATAATCATTATCCGTTGCACCTTTCACCAACACCAAACATCCGTGCTGCAGCAGGATTTCCATTTTCTTTCGCAAACTAAATGACTTTGTATTTGAAATCAGCTTTTTGTTGCTTCGTTTGGTAGGAATCATATTTACTGCTAAAAGGAATGCTAGATCAACTGGTGTTTCAACTAAAACATTCGATGTTCACTTCAAAATAACGGCTTCGAATGACTACAGAAACAGGAAACATCTGAATGACAATTCCGCGAATTCTTTCTGGTTGGAAGTGCATTCTTACTTCAAATTATATCCCACTTTTCTCGAAACCCTGCAACAGCATTCTTTCGGACGCTTGCATTGAATACAATCCACCTCTTTGCAGGAATACTTACTCCCTCAAACATTTAATCCCCACACATAGTTTTCCCCTTATAGCTTTTCAATACGGTATACCATTGTTCGAAAGGCTAAGCTAAATCTTCTGCTAAGTGACCTCAAAAGATAAGAGAATTGCACAAGTAACTTTTAGATTGCTTCGTGAAGAATTGTTTGCTCATTACGGTGAATATTCCTAAGGATTTGCGCATAACGGTGAATATTCCTAAGGATTAAAAAACTATAGCTTGAAATTATAGATGTGCATTATACACCTATATTAAAATATAAAATATATTATATAAAATATTAAAATATGAAATCACATTATATTTAATTTGTGAGCAACAGATAGATAGCTTTTTAAACGAGGTTTTCTGGAAAAATGCATAAAGTAGGAAGGAATAATTAGGCTTCATAAGATTGTTGCACTGAAAGCAAATTTTCAAGGCCCTGAAAGTAATTAGTGAAGATGGCTTACGACTTAAGGCAGAATGGAAATTCGTTATCTCTAAAAGAGATTTTAATGACAGTGGAGCAATAAAAGAGCAAAGAGTAACAATTAAGGCTCTTTATCAAACTTTAGTTCCTTCACACACCAATGGTATAAAAAGTATAAAAGAGCTAAAATCGATGTACTTGCATAAATTCAGATATTTTAAAGTTCTAACATTCTGTTATAAGCAAAGCTCTTTTCTGTTGCAGTGATAATTATACCGTTGATTGTGAATTTATCATTTAGTAGTAGAAATTTGTTTCAAGAATAAAAAGGATAATCCCTTCAAAATAAGTCATTAGCGAAAGAACTCACAACTGAGCCTTTACTTACTATTAGTAATGAAAACTGAAAATGAGTAAAATTCCTGACCAATATTCTTTCGTACTTTGCAGTTTTTCTTTGACAAATTGTTCAGTATTGAACAAAACTGAAAATTTATGAAGCAGTTCTAATTCTTTAAATAGAGCTTCATTCTTGCTAAGTCGATTCGTTTCCATTAAGTCAAAAAGTAGTGTAAACATCATGTATTTTCAATTTTCATTACGCATTTTAATACCGGATTTTGCGCGTTTTTACGGTGAAAACGATTCGTACACTTATTACTGTAATATTAAATTTAATAACATACGTTATTATATAGTATGCCAACAAATACTAACATATTTAATTTAAAATAGTTTTTGAGGTTATTTGTTACCTTTGAGACGAAGAATGTTTTTCTTATATACCTTGATAAAATATAAAATCATCAAAACAATATAAATACATTTCTTTCTGTCTTCAACTTTTTTACATTTTGCAGAGTTTAACTTTTTCCCTTTCGTGATCTGAATGACAAATCTTTAAAATATAACGGTAACAATATGCGAGTGGAAGATGAAATCGCTTAAAAATGCTCAGTTTCCACTAATTAACGTCTATAAATATGTAGACAAATTCTTACTTAATGGAAGTATAGCAATTGTTTTGAGTTCTTACAGGACTGAATACGTATTACTCTTTATCTTACTAGAGCAGTGAATAAAGATTTTACGAAGAAAATGCAGTAAATTTATGTAAATATTTCTATTTATTTACTTGTAATTTGGAAGTTGTATAATTTTTCAGCGTTTTTGTTTACTTATTAGCCTAAAGAAGTTTTAGCTCAAAAGAGTTATTACTCTCGAAACAGGATTTTGCGTTGAATCTCTACAAAATCCTGAATCTCTTTTTCGATTGTTGCCACTAAATATTATTGCCCTGTATTATTTTTTTAATTAAACAAAGGATTATTTGCATGAATGTACGTATGTTTGTCGCATTGTGAGAACAATAATGGTATCTAGAGCTATTAAACTTTGAATAACGTTGTCCTTCACCCCTAACATGTGCACCTGGAAGCCCGAATTTTGAATTTCGATTTTTATATTCTACATTTTGTAAATTTCAGTTTATGATTATTTATCTTGCTTATAATTATCTGCAGTTTATATATAATTCATTTTATATATTATTTTTTAGAGTTAAATTCACTATTTTGTACAGTTTTTAGTTTTAAATCTACTGACTTTGATATGATAAGAACAGGTCAAGTAGAACTTGAGATCTCGGAAAAAGGTTTCCCTTGTTAGCGTTTTGGCCATCACTTCTGAAATCAAGTTGGTGATATTTAGCTATTTTTCATCAACTTGTCAATAAATAGTAAATTTCCGAAAACGCCTCTTAGAAGCCGTTTTCTTGAAAGCTTCAGAAGTGCTGGTCCACACCTTAAGCAAAAGTATAAATTCGTTAGGTGAGGCGTTATGATATCCAGAGTTTTTTTTTTTTAATTGTTCGAAGTTAAACATACACCTTTTTTTTGTAATTTTTGTGAAGCTTCCTACTCGAAATTATCAGAAATATGCCATGTCGATTCAGTATGTGTCTAGTTCAACAACGGCACATTTAGCATATGTTGTGAAGCATCGTACTGGACATGAAAAAGTTTCCAGACGTTTTCTGACAGTTTCTGCCCATATATTTTTATCTGTATTAAACTCTTTCAACCAATTTAATTTCAACCAATTGTGAATCAACTTATATAAAGAATAGATATCAATGTAACTGATAAAATATTGAGAGGCATTTTAAATATACTATGCTAAAAGGATGGAAAATCGTAAGTCTTTGAGCAGTTAGCAATTAAGAGTGGTGTCCGCCGATAACATCGCGGCGAAAACGTCGCGGAGAAAACAACGCAAGACGAAAACGTCGTGCTACAAAACATCGTGGGAAAAAACATCGCAGTTCTAAATCATCGTATTACAAAATATCGTTGTTGAAAATAAAGCGGTTCAAAAACTTCGCAGTTTAAAAACATCGTCGTCAAAAATATCGTCGTAAAAAATAAAGTATCTACAAATCATCGCATGACGATAACATCGCAGACATGCTTTTTTCTTCAGGCTTTAATAATTGTAAATGGATATTTCCATAAAATATTTGGGAGCGCAAGATAGACGAAAGGATAATTTTTACTTTCAAATTATTTATTAACTAATAAATTTTTGCTAATAAAGTAAGAAAAAAACTTAAGCATAGAAAATTAATGCAACTTATAGCATTAACAGAATTTTAAACCGACATTGTTAACTAACAAAGGTCATTGATAAATTGTTTTTTATAAAAGTTTTACTGATACTTTTTCATGAAAAGTATAATCTAAAAAAAGATTAGAAAAAGGAAGATAAGTAACTACATGACCTTATCTATAAAAAAATTGCTAACTTAATTATGAGGTTATTTTCTTTACTTTTATTAATCTAATACTCTTATAGCGAAAATTATTTCTTATTTTGTTTCAGTTTATTCTTAAAGTGTTATTAAAATTTTCATGCACAGCGTGCATTTAGTTACTTGAATGTCGCTTTGTTAGTTATAACGAAAGTCAGCTATATAATATTTCAGTAGTGTTTGGATTTATTAGATTATGCCAAAACACACTCTTACGATGTTATCGTCATGCGATGATTTGTAGATACTTTATTTTTTACCACGATATTTTAGACGACGATGTTTTTAAACTGCGATGTTTTTGAACCGCTTTATTTTCGACGACGATATATTGTACCACGATGTTTTAGAACTGCGATGTTTTCTCTTTGCGATACTTTCTCCCACGATGTTTTATAGCACGACGTTTTCGTCTTGCGTTGTTTCCTCCGTGACGTTTTCGTCCGCGATGTTTTCGGCTGTAACAATTAAGAGTAGCAGACCGGTGCAAGAAGCGTTACATTAAATGCTCTAAAATTAGCATTGATATTTGAAATCAATAAATCAAAACTTTAGCAAGTGTTAAATTCACTTTATTGGAAAATTAAGAATATTCACCTCCATTTTAAACATAATTTTATCAAATTAATGTACTTCTTTTTTTAATGAAATGTAAGAGTTAATTTTTATGTTCGTTTAAATATAAAGTTTGTGTTTCGCTTAAATATTTATGCTTGCACTTGAATAACTATCAGAAGAAACAAAACGGGATACACCTTAAATTTTTCTCTCCTCCTATCTAAATTACACGACGTAATGTTTCCCTCATCATCAACAGACCTTTGTTACTAAACATTTATAACATGTTTGCATCTTTCTTAGACTCGGAAGAAAGCTGTTAAATATTAGCAAAGCTGAAGATTTTAAATTTATCGCACATTGCAATAAGCATAATTTCAGCGCAAACACTTTACGTGCAGCACGTATAACGAGCAAGAAATGGTTCTTTAAAATAATTCGTTATTTGCAAACGAACTACTATTTCTATCATAGCTATCAAGAAAAATAACCTCTAATCATGTTAAACCCATCTCAGTACATCAAAAGGCGCTTTGTTGCTAATTTATATTTTGTTTCTGATGTAATAATTTAAGTATTTGAACTAACTCACAAAGTTAGTGAAATAGTACGTGCTTTGTAGGACCATTCAATGTGAAGTTATTTTCACATTCTATATAAAAATTGTAAAAGACAAATTTTAACTAGTAATAGCATTTTAAGTCCTAAAAACGTCATGTGTGGCATTAGAAACTAGCAGTATTTTCGAATTTTCTGTCATAAGGAAGTTATAGCTTTTACGCAAAACAAAAACCATCTAAATAAAATGTAAAATAAACTGAAATCTTTAGAATGATGTCATTAGAGTAAGATGGTTTTAGAAAATGTAATCTATAGATAACCTAAAGTTGCTTTAAAACTCCAGAACTTATCATTTTAATTACTTATGCGTTCTCTAATTTGAAACCATTGTTTAACAAAATAGAAAGTAAATTCAGTATATTATACCGTGAATAACTAATGCGTGAACTACTTACAGTTACACACTCTTCATGTCTATTAATTTCTTGCAATTCGCGTGCACAAAACATTAGTTTCCTGTACAAGCTGATTTAACTTCATCATTACTCTACGAACACTCGTGTAATACAATCCGGCTGATGTTTAAGAACTTTCTGTGATGAATGTGAGAAAGACTGGGAGAATGTTTCCAAACATTCATCTTTCAGAAATAAATGGCGAAGGAGTAAAGTTATAATCATCTGGGCAACCTATTTTTAGAAATTAGAGAAGAATTCTTAAATGTTAATGCTTGACAGTTGGAGACGCTAGACGTTTAACGCTTAATGTTGATGCTTGACATCTGACGTTTAGATCCTTGGTAACTAACGTTTGATGATGCATGACGATTAGAGAAGGCGTGATATTTTGCGTTGTGTGAGCCTAGGTAAAGAACTGACTTTTCGTTCTAACGACTCCTAACATTTTACCAACAGGCTTTACCACGTGGACTGAATCACATGGATGTCCACTGGCGCTGATTCTAAATATCAATTTTCTGGCCTAAAGAACATTTTTATATCATGCAAATCATCACTTCATAAAATTAAAGTATTTTTCTTTATTATATATATCAATACTTTTGAACTCACTGCCATAGTTGTGTGTTCTAGTACCGACTAAGACAAAATTATAAATTCAGCTTTTAGTTTCCTTTTGTAATTCCTTATCACATCTCGTTGCAGTTCCGGAGAAATTCCTCGAAGCCATGGTGAATAGCAGCGTCAAGATGCCATGTAATGTTCTGCAAAAAAAGGAAGACAACGTCGAATTCTTCTTTTGGTACAAGAATGACGGAGTCACTGCCTTCTATACCCTCGACGCACGACGCCAGCGTCTTGGAGAAGCTCATCATGTGAAAAATGAAAGCTATAGTAGTCGAATACAATTCCATCCCACCGCCGAGCAACCATATTTGCAGATTGATAATCTGAAGGAAGATGATACTGGCACATATTTCTGTCGAGTGGATTATCAATGGTCAGCTACAGAACTGACAAAAATCAATTTAGTTGTTGTGGGTATGTATTAAAAGTAAAATATACTTCTTAATATACTTAAATCAGTAAAATATACTTAAATAAGTTTCACTGTTAGTAGTGAAAACTTCACTAAGTGTAATTATTGGTGTCATATGATGATTTTTGTTTTCGCAAAGCAAGAAAAAAACAATAGGGTTTTTGACTCACAAGACTATTTTCCCCTGGGTATGTGGTCGGAAATTTAACGCAGCCATTTTCTTAAAATCACTTTGAATTACTTTAAACAATTAACTGCCTATTTTCATAAAACAAAACTATGCAAGAAATTTACAATAATATAGAAAATTATTTCCATTATAGCCTATGTCCTGAAAAATAGGTACTTATCTGTCATCGCAACCACCGTCGTAGAAATCGCTAGATTTTCAGAATTTACCAAACTGGCAAACTTGCTCATAGCTATCCTTCAGACAACGCAACGTCGCCATTTTCGCATGCGTTTTTTTTTTTTTTTTTTTTTTTTTTTTTTTTTTTTTTTATGTATACCAAAGGCTTTTATAAACAGATCGGGATATTTTAGGCCTTAGTTGAAATATGCGCTTGATGACTTTGCCAACGATGAAAGAAACTGCGGTAATATTTCTTCAAGAACGCATAATTTTGAGGCAAAATTTCTAAAGAAAATAAGAAAGAGATGCATTAGTAAATAGCTGATTTTATAGTTTGGGAGATGTCCTATATCTGCAATTCTCTGGTCTCTTTTTTTTTTTCTTTTTGTATAAGCATATCCTGTGTACATTGAGAGAAGAATAACACAAAAAAATTGGAGAAAGATTTGGAGAAAAATATAAGATTTTCTTTTTTAATGTATTACGTAAACTTTACCTAGTAACAAAAATATGTATTTTAAATTACTCAAGTACTTTTCCTTTCATATGTTGATGATGTTTGCCGGCTTAAAATAAATATGGATAGTCTGGAAATCTTTTTTAAAAAAAGTTGCAAAAAACCATCAACTTGCACACTATAAATAACTTATTCCTTTCCATGTGTTAAAAATCGCCAAGCTGGGTCGAGGTGGTTGCGTTAATACGTAAGTACTGAAAAATATAACAATTCTGGTAATAAACAGGCACCGTATGAACAGCCTCAGCCTCCGTTATTTCTCAAAGCAAACATATGATAATCAAGCGCTTGCCCTCTGATACACTTTATTCCATTTACTACAGTAGTTAAATGTTAAGACACAATAACACGCCGAATAAATACCAATTCATAAGTCAAACAACAAAAATCAGCGTTAATTTACAAAATTTTCACAGGACTAGTTTCGATGGTTTTACCGAACCATCATCTTCAGCTGCAAAACCGCAAATGAACAAGATAGGAAATAATGTTTAGATAAGATAAGAAAGCCTGGACAAGAATAAGCAAGTGGCGCCATCTGTTGGCGAAACCAGAACTAAAACATAATTTCTCTAAAAGCCGAAGGCAAATTTCGATTGGAATTAGGATCGTTAACTAGAACAGAAAGATTTTTATGAATGTGAAATGCCTCTAGAAAATCCAGTTCTCCAATGGAAGATGTTTTTTGAATAATTTTGGCAGCAGAAAAATTGAAAGTGTGATTTTCGGACCAACAATGTTGAGCAACAGAAGACTTCTGTGTTTCCTTTTGTGTTTCCTTCTGTGTTTCCTATGTTTTCCGTGCTCTTCAAGTTTGCTCCTCCAAACTAGCCCTTGATGAAGAACTAAATTATTTAAAAGCAATAGCTATTTACAGGTGCTTTTCACCCAACATTATTAATCAAGCAGTTAAAAAATTCTCATCTCAACACACTAAAAGCCACACTCTTATTTTAGGAGATTATAAAAATTCTGTTGTCATTCCCTTCTTTCCATCAATTAGCTATAAAGTTGCACATATTTTGCAGAAATTTCACTTTCGGGTTGTTTACTCTCCCATCAATAAAATTCCAACTTCTATACTCAAGGACTCCATTCCAGATATGAATTCCTGGGGTATTTATAGGATTCCTTGCCAGTGCGGTTTAATTTACATTGGCCAAACTAAGAGAGCCTTAAAATTTCGCGTCAAAGAACATGACGCATATGTTAGAAAAAAGGAAACACAGAAGTCTTCTGTTGCTCAACATTGTTGGTCCGAAAATCACACTTTCAATTTTTCTGCTGCCAAAATTATTCAAAAAACATCTTCCATTGGAGAACTGGATTTTCTAGAGGCATTTCACATTCATAAAAATCTTTCTGTTCTAGTTAACGATCCTAATTCCAATCGAAATTTGCCTTCGGCTTTTAGAGAAATTATGTTTTAGTTCTGGTTTCGCCAACAGATGGCGCCACTTGCTTATTCTTGTCCAGGCTTTCTTATCTTATCTAAACATTATTTCCTATCTTGTTCATTTGCGGTTTTGCAGCTGAAGATGATGGTTCGTAAAACCATCGAAACTAGTCCTGTGAAAATTTTGTAAATTAACGCTGATTTTTGTTGTTTGGCTTTTGAATTGGTAGTTAAATGTTGTTTGACGTTGTCTCGTAATGCTGAGATGCAGTGTGTTATTGTAACTTGGGCATTTTTGTCTTGATGTATTTAAAAACTCCATACTTTCGTCCAATACTATAGGGCACCATCAGTGAGAATTCAGGCCGTCACGTTCATGGATATGTGATTTGTCAAATAAAGTTTTAACATGATTGAAAACACCAGTGCCTCTTGTCGTGATCTAACAAAGTAAATTTTTTCTAACATTTATGTATAACAAGAGCGCCAGCAAATGAATCAACATCAGTTCACTTATCGTTTTGCAGTTTCACGAACACATAGTTTTATCAATTGCTTAACTACAGTGAAACCTTTTATTTCTTACTACACAAATATGCCATTGGATACGAAGTCTTTAACAAGGGCTTTTGAACTGCCTTAACCTCAGATTTTGTCATAAAATCTGTGGTATCAAATCTTGCTTAATCAAGATGTTAAGAATACATCCTTCAGATTCGTCCTATGCTGATTGTTGAAATGCTCTAAAACCTTTGATTATTTAGGATTAAAATTTGAAATTATTTTACTACCAAGCATGCAATATGGTCGTTTCATACTGTTTTCTCTATTATACAAGTGATTCCATGAATAACGTAATCCTCTTCCCATTAACATTTTAAGACACAGAGTTAGTGCAATCAATAAAATAATAATTATAATTTTCAAAATTAGTAGAAAACTTTATGTAGCCAATTGATTGCATCCACTATATGATTTGGTTATTGATTAATATTGGAAAATTTAACGAAATTTATATTTATTGTGTCAGACCACCTTATAAATTTTCATACTCAGAGTGTACCAAGGTATCAATGCATCACCATTTTTTTATTGTTCTGCATGCAGGGATCAGTAGCGTGGCTACTATATTTAGGTTATAAGTCACCTAAATAAAATTCAAACTGAATTTCATTTTTCTTAAATCAGAATACACTAATCAGAAATAAAAAATTGCAACGAAGGAAACAAAATTTTTAAATTTATCCACGCGAATGAATAAAAATATCACAACACATCGGAAACAAAAGAAACATATCTTGAAACATGACTCACATCATTATATTTCATCATTAGAAGAGAAAGAATAAAGCATAGTAAGCTTAAGTTCCGACCTAAGAAGGACAGAAAAATACAACGCATGATTTGCGTTTTCAATCGATTTCACATTTCATGAATCCCTTTCTGTAAATATTTTGATTGTGTTTTTTCTATATTTGTGTGTCTTTTCTTTTTCTTACTTATATAACAACACTAAGACAATCGGAATGCTCTTATGGGTCTTTATTTTTGTCCCTAATGCCAATGTAGCTTTCGCAAGTCAGTGAGGTGGGAATTTCTATGGAAAATATACAAATTTGTGTTGCACCTCTCGAAATGTTTTTTTGTACGCCCAATGTCACATGCATCCCAGATTTAGAACCGCTGAAAATATGTGTAAGTGGCTTAGTTTATATTTTGAAAATATTTAATAGAATTACAACTGAAGCGAAACTAACAAAATTACTCTTGTTTTTCAACAAGGCTTTAATGTTTAATTGTAAATCTATTCAATGACGGCTTGAATGCTCAAAATACTCTCATTTAAGATATTTTGCACTAATCATGTCAGAGTTATAAAATTCACAACAGAAACGTCTACATGCTCTTTCACTATTGTACTGTAGTCATCAAGAAATTAATATCCACTTTCAAATAAAACGGATTATTGTGATAATATTTTAGTGACGTGGGCATTAAAAAAGTAATTATGTGTCTTTACAAGTGTAAGTCAAAGACAGATTATCGAAAAAGCATTTATTTGAATTTTACAGATATCAAAAATTAAATATATCTTTCTTCAAACTGCTAAATCCTCATTGGCTCCATTACTACCAAGTGCAGATTTACCTCCTTTCTCAATTCAGATTTTGTTTCAGTAATGATTTTTAATTAAGTTTCATTTTCATTTAATAACACGTATTAACCCTTTGAAGGCCAAAACGCCCGAGATAGTATTTCATTCAAAGCAACAGAACCGCTCGAAATGACAGAAATTGTGATATTGTTTCCTTCCCTTTCCCTAAGGTATGCAATAGCATGTTCAGCTTTCTCAAATGCATTGTATCAGTTTATTACAGACAGCTTGTCCTAAAAGGCTAGTGGAAGCTTCGTTATTACGACGTAGAAAGGACGTCATATGAAATCTGCACATCTCTTTGTGACGGGTGTTGTGGTATTTTAAGCATACAGTTTAGTGAAGGCTTCGGTTTTCTGACGGTTATATACATAAAATAATTACATAAGTTATATACATTAATTAATTACACATATTAAAATAACATATATTTCTGTGTTAATTATGCAGTTTTATTTTATTTTTTTTTAAGTTGTTCATTCAAAGAATCATTGCCTTCGTTAAATGTATAATTTAAAAGAATTAATTAACGTTTCTGCTCGTCTTAGATTTGGAAACTAATTATGAAATATTTTAATGATATTCTCATAAAAATGGATACAAATATGCATGAAATAATCAGTTCATTTCCTTTCTTTACAGTTCCTCCCAAGAAGTTAATTGTTCGAGATGATACAGGGCAAGAGGTCAGAAATATAGCTGGACCATACAAGGAACATTCAGATGTTACACTATCTTGTGAAGCTCAAAAAGGTACGTGTTTGATACCTTCTCTTAGATTTAAGAGTGTTTGGGTTATTGTAACCACTACAGCTAGATCTATGGGTTCTAATTATTGGGTGCCGCTGATTTCCTGACAAGAGTTATCGTGATGGAAATGATATTTCCAGGTTCATGCAGACAAGAATGCAATAAAATTTAACTTGAAAACTTGAATTAGAATCTACTTGATAATTAATATTAAAATACATATACTTTCTCGTTGTTCCTCCCTTCTCCAGCTTGTCTGGCCACATCTAGGCTCAGACTCGGGTAGACCTTCCTCAGACAGCAGCTAACTTCAGACAGGATCAGACATCAGACGATTTCAGACAACTCTCCGGTTCTAGTTAACCCACTTACCCCTCTACGCTTGTCTAAAAAATCTGCATAACCATCTGGAGGGAACGAGCTGCTTGACTAAATACGAAGTGATATAAAAGATACAAATTTTAGCAATTTATAAGTTAAAAACAAACTAAATACAAGTGAAGTGATTTTAAAGTGCTATATACAAAATTATAACTTTTGTAATTGTCCTCTTCGTTTAATGACACCAATATGCAAACGAAAATGCACGTTTTTGGATAAAGGTTTTTGAAAATGCAAGTCTTTGAATAAACGTTTTTGGAAACGCAAGTTTTTGAATAAAAGTTTTTGGAAATGCAAGTTTTTCTTCAAAGTATGTCTTGAAGTGCCTCTCGTAAAAAAGATTTGGATCTCATTTATTCGTGAAAACTTACTTTTGGCATATAGGAATATTTGCTATGATTGGACATACTTACTGACACAGGCAATTTCAATAAATGACATGATTTTTTTACATCAGCGTTAGACAAGAAAAATTAGAAGCTTACATCTTGAATAACCGCAATTCACTTGCATTTTTATTATTTTTTATTTTGCAGTATAATGTCTACCATCATAAAATGCATAATATTATCTTATCTGCATTTGTTTCCAGATTTGTTTGATAAAGTAAATTTTAAAAATATGAAACAATACTTCAAAAGCATGCTTTTATAATAATCCAAAATGTGTTGCGTAAATGGCACATTCTATCACTATTTCTCGGAAACATCGGATTGTTTTGACAAAGCATCGTGGTTGTGAGCTAAAGTTTGTTAAGAACTAGAGGTGCTGTGCTTTTCTTTTCAATGTCGAAGTCGGCTTGTATGGCTTTCGAATAAATGAAACAAATACTTAAGTTCCGCGGTCAGGTCTTGGATGTTCCGAGGCTTCCCTTCCTTGGCCAAGCCTTGGAGGTTCCGCGGCCAGTCCTCTGCTTCTTTGTCGATTAACATATCCAATTTTTAATCGTTTAAAATGCTGTATTCTTATTTTCCGGTAATCACTTTCGAAGTTTTCATCTAAACGTAACTGACGGAATAAACACAGTTAAAGTGTTATCGAGAGTGGACTTGGTTAACAGTTGGCTTTTTTTCTTCTGCCAATACAACCAAACTCGTCATATTTGTAGCGTCTCGAAAATTATTCAGCGTATGAATACATTTTCTATTATTTAGTCTACCAAGATCCGGACCTAGGACAATTAAGTCCGGACATTTTGTTCTAGAATAGGAATCAAAGAGGAAACGTTGCACCGAGAGCCTTCTATAATTTGTAGTGAATTCCATTTTTTCGCTTTAAAATAACAGAATAATAATAGACCTTTTAAAGAATCCTAGTCACAGAATCTTTAACCAGTCGTGGTTATACAGGGTCCGGCAATAAAGTTACAGAACTGCTGCTATTATCCTGTTAATATTAATGACAAAAAATATATTTTAATCATCATTATATATTAATAATTATCAATATATATACTAAAATATAAACATTACGTAAAAATGGCGTCAGTCTGCAGCTACACGTTTTCTCTCTTACAGAACATATGAAAATTTAAGAAAACAAATATAAGTACTATTTCTGAAGATCGGTAATCACAATCATGCTGTTTTCTGTTGCTATGGGTTTAAGCACAAACTGAAAGTAAATATCAGTCTTGCTCTAAGATAAATAACATAGACCCACAAAATGATCTAAACTGTTACTCAGTGCCCTATCTCATGGTTACACGTTTGAATGGAGTTCTTAATTTCGTGATGAAGGAAGAGATGTTTTGGTGGTTCAAGGACTAGGCGGTTGTTAAAGCAACGGTTCTAAGGAATCTGCTGTGAAAGTTAACTCTGTCTTCTATTTAGAGGTGAATTAATTGCGTACGACAACACCTATGTAGTAGTAGAGTAGGGAAAGAGAATAATTATCGAGTGTTTACCTCGGCGAAGTATAATATTATGCATATGTTCTGCTTTCGAGGCAAATGCATGTATATGTGAGAAGATGGTGCTAAATTCTAGGTCATATCAAAATCCTATAAAGAGGAAAACACATGATTTACCTCTCCATTGTGTTATACTTTACCTCTCGAATGATGTCGATTGCCTTATTGCCTTTGCTGTTACATAAGAAGAAGAAATCTTTTATTAGCAAGCTTCTAACGTGTGAAAATAACTGGATGTTGTTTGATACTTTCATATGCTTTCATTTCATTATAGCTCTTGAAACTACTCGCGACAAAATCTCCACCGCATCTAAAACCTTATATCTTATGACCATTTTGGACTTCTAAGGGACCATGGATAGCGGAATGTTAAAGCTGCGGTAAATATAAAATTAAAACTCTAAACTAAGAGTCTGCCCTGGAGATTCCGAAAGAGCACCGTTCTTTTGCATGCTAATGACAAGAAGCAATTTTCGATGGATTATTTTGCTCTTTTATTGAAGTTCTGTCATAATGGCGTTTGAAATTAGGGATATTTCACTAGAACATGTTGTTGGATGACGATTTGACTATTTTAGACATTATATGCTACAATATGTGAGATTTTCTTAAACGATTGGATTTTGGAAATACCTTGTCTAATACCCAAACAGCGGTGATTTAAGAAGTCAAACAACAAATGTCAGCGTTATGTTTGCAAATTTTTGTTGTTTGACTTTTAAAATAATCCTTGTTCTGCGAGTTATTTTAACCTAAACCTAAACAACGTTTTCACTCAATTATACAGCTAATCGTATGCTATATTGTGTTGCTTAAAAGTAGATACCTCAGGGCCGATGCCAGCCTCTTCATTTATGACCGTAACGCGTGTTGTCATCAACGCACAGCATTTATTCTCTCCGCTTAATGTGAAATTGTGGTTCATTTCTACCACTTCTTTCTACACTTTCTTTCTTCATTTGTACGCTTTTCATGAAGCGAAATACATTAAATGGAAATGAAATGGCGGCAAAAATTTAGGCGATTCAAGCCGTTTTCTGCAGCTATCGTTCCCATGGTTACGAAGCAAATCAGATGATGGAAAATAACTTTGAAGTTAGTACTTTAAAATAACAGATAATAATGTAATATTTTTTTCGTTGTAAGATTATTTCATCGATATTTCTCTTTAACATCAAGTCTATAGATTGATAAAGGGATGTTTAAAAGCTCTCAAATTTAAAATGATGTTGATCTCAAAACTCCAAAATACGGGTCTAACCGTGAAGAAAAAAAATCATTCTTTATAAAAAACATTAATCTTTTAAATCTAACGTTTCCTACTGCAAACAAAACTTGGGACATTTTTGTGCTTTTCTAAAGCAATTCCACATTTTTAAACTCTATAAGGTATTTCTCCCACTTCCCTAGCGTGCCTTCGTGGTGTAACGGTAGCACGCTGGGCCGGTATCCAGAGGTCCGTGGTTCGATTCCCGGCGAAGGCGGTTGCATATTTTTCATCTTTCCTACTTCCAATTAACCTAATGACTCTACAACTCGACGCCAATATCTCAGCCTGAAGCTTTAACAAAATCGGTCATAAAATGATTTGAAATACTACAACCAAACTCGAGTTTGAGAGTGGCAGTAAGCCGACCACTGACATAGGAAATTCAATTAAAAATTCTGTTGCAATATAGCGGACGCAGATGAAAACCTTTATAATCAAAATCAAGCTCTCTAAATGTATATAAATCCCAGAATCAAAGAAAGGTTTTTCTGTAACAGAAACGCTACTATTTTTAATAAATAAAAATTGGATTATAACTATGCATTGCAAGTAGTGTTGCAGGAACAAGCACACATGTGCACACTGTATACATCATTGTGAAAATGGCAGTTTAATTCTGGATATAAGAAAGGGCAAAAGATAATTATCAAAATATCATATTTCGTAATTTATGCGGAATTTTATTCACATTGGCATCTAAATTAGTAAACTTTCATTGTTTTATTTTTAGTCTTCTGCACAGAAAAGATGTAAAAATTTCACTTAAAATTAAAAAAGATGTAAAAAAAAAAGCACTTCCAAAAGTTAATGTAAAAGAAATGCAGCCGCTGTGGATTAAAGTTAATAAGATACGCTAGCGCAGGCATAAGCATATCCGATGAGAATTGTTCAAAATTTCATTTCTTTCTCGTTACGAAGAGATTAATTTTAATTAACAAATCAAGGGAGCGGAAAAGTTATTAAAATCCACTTTCACCATTGTTGAATACTCTTGTATTTTCTTTCTTTAAGAAAAGAAGAAACAACCATTTAAAATAAACACTACATTTCAGATTTTTTTTCCATAATATTTAGGAGAATTTATATTGTTAAGCTTTCATTTCTTGTATTTAAAATATTTCGAACTGCAAAAAATTATAGTAAAAATAAAATAAAACAAAATAAAAAATAATTATTATTATTAAGCGGAGAAAGAATAAAGGTGCTCCGAAAAAGTAAACATTTCATATTTCCCCGAAAGGATAGCTAAAATTCTTTTAAAAAGTGAATCTTTGCGTTACAGTTTGTTTGTGGTGCTTTTATAATCACTCTTAATGAGGGCCAATTTTGAATTCTTCTCATTAACATTTTGTTTCTAACTAATGAGGAAGGTATTGGACATTTTATTTTATTCATTTCTTCCCTGTCATCTTTCTACTGCCTTGCTATGGATTTTCGTATCAAAATATTCCTTAGTTATTCTTGCTTAATTGCTGTAAAGGATTTTCCGATAATTTTTATTGAGATAAGTCATTGGAAATATTGAGAACGAGAATTATTTTGGTCTTAGATAAGCCTGCATAAAGAGCTTATTACAGTATTTACTTTATTTAATTTCTTATATCCACAGAATATTTCGGCTACTAGAACCAATGGGCATTTAAGAAGATTATTTTAGGAGTTATTTAGTAGTACTCGATCTTTGACTGGATCTCAAGAATAGCACTTCCCTTCTTCAGTCAGGCACGCTTGCAGAACTGTATACATTACGTAGCGATTTTTTACATTATGTAGCAAATAAAATTCCCGATTTTAAGAACGATTGGAAAAAAAAGAGAGAGAGAGAATAGAAAGAAGATTACCTGTTTAGTCAGCATAATCTCTAGCAGCGTCATTGCATTTTTGCCATGATGTGGCAAGGATATTTATACCATATCTGTAGAATATGTGTCTAGAAGTGATGTAGTCTTGCATTGCCAAATATTCCCTGATGCCCATTTGATAAAGTATTTCTAAACAAGAAATGATTAATGTGCTGGTAAATGATAATCTATTAATAGAAAATGATAATCTATTGGGAAAATATCAGGACAATATGGAAGAGGAGATGTTGTCCTGGAGCAATGATTTCATGTCTATTTAAAGTACTGATTGTTAACACATAATTTTTCAAGCATTTTAGCCTTATCATCCAACTATATTTATCGTTTCCACGCGAATAACACCAGCAGAATACCACCATAACAGGAAACATCATTTTCGTTAGATGCAAAGATACCGTTGGCATTTTTTCATAGGGGGTTTTTCACCTGCAACCGCTACGATGAAGAGCACAATTGTCCTAGAATATCCACTTCTCATCCATTCACAATTAGTTGTAGAAGCCTTTCAACATTTCTTCCAAACACCATGCGAATTTTGTGTGTGTGTGTTTCACCCCAATTTGAAAATTTTGCGTAGTGGTGAGCACACTGAGCTAGTATTTCAGAGCTCCGTGGTTCGATTCCCGGCGAAGGCGTTGCATATTTTTCATCTCTCTGGCTTTTCCAATAGGTATATTTTTGGTAGCAGGAAAGATGAAAAATAGCAACCGCCTTCGCCGGGAATAGAACACGGACCTATGGTATACCGAACCAGCGTGCAGAACCAATACATCCCGAAGGCACGCTAAGAAGGTGGGAGAAATACCTTATAACTACTATGTTTCTGCTTTGCGCGACGCATTTTGATTATTAATTCTATGCGACAAATGTTGAAATTCAATAAGTACCTCAAAATTCCAAAGCATTTTGCAATCGCATTCAGAAAAAATCTGATGTACCATTTTTGCAAGTATGAAAAGCGCTGAAGATAATCTAGTTCTTGAATATGCAAGTCTTCGGGTAAGTCTTAGGTTAAAAGAATTTGGTAGGATATGCTCTGAATGAAGTGAACCTGAAATAAACTAACATTTGCAACAGATATTTGAAGCTCATTACACCATTAATTTGTTGCAAAGATCGTTTTCCTTCTTATAGCGGTCAAAAATCTTAAAGTCAACGTGCAATATCCAGGTATTTTTCAGACAAATTTCTAGTATTAATACAGAAACTATTTTTATTTGATAACTTTAGTTATGGTACGCATTAATACTTTATTGCTTGTCAGTATAGATGTCCTCCTGCATGAACTTCCGATATTTTTATTTTGCTGATAGCATAGCAACGACAAAAAAAAAAAAAAAATATCGGATAACAGTATAATATCCTATGCTCGCCCGATAATGGTGTCTTGAAAAAAGTGTCTTATGCTTAAACGATCAAGTTTCTTAGTCAGAAAAGTACATTATCGGGTGGGCAAGGAATATTTTTTGGCGAAACATGCAACGTATATAATGCGTTATTTTATTAAAAGGAAAGGTATGTAAAAAAGTATGAGCGTCTTATCTTCACATTCTCTTGCTATTTCTTTTCTTTTATGACATTCAAACAACATGCCTGTGAAGGAAGCTCGGAGAAATGATTACTAAATCCTAGATGAAGAACTGTACAACATCTAGGAGTTGCTGGATTCGTTAGTGTTTTCTACGTTATTTGACAAAGCTTTATATCGTGACTGCTGTGTTCAGAGTGCAAATGTTTGAGAGATAAATGAGGACAAATGATTTTGAGACCACATTCTTTATTTAAAAAACGTATACTTGGAGAATAAACATGCTAATCTAGGAAGCAACCATTATAGGTGTGCCTAATTATATTCTAACACTTATTTCCAAAGTAAATTGCGAAACTGGTATACATAAAAGTAAATTTGATGTTTTTAAAGATTTATATTACGCCCAAAAGGGAGTTTTTTTTTTTTTTTTTTTTTTTTTAGCGTTTTCTGTGTTAGCTTTAATTATTAAATATCATGTTCTTCTCGCTTAAATCATACAATTCAGTTCAACTGCAATATCACAAAATATTTAAAAAGAGCATATCTTTAAAGTTTCTGATACACAATCTCGCGCGCTGGAGATAATTTTTTTTTTTTTTTTTTTTTGGTAGTGTTACCATTGCTCGCTTTGAAATCTTTGAGTTTGTTAATCAAAACTTCGTTACAGTTCTACAAATTATGAAATAGATAATAAAATAAATTCGAAATTCGAAATTGGATCTTCCAGATGCCCATATTCGGATGGAGGACTACGTTATTCAGAATTTGATGTCTGTAGGTATCGTTGTGTTTTCACAGTGCTAGAAACACACATATATTCATGCAGATTCTTCCTTATTGAATTTCTTTAATGTAATGCAGGGCTCTAATAATTTTTTGCAACAATATGAAAAGTGAAACGCCATTTTATAGCGGACGACGCAAAATGCGAAAACGAAATTAATAGCCCTTCGGGGCAAATTTCCTTTTAGGGCTAAAAATTTTAATATAACTACTTATTCACTTTGCGTTCAATAATATTTCGGTATCTGTTCTTTATGTGTTATGTCCGTTCGGCCGTTGCAAAAGCATATTAATTTATTGGAATGTATTGGCCAACAAGCACATGTAAAATATTTATTGTGTTTGCATGTTGTATATTAAAATATGGAGAACATTCTAAGGATTATTTTAAGGAATTACCTTGTTTCTAATTTATGTTCCAAAGACATTACATTTTTTTACTTGTAATATTGCTTCAATACCATATATAATAGAATTTCGTTTCATTTAAAATTTCTTTAGCTATATTTGCCTTATTTTAACTCGCAGTTCATGAGTGGTTCTTCAATCTCAGTAGTTTTTATGGTGTTCAATGTGAAAGCTGCTTTAAGTCTTATTTATACAAGACTTAAAGCTTGTATATTCTTAAAGTATAGGACAACAGTTCAGCTAGTTTGGGCTCAATTGAAACACCAATCTTATTGATCTCCATGAGAGAACGTTGTGGATATATTCCGTGTAGGCAAAGAAGGAAGAAAAGGGAGGAGAGGAAAGTTTGCATCGGAAACTAAATTAAGTGAAACTTCAGGTTCGTTGATGAGTTGCCAAAACCCTTATTTCCTCGCAATTCTCCGTAACAGGTCAAAATACATCAAGTTTCTTTTTTATACGACCTATTATTGTTATTGTTATTATTATTATTATTATTACTCCTATTTTTACCTACATAAAATCTTCATCCGATTGTTCTATTTCAAATTTCAAATCTTTACAATTAGGCATGCGTCTTAAAAGTTGCAGTATTTTCTCTAATTGTAAAAAATGCTTTCTTTTCTTATCAAATGGCCAGACTCTTGCTTCTCAAGAACTCTTGTGCTGGAATCCTTTCAGCGCCCGAATCAGCGAATATCTAAATGATCAGCGAAGATCATTGGATGGCCAATGATGGATGGCTAAATCAGCGAAGATCATTGGATGGCTCATTGGATCATTGGATCAGCGAAAATCATTGGATGTCTAATGATGTATGGCTAAGGAGATGGCTAAATGATCAGCGAAATCTCTGATCATTTAGCCGAAATACACCCATATGCGGTCAGGTCGTAAATTTAGAACCCCTTTTTTCCTGGGGGGGCTGAAAAGTAGGGGATAATCTTGCTCCTGCTCTTGACAAAATGTGGGGGTCGTTTAAACATCTAACTTATCTACATTCAGTTTTATACAGAGGAAAATACAAATTGAATTCTTCAAATGAATGCAATTTTGTACAATGAAAATGTATTACTTAACGATAAATTGTAAGATAAATAACATCTTTTTTTAAAGCCATAGGTGTAGAAAGACAGATATTTGTTACACGAATGAATTTGTAGTAAATATTGAGTTTTTCATTTCGAATGCTATGTTCCATGTATGCGAAGTAGCTGAGTATGTGAGATAATAGTCAAAACCGAATGGCTTTCAACCTTTTCACGGCTAAGGACTGTTTTTCAATTACAATGTGGTCGCTGCTTTTTAGTTAATTTTCTAATGACATAAAGAATAACTGTTTTTATTTGAGACTTATGAATAAAATAACGCAAACTAGACTGCAGAAAATTCTTAAGATTGAAGTTAAATAATACTGAAAAATTTTGTGTTTTATATGTAGTAGTATTAACTACTACTATAATCCTTAAATGGAATCCTTAAATTATATATATCTATGTATAGGTATATATAAATGGAATCAAATATAGAACAAGGTATAAAATATTTTTATTATACAATGTTTATTACCATACGTATATTTACGTAATATCAATATAAATAGTTAGTTAGGTTTCGTACATATATAATTTATTTTTATATTTGTATTTTTTGTATTAGATTCAGTATTGTATACGTATCTGACGTTTAATTTGTTCTCTTTTTGGGTTACGACTTTAAGTGAGAAAGAATTGTTAGGGTCTTCATAGGGATTACATTATATACAATCAGTTAGGATCCGACTTTTCCTTTCTTTTAATCATTATATATATTGAAATACTACTTGATAAGTATACATAAAATATAGCAGTTTTTTAAGCTACTTATTTATATATCTATTGTTTGGTCTGGTTTGTTTGATTATAGCAAAGCATTCGACGGTTATTTGCCTAAGGGTAAGGGTGCCTCGTGGAGAACTTTCTAAGCAAAACTGACTCTTATGCACGTTACACGTGGGGAAAGCCTCGAAAACGCCAATACAGCTGATCCGGATTCGAACCCCGTATCGACCTGCCAGAGTTCAACGACTTTAAGCTCAGCCGCTAGTGAGCCCCCCCCCCCACACACACACACATCCACACAGATACATTAAATAGTATTTACATGTCGTTTATAAAGTATAATTGAGTGCAATTTAATCATAAAGAGTTAGAAAATATTCTACGGAATTACTTCACTTCGTAGACGTTTTTTTAAGCTTTACCATATTTCTTAAAGAGAATCTCAGTGCTAGTTCCATTTCCAAGCTGTTTATGTACCTTATTTTTCATGCTTTGAATTATATTTAGAAAATTATTTCACTTGGTTATAGCTGAAAATGCAGTTTTTTTATTGAAGAATTTAAGGGTAAGAAGAGAATTATGTCCTTTTCTAATTATTCTTGAAGCATTTAAATTAAAAAAAAAAAAAAAAAAAAGCGCACATTAATACGGATCACTGAACTAAAGTGCTCGATACAGAACAGATTAATTAGCTACTAAATTTTGATTTTCGTTGAGTAAAAATGAATTCATCTGCATTCTATAAGAAAGTAAATATTCAAAAAATGTTTTATTTTCCTATTCTCGCAGTCATAATATTATTCTTAAATATTCAGCTAATTCATATTCAAATATTCCAATCCATTACAATAAGTAATAAATCGATACAGTAAATAAATAATTAAAATCAATTAAATGGAATTTTAATTGATTTTAATTGCCATTTTCCCTCTGATAAACCCCTCTTTAGAGTTCAATAGCAGTCGATCAGCTTTTGTTAGGGGTTCATTTTTCTTTATGGTATGCTTACGTTATATATGTATGTATTATGCATTGCTCATACTTGTCAATTGCAGCTTTTAATATCTTTTGGAAAAAAACCAATATGAGAATCCAGAAAATGATTCTTAGTGACGCTAAAACTATTATTACTAGGCACTCTCATGCCACAGTGTTTAAAAAAAAATCCCATTGTTTAAAGGTAGATTCTATGCTCATATTTTAGTCTAAAATTAAAAGATGCGAGTCAAAATTAAGGGGGTTGCTCTTAGAAAGCCTCAATTAGAAGTAGTTATATGAAATGTTAATCAATACTTATAATTTTACGGATTAAACACTTATTCCCTATTTGATCACGTGTATGGCAAACAGATATTCGTCATTCATAAAGAAAAGAAAGGTGAATCAAAATGAGTTTTCAAGGCCTTTTGCATACATTAGCAATACTTATTCTCGTAATAACAGATACGTATGTGTTATTCTCTTCGTAATTTTCAGTACATATATTTATATTTATAATTAAGAAATCTTTTGAAAGCAGCGTCAAACAGCTGTCAAAATTATATTTTAAAATTGTTATTTAGAAATGCGCTTATAATGGTTTTTATATTTACGAAAGATACTTCCCGTTTACTCAGGCTCACTGTATTCAAGTCGATAGGACCAATTGAATGGAAAGATCGATTTCTTAATTCATTTCCAAGTTTCAAATCGGATGAATGGACTCGCGAATAAAATGGCACATTAAAATACGGTCACTGAACTACAGTGAGCTATGAAAATTTTAACAAAGGTTTCGTACTTTATCTTATGAAAACAAAATATCAGAATCTAATTAAATGTTTCACTTATTAGAAAAATAGAAAATATAAATATTTGTGAATAAAAAGAAATTATCTTTAAAAAAATAAAATTTAAATGAAAAAAATAAAAGAATTACAAAATATTGCAGAAATTACATAAAATAGTGAATAAACTTATTCGGCACAGGCTCGCTAAATATAAAACAGATTGTACAGTCAGAAAGCTCGCTTTGTCACAGAAATATACTGTTCATCGGGTTTAAAGGTTATTCAGACTAAAGTGCGAAGTTCAGTGAGTAACTTGTATTTTCCTTTGAATGTATAAACTAGCCAAAAAATTGAGCACTTGACAATTAGATGCAAATTTAACAGATGGATTGAATGAACCCTACTGCAACTTACCACTTTGTGTAAGCATTTTCGTGGATTTCCTTAAGGTATGTAAATATGAGCCCATTTTCCTTAGAAATTCTCCATGAAATCATACCTAGCCAACCCTCATATATTTTGCCATATTCAACACAAAATCATTCTTAAGATGATTAATTAATTTTATGTTAGATGATACGAAGCTTTTCAAAAACTAGGATGCTTTCCGTAAACAATTAGTATTAATAAGGGCTGTTCAACTGGAATTAGGTTGGATTATTTGTTTATAGCAGTGCTTTTCAGCCGACTTACATGTACCTGTATGTATTGCTCAGAGGGGGGTGGAAGGAAATTCCTGAACGAAAACAATGTAATAATGAAATTTTAATAAACAAATAAATATAACTTTTCGTATCTTATGTAATTTGTCTCCATTCTGATACCATGTGCATCATTTATTTCTGATATACTGATACTGAATGAGATCTAAAAACAATTTTTGTTTTAAATATATCTCCCCTTATGATCCCTAACACAGCCGTTTACTTTCCCTTTCCGTAATTAACGTCAGTCTCCTGCTCTTGACCGCATTTGCCATGCCACCATTTAGCCATCTCCTTATCGAGAACGCTGCCCAAGTTGCAATCGATATTACACTCGAAAAGAGAAGGGACAAGATAGCATATACACAACCAAGCTCTGCACTGTCTATCGTCGTACCTACCTCTGTATATCTCAGCTAGCAATTAGCGTTTGCTAGCCTGTATATCGTCCGAAACGACAATCCAAAATAATTAATTTTTGAAGATTATTAATTTAAGCATATATAATGTTGTTGTAAATAAATCGAAATGCATCATTAAAAATTATTTGACGAATATAGTTCAGTGTTTTATTTCCTATTATTCCACTTACTTCGAATCTAAAGCTTTCATCCGATGATGATTAGAAGATGCGTCTTCGAATTGATATCTTCTTAAAATGAAGAAATGCGGTAATAAAAGCAATAAAAATTCTGATGTGGATACCACATGACATCTTTGTACAGCCTATTATGCAGGTATTTTGTTGCATTTCATTTAAACGTTTTCCCCCGAATGAGTTGCAAATGACACAAAACATTCAAATTTTGAACTTAAATATCCCGATCAATTTTTATCACACGGCAGTCAAAATTTGTTGAATTTTATTTATTCATAACGACTATAATACATTCCGATATACAAGTATAAATACAGGAGTTGGAAGACCGTATTCAAAATTAAATTTCGTTATTTGTCAAAAAATTAACTTTTCTTAATTTGACATATGATAAAATGTGAATATTTTCGTCATTTAAAACACTTCTGTAATTAGAACTTTAAGACTACGACTAACGATTGCGAAAATAAAGCCTAGTTAGTATTTTTTGTTGTTGTGTTCTTGTGACTTACCTCACTTGTCTGACAGTAACATCAGCACAAACCCACGAAATTAATCGTGGCAAGGGATGCCAAATTGCTCCTATGGGTAACAAGAGCCTTGAACATCATACAGGGGACAGTACGACTTTGCTCAGTTCCGTCCACGTATTTGAGGGCCAGCACCCCAAGGGTACTGTCTTGTCTACCCTAAGTGACAAGTATCTAAACCAAGCTTTAACTAATCATGTACGCTTTCCCTTTTATTATAATAGGTTTTCGATTAAAAATTGTACCTGTCCATGTGGCATGAGTAATGTCGATATTGAGCACCTGTTGTTTAGATGCTCTTCTATGAAAAATATTGTTCTAAGATTTATTCCAGATATTGCTAAATTTAATACTCTAAAGGATCTAAGTAAAAATACAGTGACTAAATTGAAATTGCCAAATTTCATAAAATATGTATCTGTATAATGAAATGAATTTATATATTGATTCTGTTTAAAATTTCCCTGTCTGTTTAAAGGAAAACTAGAATATTTATGATATTCTGTTATTTTATTTCTTTGCATATGTAAGTAACATATTTTTATGCATGCAAGTAACATGTGTTATATTTTACAAAGTATGTAATAATGTACTTTTGTTGGTTAACTGGTAAATCTCACCAGCTTCTAGACTTTAAGTTCATATTTTAGTTGTTTATTCTATTTTAAGTTATTTCAGGTAGTACGGTGGTAGTTCTACTGCTTAATGGGTCTGATTTAGGCCTTGTTTTAGATCTCAATGTTTCTTTAATTAAATAGCTCTATTGAGCCCTGTTAAGCCTCTAATGGCGGTAAAGGAAGTTCAACCACTCATATATACAACTCGGTGGGACAGGACGGCTCCCGTCCTAGCTAATTGGCCTTTCGGAATTGAGTACCGCCCGCACTTCTTACAATCTACCATGTTGCGACCCCACAGAGCAAAAGCAGACAAGACAGTACCAGTACGGTCCCCGCCGAGCCTTACTCTGTCCCGAGAGCCCTCAGGCCATCTGTGAAGTCTGATATTAAACCCCCGTGGTTGAGACTGCCTAGGTACAGATCCTAACCAGTACTTCCCAGGCATTCGCCTGAGTCAACCCCCCGGGGGGAAGTGATATATATATATATATATATATATATGGAGTAAAAAATAATGCGAACACCTGTGAAAACGTATGATGTATTTCATACCTGCAGTACAGCCGCGCCACCTGCAACAGAAGTCTGCCACCTAGAGAGCTGAAGAGGAAGGTACCAGTCTCTCAATAGCAGTCCCCTGCGTTGCATGCTTCGATCGAGCTGTCTGTGAGAAGTTAAAATGTCAGAGTTCCAAAGCGAAATGATAGTTGGAGCGCGTTTAAGTGGAGCATCGGTTACAGAAACAGAAAATCTTGTGGTGTGTGCAAGGAGTTATGGTATCAGCCGTTATGACAGCGTACACAAAAGACCGTAAGACGACGTCTTCAAAGTACAACAGGGGCCGAAAGTCAAAGCTGGCTAATAGGGATAGACAGGTCTTGAATCGCATAATAGCCCAAAAGCACAAACAATCATTATCCGAGATAACATCCGAAATGAACAGTCATCTCCAAGACCCCGTTTCAACAAAAACTGTCAAAAGGGAACTTCATACTGCGAACATTTATAACAGAGTGGCAATTAGTAAACCCTTGGTGACAGCAACCAATGCTTTCAAGCGACGCCAGTGGTACAGAGATCACAAAGGCTGGCCACCACAGCAGTGGCAATAGGTAATATGGTCAGATGAATCGTCATTCACCCTATCTCAGACGCGTTTATGTCTGGAGAACGTCCCAAGAAGATTTCCATCCTGACTGCTTCTTGCCGACTGTGAAGAATCGGTGGGCGCGCCATTATGGTATGGTGTGCAATATCTTCGCGCGGTCTTGGGCCACTATTATTCTGCATAGGAGGATCACATCCAATCACTATCTAAGCAGCTAAGGGATCATATTAATCCTTTTGTCCAGACTTTATTCCCTGGGGAGCGACCGATTTTTTCAAGACGACAATGCCCCTATCCACACTGTTAGGTGTATTCAAGAATGGTTCGAAGAGCGTGACGATGCAATTGACATTTCGCTTGGTCCCCTCAGTCCCCGGACTTGAATATTATTGAACATTTACGGGCATATTTGGAGTTCAAACTTCGTTCCCGATTTCCATCTCCATCCAGACTTTCGGAATTAGAGACCGCCCTGCAAGAGGAATGGCTTAATATTCCTTTAAATATTGTCCATGACTTTTATGCATCTATCCCACGTCGCATTCAATATGTACTTCAGTCAAAGGATGTTCCAACCCCCTATTAATAAAGATTTTCCATTATTTCACAGGTGTTCGTATTATTTTGTCCTCCATCTGTATATATATACACGTTTATATATAAACACGTTTATATATATATACACTTTTGGTTCTGCAGATTGTAGTAAAAATGAGAGGTGTACAATTAGATGTTATAGAAGTCCCATATACAAGTTTCAACGTTTCCCCAGTCGCTTTTTTAGTTTTGCGAGATACATACCTACATATATACGTATGTACAGACGGCACGAAAAAGTCCTTTGAAAATTCTTTTTAATCCATTTTACAAACCGTTTTGAAAAACACAGTCCTTTATTCTGTCCACGAATAAACGTCACGCTAAAAACAAAAAGTCATCCAAATGGATTTGGGAACGATCAAACTGGATATTTCTGTTAAAATATGATACCCGAAATTGTTCGAGATTAGAACACTTCTTTTGCTTCATACAAAGAAGCAAAAAATGAGTTGTGCTTCGGTTCTAAACAAATGCTTTTTCTCTTTTCTGGCTGGCGATGCAATAAATGATGAAAGCGTATTCGATTTTAAAAAGAATAGGTGAAAGATTGTTCTCGTTTGAATTTTAAAATAAGATTAGATTGCTGCATGTTGCATTCTAGATGGTATTTATTTGTGATATTTTTAACATTATGTAGCCATTTTAATAGATTATCACTGAGCAATTACATGTATAATTAATTAAATGTGACCAATTTTATTAGGTTCAGATTTATTAATTTTGTATATCTCATAACATTATAAATCTAAAACATGGACAAGGAAAGGTATATTTTTTAAAAATACATTAAAAAAACTCTGGTTTGACGCACACCAAGCCCGAGCGATAATGTCTCTGAGCACTCGTAAGTTCGACGTATTTTCAGATGCCCCCAAGCGGTTTGGCTGCGGAGATTTCTTGTTTTTCCAGGATGTAGACTGTATGCGATTCTGTTTTCCAGAAACTTCTAGCTAAACGTAGATAACTTTTGTATGCTTTACTGTTATACAAATAATACAATCAAATTTAGTTCCAAACTCAACCGTTTACCTTGTCTTGATTAGGGAATATAACCTGTTATTTAATTATTTCTTGTGTAATAAATTACAGTATAGAATACAAGAATGTAAGGAACGGAAATTATTTGAAGAAAAAATAAAAACAATAATAATAAAATAAATTAGGGACAATTAACGACAAGTAGAGATTATTTGCTTCCAGCTTGAAACGATGTTAAATATAAATAAAATCGTATGTAGAAATTTTGCATTGTAAATAGGATTTTCAAATTAATCAACAGCACATTATTACAGTCATGCACCGTAATGATGCATGCATTCATTAATAATAATAGTCTAGAGTCAATGCATATTTTATCAGAGAATGGTTCAACGAGAAATTTAATAACTCGAGACATTTCAGAGAGAAGAAAATTATCAATTATTTGAAAAGAGGTTTTACCAGTATTTGTCTTTATAGTTAAACATACAACAGGAAATACTTCATTGTGAACGTCAAACTCGAAAACAGAAATGAACCTTCCATAAACATTGAAAGAGAGGTTTTAATAATTGATAAAATATGTAAAGTAAAAAGAAATAAAACGATTACAACGAGATGATTGTCATAAATACAATGACAAAGTTATTAATATTCCGATCGACGGAGATTATAATAGTGAAAGAATATCAGACAGATGTAAATGCTTAAAAATAAATTTATAGTTTCTGAAACGATATGTCTATGGCTCCTTCAAGGCAACCTACATCTATTATTGGATTATTAAGCATAGACTTTATTGTTGATGATAGGAATGATTTCATTGCAGTTTAAGCAGTATGGGGAATCAGGAAATATGCGAAGTGAAACTTAATAAGGATATAGAGTTTCTTCTTCTGATGCAACATAAACTAGACTGAAACTATAAAAAAGACGACTAAGTGACTTTTCACTGCGTGTTTTGAGTACCACAGGGACGGGGAATGTCTGTAAGGGACCCTTTTATTAACTCAAATAAAGGTTAAGAGTCGACACCAATTCGTGGTTACTGAAGCGAACAGTTATGGCTTAGCTCAAAGGTAATGTATTAACTAAAACGGATGAAAATAAGTTTAGCCTAATAGCTGTACAAGTGGAATAACGCGAAAGTTGGCTCTGACCTAAGGTCTGATTATCAATCCTAATTTCGATAATAACTCAACGCCGCAGTATACTAGTCACACGAGAATCCAACTAGAAAGGTATCTTCGAGCAGGCAGAACACGCTTTGATTCTATCCTCTAAAACCTTCCTTTAAATAGTATCCTCGTCCTACCTCATTTGAATATAACGCGAGCTAGGAATTTACATTCTGACAGGAAAACAGAAAAGAGAGCCATGAGAAAGTAAATTAACGTAAAATAACTAGTTAGACATTTAAATGTGGACAAGAAAAGAAGTGAAATCCCGAAGTGATTTTGAAACGGATATTCGTTACCAAATCAAGAGATGTAAAATGAAGTTCCTTAGAAATCTGACGCGGAACAGACACGGATGAGACTGATAATAAAGCTAACGATCTGGTGAAAAGTTCGGAGCTTTAAAAAGGGCCACCGGCGGCCAAGCTGTAAAGTCGTCGAGCACTGGTTAGGTTCGAATTCCCCGAACGGGCTGGCTGCATGGGCGTTTTCGTGGTTTTCTCCGTGTGTAAAGAGTATACGAGTCAGTTCCCCTTAGAAAGTCCTCCAAAACGGCGTATCGTACTATATAAATAAACCATACAATATCCTACATATGCATGATACAGTATATAATCAAACATGATTATTAAAACATAATGCTGGTACGTATACAGTTAAAATGCAAAAGGTTAAAATGCAAGTTAAAATGCAAAAGGTTAAAATGCAAAAGTTAAAATGCAAAATACTAAGTATCAATTAAGTTATATGATTAAATAATATTATATTATTCATACATAAAAACCTTCAAAAAAGTAAAAAAATAAAATAAATTAAATTAAATTAAATTAAAAAAGAAAAAAATACAATATCCTACATATGCATGATACAGTACATAATCAAACATGATTATTAATACATAATGCTGGTGCGTATACAGTTAAAATGCAAAAGGTTAAAATGCAAAAGTTAAAATGCAAAATACTAAGTATCAATTAAGTTATATGATTAAATAATATTATATTATTCATACATAAAAACCTTCAAAAAAGTAAAAAAATAAAATAAATTAAATTAAATTAAATTAAAAAAGAAAAAAATACAATATCCTACATATGCATGATACAGTACATAATCAAACATGATTATTAATACATAATGCTGGTGCGTATACAGTTAAAATGCAAAAGGTTAAAATGCAAGTTAAAATGCAAAAGGTTAAAATGCAAAAGGTTAAAATGCAAAAGTTAAAATGCAAAATACTAAGTATCAATTAAATTATATGATTAAATAATATTATATTATTCATACATAAACAACTTCAAAAAAAATGAAAATAAATAAAAAAATAAATAATGCGCTGTATATATAAATATACATAGAATATGCCATACAAAATAATACACATACACTTATACCAGTCAATATTTTACAAGTAATTATTTTGCATATAATATTTTGCGTATTAGGAGCAGAATGTGAAATATAGGATCATACAAATACAGGATCAAGTCGTGAGGATCATTGAAAAGTACATACTTAATGTGCTTTACAAATTCAGACATTATGTGCCATAAGTATCATTCATACAAACGTAAGCATTCTGGAACAACAAAAACCAATAATGGTGTACCCTCATATTTGCTACAATACACTACACTGGTAAAGTAATTTCTTATGAAATATTTTGCTTTTACATTTCAGAAACACAAAATTTGATAGAATTTGTACTGAGTGACTATTTGAAAGGGTACATTAAGACTGTGGTAACTAATAAGCAAAGTAAACGTATTGCTTTTCATAGGGAGTGCATAAGATACAATACAATGATCATTTCATTAGATCAGTTCGTTATAAGAATATCACTAAAATCTATAAATGTAGCATTAAACCAGAGTTTACCACGAAGATTATGTACTTTGCATCAATACATTATGCCTATGAATGCTACACCTGGCACAGGTCTATTCCAAGACCTTTAACCTTTTCCATAACCTTGTTAATTTTATTAATCAAGTGCCTTTGCTTGATTAGAAATTTGCAAAAGGCTTGACGATTTTGCGAAGGGAATGTGATATGTAAGCCTTCTGTAAGAGGACATTTTTCAAGATAAGGCTCCGGAGAGCCTAACTCTTCGCAGGTGCAAAAACTTGAATCGTTTATTTTAAATCTCACAAAATAAAGAGGAAAAGGGCCATGCCCTGAAATATAACGTGTCAGATGGGGATTTCCACAGCATCTATCTTGTGTAACGTAAGAAATATGGTAATAAGTACGACTACCAGTGGTACTATAATCCCATTCTTCTTGCCACTTACTGATTGTTTTGAGACGTAGTGCAGATTTCAAATGTGAATGCGGCCAAGATATGTGAATTTGTTCAGCAGCAATTCCAAAAGCGGCCTCCTTGGTGAGAGTATCTGCAACTTCGTTTCCATATTCATCCATATGTGCCTTTATCCAAGCTAAGTGGATTTCATGGCGTTGATATTTTCTAAGATCTTGTTGAATATCTCTAATGATTTTGGATGTGTGTTCTGGATTACTAATCGCATAAATAGCTGAAAGGCTATCAGATTTTATAGTAGCCTTTAGGATTTTGTGGGTTAGCAAGTAGCGAATAGCTTGCGCTATTGCTACTGCTTCCCCTTGAAAGACACTGTTATTGTTAGCCAAATGGCCTTTCCATTGTGCAATGACACTATTTTCTTGTAAAACAGCAAATGCGCTCCTAACATTTCCTTCAATTTTAGATCCATCCGTATAAATTACTATACTGGAAGGGCTACGATATTCTGTAGGTGGGGCATGTAGTCTAATGCCAACACCATAATCCGCAAGGTGGATGCTGTCAGATGTTAGTTTGGTTTCATATTCCTCCCAAGTAAAATTTTCTTCAGCAAATGCTATTGGCTTGTGTAGCTGTATTAACATTCGTCATGCTGCTTCCTCATCAGTTCTAATATGCAGTGGGAGCAAACCAGCCAAGACATTTATTGCATCAGTGGAAGTAGTAATATATGCCCGAGTTATGCCTAAGGCAAAAAGGCGCTGAATAGTAGAGAGATGCTTGATTTTTCTCCCCTGCATAGGGAGAGCCCAAATTGCTGCAGCATAAGTTACTAACTTTTCTACAACCGTTGTGTATAAGATCTTTTGAATGTGGTGGTTCAAACCCCACTTGTATCCATAAAATTGTCTTAGTTGTTTGGCGATAGCCAGGGTACGCTTTTTAATAGAGAGAACATGAGGAATCCACGTAAGTTTTTCATCAAAGGTAACACCAAGATATTTTAATTCTTTTACAATTTTGAGCCTCTGACCATTGAGTACAATACGCGGTCTCCTTGCCAAAGAGGCCCCCTTCTTAGGCACCAGTAAAATTTGACACTTATTTTCTGCTATGACTAATTTCAGTTCGTCACAATTTCGCTGGAAAATTTGACAGGCCTCATTGCAGTTCTTTTGCAATTCGTCACGAGAATGTCCCTTGACAACCAAGGCCGCGTCATCGGCATAGGCAAAAATTTTCGTATGCGCAGGCCAGGAAGCATTGAGTAGCTTATTGAAGGTTAGATTCCAGAGTTGAGGACCCGCGCAGGAGCCTGTGCGGGCATCCTCTCGTCTGTGACTTTTCAATAATTCCCGCTGAATGTATAATCATTATTCTTCGATCCTGTAGATTTATAGTATTGAAGATATTGCTTGGGCAGCCAGAACTTCTTAGAGCCTGCAAGATTGCTGGCCACTATAAGTTGTCAAATGCACTCTTCAAGTCTAAGCTGATGAGTGCTGTATGCAGACCGTGATATTTGTTGTCCATGATAGCCTCTTTGATATCATGCAAAGCGTGTAAAGTGGAAGTTCCTGGCCTAAATCCATGTTGCCTGGGACTGAGGATATTATTAACGTATATATAATAGCATAGTCTGGTCATAAGGAATTTTTCAAACAGTTTACCAAGAGCCGGAAGTAAGCAGATTGGTCGGAAAGATGTGGGTTCCGCTGGATTGCGATTTTTTTCAAAACCAACACCACTTGTCCGATTTTAAACGATTTCGAGAATTACCCGTAGCTAGTAATTTATTGAAAAAGCTAACAAAGATTGTTGGTTTGGCCAAAACGACTGTTTTAACGATTGCATAATCAATGCCATCAGGGCCAGGGGCCTTTTTATTTGGCAAATGCGCTAATATATGTTTTAGTTCTTTCAATGTAATATCCCTATCCGGTGGCACGTTGGTAGACATCTGTTCTGTACGTATAGTTGCTTGTTGCATAGAATCTTCGGTTGGGTCATCCTGACTGAAGACGGAATCCAGGATCTGTATTAATATTTCCCTTGTGTAGTCCTGAGTAACATTTATTCGTGTAGGGATGTGTAACTGGGCAGGTCTAAAGAGCTTTCCAGTCATAATCTTATTATGAATACCATAGATGTTTTGCCACTCTGTACAAAAAGCATGCCATGAATTGATTTTAGCCTGCAAAATTGAACGTTTGTACTTCGCTCTTGCATGTTGATAAATTGGGAGGGTGTTAGCTGGAAGGTTTAGTCAACGCTCACTCTTTAACCTTCGACGTAATGCGCGACATTGCCTCTGCTGAATACGAAGTTCACTACTCCACCAATTGATCGCAGTCAGTTTTTTAGTACTACGCTGTGGCAATATGTCATCACACGCTTGCTGTATGCACTTTTGTAGAGTCACTGTGAAATTCAACAATTCCTCTCTAGAGTTCGCTTGAGTTAGCTGTTGTTCAATACTTTCAATCAAATTCTTGACTCTAGTAGTAAAAGCACGTTTACGCCTACCAGGTAGGTTGTAACGACGGATAATATTAATTGTCGTGGGTTGCTCTATTGAGAAAGTAATGTAACGATGGTCGCTTAAGCTAATTTCATCATTAACCCTCCAATTTTGTATTAATGGCGCAGCTGAGGCTGAACTGACCGTCAAATCAGGCCAGCCGTGTTCGTAGATTCTGTCATATGTCGGAGGCGCGTCTGCTGTGTTATGTAAAACAAGATGATTAGCAAACAGAAAATCCTCCAGAAGGCTTCCTTTGTCATTCGTAGAAGCATACCCCCAAACCATGTTATGGACATTATAATCGCCTGTAATTATTTTAAGAGGAATTTTAATCTTTTGCAGGGTATCTGTAAGAAACTGTGTAGTAGCCAAAATATCTACAGAATGTGGAGAGTATTGTGAGATAAACAGTAAAGATGCTTCTTGTGCTTCTATAATGATTGCAACATTATCGCGTTCAGTTGCTACGGTAGTCGGAGACAGTTTTTTGTTGCAGTTAATAATAATGGCCTTAGGAGGATATTCTACATTTCCTTGTTGATAAATTGTCCATTACAATGGAAAACCCACTGCAATTCCGTCTCGCGTGTAAGGTACTGACTTCGTTAGAGAGAACCTGTAATTCTGTAATTAAACTACTCTGTGCTGAATTACTTTCCCCTTTATAAGACTGTATACTTATTACTTCATTTTTACTCTTATCATTTGTATTGCTACATTAATTTTAATGTGTTATTTGATATAACTTACACCAGTGTTTTTAAGCTTTCAGAAATGTTTTCCATGTAATGATAGCTAATTTTTCATTTTGCACCTTTTCGATTTAAGGCAAATTTCCCAAGAATGGTGTACTTTCAATAATTTTGGGCATTTAAAGGATTTGATTGGATTATTTAATTAAGACAAAGCACACGAGGGCTATCTTCCTAAGGGGAGGGATGCTTTCGGGGATGACTTTCTAAGGGAAACTGGCTCGTATACACGTTACACATAGGGAAAACCACGAAAATGTCCATGCAGCCAGCCAGTTCGCGGGATTCGAACCTCGGACTGAACTACCAGTGTTCAGCGACTTTATCGCTCGCTCGGCTGCTGGTGGGCCCGGACATTTAAAGGAAGGAATCTTTATCATAAAGAAAAGACAGTATTAGTTAAGTTCAAATAAAATAGTTTATTTTTATTGCTAAGAATTAGAAGCATTAATTAAATAAACTTTGTATATCAATCTTTGTATATAATCAAAACTATGTATATAAACTTTGTATCAATGTATAAGGATCCTGAATTCTGCTTACACACTAAACAAATTATACTTAAACTATGGTTAATATCAAAATGGTGGCATTATTTTCAACAACTATGGTCATTTTCATTTCATCGACCCTCTCCCCTTTACAGTCTAAACGTGTATATTATTAGATTCATTCACTTAAATAAAAAAAGTTGAAGTGACAAGACTTTTTTAGATTCATTCAAATCAGATTAAAAATTTTGAAATCCAAAATCAGTAATCCTTATGATACATGTAAGTGATTAAGCATCAGTTAAGTAATAATATAAGTGATTAAGCATCAATTAAGTAATAATATAAGTGATAAAGCATCAGTGAAACAATCAAACTAAAAATTGCTTAAATTATCTCATATTGATTATTTAATCTTTTAATAAAAATCAGTACTCCAAATGCCCTTTTCATAAATGCTTATTTTAGGCAAAGCTTATACATGATGATAATGAAATAAAAATGGCAAATACCTTAATTAATATTTTTGGAGTTATTTTTAGATAGATGTACACCAAAACAAGTAAAAGAAAGGAACTGAATCTTCAAGTTTTCTATCCTACGAACAAAATGTACTTCTCTTATATCATCACAATGATAGGTAGCTCTTAAATCACCGTTATTATGTAAATAAGGCCGAACAAATTCAGAGGAGTTTGCCATTTGCAATTAATTACTGCCATACATCACTAAACAATTTCCTTACAACAGAAAATTAAAATAACACACAATCAATTTATGTTCTTTCCTTTTCCGAATTCTAATAAACAAATTTAACAACACTCGCGGAAAAAATATCATGTCCTTCTTTAACTTCATGATGGTGAGTGGTTTGCTAGCAATGAAAACGATCAGTCATATAAATGAGTTCTAGTTTTATTTTCCATTTCCGATGAATTTTTTTCTCTCATTTTGAATGGAAATTTCGTGTTTTTAATGAGTTTAGAAGAATCATTCATATGCAAGCGAAACAGCCTTTATTTATCGTGGTATGTACTTGAATAATAATGATCATTTGAAATATTACACTCATATTTCTTGCTTCAAAAACTGGATGGTCTACTCATCTCAAGCAATTTTTACACAAAAAGTTTATTTTTTTTCCTCTTTACTCAGTTTAAATGATACATTTCTCATCACTTTAAGAAATGTTTTCCTGGAAATAACATACTGGTATAGTTCTGGTTGATTTTGTACAATAACCAGACTTAAATTGATGCCTATTTGAGATAATTTTGTTTCGAATTTATTATTCCATGTATTCATATAAAAAATAACAATAATAAGGAAAGAATAAAGAAAGATTTTTTATAGACTTGCACACATAGATTGCATATAATATAGTTTTTTTTTTACACTTTTATTAAATCTGTAAGAATCCTAAGTTTTACTAACGTTTATTTTATTTTAAAACTGTACTATCACTTCTTATTTTCTACTTCCGGCCAGAATTAAATGCTTTAACTTGTTTATGCAAATTGTCTTACTAACTCCCAAGTACTTAAGTTGTGGCTTTTTGCCAAGATTTAGGGAGAGAGAAGGAGATTTAGAAAGCAAGCCGCTAGCCACTGCAGTTTTACGAGTTTTCGCTCGGTTGCTGGTTGCCTTTAAGGCCAGAGTTTTAGCCCTCTTGGTACTTGAAAACGTATTGTAGTTTCAGAAGCTCGGCGTTCTACATACGTACCCTTTTAAATAAAGGCCAGTCTTAGTGCTAGGCATTTGTATACTAATTCAAAGTTAGCTTTTAGCTAGAGTTTTAGTTAGTAGTTTTATATTCTTACGTTCAGACCACAAGTGGTTGGTCTTTGTATCCCTAAGTTCGGGAGTACTTGTAAAAGTATAGAAAATAAAGGGTTTCGTATACCCTTCCTGCTTGTGTCGTCTGTTACACACAAATCTTGAACATAGCTTGAGTAAGCTCCCTGTTCCTATTCAGGACCATTCATGTTTCCAACGCAAATCAAGAGAAACACAAATCCTGACAAATCTCCTTTCAAAAAAGCTTAAAATATTCTATGTATTGTTGAGTGTGTATGTGTTCGGAATAGATTGAATGCACACAAACCGATGATAGCTTGATAAAATTTATTTTTACCAAAACAAACACTTGACAGCTCTTGAACTTTTCACAAAAGCATTCGTATAGCTGTTCTCCGTATCACAGAGCACAGTCAGTAGTTGCACTCCAAACTACTGAGAACGTTAAACACAACGCAATGCAAAGCTCATCTAAAAGGCGAAGCTTTCACGGATATCTCAATACTCCTAAATCGCTCGCCGTCGAGAAATCTCCACTTCTCGAAATTACTGGAAGGCATATGAGGGCCGGATGCGGTTACAGTTACGTGATAGGATCAATTACATTTATTCAATCATAATACCAATTATAATTTTACAGGAACTGACCAAAATAGTCGCCAAATTTGAGGTCTTTGGATTATTTCTCGCCAAATTTGGCAACAAAAATTAGTTGCCAAAACCATTGCCAGCCAGTTTAATGAGATAGCCATTGACGAGATGTTATTGACCTGCCCTGTATCTTTATTCTGTCGGCAGAGCTTCGTCTCTTTCAAACACTTCATACATTACGTTATAGAAAAATGCTACAAATGTACACATAATTTCAAAAAAATTACTTATATAAACAAAATTTGGGATGGTATTATTATATATCTTTAAACTTTAGTCTATAGTATTTAGGTAAACTTTTATTCTAAAGTACATAAGGCATTATAAGTGTCTTTTATAAACTACTTTAAATATATAAGTATATATAAAAATTATCAGTACAATGCAAACTGTATCAAGCAGATGCGTTATTGCCAAAAGTTATAATGATAAAAATTGCTTTATATTATGGGTATTGTTCTCACATTTCTCCGTTTATCACTTTTATAATTTGAAATCTAAATTAAAAAATGTTCTACCTTAATATTGGCAACAGTCTTAGAATCTGTATTTTGCCAAAAAAAAAGTATGTTTTTTAAAAATCAGAAAACTGGAAACAGCTAATGTATGTAAATTACTACATTCTGTAATTGCTTCTTCAAGCAATTAAAACAGGATAAATTATCGGTTCTTCAAATACATTATTCTTACAATTTACATTCCATTTCATTAGAATATTACCGATGCTGCAGTGCATTACGTGTTGGTTAAGCTTCAAGTATGCTAAGTATTAGGGTGATTTTATTAAAGCACAGAAAGATTGTTTCATCCAGAAACGTGCAACATTCAAAATTTTGAATATATTGAAACACATCTTCATGAGTTGGAACATGTCGATAACAATTCAGTGTTGCAACCTAATTCAAGCTTCTGAGTGGATTGCACTAAGTAATTTTACTTTCAAATTTTTAATTTTTGTAAATTTTGTTAACTTACTGCGGGAGCACCCTGATGCAGTGTTAATTTTGGGATTTCTACTCCCCATGATAGTTCTCTGGTAAATTCAGAAATTGTTCTTGTAAACATTTCACATATTCCATTTATCTTTCGATACGCATTTCCGCGGACATCCTGCCACTAAGCAGTTTGACAATTTCATAACTTCTTTTTACATGATGTTCATTTAAATTTATGTCTGTATCATCAATGAATTAAAATATATCACTGATAGTCACCGGACATATGCACTTTTCTAAGCGAAAGCCATTTTACATTTCTCAAAATTGACATCGCACGCATACCCAGAAGTACTCAAGTCAAAATGTCCCTAAACTATTGTCTAAAATACCCGTAGTTTTATTAAGAATGCATAAAGAAGTGTGAAATCCCGAAAATCATGCAAATATCAGTATTAGTGCTTAGAGTAATTTAAATAATACTGCTCTGGTACCTTTATTACAATGAAAAGACAAAAGATGTATACTTCCATTTTACTTCCAATTAATTTTATACTATCACAATATAAATCCAAAATCTAACTAGAGCGAAGACAGGCAAAGCCATTTACATTTCCCCATCCCTCTTTACACACAACTAAAGGCAACGTCGTGAGGTTTCGAGCAATTCCATTCGACGAATCAAAGTCTGATGATAAAGTATATTTATCAAGTATGCTTTTGTCACATAAAAATATATTTTAATTGATATCACGCACTTTGTAACACTGATTTTGATTTTGAAATCAGAATCTGTTCATCAGGCATCACATTTTTAACAAAATGTTTCCCTGACTTTATCATGCAACATCAAACATCAGCTTGAATGACATTTTCAAATCATTTATGCACTGTCTATAATCAGTCATGATTAGGTAATATTATGCGAAGTTTTGATTTATAAACTGCTATTCTGAAATAATGAAGTCAAATTTAATGGATGAATCTCCTAAAAAAGAAACAAACATCTTGTAATTTTCATCACAGATAGCATAAGTGAACTTCAAAATGCTCCTTTCGGAGAAGGATAATTTTCTATACTGCAGTGATGTTAATTCATTATTTGAAACTTCGAGATATTCAAGGTAAACTTAAAAATACGGACACAGTTCATAGTGCTCTAGGAAGGAAACCTGAAAGTAGTCCTGCTTCATAACGAAACTAAGTATCTCCCAGAGCCATTTTCTCAGTTTGCACTTCTTGAAGAATCATTTGAATTTTATACAGCTACAGTAAATAATTTTACGAAATTCTATGATCCGAATACGTTGTATAATATCCTATATCTAAAACGTTCAAAATGTATGCACAAAATTATTTAGATTATGCTTTCATTGAAAGAACAAACAAGATAATTAGTTTTAATAAAACCTGAGAATTATATGTAATTAAAAATATAATAATGCTTTTAAAACTCTCAGCGAAGTTTAAACGCATTAGCAACGTATATTAACCGAGAATGTATTAAAGTGTAACCATTCATAATTTTTTTACGCTTTGTAAGGCAACGTGTAAGATTATAGTTTGTTTGAAGACGTATGTATCATTCTTGTTATTTTTCTTAGGTTTCCCTACACCTAATGTCACCTGGTGGAAGGACAATAAACTGTGGGATAACACATTTCAAAAAACCCAAACTGGTGTTATCAATGAGATGAAGTTGAACAACCTCAGCCGATTGGAACTCTTTGCTACATTTCATTGTAAAGCGCAGAATACCATGCTTACCTCACCAGTATCGAGGACCATTGTCTTAGATATGTACCGTAAGTAGCATTTAAAATTCCTAGCTAAAATATTGGTTGTTTGAGTAGCTAGTGCTTCTCGAAAGTGTGAACAGGAGAAAACCAAGTTACCAAATAAGATAATTTCGATCAGGAATGGATGATGAGGCAATTTTACAAACAGATAATTTACTATTAAATTCAATTTCGTAAAGAAATACCACACAACGTTTTTTGGGGGGAGGGAGGACGGGCCAACGTGCAAAAAAGAGGTTTTACTTGCTTAATATATATATTTACATAATAATAAAAATAACAAGTATCATTTAGATGATATTATGGCCGCCGAAATATTCTAACTTTTGTGTGTTTGATGCCCCTGGAATGCATAAAAGAGTGTGAGCACAGGGACTATTGGAGATCTGTAGAAGATTACGGACAATATAATATCATTATCATTATAAGGGCACAGCCCCTATCCTCCTAGCTGGCACAAGCCGGCCGTATGAACAAAAAATGGCACTGGCCAGAAAAAAATAAATATAAGGAAAAAAACAAAACAAAAGGTCTAAAATCTTAGTGCCGAATTCCAATTCTATCTTTGCTCGTATTTATAATTTTCATTATCGTCTCTTTAAAATCTTTCAAATTTGAATAGTTCCTTTTAAAATCTTCCTTAACCCATATTTTATTATTGTCTTATATACATGATATTACCTACTTGATGCAAGTACAAAAAAGTGCTAATGTTTAAACTATTTCTTTCACATTGTATTATTGCTAGAAAGTAGCTTGTTATATTAGTTATTTTCTTTTAAATTTTTACTTTTACAAATCAGTTTCTTTTAAAACATACAAAAAGGACTAATTTTGATTTTTGCACTTTATTTCTTTTGAACGCATACAAAAGGGAACAAAAGGGTAAAGTAAAAAGTGTGGATTTATTTCATATAAAATAGGTCTTCATTAATGTGAATGACAAAATATCCGAAATAATAATATGTTATAGATCCTTATTTTGCTTTATTTTTAGAGCGTCCTATATACAGGACAAAGGTAAAATCGACTATTATATGACGTTTAAACGTAACATCGTTTTGGAGTGAAATGTTTACGTCTGTTTCACCCCCTCGCTGTAAAATGTTGCGATCATCTGTTTCTTGTCCTGCGTCCCCTTCTGTAAAGAATTATATTTACCATCTGAAAGCTGTTTCACACGTTTTCTTTGTATGAAAGAAATTTACTTTTGTGAATGTTTATTTTGTAAGGTATATTTATTTTACGCATCCAAAATGAGTCGAAAATTTTTAACAGCTGAAGAAGCTTTCGAATCTTTTATCACATTAGATGATGAAGATACTGAACCAGAAATGGTAGTAACACCACTTGATCCAGATGCAGTCAGTGACAATGAAGAGATAGACGATGATTGCACTAAGCACAGCCAAGCTATTTGTGACGAAAACGCAGCAGTAACTGTAGAAACAGCAGAAACTGTGGAAATTTTAGCAGGAAATGGAGATTATGAAATATGCGTGTCAAACCTTGATTGGACAGATTGCGTTCCTAAATATTCGCCATGCTTCAGAAATATTTTCTCAAAATTCTAATGTCTCCAACTGATTTTGTTTCTGGAAAATCTCCTACAGAAGAGTATGTCGCTGAAAAAAATGATAGACAAAGCTGTTATCAAGAGTAACACATACGCTGAGCAGAAAATTAATCATAATTTTTTATTGAAAAAATCTGATGTGTATACCACATGACTTTCTTGTACGGAATATTAAATTATACGCATTTTTTCTTGCATTTCGTTTAAACTTACTGGATTGAATTAAATCTACTTCGCCGACAGCGCATAAACCACAATAGAATAAATGCATCCTTTAAAATTCATTCTGTTTACCATAGAGACACTCTGGCGCTAAATTCACTTAACAGTATTATATTTCGTTCATGTTATAACTCAGAATGCACAAAACCTATATCAACTTAAGAATTGTCTAATCGTTGCCACATGTTCTATTCAAATACTATAATAAAGCTAGAACGATGTATAAAAGAAATTAAGCAAACAAAACAAAAATGAAACAGTTTTTCACAGACGCTTGAGTATTTCTCATTCAATTAATTCAGTTCTCACTTCGCGACAAGGCAAAAATACATAAAAACTCAAACTACCTGTATTAAAAATTACGAAGTAAATCTCAAACACTTGTTTCCTCGAAAAAATTCCAGAAAGAATTAAGCATGATTTAATTGGCAATAATAAATGAATGCTTTATCTTTGTTGTTGGGAAGCTAAGTTTCTCTAGATTGGCAACAAATTCACTAGTCTCCTGTTTCAAATGTAAATATTAATGGCCGCCATTAAAAAAAGGCTTAGCGGCAATTAAGCAACTTTAAAATTATTCATAATTCTAAACATATTGCATACAGATTTACTAAAGGCATAAAAACCTTAACCGAATCATTTTTAAAGCAAGAAATGTAGAATTTACAAGCACATAAGAGTAAAGAAACTGTGATCACTGAGCCGGGTAACAGAGTGGATATATATATCAATATATTTATATACGTTTGGTGCTGCCGATTGCAACCAAAATACGAGGCGCACATCTACATGTTATGGTAGTCCTATATACAAAATTTCAACGTTCTGAGGCTACTCGTTTTTGAGTTATGCGAGATACGTACGTACGTACATACGTTCGGACAGACGCCACGAAAAGTTCTCTTCAGAATTCATTTTAAAGCAGTTTTATAATTTTTTTGGAGGAAAAGAGTCTTTTATTCTGTCCTTACTTACAGATATCACGCAAAAACATCGTTAAATTGCTTTAGAAAGCGGTCAAAATGGATATTTTCGTTGAAATATGCTGCCTGAAACCTTTCGCGATTACAATACTTCCTTTTTACTTCGTACAAGGAAGTAAAAATGTATGAACTTAAGCAATTCTTAGGTATACATTTTTAAAGTAACTGCCACATTTTGCCACGTGAAAAAATGTACTGGAAAAACGCGCTAGACGCAGGAACTTTACTATTTCATCGAGAAATGCCACGAAACAGATATTTTGAAATCAAGCGCTACATTCATTTCATTGACAATAGCACCATTGATTCGGACAGCTATTACAAAGTACGTCCACTTTATGATTTACTGAATGATGCTTTACAACAATTAGGTGTATTTTACGAATATCTAAGCATAGATAAAAGAATGGTGAGCTGTTTCGTTCGGCATGATTGTAAAATATGTATGAAAGAAACCGAAGCTCTTAATCTTCTAGAATATCGACGGGCTATAGGAGTCAGCCATTTGGGTATTATCAATACCCAAGAACATTCAAGGCAAAACATTATGTGCGCAGCAGAGAACTCCGGACTTCTTGAAAATGTAAACTGATCATGTGATTGTCTTTTGACAATCCCTGATGGACGTCAACTTCCTTATCAATCTAAAAATTGTACAAGGCAACCAACAAAAATTTTTAAATAATCTATTATTGGCTAATGTTCGAGCGGTTTTTCAACATTCCATTCAAACGTATGTGCTTGAAAGAAAATATTGCCCTGTGACTTCCCAGCAATAGATTTGACCATCGTCCTATATATATGACAGCCTGTAAACTCAAAGAAAATAAAAGTTTCGTATACTTTTCAATTTATTGTCTTTTCTTACCTATTTATAAAACAAAATTAGAAATTTCAAACAAAAATTTTAATTTCTTCGATTATTGGTAAAATATGGTTTAAAACTCCTGAGGAAATTTTGCTAATGTTGAATTTTGTTTTGTTTATTAGCTTGCTCCGTGCTACAATATCTTATTAAATTTAATATTAAGTATTATTTTGTTGATATGCTTGCTACATGCAACATTATCTTTGACTTATATCCAGCAATGTGGAAGGAAAGTTAACTTAGAATCGCAGTGTTGCTTGAAAACTTCTGTTAGTGTTAGTATATAATATCTGCATTTATTGCCAAACGTTTTCTATGCAAAGCAAACTTTGGAAGCAGAGAATGCTCTCAGTTTCCAAATCTTTCAAAGTTGGAGAAGAGATAAAGATTTGCTTGCTTATGCTGAACAGGGCTCTTCGTTAGATTTGAAGATATTCTTCACTTGGTTGTTCTAGGTTGGGTGTTGTACCATTTTGCACGTAGGCCAACAAACTCAGATAAACCCATACAAATACAGGTGCAATTGTTTGAATTGACCATAAATGAAGAGTTGAAACTAAATGTGTGAACATGGATACCACAGGTTCCGGTTACAAAAACAGGTACTAATTTTATGTCCTGCATTATGGGTCGTAGCGATGTTGCTTATTCCTTTCTCTTCTTATTTAGTAGAACGTTGACTTAATGTAGCTGTGAGCCTCATCACGAAGAAAGGAAACCGAGTGGAAATTAACGCTCATTGAGCCATACGAATGTTACTCATAAACATAGCCCCCAAACTCATATAACCTCATATCATCCCATTAGGCTCCCCAATCTCATTGAATAAAAAAAAAATCTCTCTGTATTTAAAAAAAATTATTAACGTAATATCAATAAATAAGTACCAAAATGCTTTATTTATATTTTATTTTTCCGTCACCATTTACCATTCAAGACATCGGACTTAAATGTTTAATTCTTCTATTATACAGTCATGTAGTGTTATTCCACTTGGGGGTTCATGGCCATTTCTTTTCTTTAAGAGAAGGGGGCCATGGGCATAGTAAGTTTGGAAACTACTGCTCTGGATGAATATAATATATCCGACTATACTTATTTTAATAGATGCATGAATAATATAAATGTAAATATATAATTTATAACTTTCATATAAAATTTAATTGATAAAAATTATTTTAACAATTTTATTAAGAATTATTTTTATCTATTTTAAATTTTATTTTTTGAAATTACAAGTACATTTCCCTATATTTCAATAACATAGAATATTGAATAATAGTTATATTGATTTACAATAATCTTAGTGAGAACACTAAATAGAATATTTTTAAAGAATTCTAAACCGTTATATAAAATAATGTCCACAAAGAATTTCCCTATGAGCGAGGCTCACAGATTTTCCACTTTTGCCACAATATAATGCGTACCTAAATTGCTGTCTAAAATATGTATCTTCGATTTTACATTATCGCTATCAGCTTCATTTTCAATACTAGTATATTACTTCGCTTCTTATATCTTGTGCATCAAACTCTGCTACAGCATCTCCTTCTACTAGGTAATTCACTTTTAGAGACTTAAAACAATTTCCACATTATAAACATTTTTTATCTACATAGAAATTTCCAAATTCTTTCATCTGTGAGTCTCAAGACTTCTACGCTATTTTTTTAAATCCGACACTTATATTCTGCAAAAGAGTTTTATTACAGTACGATAAATTTCCGTTCAAAAATCTTTCAAGGATAGATTGTTAGGAACTTCTTTAAGCGAAACGATTTATTTAAAGAAATTCTTAAAAGAGTATGGATAGTTAGCGAGACACTTTTAAAGCACGAGGACATAAAAAATGTAGATATTTTAAAAGTAAGCAAAACGTAGTCTTAATTTAACGTCGATTTTGAAGAAATGCCATCAGCTTTTGAGATGCTCAGATACAAATCCTTCTTCTAGCGCAGCAAAAAATATATTTGTAAAAAATACGAAGAGTAATAACCATTTATGCTCGAAAAGTAGAATTGAACAAATCTTGGATAACTGCTCATTGTTACCCACTTAACAGAAATTTAATTTTTAGCAATGGTGAAAGGGATGCAAGGAGCAAAACAAGTTCAAAACTATAAATGGTGGAGGACATTCTTAGTATGGTAATGACTTTCTTATATCCAGTCAACGGTTCTCATTATTATCAATCATGAATTACAAAGTGTAACCATCAAACATTTCTTGCAGATACCAACTTTTAAATTTTAGACAAAAAGCAAATATAAACTCGGATTTTCCCTTTCCATCGTTACTATCACTATTTATGTATGTTTTCATAAATGTTTAATAAATAACATTCGAACTTTAGTGGCATTGGAAAAACATTTTCATTTAAGAAAAAAAATTCTGTCCATTGGGTGCTTTCAAAACGTGCATGCGGTTGTCCTGCAATTTGAATTTCACATTCCTGCCTTAAGGAATACGCTTTCAAATGGGAGAATTTTCTTATATACATATTTAAATATAGTTTTATTTTATTTATACATTTAAATATATTTATATATTTTTATCATGTTCAACATATACAAAATATTTACATGCTGTATTTCGTAAAAGTGTTTTTCTGTCTTCTGTAGTATACCCTCTGACAGTGAGAATCACAAGTAGGCCGTTACCAAGAGCTGCAGGTAGAAGAGTAGATTTAGCGTGTGAATCGGAAGGCTCAAGACCATCGGCGAAGCTTTCTTGGTTGCTAAACGGCAGTGCCCTCACTGATCACATCGAAACCGTCCACGATAACGTCACATCCTCTGTCCTCCGATTCCTGCCTAAATCTCAGCACCACGGTCTCCCACTCATTTGTCGAGCCCAGAATCCAAAGTTATATGACAGCAAATTAGATGACGTAAGAGTGCTCAATATCACATGTGAGTATGCCACTAAAAAAAGAAAAAAAAAATTTACTTTTTAAGACATAGCCTGGAAGCATAAAAGGACTCTATTTTTACTAGTCTAGGACTAGTGACTAGTCTATTGGATGACTCTATTTTGTATTACGACTCTATTTTGTATTACGAATTTTTCCACGAACTCGTGGAAAGCAGCAATATATTCATTATCGTATTTCATGCGTGTGGGATATTTATGAACATGTATGATATATTTATTAAATGTATAGACTTTTCAAAGGTTTTTGAGCCTTTTTTAAAACATTATGCTTCTAAATTTTAGGTCTAAAAATTTGAATGCTTGTATCCACTTTCAAAAATTATTCATTATAAAAAATGTGATGGTTTTGTACCTCTGTATATATAAATCGGGAAAGAAATATTTTGTTCAACTTATTACGCAAAAGCATTCAAAAGAGTAAACCTTAAAAACTCTTTACAGACAGAAAGAAGTGAAAAGAAAACTTTTTACAGGAAAGCTATGCTTTGCGAAATATTTTCTATCATAGCAGGTTATATAGATTCTAAATATTCCAAATAAAATTTCAGAAATTTAATTCTATTCATGGCGGCAAACATACAAATCCTCGTTTAAGAAAAATGCATCCCCAACTCCTTTTAAGAGGCATATGCCAGTTTTAAATCTAGGATTTTGTTTCACATTCGTTCATAATATATGTTTTATAAAAATTAATGTTTTGAAACAGTAGTGAATAAATTTTATATTTCGATTTTTGTGGAAATGTAATCGATTTTTTGGAATACTTTTACGAAGCTTCTCTTCTATTAAAAGTTTCCAAAAGGATCACCGACCAACCATGTCTTGATCAGCTTGTTGTAAGCTTGTGATTTGAGTTTTGGAAATGAACGAAATAAGAGCAGTTTTCAGATAATGACAGTTTTGGTTGTATCATATCTTTTAACAGAAATGTTCAAATTTAAGTTTTAAAATGCGCCCCGTATAAGCAAAGTTCTGAATTAGCGAGTTGTTTTGGATCTTATTAAATATCTGGAAAAGGAACCAGTAGCATAATATATAAAATTCGCTCCAAGGAAAAAGCTGAAATTACTTGGCTTAAGTCATTTTTAGCCGATGAAAGGGAAAAATGATTCATACAAGGAAATTTAAAAGGACTGTGTATAAATTTAATTCCGTTAGGTACAAAATTTCCAATTTTAGCATATCTACAAATGTCAATCTGGAATTTATGCTGATACTCTAATTTTCAGGCATCTAAAATACTCTGCTATATATATAATTCTACTCTGCTATATCTGAGAATAACTGCATATACACGTCCAAAAAACTTTTATTTGTGATACGTTGTTCATTTAAGGAAGACTTTCTATATTAATTTTGGTATAGAAAATACATAATTTCCTAGTACAGATTTAGAGGAAAGTGTACAATAATTTTGATTTCGTATATTTTTACTAAAAATGCCATACGATTGAAATTATCGCAGTCTAAAAGCTTGCCTTATCGGATATCATCATTAACTGCAAGCATGAGTCTTAAACGCACTGTTTTAAGGTTAGGCTGATAGCTCTTTTATTACCATCTATGTAAACGAAATTAAATTTTATGGTAAATTAGAATTTATTTATTTTTTATTAGTAGTTTTATGGTAATTTAGTATAATATTAAAATATGTGTTCCATATTTCATGCATATGATTTAAGTGTAGATATGCAAGACATCTATAACTAATTATAAATAAAGAAGAATAAAAACAATAAAAAATAAAATATGCCATTCTAATGCAAAAGATGCAAATATATTTATTGCCAGAAGAAATAATTTACTTTAACAAGCATGTAAATCATTATTCTTAGCTCAATGGAAACAATGCTTTCGTTTGCTTTTGTTATAATAATGATAAATATTTGGCATTAAACTGTACAAATTTCTTTTTCAAATGTCGTGCACGATTGGCAATTAATTGTGAATGACTTTTAATTCTGCCTATTCCATTGTGAAACTTTTTTTCTTGAATATGCATTTCGGAACATTAGATTTATTTTTTCATCAGTTTTTTTTTAATTCCTGAGGTAATTAGTTATGTTGTATCTCAGAGATAGGAAATGTAATTAAGTGTTTGCTTTTTTCATTACAAATCTATTAATTTTGACTGCTTAAGAAAAAACATTGTGTAATGCATAAAAAGAAAAATTATTTTAAGTTTCTTAATAAAAACGAACTTAATTTGAAGTAAAGTTTTCATCGTCTGGACGTTACTTTTTTTTTTTTTTTTTTTCTTCTTCTTCTTCTTTTGGCCGAAGTAAAAAAATTAAGGTGTGAAGTTTATAAGGTACTTTTCTGTCTCCTTTCCGCATGCCGTCACAGTGTAACTAGAAGCACACTCAATGCGTATTTGGGAGGTCCAGAGTTCGAATCCTTGCAAGAGCATTGCACATTCCTTCAGTTTCCTGGCATCGAAAAATCGTAAAAAATTATATTACAATGATGCCCGAACTAAAACGGTGGTGGACCATTACTCCTCACCTGCAGGATTCGATAACAGGGTAAATGGGAAGTATGTAAGGTGTTTTCTTTCTCCTTTCTGTATGCCTTCGTGATGTAACTGGAAGCACACTAGGCTCGTATTCGGGAGGTCGAAAGTTCGAATCCCGATAAGAGCATTGTACATTTTTCATGTCCATTCATCGGTATAACCTAATGATTCTAAAAGCTTTTTGGACTAAGACTAATCGCGTTCAATGCAAAATCCAATGCAGATTTTAATTTTGGCTAGTGCTTATAAAAAAATTCTTAAGAGTTAAAAGCGTTTTGCAATAATTTGAAAACCTGTTTCAAATCTCATATGAAATACGTGCGAATTTAGCAGCTTTAAAAACCGCTATTAATCTAGCCAAACTTCTTCCTTAAATAGAAATAAAAAGTTTATATGTTTGTAGAGTCATTAGGTTTTTCTTTATTCTGTTAGAAATGCTATGCTCGCATCATTATGCAGATTTTTGCATCATTTACTTTTTCTTTCATTTTATTTTATTTATATTCACATATATTATTATTCAGTTTATTCATTATTTTACTTATATATTATTTTCTCTTTATTTGCCTTAAAAGAATAAAGTTACGTGTCGGGGAAGTTTCTGTAGGCAAGAGTTTCTAAATTACTTTGGTTTTCTGAAAATTTTTTTTCTACTCTTATTTATTAATTTTTAATTTTAATTCTGGTCTTTTAATTTCTAATTTCTCAAAATTCCACTTGTTTAAATTTCTTTTTAGTAATTAACCACATTTGGTATTACTTTTGGTTTTGACTTTTACCCTTGACTACATGGATGACGAAACACGAATTGAATGATTGAAGAGTTAGGTTTGGAGGCAACTTCCCCTTGATAAGTCTGTCTCCTGTCTGCTCAACAATCAGTCACTTATGCATTTATATAAATAATTTTTAGGATTAAATAATTTTAGGGATTTTGTATTTATTAATGAATTCTGATACTTGCACTTGATTTACATATGCTCTCAATTTAAATGATATTTTAGATTAGTTCGCAACAATAATTAATCATTTATTTATTTGCATTAAATTTCATTTAAATTTATTAACTTTAATTTCCTTTTTACGTATAGAGAATGTTTGTTAATTTCAAATTATTTTCTCTTTAGTCACTTTCAGTTTCTTCAAGCATTATAACAAATTCTCGATGATGCTGAACTTGTCCCCGGATAACGTATACGTACTTTCCTACATTATGATATATCTGCACACTTTTGGCACAGAGAGTTTCTTGATAAATAATGAAATGTATAGCGCAAAAAATATTCTGAAAATTTTCTTCTTTCAGTATGTTTCTAAATTTTACATCTGCTCCATTTTTTACCAACCATAGCAACTGTACCGTCACTTGCAAATCCAATCATTTTACTCAATTAATTTATATTTATTTATTAAAGCTTTTTTTTTTCAGGGAAAAAAAGTATTCTGTGCAGCAGTTTTTCCTTTCCAGTGGAATTGTTTCCAGTAATTCCTCTATTATTTTACACTCATCAGTAACACGCCAAAACCGTACGAAAACGACAAGTTGTGCTATCCCTGTGATTTCAGTTTTCTTATCAACTGCTTTTCAGAATGCTACAACTACACTAACTTCCCATTTATCTTGGAAAAAAAACATCTTTCTTCTGTACTTTTCTTTTACCATTTGTTAAGCACATCGCTTACATTTTAATCTCTTAATTAAAATTACATTTAAAATTTTATTTACAACTTTAATTCCACAAAATAAACTTACGAACCAAGACTCAAACGTTTTACATAATTTCAAATGGTACTGATGTAGCATAGATTTAACGACAAGCACATTTATTTAGCAATTCCATCTAATTAGCTGGAACTGCGCAGCTTGTACTACATCCATCTTGCCAACTAGTGACTGAATGATGTAAAATAAGATATTATCTCAATAGGGATAAATAAATAAGCAGATAGATACAGCAAAATATAAAATTTTTACCAAATCTTGGCTGGCGAATAAATTTATTGATTAAACCGACGTCCTACCTTGGACGAATCATGCGACCTGGCGTGCAAGAATACAAAGCTTGTAAATTTTTCATTTAACTGACATCCTAAATCTATTCAATATAGTTCTGTTTCATTCAATAGCAGTCATGCACATAAACGCGATCCATATGTATTCAATATTGTTTATATTTATTGTTGCGTTCTACAGGTTCGTGGATTTGGAGTGATTGATGACAATGCTTAATGAAGAATCAAAACACATCATCATGAATAAAGATGTGTCTTGATGAAGATTTAAAAAAAAAAATCAATTTATTCGTCAGTACTACACAGATGCGTTACAGTCGTCGAAAAACTACGACACGATTAACAACCCAGCCTTCAGGTTACCAGGTTATAACGGTGAAGACAGCTTCACGGCAAAGTACTAAAGTGCAGCTCTCGACTCGGTTGATCTATGAGCTCAAAGCACTACTACTGAACTCAATATATTCTGCTAGTCCGCGTACAGGCAAGATATATAAAGCTTTTGACCTGTCTTCGAAAGCATTCTTGAGGAAACCACAAAGAATTCGTTCTAGAATGTTCTCGCTCCATCTATGGCGTATCACCAATTTTGAAGCTAAATGTCGCCAAATGAGAGATTTCACGTCAAATCTGGCAACCCTGCCTTTCTTAGCTGCTTTATAGTAACCCTAAACCCGTTTTGCGGGGAAAGCTATCTTCACTTCCTGAAATGCGGTGAATTAATGTCCTTTTTTCCGTTAGGTTCTTTTTGCGGGTCTGTCAGAGCGCTGTTATATGCGTTTACATATGTATATTTGCTGTCTGCTAGCTCTAGCTTCAAACTCAGTTTGAATGTAATGACTGCTGAAATGTTTGCTAATGCTTTTCTATTTCCTTAATAACCATTATATTGCAGTCTAGTGTGCAATGAATTTATTCTATATCGAAATCTGTAAGCAAGGTATTAAAACGATGCATAACTGAAACGTTTTGGCCCACCGCGTGCGGCAAGCGAGCTACCAGACCACTGTCCTAAAGAGCAAAGTCTCTCCACATCGTTTCCGAAACAAAGATTGCTATCAGCCGTGAAGTGCATGTTATGCCACAGGACGTGTTAAGACGCGTCGTGCAAGTCTTCTTGCCTTGCCTGGAATAATGTATTCAGGCAGAAAGAAAACATTTAGAAGACATTGATTTCAAGGTTCACTGGTGTCTGCACTGTCTAGATTATGCATTGCGTTATGTTCCTATTTGCATAGTGCTATTTCACACTCATATAAAATTACTACAAGTACTAACCGTAACCGTCTTTTTGTTGCTAATTAGAAATGCTTGATACACTATGCACTTTCATGATAGGAAACTTACCATGTCATTCAAATATACGTGAAATTTCAACTAATTCTGAATTACATAATCACATTTATTTTTATATGCAGAAAAAGCTACTAAAAGACGTATTTAATTTAAGGACTGGCCATTATAAATGTTTTATTGTAGCGCTTCAGGTGTATGGGCACTAAAGCGTGACATTTCGAAATTTAAAATGTAGCAAATTATGAGTTTGTTTCTCTACGAAGCTGAGCTGCATTATTAGAAAATTTCCTCCCTTTATGTAATGTGCCAAAAAACACCAACCAATCAACTATGTATAAAGCTAACTGTACTTTACATCTGACACTATAAAAGGCTTTTTTAATATTTTTGCGTTCTGCGGGTTTGGTGGATTTCTAGTGATTGACGACAACACTTGATGAAGAATCAAAACACAATTTATTCGCTAGTATTACACAGGAGCAGTCGTCAAAAAACTACAATAAACATGCTGAAACAATCAGCAACACAGCCTTCAGGCTACAACGGTGAAGACAGCTTCACGGCGAAGCACTAAAGTACAGCTCCCGACTCTGTTCGGTTGCTCTCAATCTAACCTTTGAACTCTACTATAGTGCTACTGAACTCAAGACACTCTAGATACTACTACTCTCCGTGTACAGGCAGGGTATGCATAGCATTTGACTGCCTTTGAGAACATTCTCGGAAAAACCGGTAAGAACCCGTTCTAGAATGGTCTCGCTCCGTCTATGGCATATTGCCAACTTTGTCGCAAAATGGGCGATTTCGCACTAAATCTGGCAACCGTGCCTTTATTTACCCCTTTCTGGCAACCCTAATCCCGCTTTATGGAGAAGCTGTCCTACTGAAGCTGAGCATTTCGCAACCATATTATTACGAATTTTGCACATAGATAGATGATTTTAGTGCAATTATATGTGAAATTGTATTTTCTAGTACAATGTAATACTAAATATAGAGAAGGGAAGTTTGCCGGTAAATTAAGCATACAGGGGCAAGTCTATTTAACATTGAGTAAATAGCTGTTGCTCTAATTTGGCGAGATATCACTAAGCTGGCAAGGGTTTTGTCGACTTTTTAGCCAAATTTGGGGAGAAATTGCCAAACCTGGAGAAAGTTTGGCGACATTTTGGTTCGGTCCCTGTATCTCCGCAACAGGTATTGTAACTGAATAAATGTAACTGGTCACTACATTAGTTGAAGCCGTAACTTGACCATCATATGCCATTTAGTAATTTCGAGAAACAGAAACTACTAGGAATATTTTAGCGGCCGGTTGAAAACTATATAAGATCGGAGAGAGCATCTGTTTCTGTTGTCCGTCAAATTCTTTGTTATGCAGCTCCTGCCTGGAATACAAATCGAAATATATAATTTATCATCCAGCTTAATGGGAAGACCATGAAAAGGGTCAGAGAACTAAAACTCCTGGGTATTATATTGGATGAAAAGTTCACCTGGCTGCCTCACCTTAAAGCGCAAAGAGAAAAGGCTCACCTAATCGCAAACAATCTGCAAAAAATGCAAGGCCCGCACTGGGGCCTTCGGCACAATATCTACAAGATACTTTACTCCACTGTCGCGGAGAGGGTCTTAACCTACGGAGCAGCCATCTGGGCAGCCCCGATGACAGTCAGAAAGGCAAAATTGCTAAGTAGTGCACAGCGACCATTTGCCCTGGCCATAACGAAGACCTACAGGACAACGTCGACTGCGGCCGCTTCGGTATTAGCAGGGCTTATGCCGCTCCCAATCAAAGCGCAGCAAGAAGCCTCAATTGCAAAGGTGACGCAACTCCAACAGCCATGCACATATGGGGATACATGCTATCTGCCAGAAGTCTACGAAACACGCAGGTCCAAACTAAGCACACATCCGTCGGAATATGGACTGGGCATAAGGACTTTCCACTCACCAGCGTTAACCCCGCGCTTAGACGGACCAGGGGCCGTGCTTTATACAGACGGGTCAAAAATTGATAACGCTGTAGGCAGTGCCTATATAGCCTACATAAATGGAAACATAGCAAAGGAATGGAAGGGCCGCCTGGGCGCACAGAACTCAGTGTTCCAAGCGGAAGTAGTTGCCCTCACAAAGGCAGTGAAATGGGCAATTGACACACGGCAGAGTAGAGCTACGATATTTACTGACAGCCTGTCAAGCGTTTATGCTATCAACAACCCTCTCCAGCACTCCGCACTAATCTCGCACCTGCAAGAAGTCCTCCGTCTACAAGAAAATTCAATGAGAATCCAAATTTCCTGGGTGAAGGCGCACGCCGGAATCCAGGGAAATGAAGCAGCAGACGCACTTGCCAAGGAGGCTGCCCAAAATGAGGAAACGGAACAGATTCAGGTGCCCCTGCCCCGGTCATGCCTAAAGAGGCAAATAGAGGAGTCCGCCATTGGAAACTGGCAGAATGAATGGGACCAAATCCCGCAAGGCCGCAGAGCATATGAGTTCCTGCCCAAGGTAGAGGTGGACTGGCTCATCTCAGCGCCCTACCTCACGCGATATATAACAGGCCACGGCCCCTTTCCGACGTACTTTCCAGAAAGGGGGTCTAGCAACAACTGATATGTGTGTTTGTGACAACTTGGGCTCACCAGACCATTATGTCACGGAGTGCCCCTTAACAGCAGAATGGCAAATCAAATTCCCAACCACCAATGTTCTGCCTTTCAAACGCCTTCTCGTAAAACATCGAGGCACGCGGCAAAAGCTTAAAAGCATAATGGACAAGCTAGAAAAAATGGGCATAGACCTCTGCAGGCCGGAATAGGGCACATGCAATAAACACAATTGGCATAACGATTTTCAAAGCTTACTAAAGTAGCTAGGACAGTAATGGTATGTGTATCCGTAGTATGGAAATGTAACTGTTTTTAGTTATCCACGAGCCGACGTGTCGTTAAAGGCTATTAGCACAGTAATGGACAGTGCACATATAATACTGTAGATGTAACGTGGCATGTATTGAGCACACATCTGTTAAGCGTCTTACAACTGTGAAGTCTCTAGATGGTTCCGAGATAGACCCGAGTAGTCATAGAAAGCCGTCCGTGCGCCCTGTCCTGCTGTCACCTGTCACCTGCTTCTCCAAATCAGCTCTATCAACTCCAAGTGGTGCAGAATAAATTTCTACCCATTATTACAGATGCTGACTTTCTCATCCGCAACGAACTTCTTCATAGAGATCTCAAGCTTGAGACCATCACCGAATATATTAAAAGAACAAATGAGAAGTTCTTCACAAAAGCAGTCCAATGCGACTTCGTGAACTATTCTCAAGTCTTCAACTATGAAATTCTCTTTGATGATCGCAACATACGTCCACTGGAAGCACACATTATCATGGATGGAGACCACTAGTTCTTCTCTTAGCTCCTCAACTCGTGGCTGTTTATACTTCCATTTTATCTGATTTAGACCGTGTTGTTTTCTAAGCTGTTTGGACTTTTTCTTGTGATGTTGTACTGATTGATGTTGTGTTGTTCTTATGCTGTATGGGTTGAATTAGTGTTGTTTTATTGTTGTATTGATCTTTTGCTGTTTAGTAGTGTTTATTGAATCATGTTTTGTATTTGTCATTGATCATTTGTCATTGGATCCTTTTGGATTTTTCTCCATTCTTGTCAAGTTTTATCATCTGCCAGATAACTTTGGCCGTTTTTCTCTTGGCACATCTCTCCTTTTCCTTTCCTCCGTTTTCTCTTCAGAGATGTTATCCTCGTCCAGATTTTACTATGTCATGTCCCCTGGGGCTTGATTTCATGAACCGGCAACGTTGCGTCAGGCAATAGTTCGGTATATCTAAATGTTTAAGTCTAATTTCCACTTGTTATTTCAGTGTTAGTATAGTACTGATATATCTCCGGGTTAGCTTCGCTCTTTAGATGCGCTTTGCATTGCGTTGTATTTAACGTTTTTTATAATTTTGCAGTGTAACTACTGAATGTATTCTGTGATACTGTGAAGAGTTGTACGACTATTTTTGTGGGAAGTTCCACAACTCTAAAGTGTTTCTTTTGATAAAATTAATTTTATTAACTTAAATTTTATTATCGGACCTGCGTACATTCAATCTCTTACGAACCCGTATGCACGCAACAATATTTATGTATAACATAGTGCATTCAATGGTTGGATTTCCTTTCCGTCTGCATAATCACCGTGTAATGCAGTGATCAGTATGTATGTGATAGTAATTTGAAATTTACATTTTGCATTGCGTAAGATCTAATTTTTTTTTCCTTAATATACTCGTAATTCATTATGAATTTATAATATTGTTATTGCATTAAATTTAACTCGAGCTAGAATATATTTTATAATCATGTAAGTAAAACAATAACGATTATTTTTAATATTAATTTTAGAATTATTTATTGTTGCATTGAAAACATTTCTTTATAGCATTTTAGAACGCTTTTAATTGAAATTTCAAATGTTCACATTATACGTTTAATAATAGGAATACTATTCTAGACGATACTGTGACGTTTGATACAAATTATTCAGGAACAGAAATCTGCGAAAATGTTTTTTTAATCTAAGTATCTTTATATTTGTTGCGCGTTTGTGAAATGAAAAACAGCAACGTCTAACAAGACTTGAGTATTTATGGCATGTATGCGATACAACAGCTTAGAGTACTATTCTTAAACTTGATTTTAAGCCATTTTGGAACTTAAATTGTCATTACATTTTGGCCATTAGAAAGAAAAGAAATTTAATAATCTATGCGATCGACATAACTTACGTGGTATTTTTTACATTGGTGACAAAAATCTCTTTTAAATTGTTATCCAACACACTGTGCTCTCAGAAAGTGAGCTACTAAAACTCATCCTTAGAGAGTACATATTAAGAATTTTGGTTAGAAATATGTCGAAAACAGAAAAGAATTTCCTCTTTTTATAACAGAAAGTTTTTCCTCTTCTTCAAATATCTTTATCGAAGTACATATTTTTAAACTAAGCTGTTTAGAAGATGATAACTTTTTTCATACAATGTACAGATGAAGGTTACACAGTCTACTCAGTACTACGTTTTACTGAGTAAAGCAAATAAAAGCTAAGCTAATATTTGATATCTTTCGGATGTGGGGCGAAATCTGGGCAAAAACAAGCCCAAAGAAATGAAACATTTTGTTCCTCTTTGATAAACCTCATGACTTCATAACTTCATGACATGACCTTGACCTGGATTTATTCCAAGAATATCAAATTTTTAACAGATTGGTGCTAGATATGCTTCAGATAAAAATACAGAAAAAATCAGCAAAAAAAAAAAAAAAAATACAGCGAATGCAATTGTATTCTTGCGAAGTAGAGGAGAAGAAAAGTGCAGTAAAATATTTTGCGTAATTAATAGCTCAGAAAATTCCCTAAAATAATCCAATATGAATGATTTTTATCAGAAACGATTGATTTATATTAACTAAATTATACAAATCTATTTCATGTATTTTATTTTGATACAAATTAAATAAATTAAAGAGAACCTTACAAGCATGGACTTTTTGCTGAAAAAACGTTTAGTAATTTAAGCGTTGATACTTCATCTAAGCACAAAACCTACATTGAAAATCTAGTTACTTACTTTGCAGAGTTATTAGGTTTCCTTGAAGCAGGAGACATACACACTGTCCTCGCCGGGGCTCCAGCCCTGGATCTTTCGAATACGCTTCCTATTATGCCATGGGGAAGGGAGAAATAAAATACCTTATATACCCCCATTTTAAAGGACGAATAGAGATTAGGGAACTCAGTCGCTAAATCTTGGTTGTGACGAATTATCGCTCATCACCTTTTAGTTCGGATGCCATTTGTTGAGTCATTAGGTTTTCTTGAAGCAGGAGACATTGAAAATGTGCAGTGCCCTGGCCAGGACACAAACCCTGAATCTCTCGAATATGCGCCGAGTAAGCTTCCAATTACACCACAAAGACATACGGAAACGAGGGAGGCAATACCTTATAACGTATATAACATTTTAAAGGAATACATTGTTATTGATAAATCTTTTTCCCTCTTGATTTTCAAGAAATAATCTATAAAATGACCCATTTGGTATAACGTCTATTTTCACTCATCTCTAAAGGATCATAATAACACAAGTTGATTGTATATAAGAATATTAACTTGGTTAACTATTAATTATTCTTCTTATTGATTTTCGATAATAACATAAAATATCAAGCAGTACACAAACAGCACGGCTGCATGTTTTTCTGGCATTTTTTCTGAGAATTATTCTCTCATTAATCTCTGTTTTACAAATTATTCTTATTACTCCTTGCTTAGTGCATGCATATAATCCTACACGCACCTAAGCATGCAGTTTAAAACCGAAAATAAGTCGTAAATGGATCATGCATCCATGAGTTTTCTTCGGTCTCTGTCATACCTTCATGGAATTAAGTTAACTTTCAAAAAGGACTCAAAATGAAAGCATGGATAAATCGACAGATTTACCAAACTAAGTGCAATTATTTTGGTATTTCTATGATGTACGATACTTTGTGAACGTTCTTCGAAGCATGCCTACAAACATAGAGTAATCGATGTTTGTGGAGATGTAGTAATATGGTGGAAAACTAATTAATCTGGTGAAAAACTTAAAAGACATTCAAATCTGTAGTTTTAAAATGTTACAAATTGAAAATACAAGATCCAATAAAAATATAAATTAAAGAATTTAGGTTTTTTGGATTATAGCAATACACACATAAGAGCTACCTGCCTAAGGAGAGGTATGATATATCTCGGCATGGGACATTCATGAGCATTTTTGTAGAATTTGGAGATACTGCCCCAGTGTTTTTCACGGTTGTTTAATAGGTAACAGAATAACAGCATTGGCAAATTTTTTCGAAATGCAGTGAACATTTCTGTTGTCTGTTTACATTAGTAACTGAGTGTAGAAGTTAAAAATGCTTGATATGAGTGTGACGATTGTATATTGTGTAACAGAGATTCATTTAATATAGAAGGCTCAATGGAAGAACATTATTTTGTGCTGAGAAAAGTCTGTGGTATCTCTAATGTTAACACAGGGACATGAAATAGACTGCGTGAAGATTTTGAAATCACTGTTCGTAATGTTTCAAAAGAATCCAGGAGTTTTATATAGGTACATAGCCACGTATAAAACATACATATATCGCGTCTACCTTGAAAGTAAGCAACAGAATAAGATCTAGAATCCCATATCTTGTTGTTATGAGCAAGACGTTTCGTGTATCAACTTGATTATCCAAAGTTGTGGTCAATGTTTGGGATACCAAAGAGATGTTAATTACTGATTATCTTTAAGGGAAAAACAATCGCGAAAGCATGTTATGCAATGCTAATATTAAAAGCGGACGAGAAAAATTCAGAGTAAACGAAAAATGAAGCCGGAGAAATGATTTCCTTGTAACCATGCTGATGGGCGTCAGAAAGATTTAGCAAGGCAATGACTGTTGTAACTGATCCAAATACGCTATCCTCAAGCCCTAAATTTACTTCAACACTTTCTTTTTTAAAACATAAAGAATGATTTCGTTTGATATGCGTTTTTCATGAGATGATCATTTCTACGGCTGGTTTGGAGAATATGAAACAAGATTTTCTCTCTCTCAGGGATAAAATGCAGTGCAAGGAAGTTGGGAGAAATGCATCGCCATCAGAAAGAATTGATAAACAAATGGCATTTAGCCGCCACCGAAATACACTGCTCGCCAGTAAAATTACAACACCATGAAGGAAATTAAAGAGAAAAAAGGTATTTATTGTATGTAGACAGTATGGCATGAAGACAAAATGATTAAAATTGTAAGCAGTTGGAGGTTTTACACGAGTGCGAAATTAGAAGAAAAAGCTGCCACGCCTGGCAACTAAACGATCTTTACTTGGTTAAAGAAAGGCATGGAGTTGAACTGGGCTTGGATGACAGAAATGGACAACTCATTCCATACTGCTTCAAATCTGTGCCACACTTCATCCAGCCAGGTGAATACTAATCATTTGCATATCCCAACCTCTTCTTCCTCTCATGTGATTTTGACTTTCGTCAGCTCATTCCTTCTTGGTGCTGCAATTTTAATAACCAGCAGTGTATTTCCTTATACATATTCTAAAATTATTCTTTAATATTTTCTCCATGGTTAGTAAATCTTTATGATTATATGATTTGAAAGGCAACAAAACTATGTTAATTGACTACCAAAATATGTAGTTTCTTATTTTTTTTTTAAATTACTCTTTAATAATTTAACTATATCAAATGAATGTGATTCTAAGATCTAGAAGTTAGTTTAAAGTAGCACTTTAAAGTATGTTATTTCATATAACACTATTTCTCTTTCCTAGATATACCTCAAGTATCCCTCCGCTTGATAAAAGAAGAAGTCGGGCGCCAACCAAAAGAGGATGATTATATTCGTTTAGTTTGCGACATTGACGCAAATCCATCCGTCTTGAAAGTGGGCTGGCTCTTCAACGATCTACCTTTATCTCACAATCAGTCCAGTACTGATATCGTGAGTGGGAACACGCTCGTGTTCAAGCGTCTAACGCGTCGCAACCGTGGGCGTTACAAGTGTTACGCCATTAACGAGGAAGGCAGGGGCATCAGTCAAGAGCTCACTTTGAATATTAGCCGTAAGTTAAGAGCTATTATGCATTATTTCTCCTATAAAGTTTATCTCTAGGTTACCTATAAAGCTATCTTATATATACTTATTATTCTTAAATCATGATAGTCTCATAATTATCAGAACTTTTTATCTTTTCTGAAATGAATATTCTTCATCCTAACTACATAATTTATAGGTTACTAACGGGCTGCGACCAAAACTAATTTACAATTTCAATATACAGTTCAAAAGAAAATGCATAAAACATTTCAGTATGAATGAAATCAGCTCCTTCTTTCCAAGCAACAACCAATTCTTAAATAATTTTCTTTGTTGCCAATCCGGGAAACAAAACCTTTTCACACTTCAGATTAATATATATGGCATCATGATTTAAATTTAATGTAGTATGACAAACGTTTTTCAATATCATTAAAATAATTAACGTGACAATAACATATTGTTTCAATTATCCTAACCTGAAGCATAAACGTTACGAACAGCAGCTATTTATTTAAAATGCTGACATTAACGAAAAATGTTCTACCTGCAATGACGTCACATGCAATCACGTGCTTTCTCTTACGTCATAATATGACCTTATACAATAATAACATATGTAATATTTGGCAGTGTTATTTTTATTTTACATTTTGTAAAACTTACAAACTTTTGATTAACAAACTGTACGATTTGAAAGCGAGCAGTGGCAACACTTTTCGAAATAAAGCATTTTTATGTATAACGCGCGAGACTGTTGCCACTCGGGAAAATGAGTAAGAAAATTAGTGCTTTCAGAGTTTCTTATTTATATCTCGGCTGATTGAAGTCGCACTCAGTCGAAATGGCTTCCCACGAATTTTTGAAACCTTTCTTGATACTCAACTCTCCGCCGTTCAGGAGGAGATAATGTTATAAAGAAACAGACGCGCACAGCATAGAATATAGTCATGTTTTGGATTACACTCTGTTTGCTAATTGAACAAATAGGAACCAAAATTTCCTACAGCATTCTTTTTGTAAAATTCTGTCATATTTTTAACTGTTAAATCCTGCACGTTAATATATCAGATGTTGTATTTCACTGTTTTCTTAAAAAACCTTTAAATGTTTCATAAAAATGAGCGTGAAGACGTTTTCTTCGTGATAATTTTATTGATGATTATATCACATGGAAAATAAGAAGACATCCCTTGATTATTTTTAAAGTTTTGTTGCATTAACATTCTATAAATCTGTATTTTAAGAGATTATTCTCAATTTCAAAAAGAAAAGGAAAATCGGAGAAGATGTAAAAAAATGCCTTAGTTCTGCTTCTTCTAAAATCCTTAGCTTTGCGCTTTGCTGTTTGATGTACAGAACTCAGTCACTCGTTACTAATTTGCTCTATACTTGCTCTGCTCTAGTTTTCAGTTTACTCTAAAAACTCTTCTGAGAATAAAACCCTTTTATCCAAAATGCTTCAATGGCGGATTTTTCATTTTTAAACTTCTAGTGTGAAGCGTTTAATCTTTGCTCGGTGAATGTTCTTGCGATAGAACATATGCTTCAGTTTGTAAAGAAAGTTAAAGAATATATCTCAAAGTATTCTGGATATAATAAGTTAATTCCTTGCATTTTAATTTGCATTTAACTTCTTTATAATGCTGCTTAGCAGTTGAGTCAAAAAATTTCTCAGGTATTGAAAGCTTATTAAATGTTTAATTTTTCACTTTTTCAATAGTAAAGTTGTATCCTTTGGTAAATTAAAACATTAACTTTATTTTATTTACGAACTTAAAATTCCTGCAATGTCAGTTATACGATAAAAACAGAGGTTTTGCACTGAAATGAAAATATGAAAATTTTTCATGCTTCCTTTTCATTAAAAATTCCAAATACATCATCTTTCGCAATAATTTAAAATCTCTTCGGTACAGTTCTGACATTTTACTTACATTTAAGAAATAATTAAAACATTTGTTAGCATCTTTCCTTCATTTTTCGTATTATCATGTGCTCTCTCAATCCAAAGAATTATTCAGATTGAATTCGTAAACGTTGTAGTGTAATTTCAGAGGAAGAAACCCTAACTATATGACTTGTAGTAAATAAACGTTTGTCTGTGTGAATGGCTACCGCGCTTGCCTTGTCTTCAGAGAACACTGTTGCTCTAGTGAAATTCTAGATTGTTAGACATTAATCCGAGGGAGTAACTTAATCTTGATTTAGATGGCCTAGGATGGTTGTCCGACACACTAATGTTGTGCCCACCACTTGATAAGAAATATTTATACTATAGGCCATGTAAACTATGCATTCCAACTATTCACTGCTAAACTTAGAAGACTTATATTATGGTTTTGCATTATTTAATTTAACACTCACAAGTGATGAGTGTTAAAATAAAATGGGTCTTTGGTAATAAGAAGGCGTTAAAGGTAAAGTATTTAAATTCTTAAATCGTCGACTAAGATTACGTTGTGTCCGCAAAACCCATTGATACATATGAATATGAGATGAGTTGTGTGACGTAGGGAAAGAAACATATAATTAAGAACTTACCTAGAATCAGGAACCAGACGCAGAATTGCGAGAACCAAACAATCACACGCGAATTATTTTATTCTTATTTTTAAGCATCACTATTTACTTGAATAAACATTAATGTAATACGGATTAAAACTTGGCCAGACCAATAAAATTTCACACCCTGAATAACGCACATCATATTTCGCCAGACATACGGTAATATGTTTCTACACATGATATCACGATTATTCTTTACTGCCGCATTGGAACAAATTAATCCTAGTCCATCCGTTCAAAATAAAAGATCTGAGAAAATGCAACCGTGGCAAATTTTGGTAGTCGACAAGCATAATCGATTAGCAAGCCTATTTTTCGAACAATAGAAGAAGCCCGTGCACCCTACCATAGAACCACGATGTTTATAAAGAAGAACATATCAGTGAAGACATCTTTCGTGTCTATCTTGCTAGACAGTAGAAAAAATAATAGCAGCAATTTATACGAAGTTTCACTTTATTAGGACTTTTAGCAAGTTGATTTAGTCAACCAAGTTAAAAGTTGATTTGGTCTCCAAAATTCACCAGCAAGTTGATTTAGTCTCCGAAATTCCGCATGGCTTTCCCAGGCAGCAGTCGAAGAAAAGGTCATATATGCCCATAGAAAAGGGCCAGCACCCGTCCTTCAACTCCAAACGCAGAAGAGAGAGAGAAACCGGTTGGTGGAGTCTCTTCAAGAGTTGTCTTCGTTCGATTACGATTAACAAAATGATGCATAAATACAAAGTGGAGGCTTGCTTGCACAATGAGATGCAATAAAGTTTTACTTATTTGTGTGTTTCTGCTTTCGCAGTTAAGCTACAAGTTGCAACTCTCATAATAGCTTTAAGTAACAGAGGGGGGATAGTTGAATTTAAAACATTTTTGTTTGATTTCATATACCTCCGAGTTGTATAAAATATCCCGATTAACCTATATTCCATGAATTTGAGGTGAATAATTTTTTATGTCTCATTCCATCTGTAAAGGCTTTGGTATATGCACCGTCTCCACAATTGTCTTTATCCAGTCTTTATTTTCGCAACCGTTTGTCTTACATATACACATACAAATTTTAAAAAGTATTTTAAAAGGCGAAAATATTCATGTTGTGGCATTTTTAAGTTTAAATAAATTGACTTTGTTAAATTTTGTTCGTTAAATTTACAAAATCTAACATTTTATATGTTTCCGTAAGCCTTATATTTATATTTAGGAAAGTTTTCTACTCGCTATAAAACGTGAAATATAAAAACCTATGACTTCCGTACGACACAAGTTGACCGAGATATCTGATGTTAAAATAGGCATCATATTAGGGGTTGTACAAAAACTGAACAGCTAAATTGTGTCAAATTTACATTGCATTAAATTTATACTGTATCTAACTTCCAACAAACTGATAGTTATTTTGAGCAGAGCCAAAAATCGTTATAATAAAGGCTCTGTATAGTAAATGACATACAAATGTTGCTTATTTTCTATGCATTATTTATAGTTTAAATTTCTTTCTAGATGCTCCCGTTTGCAAAGAAAATCAGCAAATCACATACGCAGTGGGTCTTAACCAGACTGTGACCGTCCGCTGCGAAGTCGAAGCGGTGCCTACAGATGTCACTTTCAAGTGGGAATTCAGTAACACGGTTCGCAAGCATTACAATCTGCAGCATACCAGCGATGGCGTTGTCAGTGTAGCATCCTACATGCCAGTCACAGCTGCTGACTATGGGACACTTTTCTGCTGGGCCAACAATTCTGTAGGCCATCAGCAGTCTTCTTGCTTTTTTACTGTCATTGCCCCGGGTAAGCTGTTTTTTAACTCCTCCATAAGTTTCGCATTTGCAGTCACAAGCTGTTATAAATGCGTTTGGTTTAATACATACTATTTACTAAATAATGGGGGCGTGAGTTAAATTAATATGCAAGCGTGAATAATGCAAATATTATAAAAATATGCTCAGCAATAATATAAATTTGCATTTTAGGAGATAACCTATAAAATACAAGAATGGTTGTGGTCCGGATAGCGTAATGGCAAACCGAACATTGAGTTGATCAATGTTAAACGAATTTCGCTTACTGCGCACGCCCAAATGAGACATTGGCGCAGTTACGACTTAGGCGCAATTTCAAAAGAAGATAAATACGAGATACGGTTGATATTATGTTATCTTGGGCGTAAACAGTTCGAGGTTTTAAAACGTGTAGTAAGCTGCTTCATTACCTGGAGTATAAATGTCGATTGTAAACTACCCAAATTATCTTTTAAAAAGAATGACAAAAAAGGAAACATTACAAGATATATCAGCTGATTATACGTCTGAGTAATAAAAACAATTGAGTACTTACCATACGTTCCATTCACTTTAACAAATTAAGGATTAAATCTAATTTAAATTATTGAATTAAAAGTTAAATAAATTATTGTAACTAAATGAACTGTTTCAGTTGTAAACAGTCGAAAAGACCTACATGACGAACAGGCTTGTGTAGGGTTGCTTATGCTTAGCCGCTCCCACGCCAGCGGTACACCACTGAGCATGCGCAGTAAGCGAAATTCGTTAACATTGATCAACTCAATGTGCGGTTTGCCATTAAGCGTCCGGATATAGCCGGAATTCCACAAATTTTATTTTCTCAGATTCGGGCGTTCCAAATTTATGAAATATAGACTCATTATTTTTCTCAAATTTAATTTTAGAACAAATATATCATTCAGAGATTATAAAAATTTAAAATTTTAGACTAAGTAAATTAAGTAAGAGGTAAAGTTCTTGTATAAGTACTAAAGAAATATCATATACAGAAAAGTTATTTTTATGCTTGTAATGTAAAGAACAGAATAAACTCATTTTTATGAAGTGGCTCATTAGCGGTGGAGTAATAAAGTCGCTGAACACTGGTAGTTCAGTCTGAGATTCGAATCCTTCGAACGGGCTGTCTGTAGGGGCGTTTTCGCCGTTTCCCCCATGTTTAACGTGTATACCAGCCAGTTTATCTTAGAAAGTCCACTTTTAGTTATAGTGAATTATAATGAATGATTTAGAATAGTGAAAATAGTTAGGTTCCTTCATGGGAAAAATTTCGTAATCTAATTTTTTACATAAGGAATTATTTAAGGAAATTCAAAATTAATTTTAGTCATTGATGAATGTATTAACAAACCTTTAAAAAATGGTTTTAGAAGCCATAAATTTTTTTACAAAAATTATTTTCCGTATCAATATTATTGTAGAATCAGTATTTACTGTCTAGGAATATGACGTCTGTAAACTTACTTCTTAGGTGGCTGTCTAGGGGCTAATAAACTAGTCCGATTTATGGAAAACTCGATAATTTAATGAAATATAAATAGTTGCTACAAACTACAAAATGATTACATGTGTAGAAGAACGAATTTACATAGATGATATTTACAGATGAAGAGAATCGACCGTCTTTTACATGTAAACATCTGTCAGTCGCATCATCGTCTTAATGGCGGAATCGTCTGACTTCTATTATCGGAAAAGTATTCTCACAGATTTATTCTCACAGCTTGTCGCGCCATCTGATTACAATGAACGATGCCATCCCACATTATACACAAGTAAATTATTTTATAAGCCATTTTTCTTTCAAACATATCTATAAAAATTCTTCTACATGCAAATATTATACCAAAGTACTTAATATATAATACTATTCAGGATAACTTTTTGTTTTTGATATGTCGTATAACGGAAGGAACAGTTGATATCGGTACTTTTTATCCTGTAAAAAATTACCAACAACTTACTTAAACAATCAATATAGCAGGGCAAACTAAATTAGATAATAAAAACTGTGTCCTTCCGAGTTACAAATAACAATTTTATCTCTAGCAGTGCTTTATCTCAGATTTTATTTCTAATTAGTAGAACTTTACTAAACGAGTGCAGTTGACGTGCTTGTAGAATGAAACACATCTTAACAAAAAACGTCTATCTAATAATTTTCCTTCATAAATACCTTGAGAAAATTCTTTTTTATGTAACTTTCGAATAGCTAAATCTTCCACAGTACGAGCAAGCTAAAAACAGTACAAGCAAGCTAAAACAGTACAAGCAAGCTAAAAACAGTACAAGCAAGCTAAAACCTAGTTTAGTAATTAAAACATTCTTCGTAGTTTTAGAAAAGGAGTAAAGGAAAACTTCAAGTCTGAAGATATAAGGACTATTATATGTCAACTTGTTACATTGTTTTGGTAATTAATACTTGGCCTTCGATACTTTGAACTGTTTTAAATAGCTCGTTTACTGGTTGTTGGATTTGTTTAAGTTTTAACCACTAACTTAAAATTCTCACTTGCATAAACAGCACAGTAATGCTCATATTAGTTACTCGAACAATAATTATTTGAAGAGAGAAGCAAATTTATCTTATTCAGTTAACAATGCAAAGTTAGTTTATGCACCAAAGTATTCTTACGCTTGCAACAGGAAAATCGTTTATGTACTTATTATATCATACAGAGAAAATATAAATTAGTATTATCCGATAATATAAGGAGTTAACACATTTTATGCAAGAAATAAATAGTTGTTTTGTTGTGACTAATCTCGCTTGTCTGATATCAGAGCAAGGCCCACCAGCGGCCGAGCAATAAAGTCGCTGTGTAACGTGTAGAGGCAGTTTCCCTTAGAAAGTCCTCCACGAAGGCTTACCTCTCCTTAGGCAGATAGCCTCAATGTGCTTTGTCATAATAAACTAAACTAAAACTAAACTGATATCAGATATAACTGATAACTGATATCTTAAATTAAAACTGATAACTGATATCATAAATTAGTATTATCCGATAATATAAGGAGTTAGCACTTTTTATGCATGAAATAAATAGTTGTTTTGTTGTGACTAATCTCTCTTGTCTGATATCAGAGCAAGGCTCACCAGCGGCCGAGCAATAAAGTCGCTGTGTAACGTGTATACGAGCCAGTTTCCCTTAGAAAGTCCTCCCCGAAGGCTTACCTCTCCTTAAGCAGATAGCTCCAATGTGCTTTCTTATAATAAACTAAACTAAAATTAAACTGATATCAGAGCAAGCCCAGGAAATTCATCGTCCCAAGGAATCAAGATTGCGCCTGTCGTTGGCAAGGGCTTTGGACACCGTACAGATTATTGTATGACTTTTTTGAAGGAAAACATCCCGGAGGAGCGGCCCCGAGGGTCTGCCACCCCACTTTCCCTACCACCAAATTCTCGAGAAGACTTTCGCCTCGCTATATATTTAGAGTATCTCTATACCGCACAGGCACTATACATTTACGAACATTCATGTCTTCTCCAGGATTCGAAACCCGACCCTACCGTACGGCAGTCAGTGTCACTAACCCTATTCCGGCTGGATGGCGGGAAAGAAATAAACTGTTAAATATTATAATTAAAACCATTTTTCTCGTACAGTCACAGCTGTCAATTAAACGAAGGAAAAGATTGATTAACCTCAAAGAAAAGTCCATAGGGTGCTTTTGTGTGTTTTTATTAATTTGTGTCTTTCTAATAATCCATATAATTGAAGTATACGATTTTTTGTAAAAAGTAAAAACAAAAGTAATTTGAGCTAAAGAATATGGAAATGAAATCTTGTGGACTCCTTTTGAAATTGTCGTACCCAAAAAACTATTGGTGCTAGTTTCTTTTCTAACGGTAGGTTTCCATTTAATTTTATCTAAAAGAGGTAGCTTCATTTCACTTCTTTTCTGGCTGTTTGTTTTGGATCTGTTTTCAAATACTTTTCGAGAAACGAAAGTTTGAAAGCATGTTTCTCTATTCCAAGAACTGAATGCTTTATGTAAATTTAAAAACAAAATTGCAGCGTTTACTCTTTTAGTGAAGTTGGATTTTAAAATCAGTTAAATGCAACTTTGGAGGGTAGTAAATGTTTCTGTAAGAGGCGAGACGATGTTTAAAATATGTTAGGTTTCCCAAGCCTAAATATCTTTACGGGTTTTAAATGCACCTCTCCAGAACTCTCAGTTTTGAATGAACTTGGTCAGTTACAAATTAAAATCACAAGTTACAAGATTAGATGATAGCTTTAGTATTCGGACTTAATGTCTCCTGTTATTTCAAATGTAAATATGATTTTAAATATCTGGTGTAAAATGTGGCGAAAATCCAAGATCTTTTCTCTGTTCAATTATATACTCTAGAAGTGAATTATCAGTCGAAAACCTCGGATGTTTCCTTACTTGAAGGCATGATTGCATTTGAGAGATTACTGATGAACATTTTAATTAGCGAATGTAATTTGAGCTTGAGTACTCTTCACACTTTCCTTCAATTTTAAAAGTCATGTGCCTTGCCAAAAGGAAAAACAAGTAGCAAATTTCAAATATCAGCAAAGCTTAGTCGACGCGGATGGTGCGTTTCATCTGGATTCGAAGTGGAGCCATGGATTCGAAACTTGGCTTGGCCTGAATTCAAAATTAATTGTGCTACATTATCAATTCAAGTAAATTAAAGTGTGGCGAATAGCCATTGGTAGTCTGAGAACACTGATTGCTTTAAGAAGAATATAAATGCTGCTGGGAGTAGATTCCAGAGAGAATTCTTAGACATATATATATATATAATTAAATATTTTAAACTGGTGCATAATTATAAGGCTAAATTAGCAGAAGTCAAGCTTATTTCATGCAACATATTTCTATTAACTATTAATGTTCACAATGTCTGGGAATAAGTGCGTTATGTATGGGGTGAAGATCAAGTATTTGAAGAGGTTTGAGCTTTCGGGTATTAAACTCACGGATGGCAGTATTACTCTAACACGAAGCGATATTATTCGTACCATTATGTCAAAGAGTTTTCTAGGTAATAATGTGTAAGTTGATAAGAATTATCATAGAGCTATGCGCACTGAGTCAAACGGGCTATATATTTCATTTATTGACTGCTAGTTCTCTACTTCAGGAATAAACAGCGATATCAAAAATCTCAAAGAGAACAAATCACTTGGGACAGACTCACGTTCTAATGAAATTATATAGCACTTTCACCCGGTGGATAACACTTTTTTTTCAGAGGCTTTTTATCCTTTGTTTTTCATTAGGAATCTTTGCAACACAATGGAAGAGAGCCTGGGTTATTTTGATTTCTAAAACGCTTTCGTAGATGCAAGAGCTCCTTATCTTGACAATATTAGATAAATTAGCCTATTTGGGAATATGTAATGAAACGCTCCTCATTGATAGAAAAATTGGTATTTTGGGCAGAAACGTTTCTACAGAGATTTTTAGTTCAGGTTTCAGGTTTTACTAAAGATGCCCTTAGTAATATCTTGCAGTATGGAAAGCAAATTAAATTAACAACAATTCTTATTTTTCTGGGTGTCAGATTCTTTCGATAATGCTTGGTGGCCATCTGTCTAAAAAACTCTAGAATAGGCTGGTATACCACATAAAATCTATATCCTGCTCAAAAGCTTCTTAAACAGAAGAGCCGCTAAACTTCTGTTTGTGTTTAAAAGTAAGTTATATTATTTAGAAAACGGTTGTCCTCAAGACTCTGTATCCGTCTCACTCTTTGGAACATAATAACAAGCGATATTTTAAGTTCCCTCGACGATTTTTTAAAAACTGCATTTGCAGACGACTAACTTCATGTAAAGTTTTTGACTAATATTCTTTCTAGAGCACAAGTAGTACTGGATTTTGTCTCGGATTGGGCGATCTTTCGTAAACTCGCTTTCAATCCTTCAAAAAATAAAGCTGTGATTGATTCCAGAAATTTTTATGAACACAATATTGCCCCCTCTGTTACTCGATGATTCGCTTTTGGAATTTATAGTATACTTTAAGTACCTTGGTGTCATACTTGACCGAAAATTAACATGCAAAAAGCACATTGAATTACTTAATGTGAAAAAATTATTAATGGTCTTCACTTAATTGCCAAAAATGCCTTTGGAAACTATGAAATCATGAAATTGATGTATAAGCAGTGTATTGTACCTTTAATTTCGTACTTGCGGACATGTTGTTGCAAAGAAGGTTAAAATATGAGAAAGATTCAACGGAGAGTTCTTCTTCGTATTATAAGGTATTTTTTCTCTTCTTTCCACATGCCTTCGTTGTATAACTGGAAGCATACTCGACGCATATTTGGGAGGTACTAATTTGAATCCCGGGAGGGCATTGCTCATTTTTCACGTCTCCAAAATCAAAATCCTAAAGACTCTACAAGTTATTATAGACCCCTAAATTACGAGGCTACTTTTGTTCTTGCAGGAGTTCTGCCTATTGATTTCGAAATTGAATATAAGAATAATAGTTTTGAAGCACTGGCAACTAATTCTTTGGAAGACTGCCTGAATGGGAATGTTCCCTTTCCCAATATCCTCACCTAGCTGCTTTAGAGCCCATAAATTTATGCTATTATCAAGAAACTATTGAAAAGTGTTTTCATATGGCTTGCTTTACAGATGGCAGTAAAATTAATAATAAAGTTGGTTTAACATTTGTTTCTTTTTAAAGATCAATCTGACCAATCCGTGTTTACATTCGTGGAACATCATGGAATATATGGAAATAAAAGAGTTCATTTCTTGACCAAAGATGCTTTAAATTTACCCGTCGACATCAGTATTAGCGTACCAAAGAGTTATTAAAAGTTTTCTGTTATAAGAATACTGGATCATCCTTGAAACAATCTGAGACTTTAGGAATGAAAATTTCTTTATTATAACGACTAAGATTGTTCAAGAGAATTTTTTTAATTTCCTCACCTAATTTTCCTGTTTTCCTGTCTTAACTGGAAAGCATATGATAATTAGATTCATATTGTAACGAATAACCGTTATCGAGTTGAAGATGATTTGTAACAGAGCTTCTTAAACTAAAGTCACAATCTCTCTTCAGAAAGCATAAAAGTTCAGGAGTCACAAAAAACTCAGTAGCCATTTGCTAAAGTTGTCACGATAACACGAAATGATCCTCTGTGACATTTTTCAACACTGCTTAGAAGAAATAATTACAAAAACAGTCTGATTTGAATTAATTAATTAAAATCAAAATATAAATAATACTAATTTGACATTCATTTGACAAATTTTTATGAAAATGTGACATTTATCCATGATTCAGTTCAAACGTACTTCTTAGACAATAGTAGTTAAAAGTGTTAAAAATGCAGCAGCAGATCCTCTGTCATCAATCAAAACCAGACTGCAAATCCCAAATCACGATATGTAATTCGATAAGAAAAATATATCTAATCATTTTTATGCGTGAATTTATTTATAAATGATAACGATGGTGCGGTACTCATCTGTTAGCAAGCCCGTATTCAATTATATGTATGTAAGATACAATAAAATACTATAGCTATGTTAAGAAATAATTTGCAACCTCAAAATTAACTATTCTAGATTTGGTGTTCTCCCTCGTAAATTCATCCGTTCTCCCAAATTCGAGATCATTCCAAATTACATAACACTGCTTGAAAAAGGTAACTGAAACTAAAATTAACCAATCACCTCTTAGATTCACATATGCACCTACGCAGTATAATTACTGCTTCGCGACAATTATGCCTCCACGTTTTCCTAGCTTCCTCTGTGCCAAAAGTTAAAGCACCGGATTCCTTCTACGTATTCAAATATTACATCTAATAGTCGACAGGATGTGTACCTGTGCTTCACAGAAGTGTTATCATCAAAACTGTGGCTAAGATTGTGAAAGAGAATTAGTTAATTAATGCCTTCATGCGCTAATCTTCAAGATATCTACGGCTCTGTCAATCTATGCGCGCAACCTGGAATCAGCAAGTCAACTAACCGAATCAAGTACGAAGTTTTAAATGTTTATCCATTCTTTGAAATTCTTTGAAAAGTCAAAATCCATTCTTTGAAATTTAATCCAGAATATGCGACGATTTAATAAGAGCAACATAATTCAACAGCAATATGAAAATGTGAAAAAATCGAATCAGATTTGCTGCAAATGCTTAAAAATGAAATCTAGGTGCCAGCCGTTCAAACTTAATCCAGCGTTTGTTTTATAGTAAAATGACGAGTGTCTTCAGAGTGCCAACGTTTCAAATTATTCCAGTGCTTTGAAGGCCATCGAAGTGCATATCTTGATCCAGCTCTCATGCGAATAAATTAGGATCTTCTTTCGCTAGTTACAGAATTAAAATTACACTTGAAATAGGTGTCAGAAAATTACTATTTTCAGTTCTGCTTTTGCGTAATTGAATCTACATTTTGAACTGACATTTTTCGTAATAAGTCGGATGTTAAAAACGTAGCACTGTGATATGAAAAAATATAATTTAGTGATATTGGAAATTCATATTCTAATAATTTAGTAAAGTAAAGAATTGTTAGATTTTCAATTATTTTAGGGAAGGCTGTTAAGATAAATAATTACATTTTTGAATTTTTGTTGAAAATTTTAAAAAGTATTTTATAATTATTCTAAAAAAATGAAGGGGATATAAAAAATAACTGAAATTAGTACAGATAAGTGATATGAAATTATGGTAAAAGCATGTTAAAATTTATGGGTGACTGTGTGTTAAGTATAGAGTATGTTGAGGGGGTACGGACGAGTCCAGATAGAATATAGATATATTGACGAGCCCAGATATGGTCTGAATAGTGAGTCTGGACCAGCGGTTTTCAAACTTTCGACCAATGCGTACCACCTAAACAAAAATTGTAGTACCCAACCATTCCAAAGTACTACCACCACCGCCACTCTTGAACAAAGCTCAGATCGCATACATTTACGAGTTTTAGAGGGAAAAACTCAATCAGGATGTCGGGGGTTTAATTTTTGAATTTAATAATTAAATACATTTTGCTTCTTTGCGTACCAGAAGATATCACTCGAATGGACCGACCACCTTACTCACACGATTTGAATCTGACTGAGCATGCATGGGATGCTTTAGGGCTCCGAATTTCATTGGTCCAAATTCTATTCCGGATCCTCCACGAGCTGAAAAGTTCACTTCTAAAAGAATGGCGCGCAGATCCGCAAGACATGATTAACACTTTGGTAAAATCTATGAAATCAATATGCAGATCTGCTGGAGATGATTATAGACCATATTAAAGTAAAATGTTTTTCACAAGAAGTGACTTAATTTTCCCTTCATTTATTCCGTTTTCCATAAATTTGGTTTTTATTTCAATATTTAGTGAATAATTGTAATTTATGTTAACTAATGCTAATGCTTGTACAAATTTCTAGTAATAATTTTTCGTTAATTATCAGTTACATTTTATTTCTTTCATTATCTTTTAATTTTTATGACCAGTATATATCTTGAAACATAATGGTGTGAATTCTTATTTTGAAATAAGGAAATGGGCGATAAATTATCTTAAATATTTTATGTTAGGTTGCACATAAAAGTCATAAAATTTGACAGTTTTATACAATATCTACATCAAGCTAGTTAGAATCTTTTTTTAGCCCAAAAGGCCATTAGCCTGAATGGGCTATTAGTGGCGGCGTATAACTTTAAATGCCTGAATCCCTTTTCAAATTGTAGTCACGAAATATTATGGTCCTGTATTACTTTTTAAAAAATGTAATAATGAAGAATCTGTATGGATGTATGTCCCAGAGTGCCGTCAAATTTTGAATAACATAGTCTCCAACGTACGTGAAAGCTCAAATTTTGAATTTTGAATTTTATATTTCTTATTTTGTAAAATTTTAATGAATTTTTAAAAAACTCAATGATTTGAAATCGAGTAGTGGCAACACCGTATGGCTTAAAACATTGTTGCATCCAGCACGCGATACTATATCGGAAATTCTAGAGATCAATTTTTAAATATTATGTGATTTTGGTATTCAGCTAAATTTTATGTGACGTAAGTACGAAGAATATATTTAATTAAAAAATTTAACAAACAAATTTTAATAATAAAAGAACATAAACAATGTTTTAAAACAAGCCATCTTATTTAGAAAACTTTAGATTCATATAATCAAATAAAAATTAATTTTTCTGTTAAATTGTTCATAGCGTAAGTGCGAAGAAAATGATGCTCAATAATAAAACTAAAAACGCAAAAAATATGGGTTAGCAGGGAGGAAATGCAAGAGCAGATTAGAGCTTAGCGATAGCGTAGAAAAACCTTAGCAAACCCTAGTGGGCGACCGTTAAAATTTGAGACCTTTCAGATTTTAACTCCCCCCTGATTTTTATTCTTTCCGCAATAGCCTGTATTTGTCTCTGGATTGTATCTCCTCCAAGCAATCTGATATTCGAGTCTGTATGCATATCGAAGTGGTGGAATAAGAAATGCATAACACTCCAAAAAAGACGATTTCATTAGCTTCATTCAATGGAATCTCATTGAAATCCGCCAAGTACACCAGGCAAATCGAGTCATCGCCAAATATGGCAGCCAAACGGCGTAGTGCACTTGATGACGGTTTGCGGCCTTTAATGCTTATAATTAGCCCGATCAATCACGATCTCATTAACCGCTGCCATCATCCTCTTGGCAGAAACATGGCTACTATGCACTTAGTGGAAAGTGCATTTTATGAATGAACCAAAGAGCTGGTAACTGCTCTGACATACTTAATAACAGTTTTCCGCCAGCAAAAGAAGGTCTTTATTTTGCTATAAAATAACGATGAAACATCGTTAACTTTCACCGCTAAAGGGGGAACTTTTTTTCCCACTTTGATGTTTCACTCGAATTGTTTGTTTCGAATCCATATCGATTCTTAAGTAGCTGAGGTAAGAAACTGCGATTGAGTGCTCTTGATTAAAAGATTCGAATGATGTTTTTGGATGCGTTTAAAATAACAGAGCATTGATTTTTCAAAAGCGTCGGTATTTTAAGCAACTGATCAGTTACAAATAAGTTCTTTATTTTTATAAGATATCAATTAATTAATAAAATAACTTTTTCGCTTGAAAATGAAACTATGAATATAAATATAGTGAACTCTTTTATGGAGATCACCATCTGCAGACCACCTCTAATTTCTAACAGCATAAATAACCTACTGTAATGATAATTATAATATTTTTCTCTAAGATGACCAATCTCTAATCTAATCGAGAACATAAATTATATTTATTAAAGGGACTACTAAAATACCTAATTTCGGCATCAGTCTATAAGGTATTTCTCCCACTTAGCGTACCTTCGTGGTGTAGTGGTTCTGCACGCTGGGCCGGTTTTCCAGAGGCCCGTGGTGCGATTCCCGGCGAAGACGATTGCTCATTTTTCATCTTGCCCGCTTTTCCAACTAACCTAATGTCTCTACAGTGGCGCCAGAAGGGTACTGGATGATAATTCTCCGCACCCAGGATTTGGCGATTGAGTCCCCTAAATACCCCAGTTGCCCTATAAAAGGGGGAGTATATTAGGTATTTCTCCCGCCTTCTTAACGAGTCTGCGGGGTGTAGAGGTTTGCACACTAGGCCGGTATTCCGGAGGTCCGGGGTTCGATTCCCGGCGAAGAAGATTGCTTATTTTTCATCGCTGCGGCTTCCAAAAAAAGTCTTCATGTCTCTACAGTAGCGCTCGAACTAAAAGGGTTGTGGATGATGACTCTCCATATTCAGGATGTGACGATTGGGTCCCCTGAAAACCCCAGTCGCTTTTTAAAAAGGGAAGTATATAAGGTATTTCTCCCACTTAGCGTGCCTTCGTGGTGTAGTGGTTCCGCACGCTGGGCCGGTTTTCCAGAGGTCCGTGGTTCGATTCCCGGCGAAGGCGGTTGCTCATTTTTCATCTTATCTGCTTCCAAAAAATACCTAATGTCTCTACAAGTCTAAAGTTTTACAAATATATAATATTGTAATTGTAGTAAATTGATAAATTTAATTGTAATAAATTGATAATTGTAATAAATTGATTAATATTGATAAATAAATTGATAATTGTAATAAATAAATTAATTAATAATTGTAATAAATTGATAATTGTAATAAATTGATAAATTTATATCTAACAAAATTATTATGCTTTTTTATGCAGCGGCTATTCGCACGTATTTAGACCATTTTCATTTATTTATAGAATATTTTACTTAAAATTTTTCTGTTTTAAATGTTCCATTTGATAATCCTTAATCTTCATTATCTTTCTACATCGTAATTTCCAAGACAATACAGTCTTTTTTAGTATCGAAAAAGTTATTTTATCCCATTACTCTTGAACAGGTTTCCAAAGTCGAAGGGCGGTTGTAGGTCGACGTTTGGACAACTCTCTTTTAAAATTCCAAAAGTATACAAACATCCGTGGAGGATACATCATGAGATGTAGTAGAGATATGAGCGAAAGATATGACCTTGATATCTGTTTCTTGTTCCATTTTTTTTTCAGAAAATTAAAAGTGGGTTTTGTCATATGGCTGCTTGCTTTGTCTTGATGCAGTACTACTGACTGATGGCAATGTGAGTAAAGAGAAGGTAGTTCATATTTGAAAATTGGGTATAAAATATGTTCCTGATAATATGTGGAGTTGACGTTAATAGTTTTCTGCACTCTCTTTAACCCTTTCGCCGTCCTCTCCTGTCCGCGAAAATTCCCCTTCCCAGCGGCCGTCTGTTTTTCGTAGCGTGCAATGTTGGTTTCTCTGTACATCATAACTTTCAATAGATGACTTTCGTAATGGATGAATGTCAATGAATATTAAGTAAAATTATAACGAAATAAAGCATAATGGAAAAATAATAATATGTCTGCTTATTTCTAACAGCAGGATAATTTGATAACATCTGATCCAGGCGATCCACTCCTCCCATTTTGTTGTTGTAATCTTTGACAATTATTGGTTTTTTTACGGTTCTTTTCCGTGTCCTCCAACATCAATCATCGAGTTATTATCGACTGTACTGATCAAACGTATATCCTTCTTGTCTTTCCAATTTACAACCTCATTTTTCCTCTTTTTCTGCTGAGTAGACGTTGAAGCCATCATCTCTCACTGTCTTGTATCTTACGTAAAATGGCGCGAATATTCATAAAACCCGGGCCAAATTCAATTAGAAATAGAATGCCTGATGAGTGCTACCCTCTAGGAGGTATTAGAACAAACAAAAATAAAAACTCAAACAAGTAAACATTTAGAAAGCGTTTTAAACGTTTAAAAGTTTTAAAATGTAGAAATGTAGGCGCGTTACGGCCGCTCTGCGGAAGTTTCACTTGAACGCGCTAGACGCGTTGCGGACGGCGAAGAGGTTAATATTTATTTGTCGTTATACCCAAAACCAGCAAGTATCATAAATCCCTACGAAAAGCTTTCTTTAGATTATTTGAACTATGTTCTAAGACTTTTTTTCTTCTCCTTGATGACGATAAACGGATCTATTTTACTGCGGTCATTTAATATACCCAAGATTCATCTATTGTGACAATATTTTTTACATTTCTGTCCGAATAATTATTTTTTACATTTCTGTCCGAATAATTATTTTTTTTACATTTCTGTCCGAATAATTATTCCTCATACAGAATTCTGCAGCGCGTTCTGCTTTCATTGATATGCCGTAGAGAAAGAAAATGCACGCTACATTTTCCCTCCTTTTTAAGATTCAAATCAGCACTAATCACTTTGTTTACAGTTGACACTGAGCATTTTGATGATTAGGCAACTGCCCTTCGCAGATTTTCTTTAACATTAAAGATCTTGTAGAGATATTACGTTATTTTTGAAACAAGAGAGATGAATAATTAGCAAACGAGTTCGCCGGGAATCCAATCGCGGACCTCTGGAATACGCGCCCAGCCTACAGACCACTACAGCACGAAGGCATGCCTACCTTTGCAATGTTTGAAACATTCCTTTTTTCACTTGGAGATGTCTTTTGAACATTTCTTCTCTTTAAAACTAAAACTCGGCGGTTTTTTTTTTTTTTTTTTTTTTTTTTTTGACAGTATTATTTATCGTTGCTTTAGATACCGAAACACCATGGCTTCCACAGCATTTTTTAATAACTAAATACGAATAATTTCTTCGGAAAGACAGAAGAATAGCTTTCCGTCCATTCTTTCTTTAAAAGCTCATTTTATATGAAAACAAAATTGCCAAGTAGCACACGATAATTTACACTTTCAAAAATACAGTTGCTGTTAAGAAAGTTTTCCAAGCAGGCGATTGGTTTATAGTTAAGCAAAATCATCTAAAAACTGTGCGCACGGCCTCCATAGAAAACAGTTTTCTTTACCTTTCTCAAATATTAATTTAAATTTAACCTCCATTTGGAATCCAATCATGTGGGGCAGTTTACAGCACAGCGCTCTTTAAAATCATTCATATCATTTCTAAATTATTTACGCAAATACTTTCACCTACTTTCTATTCAAGTGCCTACTTTCTACTGTCTGTTCAAGTTCTAAAGTGCACTAAATGAATGTTTAAGTAGTGTCAAGTAATTCGTTTTTGATTTTTAGATTACAGAAATGGACTGCATTTATTTCGAAACTGACTATGCATTGCATTCATTCATGCATGGTTGGATTTTTCTTTCCTTTAAATATAGTTAAGTAATTAAAGCAAAATGTACTCAAGTACTATCTGCTTAAAAAAATATCTAATCTGTGAACAAGTAATTCTTCCTTCTTTTATCACATGCTCATTTCTGGTAGGACATTTGTCTTTTAAGTTAAAGAACCCATCTCTTTATTAATTTAGATCTTTAACTAAGCAAAGAAAAGTTTTTAGAGTTTAATAAAACGCAACATTTTTATGTAAGTTTGGGCAAATGAATCTTCTTCTTATTCATGAAGGCTTCAGTGCTAAATCTTTTCTCACTAAGCACAAAAATTTCATATACGTATGATTCTTTTTTTTTAATTGTGTTTGTTGCGTGATTGAAAATTCCATTTGTTGAAAAAAGCAGCATTTCATTGAATCTACTTGAAGTAATGCTATGACTTTTTAAGATCTCTCGTACTTCCTTGCTTATTTTAACTTTCTTTCTGATACATCATCAACAAAATTCTTCAACAACTTTAGGTCCATGAGCAGTAGAGTATCAACTCTGGCAGTTCGGTCAAGGTTTCGCATCTCGGTGGACAAGCTGGCTGTATGGGCTTTTCTGTAGTGTTCTCCATGCATAAAGTGTGTACGAAACAGTTTCTCTTCGAAAGTCTTCCACGAAAGCATCCCACGCCTTAACTTAATGGCCATGCGCTTTACTTAATAGCCATTAGCCTTGCGCCGCTACATAGGCCGGAAGTGGTGGCCATTTCATTATGGTAGCACCTAATAGGTGGCCAACATTACTTCCTATGAAGGGATGGACACTTACAACTATTCCTTTTCGGGGGTTCGACCCCTGGCTAATCGCTGCGGCAGTCAGGGTCGCTAACTACTATATCAGCTGCGTGACGCAGATAAGGCACACAATTCTCTTAAATTTAATCCACCTGGAATTCTTAGCTTAGTGATATCTTAAATGAAGCAGGGGAAAAAAGGCCTTTAGTGTATTGTCAAATTTGCTGTAACTGCTAGTGATTATGAAGAAACTATGAAGACTACTTTGAACATTAGATTATCGTACCTCAATCGAGTCTAATTCCTTCATTTAGGCTTTATTCTTTTAAACATATGAAAATCATTTTAAATAAGCATGAAGTTTTTTTAGAACAAGTATTTTTTTACGTTTTTTACAAATGCTTAATGTAACACCTTAACCTTATATATATAACATTAATGTAATATATATTGTCATTTACACAACCTGTTGGCTATTTGTATTAAATATCCATCCATAAAAAGTATTAGATTAAAAAATTGGTTACCATTTTAATTATTAAAATTTAAGCTATAATACATTAATTTCCAAAAAGTTAATATGAAATTAGCCTCTTTTAAGAGAGATCAGCTTCTTTATGCCTGATCTTATTTCACTTAGCTTTAACCGTAAATTAGGATCTACTTTTAATTTCGTTCTGTACTTAGTTTTCAAACATAACATGGAACAAAATCCTTGTTCACACAAATAGTTTGTGCGAAAAGGGAATAAAAATTTGATAGCTTTATTTAACATACCCTTAAATTCTTTTTTTTTTTTTCATTCAGCCAAAAGTTAACAAGTGTTTTATTTTTGAAATCTTCAGTTGGAGTTCGATCACGAGAAATTTCTATCAATTGTTCTTTTCCTTCACGAGATAAAATTTCAGGTACATTTGAATAAAATGGTTTTCTAATCCAATTTTCTTTTCATAATCCTCGGGTAAATGCGTGTTGAAATTTTTTATCAATAAACAAGCATTAATCTTTAATACTGGATGCTCATTCTTCTTTTCTTTTCAATTTATTTAAGATTAGTGGTAAAAAATGGTAAAAAGCTTAGAATATTTATTATCCAATTCTTTGATTATTAGCTCGACTTTTTTTATCATTGTATTTTTTTATCTGTAGTGATAAACAAATCAAAGCTTTTTTCTTGTAATCCTAAATTTAATTCATTTAGCGTTCCAAAAATATCAGCTAAATATGCTAAATGCGCCAGCCATAATTCACTAAATAAATAATTTTGCAATTCAAATTTGGAATCAAAGAGGAAAATATGAATTTCTGAGTTCAAAAAGACGATTTAAAACTTTGCATCTGGATAACCACCTCACTTCGGAAGGTAACAAAATCGTTTTGTGTTCACTGCCTATCTCAGCATAAAATCGTAAATATTCTCGAATTTAAATCTCGGCTTTTAATAACATTCGCAATTTTCACACCTTGACTCAAAACGAGTTTTAGTTTTTCGAAATTGTTTTGGCTACTACAGCTTCAAGATGAATGGAGCAGTGGATGAATTTAGCTTAGATGTTAACGGAATCAGCAAAGGTAGTTGGACTGAATATTTGTGAAATATCTTCTTTATTATTAAAAAATGAATAATCTCTATGTGTTTTTGTTGCACGTTCGAAAGGTGGTTAGCACCTACCAAAGCCACCAAATTTTGAACACACGTAGTGCTTGCTTTACACGAACAAGCGCACCTTAATGCTCGAACTCTGAATTTAAATTTGCTTTACTTCATAAAGTAATATTAGTAAGTTCACTAGCCGCCTTTTTGTTGAATGATATTAAAGCGATATCTTTAGCTGCTGGTAACATAAGTGTTTTCTCCAATAGTGGGAGCCTGCCCAATGTTGGCAATTAGTAGGTTTACTACCTAACTAGCTTTCAAAGCTTTTTCACTTGAAATAACAAAACCTTTAATTACTTGTTTACTATTTTTGAACTCCGATTATTTCCTCTTAAAATATTCTTCAGATTTATCATTTAAATCAGAGTTTCCTTAAACTGCGGGATCTGAAGCATGGGATCGCCAAAAATTTTAGCAGTTTTGATATTTTTTAACTTATAATAATTTTACAATTACCAATTATTTTTACACAATGTATCTGAAAATAGATAAAGACAAGACAACACAGACAAAAAAATAAAATTTTATGTGTATTCCACATGACTTCCTTGTATCGGAATATTAAATTGGAATATTAAATTATACGCATTTTTTCTTGCATTTCATTTAAACTTTTTGGATTGAATTAAATCTACTACGCCGAAAGCGCATAAACCACAATAGAATAAATGCATTCTTTAAAATTCACTCTAGTATTTGTTTACCATAGCGACACTCTGGCGCTAGATTCACTTAACAGTATTAATAATTATATAACAGTTAACTTACATAATAATTATATAACGGAAATTAAGTTAACTGTTATATAATCCAATAATTATATAACAGTTAACTTATTAATTTAGTTCATATTATAACTCATAATGCACAAAATTTATATCATTTAAAGAATAGAATTATCTAATCGTTGCCACATGCTCTATTCAAATACTATAATAAAGCTGGAATGATGTATAAATGAAATTAAGAAAACAAAACAAAAAAGAAACAGTTTTTCACAGACGATTGAGTATTTCTCATTGAATTAATTCAGTTCTCACTTCGCGAGAAGGCAAAAATACATAAAAGCTCCAAATATCTATATTAAAAATTACGAAGTAAATCTCAAACACTTGTTTCCTCGAAAAAATTCCAGAAAGAATTAAGCATGATTTAATTGGCAATAATAAATGAATGCTTTATCTTTGTTGTTGGGAAGCTAAGTTTCTCTAGATTGGCAACAAATTCACTAGTCTCCTGTTTCAAATGTAAATATTAATGGCCGCCATTAAAAAAAGGCTTAGCGGCAATTAAGCAACTTTAAAATTCCTGATAATTCTAAAAATATTGCACACAGATTTACTAAAGGCATAAAATCCTTAACCGGAAAATAAAAAACAACACAATTCAATCATTTTTAAAGCAAAAAATATACAATTTACAGACATATAAGAGTAAAGAAACTGAGATCACTGAGCCGGGTAACAGAGTGGATATATATATGAATATATTTATATACGTTTGGCCCGGCCGATTGCAACCGAAATACGAGGTGCACATCTACATGTTATAGCAGTCCTATATACAAAATTTCAACGTTCTGAGGCTACTCGTTTTTGAGTTATGCGAGATATGGAAAAAATTCCAGAAAGAATTAAGCATGATTTAATTGGCAATAATAAATGAATGCGTTATCTTTGTTGTTGGGAAGCTAAGTTTCTCTAGATTGGCAACAAATCCACTAGTCTCCTGTTTCAAATGTAAACATTAATGGCCGCCATTAAAAAAAGGCTTAGTCGCAATTAAGCAACTTTAAAATTGCTGATAATTCTAAAAATATTGCACACAGATTTACTAAAGGCATAAAATCCTTAACCGGAAGATAAACTGCAACATAATTCAATCATTTTTAAAGCAAAAAATGTACAATTTACAAACATATAAGAGTAAAGAAACTGAGATCACTGAGCCGGGTAACAGAGTGGATATATATATGAATATATTTATATACGTTTGGCCCGGCCGATTGCAACCGAAATACGAGGTGCACATCTACATGTTATAGCAGTCCTATATACAAAATTTCAACGTTCTGAGGCTACTCGTTTTTGAGTTATGCGAGATACGTACGTATGTACATACGTTCGTGCAGACGCCACGAAAAATTCTCTTCAGAATTCATTTTAAAGCAGTTTTATAATTTTTTTTGAAGGAAAAGAGTATTTTATTCTGTCCTTACGTACAGATATCACGCAAAAACATCGTTAAATTGCATTCGATGGCGGTCAAAATGGATATTTTCGTTGAAATATGCTGCCTGAAACTTTTTGCGATTACAATACTTCCTTTTTACTTCGTACAAGGAAGTAAAAACGAAAACGTTTCGACGCATTCTTTTTATAATATAAACTTTTATTGTACTTGCTTTGCGCGTGACACTGTCATTTAGTCTCTTACTTATTTAATTTTTTTTACAATTAATGTTAATGACGTAACACTGCGATAGTATATTACAGTACAATTTAACAGTTTCACTCACGCGGGTGTCGGATTTGCGCAATTCTTATGAGATCCCACAAAGTTTTCGTAAACATTATGGGGTCGTGGGGTCGCGAAAAAATCTCAGTGATAAAAAGGGGTCGCGACTGAAAAACGTTTAATAAGCCCTGCTTTAAACTGACATGCTTAGATTCAAGATGTCCTTTAAGAAAGGATGATTTCATACTTTGATTGGATAATAGCTCAGCGCAAACAACACATTGAGGCTAAGGTTCCATGTCAGCTCCATTCCAAGTAAACCAAATGAAAATTAACTTTCATTACATTTTCTACAAACAATTTTTCTTTTCTTTTCAATGTTCTTAGTGCCAGTAGATTGCCTTGGATCCATCACGTGTGAATCATCACTTTTTCCCTTAGTCCAATCCTAGTCATTTATCAATTCTGAAAAATTTCATTATTTTTTCACAAATTTTTAAATACTGTGAGAATAATTTTTAAACATATTACGAGTTCTTCAAAAACAAACGACGATATTCTCAAATCGCATAGAAAAGTAAGGATTAAAAAGCAACAAGAAGACAAAATACCTGCTGTTAAAAGACATCAAATCGACGAAAAAATATTATTCTAATTGAAAGTAGAGCAATGTGAGCCCGGAAATGGTGGAGACGAAAAGTTTAGACATGCTAATAAATCGGTCAACTCTAAAAAGAAATAATTAGATTCTATTATATTTTTATAGGAACTTCTTTTTATTTCCTATTAAATACAACATCCACTTCTATTACTACTTTTAAAAACATCATTCATGACAAATATTGTTGTGTCTGTGGCTGAAAGGATAATTGTGAAAATAAAAACAGATATTTTCCTAGTCTATAAGCGGCTATTGACCTTGAAAAAGGCTCAGATCGCATAAATTTATAAGAGAAGAAATTTAACAGGATATTGGGGTATTTAATTTTTGAATGTAATAGTTAAAATACTTCGTTTCTTTGTCTACCAGCTATTTCTCTCTTGCGTACCACCAATTGATAATCGCTGGCCTAGGTCTTAGCGAAGAGTATAAACATAAGAATATCAAGCATCTGTAAAAATATTCCAAGCAAAAATTATTATATGGGTTTAATTCCGAAAAAAGGATTGGCCACCAAATTAAGGCGTCATGTTCTCAGTCTAAGTTATCCATTCACCTTTATGGCAAATTTTGATTGAGGTGCATTCGCACGTGGTCTTGCTTATGATCTCTGTGAAAGCGCGGAGTACAACTTTCTTGTTAAATAAGGTTTTTATCGCAGTCTCTTCCAATGAAGCTTTTCATGAAAGTCTTCCAGGGAAAATAATATGATAAAAACCAGTAAAACTTCCAAGCAGCCAGTCTGGTCGCCTGGATTCGAATTACAACTATTTCGCAATTTTTCCGTTTGGCCAGCTACTGATCTACTGATCATCAGGGAGTTCTCAACAACCCTATATTATAGCTTACTTCCATCGAAGTCCTATACGAGAGATCCCAGTTAATTTCTGTAAAATATTTCTCTAAAACTTGGGTTATTGCCATCATTTAAATTTCCAAGTGAAGCATTTTTAATAAAAAATTATGAATTACCGTTCTTTAAATAGCTTCCTTTTATTTTTCTTTGGAGAAAAAAAAATTCTTTTTTTTTTTTTTTTTTTCTTTTTTCCGTATTTAACTTATTTGCCTCAGAATGTTTTGTCATGGGCAGATGTAAAATAATTTCAAATAAACAATTTTCGAGTTGCTAAAAATTTGCAGCTATACATACAGAAATTGACTTCTTTTTCCCTTTCTTGCAGCCTGTAATCCGGAAAGGACCAATGTCAACGCATCAAGTTTATCAAGAGGTAATTTTCATAATTTTATTGTTCTTGCAATTAATGTTACATAATTTAGAATGACCTGTGCTTAACTTTGGAGACCTAGATGTTGTTTCTCAAACCTAACGTACTCTTAAAGAAAGACATGTCATGATTTGCAAGTTCCTGTTTCTAATGAGATGTTAACGTCTTCGAAAATATCTTGAAGAAAGCAGAAAGAAAATATTCTAATGAATTTTCGTTCGCTTTTCAGCATGCCCTCTTGGTGTAACAGTACCACACTCGGCGCGTATTCAAGATTTCCAAGCTCGAGTCCCGACGATAGTATTGCTCATTTTTATATCCCACGTTTAAAATAACCTAATGTCTCTACAGTGGCGCCCGAACCAAAAGGTAGCGGACAATAATTCGTCACCACCAGGATTTGGCGATTGGTCGTTATGTGACTGATATTAGCTAAATTCCTTGTGACTAAATATTTATCTAAATTTCTATTGTAACATGAATTCTCTGAAAAAATACGTGTTTCACAAGTGAAAATATTACGCTTTCTTTTCTGGTACTATACATCGGTAAGTTAACGTTTATTTTTTATTCAATTATAGGTTTTTAAGGAGAATCATACAACTTAAGGCGACTAGGTTCCCTAAAACCCTAGTCGCCCTTTAAAAAAAGAAGTATATAAGGTATTTCTCCCAGTTCCCTAGCGTACCTTCGTGGCATAACGGTAGCACGCTGGGCCGGTATTCCAGAGGTCCGTGGTTCGATTCCCGGCTAAGGTGGTTGCATATTTTTCATCTTTTCTAGCTTCCAAAAATTCCTAATGTCTCTACAACCTGTATATGTATTATAAAACGTTTCCTAAATTTTTAAATAATAATAGTTTAATTTTACTGGACCCGCACATTTCACACCGTTTTAGAAAGCAATATTACGACACTTTTCAAACTTAAGCATAAAGAGTCCAGTAGCAGTTTTTATCAGTTTATACTACTGAGAAAATGTTGTTGTGATGTTCTTGTTGTTGTTACTGATCCTTACCGGTTAGCCATTAGGCTAGAACAGATCCATGAGTCCAAGAACCTTTAATATTTCCTAATACGAAGGTAGGTCTTTTCAACAGGTCCTCTTTTACAAGTCCCAAACAGGTGAGAAGTTGTTCAGGAGTGAAATGATCAGTATTACATTTCCTACAGATGGGTTAGATCTTATTTTCCCGGTCATATTTAAGGCATTTCATATGTCCACCGAGGAACCACGTCAAAGCAGTTTATTGAGCACGATGACCCCCAAAAGCAATAGCATCTTCCAGCTGCCTGCCAAAGTACCTATCATGAGCCTGAGGGGAATGCTAAGAAGAGGCAATAGTAGATTTAACACTCGAGCAAATCTCCAAAAACGTCAGGGTGCTGGTAGTCATTAAAGTATCTTCCTTGGACATCACCCATTTCATTACCACTGAGACCAGTATGTGAAGAGGTCCATTGCAGAGGTACATCATGATAAAAAGAGAGATTTTGCAGTTAAGCCAAAATAGAGAGTGAAGTCTTATCAACAATATGAGTCCAATTTTGCAGATGCTAAATAGACCTGCGACTGTCAGTCAAAATACAGATATCTTTGTAGGCAGTGCAAGTGTATGAAGCCTAAAGTTGCTCCTAAATTGCCAGGTTTTTTTTTTTTGTTGTTGTTGTTGTTGTTCCTGAAAAATTTTAAAATCCATATTAAATGAGAAATATTAATACGCTTTCAACTGATAACTAGTAGAGAATATAGCTTACCAAAAGTAGTACAGTAATCAAAATCCCTAACATTGCATGGAGTTATATTTCGCAAAACTATTCTTTATTTATACTTTTGTACAAATTCATTCATCTGATGATATTTCTTTTGCACTTACAAATATTAAAAAAATGCAAAATCAATATCATTTCCGTTCAGTTATTTTATTAGAGAAAACATATGAACGCTGCATAAACCCCACTTACAAATTTCCGCTTTAGAACGATTCTTAAACTATTTACAAATAACTGCTTCAGTAATGCTTTAATTTTATATGATGTGGTAAAGTTTTAAGAATCTGTATCAGCACATGAAATGTAAATCGTCCATGAATCTTAAATACGTGCTTTTTAATTAGCAACCCAGTGAAACGCAGCTTGTCTTCCTTCTCCTTTGATGATTCTTCCCATCATTCGCACGATTAACCAGCTTTACGCTCTCACGAAACTTTGTCGATGGCAAATAAATATACAATTCGCGCTCAAGCAAAATTTGGAAGACTTCTAACGCTCAAGATATAATTTATTCAATTAAATATTTACGAAATTACGTCTCTTAGGTTTTGCGAATGTTTGAAGTTATTAGTTAATTTTGTTAAGTTACTTAACTACGTTTACTTGAAAGAAAATGAATTCTGCATCTGGTTAAACCTCATTTCGAGATGCGGGCAAAAAACGTATTAACACAAGTTTATTGGTTTAGAGTTCTTATAATCGTTATCTTTATCAATTTGCTGCGTGTTTGTATAGAAATCAAAAATTGTAACCATAAAGTTAATTTGGAAATAATTAGCTTATTAATAATGAAAATTAAATTCGTTATCTTCCAAAACTAATTACGATTTCGTCTGGGCAAACAGAGCGTGAACAAACATGAATGCACTCTCCTGACTTACGCATTTACCAAATAGAATTGATAGGCGTTATTCTTGTGTCAGGGTATTTTTTATAATTTTATAAGGATTTATTTATTTTTAACTAATAAATTATTTTATTTTAATTATTTTTACTGTATTTCTCGCTTTCCGTTTCCCTGCCATAATGTTAATTTCTAGCTCGCATGTACTCAAATGGGATAGAAAACAAAAAGTACATATTTAGAGGAAGGTTTTAGCTTGTAAAATCAAAGCGTGTTCCTCCTGCTTAAGGCTATATTACTAGTTGAACCTCTTGATAGCAGTTAATCTGCAGCGTTACGTTATTCTGGCCATTAGGCTTGTCAGGCCGATATTAGTTCTGAGTCAACTTGCGGGCATTCTGTAGCCTTTGAGCTAACTTCAGATTTACTTAGTTAAATTAAATTATTTACTTTTAAGTTACATCATAAATGCTGGCTGGTTCTGTAAGCACAAGCAGTGACTTCTGTTAATCTACTAATTTTAATAAAAGGGTCTTCTACACCAAGTCTTTGTAGCAATTTCATGACATAGCGAATCGCTGGAAGTCGCTAACGCCTTCCAGAGTTCTTATCTAGTTCATGTTACTAAAGAGGGAGAGACACTATAACTTAATTTCTCTTTTTAATTTTTTAAAATTAATTACAGGAATGCAAATTATTCAATAACAATGAGATAAAATATCGCGTTATCGTAGTTAATATATGTCTTCCCAAATTAACTAATAAATGCGCTCTTTGTACTACTAAGATTCATTCTTACCTGAGATGCCTACTAGAATTAAAAGGTATTCCTCCCAGCTTCTTAGCATGTCTTCGTAGTGTAGTGGTCATCATGCTCGGCGCGTGTTCGAGTCCCGGCGAAGGCGTTGCTCATTTTTCATCTCATTTACTTCCGTCTAAGCAACCACGTTTCAGTGTTTCGTCTAATTTCCTCTAAGCAACCACGCTTCAGTATTCCAAGCCGAGTCCCTCACACTCAAAGAAGCAGCACTATGGTTAGGGACGCAACCAAGCATCTCACACTTCATTCTTCACAGATAGCATGAGCGTTCTGAATGCACTGAATTCCTTTCCTCCAAAACATCCGCACACGGCAGCACTTAGAAAGATCCTCTTGACATTAGGCTCCTCCATCCCTTTAAAGATCAACTGGATAAAAGGACACACCGGGCAGAAAGGCAACGAACGAGCGGATGAACTATCTAGGACCGCAGCTCTCAAACCAGAAATTGACAAGGAAGTTCCGCTTTCCGCAGAAGTTGCAAAAAGGCTCCTCAAGACAACATCCCAAGAGACATGGTCACCACGATGGCAGGAAGAAAAGACAGGAAGATTTACTTCATCTTCCCAATACCTACTCTCAAGAGGCTCAGATGCAACCGACTCTTCCTCCAGGCCTGTACCAACCACGGGAAATTCCCAGCGTATTACATACTATTCCTCAGACGGGACGTAAACTGTTCTTGCAATTTTCGCGGGGAAGACGCGGACGCACTTCATTACCTGCTTTCCTGCCCTCTGAAAGAGCACCTTCGACAGCAGTTTTTTTCCTTCCGACTACATCACATATCCTATGAATGGCCTGTTGACGTACTATTACTGCAACAAGGGCATCATAGAGATAATGAAGCAAGTGAATGAAAATAATTATGTCCAAGAAACTGAAGTCTAATGTAAAATGTAAAATATAGAAAGGCAGCCTAACCGTCGGATTGCTAGCAATGATTAAGATCACTTCCTAACCCTGTAGTGCCATTAACTTAGTTTGGCGGAACAGGTTAAGAAAAGTGACCATATATCTCTTCTGCTTCTAAAATAACCTAATGACTCTACAGTGGTGTCCGAACTAAAAAGTGGTGAATGAGGATTCTTCCCCACCAGGATTTGACGATTGGGTCCTCTAAAACGTCAATCGCCCTATATAAGGTATTTCTTCCGCCTTCTTAGCATGCCTTCGTAGTGTAGTAGTCAGCACGCTCGGCGCGTATTCGAGAGGCTCGTAGTTTGAGTGCTGGCAAAGGCTTTGCTCATTTTTCATCTCTCCTGCTTCTAAAGCAACCTAATGACTCTACAGAATAAACTGAGTATTTTGGTAGACTATTGGTAGGTGTTATGCTATCCTTTAACAGAAAGTATGTTAATATTATTAGCATACACAAAATTGCATGAAATGTACGCATACAATTTTTTAAATTGTTATATAATCGTCTTGAAATGTCAGAAAAACAAATTCAGTTCTTTTTATCCGGCAATATGTTAGGTTATTTTTAAAAGTATGAAGCTAAGCACAATATACAGTGGTGGCCAAAACTGTGAACACTTTTGGAAATTTTTGTGTTTTTTAACTTTGTATGCTTATAGAAAATGTTACGTTTCGCAAAATGCAAACTTCTATATATCATTTTAAAGAGAATTTATTACTGAATTCAATACAAAACACAAAATTCAATTATTTGGAATACGAAAAAAAGTTATATGTACTTTAATATAAATAAAAATCACAGTTATGAAGTGGTTTGTAATGTCTAGCTTTCCTGGCCAATCACTGTTCTTGTTCTGAGAACCAATCAAATGTTAGTAACTGCCAGTAGAAGCTGACATCATGTTTACACTTGAACAATTCCTTATTTTGCTTTGTTCTGTAGAAGGAGGACCTGTTTCTTATACACTGCAATTACAAGTAGGAATTTTTGTAAAAATTTCTAATATTTAGTCAAGAAACAACGACATCAAATAAAAGAGTAGATTGGACACCTAGAAAGAGATGTAATATTATTGTGTTACGAGAAAGTGGTCTTTCCTATGCTGAAATTGCAAGACAGGTGGGTGGTTCAGTGACTACATTTGGAGTCCGAAAGTTTTGTTTACGATATCAGGAGACAAATTCAATAAAAAACAAAGAAGGAAAAGGCCGAAAAAGGTGCACCACATTTATTGATGACAGAAGAATAAAAAGACTATGTCTCCAAGATAGAAAAACGTCATCAGCGGCCATCAGAAGTGATCTGAATGATGCTGGTGTTTCTGTCAGTTCAAGAACAATCAGGAGAAGATTAACAGATGTTGGACTGAGAGGTAGAATTCCACGAAAAAAGCCTTATCTTAATTTTCCGCAACGAAAAAAAAGACTACAGTGGCAAAGGAACACAAACACATTAATGGGGCAGATGATCAGTGGTCATAAGTTATATGTAGTGATGAAACTAAGATATCGTTATTCGGTAGTGATGGGCGAAAATATGTAAGACGTAGAATAGGAAAAGAGCTACATCCTGACTGCATTCAAGCAACTGTGAAGAACCCAGTTAGTGTTATGATTTGGTCATGCATGTCAGCAAATGGTACTGGTCGCCAGCAAATGGTACTGTCATCGATGGGACACTGAATGCCAGAAAATACATTGACACTATTCTAGAACGAAAACTTCTACCTTCCATTAGAGATCTCTTTCCCAACAATGCTTCGTTTATTTTTCATCAGGATTCTGCTCCTTGCTACACGGCCAAAATATCGAAAGAGTGGTTTCGTACAAAGAGCATTAAATTGTTGTCATGGCCAGGAAACAGTCCTGACCTCAATCCTATCGAAAATTTGTGGCACCGTTTGAAACCTCTTGTCCGACTGAGGCGCCCATCAATTAAAAGGGAACTAATTGAGGCTATAATTGTTTCCTGTCATCATGTAATAAACGAAAGAAGAGCTTAAAACTCTTGTCAGCTCAATAAAACGTCGATGTGAAGCTGTAATCAAAAATAAAGTGTACCCTACTAAGTACTGATAACTCACTGCAATCATCACTATCTAATGTATATCGATAACTATTATCGTTTAACTTTTTTTATATTGCAAATAATGGAATTTTGTGTTTTGTATTGAATTCAGTAATAAATTCTCTTTAAAATGATATATACAAGTTTGCATTTTGTGAAACGTAACGTTTTCTTTAAGCATACAAAGTTCAAAAACATAAAAATTTCCAAAAGTGTCCACAATTTTGGCCACCATTGTAAACGCTTGAGTTATTTGTAGATTAGTTCAATTTACCAAAGGTTTATTTACATACTTGTTTGTATATATAACATAAATAACTACAAAAGTAAAGGTAATTATTTCCTTTTCCAAGTACTAAATTATACACTGAACATTATTGCACATAGCTAATACGTAATATTGATTATCTGAAGCTCTTTTTCTAACCTTTATGTTCTCTAGCGATTTACTTCCCCCTTCTTTCAAAGTCAACTGTGGAAAACAATGGTAATACTTTATGCAGTACATTTAGCTATAAAGTTTGTCCCCCCCCAATGGCAGATTGTGAACAATTACAAATGTAACCCAGTCCATTAATCTATACAAGGCCGGATGTGGTGGTCTCTTTATTATGGAGGCACCTAATAGATGGGCCACCATCGCCTTTCCTATGAAGGGACGGACTATTACAACCATGCCTTCTCCGGAATTCGAATCCAGGCCCTTCGGCATCGCAGTCAGCTTCCCTGACCACTATACCGACTGAGCGGCAAATATAAAGTAAATGCATAAATTTTAGTGAAACTAATTTTATGTGAATAACAGGAGTTATTATTGAGAATGTTTTTAAAGATTCTCAATAATTAAATTTTCAAATATGTTTTGGGAATTTATTTGATCTAGAGTTTCAAATTCAAAACTACTGCACATTCGCAAAACAAAGGAGACCGACATAAGAAACTGATAATATTTTAACTGTGGAAAATAAATTCTAACAGTAATTACGTGAACTATTCAATAAATATGTATACATATTTGCGGAACAGTTATTTGTGGGACTCGAGATTCCGCTGAATTTTACGCGTCAAAATTTCATGACTTTGGATGGTCTACTTGTTAATTAAGTACTCTGTTACTGTAATCTATGCAACAACTATTGCAGCAATTTATCTTCCTAGCACGTCTTGACTGATTACAGCCGAAAACATCGCGGACGAAAACGTGGCGGAGAAAACAACGCAAGGCGAATATGTCGTGGTACGAAACATCGTGGGAGAAAAAAAAAGCAAAGAGGAAACAAGGCAGTTCTAAAGCATCGTGGTACAAAATATCGTCGTCAAAAATAAAGCGGTTCAAAGACTTCCCAGTTTAAAATTATCGTGGCCAAAAATATCGCGGTAAAAAATAAAGCACCTACAAATTTTCGCATGCTTTTGTTTTCAGGTTTTAAATGCATATTCGCATAAATGTTTGAAAGCGCAAGAAATGTTAAAGACACTTTAAGAATAAACGGAAACAAAAGAAGTCATAATTTTCACCAAATCAATTTCGGATTAACAAACGTGAAAAAAAGTAATTTAATAAGTAACTGAACAATTTTTATAGAGATAACCCTCATACAGTTAATTATCTTCCTTTTCGTAAACATTTTAGGCTGTATTTTTCATGAAAAATTATGAGTAAAACTTTATAAAAATGATTAATTTATAATTGACCGTTGTTAATTAATGTAATGTTAATTAATGTAAGGTTAAATAATGTAAATTCAAAATTTGATTCAATGCTGTAAGTTGCATATAAGTTTCTACTCATTTGCAATTTTTAAATGCTTAAATTTCCTTCTTACTTTTTCAGCAAAAATTTAGTAGTTCATTCAAAAATAGGAACTATAAAAGAAAAAATATCCCTCTTTCCTACGTGGGCTCCCAAATCATTATTCGAAAATGCATTTACAGCTTTTAAAACCTCAAAGACGCATTTGTGCGATATTATCGTCGTGCGATGATTTGTAAGTACTTGATTTTTTACCGCGATGTTTTCGACGTCAATGTTTTTAAACTTCGAAGTTTTTGAACCGCTTTATTTTCGAGGACGATATTTTGTACCAAGAGGTTTGGAATTGCGATGTTTTCTCTTTGCTTTGTTTTCTCCCACGACGTTTTCGCCTTGCGTTGTTTTCCCCGCGATGTTTTTGCTACGGTGTTTTCGGCGGACAACTCTTGGCTTGCTATAAAATACAGGATTACAAAGGGTGTTTAGGGATTATAGAAGATTTAGTGTTATTTCAGAGTGCCTGAAGCTGTATTAATAATGTGTTACTATTTTTCCTCTTGTTTTGATAATGAAGATTGTAATTTTATATTTGCATAGTAAAGTTGCACATATAGAGCTTTTCAATAAAAACTAATATTTTAGTCATTTTAGGTGAAATTCTCAAAATTTACAGTTCTAATTAACCAAACCAAAGCGAAATATACCGCTAAATACTATATCTCTATTTTAAAGCTACACTTTTATTTTTGCAAACTTCGTAATAGAGCAATTTATCTATTTAATAATTGTTTCCCTTACTGCTATACTTTTAGTAGGTAATACAAATTACAACGATAAATTCTGTACTGGACTTCTATTGACACATGTATTCCATAAGATAGAGATTATTGTCTTGTTTTAAAGTATAGCTGTAGCATATTCGTTTGCCGACCCTCTTGTTTTATTTCTAAAACTGCTGTCAGAGTATTTACAACTCTCCCGATGAATTTCTGTTTTTTCAGATGGCAGCGAGGAAGTGTGGAATCACTCTGTGATTACTACGGGTGCTGGCATTGTGGCATCCATCTTCATAGTCACGGCTGCGTGCGCCTTCTACATCAGAAGAATATATCTGGAGAAGAAGCATCGACCAATGGGGGTAAGCATCGACCAAGCAATATATATAATTTACATTTTACTGGAAATATCGAGTGCCCTATTAATGTATAATGTATAACGATGTATTAATACTGTAGTAATTCAACATAGTGACAACACTTTTTGATGTAAGTATCACTGTATTGTCATATATTATATAATAAGCATTGGTATTGTAAAAATTGTCAATACGTCTGTCTTGCACCATCTGCCCCTGTTTGGCAATATTGTTTTTCTGGACAGTTCCTGGATCCGAACGGTACCCGAATAGTCAGTGAAATCCGTCCGGGTGTCCAGACCTTGCCCTGCCCTGTCACCTGTGCTTGAACTCAGTATAAATTCTAATACAAATATTTTTTGTATTATTAAGAGCTTTCGGTGAAGTTACTCTTCTGTTTTTGCCAATACAAAATATACTTTATAAATACAGTGCAGCAAATAAAAAAGAAAGATTTGAATGCCCTTAATCAAAATCTATTCTAAAAATATATACTTTTAAATGAATATGGAATAAATATAAAAGTTTGTACTCATTTAGTACATGATTTGTTGAACTTTGACAATCTAGTCAACCCAGTTATTGGAAATAGGAAGAAGGAATAATTCTTCAGTTTCAAGACACATTCCACCGAAAATCAGCTGTTAGGTAAGAACACAGCCTACGCTGTTTGGTTCTTCTGAATAAGGTTCCGCCAATTGCCACAATTTTGTTGCATCCACTGATACAGCCTTAGATCGAAATAACAAGAAATTGGAGTATGCCTCGTATATAACTGTTCCAATCAATGGTTGCATTGTAATTCATTTGAAATTGTAGTTCGCAAAGCTCAATAGATGTTAACTCTTGTCATCATAAAAAACGAATCCTCGCAGTTAAGAGAAAAAGAAAATCTGTATAAAAGTATTTATGTCAAGAAAAAAATCCAACTAGTGATGCTTTATCGCTGAAGAAATATGCCAAATGAAGAAAGTGCCAAGCACCAAATTATTATATATATTTTCTGTAGTAATGCTCAAAATTATTTCATTTTTCACATTTAATTCACAAATAAATTCAAAATTCCTAAGATGTAACTCAAAAATTTAATTATGAATGGCCGTAAAATTTAATAACCTTCTTGAAATAAAATGATTAAAAAACTTTAATATTCGTTGCTTGATTTAATCAACATAATTATTGAAATTTCTAAAAACTATAAAACTTTAATTTGATATAATTGTTATAAAGCAATTATATCAAATTATATCAAAGCAATTATATCAAATGCAACATTTTTAAAATCCGATAAAATAAGAAAAAAAAAAGGTTTCAATATTGAAATTTCAAAATAAATATTATCCTTATGATTCTATTATTATCGAAGCATTTTAGTTGCATTAATTAATAAATAAATTAAATGGCAAAATTAAAATTCTAGAGCTTATAAATAGAAGCACTGGATGTAAAAACGTAAAAGCCATTGCATATACTTCAGTTTTGTTCCACTAAATAATAAATCCAATTTAATTCATTTGAAAATCAGTGGAATTTTGACTTTCGTTTTAGAAGGATCTATTGCTCATAAATCTAGGATTTGTCGAATAAATTGTAAAAATAAATTATAAAACATAAATATGAAACGAGCACCTGAAGAATACAAAAAACAGTAATCCAATAAATAATTAAAAACCATCTGAAAGGTTTCAGATTTTGAAATTACGTTCAAAGAAGCGTAATTTAATTTTTTTAATGTTTTCTGTATTACCATTATTTATTAAATATCATGTTTAACGTACTCAAACTATAAAATTCAGTTCAACAGCAATATCGCATATTAATTTTAAAATGGGCATATCTTTAGAATTTCCGAACACAGTCTTACGCGCTGGAGATAAAAATGTTTTTTTTTTTTCGTACAGTGTTGCCATTTCTCGCTTTGAAATCGTTTAGTTTTTTTTAATCAAAAATTCGTTGAAGTATTACAAAATCTGAAATCGATAATAAAACAAATTTCAAATTCAAATTAGGACTTCCACATGCCCATATTCTATGGAAGATTACGTAATTCAAATTTTGATGGCTCTAGGTACCATTGTTTTATCACAATGTGAGAAACATACATATACGTTCATGCAGATTCTTCATTATTTAATTTCTTTAAATATAATACAGGGCGATAATATTTAGTGGCAACAATTTAAAAAGTGAAACAACGCTTGCCGTCAATCAACGCAAATTTGCCAAAACGAAATTAATAGTCCTTCTGGGTAAATTGTCCCTTTGGACAATAATACTTTTGTTTGATTATAACCTTGCAGTAACGAATGTGCAATTTTATTTTAAAAAAATAAAACTTGTGACAAATTGTAAGTGTAATTTCAAAGAGAAATCGATAAGTTTAGCAAAGCTAATCCATCATCTATAATTCAAAAAAACGAAGAATTTTCGCCATTCTGTCAGCATTCTGTTCAACTTATAAATGCGAGCAAATATTTTCACACAAATAATTGATTTTAAGTACGAACAGAAGCAGCTTTACTACCGAAAATTCATTCAAATTGCCTTGTATTCGTCTTACGAGGACTACTCTAAACTAGACTTGACTAAACTGACGTAACAAGTTCAGCATCAAGGAAGCCATTGATATCGAGGAGAAAAAAAAATAAACTTCATTCATTATGTTTGTTTTCATAATAATTATAATTATAATTTCTATTTTTAAACTTCAAAGCTTATTGCAATGATTTTCTCAATAACATTTATCTCATTATTCACCAAGAAAGACAGTTCTAAGATAGGAAAATACTACTGACCCGAAACACCTTCTTAATACACATATTTTGGTTGAGTTTGACCCGTAACCAAAAAAGGTTGTACGATGCCTGATTTAATTCATTAAATGACAGAAGCAAAATTTTATACTTATTTAGGTTTAATTCGCTGAACATTCAACTTTTTTGCTCAAATCAGTTTTTTCCTTTGAGTTCATTTATTATTATCTGTCATTTTAAATATTATTTACAAATCGTTTCTATTCTTCAAACAAATTTAGTTATTTCTACTTGAATACACTCTTTAAAATATGAAATTTACATAAAGAATTTCAAACTAAAAATATAATTTTCTGTATTCTCAGTGTGCAGAACACTGGAAACAGAAAATCTTACAGAGGGGTTTAAAAGAACTGACGAATCTATGAGGTAAATAGCAATTATATATATATATATATATATATTTCCAGTACCCAAATTTTGGGCGGATAATTTTAAATTATCTTTTAAAATATTTAACTCAAGAGCATGGTTCATTGTGCTAGCAATAAATACTAAATTATTTAATCCTGAAACTGACACGTACCCTCACACAAGAACACCTCCATCGCCATGCCTTGCTGTTCCAACCAAGGTCCTTGGGATTAAGTTCCTCATTTTCTTTTCTCCACACAATTATACGCCTTGGCGATGGGGTCTTCTCATTTTACACGCCTGTCGTAAGGTTTAACAGCCTTTGACGTGGAGATCTCTGCGATTAAAGTCGCCGCCTTGTCACAGTTCCAATGCCAATCTGAAACTTTTTCAAGGGCTGTTATACTAGCAGATTCTAGGGCTGCCCTTCTGACCATTTCTTGATCTGAAGCTTCTGTTTCAGCTGATAATTTGAATATTCGTCTGACCCTTAATGATTTAATTGAAAAACATAGGGAGGGTGCTTTGCAGTGGGTACCAGCACACTTTGGACTCCAAGGTAATGAAATAGCTGACTCCCTGGAAAAGAAGGCAACCAAATTGGCTCAAATAACAGATAAACCAATTTCTTTTTATACCGCCAAACGGTTAATTAAAACATCGTTTGGAGAGGACTGTTGGAAAAACATCAAAGAGACAAACAAAGGCAAGAAATGGGTTGAGGAAATCACAAATATTCCATTAATGACCAAGGGACAGATCTGTTGCCACTTTTCGCCTCGCTACTTGCCATGATTGCCTCTCCAAGCATCCATATCGTATAAAAATACTGAAAAGTCCTCTTTGACCATTGTGCAGCATTCGATAGGAAATGAAAGCGAACCATTTCAGACACTGGCCTGCACTGGGCTCGGGACACTTGTGGGAGAAATACTGAAGAGCCCTCACAAGATGAGGCATTAGTAGGATTAGGCATCACATTTAGTAGGATTATCTTAAAAGAGTGAATCCATAGTTAATAAGTTCAATTTCGAAAAACTGTTTTAAAGTAACTTGAATGTAAATTGTTAAAAATGTTTAACGGGTACTTGAATTAAATCATGAATAACAAAATTTCAATTGTAAAAAGAAATAAATTAAAAGCAAGTAATCCTTGTCATTGATCGGAAATTAGTTCACTTTTCAAGGGGAACAAATCAACTCCTGTTCAATGAACAATAATTAATAAATAAATACGAAGGTGTTTCGTCTTTTACTCAAGTAATAATGGTGATGCCAAACTGACAAATTTTAAACACTTTTAACAATTTACATTCAAGTTACTTTAAAACAATTTTCGGAATTAAACTTCCTACCTATGGGTCCACTAGAGAATTTAATATCATATAACATTATACATATATATACGTATATAATGTTATATGTCTTTATGTTATTAATTATATGTCTTTATATTTAATTATATGTTCTCCGTTTGAGCTGTCAGAGAAAACATTCGAAATTAAGTTACCCCTTGTGTTTAAATTAACCAACCAAGCTTCAATAATTATTTACTAATTAAGTTTTCAGAAAATTATTTCTTTAGAACTGCTTGCAAGTTTCATTTATGAAAACTAATTCTTTCCTCAAAAGAAGTAACTACATATGGCTCAGTTTCCATCTTTCTACTCAGTTTTATTTAGCTTCTAATTAACACAACATGAAGGGAAAGATATTTAATCGATTTTCCTTTTAATATACGCTAAGCTGTTTGAGAATAAGCAATATTCAGGTAGAATTACTTTTGTAAGTGCTCCATCTCAGCCTTTGAAATTTAAATAACAATTAATGATACAAAGCAAATAAATAAGTAAGTATATAAGCACTTAAAAATTAAACAATGAAGTTTCTCAGTGTATTTGGTATTCTTCAATGTTCAATCGCTGCCTTTGCTTTAGAATATATTCCTGGCAATTAGTTTCTTTATTGTATCTTTTGAGCTCTAGATATTAGAGACAAATAGAGTACTGAAAATATGCTTATGTATAACGATGTTTCGGTTTTAATTTCTGATAAAAAGTAATTTTTTTAGTGAGGCAGAGTTACATGGAGTTAATCATAGTAAACATAAATTTTCCTAATTCAGAAGTCAAACAACAAAAATCAGCGTTATATTTACAAAATTTTTTATTAGTATTTATTCGGCGTGTTATTGTGTCTTAATAAATTTTCCTATTAAAGAAAACATTATTTTTAATCATTATTGTAATTTCAAATGAAATTAATCATCCTGTTATAAACATAACTGCAAACGGAATACTATTTCGACTTAGAACAGCACAAAAGGTTAGAAACACTGACACTAAACACCATACGGCGATACTGATCGTCTAAATGTTACCTGCCAGTCTCTTGGGCTGCCCATCGCAGTGGGATATTACCCACCGAACCCGGGACGCTGCTCCGGGCTACCAGAGCCTCACTACTCTTGGACTCGCCAGAACAACAGGCCGGCCAATTAGTGACCTTTCCGGGGCCTTCAGAACCGCCAAGTTCATAAATTTTATACCCCCGTGGCCGAGGCTGCCTAAGTACAGATTCTAGGCAGTAGATACACAGAGTTCTCTAGGTCAACCCCACGGGGGTGCGCTATAGGAAAATTCAGCAATCTTGACTGCACTTACTACAACTTACTAATTTTATTATTACTTACTAATTTTATTAGCAACGCAACTTTTATATACCCCAAACAAATGTTTTTGGGGGGAGCAATAAAACTGTTGTTCAGTGAATCAGAGAATTAATGTCTTTGAATAATTATGTGCTCAGAAATATAATAATTCTATATTAGATTTCAGTGACAAAATTTGAATTTAATTTATTTTAATTGAATTATTTTGCACGTATATCTCCGTGAGTACGATACATGAAGTGTGAATAGTGATGGCCAATCAACGGCGTCCTTTCCTGCATCCTGCAGTGAAATTATTAAAATTATTTGCATGCTTATTCGTGCTGGTTGTAGTCTGTTCTTGATGCTTCTCTTTGGTTATCAATTATCATATATATTTTTTACTTCGCACAATAAGCACACAATAGGAAACTGATTCTCATGAATTATTTTGTTTTTGCTTGGCGTGAGTGTAATTTAATTCATATTGCATTTTAAGTTTTAAAGTTTATAGATATATGAAAATGTATATTCGAAACAGCATTTGGGGTATCCCATGCGTGTAATCTTGAATTACTCTTCTCATATAAAATTATATAGTCTTCTTAGAGAGCATACACTACATACTTTAAAATGACTACTGAAGAATTATCTTCTAGCCCTATGAAACAAAACAAAACTCAGAAGAAAGACGTATATGACCTTTTATTCAAACACAAAATTAGCAATTACCCAACTTGGGTTTACACAAGTCAAGCACTTTTGGCTTAACAAAAATACGCAAAAACATAACGTTAAACACTTTCAAGTGTTGTAGATTAGCCTAACGGCTCATAGAATAATTTAACGTGCAGGAAAGCCTCTGGTTGGTTAGAAAAACCGGCAAGATAAGCTGAATGGCTAGAAGCACCCAACGCCGCAGAATAAAATCGCTAATAATCACGGGCAACGTGAACTGGAATAGACAGACACGCTCTAAAACTAACTTCCGAAACTCTTGCTTATAGCACTTCTTTCTACCTCAATCTGAATAAACGTTTTGCCATCTCATTTACATTCTGGCATGAAGAGCCTGGGTGAAACGAGAGTGATAGAAAAGTACTAAAACTTAAAATTAACCCTTAGTTAAATAAAGAAATCCCACATCGCAATAACATTACTATTTTTTACATGAGAAGATATTTATAACAATAGTTGAAATCAATGTCATTTACTTTATCGAAGGTCTAAGACGAAATTGTTACCGCTGACCTGATTTAAGGAGTGGAGTTAAATTTCCCACGTAATATATTTATCATTAAATACACTATTCGGTTGATTCATGTATTGCATTTTGTTGATTAAGAATTAACTAATAGAGACATTAAAACAAAAAAGCAACAAATAGAAAAGTAGGAATGAAAAAAATTAGAATTAGGATTCTCCACCACCCATTCCTTCCATCATCTTCTTCGGATTATCATGTTCTTGAATTGGAAATAGTTAAACAGAATAGTTAGGATCAACCTTCAGTGTTTATTTTTTAAATTCTGCTATATCCTATCTAAATCTTTTAAGTGATTTTTATGTTTGTTTGTTTCAATTATGTACAGTAAAGGTATCCGACCTCGTACAAAAGACGATTTTCGGTCAAAATTTCGATTTTTTCTTTATTACATTATCTTAAAGAATACATCTTTAGCTATCAAATACAAGTTTCTCCTTGTTGATAGGTTAATAAGAATTGAAGTTATAAGCATTTTTCTGTAACTGAATAAACCGGAAGTTCCAATATTCTGGGCCGGAAGTGAGCGTTTAAATAGATATACCTATTTAGAAACTTTATTTATCATCAAGATTTTGTAAATTATAAACCTGCGTACCAAGTTTAGATATTTTGTAATGCATTTTAAGAATCTGGTGTTAGTTTTTTCCCTTAATTTCGTAATTAGTTTGGCGCAGAGGGTATTCGACGGTGAATGTATGTGTTGCTGCTTTGTCGATTAGCGTTGACAAAGTGCTTGCTTTGAAAGCTATGTCACATTTTTGCATCATTTGCAACAAAATAAACAGAATGTCATACAATCTTCAGCACGACATATGTAAAGCGTAATATAATTGTTTTGTAAATTATAAAGAAGCAGCAGTTGGTGCTTATTCCCTGTTTGAATGATCTATTACATTACGAAAGCTGAAGCACACGGAGTATTACGAGGATGGGGATTCTAAGAGGTTTTTAATTGTGAAAGATATATATGGTAAAGATTCGGTTAAGAAAGTGGAATGCATTGAACATGTACAGAAAAGGGTTGGTAGTGGACTACGAAAAGTAAAATACTCCGCTCCTAAATTGAAAGGAAAAGGTAAACTGACTGATTCTTTTATTGATAAACTGCAGAATTAGGGATTGCAATTAGAAGTCATGTTTCAAACTTAATTGAGATGCAGCAGGTTGTACTAACTGCTTGTTCCATTGTAGCTCTTCTTCGAAGCCTATTCAATAATCAATGAATTGGTGCAACTATGAATGTGTGATTGCAGAAATCCGGAAAAAAAATCAGAAATAAAAAATTAGGCAAAAACCTCTGGTATATCAATATATATTTTTAATTTAAGTAAACCTACATATATGGAGTTGACTACATAAACAAGAGTTATTAAAAAGTGTCTACATGGCAAAACTCAAAATATCAAGGAACGTTTTAATGGCATTTTATTGCAAATTGCTCCGAAAGAAACATTCATAAACTTGCGAATATAGCAAATGTAAGTGTTGGGTTATTTAATGATGGATTTATAGGTTTTCATAGTTAAAGTTTCATAGTATAAGCATTTTCAAAGTTAGGTATGTGCCCTGAATTTTACACTGAGCAGGGAATTCGAAAACTTGATAAAGTGCAAAATCATGACTTTTGGTGGCATTCCACAAGTTTTACAAAAACCCAAAGAAAAAATTACGCTTTGTTCGAAAGAAAAGGTGCAAAGTGTGGGAAGAAAAAAAACAAGGTGTTAAGTTACAAAGCAGGGGAATTTTAATTCTTAGGGATGCTTCTTTCACTAGGAAATTGTTTTATGAAAACTTTAAACTTGTTTTCTGAAAAATGTTTTTTCTGTAAATATTGCCAATGGTAACAGCCATAACTCAAAATTTTATGGATAAAATTTAATGATACTTTCTATACATGTTTCATATTATCTGATGCATGCTCTGAAGCAAAAGATTTTTAAAATATTAATTATAAGTTGAATTGTTACCTTTTATTTTTAGATTTTGGATGCAATAATAGGAAAATATACAGTAAATACTATACATTTTGACATATCTCAAGAATATATAAATATTTCTTAATTATTTTGCTTCATTGCATACAAAACAAGTTTAAATATAAATACAAATTAAAAAAACTGCATATTTATATATACATTACCGTGGATGTTGCCGTAAAGGCAAAATTTAAGCAAAAATTATCCTTTTTTTCCTTATTTTTCAAAATTAAAATTACTTAGCGTTACGTTTTAGATTGTTTTCACTCATTAATATGCTTATCTTCAAATTAATATGTTTATAGTTAAAATAAAAACCATTTTTTAAAAAATGGTACCCGAACGAGTTCGGATACCATATGTTTTTACCATCCGTATGATCTTTTATTGTGTTACCATTATTACTGTTATTATTAGATCTGGCAAAAGTATCTTTCTTTAAAGGGAACTGCTTCCCTAAAAACTCTTGTTTGTTTTCATCCTGCCACATTCCTAATTACTGAAAACACGCTCATCGGTCCACATTACCAACATGCAATTTAAATTGGCCCTTATTTGTGAAGAATAAGTATCACTGAAATAAAGCATCAATAGCTCACATTTCGATTGAATTTCTCTTGGTGTTTTACAGTTTTAAGAAGCGTATGATAAAATGTCCCAGACAAAATCGTTGCTTGAAGAACACTATTTTTTCTTTCAACGTGTAAAACAGATTTTTTTCACCTAATATTAACATTCAAAAGTAATCTATAAACAAATGCTTTGGGTAGTGAACAGAGTTGTATAGATTTGTATAAGATTTCTCACTTTTATGACATAAGTAATATTTCCCTGTAACACTGCCTGCAACCTAATTAAAAATATAAATGTTTCAATTCTAAGAATTAATGTTAGTAAATAACCAATTTAATAGAAACGAATTTCACATAAGATTGCTTATATTTTCCCTTAAATAAGTATACTTTTTTCCTGCTATTATGAAAAAGAACTTTCTAATCCTGCAAACTGAAGCCCTATAAAAGATTTTTCGCCGCCCCGTGTTTAAGCTTTACTTTAGTTTCATTTTACGTATTCGAATAACCTATCTTTTACTTCAAATATGCGTCAACAAATGCACTTTTCGTATTTCAAGGCTATCGTTCATTTGACTATATATCTCTTTTTATGAATAATTTTATAAATACATCTTTCTATCCAAATGTCCATATCTCTTCATAAAATATTCAGTTCAATCTGAAAATTTCGGTTTTCGGCATTTTAAGCTTTATGGACATGCAAAATAACACATACGTACTCGAGTTAAACATAAAAATATTGTAAATTTCGACAAACCTGGAAACATATCTATGACTTTACTTTGATATTTAGATAGGTTTCTTTTGTTCAAAACGAAGGTTATTGATTTTATCTTTCCAAATTATTCGCATCAGTGGATATATTTAATAACTAACGATATAACTGGGACAGCATGTGGCAACATTCGTATCAGTGGATTTAAATAACTACCGATATAACTGTGATTGTATATAGCAACAGCTGAACAATTTTTAGCATTACAGTTCCCCTGATGGGTAGAAAGTCAGCACTGCGTAAATCTGATACGGTGGAAAAAATAACCTTACGGACTGTAGGAAACGGCGTTCGCCAAAGTCCTCATCTCCTTTCTTCTTGCTTAAAAGCAAGATTGTTACGATTGCTACAGTTCCTCTATCACACCATCCTACTAAAATATGTAGGACACCCGATAACAAAACTTATACAGAACTGATCATATTTTAAAAATACATAGGATGTTGATGCAGGTATTCATTTGTATTAATCTTAATAATAACAAAGATGTACTGCATTTTTCGCATTAATTAATGATAATTAGTCCAAAGGGGCTTTGTCCCTGAAGGACTATTGTTTTTGTTTTGCGATTTTGCGTTGAATCAATATAAATGTCCGTTTAACTTTTCAAACTGTTGCCACCCAATGTTAGAGTCCTCCATTATGTTTGAATAAATTAAAGAATGAAAAATCTGCATAAATGTATGTCTATTTCTCGCATTGTGATAAAACAACGGTACATAGAGCCATCGAATTTTGAATGACGTAATCCTCCTACGAATATGGGCATGTGGAAGACCAAATTTGAAATTTGGAATTTGTTTTATGATCGCTTTCATATTTTGTAAAACTTTAACGTACTTTTGAGTAACAAACTCGATTTCAAAGAGAGCAATGGCAACGGGGGGAAAACTTTTTATCTCCAGCGCGCGGAATTGTGTATCAGAAATCCTAAAGATAGGCTCATTTTAAAATAATTTTGCGACATTGCTATTGAACTAAATTTTACGGTTTAAGTGCAAAGAACGTGATATTTAATAAATAAAGGTAACACACAAAACGTTTAAAAAACGCCCCTTTGGACGTAATTTAAAATCTGAAACCTTTCAGATTTTTTTTTTTTTTTTAGTCCAAAGGGATTTCAGTCCCGAAGGACTATTGCTTTCGTTTTGGCATTTTGCATCGGACTCATAAACGTCGGTTCACTTTTCAAACTGTTGCCACAAAATGTTAGAGTCCTGCATTATATTTGAAGAAATTAAATAATGAAAAATCTGCATAAATGATTGTCTATTTCTCACATTGTGATAAAACAATGGTACATAGAGCCATCGAATTTTGAATGACGAAATCCTACTGCGAATATGGGCATCTGAAATCCCAAATTTGGAATTTGTTTTATTATAGATTTTATATTTTGTAAAACTTTAACGAATTTTTGATTTACAAACTCAATGCTTTAAAAGCGAGAAATGGCAACGTTATATAGAAAAAAAATACTTTTATCTCCAGCTCGCGAGACTGTGTATATCGGAAATTCTAAAGATATGCTTAATTTAACATTATTTTGCGATATTGCTCTTGAACTGAATTTTATGGTTTAAGTGCAAAGAACATGATATTTAATAAATAAAGGTAACACTCAAAACGTTAAAAAAACGCCCCTTTGGACTTAATTTAAAATCTGAAAAAATTTCAGACTTTTTTTTTTTTTTTTATTTTATTTTATTTTTTTTTATTTTTCATTTCTTTCTTTCTTTTTATGTTTAAAATTGCTTTTCATAATAAATTTCATTTGCTGCTCTGTACTCGATGCAAGATGTAACTTTATTTATGTTAACATGATTTTCAATGCATATTCTATTATTGCCTTTAAAATTACCATATTTCTCATAAATATTTTAGTTTCATTATTTAATGATTAAGGAAAAAATTTCCATCAGAATAAATTCTAAAACTGTATCCGACAATAAATTGACATTGGTTTCATCGAAATATTATACAAAAACTACGCTATCTCACAAAGCATCTGTTTTAGAAACACCAACAGTATTCTGCTAAATTTATTGAACAAAAATATGATTGCTGCTTGAAACCGAGGAGCTGGTATTAGATTCCTTTGAAATGCAGTTCGCTTTTCTGTAAAACCGATATCAATTTAAAGATGAATGATGTGTCATTTTTAAGAATTTAGACATTTTCTTTATACTGCTGTAAACTGCATAGTGCTGACAAAGCGAAAATTTTATTTCACAGCCAATTATGGAAGAGGATGTCACTATATACAGCAGAGTTCAGTGTCACAACAGTGGACCACAGCCTCGAATTCTTATAGCTAAATGAAAGTAAGTAATGTAAAAATGTTTTAACAACATAAGAATGTTTTTCATTTCAGTTGAGAGAATATTAGGTTATTTGAATTCGGCAAAATCACGAACGCGTATTGCCTAAGAAAAGGAATGCCTTCGAGAAGCATTTTCTGAGGGTGTCTGACTCGTGTTCACATACACAGGAGGAAAACCACGAAATCTAACCATGCAGACAACCCGTTTGATTGTATTCACACCCGAGACAAATCGAACTGAAAGTCGTTATTGTTGTAACTAATCTCACTCGTCTCATCTCATCAGAACAAGCCCACGAAGTTTATCGTGCTAAGGAATACAAGATTACGCCTGTCGTTAGCAAGAGCTTTGGGCACTGTATAAGTGACAGTATGATTTTGCCCAACCAGGTGTTGAGGGAGTGAATCCCACCCTTCTTCCTTTACCACTAAACCGCACGAGAGGACTTTTGCATCCCCATATAGTTAGAATGCGCCTATGCAGAAAACGTACAATATACATTTACAAGCAACCATGTCTTCTCTGTGATTCAAACCCGGGCTCTTTGGTACTGTAGTCGGAGTGACTAACCAATATCTCGTTTGGGCAGCTCAAACTACCAGTATTCAGCTACTTTAACCTTTTCAGCTTTTAGTGAAGGCTGATTGTAAGGAACATTTGGCAAGAAAATCCTTTATTAGTCTCAAAAATTTGCTGATCTGTCATCCTGCAAAAATGAATTTTGTACAGCATTTTATTAAAAATTAAACTTCAAACCTTTTAGTGATTTGTCAACTATTTAGTGAACTGAAAATTTAGTTAACTTGCCAGGTCTTTTAATACTTCTCATCTGATGACTTTCATCATAATAGCAACTATAAAGCATTTTAAAAAATAATTTTGGCTCATAAGCAACTTAGAGAATAACAACCAGAAATATAAAAGGGATCCGTACTTATTAACCATTTTCTGAGTTATATTTCATACAAGAAGACTACTGCGCAGTACTACTTACCTATTCCCATTTTTTTCACGTTGTAAACTGCAATCTGCAACAGCAGATTCCTGGTTGCTATTTATATCGCATGTAACTCAAGTCAAATAAAAATGGAGACAAACTAGTTTTATTGATTCAGTCTGGCTGGTTATTCTACATCCCTGTATTTTCTCTTTGGTAAATTCTACATGTTTTTCCTTTCAGGAATCCGCAATCTGTACCTCAGTCAGAAACGTTATTTTCATAAGTATTTTAATAGTATGTTTATAACTAAATCTCTAAATTACCAAATGCGCTTTTAAAACCAAACAAATTGAAATTTTTCACCATAATTTGTGTTTCCAAAGTAATATCATAACAGATGCAGACCTACGACTTCCAAACTGTCAACTCATTAAAAGAATAAATTGATTTGATTATGTCCAGTAAATGCGCAGGAGTTAACTACGACAGATGAGAAACATCTGTCGAGCTATAACTCTTATATATAAGGTAGGTAGTTAATTTTGAAAACACTTGCTCATTTAAGAATTAAACTTTCTCTAGCAATCCCAAAGTGGATCACATTAAAAACGGCATCAGCAGAGTAACATCAGAATACTCTTATAAATAAAAAGATAAAGCTTATTTCGATTTACTTCTTGTTACTTTTAAAGAAAATAGACGAAACTAAACAACAGATACTTGACGATAATACGCTCGTGTGCAAAATAAAGCTAATTTAAAAAATTATGTTTATTTTTGCCAGAAGTAATGAACCAAGATACTAATTACGCCGCCGAAAAATTAATGCAAATATCGAAATTAATGCAAATATTTGAATCGAATACGTAAGCTTACACATCTGCGGAGCTGTGAGTGTGGAGGGAATATAATCGTACGAGAGGTTTCTGACGATTTGCGAGCTCGTATTTCTTCACGACATTCACCGTGTTTCTCGCAAGTGTTAGGAAAATTTTATAAGATACCAGGTAAAATATGAGTAGACAAGATAGTGGAAGACGGAATAAGATGAATAGATAGAACTGATGGATAGATGGAAAACGGTTAAATGGAAGACGGATAAATGGAAGACGGATAGATGGAAGACGGAATGAGATGGAGAATTGTCCGTAGATTGGATGTAGGCTAGTCACAAGCGCAGGTGGCTATAGAGCTCAATGTAACGCTCAGGTTCGTCCGCAATTCTTGGAAACAGTTTTGCGACACTGGATCCATACCGAGAAGACCTGGACAAGGTCAATAAAGATCCACGACAACGAATGATGAGCGTTATTTGGCACATTCAGCGTGGCAACGCAGGACTGCTACAGCTTTACAACTCTCACGTGAGCTGTATGCTGCCACTCGGACCCGAATATCGCGGTATACAGTTGCGAAGGCTTCACGAGATTGAGCTGTATGCCAGAAAAAGTGCTGTTTGCATCCCACTCATTGTAGTATATAAGAGATAGCGTTTACCTTGGTGGAATACGGTGCTTTTTACAGATCAGTCGAGATTCAGACTGATCACTGATTCTTGGCGCACCTATATCTGGAGAGATCCTGGAACAGAATACCATCCATCTCTCTTCAGCGAAACATTTCATTATGGTGGCGGAGATGATTTGAGCAGACATTATGTTGGACGGCCGTGCACCCTTGCATGTGTTCGACAAAGGCTCCCTGACTGCTATGAGGTATAGAGAGGCGATCTTAGAGCTATATGTTTGACTTTTCAGGAGCACAGTTGGTCCCCTTTAATGGACAATAGAGCTCGTCCACAAATGGTTTAGCTGTGGATGATTACCTGGAAAGCGAAAATATTTGCCACATGGATTGGCCAGCTAGAACTCCTGACCGTAACCGTATACTGAAGGACTTGGATGCTCTTGGGAGCGGAATTTCATCCCCCTCTGAGAACCATCCCGGTGGGGAAAACTGCCTTGCTGTTGGAGTGGGATCGACTGCCACAGGGACTCCTCAACTGCCTTCTGTCCAGTATGCTGTCACGTTGCACAACTTTTCTGCCTGTGAGAAGGGACCATACCACATATTAGACTCGTTTTCAGTTCGATATCAGAAGGTAGTTGCTTGACATCCCTGCACTATGAGCTGTATTGATTATCGTGCGTACATAGAGTGGCTTTTCAATAGTACATATTTTTCTCTGTTGTAAATGTATATTCATTCCAAATTTCTTTAAAATCTAGCCATTATTTTTTCAGAAATTCGACATCATGTGCATATTCTCCCCATTTTCCATATGAGAATAGTGTTGTATAACAAATACTTCATTAACGTTTTCAATGAACCTGGTTCCTAAACCTGAAATTTAAAAATGCCAGAAAGAATTGCTTCGATCATCTTTATCCAATATTTCTTTGTTAAATGGACCAGTTTCTAATGTTTCCATAATGTCCTTGAACAATTTTGCAACTTTACTTATGAGCGCCGTGTAAGAAGTACTACTGTAAGTTTTTTATGTGTTTTTATACGTATATAAACGTTTTTCCCAACAGTTCGATTCGCTTTAATATAAACATAATGTAGGTATGTAATGCATTTAATATAAACATAATTTAGGGAAGTCCCCCATGCCATAAGGGAGCTGAAACGGAACATCCCCAAAGGGAATATTTGGAAAGGAATGCTTCATGATAAAATTATAGGACCACTTTGAATGAAAAAAAAAAAAAAAAACCAAGGTTTACCTCGATACATTTAATTGATTACATTTGTATATAGTTGAAAGACCGTCAATCCGAGGTCATTTTGTCGCATGTCGAAGTTGTGGTATTTGGGTCATTTGTCACAAAAACTAATCTTTGATTGTGAAAATGTGATCGTTCTCAAACGACAAGCTGTCAAAATTGTTTAGGAAATTGCTGAAAACCGGTATTTTTAATCTAATCAAGTGAACAGCTGTTTCATCTGTCATATTAATTAGCGGGCTAAATTTCCTAAATATTTCCTGAATTATTCTGCATATTAAAATATGACATGCGTAAATGATGTGCGAATTGCAAAATCACATTCATATGAATGAACTGCACTTTTTTCCTAACAAAAATATAAATGTATTTGATTTCATATCGTTTATTTTATTATCATATTTCTTTATGTATTCAAATAGATATTTTTTATTCCACAGATGTCTCAGAAACGGTGATAAGTCTGTATCAAAACTTGTATGCTCAATAGATAAACAGCCGTTGAACCAGGAGATCGCCTGTCTGTGTCAAATGTAATTCACGGACTAGATGCGGTATACTGTGATTCATGCTGTTATTAATTTAAGTACTGTATATACTTGACGAAAATCATTATGGAAGAAAAATTTTGAAGAGATTGTTCTCATATTTTACGGAACTGTTGCATGCAGATGTTAATAAGTGTGTTGAAATTCGGAGAAATAAAGAGTCGTTCTTGTAAAAAAAATCATGTTTGTTGCTGACTTTTCTTTCATTCAGTCCGTGTAGAACATTTCCACACAGCTGCTTTTTTCATCTCTTATTTAAATACTACATTTTGGTGAATCGTTTATTAATATAATACCAGTGTGTAAATAAATTTAATATTCATAAACGTATTTTTTTTTCAACTTGAGGCATACTGTTACCAAACATTAAGAAAAGTAAAGTATGCACACCTTCAGCGCACACATTAGTAAAACTTTCAAAGCTTATCTTGAATTGTTTTGGTTTATTTGATTAAACCTAAGCACTCGTATGCTATGTGTCTAAGAGAAAGGTTGCCTTCGTGGAGGGCTTTCTAAGGGAAATTGGTTTATATACACGTTACACATGGGTAAAAACAAAAAAAAAAAAAAAAGCCCATGCAGCCCACCCGTTTGCAGGATTCGAACCCCGGACGCGTAATGGCAAATCGCATATTGAGTTGATCAATGTTAAATGAATTTCGCTTACTGCGCGTGCTCAGAGTAGAATTTGGCGCAACTACAACTTTGGCGGAATTTTAAAAGGAGATAAAAACGGTATATGATTGATATTGTGTTATCTGGGCGTAAACTGTTCTGGGTTTTAAAACTCGTTAGAATGTAAGTTGTTTCATTATTTAGAGTGTAACTATCGATTGTAAACTTCGCGAATTTTTGTTTAAGAAGGATAACAAAATAGAAAACATTAGAAGATATATTAGCTGAATGCTCATTGATTATACTTCTGCGGAAAAAAGGTAATTGAGTATTTACCATACGTTCCATTCGTATATACTTTAGCAAATTAAGGAATAAATCCAGTTTAAATTACTGAATTAAAGTCAAATAACTGATATTAATTCTAATGTTTATGAACAAAATAAACCAAAATGAAATGAAACAGAAACACATGCAATAAGCACACAACAAATTTCTATAGTATTGGCAATTGTAAAAAAAAGGTAACCCCTCCCCCAATATGACTAACAGCCTTGTGTAGGGTTGCTTATGCCCCCTTAGTCGCCAGTATTTCCTCCCACGCCAACGATACACTATTGAGCATGCGCAGTAAGCAAAATTCGATAACATTGATCAACTCAATGTGCGATGTGCTATTACGCACCCCGGACCGAGTTACCAGTGTTCAGCGACTTTACCGCTCGGACGACGGTGAGCCCTTATCTTGAGTTAATGTATAACATAATAGATTTATGAAGTATAGTGGTTCATAAAGAAAGAAAACGTTTTAAAATAACTTATAAAAGGTAGCCCTATAAGCAAGCAAAATGCTGTGTTTTATATAAATTATGTTTTACTGTTATTACTTACACATTTCATTCGTCCAAAAGATACGATTCGTCTTAAAGATTCAAAATAAAATAATTCCGATAAGAGCTCCATAGATTGAAATGTAGAATGATAACAATCTATAAATAAAGGGAAAATAGCTGTAGTTTTTTTTTTTTCTTTATTTGTAATCTCCGTTCTACTGATGCAGTATCCATTTTAGGTTTTACTTAATTCCTTAGAAATTTTAAATACTTTTTATGCATGATATACTGCAATCTTCATTGCTTTAAACACAGCTTAAGAGATCAATGTTGCGCATGAAGACACGACCTGCTAAAATAGCTCTTTCTGAAACATCAGTTTGCAATTTAGGGCAGAAAGAAAAGGAACCCGAGAGACTTGCATCTGGTGCCTTTCCTCAGCTCTCGTAGACTCTGAATTCGGGTAAGTATATGTCTAGTTTTCAAATAAAAATTGAGAATACAGTATAATCGAAAAATATAGTACATTACAACACCTTCGCATGCTTTAGGAAGGATGCCAAAAGTAGATTTTTATTACTTGCGAGTAAAACTTACAAAAATCCGAAGATATATATTTCGGGTTTTAATTATACATAACATAATCCATCAAATAAACGAGGAATAATTATTCCTTTATTAGGCACATGGAAACTTGGGCAAGTCTTTTAAAACTAGATAATATTTGTTATTAGTTTCCACTTTCACAAGCTACCGAAGTGTCCCAAAATTAGCAGTCATAAACTAAAAAGGCATTATTTAGGAATTTCTGCAGCTGTATTAAATATGCCAGTCAAGCTCCCTCAAATATCATTAAAAAATAATATATTTTGCTGTAACAAATTTTAAATTGCATAAAATAATAACCATATATATAATATTTCATATGTAAAAAGAACTTAGCTTTTCCTAACAGATAGCAGAAAATATTTTATGTCTGAACTATATCAATTTTTTGGGTTACCCGAAAGCTCAGAAATTGCAACAGCCATAATATAGATATACGAAATGACAAAGAATTTGTGTTTTTAGCTTTTAAAGTTTATCCTAAAGGCACAGCGCCTACCATTTGTTAAGGTTGATAAGGTTTGTAGATCATTTTGCACTAGGTGTAAGCCGTTATAATCGTAAACGTGAAGTAATCACACATTCAGAAAAGAACTTATATCAGTTCCTAAATAGAATGTTATAGGATAGATGATATAGAATACTTATCATCACAAAAGGTTTATCAAAAATCGATTTTCAATTGACTTTTATTATGTAGGATAGATCTATACCTTATATATATGCGGCTTAAGTGTTTGTCGCCGACAGTTTATTGGTTGCTTGCGTAACTGTAAATTGTTTTATTCCCCGTGCAGTGCAGCGCGGGACGAATATTATAAGAAAGCTAAGCCGGAAAAATTTAAAATGCAAGAGCACGTGCATTTAACATTTAATAAATAAATTTAACATCTATATATAATATAATTCGGAAATATGCAACCGGCGAAAACCGGCAACGATGAAAAACAAATAAAATGAAATAAATAAATATCTTTACTATATGCGGCTTAAGTGTCAGTTTGTCGCCGATAGTTTATAGGTTGCTTGCGTAACTGTAGGCAATTGGGTGAAGTTGCTACGGCACAGGGTTGCCGTTTCAATTGAGACGTAGACTATTTCATGCAATTGAATGCGACCAAAAACACTTTCTTGTTAAAAGGAAAAGAAACACATTTATAATCTCATATGAACTGAAGAAAAAATATTCGTGTGAATAAGCATACATTTCTCCAATTTCTCCAATTTCGTTTATCAAAATGTTTTTTATTTTGTCTATTCCGGAATCCTAATTTTTAGGAAGTGTGTCTTAAAAAAACTGAAAGAAGAAAGGCATTCCACTTGTCTTAAAAATTACGATTTTTCAAATCAGAACCACGCCTACTCGATACAAGAATAATTCAATTATTTAAACCAGCGGTCAGCAACCGGTGGTCCGTGAAAACATTTTGATGGTCAGCAAAAAAATTTGGACGTTATTTATATTTTTATGAAGATTCAGTTTAAAAAACGACGAGTAACAAAACCTGTTATGGAATATGGATTATAATTTGTTTTTTATTTTAGCTACTACTTATAGCGAAATTTCTTCAGAATTTAGGGACTTTTTAGCTACTTTTGCAAGTGTATCTAGCGACATTTGAAAGTGAGAGACGGCATCCATGGATATGCTGCTGTCATCAATAATAGCGAGAACTGGAATTCTCTTTCCTATTGAATTACAAACTTATGCTATTGTGGTCGTTAATAACACAGTTTTCTTCCATGTCAATAGGCACCTTGATGGATTTTTATGAGAACCATCTGCATTCTTGTTTACAATTGCATCACTGGAAGTTTCCGTTTTTATTTTGTCTAACTGTTGATCGATGGCGCCATTGCTGAGTAAAGATGATTATTATGTTTACAATAATTAAAAATTGGCGGTTTAACACTGTCAATTTATTGATATCGCTTTGCGTTTGCGAGTTTGTTCTTGCTTTTCGTGAAGTTCCATTTCAGTGACATGGAAATGTGAAGCTTTCTATACAAGAAGTTAAGAATTTTGTACTTTTATGTAATTTTTCAATGTGAACGAAATATGTGTTATTTGCTGATTATTATTGTATAAATGTATTTACCTTTCTTTTAATTCATATTAGTGGTCTGCCAAATATAAAATTATATATGTAGTGGTCCGGGAAGCTCTAAGAGTTGACGACCGCTGATTTAAACCATATCCGCTTATATCGAACTTAAATGTTTTCGTTCATTTGTGCATTAAATAATATAGCTCAGTGTATAAAATAGTAGTAACAAAAAGTGTACATAAATACATATATATATATTACCTTTTAATGAGTATAAACATAGTATGAAAACTTTCACAAATGTGAATGAATATGATTTAAAAATTCAGAATCTAAACGTATACTAGCAGGCAAACCCGCTAGATAAACGATCTGCAGCTAAAACAAAATTTAAGTTCTGTGTACTTCCGAAAAAAATATATAAAGACATTTCAGTATGAAATGTTTCAGCTTTATGTTGGCTTGACTGACTTCAGCCGTATCTTAGTGTTGACTCGTTTATGTACTGAAAACCAGGAAATATCATCAGAAGACTGAAGGGAAGATATACACTGCGCAAAAAAATAGGACAGTTCTATACTCTCGTACTACTGGGCCGGTTAACGAAATTCAACTTGCGTTTTCCATGTCTCGAAAGCGCGACTTAGGATAGGTATTAGATTTATATATAGCACTATTCTAACATAGGTATTTTGACACAAACTCGGACTTTATCTGAAATAACATAGCGATTTTTTCCATATTTCGATTTAACGACTCAAATTACGTCAAACTACCAAGTTCTGTAAAAATCGCATGTGTAGTTTTTAAAAAATTAACTCTCAAATTTTACTCCTCAATGTTAATTGAGTTTGGTATATATTTATTGATCTCTCTTTTTTTATGAATGTTATTTGATTCTTCCTTTCACATTTCGAAATTTAGTTTGATTCCAAATAAAATTCACTCATTTTTTATTATTTGCTTCAAAATTTGTATTTTTAAATAATTTTTATAAATTTTTCAAAAACATTTTTGAATTATAATGTATAACATTTTTACCATCATCTCAAACTAGACGTATTTCTAAGCATACCTGCAAAAAATTACTCTTTTTTATTCAAAATTCCCAAAGATATACGTGAATTTATATACTGGTGCGTTTTGAAATTTGGCATATTTGTTGAAAGCGATAAAACATCAAATGTGGTTTAGACACTTTGCTAAAAATATTTGGAACTAGAAACGATGTGGCTTTTTCCCCGCTCATACACAATGTAAAAGGGTAGGAACGAGGGTTCTTTTTTTTTTCGATTCGGTGTAATGGAAGGGAAAGGAAAATTGGTTGCCACATATTAAGAAGTTCGCCAAGTCAATTATTCTTGGCGAAAACTGAAAAAATTGTGCCAAAATAAATTTTTGAATTTTAGTTCTAGGCTAGTTTTCTTACGTAAGCAGCCTATATCCTGAAACTGCTTTACGCACCGTTCGATCTTGTGATGATGCGGTGGTTCTTAACCAAATTTCGTGCAAAAGTATCTTTGAACGATGATAAAAGAAAATGTTTTGGCGTATTACAAAACACATTACGCTTTCACCGGAATGGATGATTTTTTGCTGCCGCCGGATAAAAGTTGTAGAATTTTAATTTCGGAATTAATGCGTTTCGGCTTAATAAATCAATTACAGAACTTCTACCATGCTATTCCTTTTGTCCCATTCAATATAAAATACCCTTTGCAACAAAAGCTTAAAACATATATAATATTTTAAATCCGATTTATGCCATATTTTGATTTAAAAATGTCATAATAAGCGCGTTTGTGTGCCTCGGTAGAAGACTGAACAATCCGGAAGACAAATTTCGCATTATTATGTTTATGCTCAGTGTTCTTGATACGATGAATTTGACAGAGCTTCATGGAGCCTAGCTATATCGTACTCCCAATAATTGATTTATAAAGTCAATTTTACTATATGTAGGGCAATGGAATGTGATCTGTTTTATCTATCGTACGTATAAAGAAAATATTGGTGAAGAAGGAAGGGAATTTCAGACATCTATCCATTTTCAAGAAAGTTAGAGAAAAGCTATATCGCAGAAATTTCTTGTACATGGCTATGGAAACTAGAACTGCCAAATAATGCACTATTTTATATAAAACTGACTATAATGAAAACAAGTTTTAATGAATTTTCAATACACAGTGTCTACTTTTCAATGTACTGCGGCTCTAGTAGAAATTCTCTATTCTTGAAATTTCTCTTCACGATCCTGGACCTGCACAGTAGATAAATAAACAGTACGTGTTGAAACACTGTTCTATAAAACTTTTCAGTGATTTTTAAAACAATTAAGATTACTTTTTCATATATAAAGATTAAATGAAAACATCAAACTACCCAGTATTTTATGTTTTCATTTTAAGTCAGTTTCCTATCTCGTTTTTTAACAAAAGGCTTTTAATTTAGAATCTCTAAATTATCGAGAATTTTTTAAAACTAAATCTCTTATATTGAAGAATAAATTAGTTACATTCTTAGAAAGCCACCCAACTGGGATAGTTGATAGTGACTGCAACTGCTGCACCGAAGAGCTCTGGATCGAATCCCGGAGAAGGCGTAGATGTTAATGAAAGTAGTGTCTGTGCGGCATGAAAGCACTATAAACATGCGTCGAGACAAAAGTCATCTCGAGAGGTACCTGGTAGGGGAAGAGGGGTGTAAGAGATCCTCCGGACCATCTCCCCGGTGTGCTGTCTCTCAAAATTGGGGATGGAACTGCGCTAAAATCGGGCTGTCACCTACATGATGCTCAAGGCTCTGGCCAACGACAGTCGCATTTGTGTCCGTACCACAATGAAGGTCATGGACCTGTACTGTCAGACAAGTGACACTGGTAACAACAACACTTACTCAGATATTTCAAAGTCTTTGAGAAAGCAAAACATTTGAGTAAAACAATCACTAATAATGCCAACGATTACTCAGGAAATTACACTAAAATAGTGTATTACCCTCTAAAGACATTAGGATATTTTGGAAGCAGGCAAGGCGAAAATTGAGCAACGCCCTCACCCGGAATTGAACCGCGTAGCTCTGGAATACGCATCCAGCGTGCTGACCACTACACAGGCATGCTAAGAAGGGAGAAATACCTTATGTACTCCCCTCTTTTAAAGGTAACTGGGGTTTAGGTGACCCAATCGCCAAATCCTGGGATTGGAGAATCATCATCCACACCCTATTAGTTCGGGCGCCACTGTAGAGACATTAGAATTTTTTGCAAGCAGACAAGATGAAAACTGAGCAACGCCTTTGCCGGAAATTGAACAGCGACCTCTGGAATACACGCTCAGCGTGCTGACCACTACACTACGAAAGCATGCTAAGAAACCTGGAGAAATAGCTTATAACCCTATAAAAGTTATATTATTTATATAAAGAAACTATTGCAAAAAGCTTAATTTATTTACGATAGATAGAATCAGATTAAGAATTTTGGCATAAATAAATAATTCAAGTTCCTATTAATGTCACTCAAAAGATATCCCAAGGAAACAAAACCTAAAACATTTAATAACAGGTTAAGGGTGGATATTAGGAATCAGCAGGTTTAAATATGCTCTTTCGATCAAAGAGATGTAATGTTATTCATTTTCGGATGATTCCATTAACCGTCTTCCCATCGAACACTTCAAATTTCATTTAAGAAATGATATTTCTTTTAACCTCTTCGTTGTCCATAACGCGTCCAGCGCGTTCAAGTGAAACTTCCGCAGGGCGGCCGTAACGCGCCTCAAGCATTCTTCTACATTTTAAAACTTTTAAACGTTTAAAACGCTTTCTAAATGTCTACTTGTTTGAGTTTTTATTTTTGTTTGTTCTAGTATACCTCCTAGAAAGTAGCACTCATCAGGCATTCTATTTCTAATTGAATTTGCCTTGGGTTTTATGACTATTCGCGCCATTTTACATAGGATACAAGACAGTGAGAGATGGCTTCGACGTCTACTCAGCAGAAAAAGAGAAAAATGAGGTTGTGAATTGGGAAGACAAGAAGGATATACGTTTGATGAGTACAGTCCATAATAATTCGATGATTGATGTTGGAACACGGAAAAGAACTGTAAAAAAACCAATAATTGTAAAAGATTACAACAACAAAATGGGAGGAGTGGACCGCCTGGATCAGATGTTATCAAATTATCCTGCTGTTAGAAATAAGCAGAGATATTATTATTTTTCCATTATGCTTTATTTCCTTATAATTTTACTTAATTTTCATTAGCATTCATCCACTACGAAAGTCATGTATGGAAAGTTATGATGTACAGAGAAAACAACAATATACGCTACGAAAAACAGACGGCCGCTGGGAAGAAATTTTCGTGAACAGGAGAGGACGGCGAAAGGGTTAATAATAGTAAACTAAATGTGAAACTCTTAACCCACCGGGCGGCTCGCATTCAAATCTATTTACGTCTCGAAAACTGCAGTAAAATTTAACCATATTTACAACTTTTGTTTTCACTTAGAGTGAACCAAAATTGTCCTGGAAACGGCCTTTGTTAGATTTTCTTCCCCCCTCCTTGTAGGGCGATCAACAAGTCGTTTCACTTAAGTGATGGCTTCCTACTGTCCTTTGATTACCGCCTAGAAGCGATTAAGCAGATGGGCTGCTTTTGCCCTTACGGAGGAAGGAACACGTTTTGTGTCCATGCTTTGGTTAGACGAAAAAAGATATTTTTTTCTGGAAATCCAAAACAGAAAAGGAAGTTTTGTATTGCCTTGTTACTAATTTTGTGCATATTTCTAATCTTAATTGCTTATCAGAGCAGTGCAAAGATTTTTCACCTGAGGCAGAGAGGTCAATGCGCGTCCATATAAATATAAAAATAGCTACACTTCTATTAAGCAAAAGTAATTGTATTAAATCAAAATGTCATAACTCTTATAGCATAATTATACCATAATTCTTAAAGTATTTTTTAATCGTAGTTTTATAAATTCAGAGAAATAATGTAGCCAATTATTTATAATTTTTCAAATGAAAACGTTAAAAAATTCGTTTTTGATAAATAAGAAATAACACTGAAATGTATATTGCATTAATTTCCAGGTTTCCTTGCAATTTTTTTGGTTTGTTTTATTGATTTAAGTTTGACGAAGCTTATTTCCCCTAATAATTAAAGTAATTTTCGAAAGCGTATAGCCAATTTGGCGCCTCTTCTAGTGATTCACATGAGCCCGGCTTTGTTGCTTTTTAAGTATAAATGTTATTAATTTTTATTGCGTTTCGGTATTTTAATGTACGTTTATAGAATGTTAATTTGTTTTTATATGCATATTTCAGTAATATAATCTTACGACTAGTGAGACAGTGTAGTTTAACTAATTTTCTGCTTTTGATTCATGTTATCGAGCTTTAACGCTAAGAAAAAATTTATAAGAGGCTTAAAATACCTAATTCCTATTGAAAGCTACATGTAATTGTTAATTAAATTACTATTAAAATAACAAACACATGCTCAGTGTCAGTCATTTCGACATAATGTTTGTAATTCATTTTACCACAAATTTATTTCGTTTATCTTGTTTCATATTTATAAAAGGGGAATTTACCTTCATCGCATTTATTGGTTGATTGAATATTTTGAAACAAATTTCAGTCATAATAACCTTATTAAAAATTTTCTACATATAGACAAGATGTCACAGATACCTCTCAGTTTCCGAACTAAATTACATGGTTCTGAAATTCGGTGCATTTTCATATGATTATTTTTGACAGAAAGAGTTAACTTACGTAAATCACAAAAGAACATTGTTTTAATTCTTAATTAAATATAGCACTTGTATTAAATTGCTAAAATTCATTGTTAGGAAAATCTCGCTCTAAAAAATTAGACACTTTTACGTTTCAAAGTGGAATTTTTGTGGTTTTCTCTGTGCATAATGTGGGCGCGAGTAAGTTTTTCTTAGAATGTCCTCCACGGAGGCATTCCTTCCTTTAGGCAGATAGCTCTCTCTTGCTTTGAAGGAAAAATAAAGCAAACCAAAACAAAAGCTTCAAAATTAGTGTTTAAAATTTTTTTGTTTTCAAATACGCAAATTACTTAGAGATCTCAATTCACATTATCAAATGTTATTAGTTAAATAAATAAAAGCAAGCAGAGGATTTCCATTTAAATTGTTTGTTTTAAAATAAAAAATAAGAACAGTCAGTTTTGAATAAATCTTGTCAACATCAAGCAGGGACAGGAACATGCCAATGTAAAATTTAATATTAGGCCAAAAAGAAACGCTTTGACGTAGATTTTGGATAAAACTTAATCAAATTCGCAGGTAGTCAGAGACAGGCCTTTCTTCAGTAGAGAGAAAAAAATGTTTCTGAAGTATTTGTGTATTTATTACATAAATGTTTTAATGCTTCCATAGCACTGCTAATCGATAAAATTTATTTGATGAAAAGTAGGAAGTTTGCTTTTAAAATTCCGATTTTTCAACCTTTTTCAGTGACATATGTGGAATCGAAAAACACGTCTTATTTTTTATTTTAAAACTATCGGGAGGCAGATTAATGGCTGAAAAATTCTTAGAATTTAAAGAGGCATCGAACAAGAAAATTTAGAGATGGCGAAATTCTAAGAATTTGGCACTTGACAACGGCAAAAGTTTTAGAATGTAGAGAGCTACAGAATTTAGGCAGGGCAAAATATTTTAAATTTATAGAACATCGGTCAGTAGAATTAAGATGCCACAGCGATTGCACTGAGAAACAAATCGACCTGCTACTCGATTATGCGGATGGACGCAGATTAACTTCCGAAAGCTCAGTGACGCAAGAGCTATACATAATGCAGCTATTTACGATTTCTGCTATAATAAACTGAAATTTCATATAATAATTTAACACTATATATCAGTTTACGAAAACATGATGATACGTTTGAGAAATTTTCTTTAATTCCCCAGTACACTAAAAAAAAAAAAAAAAGTACAATAGATTATATAATGATATTACTAACAAAATGATGCCGATGACGCATTTAATTTTTATCTTTTTATTAATCTAAATAAATATGTCATAGAGTTTTCCATAACTTATAGTTTTGCAAATTAAAAATGTTCAATAATATAATATGTGATTATGGTATTATTGATATGGTACTATTCAAGGCAAAGCACACGAGGGTTATCTGCCTAAATGGAGGGATGCCTTCGTGGAGGACTTTCTAAGGGAAACTGGCTCGTATACACGTTACACATGGGGGAAACCACGAAAACGACCATGCAGCCAGCCCGTTCGCGGGATTCGAACCACGGACCGAACTACCAGTGTTCAGCGTCTTTACCGCTCTTCCGCTGGTGGGTAATATGTGATTATGAAAGCTGTATAAAAGAAGAAAAATTCTTGCATATTCGTCAGGCAGCATACGATGGGCACCTGCTTGAGGAAAAGGATGCGTTTGTAGATGACTTTTTCAGGGAAACTGGTTTGGTATATTCAACCTAAAATTCACCAAAATACCAAGCAACGAACGCCTTCGCCGGAATTCAAACTTAGGCAAAACTACCAGTGTTCAGTTGCAAAAGAGAGTTAACAACATAAACTGGCAACATGTCTGAAATTAGTATTTATTGCATTCAACAGTGATATGATTTTCTGATATAATTTAATGGAATATCACTGTAAAAGAATGGGAATCTTTTTTTTTTTTTTTCCTTTTGTAAAGAGATTTTTTTCCGCTCTGTTTTCAACATTTGGTTGAAATGCGAATTAAATAAATATTTACAAATGCAGAATATTGGATAGTTATTGATGATTTCGAGATTGAGTTTCTGAAATCCATTTCATGTGTCATTTCCTTAAAAAGGTGATACTGAAACCAACTTTCGAGGAGTAAAATGATTACTAGAAAAGAGTTTTCGATTTCTTTCATTCTTTTATTCCCATTATAAATTTATCCCGTAGTTCTTAGAACATTCTTCTATCCGTAAGTGATGATTTGCTTTCCGAGAAAATTTTCTGAAAGAACAAATTACTTAGTCTTTCAAACCATGGGAAAATCTTGCCATCGCCGGTACTTAATTCCCTTCATTTACTGAGATAACCTGCTTTGTTATAAGTATGGTACTTCTTTTCTGATTTTTACTGAATTTGCATGCTCAAAGCTATCTAAATAAAGAAACGCTATTGTGAATATCAGAGTATGAGTGCGTATATGAAAGGGCTATATATTTTTCAGAATTCCCCTATGAGCTGTTTATTCTTAGGGCAGAAAGAGGAGAAAGCTTGCATACATCGCCATTCCCGGAAACTAGACAGTACCGAAAACATTACTAGACAGTCCGGTTTACCAAACAATAGAGTTTATCTGATTCCAAGTTGTAAAAGCTGACAGTTATAAATTGTTATGTTCATGGCGACCTTCAGAAGGCATCAAATTACTTCAAAAGTTCCGCTGCTATAAATTTTCAGACTGCAATTTTTTTCCTTTAAATTTTCGAAAATACCTATTTTTTAAGTATTTTTCGGTACTTATATTAATATTGATACAAATAATACAGAAAGCACCAAACGTAGCTATGATGTATTTCAATTTGTCCTTAGTATTTTCTCACATATAAGTACTAACACTTTGTCTACACGTTTCTAATATTTCACCATAGTAAGCCTTCTCTTTCCGAATGTATTCAGTTCCTTTTCGCTTTTGTTTTCTGCTTCTTCTTTTTTTTTAATTTTATTTATTTATTTATTTAATGTTACCATATCCTGAGTTTTACTCTAGCTATTAGCTAGAGTAGCTACTAGGTAGCATTCATTATAGTACATTCATTATATTTATATAGCTACTAGCTAGCATTCATTATAGTACAAAAACTAATATAGCTTGTCAATATCAACACATTTTTATCTTCAATAAAATCCACTAATTCGATTGATGCTGTAAAAATTACAATTTAATACTTTAGCCAATTATTCTGATTATAGTGATTTAAATTCGATTTTAGGCAACATATGCATTCTTTCAGAAAACGCGATATATTGAGCACCGCTGTTACAAGTAAATACTGTACATTCAACCATTTCATAATATGTAAATGTAGCATAACTTCTTTTCGAGAGCTTGCACTGAGAGTCTCCTTCAAGTATACCTTAATGGAACTTTATTTCATGAAAATTTAGAAGTATTATAAAAGCCTCAGAATTATTTCCATTGCAAACATTTATGAATTATGCAGAAAAATATATAAGAAAAACATCAATGAGAAACTACTATTATCGAATATACATTTCATGACAGTAGTAAAACATTTTTTCAGTACCGACGGTATTAAAAAGCTCAATATTGTGATAAGCTAAATAAAATAAAACGGTATTAAAAGTTTAATATTGTGATTAGTATACTAATCTATAACACTCATTTGATATTTTTGCCATTAGAACTAATTCTAACCATTAAAGTAACATTGTATTTGTATTAACTAGAATTATAATTGTAATTTCAATTAAATTTATCAGTACTCGTTGTTTCCTGCACCTTGAGGGAGACCTTATTATTATTATTTTTTTCTATTATATAAAATACTGTCCTCAGAAAAAAATGTCTCTAGACATGATTCTGTCTCCAAAATTAATGGATGAGGTGAACAGAAATAATCTTGGAACAGCCTTTGGGCAAGTGCTGCGAGTATGCGAAATGTACTCGTAAGACTGTAATTAAACTTCGACCATCCTGGAGACTACACTTTCTTAGAATATTGCCATTCGACAAATTATAAGACCTTCCATTTATCTTTAAAGTTTAAGCTATCTGTTATTGACTGAGAAAAGCTGGTAATTCATTGTAGTTACTTTGTAGTTAAAACTACAACTAATGCAGTTATAATTGTAATTGCGCCGCCCAGATGGTATAGTGGTTAGGGAAGCCTGACTGCGATACCGAAGGGCCTGGGTTCGAATCCCGTAGAAGGCATGGCTTTAACTGTTCTTCCTTTCATAGGAGGCGATAGTGGTCCACATATTAGATGCCTCCATAATAAAGTGACTGCAACTTCTGGCCTTGTATAGACTAATGGACTGTGTTGCACTGTAACTGTTCCCAATCTGCCATTGGGGAAAAAATAAAATAATAATAATAATAATAATTGTAATACAATGATTGTTCGAATTACAATATAACTTCAAAAGCAATTAGATTTTTCGCTCAGCAGAGTAATAAATCGTCTTTTGAATACTACTAGTTCAAATCGGATGCCCATTTTGGCAAACAATCTAAATGTTTAGATAGCTCCGTGGATTTCCTTATGTGTAACATGAATACAAATCAATTTATTTTAGAAAGTTCTGTATGAGTACATCATTCTTCTTAAACGTGTCGTTGCATTCAATTAAATAAAGATCTTTTCCTGCTTTTATTAACGGATGATGTGAACATGAGCCAGTTTCCCTTAGAAAGTCCTCTACAGAAGCATCTTTGCAGTCTTTACCGTAATCCAAATAATATGACAATCACAAATGCATAAGAAAAAATTGTACTTTTATTTGTTCTTACGTGAAACAATGATGGAAAATAGTTCATGCAAGTACTTTCACTTGTAACTGAATAATGCATTTTAACTATTTATGGAAAATGTGTGTTATGTTGAATAAAAGACCAGTTCGTATTTTTTTTTTTTCCAATGGCAGGTAGTAGCCGTTTATAGACATTGATCACTACTAAGGCCGGTCATGTTATTAAGGAGGGAACTAATACGTGGGCCACCGTTGCCACCTATGAAGAGGACGAACAAATTACATTCATGCCCTATCCGGGATTCGAACCCAGGCTCTTCGGTACGGCAACCAGAATCACGAACCGCTTCACTGTCTGGGCGGTAATTCATAATAAATGGATTTATTAAAATGTCTAATACACACAGCAATTAAGCATACTGATTGCTGATCAGAATCCTTTTTTACCAGCTAAAGCAATAAGCTGGATAAAATTATGAGACTTAGTTTAGTCCTTGATGATCTCCTTTCTGAAAAGAAAAGGATAAATGTAATTTTTATGATTTATTTCTTGTGTAATGTAAACAAGACAGGCGTCCCGTAACAAATCCTTTGCGAAAACATCCCTTTGCACTGGCATAAACTCTTTGCTTGCTTTCCCTTAATCTTGTAATTTAAGTTCACATGTATATCGAAGATCATAAGCATACATATTTGCTTACTAATGTTATGTGCATTTCGGTTTATATAAAATATTTCCTTTAAATAAACTCCTATTTATGCTGGTACCACAAACTACAATATATGTAAGATGATTCAGAAGACATGACAGAAAATATTAATATTTTTCTTATAGGTGATTATCCCGTTGTATTATTTAAAAACTCATTATCTAAAATGCAGAAACATTTCGAATATAATATTATTGACTGTAATTTTCAAATATTATCACGATTTCCTTAGCCTATGTCACTGAAATTATAAGGGGCAGTTGTTTTTCTGATTAAATAGTTACAATCATCTGCTGCGCAATTTTAATTAAGAGGTCATTACAATTCCATTGTAATTTTTATTAGATTATATAATTACAGTTATACTGTTTATTCAATTAGATTTCACAATTAAAATGCAATTATAATTAAAATGCATTTGAGTAAATTGTATATGTAATTAAAAATTGTTACAATGTAATTACAAGATAATTGCATAATATTATTCCAATTACTATGTGTTTTCAATTGCATTCTGCAATTACATTTGCAATTAAGATCATGATTTTCCTGGGCTCCGTAACTTCTTTTATCAGAAACAATTGCTATCCTAATTACATTATTATAATTACTTACTGGAGTTACAATGACAGTGTAATTGTAATTAGATTATATGATTGCAGTTGCATTGAATATGAAATTGGATTTCACAAATATAAAGTAATTGTAATTTAAATGAAATTACGTAAATTGTAATTGTAATTAAAAAAACAGCTACTTTTTAACTATAACTACTTAGTAATTGCATACTACACTTAGAATTACAATTATGATCATAATTTCACTATGTTAAGTAATCTAATTATCAGAGACAATTACTTTCCTAATTACGTAGTTATAATTACCTACTGCAATTGCAGTTAAAATTACGTTGTAATTAGCTAATATTACCGTAGTTGTGATTAGATGCAATAAAATTTGTAATTGTAATTAGATTATATAATTATAATGTTTGTAATTATCATTGCATTGTAATTGTAAGACTTAAGAATTAAAATGCAATTACATACATTATTGTTGCATTTAAAAAGTACTTACTTTCTAATTGTAATTGCGAAGCTAATTACAATTGCAATATAATTGAAATCACATATTTCAAAATATTGTTGCAGTTTCTTGCAATTTTAATTTTAATTCCAATTACATTTTGCCAAACTGCATCTAAAATTTGGAGAATAATTAGGCAGGAAAATGAAAATTCTCTTTACGAATATAAACATTTAAGTTTACTATAGCTGGTATAAGCACAGAACAGCTGGAAGTTTTGAACGAGCTATTTATTCCGAGCTGTTATTCAAAACCTAACGATAAAACCCATTTGCCCCTAGAGAATAGATAATATCCTAATATCCTCTCCTCAATTACCTCCCGCAGAGAAAAATTATCACCTGTCAGTTTACATTAAGAGCAGAGAGGGGAGGGCACTCTGAGATAGGCCGTATATATGCTGCTTTGCCGTTTCGTGCCAAAATTTAAGTTTACGTATATATGCTGCCTTGCCGCCATGAGGACCAAAATATTTGGACGCATATATGCTGCCTTGCCGCTATGAGAGCCATTATTTTCGAACGCATATATACGGCCTTGCCGCCTGGAGGGTTAAACACGCTCTATTCAAAAGAATTTAATAATATCTGTATTACATCGTAAGCATTCATTTTCAAAATCTTGGTATAAAAAACAATCCTTCAGACATTTCTATCAACCAAAATGAACACAAATTTGCGTTAGCTGACTTATAAGATGAATTATAGCTACGCAAATAATGTTCGCATTTTTTTTTAAATTACATTAACGCAAATTAAAATTACATCAAACATCCCGTTAACGATATTCATAAGTTTATGATAAGAACATTAAACATTTGATTAAAAATTAACTTCATTTCACGAATTCATTGCTATTTTAAATTTGCATTGGAAAGTTAAAACAAATAATTAGAAGGAATATTTTCAAAATTTTCTCAAGACTCGACAATGTAAAAGAATCAGTTGTACTCCATTCATTTGCAATTGCTTGAAATATCTTAATGTTACTTTATCTCCAATGTGGCATAATTTTCCCAAATTATTTAACATACGTCTCACGGAATTCAGATCCAGTTACGCAAATTTTTTAGTTTATTATATTATTTTGAACAAGTGCTTTTATAGATAGCATTAATTCCTAGCCCATTCTTTCTACATATACCTCCCCATCTACATAATAATAAGTGGCATTGATTAAAATATTCTGCATAAATGCATTCAGAATAATTTCACATTATTGAACCTGTATAGAATTTAATTTCCAACACTGCAATACACCACTCTTCCTTATTCAATAAGTGATATCGTAAAACGAAGCTAAAATCCTATTTCATTTCATATGTGGTTATATATTTCTTTTCACATTTACGCATATTGTTCTTTTTAATAATCCTCCAGCATTTTAATTTTCATCAAATGGAAGTTCTGAATTCTTATACACCATTGTCTTGCAACTTGGTAATCAATATCAGTGTTAATAGCAAATACACTATAAGGTATTTCTCCCGCCTTCTTGGCATGCCTTCGTGGTGTGGTGGTCTGCACGCTGGGTGCGTATTCCAAAAGTCCGTGCTTCGATTCGCGGCGAAGGTGTTGCTCATTTTTCAAGTCTCCTGCTTCCAAAAAGTACTTAATGTCTCTACAGTGACGTCCGAACTAAAAGGCTTGTGGAGGGTGATTCTCCTTACCCAGGATTTGGCGATTGGGTCCCCTAAAAGCCCCAGTCGCCCTATAAAAGGAGGAAATATAAAAAGTATTTCTCCCGCCTTCTTGACATGCCTTCGTGGTGTGCTATTCCGCAAACTGAGAGCGTATTCCAGAGGTCCGGGTTTCAATTCCCGGCGAAGGCGTTGCATATTTTTCATCTTGCCTGCTTCCAAAAATAACCTAATGTCTCTACAACTTTTAACGTAATAGTTAATTATACCGGAAAGGGAAACAGAGAATTACATAATGATCTTTATACGCACTTTAATAATATTGAGATACAAACAAGATCTGGGATATAAAACTAAAACACCAACGTCTAGAATTCAATGCATCGTTAATACAATATAAGCTTCCTTTTTGGAATCAAATATTGAATTGATTGTTCTTGGACATTCCCTATGAAAGTCTTATGCAATCATTAATCGTACGTATTAATACTTATTCCACTTACAAAACAGTGACAGTTTCTATTTACGATGGAAAAGAAGTAATTTTAGTGGTGTCGAGGTCATAGGAATGTGGAGGACGTGAAAGACTTTTAAGTGAAATATAGAGGATTTTCAAGCTCACGGTATCTAAATCATATTATCACTAGTATTACAGTTTGAACTGGTGCATTGTCACCTTAATACAGAACACACGTTTTAGACGCAGTTTTTGAATGGTTGGATTTTATCTAGAATACAACCACAGTCCTTGATAACGATGTGCCCGTCAATACCAGACAGCTTCCTCACGTAATCTTGAGTTACCCTCGAAGCATGAATCAGTTCAGACCCTACGGTCCTGAGTTCGCTTTCCATAAGTATCCTCAAAGTGGAGAAGATAGCGAAGGTTCACTTACAGAAAAAATTTTTGAAATGCGTATGCCCGTGTTTTATGCCCTAAGCAGAAAAAAATTTTGTATGAACACTAGCTAGCGGAGAATTTGCTATTGCTTCTCGACAGTGAATATTAATTGCCCGCTAAAACACTCCCCACCCATATTTGTATATTCTTCTAACTTCTTTTGGGCTACTCCTCTTTTACATGATGTACTTAGTCTCGAAACGGCATTTTGAGCGAATCACCATGAACGATTGTATCACTTTCATATTATTGCCACCAAACATTATTGCCCAGTATTACATTTAAGGAAATTAAATAATGAAGAATCTGCATGAATGTATGTTTCTCTCATTGTGAAGAAACAACGATATCTGAAGCCATCAAATTTTGAATAAATTTCCTGAATTCTATTTCGTGTTTTGTAAACCTTTAACAAATTTTTGATTAACAAACTCAATGATTTCAAAACAAGCAATGAAAACACTATACGGAAATAATCATTTTTATCTGTAACGCGCAGGAGACTGTCTATCAAAATTTCTAAAGATATGCTGTTTGTGATATTGCTGTTGAACTGAATTTTATGTGGTTGAAGAGTGAAGAACAAGATATTTAGTAAATAAAGATAAATAACACACAAAAAGTTAAAAGAAGTCCCTCGGGCGTATTATAAATTTTCGGATTTTATATAAATATATTATATTTACATGAATTCTGATTTTATTTTTTTAATTTGTTTAAATATAATACAGTACGATAATATTTGGTGTCAACAATTTAAAAATTTATTCGCCGTTTATAGTGAAACGCCGCAAAATGCCATTTTGTTTCTAATAGTTATTCCGGGCCTTGGAGTAATAACTAAATCATTAAGGTAATAAATAAATGAAAATAAAAATAAATTGAAAGCCAATTCATTACGAACTTGCAGTAAAAACTAAAAATTTAAGAGACTCAAAAATCGCTATAAGGGGTCTTGAAATACATATAAAAAATTTAAATATGAGCAACACAAATAAGTAAATTTAATACTTGTTAACGGGTCTCTTAATTACGCGCAAACTTGAAAAATTAAAGCTATCGAATGACAGATATTATACATTGGAACAAGCGCAGCTAATATGAAGGCTATAACGATACAAACAACTATTTAGATGCATTGCGAAACTTTCTTTTTTTAAATATACACCGTCCTTCCTCATTAAAATTCCACCTAATTTATATTTCTGGTGAGACGAATGAAAGAAACAAAAAAACAGAACAGAGTTAACGTGAAACCAACTTGCTCATTAAAATAAATCTTACAAATATATTTAAGAAGTATCTTTAACTAGTGATTCAGATGTTCTTGATTTCTTCAACTTTTACCCAAACTGCTTCATCATCTTTGGCTTTTACTTATCTGAGTTAATTCTAGTTTTTATTAGGCAATCGATTTGTGATTTTGTCTTTCAAATAATAGCACTAAATGTCCTTTTATTAAATTTTATTAGTCATGTTTATGTAGAGTAATATTTAATTCGAATAAAAGGGATGCTATCATTTTAAAATACATTAAACTCTTTTGTTATAGAAATAAACATCAGATAGTGAACTTTATCCATTATTGAAAACATCTGTTACGTTTGCATTTAATATCCAGTAGAACTTTCTTCAAATGGCATGATCTGTTGGATTCTAAATTTCTTATCTAATAAAAAAATAACGATAGCTGCTTCCGTTCAAATTTTTTAAGTTGATAAAATAAAAAGTCTTTTAACTATTTGCAGAAGAGTACCTTAAAATATTTAAAATATTTACTAAGCTTTTTGCAGCCAATGTTACACTGCAGATTTGCCATACATACAAGTTTGTAACCTATTTCGTTTCAGGAAATCGAAACATAAATTCTAAAAACTAAAGGAAGACTATGATGTTTTTTTGCAGGGAAGAAAATCATAAATATAGATGAACAACATGATGGTCCAAAAAACCTTTTTGTAGATGACATTTAACTCATTAATTAACATTTTGTAGATAACATCAACATCATTTATGGACTGAGTCGGATTTGATGTGATTTTTGTATTTTTTCATGTAGGAACTTTAAACAACTGCATTTGATCGAGAAATTTATGTCAGTATTATGAAAGTCAATTTAAAAAATATTTTAGTATATTGAAATCGAATATGATGGGTTATTATTTTAAATGCTTTTTATCTATAAATTTGTATGAAGCACTTTATTTCTTTCTCATCACAAAAATTGTTTGCACTTAAATCAACTTCTTTTTGCATCACTATATTTTTGTGTTAAAACAAGCTTAAAATTTTATAATTTGGTGTCCTTCATGGCAAAGATTTTACTGGCTATTTTTAGACCGATTACAAACTTCTATTTTTAACTTCAATGATCATTTTATTCCTTTCAATTCGCAATTATGTTTCACTCATTTAATCACAATTCAATGCAACTTTGTATCTGTATTGTGCTTTGTTACAATTAATAATTAATAAAACCTTTCGCTGTTCCTTAATTACATATGAAAATGCATGCGAAATTGTAAAATCTTTTATATAATGTAACGTGAAAAGTCTGAAGAGGGAGAAGCTTTACCAAAAAATAAAATTACAGGAGAAAGTCTATTTAACATTGAGGTAAATGGTTATCTTGCTAAACTGGTGAGAAATCGCCAAGCTGGCGATGGTTTGGCAACATATTTTTGTAGTTAAATTTAGCGAGAAATCGCCAAAAGTCGCCAAACTTGGCACATTTGGGTCTGGTCTCTCTACAACTGTAATTGGCATTATAACTGAATTACTATAATTGATCTCTATATAGTATATAGCTGTAACCATTCCGGCTCTTATACGTAATTTTAATCGTATATGCCTCCAGAAATTTACAGAAAGAGAAGCTACTAGAAATTTCCCGGCTGCTCGGGGAAAACTATACAAGAGCGGAGAGAGATCAGTTCTCAGTCTTTTAATTCAGCGTTGAGTTCGGGGTATTTAGAGATCTCCGTGAGAGCATCCCCTTTTAGATGCACTTTGCACCGCGTTGTGTTTAACGTTCTTCATTTAGCTTGAAATGGAACTAGCGATTGTACTCTGTGATACTGAGAAGAGCTGTATGAAACTTTTTGTGGAAAGTTCCAAAATTGTGAAGTGTTTCTTTTAGTAAAATAAATGTTATTAAACTATCATCTGTTCTGTGTGCATTCAATCCATGACGAACTCTAACTCACGCAACAATACATAGCTTAGAAAGCAGTAGATCTGAAGCATATCATTCCAATGTTTAATAAAAGATCAGACACATTAAAGAAGGAAACATTTTTAAGTTAAATGGAATTACAGCAAAATTAAAATGTTTTTGCTCTAAAGCACTCCTAAAACTACCTCTGTCTAATAATTATGGGTATACTTTATTTTGTCAGCAAAGAATCACAGTTCTTTAGTATTCTTAGGTTGAATATGACAGAATATTAAAGCAGAGGGTATGCGGAATAACTTGAATTATATTTAGAAAAATAAATGTGACCTAGTGCGGTTATGATTTTAAAAACTGCAGATTTTCTCTATAACTTGAAGTTCAGAACAAAATCCAAAGATTTATAAATTATATTTACGATACATTTTAAGTAGGAATATTGACAGCAGCTTTGATTTGCAGAATAATGCTATCAAACTTAATCTAAAATGTTTGATTCTAATTTTTAGAAAATTATTTTAGAATATTTTGTAATTAATTAAAAAGCTTCCAGAAATCAACTAGTAGCATAACAATTACTAACGTTCAACAAATGAGTATAAAAATCATATCAGCATTAAGAAGTTTAACTACAGAGCGCTGCGCTAGAATGTTTCTTCAACAAATCCTCGCCTTCGAAGTTTTTATCGATAAATAGCGATCGAGAATACATTTTTTACTCAGCAAATATACACCTTCAAACAAAAATTTGCGCTTTTCTGGATACAGTCAATTGAATAAACTGCTCCTTAAAGATTTTAGTCTTTCGTTTTTCAAGTGACCTTTATCAATTATTATTGGAAAGACTATAATAACTCGAAAGTTTATGTTTTATGCACTTTAATGCATACCAATTCCAACATAAAGACTTGCATCATTAGTTAAACTAGGGGTCTTCAACCCGTGGCCCGCTGAAAGTATTTTGGTGGCCCCACATTAGAATTTGAAGAAATTTAGAATTTGCCATTTTTTTTTTTTTTTTTTTTTTTTTTTTTTTTTTTTTTTTTTAATTTAAAAAAAAATTGCCTTGTCAGCGTTTCGTCGTAAAAAAACATTTTTTCCCTTATTCTTGATATTTAAAACATTTTATTGACATTTGAGATAACATTTTCTGAAAATGACGAATTTTTTAAAAATTTCACTTTTTCTTATGTAATTTATCTCATGTAATATTGTTCCAACTCCACTTAGAATTTATAGATTTACATTGTGACTCTGCAGTAAAATGCAAGTTTCTTGAAAATCCTACATTAATTGATTTTTATTCGAAGTATGTGACCGAAGATACGTATCCAGGAATTCGTAAACATGCACTCTTCATGCTTTCTTTGACAGTACCTACTTATGTGAACAGCTTTTTTGTAAAATAAAAATCCTAAAATTAAAACCAAGAACACGGCTGACAGACAAACATTTGGACGAAATTTTACGAATTGCAACAATACATATTTAACCGGATATTGAAGCTTTAATCAGGCAAAAACAATGTCAAATTTCACATTAAAACTAAAGTAACTACCATCTCCTGCCATTAATGCAAGTTTTCCTTTCTTTTTTTTTATTGCAAATGCATTTTGTAACATCGTTCTGTATAATCATCTTTATACTTCTTTTTCATAGTTAAAAAAAGATTCAAAACAATTTAATTCGATTTCCAGTTGACATTTTGGAACCAATATATATATACTAAATCTGTATCTTTGCAGTGGATCTTCCTAAATCTGGATCTTTGCAGTGGATCTTCCTAAATCTGGATCTTTGCAGTGGATCTTCCTAAATCGTCTATTTCTTAGTCGCAAAGTCATGATTCATTCCTTCTTATTCAGAATGGTTCTGGCATTCGGCGACCTCTAGTTGTTTCCGCCTTTTCTCCGAAAGGCTGGCTGTTCGTATTGAGGACTGGCTCTTGGCTGCTTCACGTTCCCCAACCGATGTGTACTTTAAACTGGGCTCTTTAGCTTCCGGCCTCCGTATTGGTGTAAGCACTGGAAGCTTCATTACCTTCATCGGCGACTAATTGCACTTCACTTATCCTGAGCATGTGTAATCGATCTTCCATTTCGCTATAGCAGCTGCCTGGTCGGTATTGCATTTCTGCACCACTCTAGACCACTTGAGTTTTTCTGAACAAATGGCAACCCGCTTTACTTTGAGTCACTGGCAGGTGACGGAGAACGAGAGCACATGGCTGCTACCAGAGGTAAGCAGGTACATATCTCCCGTCCTTCATTATCCAGGGCTCCCCCCCCCGAGGGTCGACGTAGAGAATTCTGCGAAGCTACTGGTTAGGATCTGTACCTAGGCAGTCTCGGAAACGGGGGTATAAAATTTATGAACTTGGTGGTTCTGAAGGCCCTAGGAAAGGTCACTTATTGGCCGGCCTCGGTGCCTGGCATGTTCTGAGCGGTGTGGATCCGTATCCGGGGGGTTGCTGGGTAACGGCCCTCTGCGACTGGCTCACCCATGCGACTGGCAGATAGCAATTGACGACCAGTGTTGCCTGGAGATTGCTCCAGGTGGTGCGCCGCTCCTCTGGAGGGTTAATAGTGGAGGTTGAACCTCCACGAAATGCCCAAAGGGGGAGTGGACCTGTAATGTGAGTAAGTTCACGAGCCAGGGAAGCCAAATTTACCTTACCTTACTATCCAGATCTTCCCCCTCCAGGGCGTCGATGTAGAGAATTCTGCGAAGCTATTGGCTAGGATCTGTATCTAGGTAATCTCGGCCACGAGGTTATAAAATTTATTAACTTGGTGGTTCTGAAGGCACTGGAAAGATCACTTATTGACCGTCCCGGGGTCTAGCACGACCTAGCGCGTCGTGGTTCTATTAGCCCAGGCGTAGCGTCCCCGAGTTCGCTGGGTAATAATGTTCCGCTGCAACGGGCAGTTAGCAAATTAACGACCAGTACCGTCTGGTAACTTCCAGGCGGTGCTCCGCTCTCTCCGAGGAGCAAGAGCGGAGGTTGCATTTCCGGGCCTTGTTCTAAAGGGTGAATGGACCTGTAAGTGCGGTTTAGTCAAGCGAGGCAGGGAAGCCCAAATCATACTATCCAGAGCTTGTTGAAGAATTTATGAATATAGGCGAGAAACATGGCCTTGAAAGGGCTAGGTGGCTGTACAATGGCTACAGATTTTGGAGCAGCAGGCATGGTCGAATGTTTGATCCAGCCTGTTCCTAAGCTGTTTTATGGCCTACTTACTATCGTGGCTGAATTTAAAATTTCATTATAGAAGGCACATGTGGTCTTAAATAATCTTCAATAGTCATTAATTATTTCAGTAATCATGAAGACATATGTGGCCTTCAGTAAACAATTCAATTTGCGAGAACTTCGCATTACCTATCAAGAATTCTATTTTTCTCTGATTAATGGTATTCATATTACACTCCCATGTGTCTAATTTTAATGCATTTCATATAGCCTTTCTTCTTTTCCATATATACATGTTAATTTTAATGCATTTCATATAGCCTTTCTTCTGTTCCATATATACATGTATTGCATCACAATAGAATTAAATAGGTAAGGTCACAATGGAATTAAACAGGAACTGTATTTTCAGATCTGGATTAAGGGCTATAATATTTTGTGCAATTCAAAATTTCTGCGAGGGAAATACGTGTTTATGTGAAATGAATCTGGCAAAATCTATTTTTAATCAGATAAGGCAGTCATCGCACGGTAAGGTATATTATATCTTCATGCATTACATGTCTGTATACGCTTGCTAATATCTAACGGATATTGTTTTTTAATTATATCATGTGTCTCTATTGTATATCCGTATAACGTATATATAATACGTTAGTTTATAAGGTACTCCCGCCTTCTTAGCATGCCTTCGTGGTGTAATGGTCAGTACGCTCGGCGCGTATTCAAGAGGCCCGTGGTTCGAGTTCCGGCGAAAGCGTTGCTCACTTTTCATCTCTCCTGCTTCGAAATGTTGTGTACAAGTCGAATAACAAAGTTCGAAATAACCTACAAGTTTCGTAAACACAACTGTCTCTACAAGTTGTGTTTAAGAAGCATTACCGTTCTCTACTTAAAACATCAGACGTTGTCAAACGTTAAACGCTGCTGCATGTTTAGGCTGCACGGAGAGTTAGTCTGCACTTAATTTGCAATGCTAATAATGACAACTATGATTTAATAACGATATTTAAAAGAACTAGAAGGATACGTTTCGATTACAATTTTAAATTGTAAGCTTTTAACGTTTATCAGAGTTCAGAAACTAAATTACGAACAGCTGTCTTTAAAGAAATGCGTTCTTTTAGGTTATTTGCTTTCAGTTTACGCTGAATTAATAATATCTTTCTGCGATTATTTATCTAAAGTTATGCTTTCTTGAACTTAACTAACAAAGATCTGCATAAACATTACATTTTTATTCATGTAATTGAGACAAGAAAACCACTATCTCCTATGGAGAATCACTGGCAAAATGAGAATTTTTAAAGTCATGGGGTGTTTAATAATACAAGAAAGAACCAGAATTATCAATATTAAGCTTATGTAAAATTTTGCAGTTTGCATTGTCAAATTTCAAACGCGAATGTCTTATTTTCATGTATATAACAGTTTTCATCATCTGAAAACATTAAGAGACAATTAAAAGCTAAAATGTTTTCTTCTAAATAGATCATAAATTATTTCAGAACAATCTAAAAGTGTTTTTCAATTTATGAATATCCAAGATATTCAGCTATATTATTAATAAATGGGAGTACATGAGCGAAAATATCAGAGCATAACTTGCACTTTTGTTTGATTTTACGTCTTCTCAGGGTCAAGAAAAAATGCTTTCAAATATTAATTATTACATTCCATAACTCGAATTCTTTACATATTGTATTTTCAATTTGCAATGAAACAATTTTCATTTCCTTATCTCTAAAGAATATTTTAAAAATAGTAAGAATTAATAGTATCATTACCGTAAATTATAGAATTAGAAGAACTAAGAAAATCATTAATGAAGATATCGAGCAAAATGGGACCGATGAATCATTATGAGAACCCGAACTTAAATAATTTTGCAAAAGATAAAGTAGATCTTTAAAGTTTCTTCATTTTGAGATAATTAGCAATAAAGAGTGAATAACTGCACTTTTAATTACTCCTAAATTAACCCAATTAATTTAGAAACAGGGTCAACATATGCTGCACTTTCAAGAAATCTTTTTCCAAATCGATAAAGTTAGATACAGAGTTAACCTATTTATTGAACATTGTAGCAATACTTATAACGGTAAGCAAAATCTGTTACTAAGCGTACCATTATTAAAATAAATAATTAATTGAGAGGTAATTCTTAATTTGAAGTTTTCTAATATCAGCTTCCTAATTTCTAGACTACGTTTCACATCATGCGTTATAAGATGAAAGCTTGGCATGAAGTTTACAAAAATTCTGTGAAAATGCTTACAGTTCGAAAGCTCAGGATTAAAGTTTTGAATTACTATATTTACTCGCACATTTTCTACCTTTTGGTATTACCACTTGAAACCCGAGAAGAGAAAAATGCACCAAGTATTTCAGAAGAGACCGTAATCTATTATTTAGTTATAGAAACTTCCCCGTTTTGAAAATAAATTAAACAAACAATTCTCTTTTAAAAGAGAATTTTGTTTTGCATTATGCTGAATAACTGAAACTGGCTACACTTAGTGGACTTGAAGTATGCATCACTTTGTTTTGTTTTGTGCATTTTGTTTGATATGTCACGTTGTTTTGTTTTATACATTTTGTTTTATACACCACTTTGTTTCGTAAGATTCTTTTGTTTTAATCTGCAGCTAAAGTTGAGAAAACTTAAGAACAGGTAAGCGAATAATCGCTTTATTTCATTAGACAGAGAACAAAAGCTCGAAAAGGGTTGATTACCCTTTATTATTCCAAATAAAGTTTAACAGTCGACTCCTGCTTGGAGTTACAATAAAGCCTCCACTCGGGATTGAACTCAGGAAACTAAGAAATAAAACTTAACTAATCTTAACTAAAAAGATATAGCCGAAGCTATCAAGATTTTAACAGAGTTCTCCCCTTAATGCTACCTAACACGGCTAAGCTATCAAAGGCCTAAAGTACGGCCGAGCGTAATAATATCTTAAGAGAGAAAGTAGCCTGAAAGGCGAACGCGCGCTAGTCAGAATCTCTGGCTCTCTAACGAAGTAAGCAGAACTTCACAGTTAAATACTTCTTCTCCTCATTTGCATTCAACCGCTATTCTTAAAATACGTTCTGGCCAGAAGTTGTAAGCTGAAATTAAGGAAGATAAGAAAGTGACTTTTAACTAAAAATTAACTGTTATAAAAATTCTGATTAACGTTACAGTTTAATATATCATATTGTTTTGTTTTGCCCAATGAACGTAATAAATCTTTCTATCTTGAGTTAAAAAATGCGAACTTTTTTAACTGTAAAATATTCCTTAAAATTTTGTTGTTGCTTATGTTCACTTGTCTGACGTTTTCAGCCTAAGCCCACGAAATTTCTCGTGGCAAGGAGCGCTAGAATAAGCCTGCCGTTGGCAGCAGCCTTGAGCACCATTCAAATGATAATGAAATTTATCTCATTTCCGCCAACAAATTTCATGGAGAGCACCCCGGGAGGGGGGACGAGTCCGAGAGTCTCCCACCCCTCTTCCCTTCCACAAAACCACACGAGTGGACTTTCGACTCGCCGCATATTTAGAGTGCCGCCATGCCGCACCCACACTATACATTTACAAACATCCATGCCTTCTCCGGGATTCGGACCCGGGCCCCCAGGCAGTTAGCAATACTAGCCGATATCCTGGTTTGGCGGCCATTCCTTAAAATAATAGAATAAAGCTATTAGGACATTTTTAGAGGAAGAGACATGGTAAATCAGCTATGCTGTCGACGGGATTCCAAGCCCGGATCTTTCGAGCTTCAGTGGGGTCTGCTATCAATTGCACTACGAGCAGACGCATTGAGGAAGGCGAAATTTTCTTACGTCATAACGTTATATTGCAAACACAAGCTAAAATTCTTCTCATTCGCAGAGTAAATACATGTTTAGTTTACATGCAAAAGGTAAGAGAATTTTCTAGATTCTTCAAATATCTGGATGGACTGTAGTTACTGCGGATATGAGAAGTTTTACTGCACCTGAAGTACAACGAAAGATTTATCTTTAGGTACAGAAATCTTTATCGAAAAGCCAATCTTACGGTCTTCTGTAGCCCAAGATTATTCTGTATGTTTCCAAAATACTTTTCTGGATCACATCCAAAAACACATTTCTGTTCCGATCTTCTGTTATCTGAAAAACAAAATGCTGCATTTGAGCCTATTTCTACACCACTAAACAATAGTTTCCCTCCCATCCTGTTCCGTTATCGTGCTTCTGTTTCACGGGCTTATTTTCATTTATTTCTACTTTAACTCCTGAACTCAGCTATGATATTTTTGTGTTTTATTGATTCTAACTTCTCGGCAAAACATTTCCAATCCCTAGCACTTGTCTTTGATACATTTACTTTATTTTTGACGAATTCGACCGCTGGCCTTTTTAGTAGAATTATGTGCATTACCTTGTACACATCATCTTATGCAAATTTATTCTACTAGATTTAAACTGCGCAATCAAAAGCGTTAACCTTTTTTACACACTGTTTTATACTCATGTATATTTAAATAGAAGATTATTTTTATAGCTAGTAATAAATCCAAATATCCATGTTGTAGTAGATTATCCTTTTCCCAGTTTAATTACTCTATACCAATTATTTAGTAGTTATTATGTAGAGTCAGTAAGTAATTTGGAAGCAGGAAAGATGAAAAATGAGCAACCGCCTTCGCCGGTAATCGTACCACGGACATCTGGAATACGCGCACAGAGTGCAGACCACCACACCACGAAGGCATTCGAAGGAAGGCGGGGGAAATACCTTTTACATTCCCCTTTTTAAAGGGCGACTGAACTGAGGTTTTTAGGGGATAAAATCGCCAAATCCTGGGTGGAGAGAATCATCATCCACCACCCTTTTAGTTCGGGGGCACGACTGTAGAGTTATTAAGTTATTTTTAGGAAGCAGAAGACTGGAAAAATTAGCAACGCCTTCCCTGAGAATCGAACTTCTGGAATACGCGCCCAGCGTGCAGACCACAACACCACGAAGGCATGCCAAGAAGGCGGGAGAAATACCTTATAATCATTATATATAAAAGCATGTACCACTGTAAAACACTGAATTCTAGGTTCACGTTCCTTGTTTGGTCCAATAGATATAACAGATTCCCCTTAGAAAATTATTCTAGAAATGATGTCTTTTCTAAAGACATAAAACATGTTTTGTGGAAAAATGATATACTGTGCGAAGATATTCTTAGCTAGCTAGAATGTACGAAGAAGAGTTTTGGAAAATAATCAGCTCAACTTGTATTTTATATTTCATAAAATGATAAATACAATTAAAATTTAAATACAATGTATTTTAAACAACCAACAAATTTTAAAGGAAGCGTGCAAAAGTTAAAATTACCTTTCTTGTTACCATCTCAATAAACCATTTTGGTACAGGGTGATCAACGAATAAGCCCTGATTTCAAAATTAAATATCTCTACAACAAAGATCGATAGAATTATGCGGTAAACTGTACGTTTATTAGCAAAACTGTAAAAGTGCTGTACAAAAGTTTATAAAATTTAGTTATGAAAATCGTTAACAGAACTCTAATCACAATGACCTATCAATAGCCTTTAAAATGTGCTCCGAAATCGAAAATGATCAGTACAACTGTTGGCTAGTGAAAAGAGGCTAGCGTAGAAAGTGAATTAACGTTTATTTTGGTTCTGCGATTTCACAAATTAGAACACAGTCCTACGGCAACATGTCGCAGTTTTCAAAACCGATTCAATGTTCCAGTTGGACTCGAAGCTTCAAACCTGTCTCTGATGCAATCCGTCGGATGCTTTTCCTAGGATTTTGCTGAACAAATCCAGAAACTTTGGCTGCACTTTCAGGAGTGACTACAGTTTGCTTAGGCCCAGCATTTTTCCCTTTCGATCATCAGCCACGCTGCCAGTCCATTCGAATTTCGCGAAGAGCATGCGAATGGTTTTCGCATCGGGTCCAACTGGAACATTGAATCTGTTTTGAAAACTGCGACGTGTTGCCGTAGGACTGTGTTCTAATTTGTGAAATTCCAGAACTAAAATACACGTTGTTCAATGGAATACATTATTTGACTTTCTACGCTAGCCTCTTTTCACTAGCCAAAGGCCAGAGGCATTATTGGACGCTTTTTCGTACGAGAAACGATAACTACTGAACGTTACGTTACAATTTTGGAACAATTTGTCAGCACTCAACTAGCGTTGGAGGATCGACCAGGTATCGACTGGTTCCTGCAAGATGCGGCTCGACCACATCGAACAAATAAAGTTTTTCACTTTCTTCATGAATACTTTGGGAATAGAGTAATTGCTTTAGATTATCCTCAGTTTACTGACACAGGAATAGCTTGGCCTCTATATTGTCCCGATCTGAGTCCTTGTGATTTCTTTCTGTGAGGCGCATTGAAGGATGCTGTCTATCGAAACAATCCTGCTAGTCCAGATGAGCTTGAATCGTTGATTGGTGTTGCATGTGATTCCATTTCCGTCGAGACATTGCAAGACGTGATGTCAAATTTCATTGTTCGTTTAACGTCCGTGAACATTTTGAAAAAATTGTATTTTGATTTCAAAGGCTGCTTTATTTTTTTTACTCCTTTCAGAGATATTTTCAGTGCAGAACGCCATCTGTTAACGATTTTTGTAACTAAATTTTCTAAACTTTTGCACACCATTTTTACAGTTTTGCTAATAAATGTACAGTTTACCGCATAATTCTATCGATTTTTGTTGTAGAGATATTTAATTTTGAAATCAAGGCTTATTGCTGATCAACCTGTATTAAGATTTCATATTACCATACCCTGAAAAAAAAATCTATCGTGCCATAATATTTTAATAAAATTGAAAACCAAACCCATTAGTTATCAATTTACATCAAATGCGACTGTCGAGATAACGGTATGCATTAAAATCAAAACCAAAAAAAATTCGAAATGAAATGCAGGATTACAGACTATTCGCAAACATTCCGCAACATTCCAGAACGTTCTGAAATTTGCTTTTTCACGGCATTTTTCGGTATTTTGGGATATGCAGGGTTTTCTTAAAAACAAAAAATTTGATGTATACACCACATGACTTCCTTGTACGGAATATCAAATTATACGCATTTTTTCATTAAACTTATTGGATTTAATTAAATCTACTTCGCCGACAGCGCATAAACCACAATAGAATAAACGCATTCTTTAAAATTCACTCTAGTATTTGTTTACCATAGCGACACTCTGGCGCTAGATTCACTTAACAGTATTATATTTCGATCATATTATAACTCATAATGCACAAAATTTATATCATTTAAAGAATAGAATTATCTAATCGTTGCCACATGTTCTATTCAAATACTATAATAAAGCTAGAATGATGTGTAAAAGATATTAAGCAAACAAAACAAAAAAGAAACAGTTTTTCACAGACGATTGCGTATTTCTCGTTCAATTAACTCAGTTCTCACTTCGCGAGAAGGCAAAAATACATAAAAACTCAAAATATCTATATTAAAAATTACGAAGTAAATCTGAAACACTTATTTCATTGAAAAAATTTTAGAAAGGATTAAGCATTTCGCAATTATAAGCAATTAGAAAGGATTAATTGGCAATAATAAATGAAGGCGTTATCTTTGTTGTTGCGAAGCTAAGTTTCTCTCGATTGGAAACAAATCCACTAGTCTGCTGTTTCAAATGTAAACAATCAATGGCCGCCATAAAAAAAGGCTAGTAGCACTTAAAAAACTTTAAAATTGTTGATAATTCTAAAAATATTGCATGCAGATTTACTAAAGGCATAAAAACCTTAACCGGAAGATAAAAACAACATAATTCAATCATTTTTAAAGCAAAAAATGTACAATTTACAGACATATAAGAGTAAAGAAACTGAGATCACTGAGCCGGGTAACAGAGTGGATATATATATAAATATATTTATATACGTTTGGTGCGGCCGATTGCAACCAAAGTACGAGGTGCACATCTATATGTTACAGCAGTCCTATATACAAAATTTCAACGTTCTGAGGCTACTCGTTTTTCAGTTATGCGAGATACGTACGTACATACGTTCGTACAGACGCCACGAAAAATTATGTTCAGAATTTATTTTAAAGCAGTTTTACAATTTTTTTGGAGGAAACGAGTCTTTTATTCTGTCCTTGCGTACAGATAACACGCAAAAACATCGTTAAATTGCATTCGATAGCGGTCAAAATGGATATTTTCTTTGAAATATGCTGCCTGAAACATTTTGCGATTACAATACTTCCTTTTTACTTCTTACAAGGAAGTAAAAACTGAATTTAGTCGAAGTCATCTTTTTTATGTATCAAGTGCAAGATATGTCAGCTTTATTTTGAATTATAATCCTCCTTTAAAATTTAACGTAATTCTTATATTAAAGTAAATTGATGGCTACTGACAAATGCATTATAAACAATATTATGTAATGACATAAAACTTAATGCTTGCTTTGCTTTAAATGCTTTATATTTTAAGCCTGGAAAATTTCTTAGCAATAACATACAATTTTCTTTTGACAGCTATACAGAATGAATTTGAAAAATAAATAAATAAAACCTGAAAGAGTTCAGATTTTAAAGGTCACCCGAAAGGATGTCTTAACGTTTTCGTACACTCTCAGTGAGCTTGCAGTTTACCAGTCTGCTGTTGTACGTACTTCTGCTAACCCTATGAAACATCATTTTCTTCGCACTTATGCCAAATACAATTCAATAACAAAATTACAAAAATTTTAAAAGCAACATATGTTTAGAATTTCCGATGAAGTATTAAGTGTTGGCCATGTTGGCATATATTTTCCTGCGCTCTTTTTTTTCTCCATATATTTTCCTACTTTTTTTCATGCGGAGGCACATATTTTTCTACTCTTTTTTTTTTTTTTTTTTTTTTTTTTTTTTTTTTTTTTTCATATATTTTTCAGCTCTTTTTTCCCCCGCTCAATTCATGATATTCAATGTTCAGTTTCCGCACTAAGGTGGCTTCACATATCTTTTTTTTTTTTTTTTGTCTTTTTATTATTAACATTTTGCGTGTTTACTTTATTTATTAAATATAACGTTCTTGGTTCTTACGCCACATAATTCGATTCAACAGCAAAATCCCAAAATACGCTCATGTCCATAAATTAAGGATAATGCAAAATCAAGCAAACGAAGAGTTAGAAGCAAAACAAATTTGACTTATTTGTAAAGCTTATTTTATTTATTAAACAAAAGGTAAAGAGCAAAAAACGATGCTATATGTTTGATATTATTAAAAAAATTAGCGATTTTTTCTCCTTGGAGCAAATTACAAAAAAAAACTTATTTACAAGAAACCAATATTACATGGTTGGTATGATTGTTAATACATTGTATGTCTCCCAGACGATGCAATACAGTTCGCACAACGCTTAGGCATGCTGAGTATCCAATTATCGATCTGATCTTGGGGGATATGACACCACTCAAAAAGCAATGCTCTTCGAAGCTCTGGTAGACATGTAGGAGAAGGTTGACGGGTTGCAACTCGTCGGCCAAGCATGTCCCACACGTGCTCTACTGGATTCAAGTCCGGTGAGAATGCTGGCCAGTCATTACGGGTGATATCCTCCAATTGAAGGCATTCGCTTACGATGTTTGCCCGGTGAGGACGGGCGTTGTCATCCATAAACACAAATTGTGCGCCCATGGCGCCCCGAAACAAACGTACATGTTGTTCCAGAATGACGTCCCGATAGATTTGGCTTGTCATGGTTCCAATTTGAACATGCAGGTCAGTTCTGGAATCCAGAATAATTCCACCCCAAACGAGCACTCTTGCACCACCGTAACGGTGTCGTTCAATGACGTTTTCTTGGTGTAACGGGTACCTGGAGCTCTCCATATGAAAGTCCGGCGAGAATCTGACTGCAAGCTAAACCTGGACTCGTCGGAAAACATCCCACAAGCCCACTGTTGCGGTGTCCACAATACATGCTGTCTACTCCAGGCTAACCGCAGGGGACAGTGAGTTGCAGTAAGTGGAACGCATCTGACAGGTCTACGAGCATATAGACCAATCTGCCCTAAGCGTCTGTACACGGTCTGCCTTGAAATTGTCGTACCAGTGGCTGAAGAGAGCTGACGAGACAGGTCTGAGGCTATTCTCCGCCTGTTTCTTTTGGCAGTAACTGCCAAATACCGGTCCTCATTCGGCGTTGTAACTCTGGGGCGACCTGTGCTGTAACGTCTACTCACATTACCATCATCTTGGAATCGTTGCCAAAGCCTGGAGATGGCACTCTGGGCAATTCCAGGTTCGTCTGATACTTCCAGTTGGGTACGCCCACATTCTAGACGGCCGATAATTCTACCACGTAAAAAATCATCCACATGCGTCCTTTGTGTCATAACTATTCGGTTAGTGCACTGAAATGCTTATAAAGCACCTGCGAACAATTTTACTTCTTTGCCTGTATTCCTTATATATCACTCTCTTACACTCTCGTCATTGTGACGTACCTTCGGTGTCATCTGGTTACTTCCTGAAATCTGCATATGATTCTTGAAGATGTGTGTAGTGATTTTACAGGGGATATATTTATTTTAGAGTTCGATTTCTGTGTGACTCCGAATTATCCTTAATTTATGGACATGAGTGTATTTAAAAACAGCATATCTTTTAATTTCCAAAAACACGCCCTCGTGCTGGAGATAAAAATGCTTTTCTCCGTACAATGTTGCCACTGCTCACTTTGAAAGCCTTGAGTTTGTGTTCATAAAGTCATAGTGTACTTTTCAGTCTTTTCTCAATTCATTACATTCAGTTTCTCAGTTCATAATCAGTTCAACTCTTGTCTTTTATTATTAGCTTTTCATGCTTTAAATTTATTAATTAAATATGTTCTTCAGGCTTTCGCTATTTAAAGAACAGTAGAATAGCCAAATTATAAAATATTTAAAAACAGCATACCTTTAGAATTTCCGATAGACAGTCTCGTGCGCTGAAGATAAAAATGTTTCATTCTGTAGAGTGTTGCGATGGATCGCTTTCAAATGATTGAGTTTATTAATCGAAAATGCATTCAGGTTTTACGAAATATGAAATACAAAATTCGAGATTCCAAGTACACATTTCGAGTGGAGAACTACGTTATTCAAAATTAGATGGCCCTAGGTACCATCGTGCTTTCACTGCACGAGGAACATACATACATACAGTCGAACTTAACTGTTTAATTTCTTTAAAAATATTCCAGGTCGATAATATTTGGTGGCAAAAAATTTAAAGGCTTATTCGCTGTTTATGGTGGACGACAAAGAATGCCGTTCCGAGACTAATAGCCTATTCGGGCTGGGCTAACGCCCTTTTGGGCTAAAAGCTATAGCAGTTCTCATAAATTATAAAACGGTCAAAATTTAATAAACACTTAGAATTATCTTCAATTTCCCCTCCGCATTTCTGGCATTCTAAAATTACAATATAACAAAAGAAATTGCTCATCACTACCGGGCAGCCTTTTACAATCAATATTTTAACAATAAATTTCATTAAGTAGAGAATGCTTTCCACTGATCACATTAGATTTTTGTCTTTTTTCTAATGTAAGTAAACAATTAGATTAAATAGTACGCCTCCAAAGGATTAAGAGAAATCTATTTTATATTCTTTTCTTTGCAATTGTCGGTAAGTGTTACTGTCAAAATGGTTCTTTATAAGTAAAGCAGGAGCAAATGGATCAGACAGCTAACAAAACATACAGTCATATTAACGCAAAAGGAAGAAGTCGACTTTTATCTTGTTTCGAATTGTTGCATCTGAATAGTAGTAATCCAATTAGAATAACTTTTGCTAACTGGGATTCAATTCGCTTCGACACTAACTAGGCAGTCGATTAGAAATAATCCAAACATCTGTCGGGTTGCAACGAAAAGTAGTTCGATGTAATCAAAAAATCAATTTTTGGATCCGAAAGAAACTTTTATTCTTTTATGTTCTGCTACTTCAAGGAAAGTTGAGCTATTAAATTTGATTTTTATTCTGAAATTGCTAAGAGAAACAGTAATAATATAAATTCTTTAATACATTAAATTTAAAGTTTAATTAAGTTTTACTTACTTTAGTTTATTTTTTGCTTAGTTTATTTCAAGTTAAACTAAGTTTTATTTATTTGAGCTTTCAGAAACGTCTCCGTGTCGTTAGATAATTTCGTTTTGTGTCCATGTATGGACATAAAATAGTTCCGCTATCACTTAATGAAAAGATTTAAGAGATCTCGTGAAATTTTTAATTTCTATTACATATACTGAAGTATTAAACATAATCATTCTGCTTTTAAGTACTTCATTAATTAAAGAGCGAAACAGAACGAAGCTTAGTACACCTGCTTAAAGCAAGAACACGAACAAAAATGATAAGGACAAAAAAAATGTGCGATGAGTTTAACATTTTGAAAAAACGTTTAAAGGTTTGATTTTTATCCCAGAAGGGCTATTAATTTGGCTAATTAATTTTGGCATTTTGGGTCGAAAATTTTATACATGAGTTTCACTTTTAAAATTGCTGCCACCAAATATGATGGCCCTGCGTTATATTTAAAGAAAATAAATAAGGAGGAATCTGCATAAATGTATATATGTTTCTTGTACTGTGATAAAGCAACGGTACCTAGAGCCGTCAAATTTTGAATAACGTAATCCTGAACCGAATATGGGCATCTGAAAGACCTAATTTGGAATTTGTTTTATTATCGATTTCATGTTTTGTAACACTTTAACGAATATTTGAATAACAAACTCAAAGATATAAAAGCGAATAATAACAACACTGTACGGAAAAAAATCATTTTTTATCTCCAGCGCGTGAAACTGTGTATCGGTATTTTGCCATGTATTTGAATTTTATGATTTAAGTGCGAAGATCATGATATTTAATAAATAAAGCTAACACAAAAAGTTAAAGAATCACCCTGTAAAATCTGAAAGCTTTCAGATTTTTATAATTTTCTTTTTTTTTAATCCACTGGGGCAATTTGCCCTGAAGGACTATTCATTTCGTTTTGGCATTTTGCGGCGAAAACTTTAAAAGGCTTGTATCACTTTTGCCACCATATATTATCCTCTTTATTATATTTAAAGAAATTAAACAATGAACTATCTGCATGAATGTATGTGTGTTTCTCGCATTGTGATAAATAAACGGTACCAGAGCCATCAAAATTCGAATAACATAATCTTCCATAGAATATGGGCATATGGAAGCCCTAATTTGAATTTGAAATTTGTTTTATTATCAATTTCATATTTTGTAACACTTCAACGAATTTTTAATTAAAAACACGAAACGATTTCAAAGCGAGCAACGGCAAAAGTGTTAAAAAAAGTTATTGCCATTGCGCGAGACTCTATATCGGAAATTCTAAAGATAAGCTCATTTGTAAATTATTTTTCCATGTTGCTGTTAAACTGAATTTTATGCTTTAAGTGCGAAGAACGTGATATTTAATAAAATTTGTAAAGGTAATACAAAAAATTTTAATAAAAACTCTCCTTTGGACGTAATTTAAAATCTGAAACCTTTCAGATTTTTTAGTCCAAAGGGCTTTTGTCCCTGACGGACTATTGTTTTCATTTTGCGATTTTGCGTTGGATTACTATAAACCGCGAATCACTTTTCAAACTGTTGCCACCAAATGTTAGATTCTTGTATTGTATTTGAGGAAATTAAATAATGAAACATCTGCATAAATGTACGTCTATTTCTTGATAAAACAACGGTACATAGAGTCCATCGAATTTTGAATGTGGAAGACAAATATTCATCGGGATATTTAATTTCATAATTTCTAATTTGTGACGTCATTTTCAACGTTCCTTAAGGGATCGATTATAAAAGTTAGAATAATTATTGGAAATAAATTTAAACAAAATGCAGCCAAAACAATGTGCATATTTTAATACCCCATACAAGGAAGTCACGTGGTTGCCACTTTTTTTCCCAAAAGCAAATCTAAAATAAGGTAATTTGTTGAATTTTAAAAATGCTAGATATATTTATTTATATTTTTTATGTCTTAATGTTACACACAAGTAAAGGAATTCAAACGCTCAGGATCTGGCTCTTGAACTACTTTGTTATAGTTAGAATGTTGAAATATGTATATACCTTCAAAATAAGACCCTTTTGTGAACAACAAACAGAAGTATATTTTTCGGCACATGCAGAAGTGTTCGTTTTACACAAAAGTCCTTCCGTCTGTAAGGGTCTCACCTTTTTGAAATAAACATGCGTTAGGAAAAAAATAACGCACCAAATAAAATGGACTTCGAAGAAATCAAGTTCCGTGTCATTCGCAGAAAATCAAGTTCCGTGTCATTTTTCTCCTGTCAATAGCATCTACGATTCTGTCCTGAAAAATCTTAACCGTGGTTGAATTCCTGTAGAATTTATGATAGTCCTTATATAGGTGGTTTGATGTATATAGAACAAACAAAAGAAGCTTTAAAATCTCGCACCGAGAAGCTGAACTTTCTGCTTTTGCAAAAGCATTGGAATGGGCTGATGAAAGTAATAGAGTATCATTGATGATGAGATTTTCATTTACACTGACTCGCAAAATATTTTAAAAGCTCTGAATTCTCGAAAATGCCTTTCAAAGAAAGTGGCAGGAATAAGAGATCTTGTGAATGAAATTCACGTAAAGCTTAAAATAAATATTAATTGGATAAAAGGACACTCAAACATACAAGAAAATGAAGACGAAGCTTCAAATAAAGCCACAAAGAAGAATTTAATAGATATTTATACAGCATTATCTAAAGACTCAATTAAAACTATTTTACAGGGTCAAATATTTCAAAAGGGGCAAGAAAGGTGGGACTATGATATGACTGAGAGATGTGTATATAGTGTTCTTCCAAAGGTTAACTCCAAAAGACTATATTGTAATAGATTCCTCAATCAATTATTAACGGGACATGGTAATAATAATTTCTTAATTATTATTATAGATTTCATAAAAGATACATGAATTGTTTCTGTGGTTAGCTGGACCACCTGGCAACAAGTTCACACTATATGTGGGGATTGTTCACTTACAGAACCTATCAGAACAGAATATTAAGGAAACTTTGAGAAGATTAATGAAAATTTTTTATATGCAACTGAAAAGGCTAAAGTGGCCATTACAAGGGTTATCATGAACTTAAATAGATATGAATATTTTATTTTAAGAGATCAATAAATACTGTTATATTAGTAAAAATCTATTTCAGTTATGTATAGAATCCAGAATTATTCAATGTTAATCAAAGATTGATTATTCTGTAGAATTAAGAAATAATAAGTTTATAATATGAGTAATGATTAGTCTATCTTGTAATATAGTAAGAATTTTATATAGACATGAAATCTCTGTATGTATTATTTGTTATAAAATATGTTTGCAAATATGATTATGTTATTACTAATATAAATGTTTAATATTATTATCTTGATTGTTTTCTGTAATTGAATATAATTGTTTATACATCGTTTGTAATTTTAATTATATTTATTTTATATGTATGCATTATTCTGAATAAATCTCGAGATGATCCTGTTGGCGAGGATGACACATCTTCCTCGGACGGCGAGTGGAAGGACGAGTTATCCTCATCTGTAGTTTTAGTTCCAGTCTTTCAATATTTGGTTTGCTTTAATTTTGTTGGTTGTGTCAGTTTGGCCGGTACGGCTTATTATCTTTAGGTTAAGTTAGGTTCTCCCTGCTTCCAAAAAAAAAATCTAATGGCCCTGCTAGTTTCTTAAGTTCTAACTTTTTTATCCCACTTATCCATAAATAGGTCATTCCTGATTTCACTTCCAATTCCTAAATGACACCTGATAAGCAATGTGAATGAGCCCACTTTACATAATTACTGTCTGTCAAATTTTGTAAGCACGTTACTAATACGTATAGAGATCTTAGAAGGCAACGTAGACTTCAAAACTGAAACATACAAAAATTAACATTGTTTCTCAGACCTCTGCTAATACACCTAGAGGTCTTTGATTCTCATCTAGAACCCATTCTTTGAGATGACCAACAGTTCATCTAACATAACATTTTTAATTCATTAGAATAGTTTCTTATTAATCAGATACACTAATCTTTAATTATTTGGCCAAAAGAGACGATAGTCCCGAATGGAATATAAGTCTTGAAACTGTATTCTGCGTCAAAACACATAAATGCGTTTTCAAAATGTTGGCATCAAATATTATAGCTCTGTATTTTTTTAAGGTAAAAAATAATGAAGAATCTGCATGAAGTATGAGTTTCTTGCATTGTGAAAATCAACGGTACCTAGAGCCATTAAATTTGGAATGCTGTCGTCCTCCACCCCAATATGTGCATCTGGAAGCCCTAATTGTGAATTTCCAATATTATATTCCGTATTTTGTAAAACTTTAATGAATGTTTGATTACCAAACTCAACGATTTGAAAACCAGCAATGGCAACACTGTACGGAATAAAACGTTTTTATCTCCAGCTCATGAGAACGTCTGTCGGAAATTCTAAACATATGCTCTTTTTAAATATTTTGTGATTTTGCTGTTGAATCGAATTTTATGCGGTGTAATCGCCAAGAACGTGATATTTAATAACTAATGTAAACACGCAAAACGTTTGTAATAAAAATGCAAAAAAAAAAAAAAGTTTCGCAAAGACATCTTGACTGTTCTTTCGCAAAACTGAACATTAATAAGATAAATTTAGAAAAGACAAAAAAAGCGGTAAACTGTATATGCCAACACTTGACGCTGCACTTGTAATTCTAAACGTATACTGCTATTCTGCTTTTAAAATTTGTGTAACTTGCTGTTGAACTGCATATGGCGTAACTGCGAAGAAAATGAAGCTTAATAATAAAGATAAAAAAAAAGTGGGTTAGTAGGGGTGAGTATAACAGCTGAGTGGTAGACTGCGAGCTCATCGAGAGCGTAAAAAACCTTAATAAAGGCTTTTGGGCCACCGTTAAAAATCGGAAAACTTTCAGAATTTCTTAACTGATTAATTTTAGAGTAAATTCCTCAGATATATGACACGAAAAATTGTCTAAGTTCCTCATAGATTATTCCTAAGCTTTTTTCTATGGGTTTCAACTGCCAGGATATTTTAATGATCTTCACGATTGAGAGCTTCAATATCAGACTTATTGGATAAGTATTAACTGGGTAATATTGCTATAGAAAATTGCTGTTTGATTACTTGTTATTATTACATTTTCAGTAACAGAAATACCAGTCCTGTTACGCAGTGAGTTCCTTTTGCGTTTCAAGTAATCTAAATGAAATTCCTAATTATTTGCAGAATTTGCTAACCTTTCTTTTATTTGCACTCCAAACCTTAATAGTAGAAAAACCGATTATCAAATTCCATTTGATTAAATTATGTGATGGTTTAACTGATAACACAAACAACTGTTTATAATACTTTGAGCAAAAAATATCTGCTTTCTTTTCCTCTTTTATTCTTATGCATTTAATGGGTTCCTCCACTAAATATACGTCATGTCAGCTTCGGTTTCCATGCTAAGTGTTATACTTCCTTTCTCAGGAGTTATATATTCCACATCCAGATAAATTCACTTTGCGTTTTATAAGGGTATCTGATCCAAATCTCACAATCTTTTGATCTTATAAGAGATCAACACCCTAAACCTAAAATCTAGACTTCAATATTTTCCTTCTCGAACTTTTAATAAATTCTAAGCGGATGTATATCTGATTTTCGAACGTTTGCGTTGGGAAATATAACATTTTCTGTCAATATGATTTAATACATTTCTAATATATCAGCAGTTCTTATCTAAGTGATCAATTTTGTTGCAAATAAAACGATTTTCTTGTATGGTATAGTTTAAACATCTGGTATATTAGAGTTAGAAATACAGTCAAGTCACGAAATAATTTCTCTTAAAATGTCAATTACAGTGGCGCCCATTTGCTTTCGGACTCTTGTGGTATTCAGTTTTATTTGCAAGTTTTCTTTTGGCGTATTTTATTGATTATTATTTATTTTTTTTAATCTGGTTGCGCTCTAAATTTTATTCGAAACGTTTTTGGTTAAAAAAATTAGTTAATTTAAAAAGTTCTGAAAATGATCTCGTATAAGTATTGAAACACTTTTAACAAGCACTTGATATTTAATAAAAACATGAAACTAAAGGGAGATCCAATGCTTTTTTTAGATATCTTGTTGAGACATTAGGGTTTTCTTATTTCGGAAGTAGGAAGGATGAAAAAATTAGCAATCGCTTTCGCCGGGAATCGAACAACGGACTTTTGAAAGACCAACAAAGCATGCAGAACCACTACACCACGAAGACACGCTAAGCAGGCGAGAGAAATACCTTATAATCTTTAGCTAATATTATACTTTTCATGCACTTTGTCATGGGTTTAACTCATTTTCGAGTAGAAATGGTCCATTTTGTTCCATTTCTGCGTAAGAGTTTCTTTAAATAGAGCTTTCGAAAAAATATCGTATTTTCTTATACTTTTCTCTAACTCACTTCGTGGATGTTCTATAGGATAAAGTATGAAATATATGAAAACGTTCTAAACCCTTATGACAGCTGTATAACAACTACAAGCTAGCATTTAAGGCTGTATGTTTAGATTGTTTTCTTGCTAGAACTTGGATGCATTTTGCATTTTAAGTTTTCTAATAAATGCTTTCAGATTTCAATTAAGAATATTTATATATTTAAATTGGCCATTGTTATCTTCTACAAAATGTAAATGTTCCATCCCTAGAAGCAAAGAAGTTTACCCTGACCATTATATTCCCACCTGCACGCTTAACTGTATGCAGTTGGTTTTTCGGATTCAATTCATCATTTGTCTTTTACCTCATAGCAATTCGTTCTTCGGACACAAATGTATTAAACTTTGACTCGTCTGCAAACATAACATTATTTTCATATGATAAATCTTTGCCTTACCGTGGATTTTGCAAGCGCCAGGTGTATTTTCACTGTCTTCTTGTCGACGGATAATTTTTCTCTGGTTGATCCTTTACCTATGCATATACTCTAATTATTCTTTTACCAGTTTTAGGGTTAAATTTTATTGCAAGTCGGTCTTCTAAATCGGCTGCTAATTTTTGGGTTTTATTTGATTTTTCATGGGTTAAATCTCCGATTCTTTCGTGATAGCTTCGAATGTGGTCCAGATTTCAAAAACCCGCATAATTGCTATATGAACCTTGTATATCTGAGATACATATCCCAGTATTTTTAAAGACATAATTTCTAGCAAAAGGGTAAAATTAATGATGGACTAGATTATCTAAATGCTAAATAATTGCAAAAAAACAAAAAAATACAATTCAAAACAAAAATATGGATGATCAAAAATACTTACGAATTTGCTATCGTCGTATCTGAGAGATGCACGAACCACTACAGAAGATGACCTTCACTTCAAAAGGATCAGCACTACACTCATATTTGACTTTCTACAGGTTATGAAGGTAGACCGAGGATGGACCCGTCACTTAACGGCTTAACGCTTGCAGTTAGAAAAAAGGTCAGTGTGTATCCTCACAAATATAAGGACAACATTCGAGTGTTAACTATTCGGAACACTAGAAAGAATTCAGCAAGACCTCTTTATCTACAGAATATTGTTCCTTTCCAGCATGAAGGATTCCGTTTCGTCAAACTTGAACGCACATTAACTTAGATTAAAACAACACGCCGAACAACGATTATTTTAGTAGTCAAAGACAAAAAATCTGCGTTATATATGTAAATTTCCAGGACTAGTTTCGATGGTTTAACTACGGAACCATCTGCCTCAGCTTCCAAAGTGCGAAAGAATGAGATAATATATGGTGATAAGATAAGAAAGCTGTACAGTAGTTAAGCTACTGGAGCTTTGGCCAAACAAGAAAACTAAAACATAATTTCCTTAAAGGCTGGAGGTAAAGATGGGTTGGATTTACTGTTGTTCACTGTAACGGAAAGATTGTTTTGAATATGAAATGAATCTAGAAAATCTAATTCACCAATGGAAGATTTTTCTGAATAATTTTGGCTGCGGAAAAAGAGATTTTCGGACCAACAGTGCTGCCTAACAGTGAATTTCTATGTTTTCTTTTTTCTAAAGTATGCCTAGTGTTCTTTTACGCGAAATATCAAGGCTCTCTTAGTTTGACTAATGTAACAAAAAAACCGGTAAACATCCCAGGAATTCATATAGGGGACCCTTAAGTATGGAACTTGGAATTTTATTGATAGGAGAATAATCAATCCGAAAGTTAAATTTCTATAAAATACATGCAGTTTTATAGCTAACTGATGGAAATAAAGGAATGAAAGTAGTGGAAAATGTGCAAATTTAACGTTTCGTTGTTTGAAAATAACATTAAGATTTTAAGCTCGTTTTAAGAAATTGAGGCACACAATGAATTCGAATTCCACAATGAAATTCGAGGCCTCAAAATCACTTCGTCTAAAAAGTCACGAGGTTGTATTTTCTTTTAACACATTCTCAAAAGGAATGAAAAAGGAATAAAAGCACTACTTCGCAGTCTCAGAAACTTTTATCTCTTTTGGATATGTATTGCGAATTTCCTAAACCTAATAATCCGTGCGTGGATAACTGGAAGTCGAGTGTTCATTCTAATATGATACATAATTTGCTGAACCTAACTTAAAATTTGCAAAACAGAAAAAGAATTAAGGTTAGCTTAAAACTAGTGTGAGTAATAAAGCACAATAAAACTGCCTTTGCTGGTAGGCAAGAGACAAATGTTTGCCACATTTATAATAATTTTAGAATAACGTGTCAATCTTTAGATGCGAGATAAAAAGATTTTTATTGTTGTTTTTAATATGATTTGCTTTTTCGTTATTTACATAATAACTTAGTTTCTATTACCAGTTCAATGAACCAATTTATTTTTTCTTACCATTTCAATGAACCAATTCAGTTTTTGTTACCAGTTCAATGAGCTATCTCTCACTAAATGACCTGTGCTCTCTTTGATAAAATATAATTTTTCCCTCGTTGCCATTTCCATTACAGAAATTTGAAATTTGTAGGAATAAATTCACCAAATGTTTCCTTTACTCGTTTGCATGCTGTTTTTATTTTAACGCCTCTTTCATTAATTTTGCCTTCAGAGGTTTTAGAAGCAATTTTCTAATCTTCTTCCCAAATTTCCCACATAATATGGCTTCATCTGTGAAAAAAGCAGTTCATTCAGTAAAGCAATTATGAACACAAAGAAAAACCTCATGTTTTTTTTATCTCTTCCCAAAATTGCCAAGGTTTGTTTACATTTTCGTATTTTTCCTCTTAATATCGCGCTCATGAATCTCAATAATCTTTTAAGCGGTTTGCGTTTATGAAAATATATCTTAAAAGGCAGGCTTTAGATATAATCCGTTTAAAAGAAAAGTTCTTAAGAGCGAATAAAAACTCAAATTACTCTTTTTTAAATACCTTTCTGTTAAGTTTATAACATAGAAATGTTTTGCGCTTTAACTTCATTTACGAATAAAAAGTTATATCTTTCAGTATTCACTTTTAAAAATTTCTTCACTAATATGGTAAAGAAAGCTCGAATTTTATTCCCTAAGAATTATTGTTTACAGATTTATTAAGTTATAAGCGAAACACATCTAAAAAGGAAATTCTTGAGAATTTTTGCAAGGGAAACTGTAAGCATGTTACACATGTATTACATAATTGAAACATATTACATAATAGGAAAAATCATAAAAACGCCATGTCAGCCCATTTTGATGGATGACTCTAAATCAAACTATTAGTTTTCAGTAACCGTATACATTCAGCAACCTTATTTGCTGTCTAGTTACTTTTGGACGAATCACATTCGATTTTAGATTAGGATATTCCTTGAAAATTAGTAAAGAACTCATCACTTGAAGTAAAGAGCACCTTTACTTCAAGCCATTTAAAATCCGCTTATGCTATTTGCTTACTCAAAGCTATATACTCAATGACTTATAGAGTCGTTAGGTTATTTTGAAGCTGGAAATGTGAAACATAGGCAATGCCCTCCTTGGGACTCGAGCCTAGATCTCTCAAATACGCGCTAAGTATTACACGCCGAAGTTACCATTACACGCCATTACACGCCGATTACGAAGTGTTACCATTACACGCCGAAGGCATGCGGAAAAGAGGGAGAAAATACCTTATAAACTTATTATTAACCATCAGCTTTATGATAAGTAAATTAATAAATATTTCGCATGCTATATACCAAACATGTACACTGCAAAGAACAAAATCTGATGTGTACACCACATGACTTCCTTGTACGGAATATTAAATTATACGCATTTTTTCTTACATTTTGTTTAAATTTATAGGATGTAATTATATCTACTTCGCCGACAGCGCATAAACCACAATAGAATAAGTGCATTCTTTAAAATTCACTATTTGTTTACCATAGCGACACTCTGGCGCTAGGTTCACTTAACAGTATTATATTTCGTTCATATTATAACTCAGAATGCACAAAATTTGTATCATTTAAAGAATTATCTAATCGTTGCCACATGTTCTATTCAAGTACTATGATAAAGCTGGAACGATGTATAAAAGAAATTAACCAAACAAAAAAGAGAAACAGTTTTTCACAGACGATTCAGTAATTCTCATTCCATTAATTCAGTTCTCACTTCGCGACAAGGCAAAAATACATAAAAACTCAAAATATCTCTACTAAAAATTACTAATTATTAAAAATTAAAATACTAATTATTAAAAATTAAGTAAATCTTAAACACTTATTTCCTCGAAAAAATTCCAGAAAGGATTAAGCATGATTTAAATCGCAATAATAAATGAAGACGTTTATCTTTGTTGTTGCGAAGCTACGTTTAACCCTTAACCGGAAGATAAAAACAACATACTTCAATCATTTTTAAAGATAAAAATGTACAATTTACAAACATATAAGAGTAAAGAAACTGAGATCACTGAGCTCGGTAACAGAGTGGATATATTTATAAATATATTTATATACGTTTGGCGCGGCCGATTGAAACCAAAATACGAGGTGCACATCTACATGTTATAGTGGTCCTCGTTTTTGAGTTATGCGAGATACGTACATACGTACGTTCGTACGTAAGTATGTGCATACGTTCGTACAGACGCCACGAAAAATTCTCTTCAGAATTCATTTTAAAGCAGTTTTTTAGTTTTTTTGGAGGAAAAGAGTCTTTTATTCTGTCCTTACGTACCGATATCACGCAAAAACATCGTTAAATTACATTCGTAGCGGTCAAAGTGGATATTTTCGTTGAAATATGCTGCCTGAAGCTTTTCGAGTTACAATACTTCCTTTTTACTTCGTACAAGGAAGTAAAAAATGGGACAGTTCTATATCACCCGTTCTACTGAACCGATTCACGAAATTCAACTTGCGTTTTTCATTTACCGAAAGCGCGGCATTGGATATATATTAGATTTATATATAGCATCATTCTAACATAGGTTTTTTTTATACGAAACTGGACTTTTTCTGCAATGGCATGCCAATTTTTTTCCATATTTCGGTTCTACGACTCAAATTATGCCTAAATATTAAATTTTGTAAAACTCAGTGTGAAATTCACGTAGAAGTTCAAGGTTTTTTTTTTTTTTTTTTTTTTTTTTTTTTTTTTTTCCCAGTTTTTGCCAAGAATAATTTACTTGGCGAACTTCTTAATTTTAGCAACCTATTTTCCTTCTCCTTTTTCCATTGTAGACGAGCGGAAAAGATGTCATCATTCATTCTTTGAAATAATTTTTAGTAAGTGCGTAAATCACATTTTCTTTATTATCGCTTATAATAAATACGCCAAATTTCAAAACGCGCCAAAATGTAAATTAACGTATATGTTAGGAAATTTTTAATAACAAATCTCTAATTTTTTGCAGGTATGCTTAGAAATGGATATAATTTAAGAAAATGGTAAATATTTTATATATTATAATATAAAACGTTTCCAAAAAAATTTATAAAAAATATGTAAAAATGCAAATTTTAAAAATAAATCATAAAACATGTGCTAATTATATTTAGACCAAGCCTAAATTTCGAATTCTGGAAGAAGGAATCAAGTAAGTTTAATAAAAAAAGACATATTAATAAATATATATATTAAACACTATTCGTGCGATTTTTACAAAACTTGCCATTTTGGCATAATTTGAGTTGTAAAATCGAAATATGGAAAACAATTGGCATGTCATTTCAGAAAAAGTCCGATTTTGTTAAGGGTTCATTGCAGTATGTACTAGAATTACTAATACTAGAAATTTAAAATGAGAAATAATGTTAATTTTTTAACTTACACGTTCTTGCGTCGATTTAAGAAAAGTCTGTTGTTGATTGAAGGGACTCATCTCGCTTGTCGGATATCAGAGCAAATCTAAGAAATTCATCGTGGCAAGAAGGAAAGATTGTGCCTGTCGTTAGCAACACCCTCAGGCAAAATATGCGTGAAGTACGACTTTACTCAGTTCTGCCCCCAACATTGAAGGAGAGCACTGGATACGAGGTGCAACCTCCTCTTTCCCTAGCACCAACATCTCGAGAGAAATTTCGGCTCGCCGCATCGCTACAGTACTCCCATGCTGCACAGACACTATAAATTTACAAACATCCATGCCCTCTCTGTGATTTTAAACCGGGCCCTTCTGTGACTGCATTATAATGGCAAGGTAAATGCTGCACGTCAATCTAGCCTACATGAATAGTCTAAAAATTTTAAATGTCCAGTAACATTTATAAAAAAATACTCGAAATACTATTGCGTTAACAAAATTAAGTTTAATATATGAAGCATTTCAGTTTGATATGCATACTACAAATTTAACATCGCTATTTTGCTCTTCTCGTTAGCAGCAGTTTCAGAATAATATCTCACTTCGTATGGTATTGTTAAAATATTGCTTAAAATGTGATTACTTTTAGAATTGAATATGTGAAAAAATTTTCAAATTCAGTTTGCTTAGCTTAGAGATTATTCATCCCTACAAGACCAGCATTATGTGATGTTTTAACAACATATTGGCAAAACTTGAATCTACCTCTTTTTAAGTACACTAGCCACAAGAGGAGGCTATGAAATTATTACAATAGTTAAGTATATATTTGATTATTAACTTTCAGGTGTATTTTATCTCTGCATTAGTTTCTATGCTAAGGAATCTGTAGAACAGTTATAAGGTATTTCTCCCGCCTTCTTAGCGTGGTGTGGTGTAGTGGCCGAAACCGCTACACAAACCCCGGGTTGTGATGCAGGGTTGAAATGAACTTCTAACTCAAGTTTTAACAATAACATGAATTTTAATAAGATGAAAACCTTAACAGTTGCATATCTTGACAATATGAGAACTTGGATATATTTAGTCCTGTAATTTCAGAATTTTCTTACAGGAAAAATGCTCTACTGCATTATCATCGTTCTTAGCTGGCCAACATGCCCATAGCTCTAAACAGGAAAGATTGTCCCCTGTTCTCAGGAAACCACCTTATAGTATATCTCTTTGTGTTTACTTGCGCTGAACTCGCAGGGGAAGGATTCTTTCACTCATACATAACAAAGCGTCCATCTTCTGACCCTGATGAAAAGACTCTTTGTCGTTTTATCCACTGGAGCGACCTTCAAAGCTGCAACCGGAATCATTAAAAAAGGCACAGGATTGCACCACTGATGAAAATTATTGCACTCTGAAATCACTCATCCTAGATAAAGAACCTTTATGCCACCTTATCACAGTGCCTTCGTGGGGTAGTGGCCTGCATGCTGGGTGCGCATCCAGAGGTCCGTGTTCCGATTTCCGGCAAAAGTTTTGCTCATTTTTCATCTGTCCTGCTTCCAATTAACCTAATGTCTCTACAGTGGTGCCCGAAATAAAAGGTTGGTGGATGATGATTCGCCACACCCAGGATTTGGCAATTGGGTCCCCTAATCCCCAGTAGCCCTTTAACCTTTTGAGGCCGGGGCTTTGGTAGCAGTAAAAGCTACCAAAGGACGGGGAATCTTGAACCGAATGAACCGAATTAAGAAATCACCTCCTTTTTGCAACAAAGATTCTTGTGTGTAGTTTAATGGATTCTCAGAGGGGTGCATCTATGTCGCAAAAGGAACACCTTTGAAAGACATAAGTGGTTAAAACCCTAGGGACGTCAAATTTAACATTTCCCCCCACTTTCAGCCTGGAAAATGGGGGGAAAAGACATGGCCACTAAAGTGGACAACTCTATGGCCACTATAATGGACATCCCGTCTTCAAAAGGTTAAAAGAGGGAGTATATATGATATTTCTTCCATCTTCTTAGCGTGCCTTCGTGGTGTAGTGGTCGGCATGCTGGGTGCGTATTCTAGAGGTCCGTGGTTCGATTCTAGGGGGAAGGCGTTGCTCATTTTTCAAGTCACCTGCTTCTAAAAAATACTTAATGTCTCTACACAGTTATTCATCAGATATAAAAATATTCCTTATAAATTAATTTTGCTATATTGGCATTTTAAATGGAATTTGGGAAATCTAGCTTTTTTTCAATGTTATTTGTCACGGAATTTTATACTGCTTTTTCCCTTCTTAGAGCTTTTACCAATTATTTGCATACAATTTCTTTTCATCTTCCTTCAGAAGTGTTCATTCTTTACTCAGAAATATTTTGTTCTCAACCCGAAACCCTCCTTTTTAACCTCTTCAGATCTAACATTGTCCCCTTATGCAGAGAGAATGGTAAGAAAATCCAAATTCACAATCCAATTTGTTTCCAACTTGCGAAGTGTCTGGATATGATTTATAGCCATATAAATCGACCATGAAATACCCTTTTCGCCATCTTCCCTTTACTTGTCTTATTAGCAAAGCTGTAGAGGGAATTTTCTTTCTTCTTCTTCGGTTCGAACAAGATCAGCAAATAGAATGCACCTTAATATTACTATGAGAAAAAGTCTTCCGAGATGTACTACTCTCATAGAATTGTAAGGAATTCCTTGTATTTTCAGGAACAACAAATAATTTTGTACCTAAAGGGTTCTGTCAATGAATCCGCTTTTCTCCGCGGGTTTGGCACTGATTACCTAGATCCAAGTTTAACATAATGATAAAATGAAGCATATATATCAAAAATTAATTGCATTTTTCTGGCTTTTACTACTATTGCTTTAAGAGAAATTTGTTATAATATCTATACATTACAAAAAGCATTATTATGCTCCTTGACTTGCACGTTAATTAATGACCTGTTTTTGCCTATACAAAAGCATTTTGTTTGATTTAATATGCAATTAATGCCCGGAAATCGGTGATTATATGGAAAATGTACAAAAGAGTATTGTTTTAGCTTGTGTAAATTTCGCTCGATAATTTTATAAAATATTTTATATCCTTTTAACAAGTATTTTTGATAACTGTCTTTGTAATTCAATCCAAAGTCTAATATTTATAAGCACTTCCTTTACGAATAACATGCATATGAATTATTTAATGAAAATGTACAGTTGAAATTTGAGATAATATTTTAAAATTCAGTTATTCTAAACAAATGTTTTGTTTTATATTACTCTGAAGAAATTTGTTAATGTGCTGTAGGTTATAATTCATTCTTTGGCTTCAATTTTCCTAATGAGCGCAAATTATATCGAAAGGAATTGGATATAAAATACTAGGTAATCATAAGAGGAACTGAAATAAAATTTTATAAATTCCTGTTTAATGGAAGTTCTGTTTTTGTGCCTGTTGTGCATTGATGCGGAGTTAGAATTATTTTAAAATTTTATTTTATAAATCTCATAATTAACTGTTGTTTCTTAGTTAAACTTAAAAAAAAACAGAAAATTAAAAATTCTAATTGAGCCGGCCTATTCTCATAGTAGTAAGGGAGTCGGCTGCTGCATTTGGTCCGGGTTCAAATCCTGGCTCAGTTTCCAATCATTGTTTGCTCCTTATTATTTAATTCTTTCGAATATAAAATCGGTCATACCTGTGACCTTCGATACCCTTCTGTGCTTTATCTAAATAATTAAATGCAATCTGTCCCAAGTCTATAAACAGTTTCGATTGCCACAAAAGTAATCATACAGCCAGAGATAAATATTTCTTGACCATCCATTTTTTCGTGAAAGTACTAGCTTATTAAGTTAAACTGAAGTAGGAATCTAAGTTTCTTTTAAGATAGCGGGATAGGTAATGCAAGAAAATGCACTGAAAAGCGTGGTAGAATCAACTAATAATTTTAGTTTCCTCGAATAATGACTAGTGCAACAATGCAGAGATAGAACGAGACGTATAGTCAAACACAGTCGATGAAATCTACTACTTTTATCGACCAGAAACTGTCAGTGCACACAGTAATAAACGAACACAGTACTTTAATTCTTGGCCCAGTGCAAGTATGGAATGCATGATAATGTCCTTAAAGGACATAATGATAATTTTGTCTCACAAGTCGATGATAATTTTTATGTCTGCCACTCCTTTCAAACAAAGATAATAAGTGCGGCTTTAATAAAATGTGGCCACAAACAACGACTGACAAAGTGTTGTACGTTTCCAAAACATCTCAATTTCTATATCCCTTGAAGAGTCAAAATATCGCATCAGCTACGCAAATTTATAAATGCACTTTGAGCAATATCGATGTTACAGGTTATTAGGGGATTAGTCTCCCTGTATGGAATTTTTATGTCGCGCATTGTCTCTAATATTGCGAAATAAAAACATTTCGGGACACACAGCTTCACTAAGAAATCATGCTGACCAGGTTCATCTTCTTGTGATCACTGTCACTATTAATAGTATCTACCATCTGTGTTTGTTGCAACATTTTGCGCTCCTACTTTAAGATTTCACAAGTGCTGACAAAGTGTTTTCTTCTCAATAAAATGTATATCATTCAATAGCCCTTATGACGAGGAATAATCTGATACCAAACTTTAGTATGTGCGCATTACCATTTATGATTAATTAACCAAAAAGTGATTTCAACCTAAATTAACTTCATTAGCTAAATGTCTCAACTAAGTTCGAAATCAATATAAAAAATTAGTATGGCATTTTAAATATTTATATGTCATAATTATAACATATCTGTAGATAAAATGTTTCTTTTTAAATTATACATAGTTTATTACTAAAATTTCATTACTGTTCATGTAATTGTAATTTTCAATTAAGTTAATAATATTATTTTGATCATTAAAACAATACAAATCCACCGTTCAAACATTCTTCAAACTCACTGTTCTTTCAAACTGCAATAACTGTATACGATATGTTTAAATTTTAATTTTGCACACATTCTCTTAGTCTAAACTACAATATTTTAACAGGTATAAACTACAATATAGTTTAATTATTAAACTACAATATTTACAATTAATTTAATATAACAACAATATATTACATCATTAAGCTAAACTACAATATTTTTAATAGCGTTATAAAATAAATTTTGCTCTTTCTTCACATGTTAATTTTATCTCTATATTCACAAAATTTCAAAAGTTATATCAATTTTACTCATTTTGATTTGCATTTATTTAATTTTCAAAATTGATAGAATTTCATGCTAACAATGCACCTGCCATTCATTATATAAAACTGCACAAACTTTAAAATACTCAGTAAAAAAATAAATTCATTCTTGTAAAAAAGATATCATAAGAATGAGATACATTGCGATGACCTCGTTGATCACGTGACTTATGTATACCTTTTATAAACAAACGATGCAAGTGACCTCAGAGATCAAGTGACTTATGTACAGCTAATACAAACAAGCAAGGTCATTCTTCCTCTTCTTCTCTTGCGGAATGTATCTCATTAAATTTAGTATCACCTTAGATTTAGGATTTCTCTTTTCTAATGTAGCAGATCATTAGATATAATATTTACCAAATATTTTTATAACAATATGTTTAACAATGTTTAATATTACCTAGCTGTACCTGTAAATATGTTTCTTTCTTCATATCACCGTCAAGTTAATTTTATCAAAATCTCATAATATATAGGTGTATACGAGCCAGTTTTCCTTGGAAAGTCCTCCACGAAGGCATCCCTTCCATTAGGCAGATAGCCCTAGTGTGCTTTGGCATAATTAAATAAACCAAGCCAAACCAAACCATAATACATATTATTACCTGTACATTCGTTTTCTCCTTTTTATATGTAATACTGTAAAAAAACACTTCATATACACACATCCTTTAAAATTCACTGTAATTTAATTAATTAAAGCATTCTTTAAAACTCATTTTCTTTTTAACAAAGACGATTTTCATAAATTAATCTGTTCCTTCTTATAATATATTTCTTGTCTAATAATAATATACTATACAAAATGGTGAGTTTCATAGATGTACTGTCAGATACTAATTCTGAACTTTGATTTTAACTCCATTATCGAAGAATCGCAAGACCTCATCTTAAATAAGACAGATCGTGCTAAAGCAATAGAAAACTACTACAATCAAGGAATAAAACTTTTAAAATGGAGAAAGGAAAGAAAAATGTCATTCCTCTAAAACCACAGGAAACACTCAAAAAAATATTTTCAACAGCTTAAAAAAAGGAGTGCTCATCTTCTTAGATAACAAGTATCAAGTCCATAAATCAGCACAAGCATCTCCTTCTAAAACTACACGGGACAAAACTGAAGCATCTATATCAAGAGAAGATAAATCCATTCAAATTTTACCATATTGCAAAATTCAAGAATCACAAGCTGAAGATCAGTCTCATACAGACTTTCCCTGATCAACATCCTAATCACTCTACCAAAGCAAAGCATTTTCCTCCTTTTTCTAACGCAGTACAAGATAACCATGCCAAAGAAGCAGACATCCTCTCCAATTAAAAAACTACCGGCTGTATTTATTTACTCTAAAGGCAACAATGCAATTTCCAAACTTCTTCAGGACCTTGACCAGACTCTGCCTTTTAACATTCTAAACATAAATATTGCTAAGAGAACAATACTATGACGCGGAGGTATTGCCGTCTCCTGCGATAGCAATAATAATGCCTACTTGTCAAAAGACAAAATAGCCAACTTCTCTGTTAAAGATATCATCCTCTGGTTATCAATACCAAGATCACCGAAATGCAATCTCCATCATGTCATTATCATTTTAAAATTTGTAATCCCAACAGTAGTAGTTAATAATGTTCTGCTTGAGTTTAGTTGCATATTTTATTAATAATTAAACTGTATCAGAGGCGATAATTTGCCATTTCTTTAAGTAACCTCTGGGAATAGCCTTTAAATAATACGGTTAAATTTTATAACATATAGTTGTAATTTTACATGCAAATTATTTAGCTAATAGGAACCCATACTTTTAATAGATTTTCATTATTTAAAGCATTTTTATTTAAATCTTGTATCGGAGTTTGAACCAGACACAGTAAATGAAGAATTTGTATAGGCAATAGTGGTATTCCATTTCTAGTATGCGTAACAACATAAGTAACAAGAGTAAGTAACAAGAGTGAACTTTATTTACGAAGATTTCTTCGGTTTTGACGAAGTTGCATCAATTTAATTTCCTTGCACGAAATAAAAGAATTATTGTAATTGCGAATAATTTCGGGTATTATATTTCAACGAAACATCCATTTTGACAGTTCTCAAATACATTCGGAAGATTTTTTTGTTGGACATTTGCACATACAGATAGAATAAAAGGCACCTTTTTCCAAAAATGATTGTAAAATGGATTTTTTTCTTGATATCTGTATGTACGTATGTATGTATATATGTATGTTTGTGTGTATATGATCGTATAACTTAAAAATGATTAGCCATAAAATGTTGAAATTTTGTATATGGGTCGGCTATAACAACTAGTTTTGCACTTCCCGCTTTTACTGCAATTAGCACTATGAAGCGTACATACTTCCTATATATATTCTTACACCCTTATCCTGCATTTATTTTCGCAGTCGTTGTTTGTAGTCATATACTTCCAATTACAGAATTACAGAGATACTTCCAATTACAAAAGTATGATAAATGACAAAAATGTTCAAGTTTTGGTCCTGTCAGATTTTTTCAAAAATTAATTTCCGACGAATAATGAAATATAACAGCATGTAAGATAATATAGTTAATATATTCGATTAGCTTAACAGTAAATATCAAACAACATTTAATAATCAACTTCCTATCCTTGTAAATATCAAACAATATTTAATATCGGTTGATTTTTTTAAAAGCTAAGATTATTTAATAACAGTGTATTTTTTTTAAGAACCTAACTTTATTTTTGCAAACATCCAATAAAATTTAATACTAGTTTATTGTTTTTCTAAAAGGAATATTTAATAAGCTGTTCAAGGTAGTCATGTGGTACCCACGAAATATTTTCTTTGGTGAAAACGTTAAATAAAATTGCAACTTGACTAAAACTAACCTATTAATTAAGTCAAACAACAAAAATCAGCAGTACATTTTCAATTATTTGAAAATATATTCAGTATGAAAATATAACGCTGATTTTTGTTGTTTGACTTCTAAATTAATATTTGTTCGGCGTGTTATCGTATCTTAAATAAAAGTAACATGTTAAACCTAAATCGTATAGTAAAGTACATCAAAGTAGTTAATGTTTACAGTGTAGAGATAACATGACGATTTGTCTCTCATAACAGAATCTAGTTTCAAGTAATATTTTATAAGTTACTTCTTCCGCCTTTTCAGCATACCTTCGTGGTGTAATGGTCAGCACGCTTGGCGCGTATTCGAGAGGTCAGGGGTTCGAGTCTTGTGGAGAGCATTGCACATTTTTAAGTCTCCTGTTTCAAAATAATCCTAATGACTCTACAGTGGCGGCTGAAATGAAAAAGGTGGTAGATCATGATTCGCCACCACCAGGATTTGGCAAATGAGTTCCCTAATCCCCAGTCGCCCTTTAAAAGGGAGAGTGTATAAGGTATTTCTCTCGCCTTCTTAACATGTCTTCGTGGTGTAATGGTCACTTCGCTCGGCGGGTATTCGAGAAGTCCGAGGTTCGAGTCTCGTGGAGAGTTGCTTCAAAATAATTCTAATGACTACAACTTTTCCAGATGAGTAACAGAAAGCTTGAAATACGACTTTACACTAATATAAGAAATATGACCTATAACTGTAAACAGCGGATGCGCATTATATTATTTTAGAACGCTACTTTGTTATTTATAAGAATTAAACCTTGATTGCCTCTGATTTCAAGTAAAACGTTCCAACGTATTTCGAAAGAAAATGGTGTATCTCTTTTCTTCAGATACAAATTATTCTTCTCACAAGCAACGCCAAACGAAGATCAAAATTTTCTAACCATTACATCTCTGCAATAATTACCTTGTCGATGCTTCTGCCCATTTGCGCTGGATTCCGTTAATTTGTTAAAAGAATACAGTGCTGAAAAAATATTGGTAAATCCTGGATATAAAAGTTGAAGAAATCAAGGTAAGTAGACTTCGATCGGAACTGGTCTTAAAAGGGATGTAAGTGACGGATGAAGTGTCTTCCAGGTCTCATTTAAGATATCCACCTTCATAAAAAGAAGTTCCAATATCCGGACATACTAGTGGGGTTGATACTGAGTAGATTTTTTCCTTTGAAAGATCATATATTTCTAACTTCTACACGAGAGTTACCTGGATTTTAGAGAAGATGTTTCTATTGATTTCTGGAGAGGTTTTGTGTTTTTCACTACATTTCATTTCGTAAAAAATAAGCTAGGAACTAGGGGTGAAGCTTTTAATTAGGTGGATAGATGCTCAGAGGGTGGATATAAAAAATGGCGCTTTATCATAAATTTCGAATATAATTCAAACGAACGATTGTAGAGAAAGATTATTAGTATCACTCCTCTGAAAAGCAGATATAACACTTGTTGTTTTTTTTTTCTTTTTTTCGATGATTTGAAGCAAAATCTGAAATAACAAGAAGAGAAGCTGTTCAAGATTTTGTTCGGGGAAGTTATTTAAGACTTAACCGACAACTGATAAACTTCTTCGGCAGCAACCAGATACAACGTCTTTCACAATTTTGCTCATCCTAGCCCACGATGCATTTTACGAAAAGTAGCTGTTAGTGATGAGCTTGATTTTGGAACTCCAGGTCGCTTTCATTTACCATAAAGCAAAGACCAGCTGATCCGATTTTGGATTTCTGTTATTTAGTAACAGCAAATATACTATTTTACGAAAGCAGACTCTGGTAGAGTTAATTACCTTTTGCATAGTTCTGTAATAAAGAGTTTCACTATAGCTTTATCTTTGTTTATAAAGATATATTTATTTATTTTATATTTTAAGCGGACGGTGGACCTTAAAAATTAGTTTTTAAGTTTTTGTGTTTTCAACAGGACATTTTATACATATACATATTATAACATCAGTTTATAAAATATATGTTCAAAATTTCAATTTATTTTAAATTAAAAATTTTTTAAACAAATAATTAATTATTTTAACTTAACATTTAAAATTCTCCTTGCACGCTAATTTTCAATATTTCTTCCCTTTAAGTTAGTTATAAAGACTTGACAAAAGTTTTAGTGTATCCGTTATTGAATATGACGTATCAGAAATTTTAAAAGAGATTTTTGTGAACTTAAACCCAGTTTTTGGAAAAATGTCACCTTTTGTTAAACATTATCACACGTTTAAACTTCTTAATAACCTCATATCCAAAAATGCATACACAGATCTACTGTAACATAGAACAAGATAATTTCTTCCAAATATCATTCACTTTTAACTAAAAATGAGACCCATGGAGCATTTTCAAGACACGAACTGCGAAAAAATTTATTTTGAGAAAACCGATTTAAAGGCTGAAGACTGCCTTATGTTTCGATGTGACCATCATTTCAGTCAATGGATTTTATAGACACTGTGATAGTTTTACAATGCCCATGACATACCAGCTCACCGCCATGTCTTTCAGGTAGCGATGAACTTTCTCCTCTTTTACCTCGTTGGAGCAGAACCGTCGTTCAGACAAGTGTTCTTTCAAATTAAAGAACGTGCGGTAGTCGCTGGATGCCAAGTCCAAATTATATGGCAAGTGGGTCATAATTTTCCAATTAATGTTTTGCAAGAGAACGACGGTGTGACGGGCGACATGTCGACGGGCGTTGTCGTGAAGATTGCTAGGCTCAACGTAGCAGCGTACGGAAGTTGAGCAAGGGCTCAACTTCCTCTTCTCTGTTTTTGAATTGCCCTTCTGAGTTTCTTCAGTGTTTTACAATACCTGTCGACGCTTATTCAGTTACCTGTCGACGCTTATTCAATGTTTTACAATACCTGTCGACTCAAAATTCTTCAGCTATTTAACAATTGAATTTTCAATTATTTTAACACATGGCATTGGAGGATTGAATTATCAGAGATTTAACAATAATAATCTGCGATTAATCTCAGTTTTATTTTAATCAGAGAGGTAAATTTCTGACATTTTAAACCACATCAAAGTGTCATCCCGTTAGCTCATCTCTTATAAAAATCAAATGTAGAGTCACAAACCAAAGTGATTAAAGTTCGTTAGGATACATGACACATAATTAAGTGCGTTATTAATAATATACCATGTATCCCAACAGGTTAGAGGCTTGTTAGGATACATAGTATATAATGAATGTTTAGTTTAATTTTAAATTATTTAATTTAATTTTAAATGTAACAAATAATGCATAAAGATTTAATACAAGAAAAAGTAACCCTCGGTTCCTATTATAATTAATTTACTTGCTTGACATATTATAATTAATTTCCTAGACTCGTTAGCATTAAAACGAATGTCGACTCTTTTCGTTCTTTAGCTACTGATGCAACGTTTGTTTGTTGCTAATAATTCTAATGGAAGCTTGGCATAATTATTTCCATAGCAAAGAATTATGAGTTTTCCACAGAACGAAGCAGAATATAAAATATCTCGCATTACATGGTATAAGTTAAATTTTCAAGGCAAATTTACATAATTTTTTTACAAATCTTTACTTTCTTATATACTGTATTTTTTACAGTAAATTTTCGAAATTTAAATATTACAGGAAATTTGCATTTCATCTACATTTGCGTGAAGTTGAGGAAACGCATCATTAAGTATGAATTTAAAAGTCCAATGGAAAGCGGGCTACTCGTAGCAGTGCAGGTATCACTCGGATGACGTGCACTCAGATCCAGAACGTGTCCACTCGGATGGAGTGGGCTGAGATCCAATCATGTCACGGCGGCGTAAATTGTTTTCCCGTTTCATTGTCTTAGCGACGATCATTTAAACGATGCACCTCACTATCAATCAATGCATCTCATTCCAGAACTATAGACTGAATGCTGGTGTCTTCTCGTAGCAGTGCAGGACACACTCGGTTGGTGTACACTCTGATCGAGATCGTGTCCACTCAGATGGAGCGGACTGAAATCTAGTCGTGTCACGGCGGCGTAACTTGTTTTCCGGTTTCATTGTCTTAGCGACGATTCCTTCAATGACGCATTCCACTATCTATCAATGCATCTCATTTCAGAACTGTAGATTGAATTCTGGTGTCTGCTCGTAGCAGTGTTGGAACCTACTAGTAGCAGTGCAGAAATCACTCGCATGGTGTACACTCAGATCCAGATCGTGTCCGCTCGGATGGTGTGGACTGAGATCCGATCATGTTACGGCGGCGTAACTTGTTTTCCCTGTTTCATTGTCTTAACCACGATTACTTCAACGGTGCATCTCACTATTTATCAATGCATCTCATTCCAGAACTGTAGATTGAATTCTAGTGTCTGCCGAAGAGCGTTACTAGTCTGTCCTGGTGTAAAATCTCCGCGATTGTCCTCTTGATCGTTTTCGTCAGACGCAGTAGAGTGAACAAGATTTTAACGTTATGTCCTGTTTTTCGAAGTACAGAAAAGATGTTCCTAAACTCAAAAGCCGTCATCATGGTAATACGTGCGCACGTTTATGACTGACAAAGAATTCATCCTCCTTATTTTCGCAATGAAGCTAAAGAATTATTTTTATTATATTATCCTGTCTAAAGTTTTAGACAATTAAATTTTGCGTTTTCACTTATTCTGCTCGATTTTATGTCACACCTGTTTCAAAAAATAAAAATTGAGTAAAGGTTATTGTAAGCTTTGTATTCAAAACTGCGTGAAAAAGTTATTTTATTTGAAAATATCAACATTAAAAATTCTTTAGAGATTTGCAAGTTAAGCGGTTTATTTTTTGTTCTATCTGCGTTAACAAAGGTTCTAGCATAAAAGAAAAGGGAAAAAATTGAGTTAATTTTGTTTCTGCTTGATAAACAAGTAATGTTGCCTGGCAACGCTGCCTATCTTTCCTATTATTATTATTATTATTTTTTTTTTTTTTTTTTCATTTTGCTAAGCTCATATCCGGGACAAAAAATGTACACATCGAGTACAAAAAAAGTAAGTTGCTTTCAACGCACGTGGGCTTAAAGAATTTCCTTTAACTTCGGTAAAATAAAACGCTCATATAAGTGTAATAAAACAAAACATTCTAAAAAAATGTGCCGTTTTAATACTTTGAAAAATTTTTAATAATTTTATTAACACTGTACAATTAGTATAACTAACAGAAGACATTTATTGATACTATACATTATGCATTTCCTTTACGTAACTTTTCTTCCACCAATATGTTAACCTTTCATTCAAATAAAACCCGATACAGATTTTGTAACAATTTACAGATTACTGTCGCTTGCACTAGTGTTTTCTAAAAGAATTTAAAGACCTCTGTTATATAATACATACATATTTCAAACCCTAGCCATACCTCTGTTATAGTATAATACATATATATTTCAAAACACTAGCTATTAACATGCATGGTACTTTTATTATATTTTTATTATAAATTAAATACAAATCAGACTTTCTCTGAGTAAACACTCAAGGATTTCTTTTTGTTAATCTATAGACACGCAAAGTCAGGACAATCTGTAAGTATATATTTTATTGCACTGGTTTGTAGTATTTCTGTATACAACCACCTTCCCATTAACTTCCAATAATATCGAAGATGATGTCTATAGTTAATGTTTTGGTTAATAAAGCGCAAATACAAAATACAGGGAAGAGAAATAATCTATGTTACAATTTAGATAAAAATATTATTAAAAATTTACTAGTATTTTCAAGCAAAATAATTTGGGTAATAAATTCATTTGGTTACGTAAATTAAATCACTGTTCAAAATTCTCTCTCTGAAAGCATTGAGCGTATATTCTTCCTTCTCTCCTTCCCTTTCCTGTCTATATTCCTTCCTCACTTCACTGTGTATATGCTGTTTGTTTCTGTTTGCGTTACTCTTAAGAGTTTATGTTAGATAAGAAATTAATCTCTGCACACTTAATGTAATTTAAGAATGAGAAAATTATCTTTAATGGATGTATTCTGGATTACGTACACTGGGCACAAAAAAAAGGACAGTTCTATATCTCCCCTTCTACTGGACCAATTGACGAAATTCAAATTGTGTTTCCTATCTATCGAAAGAGTGGCTTAAGATTTATATTAAATTTATATATAAATTTAATATTGTTGTTTAGAGAATTTGTCTGATAGCGTTATAAAAACTATGTGAATGATTTTCTGATTTATGGAAATCTTAATTTTTATTTGATTATGAATTATTTATTTTAAGGCTTTAATTTTGGGGAAAAACAGATGCTTCTGGGAATGTTATTTAGTTTAAAAGAATATTATTTATTTTCTTTTATTCGCAAATTTTGTACAAGCTTTGATTCATTGTGAAAGAAGCAGGGAAAGGGAGGCAATTTTTGCCAAGTCATGATTTCGCGCGCTTTGTCCTTTAGAATGTTCTAGAAGGATTTTTCATTGTGGAGTTGACCTTAAGAGAGGAAGTACGTGACAAAAGGGTCAAAGGTTGCTACTTGTCTTTCAATGTAAGTCATTCAGGTTTTTGGCGATTGAGGGTCCGGTTGTTGGCTAAGTGAAGAAGGGCGCGCATGCGCGATCACCCTTATTTCCGCATTCAGGGGTTGAAAACGCAAATTTTGCCAAAATTAAGGGGGCGATAATTGAAGCCATAGTGGGAGCCCGCGTTTGTGAAGGAGACGAAGGAAATTCGAGTTGGATTCACTCACTTACGGGCTTGCTGGACTTCTGGACGTTACTCTGGAAACTTGCTGGAAAGGGAGAGACCAGATGTAATTACGAAGAGAGATGTTTTCCGGCGGGGAGCGGCAAATATGCTCCCCGGCCGCGTTTTGGTTAAGAGGCGAGACTCACTTACTGACCGGCGTGGGGAACTTACTTGGGACGTTACTCGTGAAGCTTGTTCTTGGGATGAGTAAGAACAGGCGAGCCGTAATTGCCTAGAAAAAACGTTTCTGGCCGGAAGCTGCAAACACGCTCCCTTGCCGCGTTCTGGTAAAGAGGCGAAATTTGAACGAGTTACCTGCGTGTTGACTTAGGACTTTCATGACCAAGCGGATAGCCGTCCTGGGCAGCAGTGCTCCTGTTTCTGTTTTACAGAGGTAAATTAGTTTCGTCACTATGAAAACCAGTTACCTGCGTGTTGACTTTAGACTTTCAAGACCAAGCGGATAGCCTTCCTGGGCAGCAGTGCTCCTGTTTCTGTTCTACAGTGGTAAAACAACGTCGACATTATGAGAACCAGTGTAAAGATGAGCCCGGCCGACGTCAACGCTTATTAAGATACGAGTCCTCCACCTCAAGATGTCCAACCAAGTTAAGTGCTACTTTTTTGTGTTTGAACTTTGAGTGGGTTTTCAATAATTTTTCTTGGAATGTAAAAAACAGCGTCGACTCTTAAATTAATTCTCAGGCCTTAAATTGTTTCCCTTTCCCCTTTTTAAATTACCAGACAAACCTTAAAGTTTTTATATGAATTTAAATGCAAAAAAAAGGGTAAATGATAAATTGATGACTTCTCCTTAGACTCTCAGATGAGGTTAAGATTTTTTTTTTATTGTGATGTAATTGAATAAACTGATATTTAATCTGGAACCCTATTACAGTATGTTTTCTTTATATATTTAATATGTTTTTCCTATATATCTTGTATATGTTTTTCTTATGTTTTCGATCCTCTCACGGCGCGGTCCCGGGATGCATTTTTTCACAACGCAAAATGCTTTACCGTTTCACTATACGATCACTAAAAGTTTGGGTAATTAGCTAAAATTCTTAAGAGTTTAGTTTCCTCCCGAAGAGGAAGTAGAAACCTTTCACGGCTAGTAGGTTCATATTTAACATTTAACATATATGAATTTCAGATATAACATTGGTGCCGTGAAGTAAGATTCCTAACATTATTTCCCGGCGTGAACTTAAGCAACATAATATAAATCTTAAGTATATTAAATTTATATATTATTTATATATATATAAATTTATATATTAAATTTATATATATAAATTTAATATAAATCTTAAGTATATTAAATTTATATATTATTTATATCTATAAATTTATATAAATATAAATCTTAAGCCACGCTTTCGATAGATAGGAAACACAATTTGAATTTCGTCAATTGGTCCAGTAGAACGGGAGATATAATGTTCTTTATAATTCTAATATAGGTATTTTGGGGTGGATTTTCTAATATAGGTATTTTGGGGTGGATGGGACTTTCTCTGACTACAAAATGGGACTTTTTCTGAAATAACATACCAGTTTTTCCCTATTTCGATTCTATGACTCAAATTATGCCTAAATATTAAATTTTGTAAAATGTGGTGCTAAATTTAAGGAAAAATTCGAAAATTTAACTTCGCGCATTTTTTCGGTTTAAGCCAAGAGTAATTCCCTTGGCGAACTTCTTAATATACGGCAACCTATTTTCCTTTCTCTTGCATTGTGCAGAAGCGGAAAAAAAGTCACATGGTTCCTACCTTTTTATATTGTGGATGAGCGGAAAATAAGTCCCATCGTTCTTACTTTCAACTAATTTTAATAAAGTGTGTAAGGCACATTTTCGTTACTATCGCTTTCAACAAATATGCCAAATTTCAGTATATTAAATATATATATATAAATTCCCGTATATCTTCGGAATTTTCGGATAAAAAGCTCTATTTTTTTGCAGGCATGCTTAGAAATATATCTTCTTTAAGATGATTGTAAATATTTTATAGGTTATAATTCAAAATTGTTTTCGAAAAATTTATAAGAATTATTTAAAAGTACGACTTTTAAAAATAAAGCATAAAAAATGGGTGAATTTTATTTGGAATGAACCTAAATTTCGAACTGTTTAGAAAAGAATCAAATAAGATTCATAAAAAAGAGATATTAATAAATGCATACCAAATTAAATTAACATTGAGGAGATAAAACTTTGAGAGCTATTTTTTAAAAAAACTACTCGTGCGAATTTTACAAAACTTGGGAGTTTAGCATAATTTGTGTTGTTATATAGAAGGTTTCGACACCAAGGTTAAATAGCTTTACTTCAGGGTACCATGTTATATCTGAAATTCCTATATGTTAAATGTTAAATATGAAACTACTTGCCGTGAAAGGTAGTGATCGTATAGTGAAACGTGTACAGCATTTTTGCGTTGTGAAAAAAATGCATTCCGGGACCGCGCCGTGAGAGGATCGAAAACATAAAACATATACAAGATATAAAGGAAAAGTTCATATTAAATATATAAAGAAAATGTACTGTAAGAGGTTCCAGATTAAATATCAGTTTATTCAATTACAACACAATAAGAAAAATCTTAACCTCATCTGAGAGTCTGTTCATTTAAATTCATAAAAAAACTTAAGGTTTGTCTGGTGATTTAGAAGAAAGGAAAGGGAAACAATTTAAGGTCTGAGAGTTAAATTTTAGATTCGACGTTGTTTTTTACTGCTAAGGACGTTTTTGAAAAGCTTGCCTAAAGTTCAAACACACCAAAAAAAAAAATAAAACTTATCTTGAGGGGACATCTTGAAGTGGAAGACTAGTATCTTATCAAGCGTTGATGTCGGCCGGGCTCATCTTGACACTGGTACTTTATTTTTTTCACCGTAGAACAGAAACAGGAGCACTGCTGCCCAGGACGGCTATCCTCTTGGTCCTGAAAGTCCTATGTCAACACGCAGGTAACTCGTTCAAATTTCGCCTCTTTACCAGCACGCCGCAAGGAAGAGGGTTTTCAGCCTCCGATCAGAAACGTTTTTTTTTCTAGGCAATTACGGCTCGCCTGTTCCTACTCATCCCAAGAGCAAGCTTCACGAGTAACGTCCCAAGTAAGTTCCACCCGCCAGTAGTCAGTAAGAGAGAGAATCCAACTCGAATTTCCTTCAAGCCAGTTTTCAAGAGCAACGTCCACTAGTCCAGCCGGCCCGAAAATCAGCGAGTCCAAGAGTGACCAAAAAGTGAATCCAACTCGAATTTCCTTCGTCTCCTTTACCAACGCGGGCTCCCACTATGGCTTCATTTATCGCCCCCTTAATTATGGCAAAATCTTCGTTTTCAACTCCAGAATGCAGAAATAAGGGTGATCGCGCATGCGCGCCTTTCTTCACTTAGCCAACAACCGGACCCTCAATCGCCAAAAACCTGAATGACTTACATTGAAAGACAAGTAGCAACCTTTGACCTTTCTGTCACGTACTTTCCTCTCTTAAGGTCAACTAACAATGAAGATTCTTTCTCGAACATTCTAAAGGACAAAGCGCGCGAAATCATGACTTGGCAAAAAATTGCCTCCCTTTCCCTGCTTCTTTCACAATGAATAAAAGTTTGTACAAGATTTGCAAATAGAGGAAAATAAATAATATTCTTTTAAACTAAATAATATTTCCAGAAGGATCTGTTTTTCCCCAAAATTAAAGCCTTAAAATAAATAATTCATAATCAAATAAAATTTATATTTCCATAAATCATAAAATCATTCACCTAATTTTTATAACGCTATCAGATAATTTCTCTACATAACATTCCTTTCCCCTAAGGAATTAAATTTTGGTTTACCAAAATTTAGCAGACAGACACTTCTTGAAATACCATGACTCATACTGTGCAATAAGGCTAAAGGATAACATAATGTAACAATATTTCACACGACTCCTTGGTACAGTGACGTTACTGACACATTAAATTTAAAGTCCAAAATGTGCAAGTAAAACAACAAGATTAATCAAAGCAATTACTAATTAAAATACTCAAGGAAGATCATCAAAATAATTAATCAAAAACATCAATTAAATCACTTAATTAATTAAACCTAGAAATACTCAGAACACATACAAAAATAAAAATAAAAATAAGGCGTTAATCACAAACAAAATATGTCTAAGATCAATCAATAATGACAAAAAGAATTTCTCTTTTTTTTTTTCCAGTTCATTACATCACACTAGTGTTGCAGTCTCTGTGTGGCCACATTCCTGAACGTTTATTTATCTATTCATTCCTTTTCAGTCCATTAATGTAAACAATTTCACCTGAGATCGAGCACATTCTACTATTGTGACAATTTCTGCTGAGCACAATCATGGAGTACATTAAATGAGTACGGAGTTGTCAATGCAATCGAGGGAAAACCCTGTAGTTAGAAATCATTGTGTTAGCAACTCCCCCCTGCAGCCTTCAACGCGAGAAAATGAAAGCAACCAACCCCGGAATGTGAACTCAGCACCACAATACTCCTTAGTAGAGGAACTTGACCTTAAAAGTAACCAGATTTCACCCTCCTACGTCTCACCTTCGACCAAGGAAGAACAATTACTCTTTCAAAGTTGAAGAAGACTTTATCTGTCAATTTTTTCCCTTACGATAGATAAGCCACTGAATGTGTTCGGATACTCACACCCGAAGAAAGAAATAATCTAATCCAATTGTTCACACCAAAAAAAATGAAATAAATAAAAATAAGATAATTAACGCGCCGCAGATACATAAAATACATTCCTGAGAAAAGAACACACTAATAATTCAAACAATTCAAAATAAAATATGTCACATGAACGTATTCAAACAAAGACTAAAGGCCCCCCTAAGTACTACGAAATTGAATAACTTCCAGGAATGAATCCCAAACAATCACGTCTAAGAACAGAAGCGGCCTGATCAGGGCCAAGCATTAGAAAAGAAAAGAACGTTGCAACACAAGGAACCTCGGAACCAGCCGAAAATACCCCACACAAAAAATCAGAAAGAAAGAAAACGTGATTGTCCAAAAATTCAATTCAACCAAAATAAATTCCGAGAATGAACATAACGAATACGCTGTGCAAATACCAATTAGAATTTTATCCAATACACACACAAAAATAATACTAATACCTAATGCATGTACAAAATAACGTTTGGCCAAAAATTTACAAATACTACCAAGATACACATATACACATAAAATGAAAATACAATTAAACTGTAAAAATTTCGTACATAATTCAAATGAGCCATGAGATCAGTGAAACCTAAAAAAAATTAAACTGCAATACACGAATATTCATTACGTTAAACCATATCAAGTTAAAAATATTTCACTGTAATTCAAATCAACCCGCAAGAGTGAAGTGCCGCTAAAAATTTCAAACCTTAAAGTAAACACTAGTGAGTAACAACACCAAACTTAAGTCCCCTTAGTAAGACAACACCAAAAAAAATTCAGTAATTCTAAAAAATCCATTAGGTCCACAAAAAAAAAAAAAAAAAAAAAAAAATTTCAACTAGTCAAAGAAATCAATCAAAGCTGGACTGAAGCACGTTACTAGAACACTAAATAAAATATCACAAATCAAAAAAGTATTCAAAACAAACCCCCCAATTTTTGGAAAAAACTGAGATCTATTCTGCATCAGACTTTTTCAAAACGTTGTATAGTAACCTAAGTAGCAGCCTTCAGCAACACCTCCACCCAAACAAAAGAAACAAAGTAACTCTTTACCGCGTCCATGTAAGCTGAGAAAAGCGCTGTATTATAAATGACAGACTCAAACTTTACGTATCAAGCAAACCTCCAGACACGTTGAAAGAGAACATAAGATCTCTTATCTCGGAAAGAAAAGTGCGCTGACTGAAACGTTACAATTCTGAACCAACACAATGAAAAGATACAACAATAGTTTTCTCAGATAACAAGTTCCTGTTTCTCCCGGTGTAAGAGGTCAAGTGCCACCATGAAGTGCAAGTATTTACAAGAAAACGAGCTTTCAGGACATTACAACTTCACGCAAGACCTAACTGCAAGCAACAAATGCAAAGTTCTCAAAAGTGCTAAACTAAAAAAAATACTCATAACTCGTAACTCAAAATCCCTAAAAATCACACAAATGAAATCCATAACTCAAATTCTTCTATTTTCCTAAGACCACAGAAATCTCAATTCTTCCACAGAAACTAAACATCAGAGAACTTACATTTTACGGACCTTGGCAGAAACCACCAGAAAACAAAACAAAAACCTGATACAACTGTCTTGATACTACCAATTCAAATACAAAACTTAAGCCAAAACAAGAATTAACCCCAAATTCAGCAACAAGTCCAACCAAGAAAGAAAATTCAATAACTCAAATCAAATCTATTACGATTCACTAGCAAATTCAAGACAAACTACTTGAAATCAACAGAAAATTCCCACACATGAGTACAGAGCAAAAGTAACTAATCTTCTCAAACTTATTTCAAAAATTTTCACAAAACAAATTCCCGTTGTCACAAAATTCTCATTAAACTTCACTTTCTACAATTCACAAGACTAAATTTCTACTGTTTAAACAATTCTCACATGACAACTCTTCACAAACTTAAAACTCAGAAGATAACTAATCCCAATTACTCTGACTCATTAAACTAATTAGAACTTCACTCAAGCTGATGAATTCAATCCAAACAAATTAAATATGCAAACATCACTATCGCTGATCTCAGGCAAAAATTCAAATCTAACCCATGTTCACTTTAAAACAGAATTTGGCAATTGAAAAAACAATCTACAATTTTTTTAACTCATTCATTTGTATCATTATGTCTTAAGAACTTATAAAATTCATTGCTCAATACTAATTTAAATTTTCTAACACATTACACAATATACTGGAATCATAACAAAACATTGTAAATCAAAAAGTAATAATCTACTACGCTAGAGAATCATGAAAACATTACATACATTTCACAAAATATTATTCAATTAAGTCAAAAAATCAAAATTTCTCTAACGTTACCCTTCACAATTACACATTTCACAAGATTCTAGGTTAAAAATCAGCAAAAACACAAAAAAAAATTTCTAGCTACGCATAGCTATGGCTTGTCTCATTCAGTAAAATAATTAGAGTCTTTAATCTCTTTCTCTTAGAAGTGCTCAAAAAATGAGTCCAGTTTTTAAAGACAAGCACTCGAAACTTGTTACAAGGATATACAAATAGCATAGGATTATCGTGAAATAATTCATTTTCCATCTTGTATCATAAATCAGTACGTCGAAAATCAAAAATACACATCTAGAAAACTCTCAAGGATTTCCAATAGTAAAAATATATAGTACCTATTCTCCTACCTTAAAATATATATTTTTCCTAATTTTAAAGTTCAATTCTGTTTGCCTAACGTTAAAGTCCAAAATTTTTGAAATTCACACACATTTTCAAACTTTATCACTCTCGTATCAACAAATAAGCAAACACAAATCAAAAACTCTAATTAATCCTAGCACATAAAATTTAACACCTTCTTAAAACAGTAAATTACTAAATAAATAAATTCAAAAAAAATCAGTTACTGATTCGATCTTTCAATAAGCAGAGGTCACGGCACCAATGTTAAATTGCTTAAGTTCACGCCGGGAAATAATGTTATGAATCTTACTTCACGGCACCAATGTTATATAGAAGGTTTCGACACCAAGGTTAAATAGCTTTACTTCAGGGTACCATGTTATATCTGAAATTCCTATATGTTAAATGTTAAATATGAAACTACTTGCCGTGAAAGGTAGTGATCGTATAGTGAAACGTGTACAGCATTTTTGCGTTGTGAAAAAAATGCATTCCGGGACCGCGCCGTGAGAGGATCGAAAACATAAAACATATACAAGATATAAAGGAAAAGTTCATATTAAATATATAAAGAAAACGTACTGTAAGAGGTTCCAGATTAAATATCAGTTTATTCAATTACAACACAATAAGAAAAATCTTAACCTCATCTGAGAGTCTGTTCATTTAAATTCATAAAAAAACTTAAGGTTTGTCTGGTGATTTAGAAGAAAGGAAAGGGAAACAATTTAAGGTCTGAGAGTTAAATTTTAGATTCGACGTTGTTTTTTACTGCTAAGGACGTTTTTGAAAAGCTTGCCTAAAGTTCAAACACACCAAAAAAAAAAAATAAAACTTATCTTGAGGGGACATCTTGAAGTGGAAGACTCGTATCTTATCAAGCGTTGATGTCGGCCGGGCTCATCTTGACACTGGTACTTTATTTTTTTCACCGTAGAACAGAAACAGGAGCACTGCTGCCCAGGACGGCTATCCTCTTGGTCCTGAAAGTCCTATGTCAACACGCAGGTAACTCGTTCAAATTTCGCCTCTTTACCAGCACGCCGCAAGGAAGAGGGTTTTCAGCCTCCGATCAGAAACGTTTTTTTTTCTAGGCAATTACGGCTCGCCTGTTCCTACTCATCCCAAGAGCAAGCTTCACGAGTAACGTCCCAAGTAAGTTCCACCCGCCAGTAGTCAGTAAGAGAGAGAATCCAACTCGAATTTCCTTCAAGCCAGTTTTCAAGAGCAACGTCCACTAGTCCAGCCGGCCCGAAAATCAGCGAGTCCAAGAGTGACCAAAAAGTGAATCCAACTCGAATTTCCTTCGTCTCCTTTACCAACGCGGGCTCCCACTATGGCTTCATTTATCGCCCCCTTAATTATGGCAAAATCTTCGTTTTCAACTCCAGAATGCAGAAATAAGGGTGATCGCGCATGCGCGCCTTTCTTCACTTAGCCAACAACCGGACCCTCAATCGCCAAAAACCTGAATGACTTACATTGAAAGACAAGTAGCAACCTTTGACCTTTCTGTAACGTACTTTCCTCTCTTAAGGTCAACTAACAATGAAGATTCTTTCTCGAACATTCTAAAGGACAAAGCGCGCGAAATCATGACTTGGCAAAAAATTGCCTCCCTTTCCCTGCTTCTTTCACAATGAATAAAAGTTTGTACAAGATTTGCAAATAGAGGAAAATAAATAATATTCTTTTAAACTAAATAATATTTCCAGAAGCATCTGTTTTCCCCAAAATTAAAGCCTTAAAATAAATAATTCATAATCAAATAAAATTTAAATTTCCATAAATCATAAAATCATTCACCTAATTTTTATAACGCTATCAGATAATTTCTTTACATAACAGTGTCGAATCGAAATGTGTTTAATCGAAATGTGGAAAAAAATTAGCATGCCATTCAGAAAAAGTCCCATTTTGTGTCAAAATACATATATTTGAACAAAACTATAATATAAATCTAATACATATCCTAAGTCGCGCTTTCGAGACATGAAAAACGCAATTTGAATTTCGTTAATCGGCCCAGTAGAACTGGAGATATGAAACTGCCCCATTGTTTTTCTGCGCAGTGTGCAATTAAGCCATGTACTGCTGAGAATAAAACAACTTCCAAATACTATGACGTCGTGTGCTATCAGTTACTGTTAGTGCTTTTCCTGTAGGTTTCAGTATTCTTATTTAATTCACAAACGTTTAATATAAATAAAAGTAAATAATTATAAGTATAAATAATTATAAGTAATTTGAAAACAAAATTTGGTTTCAGTTCTCTTTCTGTTTGTTTTACTTCTTTAACATACCATACATCTTGCGTATACCCTAAGAAATGGTCTTATTATTAAAAAAGCTAGTTTTAGAATTTTTGGTCCACTTGCATTTTCACGTGCCATTTTATGAGCGCTAATATCTGAGTGGTAAATTTGCATATTTTTTATATTAGAGACTTCCTTAACGTAATCTTTCCAAAATTTTGGATCATTAGATTAAATTATATTACCACAGGCATCTGATATTAGCGCCTTGGCAACCGTTGCCATTGTATGAAATATAAGGTGTTTAATTTATCTTCCACGCTCTTCGCGCTTTACCAGCTCTCAGACCATTGCTTTTAGATATTCAATATAGCTTTCTAAAGAATTCTATATGTTGCTGATCCTGCTTGAGTTATTTATTCAGCCTCTTGAGAACTATAATCAAGGAACCTCGTCTATGGGAAGAGGCGTACAAGAACAATATTTTTAAAGTTCGATCATTTCCTTTCCCTGCCCTTGAAAACTAAGAAAGTTCTTCCTAGAGATCGGCTGAAGTTGGTAAGCTTCGGGCCAGAATTTCATTGAATCCCAAAACCGCGACTTAATTTTGTCGAACTCTTCCTTCTGTTTAGCAATGAGTTTGACTTCTTAGCTGCTATAATTAACCATTCTGTAATTTCTCAACAAACGGAGCAATTTAGAAGCAGTAAACGCATTATAATAATTTAAATAATTTTATTTTGTGTGATATTATAAGGTATTTTCTCCCAGCTTCCGGCATGCCTTTACGCCAGTGGCGTGAAGGTCCACACTCGGCTCGTATACGACAGATCCAGATTCGCATCCCGTAGGAGGCTATTGCACATTTTTTCAAGTCTCTTGCTTTAAAAAACACCTAATGAAATCTTAGGTCACGTCCGAACTAAAAGGTGGTGGACAGTAGTTCGGCACCACAAAGATTTTGCGATTGGGTCCTCTAATTCCTAGTCACACTTTAAAAGAGAGATATAAAGTATTTTTTCCCTCCTTCCAGCATGCTTCGTGGTGTAACGGCAGCGCACTCGGCGCGTATTCAAAAGGTCTAGGTTCGAGTTCCGGTGAAGAAATTGCTCATTTTTCATCTACCCCCTACTTAAAAATATCCTAATAACTATACAATACATTTAATTGATATAAAATGAAACACTTTATTTTAATTAATAAAAGTTTCTAAAGCCATTGATTATGTATATAATCGTTCCCTCCATTCTAATTTAATTTCTTTTTTCAATCCACAAGGTATTTTTTCTTTTCTTTTCTTTAGAAAATATTTTCTATTATCATTCTAAATATGTATAGAAAGACTTCGGTCAAGCGTCGGTCATAATTAAACTTTATAATTTGAAATTTCCATGCTTCCTAATCAAATCCATTAACTAAATATCATTTATATCAAAGCATATCTTTATGTATATCTTATTATTCTTATGCATATCTTATTATTCTTATGCATATAGTATAACGAACATTTTTTATTTCTCTGCTCTTGAATAGTAAGCATTATTTTGATTTCAAAAACCATTTTCCATTTATTTCCATTTATTAATTAATATACAATCAGTCGCATAATTTATTGGACGGAACTTTTCTCACTTTTCTGGATTTAACATATTTTAATACACGTGTTAATTAATTTTTATAGTACAGCAACAATTACAATTATGCAGCTATCTAATTACCTCTGCACTTGAAATATTAAACAAATCTGTAGGAACTAACTTTCCTCCAGAAAGATTTTCAGTTTTACGCTTTATGCAAAATGGCGTAGAAATTTCTTTTTAAGCTGAGGTCTGAGCTACTTCAGTTAGAACGTATTCTGCTTATCGGTCACGTTGTTGCTACCAGTGAAATCTTGCTATTCACAAAGGTGGTTATTACGTGCCTGTTCTTTTACGCCGGTGGTTCTACCTATGAGCCAACTACACGTTAACAGCTCTATGCAACTACGCTTTAACAGCTCTGTGCAGCTTATTATGCAACTTAGCTGATTATTCCACTCAGTATTAGTTTAGTTTCTGTTTTCTATTTTTATGTTCAAGCCAAAAGTGCTGAGTTTCTGTACGCCAAAGGGACGGCTTTGAATATCTTGAATGAATACGTCTTTGAATAGTTTGAGTTAAAATAAAAAGGTACTTTAACTCTTCTTCTGAGTTGTTTCTTACACAACAAGAACATAGCGAATAGTTCTACAAGGTTCTAGCCCTCAAATAACTTCATTTTAGAACACTATAGAAAAATAGAAATTGTTTCAGTGTTTCAAAAACGAAGATAATCTAAGAGTTAATACTGTGAACTTTAAAAAATTGCTGATGAAATATAAACTATGTCCTAAATTTCAAGAAGCTTGAATTCTAAAACATGTCTCCACTACTCCACTTTGAAGCGCCTAATTTTTTGCATCGAATATAAGATTTCAGAGTGATTGCTTACCTTTTTGTACATCAAAAGTGTTAAATTATTCTTTTAATTGAAGAAGAACACTTACTAAAATTTTGGCTTTATTTAATTTAATACATATTAGAAGCGACACCAATATTAAATTTTCTAGTATTCTAAAATAAATTCTAAAGTATTCTCGAATTCCTCTAGTTTTCCAAAATTCAGATCCTTACAAAAGTAATGTAATAAGAATAAAAAATGACTTAAATGTTTTTTTCAAGCAAATTTTGATTTCTAATTTCTCAGTAAAATTATAAACAAATTGAAGAATTCAGTTCCAAAAATACACCTTCAAATGAAATGAATAATGAGAAACAATTTTAAGGAAAATTCTTACAAAAATACATCTATATTTTATTAAAAAGACGTAAATGAATTTAAATAAATGAGGCACATAATTAAAATTCATGAATATTGATTTAGTTACCTAACATAATTTGACCAAAAATATTTGAACAGCGTTTCAAACTTTCTTCAGTTTTTCAGAGACTTTTTAATTAAAGCTAAAGTAGAAAGAAGATAATTGCTTCAAGAGTTAACACAAATAAATAGTAAACATGGAAATGCTGAATCCTCTCCATAAAAGAGTAGTGTTTCTAAGGCCATTATGAGTAAGTAATACTAGTGATCCTAATATTACTACAATTGTAATATTTTCATTCTTATTATAACAATACCTGTTCTGAATTTCAATGAAGCAAATCATTCCAAAGTTTTATTCATCTCTATATGCATCTACCTCTATATAGATCACCTTTAAACAAAGTCATTCTCTATATACAAAACATTAAAATTAGACTCGTATATAAAAGACTGCAATATTTTATTATTGGATTGCAGTAATTACCTATAGTGATTATAATAATAGTCAGAAAACAGCTGCTGTTTTTTGACTATTATGATATGTCAGACTATGTCAAAATATGACTATTATTATAATATGTAAAACTATATCAATATAGGACTATTATTATAATATATGCTATTATTATAATGTTATTATAATATGACTATTATTATAACTGATTATTATTATAATATATACCACTAGAAAGCCCGGCGGTCATACGAAATGACCGCTGTTCTAGATATTATAAATTGTAATTAAAAATATTTGTGCAACGTTGTCTGCTAATTCAAACTGAGCAGGCAGTGAGGACACCCCTTTGCTTACTGCCCCACGGGTTTCCCTGTTCTATTTGCTCAATTGCTTAAACTAGAGTGCTATGAAGGAACCACTGGCGGTACATTTCTTAAGAGCCACCGCTACCTCAAAAAATAAAGATGATTTAAATAATAAAATGTTAATTCACATGTCAAAGATCTCTTTGTACACAACATTTCTTGTGTAGATCTTTCCATCATTTTTAAGCTCGCCCTGCAGAGGACCATCCATTAATTTTAATTTTACGTCCGTTCTTTCACGAACTCTTGAAGAGGCAACATAAACTTGACCGTGTCCAACTGCAGGCGTTTGTCCCTGAGACTTATTGATGGTCATAGCAAAGGCAAGTTTTACAGGAAATTGTCTACGTCTCAATTGAAACGGCAACTCAGTTGTTAAAGTACTTCTCGCCCTGATAGTCGTTAGCGTTATTAGTTGCAATTTCATTGTTGGTCCGTGTCCGAATTCCAAAGAAAGCTTCGATGTTTTCAAATGTATAATGTCTTTGCTGTATGGACCCATTTAAAATAAACAACGAGCCGAAAGTCCTCTCGAGCGATTTGTGATAGGATGAGAGGGGGTGGAAACACTTTTCGATACGTCCCCTTGCAGGATTCTTTCTGATAAATGGAACTGAACTGTAAAACGTCGTATTGTTATCTGTCCAAATTCCAAGCAAATTAGACTTTGGGCAGATGACAAATCCAAGTTGCCCAAAGTCCATTTAAATGAGACGCGCAGCTCTGTCCGTCTTCCACAATAAAACTCTTGGGCTTTGATTTGATGTTACTGACAACGAAATGAGATAAGTCACAACCACAACAAAATGTTATTCTTGTCATGTCGTGAAACACAAAGCCAAAATCATGAGTTCGACATTTCCACTGTTGGTATTTGTATGTTTAATACACGATGACCCCCAAAAAGGTAACCATCTTCAACACTGCTGCCACACGTTTGCTAAGGAACCGTAATCATTCTCTCTCTTTGCTGACCCAGACCGTCGGTCTGGCGACTTGGTGTCATCAAACAATGCACTGTATCAGCTTTATATTGCCCTCTTATTCACTCTTTCTGCACACATCGTGTCAGAAAGAAAAATGGTGTGCATCTTGTTATTGCCTGAGATGGACTACTTTTCTTGAGAAACCTTGTATACTATAATTTCTTACACTGTTTTTAAGTTAATTACACATTACATCACATATATACATTTTATGAAGTTATTACTCAATTTACTGTCGGTGCATCTGCGACAAGTAAGATATTTTTCAATAATTTGTTTCTGCACTTTCATGGTTTTTCTTATGTTCCAGAACTTTTCTAAAAGTAACAATATTGTTACAAAATGCCAAGCCGCGGAAAGATAGCTTCCCCGCAAGGTTAAGTTTAGGGTTTCCAGGAAATAGCAAGGGAAAGCAGATTTGCCCTATTTGGTGAGATATCGTCCATTTGGCGACAAAATTGGCGATATGCCATAGACGAATGGAGAACATTCTGGAAGAAATGCTTACCGGCTTGGCCAAGAATGTTCTCGAAAGCAGCCTAAAAGCTATATAAAGCCTGCCTGTATGCGGAGCAGCAGTCGATAACAAATCTCGTGCCTCGTCAGCGGATCGTGGAGTGTATCGAGAGCGTGCATCGTTGAGGCTATAGTCACTCTAGTGTCGAGTTGGTCGTCGAGTGTTTTGCGAGTTAGTGCATCGCGAGAGTGTTTCGTCAGTGCATAGTTGAGGTTATCGAGTGTATTGTCGGGTGCATCGTGAGTTGTAGCGTGAAGAGCCTCGAGAGTACGTTGAGCTCCGAGGAGCTCTACTCTAGTGTACCGCCGAAGTTGTCTTCACCGTTATAGCCTGAAAGCCTGAAGGTTGTGTTGCTGATTGGTTCAGCTCATATGACGTAGATTTTCGACGAATGTAAACGTGTTTTTGGAGCTGTCTTGAGTAATGCTGTCCAATAAAATGTGTTTTCATTCTTCATCAAGTGTTGCCGTCAATCACTTCAAATCGCACGAACCCCCTAAGAACGCAACAATATTTATATAAAAGCAACAACATTAATGTTTGTTGTAATAGTTTTGAAAACTATTGACAATAATACTTTAATTATTTTCCAAATGAAAACTATGTATAGTTAAGTATAGATTTACAGTAAGCATTGTACAGAAAGTATTACAGTAACATTTATTACATTAAGCCTTGATTAACTAATAAAACGTATTTAAAAAAATGGAGCCAAACTTTAAATAAACTTGTATTTTAAAATATTATATTTAATATTCGTTTTTATAAAAGAAATGAAATATCAGAAATTTTTTCAATCGAAAAAGGAAATCAGTTCTTTTTTTAATATTTATATATATATATATATATATATATATATCGAATTTTTCTCTTAATATCGATATTTTACTTTTTGAGATATTTGTCCCAATAATCAATTTTATTTCGTTCTTTCCGGTCTTTTAGCTGCAGAAGAATAATGAACTGGAATGGATAAAAATTTTAATTTTTTCGAAGATTTTCTTTCGCTTATGCTAATCAAAATAATCCGAAGTTTTTCATTAAATATCAGTGCTCAACTATTCACGTTGTTTGGGCCAATATTTCTACATGCCACAATACAAATTTTACATCTTGCAAAAATTACCTTCCAAACAGCTTTCGAAGAATATGTTGTCGTTCTGTCTTCATATCTAAAATGAAAGAGAATCAATCTTCGGATGCATGTAGAGAAGATTGTCAGATGAAACAGGAAACACGGTGTATAATTCGAACTCACTAAAATGTATCTAATTTGATTGATAAGCACTGTGCCATCGCTAGCAGTCGATGCAGGAAATCGCTTGCACTTGCTTTAGATAGCTGTGATTGACAGACGCAAATGAACTTAATATTCTTTCGTTGTTTAAAAGTTTCTTGAACAACAGCATTAATTAATGGTGTATTCTGCATCTATTTTATGAATGAAGTAGAGTTCAGTAATAAAGTGTATAAGTTAGAAGGTTGAACACTTACTTAAATTCACAAACTTAAGTTATAAATGTATGACGGTTATTGCACCAATGTGAAAATTTTTTCATCATTGAGTTCGACAAGTTATAATCTGCCACCATGATCTAAGATAAGTTTCATAAATAAAGATCAAGATGACCCATTTTGTGATATATGATGATAGTAAAAGAAAGGTATCCCTTCTTACAGCCCAAATCCTGCACAGTTTAATTTTCGGTTTATCTCAAAAACGATTTCATCTCACACTGAAGCTGAAGTTGTGCACAAGCAGCTCAAAAGCAGTCCACAAACTTTCGGTGTTCATGCGTTTAAATAAAAGAAAAGTTTTCGTACGTTTAAATAAATGAGCAGTAGCAAAGGGTAATTGCATTGAAAAATAAATGTATGTTAAAAAGAAAATAGTATTTTCCTCATTTTGGAATCCATCTCACTATTTCATTCCTTTGTAAATTAACTTTACATATTTTTATGTTGTACTTATCAATCACCATTTTTATAATGCATAAAAGTTTAGTCAATATAAACTTAATCATGCAAATATGAGTACAAGATTGCACTAATCAATAAAAGTATCATTACACAATTAGTTCTTTGTTTTGAAAATAGATATTATTTCATTAGATATTATGGTTTATATGATTTTGGCTAAACCAGATAACAAAAGTTCTAATTTGTAAAATGTATATGTACTGATGTAAAGATACGTTTAATTAATTGGGAGAAGAATCAGGCGACATTTCTTAGAATCATCAAGACGAAGACCTCGAACCACAATCCGTGGCTGAAGTAGCGAGAGCAATAAATAATATAAATAATAAAAACAATTTGGTTGGTATCAAGGCCAATCCATGAATATCAAGAAGCCTAAACTAACTAGTGAAATACACGCTATTGTCTCAAAAGTTAGAACTTTGGAAAAAATGGCCATAGAATGAGAGGAAGTTTCTATATGCCCAATACATAAAAAAAGACATAAGCTGCAGTGTAAGAACTACAGATTAATCGCACTGTTAATAAACACATCTTAAACATATTCTCAAACATTCTATCAGAACGGATAACTGCTTTAAAAAAAATAACTTACGAATGCCTATATGGATCTAAAATGCATCTATATGGATATACTACCGATTGAATACGGGACGTTAAGGTAAATACTCAAAAAGATATGAATCTCGAAGAATACTCGAAAGAATATGATATAGATACATATGACGTTATCACGGATTTTAAGGCTGTTAAAGATAGATTTAACAGGAAAAAATTGTTTCAGGCGATACTGGAGTTAGAACTGCATGAAAAATTGAATCTGATAAATATGAACCTTAGCAGAGTAAAATTGGGAACTGAATTATCAGCTGTCTTTTGCACTGAAAAACGGCTAAAGCAACGAGATCTTGTTTTCTGCTAACTGTTTAATACCGCCCTAGAAAGAGAAATAATAGAATTGGACATACAAACATAAAAGAGTATATTCACAAATTTCTGCTGATACCTCTGAATACGGATACCTCTGAAAATTAATTACTATATTTTTGAGGAGGCTGAACAACTTAAATATTTGGGTAAAATTTTAAGTAATAGTAATGCTATAACCAGTGAAATCAAGAACCGAATCAGCACACCTAATAGATGCTTTTACGGCGTACAAAACCAGTTATAAAAATACCTAAGCGGTAAAAAAAAAAGTACTGTTGTACGAAACCTTAGGAAGGAGCTATAGTGTCGTAAGGAAGTGAGAGTTGGGCAATGAATAAAGCAGATGAGGGTAGAGTACTGACACTTGAACGAAAGATTCTGAGAAGAATTTTTGAAGCAGGAGGGAAATAAAGTGTGGAGAATAAGATCTAATTTTGAATTACAGAAGAAATTTAGAGAACCAAATAATAAAAGTTATTAAAGTCTCTCAACTAATATGGCTAGGCCATATATACAAGGAGATGAAAACCCAGTGAAGAAACATACATTTCAAAAGCTAGAGGAAAACGAGAGAGGAAGTCCACCGGCGAGGCGACTAGGCAATGAGAAAAAGTGGTTCAAGAAAGTTGCTGTCAACAGCTGGATGATGTGGCTGGATGATGACCAACAGCTGGATGATGTGGCTAGATGATGAACAGCTGGATGACTATGGCTGACACTTGAACGAAAGATTCTGAGAAGAATTCTTGAAGCAGGAGGGAAATAAAGTGTGGAGAATAAGATATAATTTTGAATTACAGCAGAAATTTAGAAAACCAAATATAATAAACTAAAAGTCTCTCAACTAAGATGGCTAGGCCATATATACAGATATCAAGCTTTCAGTTCAAATTCTCCACGGCGAAACTTTTGGGACCACTGTTGAACTGTAGATTCATTAACACTTTTCTCGCCCAATACTTCGTTGACATTTTGAGCCATTTGTGCTGCGCTGTGGCCTAGCTTGTACTCATAAAAGTAAATTTGCCGAAACTCCCGTTTTGATATCTAAACAAAAACACCTAGTAAATAATTTTTTATAATTTTGGAACAAAATGATAATAGAAATATAGGATGGAACAAAATGATTATGATTATAGAAATATAGAGCGAAGTTAGAGATTCAAAATGAATAAAATAAACCAATATAATTTAAAATATTTTTGTTTCGAAAAATGTACAGGAAAAATAAACAGTTGCAAAAACAGGCATTATTTTCCGGACAACCGGTTGAGACGTAAAATATGTGTATGATAATATGTAGCATGCAATTTTTTACAATCAATACAATCATTCTTTATCTTCCGTAAAATTTGCCAAACTGCGCCAGAGTAGTTGGGATAATATGTAAATACCTTAAAACGCTTAGTTTTGTTTTTAATATTTCTGACTACCATAATGTTTAGCATGTATATCAAAGGTTCCCAACATTCGCGTCACTATCCAGCCGTGTATCGTGAAACACATTTATTTCAGTAGAAAAGAGGTTTGAAGACGTTTTACTTTGTTATTTAATTATATATATTTATTTATTTATCATATATTTATATATTGTATTTATTTATTGATTGTTGGATTTTAATCACACGTACTTTTATATTATGAGTCAATCATGGCATTTTTTCCTTTGAAGCTCTTAAATCTCCTCCTTCTTTGCACAACTACTATGGGCCTGGTGATTGCTATGCTGGAACATTTTAAGAAAAGATATGTTATACTGTGTGGCAATGCCTGGACTATGGGCTGGATGATGGTGTGGCTGAGTCTATATTATGGGGTAAACGAACCAGAACTTCAGTAAGAGAGTTTTCAAACGCCTGTCATACCTTCCCCAGTTATTCACATCGTGTGTTGAATTCAATCACATATAATTGTAGAATTCATATCTTTTAAAAAATATATACGTTTTTTGAATTACAACGCAATATGACATTCTAGTACCAGAATTCCCATCTGAACTTGCTTATATTTAGAACCTTTTTCTACCATCTAGCTGACTTTTATTATCGAAAATTTACTTCCTATTTTTCAAAATGTCAGCAACATATATATTTCATTTTTGCTCCGAAATCATAACTGAACATAAGCACATTTCTCGAAGATACATATACTGTAATATAAGCAGTAAAATAAATTTCAATAAAAGTATTGTGGTGATGCTTCAGACCTTCGAAACCACCTGATACAACATGCTGTGATTCATTTATTGTTTCCTGAATGCTCATGACAGTAAATTTCTCATTACTTGTGAATGAGCATAAACATATTTCTTCAAGAATGCTCTCCTTTCTACCTGTTTCCCAATGTTCAAATTGCTGAAATGGATAAAATAATCACAAAGACAGATTTCAAGACATTTTCAGCCGGCCTATACATTCGGAAGTTCCGATAATTAAAACAAGAAATTCAACTCATAGTTTATTATTTTGGTTACTTTTGTTCATAATTATGAATAGCTAGAGATCAGGAAAAATTCCTGTGAAAAATTTTCCTTTTATCTATTGACCATTCTTTTGATGCCCACAAGAGGTTTCATAGTAGAATTGAAGACATCAGGAAGCGAATGATAGATGACTGATATTTGCGCACTTCTTTCAGATACTAACGTAAGTTTTCCCTTTCGCTGCCAATAGAATGATTTATGAGAAAATTCCTTTATAGCAGTACCTCTTTTGCACAGCTTTAGGAGAAATTTTATTCCATTAAAGAATTCTCAACTCATTTGCACATAAATTATTTAAATAAATAAATGGGCTTCAACAGAAAGGAAATTGGAAGATTAATTTCCCATTTTAGATAACCAAGATAATTATTTAAGAAAAAGGGATTTCCATCACTTTCTTTTGTGTTTAAAAGTTTGTTGTTTGCAAACTTGTTTATTTATTCAACGGCGTTTAATAATTTATTCCAATTTACATGTAATCTAATCCTATGTGACGAAAATTCTAATAACGATGACCCTCAAAGAATCCTATACGCAGATTCTGGATATTGGAAACTTCATTAGCGCAGTCTATAGGAAGATTTTGGAACTCTATATTACGTTACGCTACCATGCAATTGTCATCTATACCACTTTGCAAGCGTTGTTATCCAGTGAAACTCAAATCCTTAAATTCATCGTTTACATGGTCTGTTATTCGTTAGTTAAAAAATCTGTTTCCAGAATGTTGCCATTCTACACTGAGTAAAAGATCTTTAATTTATTGTTCTCGTTGTAACTGTTTAGAACATTGAGAGAATTGAAAGCAATAAACACACTTATTAATAACTTATATTTGTTATTTTTTATATGTCTAAATCATTTATTTCAAAATACATTCATTTATAAGATATATGTCATTTTTCATGTAGTAGTTAAAATTTTCAGCATCTCTGATTTCGTGAAGATAATTTTGTTACTGCATTACAAATATTTACTATTTTTTTTTTTCTATAAGGTAATATAAAGAGGTCAGAAAGCGATAGAGAAGTGGAAGTTCTACATAGAATATCTGCTGACTAACTGAGAAATATTTATGACTCTAAGGCTTCTTTAATACAATAATGATTCTTTTAATCCAGTTGTAAGAAATCAGAATCTGATAATCACACGTCTAAATATTTTTACATCCAAAACTTATGTACAGCTTTGTTATATGAATCACTTAACATCTAGAGTGTTACAAGTAAGCCTTGGTTCTTGCACTTCATCTTTCAAGATGGACAAATGAGATCGAAATCTAAAATCATTATATCACAGGTGCCATTTAACTATCGAAAATATCAGTTTATAACAGAAATAATTAAAAATGAAATTTTGTATTCCTAATTAAGTCATCAAAAAGTGCATTTACCAGTTCTTCACATCAAACCACATGTGAGAGAAAGGCATTAGATACAAAAGAAGAAATTTGTTGCTTCCGGAAAGCAAAATTCTCCAACATTTAAAGAGGGCATCTCTTTTGGCCGTTAGAAAGTATAAAATGATTTCATATTGAAGGTAAGCCGAATAACGTTGGATTTGATGCATGAAAATTCATTTCACACAAGATGACGAACTTGAGTAATAGAAGACGAGTAACTGGTAATCTCAGTAACAGCAGATAAGTAATAGAAGACGAATAATTGGTAAGTTGAGTAATAGAAGACGAGCAACAATGCAGGAATTTGTAAGGGATCTGTTATTGTTTATGATAAAAAAAAGCAGAAGAAAAGGTTTTCCTATCTATATCGTCTGCTTCGAATTGCCTGAATACTTAAGCGAGACCCATTAGATACACGTATTTCAAAATTAAGAGAATTTTCATACTAAAAGGATTATCTTCAGTACTGATGTATAGATTTTAATGAAATTTGCTTCACGCACATATACATTTTGACTTTTCTATAAGATTTTGAAGTAGTAAACTACAAGAGTAAACCTGGCTTCTTAATATTTATATACATTAAGACACAATAACACGCCGAATAAATACTAATTCAGAAGTCAAACAACAAAAATCAGCGTTAATTTACAAAATTTTCACAGGACTAGTTTCGATGGTTTTACCGAACCATCATCTTCAGCTGCAAAACCGCAAATGAACAAGATAGGAAATAATGTTTAGATAAGATAAGAAAGCCTGGACAAGAATAAGCAAGTGGCGCCATCTGTTGGCGAAACCAGAACTAAAACATAATTTCTCTAAAAGCCGAAGGCAAATTTGGATTGGAATTAGGATCGTTAACTAGAACAGAGAGATTTTTATGAATGTGAAATGCCTCTAGAAAATCCAGTTCTCCAATGGAAGATGTTTTTTGAATAATTTTGGCAGCAGAAAAATTGAAAGTGTGATTTTTGGACCAACAATGTTGAGCAACAGAAGACCTTCTGTGTTTCCTTTTTTCTAACATATGCCTCATGTTCTTTGACGCGAAATTTTAAGGCTCTCTTAGTTTGGCCAATGTAAATTAAACCGCACTGGCAAGGAATCCTATAAATACCCCAGGAATTCATATCCGGAATGGGGTCCTTGAGTATAGAAGTTGGAATTTTATTGATGGGAGAGTAAACAACCCGAAAGTTAAATTTCTGCAAAATATGTGCAACTTTATAGCTAATTGATGGAAAGAAGGGAATGACAACGAAAACGCGTACTGAAGTTGGTGCACCGAATGACTTAATACACTATTCTGCTAATAGTTTCAAATGCAAACAAATGTCGACCTCGTTAGTCTTGGCGGCACTTAAACATTTAAATTGTTGCTAAATCTACAACTGTTGCATGCAGATTAGCTAAAAACATAAAACCCTTAACCGGAACATAATAACAACATAATTCAATCATATTTAAAGCAAATAATGCATAATTTAAAAATTTATAAGAATATGAAATCTGCACTCACCGAGCCTATAGCAGCACCGAGCCTATACAATATCTCAATGTTCTACGGCTACTTGTTTTTGAATTATGCAAGATACATGCATATTCGTATTGAGGACGTCTTCCCTGACGTATTTCATGACGTCTGTACGTAAATGGGTTTAATTAGATTCAGAAAAGAATTTTTCATAATGTTTGTACAGATGTATGTACATACACATGTCGTGAAAAATTATTTCCTGAACCTATTTTAAATTCATTTAACAATATAGTTTTAAAAAAAAGAGTCCTTTATTCTGTCCGTATGTACACATGTTGCTCATAAATGTCATTGAAATGGATTCGATCAAAATAGATATTTTCGTTGAAATCTCCGAAATTTTTCGCGATTACAATATTTCCTTTACTGCCGCCCAGTCGCTATAGTGGTCAGGGAAGCTGACTACGATGCCGAAGGGCCTGGGTTCGAACCCCGGAGAAGGCATCGTTGTAGCTGTCCGTCCCTTCATAGGAAAGGCGACGATGGCCCACCTATTAGGTGCCTCCATAATAAAGAAACCCCCACATCCAGCCTTGTATAGATTAATGGAATGGGTTACATTTGTAATTGTTCACAACCTGCCATTAGAAATATATATATTTCCTTTATTTCGTAGGAGGAGGTAAATATGAATGTCCAACATCACTGTCTGCTTCAGCTTTAATATAACATTAGGATAAAAATATCAATTATTAGGATAAAAATATCAAAAATAAAACAAACTGAAGTTTAATTTAAAAATAATTTCATGTAAAACAAAGACAGTTTTAATGAGAAGTCGGTTACTCAAAAATACAGCCCTAAAGAGTTACGTGCAATTAGCAGAATCTTTTTCTGGCTTTGATTTAAAATGAAAAGGGCTTTTTTCAGAAGACAAAGAAAAGTCTTTGCTCTTCAATATCGCATATTTAAGCACGCGTATTCCGTTACGAACTTCTAATACGATGAAATATTGTGTAAAATCTGAACAAGAAGAAAAAAATAAGATAAAAGAAAGTAAAAATTTTATGAGTTATTATGAATGTATATAGTCGTACATAACTTTAAGAACAATTTTTAGAAAGAGAATTTTTGAACAGCTCTCAGATTTTATATTAGGCCCAAGCGGGCATATTTTAAGGTTTTGTGTGTTACCTTTATTTATTAAATATGATGTTCTTCGCACTTAAACCATAAAATGCAATTCATCAGCAATTGCCCAAAATATTTAAAAGAGCATATCTTCAGAATTTTTGATACACAATCTTGCGCACTGGTGATAAAAATGTTTTTTTTTTTTTTTTTTTTTTTTTTTTTTTTTTTTTTTTTTTTAATCGTACACTTTTGCCATTGCTCGCTTAGAAATTGTTGAGTTTTATTATCAAAAACTCACAAATGCTTTAAAAACTATGAAATCGATAATAAAAAAACCTGTCGAGATAGCTTCTTGAAGAAAGCAAGTTTGTCAGGTCAATTCTTTCAGCTCTTACAAATATTATTTTAAAAAAAAATCTGAAGTGCTTCAGATTTTAAATTACGTCCAAAGCGGCGTTTTTTAATGTTTTATGTGTTACCATTATTTATTAAATATCATGTTCTTTGCACTAAAACCGTTAAATTTAGTTCAATAGCAATGTCGTAAAATAATTTTAAAATGAGCATATTTAGAATTTTCGACACACAGTTCGACGCGCTGGAGATAAAAAGGTTTTTCCCAGCGTAGAGTGTTCTATTGCTGGCTTTCAAATCGCTGAGTTTGTTACTCAAAAATTCGTTAAAGTTTTACAAAATATGAACTCTATAATAAAACAAATTCCAAATTTCAAATTTGGGATTTCAGATGCCCATATTCACAGTAGGATTACGTCATTCAAAATTGGATGGCTCTAGATACCATTGTTTTATCACAATGCGAGAAATAGACATACATTTATGCAGATTTTTCATTATTTAATTTCTTCAAATGTAATGCAGGACTCTAACATTTGGTGGCAACATTTTGAAAAGTGAAACGGACATTTATAGTGATTCAACGCAAAATGCCAAAACGAAAGTAATAGTCCTTCGGGACTGAAATCTCTTTGGACTAGTAAAACAAATTCCAAATTCCAAATTTGGTCTTCCAAGTGACCATATTTGGGTGGAAACGTATGTTATTCAAAATTTGGCGGTTCTAGTTACCATTTTTCTATCACAATGCGAGAAACATACATATATTTATGCAGATTCTTCATAATTTAAATTCTTTAAATATAATACAGTGCTCTAATATTTCGTGACAACAATTTAAGAAGTGATTTGCCGTTTATAGTGAATCAAAGCAAAATGCCAAAAGGAAATTAATAGCCGTAGTGGGAGAATTACCCCTTTTGGCTAATAACAGAAAAAAAAAACGAAAAATTGAAAGTGACATCAAAGCACCCAAAATATATCGAAACTTGTCTAAAATTAGGAAATCTTTAGAACTTTTACAAACCATACATACTACAAAATAGTTTTTGCAATCCAAAATTTTCAAAAACTATATCTATTTAAAGTTCTTTTAATGCGATTCAGCCTAACCTCCTTTTCATAATGATCCCGTTTCTAATTAATTCAAACGGCATTAAAAACTTTCAATTAAATAACCTGTTTCTGCTTATAATAATTTAGCATTCAGTAACTTTTAATATTCGTTTAGCTTAAAACTCTGAACTTTCTGCGAATCATCCCCAGGCTCCTCTTCGCTTCATTTTAAATTCCGAATGCGACGCTTCGTTAACTTCAATCAAAGTATCGTTAACTAATGCAAATCGTAACGCCCTATGGTAAACACTGAAATAATTAATAGAGTGAGAATGAAGCTTCAGCTTCGTTAATGCCTTTCCATTACTTGTTAAGCACTGCAGTAATTTATGGGTATAGAAAAGGAGTGTAACGTCATTAATGACTATTCATTTGTACAAGGTACATTTAGGAAACTTTAAGTCGTCGCATGCTTAGGAAAAATTTACAAATCATTAGGGAAGGGCAGTCGAACCTCTTTAAGACGTCATCTGGATAACACATCACCCCACTTATTACGTCACTTTTCAAAAACCCGGAATATCATAATTATACTTGCTTAATACGTTTTCCCAATCCAAATCAGGAGCATTAATTTTAATTTTAGTTTAAATTTTGGAAAAAAAAGAATTAAAATGAAAAATCTCTTCGAGATGTTTATAGTTTTCATTTTGTGATCAACAGGCACTGTTGTTAATCCAAGATGCATTAGATCTTTCATTTATTTTAAATATTGTAAAAGGCCGTTATATTTGGTACCCCACTAATCTTACAGAACAATTCATTTTACCTAGACTTCTTAATAGTGCCTCAGAACGGTATATTACCTTTTTGAACTAGTGTCTTAAATAAAATCGGTTCCTAAACCCTTTTATTTATGCGACTGCAAAATTTCTAGTTTTCACTCTTTATGCAGTCCTCTGCATTCCAAGATAAAAGCTAATGATTATGATGAAGTCTTTTACTAGCCCAAAGGAGAGTTAGCTTAGATAGGTTAATAGATTTGAAACGGTATTTTACCTCGGTTCGCTATAAATGTCCTATGTCGTATCACTTTTTAAATTGTTGCTACCAAATATTATCACCCTCTATTATATTTAAAGAAATTAAATGATGAAGAATCTGCATGAATGTATGTATGTTTCTCGCATTCTGAAGAAACAACAATACCTAGAGCCATCAAATTTTGTATAACGTAATCCTCCATCCGAACATGGGCACCTAGAAACCCAAATCTGAATTTTTTTATTATCCATTTCATATTTTATAAAACTTTAACGAATTTTTGATTAACAATCTCAACGATTTCAAAAGGAGAAATGGCAACACTGTACGTAAAAAAGATATTTTTATCTCTAGCCTGCGAGACTGTCTATCGGAAATTTCACAGATATGCTGTTTTTAAATTATTTTGTGATATTATTGTTGAACTGAATTTTATGTGGTCTAAGTGCAAAGAACATGATATTTAATAAATAAATATAACACACAAAATATTAAAAAAAAAAGGCTCGTTTAGGCGTAATATAAAATCTGAAAGCTTTTTTTTTTTTTTTTTTTTAATCAAAAATTGGCTGAAGCCTAGATGGCCAGATTCGTTTTGGCATTTTGCGCTGAATCACTCAAAGTTCTCCGTCACCTTTCAGATTGTTGCCACCAAATATTATCTCCCTGTATTATTTTTAGAGAAACTAAATCATAAATAATTTATATGAATGTATGTATGTTTCTCGCATTGTGAAAAAACAACGGTACCGAAAGTGAATAATTTTGAATAATATGGTCCTCCACCTGAACATGGGCACCTGGAAGCCTGAATTTCGAATTTGTTTTATTGTCTATTTAATGTTTTGTAAAAGTTTAACGAATTTTTCATTAAAAATATTCAACAATTTCAAAGCGAGCAGTGGCAACACTGTAGGGAATAATATCTCCATCGCGCGAAGCTGTCTATCAAAAATTCTAAAGATATGCTGTTTTTAAATGCTTTTAACACGATGTGGAAAGCCCAAATGCTCTCGAAATGTGTGTCTGTAAATGAAAAACGCCCGTTTTGGAGTAATATAAAATCTAAAAGCTTTCAGATTTTTATTCTTTAACTAATATATAAATCGAAAGCTGCTATATATATTTCTCTTTTTATTTTGTTCGGGTGATTGCGAAATTTTCTTGTTTAACTTTTGTGTAAATCGTCGTCTGCATTCCAAAAGAAAATTTAATGGTTACGATGAAATCCTTTAGTAATATATAAATTGCAGCGCCTATATATTTTCGTTTCGCATTTTGTTCATATGTTAAAACGTTTTTTTAATACTTTCATATTTTTGTGTTTATAGCACTTTATATTCAAAAGGGAATGCATAAATAAACAAAATCTTTAAAACTGAAATTTCTGTTGGTTTAGTTTGAATTTCATTCATCATTAAAGATTTCGTTTCAGTAGCTAGCAACAGTGCATGTTATTTTTATTTGAAAAGAAGTGAAATACTCGTATGGTTTTACACTTTTTTACTTTTAACATATTTCAAATTTAAAAAAACATTTAAGGTTGCCATCTTTCAGGTGCTAGTTTGTAATTTGAAATTTTCAACTTACAAAGAACTTTTTCCTATTGCTATTTATGTTTCTGGGAAACCAGATAGTTTAGTTTTTAATCGAGAACTAAGGTATGAAAAAATACCATAAACTGTGTTTCATTTCCCTTCCAACATGCAATCTATTCAGTTTCCTAATTAACTCTACATTGAGAACTGATTTTAAAGATCGAAGTACAGTTTTGTTTCACAGTGATTTTTCTATTCTTGGAATTTGGTAATGGGAATCATTCAGGTTGTCCGTTTATGATGCTGTTGTTTTAACCGAAATATTAATAATTAATTAAGGCCTAGAAACGTGAAATTGCAAATTTGAAAAACCTTTGACAAAATTTCCAGTTTTTCTATCACTAATGTTTTACCTCAGATCAACAATTAATTATAACAAAGTAAAAATGGTATGTGAAGAAAATAAATTCTTTCGTTCTCTAGGCTGCATTTTGAATTCAATGAAAGATCTTAATTATTAATTAAGATCTTTCATTTCAGCTAATTATTAATTAAGATCTTTTCAGCTTAAATTTTTTTAAGATGCTTTAGAAAGCTTCCGCTTAATGCATCTTTCTTTAATAAATCCTGACAGTGACGTATTATCGAGGTTTGGCTGAACTAACAAGTTTCAATGTACTTATAAAAGCACTAACAAACTCTCAGCAGATAAAAATATTTCTTTATTCCTTTTCTTTCCTTTGTTGCCAGTTCCCGATATAATTCCTTTGCACTTGAAGAAACTCAAAGAATTCTGAAAACAGCCATCGATCTTCGCAATGAAGAAAAAAGAAAAAGAAGAAATTTACGTGCATCTTTCTAAAGGTTTTCGGAATAAAACTTGTTCGCCTGCGCCTTCGGACAAGAAGATATTAAATCGATATTGAAATTGAAAGGCGGAGTGGCTAAAGTCTCTTTTCTGGTGACTTCTGCCTCACGGAAGACTGTATTTATCAGACCGAGTTAGTCGGCGTTTTCACGCGAATGTGAACGTCGGTAAATAGAATTATCTCTTTTGTGGGCTGCGAGTGGCAACGAGATGGAACCACGCGAATGCTGGGTAATTTCGCTGAAACTCGTGAATGGGTTTATATGTCTGTTTATGACTCCAGAATCCATAAAGTGAGATTTCGCTTTAATATACGCTTTCAGTGAAAGCTATTAAAACTGTTGATGATAGAAGCATGTTATCTATGTTTTGTGGTTAGAGCTTTGCTTTTAATGAAGCAAAGCTTAGCGAATTTCGGCGTCTGGGAGAAGAAATGAAAACACAAAAGCAAGCTTATAGTTACTGAAATGAATTATAAAACAGTTCCGGGAAAACATAATGCAATAAACTATCTCGCTAACTGCATATAAAATTAAAACTATTCCGGATAGAAAAATACCTAATAAAAAAGATAAATGATAAAGTTGAATTATTGCATAATAAAGATTACAGTGCATTCCAAAGCTAGTCGGTAATTAAGACACAATAACACGCCGAATAAATACTGATTCAGAAGTCAAACAACAAAAATCAGCGTTAATTCACAAAATTTTCACAGGACTAGTTTCGATGGTTTTACCGAACCATCATCTTCAGCTGCAAAACCGCAAATGAACAAGATAGGAAATAATGTTTAGATAAGATAAGAAAGCCTGGACAAGAATAAGCAAGTGGCGCCATCTGTTGGCGAAACCAGAACTAAAACATAATTTCTCTAAAAGCCGAAGGCAAATTTGGATTGGAATTAGGATCGTTAACTAGAACAGAAAGATTTTTATGAATGTGAAATGCCTCTAGAAAATCCAGTTCTCCAATGGAAGATGTTTTTTGAATAATTTTGGCAGCAGAAAAATTGAAAGTGTGATTTTCGGACCAACAATGTTGAGCAACAGAAGACTTCTGTGTTTCCTTTTTTCTAACATATGCCTCATGTTCTTTGACGCGAAATTTTAAGGCTCTCTTAGTTTGGCCAATGTAAATTAAACCGCACTGGCAAGGAATCCTATAAATACCCCAGGAATTCATATCCGGAATGGGGTCCTTGAGTATAGAAGTTGGAATTTTATTGATGGGAGAGTAAACAACCCGAAAGTTAAATTTCTGCAAAATATGTGCAACTTTATAGCTAATTGATGGAAAGAAGGGAATGACAACAGAATTTTTATAATCTCCTAAAATAAGAGTGTGGTTTTTAGTGTGTTGAGATGAGAATTTTTTAACTGCTTGATTAATAATGTTGGGTGAAAAGCCCCTGTCAATAGCTATTGCTTTTAAATAATTTAGTTCTTCATCAAGGGCTAGTTTGGAGGAGCAAACTTGAAGAGCACGGAAAACATAGGAATAAAATGAAGCTAACTTTTGTTTAGTCGGATGACATGATTTAAAGTGTGGTGGAAGGCAAACCGATGAAGGTTTACGGTAAACTGTAGTACTGAAGTTGGATGTGTTACGTGTGACCAGAATGTCGAGAAACGGAAGAGAATTGCAAGTCTCAAGTTCAAAAGTGAACTGAATAGCAGGATCAATAGAATTCATTGTTGAAAGTACTCTATTTAAATCATCTTTATTACCTTCAAACAGGGTAAAAGTATCGTCTACGTAGCGGAACCATGCCGGGAAGTTTAAAGTTTCAAACAATTTTGATTCATAATAATGCATGTAGATATCAGCCAGGATGGGACTGAGGGGGCTTCCCATGGCTAATCCCTCAGTTTGCTTGTAATATTTATTTTGGAAAACAAAATGTGTTTGTTTCAAACAGAGTTGAGTGAGAGAAATTAGCTCATCAATTTCGATGCAAGAGAAATGAAATTCGCGAAGTCTGGTTTCTAGACATCTTAATGCACCCTCCACTGGGACATTGGTGAATAATGATTTTACATCAAAAGAAACCATGAGTAAATTACGAGGAGAAATGTTTTTAACCTTTTTTACAAACTCTATTGAATTTTTTATGGTGTAAATGTTATTGTCTAATAGAGTGGAAAATCTAGAAACTAAATATTTAGCTAATGGATACGAGGCAGTACCTAAATTTGATACAATAGGGGGGAAAGGAATACCACTTTTATGAATTTTGGGAAGAGCATATAATCTGGCACAATTCGCAACAGATGGGATAAGCGAATGTTTTAAGTTGCTTGAAATGATTTGCGAAGATTTGATCGCAGTTTTTATTTTGGATAAGTCCGAAGGTGAAGGATCTTTAGGGATCGGATTATATGGTCCTTCGTTTAAGAGTTTAGTGACACCATCGATGTAAGTGTTCTTATCCATGACGACTATCTGGCCACCTTTGTCGGCCTTTGAAATGACAAAATCCGGGTTAGAATGAATCTCGCGCATTGTAGCTCTTTCTCTCGCAGTTAGATTTGGTTTCAAAGGTTTATTATTGAATTTCACATTATGAGCGATAAGATGCCTAATCATTTCTTTCTGTGAATCTGAAACTTTACTGAACTTGAAAGCTTTTTCGATAGGAGCCGATAATCAAAAACATTCGAGTCGCGTTTCAAGAATTCTGTTAAATTGCAAACTTGCCTTACTTCGGTCCGTGATAAGGGATACACGTCAACAATTGTTCAAAATTGAACATGAACTCTATAAGCTTCATCTGGAACTCGCTAAAACATATCCAAAATTCACTGCCCTTGAACAAAAGTCTTGGTCTAGAACGGAGAATGCAGTTAACCGTCATAAAAACAGCCTTGCAGTTAAATTCGAAAAACTTCTTTTACAGTCTTCCAGTTCAAGTAGTTCAAAAAATCTTCCCATTGTAAACATCAAGCCAATAGTTAATATTTCTAATGTTAGTCTTTCAGAAGAACAAGAGAGAATTCTAAAATATAATTTTAACTTCTCACAAACCTGTAAACCCTCGATTCCAAAGATTTTGGCTCCTATCGAAAAAGCTTTCAAGTTCAGTAAAGTTTCAGATTCACAGAAAGAAATGATTAGGCATCTTATCGCTCATAATGTGAAATTCAATAATAAACCTTTGAAACCAAATCTAACTGCGAGAGAAAGAGCTACAATGCGCGAGATTCATTCTAACCCGGATTTTGTCATTTCAAAGGCCGACAAAGGTGGCCAGATAGTCGTCATGGATAAGAACACTTACATCGATGGTGTCACTAAACTCTTAAACGAAGGACCATATAATCCGATCCCTAAAGATCCTTCACCTTCGGACTTATCCAAAATAAAAACTGCGATCAAATCTTCGCAAATCATTTCAAGCAACTTAAAACATTCGCTTATCCCATCTGTTGCGAATTGTGCCAGATTATATGCTCTTCCCAAAATTCATAAAAGTGGTATTCCTTTCCCCCCTATTGTATCAAATTTAGGTACTGCCTCGTATCCATTAGCTAAATATTTAGTTTCTAGATTTTCCACTCTATTAGACAATAACATTTACACCATAAAAAATTCAATAGAGTTTGTAAAAAAGGTTAAAAACATTTCTCCTCGTAATTTACTCATGGTTTCTTTTGATGTAAAATCATTATTCACCAATGTCCCAGTGGAGGGTGCATTAAGATGTCTAGAAACCAGACTTCGCGAATTTCATTTCTCTTGCATCGAAATTGATGAGCTAATTTCTCTCACTCAACTCTGTTTGAAACAAACACATTTTGTTTTCCAAAATAAATATTACAAGCAAACTGAGGGATTAGCCATGGGAAGCCCCCTCAGTCCCATCCTGGCTGATATCTACATGCATTATTATGAATCAAAATTGTTTGAAACTTTAAACTTCCCGGCATGGTTCCGCTACGTAGACGATACTTTTACCCTGTTTGAAGGTAATAAAGATGATTTAAATAGAGTACTTTCAACAATGAATTCTATTGATCCTGCTATTCAGTTCACTTTTGAACTTGAGACTTGCAATTCTCTTCCGTTTCTCGACATTCTGGTCACACGTAACACATCCAACTTCAGTACTACAGTTTACCGTAAACCTTCATCGGTTTGCCTTCCACCACACTTTAAATCATGTCATCCGACTAAACAAAAGTTAGCTTCATTTTATTCCTATGTTTTCCGTGCTCTTCAAGTTTGCTCCTCCAAACTAGCCCTTGATGAAGAACTAAATTATTTAAAAGCAATAGCTATTGACAGGGGCTTTTCACCCAACATTATTAATCAAGCAGTTAAAAAATTCTCATCTCAACACACTAAAAACCACACTCTTATTTTAGGAGATTATAAAAATTCTGTTGTCATTCCCTTCTTTCCATCAATTAGCTATAAAGTTGCACATATTTTGCAGAAATTTAACTTTCGGGTTGTTTACTCTCCCATCAATAAAATTCCAACTTCTATACTCAAGGACCCCATTCCGGATATGAATTCCTGGGGTATTTATAGGATTCCTTGCCAGTGCGGTTTAATTTACATTGGCCAAACTAAGAGAGCCTTAAAATTTCGCGTCAAAGAACATGAGGCATATGTTAGAAAAAAGGAAACACAGAAGTCTTCTGTTGCTCAACATTGTTGGTCCGAAAATCACACTTTCAATTTTTCTGCTGCCAAAATTATTCAAAAAACATCTTCCATTGGAGAACTGGATTTTCTAGAGGCATTTCACATTCATAAAAATCTTTCTGTTCTAGTTAACGATCCTAATTCCAATCCAAATTTGCCTTCGGCTTTTAGAGAAATTATGTTTTAGTTCTGGTTTCGCCAACAGATGGCGCCACTTGCTTATTCTTGTCCAGGCTTTCTTATCTTATCTAAACATTATTTCCTATCTTGTTCATTTGCGGTTTTGCAGCTGAAGATGATGGTTCGGTAAAACCATCGAAACTAGTCCTGTGAAAATTTTGTGAATTAACGCTGATTTTTGTTGTTTGACTTCTGAATCAGTAGTCGGTAATTACCAAACAACATTACGTTCAACTTTTCCCAAGTTCCAAAATTTTCTTATTTTACTCATATTTTATGAAATATTTTATTTATTTAAACTTTTCTGTTATTTGAAAAAAAAATGATAGTTCAATTTACTTTTTAATGAAAAGAAATATGTAGCCAATCAAATCAGACTCCATGAAAACGGCGTAAAAAGTAAACGTTTTCCAAGCAATATTAATTTAAAAATATCGGAAAGCTTTCAGATTTCACATTACGTACAAAGGGCGTTTTTTTAACATTTTGTGTGTTATCTTTATTTATAAAATATCATGTTCTTCGCACTTAAACCATAAAATTCAATTCAATAGCAATATCGAAAAATAATTTTTAAATGAGCATTTCTTAAGAATTTCTGATACACAGTTTCGCGCGCTGGAGATAAAAAAGGTTTCCCCCCCCCGGTAGAGTGTTGCCATTGCTGGCTTTCATATCGTTGAGTTTGTTACTCAAAAATTCGCTAAAGTTTTACAAAATACGAAAACGTAATAAAATAAATTCCAAATTCCAAATTAGGGCTTCCAGATACTCATATTCGGTGGAGGAATACGTTATTCAAAATTGGATGGCTCTAGGTATCGTTGTTTTATCATAATACGAGAAACATACATACAAATGTATGTATGCAGATTCTCCATTATTTAATTTCTTTAAATATAATACAGGGCTGTAAACTGTTTGAAAAATGAATCAACGGAGAAATGAATCAGCGCAAAATGCCTAAATGAAATTAATAGCCCTTCTGGGCTAAAATGTGCAAACATAATCTATATTTAACATTTTGATGCTCTATGGGCAACAATATGGCTCTATGGCCACATGTTCTACGATTCTCTTATTTCTCTACGATATTAATTTCTCTCTTAACCACATATAATAACCGAATTAAAAAAATGGCGTAAAATCTTCATTGGTTTAGATTCATGGTTCTAGCTGCTTCCATCTTGTGGCTTTTACGCAAAGGGGGCTTAATGTACATAATGTGATGGGGTAGTATAAACTTCAACATATCAAACGACTTTCGGAGGTCTCATGTTTGAGTTAAAAAAATGGCGGAAAATCTTCATTAGTTTAGATTCGTGGTTCTATCTGCTTCTATCTTGTGGCTTTTATGCAAAGGGGACTTAATGTACATAATGTGCTGGTGTAGTATAAACTTCAACATATCAAACGGCTTTCGGAGGTCTCATGTTTGAGTTAAAAAAAAATGGCGGAAAATCTTCATTAGTTTAGACTCATGGTTCTATCTGCCTCTAGCTTGTGGCTTTTACGCAAAGGGAGCTTAATGTACATAATGTGCTGGTGTAGTATAATGTACATAATGTGCTGGTGTAACATATCAAACGGCTTTCGGAAGTCTCATGTTTGAGTTCGGTCAAAACACGTTTCATTTCCATGAATGTCTAATTCCAAAACTTCTCATTTCGACGCAAATTTCTTTTTAACAGTTTTTCCTTAAGAAGAGTAGTGGCTGGAATAGAATTTCAGTTTTGTTACCATCCAAATCCCTTTGTTTTTATTTTAGAGTATTTCCGAAAATATAAATACTACATACTGGTCATATTAATAGAAAAAAAGTCTACAGTTATTTTTGTTTCCTCTGAAATTTCTACCAGTTTTTCCCACTGAGATGAAAGTTTTATTTAGTTACGCTTTCTATTCCTATAAGTAGTGTATTTTCTGTTTCTGTGATCATTTAATATTTTCGTATGTTTATAATATAAAATTATATTCTAAGTAAAGGAAATATTATCGATGAATTTTCTTATTCCTTTGTTGCTCAATCACGTAAATGCCAGGTAATGGACTGGCACGAAGTTTTGCATGGAAATACGTATGCCGTTGTTTGGTGTAGGAAAATTGTTAAACATCCAAAGCTTCAGTTCAGCTCCGAAGGATTCTTCGGAAATTATTCGAGCAAAATAAAAACACGCTGAACATACGCATACATATTCGTCACGTGAACAATGAACCTATCATTTTCATGAAAACGAGTTAATTTGCTTATTTAAATTTACGTTCAGTTACGCTAAAATGTCCCCTGCAACGAAAGACAAATTTTCCAGTTGTAAAATTAGAAATCGCCCATAAAGACCTGATATTCAAATAGATCACGCTTATTAGAGATTGTAAAAGAATTTCTTTAGCAGTTCTTTCAGATACCATCCAATAACACATTTATTTTAGCAGCTAACTAAGAAATTCATTAGGACTTAGAGTCTTTTATGTTGTCCAAAGCGTATGTGAATCATTCAGTCATTATGGCAGCAATACGAATTAAGAATAGTTCTTTAGTTCAGTTCTTGTGTCCTCATGCCAAATAATTGCTGTACAGTAGTTAATTGCTATTACACCAACGACATCGTTAGCCGGAGTAAAGAATGCGAAAACTTGTTTTTACGCTACGCACGAAAACGTATTCTCGCTTGAGAAATATAGCACGTTATGCCAAGAAAGATATGCACCCTCTCATGCATTACTACACAGGATGTGACTTTTGCCCAGGTGCCTGTCAAAAACGTACACTTAAAACTTGAGTCTTCAGGTCTTATAATGCAGAGGTTAGTCTTCCGTAATTATTTTCTTAAACCCAGTTAAGAAAATAATTACGGAAAGTTAAGAAAATAATTACCAAAAAATAATTAAATTAAAATATCTATTAATTCTAAAAATTCAGTTTTTTAGAATTAATAGAAAATTTAATTTTCTTAAATTCTCTATTAATTCTAAAATACTAAGTCAAACATCCGTTTAGTTCAAGGAAGGTGATTTTTGATTAAGATACACTGTGCATTTGATTAACATTATTATGCAGTTGAAGAAATTAAAAGTATATAATAAGCTAGGATATAAGTAACTTTTTTGTGTGAAGGAAAAATTTCCTGGCTTCTTTAAACTGAGTAATTTATATAGGAAGAGGTTAAATTATTTGGTCAGGTTATTTGAATATTTCAAATATATGGTATAATATTTAAATATACAAATATACGAAGGATGTCTGTCTAAGATAGATGCTTTCGTGGAGAATATTTTAAGGAAAACTGGTGGTTCGTATTCATATTACACACTGACCCCCAAACCATAGAAAACCACACAAAACTGCCATGTAGCCAGGCGGTTCGCCTGGATTCAAACCTGGCTAGCATCTACACCTGGCTACAAGCATTCATCAGTCTTACTCACCCGTTGTGACGTTATATAGCAGACATGGCCAAACTTGTGGTTCTTTAGCCTTTTAAATATAATATGCTTGCAAAAAAAATAGTTTAATTTTCAAAATATGATTGGTTTTTAAAATGCAACTTATATACTGACACGTTATTTATTAATCAGAAATTTAATTTCTCAAATTATGCTATGTATGTTATCATTTGATTTCAAAGTGTCAGCAGCACGCTTATCGCCAGAGTAACAAAAAATATTGCAAATAATTAGATTTCTGATAGTTACTATCATGGCCATGCTACTTTCGGAGCAGATAATGGCCATAAGAATAAATAGTGCAAAGTAAATATACAAATATGGTAGTTCTTTAAAAAAATAATGTTTTCTAATTTGTTTCTGTTAGGTTAATTTTATTTCAGACAACTTCTTATATTCCTTCTGTGCAATTCCTTTTGCTTCACAAGAATTGTTATCCAATGTCTTTGAAAATATGCTTTTTCTTGTAGGGTCTTACTACACTTATTCAGTCCTTAAATGGTTTGGGTAACTACCCCGTTAAAGAAGAAAATCATTTCCATGCAAACGCTGTTTCTATTTGGGGAACAATTTTAAATCTGAGGACTTTATGCTTGGTGAGGTAAACCTTCCTGCTCGTATTAGATTAAGAGACTCGTATTAGACAGCTTTCTCACATACAAATGGAAATTTCCCACACCACGCAGTTCATTCATCAGATACAATATCGCAACAGTAATCGGAATCGCAGAACTACACATGCATATATAAACACCCGCCAAATGGGTTTTTCTCCGCTCTCTTGGCTGACTACGGCTCGCACGAGTATGCGAGGCTGTGGCCCTTGCATATCTGACACTTATGGAGTAATGTCGTTCTGTTTGATGGATGAGAAGGAGCAGAGCAGCATGAAAATTACACAAATTATCAAAAAAAAGGATTAAGTTGAAAAATTGATCCATATTGGAGAATCATGCTAGACTTCACCTGCGTAGATGTAACGTGTTAATGTGTGTTTCGCATCGAGAAACTGCTACCATTTTTGTCATCAAGTCGTCTCCTCGTGGTCAAACTTGCGTTGACCAGAAGAATGTGTGTAAAAAAAGTGTCTGCAAATATGGAAAGCACAATTCGCAATGTGTGTAGTTAACGTGAAATCAATTTTAAGTACGCAAAGTGAACGATGTTAACAGATTTGAAATTCGTGTTCTATCTTCAATGGACTGCGCCGTTTTTCCGTCTTTCCGTATTCGTGTTCTTCCGTTTCTAGTGTTCTTGTATTACGTTTTGGTGTTCTTATATTTCTGTATGCTATGTTAGCAAGTTGAATATCTAACACAGATTAAATAATAATAATTAACTCAATAAAATGAGATTGAGCAAACAAGTTGTTCTCTAAAGTTCTTTTGACATATTTATGGGTAAGTGATATATTTCTTTTTCAACGCAATGTACGATTTCAGGCCAGCAAATATTGGACACATGTACATTGATTGGATACTTGTAGGTATCCAGTTAAATAGGGATTGTCACCACAACACCACACGGGTGTCCTTCAAAATTAATACCCATTCCTCAGGAGACCCACCAGCGGCCGACGGTGAAGTCGCTAAATACTGGTAATTTGGTCTGGGTTCGAATCCCGGCGAAAGGACTGGCTGCATGGTTATTTTGTGGTTTTCGCCATGTGTAACGTGTATATGCAAGGGTGATCCTATCGGAAGGCAGGATGGTGCACAGCACGTAAACCAAATTTAAGGGCATCGAAATGATTATCAAATATATTACATTTCTGTAAAAAGGCGGCCAATTTTAATTTTCATGTGGACAACCAACGGTCTAGTCTGTGTATACGAGCCATTTTCCCTTAAGAAATCCTCCACAAAGGCATCTCTTTTCTTTTTCATATAGCCCTGGAGGGCTTTGTCATAATGAAATAACCAAACCAAACCTTTCCTAAGTGACTCAAGTTATTGTTATGTAATTTCGTCCTAATTTTCGCAGTCACTCACAATACGTTGCAGCGAATACTTTTTTACATGAAACTCTTTCGTAATAATTCCTTGGAAATCCTAGACAGAGATTATCACTTATTTCACCAGTTTTTGAGCATCTTGAAATTTCTAGCCTCGTGGGGTGAATGCGCTTCTGCCCAGAGTTGACAATAATTTTTATTTTAGTCAAAGATTTTAATTCGAGTTCTTGAAATTTCTAGCCTCGTGGGGTGAATGCGCTTCTGCCCAGAGTTGACAATAATTTTTATTTTAGTCAAAGATTTTAATTCGAGTTCTGCTCAGTTGAACGAAATTCTGCTCACTTGAAAGTTAAGGATAATTACGGATTTCATATAAAGCTTTATTAGAATTCACATTTTCATTTTCATTTTTAAACTCTAGCTAAATACACTATACTTATACATTATATTTAAATATGAAAATTAATCTTTATCATCCAAACAGCTATCCTTATCATTTATTTGAAATTTGAATACTAAAACTATTCAACGAAAATTTCAGCATCTTCATTGAAAATCAATTTAAAACGACATTACTAATTAATTGCCAAATCTAATTTATACAGCTCTCTACTTTCATACTTATTTCAGTTTTCAGACTCATTTATATTTTATACAGTGAAACCTATCATGGCGACAACCTCCCTAAGAAGAGAGGGAAACACATGAGGGACTCTGAAGATTACTAATGCTACTGAAAACACGAGTCAACATTAGATCTAAACTTCACTTCTGTTAGACTTAGCTCGAATACACAGGATCAAAATCATTGAACTGTGGATGGTCATCTTAGAGAAGTTTTATCCGTATTTGAATACAAAGGAATTTGCTTGCTACAGAAGTTGCTACACACATCTTTACATGTAATAAAAGAAAGACTCTGTCTGTCTGTGTGTGTGTTCCCGTTCGTGCTGCGTTTAATAGACCCTGAACTACAAAATTTGGTACATAGGTCCATCTAGACAAAAGCCAGTGCACCTCGAAGCGAGTTTTTTTCAAAATTCGTATCAGATGTTTTTTAATTTTATCTTTTTTTGATGAAATCGCGTCATTTTGATCAGTCCCATTCTTTTAGAAATGTGGTTTTGGCCACAGTTTCTCATTCAATGCTTTGTATACCGGGCTGCTGACTGTTGAAAATCAGCACTGTTGCCACTTAGAAAAATGAGGGAGATAATGCTGTGCAGTTTTTAAATTTAATGTTTCTCTTGGATACTGGACGTTTGTTGGGAGAAGGCAACGGGAAGTTGGTTAATTTATTTATTAGGATAATTAGTATTTGTATTAAGGGATATTGCTTATTTCATTGTAATTTTGTTATATGTAATACGTTTTTTATTTTTTTATGAAGTTTTTCTGCAGAGTAAAATTCCGCGTTAGTTTATAATGTATGTAAATTACTTAGTTATTAATATTTGTATTAAGGGATATTGCTTATTTCATAGCAATTTTTTATATGTAATACATTTTTTTTTAATTTGTGTCTTCTGATTTTTAGTCCAAAGGGGCTTTGTCCCTCAAGGACTATTGTTTTCGTTTTGCGATTTTTCGTTGAATCACTATAAATGTTCGTTTCACTTTTCCAACTGTTGCCATCAAATGTTAGAGTCCTGCTTTACATTTGAAGAAATTAAATAATGAAAAATCTGCATAAATGTATATTTATTTCTCGCATTGTGATAAAACAACGGTACATAGAGCCATCGAATTTTGAATAACATAATCCTGCACCGAATATGAGCATCTGGAAGCCCTAACTTGGAATTTGTTTCATTATCGATTTCATGTTTTGTAACACTTTAACGAATATTTGAATAACAAACTCAATGATATAAAAGCGAAGAATAGCAACACTGTACGGAAAAAAAATCCTTTTTATCTCCAGCGCGTGTGACTGTGCATGAGAAATTCTACAGATAGGCTCATTTTAAAGCTAGTTTGCGACACTGCTTTTGAACTGAAATTTATGGTTTAAGTGCGAAGAACATGATATTTAATACATAAAGGTAACACACAAAATGTTAAAAAAAGCCCCTTTGGACGTAATTTAAAATCTGAAACCTTTCATATTTTTTTTATTTTATTTTTAATTTTTTTTATAAAGTTGTTTTGCAGAGTAAAATTCAGTGCAGTTTTTAAATTTAATGTTTGGTATTTATTCCCTTTAGGCAATATTCCGTTACATTTAAAAGCCAGACGAAGGCTGGCCACCTAGCGGCTAGTAAATATATAAAGTACTTAACCGTTTGAAATTTTCAATTGAATAGTGACTTATTTATTCGGAATCCTTTTATTAAGATTATCATCAGCATTAATCAGACGAATATATTAAAGCTAAATGCTTTAATTCCCTTTGAAAGTTAAAGGTTTGACATTATCAGCATAAAAATTATCGTCATCACGGTTATCAATTATTTAGCTAAATTTCAGGGATAATTTTGCAGTATTTATTTTCCTTAAAATTGTTTACTTACTTAGTGTTATTTCCAACGCTTTTAAAAATGTAGCTGAATACTAATTAATGATTGTTATAATACTGAATAATGCAAGTAGAATCAATAAGATACTTCATTTTATGCATACCGATGCATATCTGATAAGAGATAAGATAACACTGATAACAGAACGTGCTAAATAACTGCTGGAATATATGAATAAGGATACTTTTATTCAAATATAACAACAATAAGGTCGTTTATTTCTCACACGAATAGGAGAAGCCTTTTTCGAAGGCAGAGAGACGAGATGCAGGCAAAGATGATGGATTACAAAATTCATGCAACTCCGAGACACTTCTGCAATTTTTAAATTCCTTTTTTCATTTTGCTCTTGAAAAATATGAAATAATTTTTTTCTAATGATTCCAAGGCGAGAGTGGTTTTTTTAAATGAAGACTATCGAATACGAATGATGGATATCTTTTGCGAATTTTTCAAGCTACGCTATCTTTGTCTCACCTCGTCTGCTCTCTCGCATGGGGGTTATTAATGTAACCATAATTTGTAACTTTCTTCAAGTCTCTAAAGAAAAGTCTGCAACGGTAAGCTGTAATAAATATTTGAGTAACTCAGTTTGTTATCAGATTTTCATCAATTTAACAGAATTCTCATGCACTTACTGGCTTTCCCTAACTTCCGTTCTTTCTTTTCCGCCATTTACTCTTTTAAAAATTTCCAAATATGTTAATGTTATTCTATCCTTCTAAAGCTTGTGAAGTTTCTTAGAAAAGAATTACTCATTTATCTTGGGAATTTTAGTTGTTTTATTGCAAAGTTATAAACACAGAGTAAATTCATGAATTTCTTGAATTTTCTATCCGTTCTATTACAAATTTTACCATGGTTTTGAATCTTCGAAAAACATGAGCGTTGAAAACGATATAAGATTTGAAGACTTGAACATTTACGCACTTTGTTCTCATTCGAATGCTTCAAATCCTAACCTTTTTTCAAAAATCTGATGCTTACACCATATAACTTGCTTGTACGGAATATTAAATTATACGCATTTTTCTTGCACTTCATTTAAACTTATTGGATTGAATTAAATCTACTTCGTTGATAGCGCATAAACCACAATAGAATAAATGCACTCTTTAAAATTCACTATATTTGTTTACCATAGTCACACGCTGACGATAGGTTCACTTAACAGCGTTTACATTTCATTCATTTTATAACTACGTCTATGATGAGTTGAATGAATGATGATGAGTTGAATCCAGTAAGATGGAACGTACTTTTTGCACCTAGTGTAGTCTCTAGAAGAGAAGTAAACGTGGCGCCATCTTTTGTCAAGAATTGTGGTGAGCGTGAGCGGGGCTGAGGACCGAACCCAGGATGTGAAGATCTGCATCTTGAGGATTTCTGCAGCTCGACTATGATGGTCTTGAGAGAAGTTGCGAAATAATCTTGATCTGCAAAGTTCAAAATAATCTCGATGGCTTGAAAAACCTAGAAAAAGTTTCTGCATATTTGATTTAGCTGATTTAATTCTCTGAGCTATTCTGGTTATTGATTTCATGAGATAAAGGGTTTTCTGATCTTTGAAAATGTTAAAGATTTCTGCTAAATTTTCCTGTGAGTTTTTCTGCTTAATTTTATTACTGTTACAGTGACAAAATTAAAAGTTTTTTAGGAATTTCTTGATTAGTTTGGGCTGAAGCTTGAATGAATTCGGGGAAGTCATCTTTAGTGGGAATTTCTTGTAGTTTTTGTATCTTCTCTAAATGATTGAATCTTTTTCTATATACCTTACAACCACGATAGAAGAAACGTGATTTCGAGACAGTAAATGCAAGTTCGTTTTTTATCTGGATTTTAATTTACAGGTATTGGATCTGTGATTTTTTCCGCACTTACAGCATCTGACTTTTTTAAAGCAGTTATTTTGGGAGTGCCCGAACTCCTGGCAATTTTATTTTATAACTCATAATGCATAAAATTTATATCATTTGAAGAATTATCTAATCGTTGCCACATGCTCTATTCAAATTCTATAATAAATCTAAAACGATATATAAAAGAAATTAAACAAACAAGAAAAGAAAGAAAGAAACAGTTTTTTACAGACGATTCAGTATTTATCTTTCAATTAACACACTTCTCACTTTGCGACAAGGCAAAAATACATAAAAACTCATAATATCTATATTATATACGAAGTAAATTTAAATACTTATTTCTTGGAATAAATTCCAGAATGGATTAAGCATGATTTAATTCGCAATAATAAAGGAAGAGATTTCTTTGTTGTTGCGAAGCTTAGTTTCTCTAGATTGGCAACAAATCCACTATTCTGCTAAGTTTCAAATGTAAACAAATATGGCTGTTGTGCTAAACAAAAATTAGGCTTAGCCACACTTAAAAACCTTTTAAATTGTTGATAATTCCTCAATTATTGCATGCAGATTAACTAAAAGCATAAAAACCCTAACCGGAAGATAAGAACAGCATAATTCAATCATTTTTAAAGCAAAAAATGCACAATTTGCACACATATAAGAATAAGGAAACTGAGCTCACTGAGCTAAGTAACAGAGTCGATATATATATAATTTCAAAAATTTTAACAAACAGTTTCACTCAAATAAGAACTCCACAACATACGTCCCTCAATAATTCCTAATCACTCCCACTCCCATAAATTACATCACACAAGTCTCACCGATTGATATAATTCAAAGCCCACGCTGCCGATAAAGAACTTCGGGAACACAACCCTTCTGAGTCAGACGCGAAGAGAACACTTTGCCCACTTCCCACTAGAAAGAACATAAGTTAATTAATGCTTTTTTTTGGCATTTTATATCTTCATGTGCATTCCCTTTTCTTATTATATATATTTTAATTTCAATTTTTATTTTTTATTTTTTGATTTGTTTTTGCAAAGTTTGCATTATATTTCTTATATTTTGTAATTTTCTAATGTTTATTTTAATTACTTTGAGTTCTATTTCATAATGCCAATTTCCAATGTTTAATTTTTACAAATAGTTTTGAATTAAAATGCATAAACACGAGGGTGTAGGGGGACAATTACTCGAGTAATTATCAATTTTATTGCAGAAACTGATTTTCACTCAAAATTGAAGTAGCGAAAATACTTAATTCTTTGGTGCTCTGCATTGGTTCTTGATCTCTTCTATTCACGGAAATATTTGACCTGGCTTGAATTGCCGGTTTGGCATCGCCTTATTGCTCGAGTAAAGGACGAAACACCTTCGTGTTTATTTCTTAATTATTGTTCATTGAACGGGAGTTGGTTTGTTCCCCTTGAAAAGTCAACTAATTTCCGATCAATGACAAGGATTACTTGCTTTTAATTTATTTCTTTTTACAATTGAAATTTTGTTATTCATGATTTAATTCAAGTACCCGTTAAACATTTTTAACAATTTACATTCAAGTTACTTTAAAACAATTTTCGAAATGGAACTTACTAACTATGAATTCACTCTTTTAAGATAATTCTACTAAAATTAATCTTAGGAGATAATATAATCAATGTTTCTTTAGTAAATATATTTATACTTTTGGTACGGCCGATTGCAACCAAAATGGAAGGTGCACATCTACATGTTATAGCAGTCCTATATACAAAATTTCAACGTTCTGAGGTTACTCGTTTCTGAGTTATGCCAGATACATACATACATGTGTACGTAAGTACAGACGCCACGAAAAAACCTCTTCAGAATTCATTTTAAATTAGTTTTATATTTTTTTTGGTGGAAGAGTCCTTTATTCTGTCTTTATGTGCAAATTTCACGCAAAACCATCGTTAAATTGCATTCGATAGCGGTCAAAATGGATATTTTCGTTGAAATATAACACCCGAAATTTTTCGCGATTGAAAAATTTTCTTTTTACTTCGTACAAGGAAGTAAAAAATTAATTTAAATCTTTGGAAAGATTACTTTCTTTGACATCCAATAGAAACGTTCAATTAAGAAAAGACATGATTATTTGAATTAACTATACCTGGATCCTTGTTTCAGCTCTGAACGCCACGCTCTTAATCTTCTTAAAAGAATTTAGTATTCCATGTTTAATGTTCATCTATTGTAATATTCCTGCCTTTACTTCCAATGTCTTTGCGTTTATATAAAAACATACTGGAAATTTAAATTATTATTCAAATTATTGTTACAAATTATCATGAAAAAATGGGTTACCGGAAACTAGAAAAGCAAATTTCGATTGAAGTATATTGATTTGCCTCACCCGATCTAGACCCTAGAAAACTTCTTATTTATTTCTTCAGCCTTCGTATTCCCGAATTTATACTGCTGAACCACATTTTAATACTTGAAGCTTTTCGATGTATTTTATAGCCCTTAATATGTTTTAATTCTACTGTAAAGTTCTGTCCGATAATGTTATTTCTGATTTCAATACGCAAGCATGTATTCATTTGAGATAGACATCGTTATATAACTTTATCATTGCATTTATACAAGTGTGCTCAACTAAATTAACTAAAATGAAAATATCTCATATCATTATTAAGTGATTATTATTATTATTAAGTAAGACAATCGTGTAAACATGACTATTAATAATATACTTCCTTTACTATACACTATTTTGTAGAAATGCTACAGAAGCATTTCAAAATATAGTGAACGTTTTTGGTGCAAAGGATAGTTCGAAAAATGTGAAGCAAGTGATTTCGATTTTAATAATAAGCCATCCTCTGAGTGGCCATCTTTAATCAATGACGATATTGTCAAGACCATGGTAGAGCAAAATCCTTTTTGACAACTTCGAAGACTGGAAAAGCTTAACTCAGCTCAACAAACCATTTCGGGCCATATTCAGAAACTAGAATCGATCTAAAAATATTCCACATGTGTGTCTCGTGAGTTAAGAGAGAAAATTTACATGACCGGAGTCGTCATCTTAGGCATATCTCTGTTTACTCAAATAAAAAAAAATTCTTCTTGGATCGGATACTAACTGCTGATGAAATGTGAATTACCTACCAGATCAATGTTAGGAAAAGAGCACAGACAACCTGCACTCGGCCACCTCTAAACAGAGTCTTATAAGAGAATGCTGTTTATATAGTGGAAAGTCAAAGGGTCAATACATTACCAGCATTTAAAACTTAACGAAAATCTCTATTAGGAACGATACTGACAGCAAATGGTTGATTTAAAGAAAGCAGTCAAACAAAAGTCTCGGCCATGTCTATAAAGTGAATCATTGCTTTTCCTAATCAAGTTGCCATCTAATATCTACTTATCTACAACGAACTACCTCATTATTTAGTCACAAGTTAGTCGATCAGGAATTGAATCAGATGCTACAAACATCAGTGGAAAATTTATACCTAAATTGGATTTCGATCAAAATCTACAAAATTCAAATAAACGTACCTGCTTATTTGCAACTCCAAACGTTCTAACATCTGGTAAAAAGGGAGTGTAGAATTTATTTCGGCAACATTTTCAATGCTTAGAAGAAAAACAGACGCAAAATATCCTACATCATTTCAACTACTCATGCCTAGCGTTTCTGAAAGTCGTTAATCTTTGTTTATAGAATGTATGCTCCAAGTATGTACGCTAGAAAATCACTATTTGGACTTCCACTTTTCCTAATAACACTCTGTCAGTTCAACACTAAGAATTTTATCTTAGTGTAAGCATACTCAAGTTCATTTCCCAAGGAAATAAAATCATAAAATGGTTGCTTTTAAATCGTTGAGTTTGTTACTCAAAAATTCATTAAAGTTTTACAAAATATGAAATCGATCATAAAACAAATTTCAAATTTGATCTTCCACATTCCCATATTCGTAGGAGGATTACGTGTCATTCAAAATTCAATGGCTCTACGTACCGTTGTTTTATCACAATTCGAGAAATATACATACATTTATGCAGATTTTTCATTATTTAATTTCTTCAAACATAATTCAGAACTCTAACATTGGGTGGCAACAGTTTGAAAAGTGAAACGGACATTTATAGTGATTCAACGCAAAATCGCAAAACGAAAACAATAGTCCTTCAGAGACAAAGCCCCTTTGGACTAAAAAAATGAACCCCTACAATCTATTCTGTTTTATAAATATTTTTAACAATATCTTCATTACTTCAAATTCAATTTTTCCTTAATATTCACTTGGTTCGGGAATTCAAACATTACCATTGAGATAAAAAATTTCACTACAAATATCTTAGTTATTGTTTATTTTGATTCAAATCTTTTAAAAAGTATGTTAAGAGATATGCAGAACCGAGTTATTTCTATTGATTTCCATAATTAACTTTTATATTGCTTTCTAATGCAGTTTCCTGAAGCAAACTTTGACTTTCACTTAACTGTCTTCAGGGAATTTAAATGAATTTTTCATTATATTTATTTATAAGTAAATAATAATGCCTTTCCTAAAATATGTAACTGTATTCTTCTATGATGTTTAACTCTAATTTTTATTTCTTTCAGACGCAAAGAAATTAATTTCTTTACGACATAAAGCATTTGGCAATATTCGTACAAAAATATTGATTCTTTATTTTAATTTCACTCTTTTACGCTATTAATTTTAACGATATTTCAAAGCTGAAAACTTATTTCTTTCTTAATGAAATTCTACTCATTTTCATTCGTTAATAGTAATATACGATATTTTAAATCGAATTCAGTTTACGATGGGAAAAGATTGTCATAAATTTTGATCTTAAACCAAGAAACATTTATACCGAACTGGGATAAACTGGTACTTAGAAAACGGCCATTTATTACATTCAATTTAATGTATCTTATTTCAAATATACATTTAAACTACTGGGATGTCGTCGTTTCCGAACGCTTCACAACAATAAGCTCTTGCATTTATTTTCATTTCTCGGTTGTCTGACAGCAAAAATCTTTTTCTCTCGTGCATCTTTTGCTTCGCGTGCTATAGCTTCATCATCTTTGTACCTGAATGTAAGCTGAAATATATTTTTTAGTTTATATGCGGCAACTCTGCTGGGTCTGCAGTTTCTCAGTGTCGTACTTTCTGCAAATGTGCGTAGTGTGCTTTTGATTTCGGCATTTTCTAAAAGAATGAAAAATGAATGATTGCTCAATTGCGTGCGATTATTCAAAGGAAAGGTGACATTCTACATCATTTAAATTCATAATACTTATAATTACTTAGAATTATAAGGGGTTTTAGGATTAAAATTATAAGGGGTTTTAGAAATTAAAATGGGGTTTTAGAAAAGCATTTTAGTTATATTTAAGAAGGTCTGCTTTAGCTTTAACTCTTATGGCTATGTGTTTCAAGAAATAAGTTTTGATTTTTAAAAAATGGGTTCATTTTATATATATAGTACATAAACACAAAAAATTACATACATTTATGTAAAATATAAAAAAAATAGGATGGCTTTCCTCGAACAAGCAAATTTTAATTAACTTTCTGCAATGCAGGATCTTCCTCCCAGACCAGTACTTTCGAGAACATTCCAGCCTATTACGTAAGCGCTTCTATAAATAACGAAGTCGTGCCATTTTGGATCAGATTGCTTCTGTCCTCCTGCGCTACAACATTTCGCTGCTGCTTAACCCATCTTTACTTTGTTAGAATAGTTATGACGCACAAAGTCTAAATTTAATCGTAATTAGTTTAAATCACTATTGAATATGTAATTTGGAGAATTTCATCCAAAGTAAAAATTATCTGCGGAAAAATTTGAAATAAAGACATGAATAGTAAAAGGTTAAATTCTTCTGTGTCGTTCTTGGATCCAAAAGCTTCACTCATACGCCCGACTGCTAAAATATGATATATATGTTACGGTGAAACACTGAAATCTGGAGAATGTCGACTTTCACCGGTGAATGTCAACATTCACATTTTCGCTTGGTGTATGTCCGAAATATTTTCTAAATATTATTATTTCTGACTTACACCGGCAAATGTCGACATTCACCATGTACTAATGGTGAATGTTGAACATATAAGAATATTATATTTTCTTCTCCGTAATTCAGTCGCGAAAAAACGCACTTGAGATTTAAAATGAGAACTTAAGAACTTAAAACACGCAGTAGATTCAAAATGAGAAAGGAAAATAATAGAAGTTAAAAACTTACTAAATTATGTGATTCAAATCTTATTTATTGCAACAACTTAAACTATTATGACACATTGAACTGCAGAAGAGGCTCTTGTTTTTACAGCTGCATTTATTTGTGGAACACTTCCTTTTGCAATGACAGCGTGTACATATACTCCTCTCTTTTCGACGTACACCAGAGCATATCTGTGACTGTCGACATACACCGGTGAAGGTCAGAATGTACAAGAATGTAATGAACTATTCGATCTTTCACCGACGTATTTGGTGAATGTTGACATTCTCCGGTGAAAGTCGACATTCTCCAATTTCGGTCTTTTACGGTAACATATATATATAAGTGCTACTCAGTCTTTAAGGTATGCCTGTAGTTATGCGATGCATCACAAACATTTTCAGATACATGCATGTTTGAACATCCTTGAGTTAGTGTTAATAATTTTAATGATTCGAAAAAAAAAACCTGTTTTATTCATAGTTCTATAAACTGATACTAATTCAAAAGATATTCGCAAGAAAAAAATAATAGTAAATATTTTACGTTGTATTTTTATCACTTTGCAATAACTACTGGATGAATGGTTAAAACAATTGAGCACTAAGGTATGCGGCTTTAATATAGGAACAAGGTTTCTTTTTGACACTTCTTCATGCGTAAAGCGTGTCGTCTTCACCATACAGCAGTTATTTTCTCCGCCTTATTTAAAATATGTTCACGTAAAAGCCTTCATTTGTGTGCATTTTATGATGCGAAATCCATTAAATGTAAATGAAGTAAGGGGGCGGGAATTGCCGGACTCGACCGTCTTCCCAGCTGTCGTTGCCATGGTTACGAAAGAAGTCAAGAGGCAGAAAATGACCTTGAAATGTCTATTGTAAAAGTGACAGACTATAGTAGTTTATTCCGATCTCGATTCCCTACAAATGTCTAGCTGCGAATTGTTTACTTCACATAATGTGAATACTGGCCGTTTTTCCTTGGAATATTTTCCACGAAGATATCATTTATAAATCGTGGGCGAGTAGATAAGAGCATTGAACTCTATTAAATTAACTTAGTTTCTAATAAGACTCAAAACGCTAGCTGCATCTGCATTTCCATGATTCTTCTGACGCGTAGCGTAAATGCGAGACGGTAAGGCTTCTCTTCCATGATAAATAATCCTTGTGTCTTAGATATAATCAACCAAGAACTGCTCTTAAGTCAGATAAGTACTATGCACTAATAAGTTATTCCATCAACCATATTTTCAAATTGTTTAGCAAAAAGATGGAGTTTTCTTTAAGAGGAAAGCTTATTTCTTCCGTAAGGTCATTTACTTTTCTAAAGATTTATTATTTTAATTTAAAGTATACCTTCTTGTCATGCTCCTGTACCAAAAGAAACAAGAAATTATTCAAATTAAGTACGCTAAATGGAAATGATTAAAGAAAGTTAACAATTAAGTGTACAGTATAAGATTAACTGCTGTACTGACACCCTTCCAGCCGGCGTGTTCCATTTCTGAATGAGTAAAGCAAGTCTTATTGTCCAAGGAAAATTGAAACTGGATGTTAGTTCATGTAATTACTTTAAAGTTCGCTAATGAAAGTAATTCGTTTCCGTTAAATTTGAATTACGGTTAATTTAACTTACAATTTATTTAAAATAAAACAGGCTTGTTTTACTTTTCATTTTATGTATTCAGTTCTGTATTCCTCTGTTATATCTAGCATATTTTTATTTATTTGAATTTCTAAATTTTAAGTTTTATGAAACAGTGGATTTACAAATTTTAGAAATGAAACTAGAAAGATGTAAGTATAAATCAGAATTTACTATTAGTCCAGAAGGGCTTTGTTCCTGAAGGACTATTGTTTCGTTTTGCGATTTTGCGTTGAATCACTATGAATGTCCGTTTCATTTTTCAAACTGTTGCCACCCAATGTTAGAGTCCTGCATTATATTTGAAGAAATTAAATAATGAAAAATTTGCACAAATGTATGTATATTTCTTGCATTGTGATAAAACTGAGAAAACAACGGAACATACAGTCAACTAATTTTGAATGACGTAATCCACACGAATATGGGCATGTGGAAGCCCAAATTTGAAATTTAGAATTAGTTTTATTATCGATTTAATATTTCTAAATCTTTAACGAATTTTTCATTAACAAACTCAAGGATTTCAAAGCGAGCAATGGCAACGTTGTACAGAAAAATCATTTTTATCTCCAGCGCGTGAGACTGCGTATCGGAAATTCTAAAGATATGCTCAATTTAAAACTATTTTGCGATATTGCTCTTGAATTGAATTTAATGGTTTAAGTGCGAAGAACAACGTGATATTTAATAAATAAAGGTAACAGATGTTTTAACACAAAATGTTAAAAAAATGCCCCTTTGGACGTAATTTAAAATCTGAAACGTTTCAGACTTTTTTTGTGACTTTTTATCATCAGTTCAGTTTATCATATCGCATTAGTCAATTAGTCAAACCACAGTATTATCTTAATTCGTAAAACATTACAGCTGATTGAAAGAAGAAAATTAAAGACGTAGAAGAATTAAATGAACAGGGAGGGGAAAGGCTTCAGCAGGTATACCATTTATAAAAAACCTGATGTGGACGCCACGTGACTTCCTTGTGCTGCCTATTAAATTATACATAGTTTTGGTGCATTTCATTTAAACTTATTTCCTGTAATTTCATTTACGTATTTTCAGGAAATAATCAAAGTTTAATTGCAGAGTCATTATAATTTTTTTTTGGAAGCAGAAGAAGTGAAAAATGAACAATGCCTTCGCCGGGACTCGAACCCCGGCCTCTCGATAAGCGCCGAGTGTGCTGGCTATTACACCACGAAAGCATACTAAGAAGGCGGGAGAAATACCTTAAATACCCCCTCTTTTAAAGTGCGAGTTAGAATTAGAGGACTCAATCGCCAAATCCTGGTGGTGGAGAAATATCATCCACCACCTTTCAAGTTCCGGCGCCACTGTAGAGTCGTTAGGAATTTCTCTTCTGAAGAGAAGAAATGAAAAATGAGCAATGCCCTCACCGGGATTTAAACTACCGACCTCTCGATACGCGCGGAGTGTGCTGGCCATTACACCATGAAGGCACGCTTAGACGGCGAAAGAATATAATATAATATAATATAACCTTATATAATGAGTCTGTATTTTAATATTTAGAGTGTTTTTTTCTAAATTATTTGTCGCACTTTGGAGAAAGAAAGCCAGAGTAATCTGAAACTGGTATTCATTAAGATATTTCAGAGGAGTTTATAGAAGTAATAGAATACAAATTATTTTTTGTTAAAATCCCATTTCATATAATTTACAAATCTTCAAAGCAAACCAGTAAAATTCTAGCTAAATTAACTTTATCTTGCTGGCTAGCTCTTTACTTGAAACGTGAAGCAACTCTTCCCTAAGTTCAAACTTTATCAATTCCATTTCATATAATTTACAAATCTCCAAAGTAAACCTATAAACTTCTATCTAAATTAACTTTATCTTGCTAGCTAGAGCTTTACTTAAACTGTGGAACAACTGTTCCCTAAATTCAAACAGTATCAATCCCATTTCATATAATTTAAAAATCTCCAAAGTAAACCTGCAAACTTCTAGCTAAATTAACTTTATCTTGGTAGCTAGAGCTTTACTTAAACTGTGGAGCAACTGTTTCCTAAGTTCAAACTTTATCAATCCCATTTCATATAATTTACAAATCTCCAAGTAAACCTATTTAAACTTCTAGCTAAATTAACTTTATCTTGCTGACTAGATCTTTACTAGTGAGCAACTGTTCCCTAAATTCAAACTGTATCAATCCCGTTTCATATAATTTAAAAATCTCCAAAGTAAACCTGTAAACTTCTAGTTAAATTAACTTTATCTTGCAAGATCTTTACTTGAACTGTGAACCAACTGTTCCCTTCTTTCAAACTGTATCAATGACAAGACATTGGAAAGGTGAAAGAACCCTATTATTTAACTCAAAAAGTAATTTTAGGACGGCACTTCTGGTGCTCACAAACTTAGCTATTACTTTTGGCTGCAACTCAAAATAGAAATACAAAATTAAAACTAAGTTAAATAATCAACTGATCTTTCTACCATTTGCGAAAAGAAATATCTTTCTGTCAGGAAATGGAAATGAGGGAAAACAGAAAAGATAAACACAAACTAAAGCACTACTAAACAAACATGGTTAGTTTAAAACTAAAAAAAAAAAAAAAATCTGAAATGTTTCAGATTTTAAATTACGTCCAAAGGGGCGTTTTTTAACATTTTGTGTGTTACCTTTCTTTATTAAATATCATGTTCCTCGCACTTAAACCATAAGATCCAGTGCAACAGCAATATCGCAAAATAGTTTTAAAACGAGCATATCTTTAGAATTTCCGATACAGAGACTCACGCGCTGGAGATAAAAATGTTTTTTCTGCACAACGTTGCCATTGCTCGCTTTGAAATCCTTGAGTTTGTTAATCAAAAATTCGTCAAAGTTTTAAAAAATAGGAAATCGATCATAAAACAAATTTCAAATTTCAAATTTGGTCTTCCACATGCTCATATTCGTTGGAGGATTACGTTATTCAAAATTCGATGACTCTATGTACCGTTATTTTATGACAATGTGAGAAATATACATACATTTACGCAGATTTTCATTATTTAATTTCTTCAAATATAATGCAGGACTCTAACATTTTATGGCAACAGTTTGAAAAGTGAACCGACATTTATCCGTCCGACGCAAAATGCCAAAACGAAACTAATAGTCCTTCGGGACTCAAGTCCCTTTGGACTAATAACATTCTTTAAAAGTTTCACTGTATAAATCTTTTAGAACCTTGTAAACATTTTTCATGTAAACATTTTTGTACTATTACATCCTTTAGTAAGTAACGGTAATAAGATTATTAATTTTAAAATAATTTATGCCTTTTAATATCCGTTTCTATTAACATGTATATTATAATCCATAATATAAATCTACGTTACAATAAGCTAAAACCTTAAATGTTTGAGAAGAATTAAATTAGAATATGATTTAAATCCATGATACATAAAATAAATAACCCCTTTAAATAAAATTTGAGAAAATTCTTCTAAAGCTTTATTAAGATATAAAAATTATTTTATGCTGCCTAAACTTTTTTTTAATCTGGTAATAACAAGTAAAAAACAACTATTTTTAGGCTAATACTCGCAGCGCAAGTATATATTTGATCATGAAAAACTTCCTGCTATATTTTGAGCCTTTGAATAAGGATTACTGAAGAAAAGAATTAAGCGAAATATCAGAAAATTAAATCTCTGATGAGTTTTTCTTTGTATTTGCGCCCCTATGTTTATCTAATGAATTAATTAAAATGTGATTTAAATAGAAAAAAGCAATAATAATTTAGAGAACACGCTAACGGGTAGAGGATTTCATAATATGCTTAAAATACCTGAGAAGTGAAAAAGAAAAGTTATCACATTCTGTAAAGTGTCTGTTTCTGCAGTGCTTTAAACTCCTTTCTAACAGCGGTTTTAATTTTCTATTAATTTTGATGCTTCTGTAATGCTAATCTCTGCTTTATTATGGTGACAAGAAATATCATTTGCGAGTAATTTTCCAGAAATATATTTCTAAAGTCTTTCTTACTTACAGAATTTGAAGATATTTTCCAAGAATAATGAAATGCGAGGGCTTTGCTTATTTTTTTAACTTGCACCAAATGTTAACAAGTACTATAGATAGTGATGACAATATACTTATTGGTATTTCTATCTACTATAGATAGAAGAACTACAGATAGTGATGACAATATACTATACTATAGATAGAAGAACAGCAATGATGACAATATACTGTTATGTTATTTTCTTCCTTTACGTTCGTACGGAGTTCGTAGATTTGGAGTGAATAACGACGACACTTGATGAAGTATCGAAACACACTTTATTTACCAATAATTCTCAGGACAGCTCCAAAATCACTTTTACAGTCGTCGAACTGTTATGAACAAGCTGACACGTTCAGCGACACAGCCTTCACACTGTCAGGCAATAACGGTGGAGACAGCTTCACTGCAAAGCACCAGAGTACAGCTTCCGACTCTGTTTGGTCGTTCTCGGAACTCCACGTATTCTCGAGTCTCTCCACGCGATGCACTCGACGATACACAAGAGTATAGCTCTCGACTCAGCACAGGCTAAGACAAAACTCGACGATGCACTAAAAGACTCTCTCGATGCACTCGACGACCAACTTGGCGCTAGACTTCGAGACACTCGATGAGAGACACACACTAACTGACCGCAGACCAGCAGGGTTTATATAGCTTTTGGCTTGTGTTCGAGAACATTCTGGGCTAAACCGGTAAGAATTCGTTCCAGAAGGTTCTCCATCCGTCCATGGTATGTCGCCAAACGGGCGATTTCTCGCCAAATGTGGCAACCCTGACTTCTTCGCTATTTATGGCACCCCTAAAACTGCTTTGTGGGGAAGCTATCTCACCGCGCCTGTACATTCGTAACAATACTATACTATAGATAGTGATGACAATAGGCAAATATTTTTACTTTTAACAGCAGTTAAATTACGCTATCAGCATTTAATTATACAAGGTATTGCTCTATAGACGTATGTCAAGTAAGAAGAATGAACGAGATATGAATTCTTTCTGTGGGCGGAACCTCTACCACTGGAGACTAGATACCATCAGTTAAACAGCTGTACCACCGTTACGACTTCTCAGCTTTATTGCTTAACTGATGGGGGGATTAGGTGAATTTTGAAAAATTAAAAGTCAAGGAGTCTTCAGTCTATAGTCAAGAGTTAAAATAAAAGATATATAGAAAGTCTGAATTTGAAGTGTTTAATGAGACTAGTCTTTTAGTCTCAAATAACTGAAGTCTTTGATAATCATAATTCTTGACATTATTGGAACTATGCACTGATTGATGTAGAAGAAGGACTGAGGAGATGGAAGGATATGATGTTGTAGTCTAACAAATAAAGTACATGGTAGTTGACGATGCTATATATATATATATATATATATATATATATATATAAGTCTATGATGATGTAGATGATGGATGAAAAAAGAGATGATAATGAGGATAGGTGACGAAGAAGTGTAATAATGAAATGCGAGGGCTTTGCTTATTTTTTTAACTTGCACCAAATGTTAACAAGTACTATTGATAGTGATGACAATATACTTATTGGTATTTCTATCTACTATAGATAGAAGAACTACAGATAGTGATGACAATATGCTGTACTACAGATAGAACATCAGATAGTGATGACAATATACTATACTATAGATAGAAGAACAACAGATAGTGATGACAATATACTGTTATGTTATTTTCTTCCTTTACGTTTACAAAGACGATGGTAAGATAAGATATGAAGTACTGTGCAGAAAATGAATGTCTACCACTGATGAAAAAGCACGCTATCATATTTGTTTTCATCTGTGGCTGGAAAGCTACTTAAATTCTTTGAATTAGTGAAATAATCCAGAAGCCCTGCTTAAAACTAAAATCTTCTTTCCTATTACAAACGATGGATGTATTTACTTCATAAAATCTGAAATCAACTGATTTAAAGATTCTTCAACTGCTTTCATATTTTATTTTTAATCTGCACAGCGCTCAACGCATAACTTCACCCATGATGGTAAAAGTTACCATGAAGTTCAAAGGTAATTTTATATCTTTTCATTAAGTGTTTAACGCAACTCTTCTATACTTCCAAACACGATGCGCATAGGCAAAACCTTGCTGAACGCTAGTTTCGATGCACCGTTATTTTATATATTGCTTTATGGCAGTCTTCGGTTAATGTATTATGCAAAAGTATCCAAAAATATGGAAATTTGTGTTGCAACAGGGGAAACCAACTGAATCGGAAGGTTGGAGGATCTTGTACGATAATTCGCTAAAGCTATTAATAAATTTTTGAATATGCAAAACATCCAACACTACAGTGTTATGTTGTTGTGATTTCTCTCAGTTAATTCAGAAGTCAAACAACAAAAATCAGCGTTATATTTACAAACTTTTCACAGGACTAGTTTCGATGGTTTTACCGAACCACCATCCTCAGCAGCAAAACCGCAAATACAAAATGGTCTCAGTTGTTTGACAGTAACATTAGAGCAAGCCCACGAAATTTATCGTGGCAAAGAGAGCAAGATTGCGCCTGTCTTTTGGCAACAGCCTCGAGCACCATTCAAGTAACAATATGAGCTCAGTTCCGCGCCCACTATGGTAATCACCGCCGCTATCCATTATCCCGGTTGGGTGGCACTACTGAATAGAGCCATAGAAATATGAATACAAGGTATGCAAATGAAAGTAAGCTGTAGAAATTATTATGAAAAATAACCTGGTAAATATCGTTTTATGTTAACTTAGCAATGAATAATAAAGAATATTATCACAGCATCATTCATAATTTCAAACAACAGCCCGATAATACGATTTTTATATTAGATGCAGAATTATATTTTGATTACCTTGTATACTGAGAATCTTTTTAAATGATCGAGTTCCAAAAGAATAAGATAAGTAAGTGTATTAATTATGTTTCTAAAATTTTCTTTTAAACGCGATGCATTTTCTTTTCATATGCAACAAGAAGCATGGTCTACGCCAACGCTGTACACTCTGAGCTGAGTCGCCAAATTCTAGATGGGCGTTTTGCAAGCTATGGTAAGCAAAAATTGTCATAAAAACACGTAGAAGGAAAAGCGTAGTTCATTAACCAGAGAACGACAAAAACTGGTACCCGTGAAAAATTGCCAAATCTTCAATAAGCAACAGTAAGCAACAGAATAAAAAAAATTATTGATTTGAAATGTATATGCATGAATTGTGTACTAATTACTCGAAATGCAAACTATCAGCGATGAAGCAAATAATAACAGTATAATAGTGAACCCGTTCTAAGAACCCAAGGGTGTGCAAATACTTAAGAAAATATTCTCAAACCACTGGTGTTGGAGGGCGTATTGTATACCGACGATAAACTTAAAATTTTGCTTTCCATTAAAAAAGGCCTACATATTCGAACGGGGTCCTACAATGCGACTTTCTCATGCAATTGGTTTGCTACCGTAACTTGCGACTCCGCAAAGGAAGGATGTTCCATGCCTCAAACATACAGAACCATACATAAGAAACATACCAGCGCAACCTCTAACATACAGAACTATACGCAGTAAAATTACATCGACAGTCAAGAAGAGCATGGACGACGCTGGAGGGTAAACGACCACACTGTTAGTGAAAGATGGGAAACTATAATAACAAGAGCTGTTTCCAACAATCTGCCCCAGACCTGGCTGTGGCCATCTTCGGACTGACCACAGGCCAAGTCTACCTCCAGAGGCATCTCCATAAAATCGGTTTCAGCTCTCTCATATCCCCCCTATGTACCTCAGAACAAGGTAACGCTGGTCAACGCTATGGAAGTAGAAACCTGAGAAGACACAATGGAACCACAGTCACGGCTAATACTGGAAGGCGTGGTATCGAATGGCTGACCTGCCAAAGAAGGGCGTTGGCTGAAGAAGAAGAAGTAACTTACACTAGGATGCTCTTAAAGACTCCGTTATTCCATCGACCGTGGACCGTATTAACTAACGTGTAGCTTAAAGTTCCGAGTTTCAAAGGAAAATCTGCATACGAAGTCTTGAATGCAAATTTTAAAATATTAAAGGTCATAAACTTAAAAAAACGCAATTGCAAATTTTTCAAAGTTCATTATTTTCAAATTTTTAAGTATATTTCGGCTTTTCGAAACTTTAAATTTTCGAGATGTTAAAATATGATCTAAAATTATCAAATAGCTACATTTTTAGCTAAATTATTTAGATTTTATACTTTTGAAATTTTGATAGTAAGTTCTGAGAAGTATTTATGTTACGTATTTTTTCATTTATTTATTCAAGTGTTACATAACAAACTTTGATTCTTGCTCCCCTAAGTAGAAAATGAGTGAAGGAAATCAAAACTTCAGTTAGGACTTAATTAATAGGATAACAGGTGTACCAATTTGTCTAATGTATTTCAACCAAAGTTCTTTTAAAAAGAACCGATATGATCCGCTTTAACTACTTGTTCTTTATATAACACATACGAGGAACTTGGGTTTAAAACGCAGATTTGGGGCGAAATACATGCATCGATATATTTGATTTTCAAAGAAGTAATTTATATCCTGCAGTTCGCAAATGTCGATAACGAAATGCGAAAGAACTTTCACGCATTCGTGCTTTTGAGTTTCGTGAGTGAAATTCTGCCAATACACTGAGCTCGAAACAAAATTTGAAATAGTTTGTTATCAGTTTAACAAACTTAAAGTTTGTTTTCCAAAACTTCATTTTAACCATTTGGTGAGCATTAAACTATGGCAATGATTCTCAAAGAATACTTTTCTGCAATCCGGAAGTTTCAAGTCTAAAGAAAATAACGTGTTGTCATTATTACTGCAATAGATCATATGTCGAAGACGTTATGTTTTTCACATAACACGCCATTTAATAAAACACTAGCAAGCCCGCCAGATAAACGGGCTGTGGCCAAAGCAAAATGTATGAGTTCTCTGTATACCTGAAAAGAAAATGTATAAAAACATTTCAGTATGAATGAAATCATTTCATTCTTTCCAAGCAATAACCAATCCGTAAATAACATTTTGCTGCCAAACCAAGAAACGAAAACATTTGACAATTCAGGTTAATATCTATGACGTCATCATTTCAAATTATTGTAATATAACAACATTTTCTCATTATTGATAAAATAATTAACTATGCAATAATATTTTGTGTCAATTATACTAACCCGAAACAAAAAAGTTGCCAACAGCAGTTATTTATTTAAAATGCTGGCATTAACGAACACTTTTCGACATGTAGTGACGTCACGAGCCATCGTGTGATTTCTTCAACGTCAGAATATGACATTGTATAATAATAATATGTTCAATGTTCGGCAGTGTTATTTTTATTTCACATTTTGTAATCTATGCAATTATTTGATTAGCAAACTCTACGATTTAAAAGCGAGCAGTGGCAACACTTCTCGAAATAAAAGCAGATATTTATCTTCAGTGGGCGAGACTGGTGCCACTTGAAAAAGTGAGGGCGAAAATTAGCGTTTTCAGAGTTTTTAATTTATATTTATTCAATATATTTTTTATATATAAATATATGTTTTTTATTTAATTAAGTTATATTAAGATAAGAATAGTCGAAATGGCTAACCACGAATTTTTGGAATCCGTGGGGGGGGGGGCTGCCTCTCTCGAAATTCAACTCCTCGCCGTTCCGGAGGAGATAATGCCACAAAAAACTAACGCGCATAGGTTTTAATAGTATTGATACTGACATCTATCTAGTGACAGTCACATATAGCAGAAAAAGAAGAAAGAGTACGAAGATGCGAAGATGTACGTTAAAAACTGGAGATAATGCACTTTTCTAACAAGCAGTATCTTAGGAGAAGCCTTTGCTCATATATCATTATAACTGGTCCTATGGAACACTAAATTAAAAGAAAAGCAGCAAATGTACAGTCCACTAAGGTAATGAACAGTTATCACTGAATAGATCACTGTCGTATATCATTTAACTGGCTGTTACGTTTAAAAGTCAGAGTCTGACAGGTAATTAACTGAGAGCTGCGGTTTTTGCAGAGTTTATTGAAAATAGACATCATCATCAGGGTTTTATGATCTTTAAAAATATTTAAATCACAGTTGATTATATATCTACTCTACTCGGGGAAAAGAAATATTAGCAATGATGTGGAATTTTTTGTTTTGCCTGTAACAGTTTTCTATTAGTTTTTTGTGCCGTCACGTGATAATAAAGGTGTGTACGAAACATTATTTTGTCATTTGTAAATATAGCATTCTTTTGGAGTCTAAAAAACTATATTCCACAAATACGCTTTCAAAAGCCAGTTTCTGATCGAAACAATATGTTATAAAGATATTTTCTCACCCCTTCTAACATGCCTTCGTGGTGTAACGTAGCACATTCGGTGCGTATTCGAAGAGTCCAAATCCCGGCGAGGACTTTGCTGATTTTCGTGTCTCCTGCTTCAAAAAAACCTGAAAGTCTCTATAACTGGCTCCCGAACTAAAAAGGTGGTTGACAATAATACTTCACCACCAGGATTTGGTGACTGGGTCCAATAATCCTCAGTCGCTATTTAAAAGACTTTCTTCCCGCATGCCTTCGTGGTGTAACGGTAGCACACTCGACGCGTATTCGATAGGTATAGGTTTGTGTCCCCGCAAGGATACTGTTCATCTTGAATCCTGCTTCAAAAAACCTAATGTCTCTATAACTGTCGCTCGAACTTAAAAGGTGGTGGACAATAATTCTTCACCGCCAGGATTTGGCGACTGAGTTCCCTAATATCCAATCGCCCTTTGAATAAGGTATTTTCTCTCTTCTTCCAGCTTGCCTTCGTGGTGTAACGGCAACGCACTCGGCGCGTATTCGAGAGAGTCAGGTTCGAATCCCGGCGAGGGCAATGCTAATTTTTCATGTCTCCCGCTTAAAAGAAAAACTTAATGTCTGTGCAAAGTAATAAGTAGAATGTTACAGAATTGCATTGTTCTGAGAATAATTATTAGATATTTGCATGTTCACAGGAATGTTTGAGATGTTGGATGAGCACTGAAATGTGAGTAAGAATTCTACAGTTGAAAATCTATGAGTATAATAAAACCATGTCTTTAATTCTAAATAATTCTTTGCTAAAAAAACGCCATTGATTCAATTTGATTTGATTTGTTATATTTTATTATGACAAAGCATGCGAAAGTTACCTGCTAAAGGAAGTGATATCTTTGTTAAGAACATTTTAAGGGAAACTGACTAATACTCCCGTTACAAATGGGAAAAACAACAAAAACCCCAATGTAACCAATCATTGGCCACAATATGAACCTAGGTCTAACTACTAGTGTTCGGCGTCTGTAAAGAAAGTTGATTATGCAAGAGAAATTACGAATAACTTTAATTTTAAATGCAAACCATGCATTGAATTATTAGTGGCATGTACGACATGCGAATATATGCAGATATTGATTCTAAGGCTTTTGTTTTTATGTCCTATTCTAAGCGTATGAAAATAAAAATAAAAGGAAACCGCGGTAAATAAAACTTCCTTTTCCCACCGGAATTTTATGTCTGCCACAGTTTCAGTTGAGGATTGACTGAATCGCTAATCGAATGCCAAGTTGGTAGAGCTTTTTTCCTTAAACCGGAAACTGTGCATTTAAAATGTTTTTCGCCAAAGACATTCACCTGCAGTAATCCTTTACTTTCCATCGTGCCTCTCTGTTTTCATCCAATCTGAACGCTTCGAGGTGTCGTACAAAATAGAAATATTCAAAATCCTGCAACGAAATGCAATTTAGTCTCTGCTCGGCGTAAGTCTTCGTGTAGATTAGGGACAGGTGATCCCTCGTCCCGACGAGAAAGTTTAAATAACTTGGAGATTCTGATCTTTTTCTTTTTACACAGCGACATGGAAGAAATAACAAACGACGTCATTTTCCTTCGTCTTCGGATTCATTTAAGTGCTTCGTGTCTTTCAGGGCTATATTAAGAAAATTTAAATACGATAAGTATTCTTTCCAGGATAAAACACTTTAAAAGTGTCTGTAATGATTATTTTGATTCAATCGATATAATCGCTCAAATGCTTTGCTTAAAATGTTTTATATGTACGTATACTAAAACATAATTAATTACTGAAGTGAATAGGCAAAGTTTCAGTTTTGCTACTTAGCGTCGTGACTGATAAACGTCTTCAGTGACTATCTTACGGGTATTCCTAATTAACGTCTCTTTTCGTATCTTAAAGTCGGTTTTTTTTCCAAAAGTTGTTAACTTTTTAAGGCTTATATTTCCCAGTACATGCCCTGTGTAGTGTGTGCAACTTTGCTCAAACTGTTTAATGTACAAAACTCATTTAGTGCGCCAAATAAATTAGCTTCATAAGGATTCGTTCAGTTTTATTAACTACTTATTTTATAATTAAGATACAATAACACGCCGAACAAATATTAATTTAAAAGTCAAACAACAAAAATCAGCGTTTTATTTTCCAAATTTTCGCAGGACTAGTTTCGATGGTTTTACAGAACCATCATCCTCAGCTGCAAAAGCGCAAATGATTTGCACTACTTTACCAACTTGGTTACTCTAACTTGCAATTACCCTAACAACTTTACCAACTTGGCAAGTCATTTGCGCTTTTGCAGCTGAGGATGATGGTTCGGTAACACCATCGAAACTACTCCTGTGAAAATTTGAAAATATAACGCTGATTTTTGTTGTTTGACTTCTAAATTAATACTTATTTTATGTTAATATACTTTAATGACTTTCTAGCTTCCCATTTTCGAAACTAGAATGTAAATTTCTAATTCGTGTGAATTGAAATGAGGTAGAAAGGAGAGCGTATTTAAAGGAAGGTTTTAGAGGGTAGAATTACAGCATGCTCTGCCTGCTGAAGGCCATGCTTGCTAACTGATTCTCTTGAGAGCAGTATTCTGAGGCTTTGCGTTACTCTCACCATTAGGCTTCTCACGTCAACTTTAAGCTGTAGACACATTACGCTATTTTGAAGCAGGAGACGAGAAAAATCAGCAATGCCCTCACCGGGACTCGAACCTGGACCTCTTGAATATGTGTCGAGTGTGCTACCTTTACACCACAAAGGAATGCTGGAAGGAGAGAGAAAATACCCCATTTTAAAGGTCGACTGGGGATTTTAGAACCAAATCACCAACTCCTGGTGGTGACGAATTATCGCCCACCAACTTTTTTTTCTTTTAGTTCAGGCGCCACTGTAGAGTCATTAGATTATTTTGAAGCAGGAGCACTGAAAAATTAACAGTGCACTCTCCGGGACTGGAACCTGGACCTCTCGAATACGCACCGTGTGTGCCGCCGTTACGCCCCGAAGGCATGCTGGAAGAAGAGAGACCCCCACTCGCCCTTTAAAAAGGGGAGTATATAAAATATTTTCTCCCTCCTTACAGCACGCTTTTGTGGTCAAACTATATACTTATTTACCAATAATTTCTCAACTAATTTGCCTGTATTAACAAATATAATCTCACCAGAAAAGCAAAGTTGTACTGTATACTTTGTATAAATGTCAGTCAGATAAATCAATAATTTGTGTTTTTAAATTCCAACTATATTGTTTCTAACTCTTTTAAATTTCCGTAACTTCCTAGAAACATAGTTGAACTGTGTAATAACTTATCTTTGAGTCCAAGTGTCTAAACGACAAAGTCCAGAGAATAGTTAAACTCAACCTTTACTATCTCAAACTAAAAATACAGTTGGTCCTTTTCTCGGGCTTACAGAAAATGCCTCCACTTGGGCTGCTTCAAATCAAGATAAGAAAATAAGAAACTAATTTAATTCTAGGCACATTCGATACGGCCGAGCGTAGTTAGCTTAAACAACGAACCAGCCTGACACAATCACGCTCGACTGAGGACTTCTAAACTCTTCTCCTCAAACGTAAGCGAAACTTCCTTTATATACTCTTCCTGCCTCATTTACATGTAACGCGATATTAAAAACTTATTCTGGTAGGAAGTTGTAAGCGAGAAACAATAATTTAAAGGAAAGGTTTTCATAATTAAAAATAACTGTTAGAAAATTAAAATTATCCTTGCACAATAATACTCAAAAATTACTTAAGACTCGTGTCTCTTTTAACCAAGTTAAGCTAATACTAAAAGCTTAATATCTGATTTTTTTCAAAATAAAAGAAACTAACCTTAAACAAATTCATTATTAACACCCCTAATTGAAGGTTACTTAGTAAAATGAATTTGGAATATTTTAATGAATTAAAATAATCTGATTACACAACACAGCTTAAGTGCACCAAAACCTTGCAACAGTCTATGAAATTGTTAATAAAATTTAAGAATTACTTATATATATTTATTTTTAATGAATGAAATTAAAATGTCATCATTTTCACTACGCACGAAATTTGCATCTGAAAACAAATAGCACCCTATTAAAAATAGGAAACTGTTCCACTGCATTTCATATCAAATGTTTCTATGACCTTTTCAGGCGGCTGCGATATAAAAATAATCAAAGTTTTGAGATAAAAAATTCATCCCTTGAACTCGTTAAGAAAAACATATCCTACAAGTGGCAAGTATTTATTAGAAACTAGGAGTAAATATATCTGAAGTACATTTAAAGAAATATTTTGATCAATGCATTTTTCAAACAGCAAGAAGGAAACTAAGTTTCAAGTCTTCCAATGTATAAGGTGACCCAAAAGCCCGTCAACATTTGAACATTCAATAATTCACTAAATAATATAGATAGAGAGTTAAAAACTAATACACATATTTGAACTGTCATGGGTTTTTATTGAAAGCAAAAAAATCTGATGTGTGCACCACATGACTTGTACGAAATATTAAATTATACGCATTTTTTCTTCCATTTCGTTTAAACTTATTGGATTTAATTAAATCTACTTCGATGAAAGCGCATAAACCACAATAGAGTAAATGCATTCTTTAAAATTCATTATATTTGTTTACCATAGCAACACTCTGGCGCTAGGTTCACTTAACAGTATTATATTTCGTTCATATTATAACTCAGAATGCACAAAATTTATATCATTTAAAGAATTATCGAATCGTTGCCACATGTTCTATTCAAATACTATAATAAAGCTAGAATGATGTATAAAATAAATTAAGCAAACAAAACAAAAAAGAAACAGTTTTCACAGATGATTGAATATTTCTCATTCAACTAATTCAGTTCTCACTTCGTGACAAAGCAAAAATACATAAAAATTCCAAATATCTGTATTAAAAATTAAATTACTAATTATTAAAAATTAAATAAATCTCAAACACTTATTCCCTCGAAAAAATTAAATTCCAATTAAGTAAGCATTGGAAAAAAGCTTCCTATGATTCCATATGACGGTCAGGATTTCATTCATCAATGTTTATTCTTATATAAAATTTTCCCACAGCATATTGTTGAACAAATACCTGATAAAACATATCCTGAAATAACTGAACAGCAAAGGAGTAAATAGCACTTTTGTGGCATCAAAACGCAAAAGGGAATCATTTTAAACAAATTGCTTAATTATATCAAGTGCGCACAGATATTTTGATCATCTTGCGGAAATCAGCATTAAAAAACTGTCAAATTATGTAAAGTGTGTAAGAAATATTTTCAAAAGATGGTACTCAATAAAGGATACTAAAAGTCATCTCAAAATAAAATTCTCTAGAATGTAGTAATAACAGCAGAATGTATTAGCTCAGTATTGATGAAAAATGCTAAATATGGTTTGCCATAGAATATTTGGAAATAAGTTATTTCTCTTAAAGCATCCAGCATATTCTTAGGTTTCAATATCACATAATTCAATTACATTATTATTTTGTCTTTACTTTCATTTCTATTTTTGTCATCTTCCAACAGAATGCAAATTTAAGTAACGGATTTAAACATAGAGTGCTTGAGTTCGTTAGATATGCTATAGATTGTTGTGGGAGGAGTTAATTAAAGGGAAAACAGAAACTCACAAACAAATTCGAATCAGAAAAACACAACGAAGTCGAATCAGTGGATCCAAGTCTGTTGAGGAAATTAGTTAAATCTTAAAATTAAAAAAAAAAAAAAAAAAAAAAAAAAAAAAAAAAAAACAGGAAGATATAAATGAGATCAAGACTTACTATTGAGGACACTTTTTATATTTCGAATTATTATTAGATTATCATTACACATCTATGTATTCTTTAGATTATTTTGCCAAATATCAACTCATGATTATATTCTTCTTTAATAATATATGTCACTACAAACATAGGTTCAACCAATTATAGGGCCTCAGAGAATGCGTATCCAATACTCATGGTTACACTCTTACCCATTCTATGACGCCGCAATCATAGCCACTCATAGTATCACTAAAATAATAGATTCAAACAATCACGTAACCTCGGAGATGGATATCAGGACATTCAATGATGCAACAAAACAAAATCTGATGACCGCATGACATCCACATGAACCACATGACTTCCTCGTATGGCCTATTAAATGACACGCAATTTCTGCTACATTTCATTTAAACGTATTTAATCGAATTTCATTACAGATATATTTCTCATTCAATTCATTTAGTTCTCACTTCAAGCCAGGGCAAAGATACATAAAACCTCAAAATATCTTAGAGTTTCTACGCGAAAACAAGCAATTCATCAAGCGGGCTAGAAGGCATATTTATTCGGTGCACAAAACTGAAAGTTTACCTTTGGTACCACTAGGTTAGGTTTAGCCGCACTTGAACAACTTTTAAACTATTGATAAATCTACAACTATTGCATACAGATTAATTAAAGGCATGAAAACCTTAACCGAAACATATCATAATTCAATTTTTAAGCAAAAAATGCGCAATTTACAAGTTATAATAATAAAAAAAGTAAGCTCACCGAGCCGTTATAGCAGTCCCCTATGTGCAAAATTTCAACGCTCTGAAGCTACTCCTTTTTTGAGATATGCGAGATACATACATAGATACGTACGTACAAGGTTACAGCTGAAAACATCGCGGCAAAAACATCGCGGACGAAAACGTCGCGGAGAAAACAATGCAAGGCGAAAACGTCGTGCTACAAAACATTGTGGGAGAAAACATCGCAGTTCTAAAACATCGACGTCGAAAATAAAGCGGTTCAAAAACTTCACAGTTTAAAAAGATCGTCGTCGAAAATATCGTGGTAAAAAATAAAGTATCTACAAATCATCGCATGACGATAGCATCGCAGACATGCTTTTTTCAGTCTATAATAACTGTAAATGGATTTTCCCATAATGATTTGTGAGCGCAAGATGGAAAGAAGGATAATTTTTACTTTCATATTTTTTATTAACTAATAAATTTTTGCTGAGAAAATAAGAAGGAAACTTAAGCATAGAAAATTAATGCAAGTTATAGCACTTAATAGAATTTTAAACCGACATAGCTGACTAACAAAGGCCATTAATAAATAATTTTTTACAAAGTTTTTACTGGTAATTTTTCATGAAGAATATAATCTATAAGTTGCATTTAATTTTCTATGCTTAAGTTTCATTTTTACTTTCATTTTTACTTTTTTAAACGTCATAAAAAAATTCTCTTCTAATTCCATTTTGGGAAAAAGAGTCCTATATTCTGTCCTTACGTACAGATGTCATGCAAAAACATTGTTAAACTGTATTCGATAGCGGTTAAAATGGATATTTTCGTTGAAATATTGTACACGAAATTTTCGCGATTACAATTCTTCCTTTACTTCGCACAAGGAAGTAAAACTTGCTAATTTTTCTTTCGCCCACTCTTGCATACTTCCATCTTTTACGGCTACCTACTATCTGCTCTCAAGGAAGGAAAAAAAGTTCCGACAATCTCCAGGTGTAGGGGTGGGTAAACCTGACCTTGTCCATAAGGCGCGACGCTGTATCAGATGATGGCGTTCAGTGATGTAACTCCATATTACAAGGCAGTCTTTGGCAGCTATCGCTGATCGGTCACGCTGCAAAATCTCCCTGCTGATGAATTGCCAGTTATGTAATTAAAGTGTTTAAGGGTATTCATCAGTAATGTAATTAAAGTGTTTAAGGGGTATCCTGAGTTTAAAGATAAAATTCTTATTTAAATTATTCCGATAATTTAGAACATTCTGATGTTACAAGGATTAGAAGCAGTGCAAACAACGATGAAGTTATCGATGATATTTGTTTTATACAAAGGCTGCAAATGAAAACAAAGAATTAAGACTGGTAAACCCAGCAGCTCTGAATTTGAGTATTTTAATTAAAAATAAAAATTTTCCATCATCACGCCGTTCAGGCATGAAGAAAACGGTACAGAGAATCAGTTTATTTCCTTCAACTGTTATAAAATTCTGTAATTCATGCCAGTTAATTACAGTATTGTCAGGTACCTTAATAGCGAAAACACAAGGTTTCTCAATGAAATAGTTTGAATGGATTTATTATGCTGGTATTCTAGAAGTGCGACAAATAAAACAGATTTTTGCTAATAAGAGTATTTCAAAATAGGTAGAAATGATTCCCTTACTACGAGCCTCCATGAAAGGTGTTGAAGCCTCATTTTTAAATAACTATATCTTAAAATACCTATCAATCTGCTATATTTTTCTGTTATTTCTATGTTACTGCTATGTTTTTCTGTTTTTCTGTTACTGCTATGTTTTTTTGTTGTTTAACTTCGCTAGCCATAGCTGCTTCCTGAAAATATTGAGGCGAGTATAACTTTATATCTAACATTTTAATTTGACTAAAATATTTGTTCTCAGTTTCTCGCAACCTGGGGAAGTTGTTTTCTGCTATATTAAGCTCTGTGCGACTCTCAGATTGATGAATATTTTTAAACCTTTATCTGAATCTGCGTTAACTATGCATTAGAAGTAAGACCAGACGATAAGTTGACTGTCTGTACGATTCTAAGAGTTGGCAGTTAAAGCAGTGTGAATCTATATATATTGGCTTCAAAATTATAATGTTATGCTGCAAAATGTTATGTTCAAAATTATAATGTAGTGTTTCGTGTTATTTTCCATTGTATTTGTAAAAGGTAAAATAATTGCAATGTTAGAGGGAACTTTACCCTTCTTTTAATAAGCACCAAATACTTCTTAATGAAAGAATAATAAAAAGTTCTTTGCTTTCATGTTAGACCTTCTATTTGACGCTGCTCATTAATTATACTACAACTGACAAAATATCAGAGGAAGAAACGAAACTTTTAAGGAATTATTTTTTCTATAACAACTGCGATCTTCAAAGAGTAAATTCTAACAAAAAAGTATCGTTTTCTCTTAATAAATTTCCACAAGATAATATCGATTTCTTCTAGTAGAATCTACATCATTAATTATTTCGCATAATACCCTCAGTAGATATGATTACTATTATATATTTACGATAGATATTTTTAGCTAGGTAAATGAAATAAATCCTCACAAAATTTGTAATATTCTTTTCATGAACAAAATTATGCTTTAGCTTAAATGCTGGAAGACCAATCTAACATTTTATTTTTAGATTTTTAAGACTAACAATCTTTATTAAAATGCTGCACAACTTTACAGAGTGCTCAGATAAGAAGGACAAAAAAGGTATTATAAAACCCCATTTTTACTAGTAAAAACTGTAATCTTATTAGCGTGTAAGCAAATCCCATACCGGTATTACTCACTGTCAGAAAGATAAATAATAGTATGTAAAAATAAATTGTAATGTGCCAAACAGTTAGAAGATAGCTACAATACTAAGGCTCATTAATCATTTTAAAACAAATTTTGTAAGCTATATAATTCAATTTTTTAAAATTAAGTTGCTTTTTTATTGCGTGTTCTGTCTTGTAACTCTTTTTTTAGATTACCAATTTATTCACATCATGATTTCCAAGATAAAAGTGCATTCCTTAAAATTACCAACTCTGCTTTTCTAAACCACTCAGTCGTTGTTTTCAATAATCCATTCAGTGTTTTATGTCTGAATTTAGAAATCTCTCATTTCAGCAGTACTTTTATGATTGAGCCACAAACAGGCTTTTATTATAAGTATAAACATACTATTACATTTTAGTGATATTCTCCTCAACCATTCTGCCTTAATAAGTACTGGAAATCCAAGATTCCACTCTTTAGCTAATAGTTCCGTTTGAATCAAAAACCTAAAATGAAATCAGAAACAATCCTGAAAGTAGAAACAGAATCGATTTTGACTTCTAAACGAGCAAACTGACCACTAGAATCAATAGCAGTATCGATCGGACAAATAGGATAATCAAAACACAATCGCCTATTCTGTGGTTGCCTCTTACTTTAGACATACGTTCGAAAATAAAAATAGACAAAACAAAAAGAAAACAGTTGCGTTACAGATATCCAAACCTTTCAAACAAGATTGCAAGAAGGAAACAAAAAGAATCGTCTGTTTTATTTTATAAGAATGTTCTTGGAAGTGAACTTAACTTTCTTTAGCATTTCATTCTCATCGACTGAGCTAAAAGAGTTGAGTAATCACCTAAAAATGTAAATTTTATTTATCGGTAGGTGATGATAGGTAGGATGGTTTTCGCTAGGACTAAACAATGACTTGAACAACTTGTTTCTTTTTTCTTACATTAATGATATTAAGGCATTTATACCATTATTATTTCCTGAAGTATTTAAAAACTTATGAGGTGTTTTACTGCCTCCTTTTCGTGTACCTTCGGGGTGTAACTGGAAGCTCGCTCGACGCGTATTCGGGACGTCCGGAATTCGAATACCAGTGAAAGCACTGCGGATTTCTTCACTTTTCTCGTGTCGAAAAATTGTTATGAATCTATAGCTGTGCAAGAACTAAAAAATCTGATGTGTACACCACATGACTTCATTGTACGGAATATTAAATTATACGCATTTTTTCTTGCATTTCCATTAAACTTATTGGATTTAATTAAATCTACTTCGCCGACAGCGCATAAACCACAATAGAATAAATGCATTCTTTAAAATTCACTCTAGTATTTCTTTACCATAGCGACACTCTGACGCTAGATTCACTTAACAGTATTATATTTCGTTCATATTATAACTCATAATGCACAAAATTTATATCATTTAAAGAATAGAATTATCTAATTTTTGCCACATGTTCTATTCAAATACTATAATAAAGCTAGAATGAAGTATAAAAGAAATTAAGCAAATAAAACAAAAAAGAAACAGTTTTTCACAGACGATTGAGTATTTCTCGTTCAATTAATTCAGTTATCACTTCGCGAGAAGGCAAAAATACATAAAAACTCAAAATATCTACATTAAAAATTAAAGTAAAACTTAAACACTTATTTCCTCGAAAAAATTCCAGAAAGGATTAAGCATGATTTTGGCAATAATAAATGAAGGCGTTATCTTTGTTGTTGCGAAACTAAGTTTCTCTAGATTGGCAACAAATCCACTAGTCTGCTGTTTCAAATGCAAACAATCAATGGCCGCCATAAAAAAAAAGGCTTAGCGGCACTTAAACAACTTTAAAATTGTTGATAATTCTAAAAATATTTCATACAAATTTACTAAGGGCATAAAAACCTTAACCGGAAGATAAAAACAACATAATTCAATCATTTTTAAAGCAAAACATGTACAATTTACAAACATATAAGAGTGAAGAAACTGAGATCACTGAGCCGGGTAACAGAGTGGATATATATATAACTATATTTATATACGTTTGGTGCGGCCGACTGCAATCAAAATACGAGGTGCACATCTACATGTTATAGCAGTCCTGTATACAAAATTTGAACGTTCTGAGGCTACTCGTTTTTGAGTTATGCGAGATACGTTCGTACAGACGCCACGAAAAATTCTCTTCAGAATTAATTTTGAAGCAGTTTTATAATTTTTTTGGAGGAAACGAGTCTTTTATCCTGTCCTTATTTACAGATATCAAGCAAAAACATCGTGAAATTGCATTCGATAGCGGTCAAAATGGTTATTTTCGTTGAAATATTCTACCTGAAACTTTTCGCGATTACAATACTTCCTTTTTACTTCGTACAAGGAAGTAAAAAGGATGGTGGGCAATAATTCTCCACCACAAGGATTTGGCGATTGGTTCTCCTCAAGCACACTCGACGCATATTCGGGAGGTCCAGGATTCGAATCCTGGAAAGGTCTTGAGGTACATTTTTAACGTTCCCGCATCGATATTACTTAATGACTGTACAAACTATTAATTAGAAAAATAATGAATTTTATTTATTATATTCTAGCCTCAAGATAAGTCTTTAGCTGTCAACTACAGTTTAGGTCTTTAAATTTGCGTGCTTATTTTAAATCTTTTCTTAACACTTTATAAGGTATTTCTCCCATCTTCTTGGAATGCCTTCGTGGCGTGGTGGTCTGCAAGCTGGGCGCGTATTCCAGAGGTCCGCAGTTCGATTCGCGGCGAAGGCGTTCTAATTTTTCATTTTGCCTGCTTCCAAAAAAATACCTAATGTCTCTACAACTTCTACTGCAAAATCCATTTATCTAATTTTATACAATTCAGTAATAATACTGCGCAATTTACAATGTAAATAATAGTATAATACTTTAGTAATATAAAAGTCTATTATTACATATCATTTGTACGACAGATCCTCTGAGCAGAACATTAATCGTTCTTTGCTTTAACCGGCTATAATTCCATCCAGCAAATTTTCTACAAATTAAATTTTCATTTCTAGCTCTAGGAAATGGTACAGTGCATGATATTTAGAGTAAACATTCGTCCAGAAAATAGCGTTAAATAAGGGCACTACTAGTTATTCTGTTAAATTTTCTCCAAATTCAATTATTTTTATGCTTGTTATCGGTACATTTCGGATCGCTGTCAGTATTTTACGTAGTTTGTTTTGTTATCTCTTGCACTTTTTCTCATTTAATTATATCTCGAATATCTAATATGTAAGGAGTTAAAAAACGAAACATTGAATCAATAAAAAACCTCTTGAAAGCTGCGATGAGATGCATCAAAAAGCAAGACAATTTATCTGCCCTTAATATTAGTTTTGTAAAAACACGATGCAATTTTAATTTAAAATGAGAAATGAAATCTTTAAAAAGAAATGAAAATTACTAATAATCAAACGTGCGAAACATATTTATGTGCAATATATCTGCGTGTTCTTTGTTGTTGTTTTAAAAATTATGAATGTCATTAAGCTTTCACGTATTAAACGACGATCCGTTTATCCGGTCTTGTATTCGGTCCCAAAGACCGATTACTGAAGGGGTTCGGAACCCCAAAATCTTCAAAAACTTGTGATTTCGGATTTTTGCATTTTCAAATTTTCTACTCTTTTATCTTTCTAAAAATACCATTCTTTAATCTCTATGAAAATTAGAACTGTAAAAAAAAATCTAGTTTTAATATACCATCGACTGCTTTGACCAATGAGGATTTTTACATAAAAACGCGTTTTTCTCCAAACGTGATTTTTTTATACTCGATGTACCTTTTCTCAAGAACTACTGCTTACAGGTATCTAAAATTTTTATGGCTTATTTATTAGGTTTCCTAATATTTACTGAAAGGAGCTTTTTGTGATAAACGTAGAATAAAAAATTTTAAAAAGTTTTTTTGTGTGAGAAAAGTGCTAAATTTTACTATGCCTAACAAAATAGTCTGTAAATTACTCTAAAATTCAAAATGTTTCAAAAGCTCGTTTCAGTATAATCAGATAGGTATACTTTAATTACACAAAAAATTTCAAGCGTTTATCTACAACAGATTTTGAGAAAAGGTACATCAAAAATGGCCAACTTAACATTGTCGGTATAGGGGTTTCTGATACCCCTGAATGTACTGTAAAACAAAAAAAGAAAACAAAAAGACGAAAGAACTCAAATACAATTCTATGTTAGCATTTTTAGAGTGTTCAAAAATTGAGACTATACCTTTTTTTTCCTTTAAATACTCTTCTTAGAAATGTACTTCGGAGTTTAATGATAAATTTCTTTGAATATAATAACATTTAAAAAATCTTTCAACAAAATATTTATTATGCTTTAGGCTATCAACTTAAAACAATTTGTTAATAGAATCAACTGCTTTGAATGTATTCTTAAAACGATCGACATGAAGTTTCGACAAAATAAACTGCTATATATTTATTAATTTTTACGCCAAGATCCATACCCATTTCCTCAGAAACTTGACTTATAAACTGTTTTCTATTGTCCGAGATTATTTCGACAGGAGCTCCATACTTTCATATAAATTTATTTAAAAATGAATTTGCAGCAATTTTAGCGGAAGCTCTTTTATATGGATTATTTCTACTCACTTGAAAACGGACGAGGGAATATGAGTATAAAAAATAGTATAAATAACTATTTTTATCTTTTTCACTACGTGGGAAGGGATCTAACAAGTAAATTCCTATTATTTATCAGAGAATGTAGCTTTTATGCTGCTTAGATAACCGGTTAGACAGTAATTAATATCGTTAACTATCTGACAAATGCTACAGGACTTGATGCACTGCGTCACAAATTTTGTAGCTGTGGAAAATAAACAGCTTCTCTTACTCTCTGGACTGTTTTTCTCTTCTGCAATTATCTAAAATTGGCGCATCATGCAATTCCTTTAAAATACTTAATATCCCTGGAATAATCAGTCTTAATTTATTACTTTTTGTTTCTTTATTTTTTATTTGTGTGGTTATCTTAGTGTAGAAAAAAAGATTGTCATTAATTCCATAATTTGCAGCTCTGTTTCTAATTTCTGTTAAATCATGGTGCTTAAAATGATCTGTCTTTCAAATAGGCGTAGACATTTTTAAATTCTGGCTCTGCTTGTAGTTTTAAAATAACTGTTCTCGTGAATCTAAAATTTTAGAAGTTAACAGCGCATATTTCATTTCTTTTCCTTCATCATCTAGTTTAACTAACAGAGCATCCGATACAACATTTTCTTTTCCATGAATATATTTAATTATTAAATTGTATTCTTGCAACTTAAGAGCCCATCTTGTGAGTCTGGGTAATAAATTCTTCCCCGATACAAACGTACAATGACCGCATGTTCTGTATTGACGGCAAATGCCGCTGCTTTCCCAAAATAAACTCTAAATTTCTGGACCGACAACAGGACTGCTAAAGCTTCCGTCTTGGTAGTGGTATAATTTCTTTGAGTTAGAACTTTGAGAGTTCTTTGATAAGTTCTTTGAGTTTGAGACAACTAAACGTTTTGTTTAAATATAAAACCGGCTGTTCATTTTGCATAAGCACGGCTCCTATCTCGAACTCCGACGTATCTACGATTATATCCAATTGCATATTCGCTTTAGAAAATTTTAACATGAGAGCTTGGATTAATGCTTCTTTAAGCTTTTCAAACTCTTCTATCCTCTCTATCTATCCGTGTTTACTTCTGCAAACCAGATGAGTCTGGACGTTTTTCTTTTAAATTTAATAAAGGCGACACAATTGCTATGTGAGCAAAATCTTTGATGAAAGTTCTATGACAGGATCAAAAGCCCAAAAACGAGGGCAATTTCCTTGTCGTATTATCTGGTGGATAATTCCTCATCGCTAAAGTTTTAGAATTTTCCGTTTCGATTCCCTTCTGAGATATTTGATAGCCCAGGTATGGAGGCATAGAGTCCTACCTCATGAAGCCTTAGTTCAAATGTAGACCGTGAACTTCGGGTTCCAGTGCATCTTCAGATCATGTGGTAGCTGTGAAGATTTTGCAGTCGCGTGTCACCGCGCTGAAAGTCACAAGTAACGATTCTCATTCGTCGTTGTGAATCTTGGTCAATCTTCTCCAGGTCCTCTCGATATGAATCCAGTGGTGCGCTAAAACTGTTTCCACAAACTGAAGACGTCATTGAGCATTGCACTGAGGTCTGATGCCACTTGTGATTAAACTGCCTCCAGTCTACAAACAATTCTCCATCTAACTTGAACATGTCTACTCATTTTACCTGATAATCTTACAAAATTTACCGAACGTTTGCGAGAAACACGGCGAATCTCGTAAAGGCTCACAAATCGCACAAGTACCTTTGAGTACAAGTACACAAATCGCCGAAAACCCTTCGAAAGCGAAACCTTCTCCACTATCACAGCTCCGCAGACACGCATGTTTGTTTACTCTTACGTATTCGACTCTGAATATTTGCATAATACTTCGGCGGCGTAATTAGTACCTTTGGTTCAATACGTTTCGTAAAATTGGCAATTCTCTTAATTTTGCCTATGAGTGTATAGTTATGTACACGCACTGAGTTCTAGTTTATTATGACCACTTAGCACAACATCAGACCAGTTTTTATTCTCAGTACTGCTTCGGTTTTCCTACATTTTCCAGGCTCCTGTTCAGTGATGTAAATCATTAACATAATTGGATACAATTATCATAACTTTGATCGTTCAGATATTAAGGGATGAGAACACTGGAGTTAAATGTTTCCCAAACAATATTATTGAAGTATTTAGTTTGAAATGTTGTGACAATACATTCAGAATCCATACATTTGGGTTGTTTTTCTATAGTCTTGACTTGGCATTGCCTGGCGTAGTGATTCATTGGATGGTAAAATGTTTTCTTGCAATTTAGTGCCAGGTTCTCGTGATACCATGTGAAATTAAACTATTCAATCTTATCGTTATCATAAAAATGGCTTTCCAGCAAACCTTTTACTTTCTATGCCAAATATGATATGTTGTGAAGGGAATAATAATCTTGGAGACCATCAGAGATAGTCTCTACAAACTAAACTATAATTTGATGAAATAGTACCCTTCTGCTGAAGTAGAAAAGGCCCAAAAACTCTCCTTTTGACTTGAAGTTCCGGTAACCAATGATGATTACACTCATTATGAGCCCAGCTGTGAACCAGATTGAAACCAAAATTTTGTTTGTTAGTTTGCATTCTTTAAACACAAACTATAATTGGTATTAAATACAAGAGCAAATTTTTACGGCATGGGGCACAAATAATCCTAATTATGTTCAAAATTAATTAAATCAGAAAATTATTTGGCCGCTACAATAAAATGTCCAATCTATATACATATAAAATATCATGCTATATTTATCAGACTTTGATATTATTTAAATTAGTAAGTCTTATCTCATTCGGAGCAATAAAAAAACAAAAGGATAAAAATGCTTACATTATGCAAATAAACAATAAATGTAAAGACGTTAAAAATATAACAAAATTTAACAGGAAAGTTTCAGGAAAATCAAAATCCGTGTTTCCGTTTGAACTTAACTAAGGGCTTAATTTAACTATGAGTTTGCTCTAGAAGCTCAGAAAGGACTTTTCGGCTTGCTCTTAAAGCTTTCCATAATCCGTAATTCAGTCAACTGAATAAAAAGCGTTAACAGCAAAGGGAGGATCTGCTTCCGGCTGTCAACACAAACGACGCCAGTTTTTTATCCTCTCTTTTATAAACTTTATAACTCTTTATTTAATTTGAGAATTTTTCTAACACTATGTTTTTTTACGATGTAAATAATATAAAACTGGGTATATTTGGAAAACTTCTTCAAGACCAAATTAAAATTTCTACTGCAGCAGAGTTATAATTACTGGAACTGCATGTATCTGTAATCGAGTTATCAGATTTGTTTATCCTTTTTTTTTTCTAGGCCTAGTAAATTTAAGCTTACTATTAATTGATTTAAACATGTTTTAGGTTTTTCTCATTTAAATTACATAAAAATTTCAATCATGATAATGCGTATATTAAAAGTGTGATTAAACTATTTTCGATGAATATAAAGACATACGTAGATTGTTGTATATTTATAGGCAAACATATAGCCTATAAAACTTAGTTAGGAAGCATTTACGCGGTTATATGTAGGCTTGCTATTTTTCGCTTGTTAAATTCAAAATAATGCCATAGTAAGAGTTGCTTTTCTATGCCATTTTTCTCTCCATTAAAGTACTTCCGTATTCAGTTAAAAAAGTACTTAATTTTAACGCAATGAAAATGAATGCAACGTTGCAACATAAGTGCTTAGTTTTAGAGTCTTGTGAGGAATCTTTTTATTTTAACCCAATAGTTAGTTTTTAGTGCTTTTCTGTCACTCTCGTTTCATCCAACTTTTCATGCCAGAATGTTAATGAGATAGCAAGCTTTTATTCAGATTGAGATAGAAAAAGAAGTGCTGTTTCAGCAATGGTTTCGGAAGTTATTTTAGAGCGTGTTCTATCTATTTCAGACCGCGTTGTACAGTGACTTATTACCGATTTGACTTCTGTAGCGCTGTGTGCTTCTAGCCATTGGCTTGTCTCGCCGATTTTCTGCAAACCAACCTAATGTATTGCATTTGAATTAGTTCAACATTACATATTTAAGTTAAGCCAGAAGTGCTAGCTTGTGCAAACCCAAGTTCGATCATTATTATTTCTTTGCGTTCAAATAAAATGGTCTTATACACTCTTCTTCTGCCTTGTGTTCGTGTATTCACAAGATCAAAAGATAATTCTTCTAGAGTCTTTTTAAAGTATACAGTTTATGCAACCAAAGAGCACCAGATTTTATTGCCTGCATTAAAAAATAGTTTCACTGAGTAGCATAGAGTCATTAGAACGTTTTGCAGGCGACATGAAAAACAAACAATGTCCTTACCTGGACTCGAAACTGGACCTCTCGAATACGCGCCGGCTGTGCTACCGTAACACCACGAAGCCGTAACAAATAACTTATATACTCCCCCTTTAAAAGAGCGCGACTGGAAATGAGGGGACCCAATGCTCAGATCCTGATGGTGTCGAATCAATGTCCACCACCTTTCAGGTGTCACTCTAGCTTCATTATGGGTTTTTTTTTTTTTTTTTTTTTTTTTTTTTTTACAGCAGCCATGCAAAATGAGCAAACCCTTGCCTGGACTCGAACCTGGACCTCTCGAATATACGTCGAGTGCGCTACCACCACGAAGGCATGCTGAAAGAAGAGAGCAAATACCTTGTAACTGTTTTAACTGGAACGAAATGACTTGTGTGATTATGCAAATAAAATATTTTGTTGAAGAATCAAGTGTATTTTGTATGTTTTACGGGAATAAAAATAGTTCCTTTTTTTATAATGCACTATACAGTATCTCATGGGTCAAAAGAAACGATGGAAATGAACAAGCAAATAAACTTGCAAAAGAAGCAGTATAAGATACAGCGACATACTGTGCATACCATGTTCAAAAAGTCAATCACTACCATTTTGCAACAATTAGCAATGGCAGCAGTACAAGTGTACTCTATCATATAAAAACGAAGAACCACTTCAATACATTAAAAGCTTTGATACCAGTACATTAATAGCTACCCAAAAATAAACTGGTTCTCTCGGCCACGGTCCATCTTCTACCTACTTTTATTCCAGAAGCATTTAATCAACTGATATCTGCATAGGAAATATTCTGTGTTACCTACTCAAACGCCATATAAAATGACTTCCACGTTTGTAACGAATTACAAATAATTCGAAAATATATAACCTTTCTCATAAGAAAGAAAGAATATAAGAGAAATATCATCAAAATAATGAATATGGTAGCAAATATAGACACAGATGTATACCTTGGATGGAGAATTTTTCTATTTGAAGAAAATTTCCATTACTCAGATAGTTTTTCCCTTCTTTTAAACTTTCGCCTAAGGTCTTTTGCACGTGTAAAATGTACTGGTTCATTAGTTTTTCATTTTATTACTTGCCTTATAAGCTACATTCCAGGCAAATGTTTATCAAAATAATTCCTCACAAGCATCGCATCGTCATAAATGCCAGGATCACCCATTCATGCTCAGAAATTTGCCCAATCATAAATGCTGGACAATTATTGGGCCTTAAAAAAGCATTTAACTCATAGAAAATTAGAGTCGAATGGCAGCACATGTTGACTTCACAGTAAAGTTAGTTTCTGCTTTCAACTGTTAATTAACTACACCGTAAAACCTTAGCAGGCACCAGCGAACATAAACCGGTAGTCGAACCGGCTTCGATTTTGAATCATGAAAAACAGCTGGATTTTGTATCTTTCAGCTCTTTTAATTTTGTTTTACTAATTTATATAAATTTACTCAAAGTTTCAAAAAGTTCCAAAATGCGTGAAAGTTTATTCAAACATCTAGCTTTACTCCCAGAGTAGCTATACTCTTGAACTCAATTTTCGAATAGAAATATTGTTGTGTGCGTACGGGTTCGTAACAAAATGAATGCACAAGTCCGATGAAAAATGAACAAAACTTTATTATTATCACAACAAATATGCTTAAATTTCCTCAAATATTCGTGCAGTATTACAATATCTCACAGTAGTTATGCTTTAACTACTCAAAGGTTCAAGAGAACTTAATTCAAAACAGCTATAGAAAGCTAATCCGCGAATTCGCTGCGGTCAACAAGAGCAGTTTTCTAAACAAACTCTTAAAACAACAACAAATTAACTAACTACTGACTTGAGAGGTTTTCCTCCTTTTTATATGATTTTAAATCGCGCGCGAGAATTTTCTAGCACTTTCTCGAAATCAAAAAGAGATATTTATTTATTTATTAAATGTTAAATGCACGTTGTCTTGTATTTTTAATTTTTCCGGCTTAGCTTTCTCATAATATTCATCACGCGCTACACTGCACGGGGAATAAAACAATTTAATTTATAATTCAACTAACATTAGCTAATTAAGACACAATAACACGCCGAATAAATACTAATTCAGGAGTCAAACAACAAAAATCAGCGTTATATTTTCAAATATATAATATATTATATATTTTCAAACAACAAAAATCAGCGTTATATTTTCAAATATATAATATATTATATATTTTCAAAATATAACGCTGATTTTTGTTGTTTGACTCCTGAATTAGTAACAATAGCTATTTAAATACCAAATCCGTAACAGTATTTACGTTTTTCATATCTTGCAATGTGCACGAAATCATCCGCAATCCCTCATAAAAAATGGTTGCATCCACATTTGGAGAACTCAGACAGTACTAACAAATATCTACATTTTTAGTATCTTTAATAATGTCATGATTTTGTTTTAATCATTATTTCATGTAATAAGCATATTTCATTCCCTTCTAAGAAGAGAATTGTTAGATTCTCATCAGCAGCATTACCAAAAAAAAACTGTTTCGTTTATTATTAGTTTAAGTTACTATCATACGCTACACTAACTACCAATAATTATTTGGACACCTATGCAAATGACGATATCTGCAGTCCTAAGGTACGTCACGGACTCCTTCGGTATATATCGTGTAGGAAACAGCATCGGCTTTAGTCGCATGGAAGATGCCTCGCAGTTCGGAGCTTTCTGATTTCGAGAAAGGTATAATTATCGGGTATCAAAAATGTGGCCGATCCTTAAGGGACATATCTAGCGATCTGAAGTACCCAAAATCGACAGTGGCCTATGTGATTAAGAAGTGGAAGGTGAGCGGTGATTTTCAGAATGTGAACCGAGTCTGCAGACCAACGAAACTGGGAGATAGAGACCGACGAGTGCTGCCCAGAGAAATTCGGAAGAACCACACCCAACCGATGGCCCTCATCCGCGAAGAGTTTCAACAGGCATCCGGGAGTATTGTTTCAATGAATACCATCCATAAGGAAGCACATCTGTTTGGTTTTCATGGTAGTGCTGCTGCCCATAAGCCTTTGATCACAAAGTCCAACCGCGCTGATCGGTTAATGTGGTGCAAAGCACACCGAAATTGGATCGTAGATCAGTGGAAACGGGTTCTCTGGAGTGACGAATCAAGGTTTACCCTTTACCGTTCGGATGGCAGGGTCTGGGTCTGGCGTCTACCTGGAGAACGTCTCCTGCCAGAATGCATTGTGCCAACAGTCAAGTTCGGCGGAGGTGGAGTTATGGTCTGGGGGTGTTTCTCCTGGTATGGGCTGGAACCCTTGGTCCCCATTCATGGTAAGCTCAACTCCGATGCCTACTGCACTATTTTGGATGACAATGTGCTTCCTACGTTGTGGCAGTTAAACGGGTTGGACCCCTGTTACTTTCAGGACGACAATGCCAGTTGTCATGTTTCGACGTTAACCAAGGCTTGGTATGGTGGCAATGGAGTTCATCGAATGGACTGGCCTGCCCAGAATCCAGACCTGAACCCTATCGAGAACTTCTGGGACGAGTTGCATCACCGAATTCAGGGGTGCACTACCCGTGAAAAATCGGTGAAAGAACTTCTATGTCTTCTCCAAGCCGAGTGGAAGAAAATACCACTAGCTGTCATACAAAGGCTTGTGGAAAGTATGCCCCGTAGGGTCCAGGCTGTAATTACCTCTCGTGGAGGCTCTACCAACTATTGATTTTGAATAAAGTTACTTTTTCGTTTCTATCACAGGTGTCCAAATACTTATTGGTAGTCAGTGTACTTCCAAACACTTACTAGGAAAAAGCTTATTCTAAGACTGTCACATGAGAACTTCTATTTCAAGCCAAACCGTAGCTTGACAATCCAGACAAATTACAATATTGTTAAGAAATGTATAGTTGCGGTAAGATGGCTTCCCCGCAAAGCAAGTTTAGGGTTGCCACAAAATGGCAAAGGCCAGTGTTGCCACATTTGGCGAGAAATTGTCCATTTGGCGACAAAATTGGCGATGTACCATGGGCGGATGGAGAACCTTCTGGAATGAATTCTTAGTGGTTTAGCCCAGAATGTTCTCGAAGACAAGCCAAAAACTATACAAACCCTGCTGTTACGCGGAGAGGGAGAGGACGAGACAGTTAGTCTCGAGTTAGTCAGTCCGCGCGGAATCGATCGAGTTGATAGTCGGGCAGCGAGCGCCGAGTGGATCGTCGAGTGCATCGAAGAGTCTCTTAGTGTATCATGGTTAGTGCATCGTCGAGAGAGCGTGTTGAGTTCCGGGAACGACTGAACCGAAGAGTCGGGATCTGTGCTCTGCTTGACGTCGAGTGCATCGCGAGTTGTAGCGTAGAGAGTCTCGAAAGTACGTGGAGTCCCGAGAAAGACCGAGCAGAGTCGGGAGCTGTACTCTGGTGCTTTGCAGTGAAGCTGTCTCCACCGTTATAGCCTGATAGTGTAAAGGCTGTGTCGCTGATTGTTACAGCGAGTTTATAGTAGATCTTCGACGACTGTAAAACGTGACTGATGGGAGCTGTCCTGATTAATATTGGCTGAATAAAGTGCGTTTCGTTACTTCATCAAGAAGTGTTGTCATTATTTACTCCAAATCCGCACGAATCCCGCATATACGTAACGTAACGTAACAACTGGTGTCAGAAAAAAACGCAACAATATATTTACTGCCTTGTACAAAACATAAAGGAAGTGCTGTAATCGCGATTCAACGAAAATACCCATTTCAGTCACGCTCGAAACCATCTGAACCATGTCTTTGCGTGACATCTGTATATACGGACAGAATAAAGAACTGTTTTTGCCACAACGTATTTCAAAATAGATTTAAAATGAATTCAGAAGATATTTTTTCATGACGTCCGTAGATACGTATGTATGTAACTCGCATAACTCAAAAACAAGCAGGTGTAGAAAGTTGAAATTTTGTAAATGGTACTGTTATAACATGTAGTTGTGCAACTCCTTTTTTCGTTGCAATCACCTGCAGCAATCATATATATATACATATATATATATATATACATATATATATATATATATATATATATATATATGTATATATATATTCCCACTCTATTACCTAGCTCGACTAGTGAGACAAAACCAAACTTTCTGTTCTGTGCGCCGAAAAATCTGCCTACTTGCCTGCTGGCCGAATTGCTGGTTTTTGAGTAAGAACAATAATTTTAACTGGAAAATTGTTCTTTTAACTGTTTTTACTGTATTTGGTGTTTTATATTTTTCTATATTTTACAATTTTTAACGAAGCTGTTTTGAGGTTTTATGCATTTTTGCTTTGCTGCGAAGTGCGAAGTTAATTAATTGAATGAGAAATATATCTCTAACGAAATTTGAGAAAATAAGTTTAAATGAGTTGCAGCAAAAATGTGTATAATTTAATAGGACATACAAGGAAGTCATGTGATGTCCGCATCAGGTTTTTTTCATACTATCATCATATGTAAAGCTTCATATCTACTCATATTCATCATGAATGAAACAAATGGAAATTTCAACATAAATTTTGCCAGATGTTAAAATATTTTTCAGTCTTGTAATATATCTGAATCAGTATCATCAAATCTATATAGGTGCATTCTAATGTTGAAGATACTAAAATTGCAAGAAACAGTGCAAGTTATATAAATTTCCTGAACTATAGTTTGTTAAATTTACGCAATTTACGATGATTCTTGTTGCTTTAACACTTTTTCTGTGGCGTGTTATTTTAGTGAATTAGATATCTTATTTCCGTTTTAACCGGAATAAAATACAGAATATCCTCTCTATTATGGTGTAACTAATTGGGTTATTTATTTGATAACTAAAGACAAGCTTTGCAAAAGCGCATTTCCCGGTCAATTTGTATGATAATGAATTCCGGCGAACGGGCTTGTTGCATATGCATTTTCGTATGTTTTCCTATGTGCAATGTTAATTACGTGTCAGTTTGTCTTAAAACATATTCAGAGAAGATATTAATTCTGTTTTTGCAGGTATTCTTCGTTTGCTTTGCTGTGATCTAAACAATCCAGTGCAATCCAGGTAATATATCATAACCAGACATTTTTTAGCAATCTTCTTTTTAAATTTTGATTTCGGTAATAATATTTTTACGATGATTAGTGTATGTTGGCTAATGAATTACAAAGCTGTAAGCGTTTCGTCTTGAATATAAACCTATTTTCATAGGTAACTTCAAAAAAGGTTTTTATTAAAGAAATTATGAAAACGTTGCTTATTAGGATGCCATATAATTTTAGTACGCAAAATGATTGCGAGAAAAATGTCAAAAAGGCAAATGCATTCTTTAAAGAAGCGGTATGTAATAAAATTGTTCAATTACATTCCCAAATTCTTAAACCAGCCTTGGTATCTCTAGGCATAATGGTCTACTGTATTTACATGCTTTTAAAGTGCTACGTGTATGAACGTTTTCATAATACAACTTGATACAGTAAGCAGACGTATATAGTCGATGCGCTTTTGACGTCAAAACAATATTTGCATTGTTTACATAATCTGTAATAATATGTTATTTAATTTTGATGAACAATTTTCTACGCATACTCTAATTTGAGTTTTTCTACATATACTCTAATTTTATTCTAAATAAATTAGTAGATTTTAATCGGAAAATTGATTGCAGAAAATGCTTAATTTGGCTTTCTTCTCTCTCTTTTTCTTTTCCTTTCTCATTCCCTTTTAATTAAACCCTACCAGTGGCCGAGTAGTTACGACCGCTGAAAGCTGGGCGTTACCAACGTCTTAAATATAAACGGGCTGACTGCGTGGTTAGTTTTCGTAATTTTCTCCATAGATAAGAAAGAGTTTCCCTTAGAAAATTCTTCGTGAATGCATCCCTGCCTCTAGGCAGATATCCTTTGTGTTGTTTACCCAATTTAAATGATCTAACTAACCCTGTTAGTTATTCTTTGTTTCTCATAATACTTTTATCATTAGTAGCAAAGAATATAAGACTGCTGTAATTAGCAGTTCATCTCAGGTTTGGTTCCCAATAGGCAGAATGACTGCGCGGGATATTCGTAATTTTCCATCTATGTATTGTGAATACGAAAAATATTGACTTAAAGCTCTAAAACTTTCCCTGAGAAGGCATTCCTCTTGAGGCAGATGTCCTTTTTTACTAACTTTTGCTTAGAAACAGTCTGTTCTATTCCAAATTAAGATTTGTGAATTTTATTTATTAACTATAATTAATATAAACTTCAAAAAATTTCTTAGAAAAGATTAATAAAATATGTATTATTTAGCCTTCAGTGTAGATTTTTTTAGTCCAAAAAGGCGTTAACTCAAAAAGGCTATTAGACTCGAAACAGTATTTTGCGTCGAATCACTATAAATGGTTGTATCACTTTTCAGATTGCTGCCACCAAATATTATCGTCCTGTATTATATTTAAAGAAATTAAATAATGAAGAATTTGCATAAATGTATGTATGTTTCTCGCGTTGGGAAAAACAACGATACCTAGAGCCAGCAAATTTTGAATAACATAGTCCTCCAACCGAATATGAACATCTAGAAGCCCGAATCTTAAATTTCTAATTAGTTTTACTATTGATTTTTATATTTTTTAAACTTTAACGAATTTTTTACTAAGAAACTCAACAATTTCAAAGCGAGTAGTGGCAACACACTGTACGGAGTAAAATATTTTTATCTCCAGCGCACGAGACTGTCTATCGGAATTTCTAAAGATATGCTCCAAATGCTGTCGACACTAGCATGTTTGTGTAAATGAAAAATATGCAAGTATGGGCATAATATACAATCTGTTAGCTTTAAGAATTTTTTTTATCTAATTTCAATTTTATTTTTTTTATTGGGGAGGGGAATCCTTATCGAAATTGTAGAAGTGATTTATTTTTTGAAGCATGAATATATTTTTCACGGTTCTTAGAAACGGTCCTTACGAAACTGTATTTTTATAAGGTGTTCCAAGAAATTACCTTATACATTTATGATTACGTATTTATCATCCAAATTGCTGACTGCGTGGTTAGTTTAGCTATGACTACTTAATCATCCAAATGTATGTATAATGATTTTATTTACTCTTCCATTGTTTTGTAACAACCAAAGTTTACTAAAAATACCAAAGTTTCCAGCGTTTTATAACAATAATAAATACCTCCTTTTTTAAAAACATTTTTAACTTTGCGCCTGTTATTTTCCTTTTTTGCGGTATAAATTCTTCTGAAAAAATTACGCATTTTCTAAAACATTTTTGCTTCTAACTGAGTATAGTATAAGGATGGAATTATAATCACGCTTCAATAACTTCGTGAGATCGCTTTATCCTTAAGCAGCGAACAATTATTTTACAAACTTTCATTAAACGCCGAACTTTAAAATAACAAAGTTCATTTATAACTTATCGCTCTCTTCAGTTATTACTAAAACAGTTCCCAGAACATTATTACTTTTCCGATTTTTGAATGAAACAATCATAATCTGATTTCCGATAACTTTGTGGGAGAATACTTTTCCCCCAAGTTTATTGACAAATTAATTAGTTTGTCAACTTTGTTTTTAAGTTAAGAAATCCCATGCATACCTTTTCTGAATGCTGCAGAAGTATTGAATAAAATGTTGCGCAATAGCTATGACTACTTAATTTTTGTAAGAGTAAAATGGATGTTTTTCTTAATTTCGTTCCGGGAAGCAGAAATACTCTGTCCTTGTCAGTTGTCTGTTTGTGTAACTGATCACAGCAGAATTTATGAGTATTATTTTCTCAAGAATTTTTTAAATAAGACTAACGGTACTTCCTTGGGCCCCGACCTTGCGTAGCTATATTTTCGCGAAACTACTGAAACTCGAATGTAAAAATAAAGCGCACAATGTACAATAATAGCAATAATACTCTCATGTCATTTGCTAAGAATATTTTTAATAATCATTAAAGTTATAATAACCAGATTCTTTAAGTTGCTTTGTATAACATTCCTGCCAGCGGTCTGAATGCTGCCCAATCGGATAGTGGTTAGTGACCCTGACTGCCGTACCTAAAAGCCCGGGTTCGAATCCCGGAGAAGGCATGGATGTTTGTAAATGTAATAATGTCTTAGCAGCAGGGGGCACTCTATATATACCGTGATCCGAACGTCTTCTGGAGAGATTGGTGGTAAGGGAAGAGAGGTGGGAAACCCTCGGATATGTCTTCCCCCCCTCGAGTTGCTCTCTATCGAAACTGGAGGCTGAACTTATCAGGACTACTATTTCTTTTAATTGCCTTTGCAAACACAACTGGAGTCCTGAGCAGAAACATGGAGTTTACATTAAAGTATTATTATTATCATTATTATAAGGGCACAGCCCCGATCCTCCTAGCCGGCACAAGCCGGCCGTAGGATAAAAAAATGGGACTGATCAGAAAAAATCAAATAAAAAAATTTAAAAAAAAAAATATCCAAAAAAAGTCCAAAATCTGAGTTTCAGTGCCGAACTCTATCTTTATTCGTATTTATAATCTTAATTATTGTCTCTGAAAATTCTTCCAAATTTCAATAGTTTCTTTCAAATTCTTCCTTAAAATGCTTTCTATATTTCTCTCTTAAACTCCAGGTAAGCGTACATTCATCGACAAAGTGCCTAGCGTCCCCAAACTTATCCCAAATTTATCATTGTTCTGTAGATGGATTCGATTAAAATAAGCCGGAAAAAGCCCATGATTAGTCAGTACCTGATTTATATCAACATTCTTTATAATGTTCATCTTCTTGTTTAACTTCATATTTTTCATTAATGCTTTTTTCTTATTAGAAGACTCCCAGAAAAAATTCCATTCTATATAAATCCAGTTTTCCATTTCAGCAATGGTCTTTTTTCTTGAATCTTGGATATTAAATTATCGGTCTCATCCCCCAACTGCCGCCATTTTAGCAAAGGTGTCCGCTCTTTCATTTCCAACAATTCCACTCTGTGCTTTTACCCAGTGTAATTTAACAATATGTCTTCTTATGCTCGTGCAAATGTAGAATATACGACACAGGGAAAGGTTTAATTACACTTTATTTCTCACAATTTACTACTGTTCCCGCACTTCGGGATACAAAGACCAGTACTTCTGGTCTAAAGCGTATAAAACGAGAACTACAAACTAAATTAAATAAGAACTATACTCAGATACTTTACAAACACTAGTAACGCGAAGCTTGGCCTTTTAAACTCTACGTATGTAGTGAGAAGAATGCGAGAAGCTACAATAGGTCTTCAAATATGCAAGAGAACTAAGTTCTGGCCTCAAATGCAGACAGGAACTGACTGAAAAGCGCGCGCGAGGTAAAGTAGCCAGAAGTCTCTCACTCTCTTGGCTAAAAGCCACAACTTAAATATTTAACAGTTTGCAAGCTCCATTTGCGTAACCGAATCAATAACATCAGACCACCATATCCGCCATCCCACAGCACCGGGAACAGACGTCAAACGCTTCCTGATAAAGCACCGGAAAATCTACAATAGTATCAAAAACATAACTGACACACTCCATCGTCACGGCTTGGATCTGCGTGCAGCATAACTGTTATAAGTACTCCTTCTTCTCTGGCACAAACGCCAGTTTTCCAATGGGGGTGCCTTTATAGTCATTGCAATAGATTATCTTAGTGTAGCAAGGATTTAGCACCTAGATAATACGACCACAGGTATGCACATCAAAAATGGCATAACTCGAACTGGTGAACTCTACTGTATGTATGAACTCTGACTCAATCCATGAACTTTTCATGAACTGTCAATGAACTGTGAACTATCTATGAACTGCTACACTGTCCCAAAACATCACACTAATATCACAATAACTTAACCAAGTTAATTATGCTTAATGTTCTTCCATTCAATTCTATTTGTTTATTTGTGAGCATATACTGATATTTATAGTTATATTTCACCATCAACTGTAATGTATGGTATTGTATTGCAATTTCATTGTCATCAGCAACTGTATCTCCCGGCCCACATGTTCTCTATGCCCTAATGATAACGTTTCAATTAGCGCCGATGTGTGGCATAAGTACGCCCAGTGGAGGTGTTCTTCTCAAGACGGTTATTGTGAAGGAGCGACACCAGTTCTACCAATGGCGATGTATTGGTGCTACCCACACTTAGTCCTGTCCTGTCCTACATAACCGAATCTGTTCGCGTTTATTCTGGCCGGAGATGGAAAATAAGAGAGAATAGTAAAGTTTTAAAATAAGATAAACGTTAGTAAAACTTAAAATCCTTACAAACTGAGCAAAGTCGTAGTGTCATCTTTATGGTAATCAAGGCTCTTGCCAATGACAGGAGCAGTCTTTCACTCCTTGCCATCGTGAATTCCGTTGGTTTGTTCTGATGTTACTGCCTGACAAGTCAGATAAGTCACAACACAACACCGAATAGTTCACTGATCCATCTTGCATATGTTGAATAATTTTCTCCATTCATATGCTAGCATCTGCATTCGAGATATGAACAACAAAGCATTTTTATCATCCTGCTATATTCCTCCAAATATGAATTGCTTTAGGAGTACTCTACTGCTGATGTTCTTACGTTGGACAAACAAACTGTCATCTATTTCAATTGTTTTATTGGGACTGCCTATTCGCCCACTGAATCTTTGCATCAGATGTAGGAACACAAGTCCCGCATGTAATTGCTCCAATAAATTGCAGCATTTTTACCTATATTAAGCTCTTTGTCACACCATTTGACGGGCGTTAACTCCTCTGTCCAAGAGTACATAAATCTAATAGCAGTGATCCAACGATATTCTGGAACCACACTTAAACCAAATTCCAACAGGGAGGCCCTTCTTCTTCCTACGATTTTTAACATTAAGCCTCCAAATGGTTTCGTCATTAATATGTAGTTTTTTCGTATACACATGGCTATTCTCGTATACACATTTGTCAGGTAAAAGACGCTTTTCTTGAAAAATGATATGTGGTAAATTAAATATTGTTAACTGCACATTCTCAAAAAGCAAAGAATACAAAGCAAGGAAAACCAATGTAAAATCAAAAAATGCTAATAAAAATACATGTGGAGAGGTATCTGCGTTTATTAGCGATTCAATCTCAAGCGCAGCTATAATAACGAAGTACCAAACCGGCTGCACATCCGTATTAGATGCGAAGAACTGCACTGAAAGACAATGCAGCTAATCTTTCGTTGGGTTCGATGTAGGCTTGAATTACCAGAGCTTGAGGTCTTATCCATTCGCCCACTTATGGTCACATTCTTGTTATAAGGCCATCAATTAAGCACGAATTTCTAAGCACGACCAAGAACAGATTATCTTATTACCTGTCTAAAAGGACGAATGTCTTCGTGGAGAACTTTCTAAAGCAAAGCTAAGGAGAAGTAGTAGGTACTGTTGGATGCAAACAGGGAAGTGAGGTAAATCTTTCTTAAAATACCGAAGTGGGTAAAGTTGACACTTAGGATGAAAACACAAAATGAGGCACATACAGATGAAATGACAAGACTTCTTCCTACCTTATAATCGTCTTGTTTATGAAGCAAATATTATGTTCTGTGACTTGTTTATTGTTTAATTATCTTTAACTGAGAATTTTGTAAAATAAACAGGTTAGCTTTAGCGATAGCTTTCGCCACTAACATTTTAAGGAAGACAGAATTCAATAATACATTTTGAGGAGAACTCACCCTCTAAAGTTAAATAAGAGTTTCAGGTTTGTAATTCATTTCCATTGATCATAATCGAAGAGAAGAGAATTTTTTTTCTTTGCTTTTAACTCATGAATTCTTTCCGTTCTGGAAATATTTTTATTTCCAGAACGGAACTTTAAATTAGCTTATACTCCTGCAAACAATAAACTCAGAATTTTAAGTTCATTGAAATTTCTTGTATTCTTAAACCTTAATGGTCTTCTTTCTCAACTATGATGAACTATGTTTTCAATGATGTGAAGGGCAACGAACAACTTTTCATGATAATATGAAGCAGAAAGAAAAAGGCGAATATACTTAAAACGATACAAATGACAGACACGGATTGCCTTCAGTTTTTAAAAGTGGATAAAATTTAAATGAGCAATTGGATGAGAAGTTTATTTGAGTGCTTTTGAAATTGTATGAGGATATAAAAACTCTTAGTATATAATATCTAGTTATATTTCATTCCATCGCAGATTTTTATCATCGATGCTGACAGAAAAGAATGATTACCCGCTGAATGCTCAATATATTTCCTTTTTCTTCGGATTTCTTCTTCTTGAAGTATAATCGTTAGGGATGACGCAGCTGTTACTAGTATTCTTCAAAAAAAACTGTCTGCCATACAACTGATGTTAGTTTCGAATCGGAAGAATTGATGAACTAAGTCATGTGCAAGCTACGTGTTCTTTTAAAAAAGGATAACTTCACACAAAGTAGCGCGTATAATTCGTTTCGTTTCAGAATGAATCTTTTTGAATATTTTTATTTTGCAACACACAGAAGCTATTCGTGCATTTTTAGACGATTTTGATGTGTTGTTAAAACCTCAACTCTTGAAGATAGTTATATTTTTGAATGCATAAATTATCATTTCCTATTTGATAGTTTTGTTTTCATGCAAAATGACGCTTTTAAAGAAGCTATGGAGGTTATATTTGTGTTCTTTCCGAACAAAATTATTCCTATCTAGTCATTAAAAAAATGCTGTGAAAGGCATTGTTTTCCAATATATGAAGCTACGATATGTAATACTGTCAAAAAGAAAAGAAAAAACGCCAAAGTTTGGCTTCGAGGATAAAAATTGTTCCAAACACATATCCACGAAGAAAACGGAAGGTTTCGAATATTTCAAAGCTAAAGTCCTTGATGTTGAAAGAAAATCCGACAAGTCGAAGGAGTGTTACAAAATAATTAAAATGCTCAATATCAACTGGAATCAAAGAAATTAATGCTTATTTGTGTCTCAAAAAGGCTAAAAAATATGATGTGTAGCGTCTTTGTCCACCTCATATCGCCGAACACAGAGCGAGCTGCAGAATTCCTTAAGAGAAACATTTATCCAGATAAAATTGGAAAAGTGTTGTCACAACAGATGAATCCTGGATGTATTTAAATGATTACTATAGAAAGAATCCATTTATTATCATCAAAGAGGAGAAAATATCTTTTAAATTGCTCAAAGAATCTAAAACATTTTCAAATGAATTTATGATAGTTGCTGGTTTAATGCTAAGATCAATTCCGCATATTATATATATAAGAATATAATTTATACCCAATTTTCAAATATGATATACTTCTGTTTTTATGCAGTGGGATTAATCAGTAGAACTGTATCAAGACAAAGCAAGCCGCCACACATCCAAATCCACTCTTAATTTCACGGAAAAATGGAATAAGAAACGCGTATTAAGATCATATCCTTCATTCATATTCCTACTAAATCACCTGATAATTACCACATGGATGTTTGCGCTATTGAACTTTTTAAAAGTGGATTGTCCAAACGTCGACCTACAACAACACTCTTTGGACTGTGGAAAGTGTTCAAGAGGAAAGGTATAAAATACCTCATCCGATACTACAAAAAATTCTATTGTCTCGTAAATTACGTTGTAGAAAGAAAGTGAAAATTAAGGGTTATAAATTATAACATTTAAATCACAAAATGTTTAGGTAAAATATTCTGTAAATACAATTAAAAAATTTGCGAACAGTTTCTGTATTTTTATTAAGTAGCTCTTTGTTTTAAAAGTTCACTTTCGTGTTTCTACATTCATCATGCTTTATATAACTTCATGCATCACGGTTATATTGTAATTATTATGTCACGTTTATACTGCAGAATAAACCTTTTGATGAAGCAGTTTTAAACTTCAAAAAATAAATCTTTAAGATTAGCACAAACTTACCATTTTTCTTGCCGAGTACTATTACACAAACAGCTAACATGAAGGTTTGGGAGAGAGCTTTTAAAAGCTTACTTTCTGTTATAGTTAATGCTATTCATCACTCTTAAGAGTTAACTCGAATTATTAAAGTATTAAATAACAAGGAAACCGCTTTAATCTTAAGCTACAATTTCACTATCCCCCCAAATTCGCGAGACCTTGATTTTAAAATAAGGGAAGTAACAAAATTCCGCGAGACAGAATTTTAACTACTTGAAATTGTGTGATGCTTATTCATAGTGTTACGAATTTGGTATTTAAAAAGCAAATGTTAGTTCAATTATAAATTAAATGGTTTTATTTCTCGCGCAGTGCAGCGCGTGGCGAATATTAAAAGAAAGCTAAGCCGGAAAATTGAAAATACAAGAGCGCGTGCATTAAATAAATAAATAACTCTTTTTCATTTCGAGAAAGTACTGGAAAATTCTAGCGCGTGATTTTAAAATGTTATAAAAGGAGGAAAACATCTCAGTTCGTAGTAGTTGCTTAGTTTGTTGTTGTTTAGAAAACTACTGTTGTTGATTGTAGCGAATTCGCGGATTAGCGTTCTTTAGCTGTTTTGAATTACGTTCTATTGGACATTTGAGTAGTTAAAAGAAAACTACTGTGAGATATTGTAATACTGCGTGATAATTTGAGAAAATTTAAGCATTTTTGTTGTGATAATAATAAATTTTTGTTCATTTTTCATCGGACTTGTGCATTCATTTAGTAACGAATCCGTACGCACGCAACAATTTTTGGTGTCAGAAGTGGGATTTGAATGCCAATAACAAGAGCGATGCAAGAGCAGTTAAGGCAATTGATAACAGCCTTTGCCTCGTTTAAAGAAGAAATGAAAGAAGAGATGAAATCTAGCCAAGGAAAGATGGAAGGGGCCGTCAACTCTGTTAAGGACGAAATGAAAGCCGTTCAAGCTGGTCAAGAAAAGATTGAAGCAGGTCAAGAAGAAATGAAAAGAGAGATTACCTGCATAATAGAAAATAAATTTAAAGCTATGGAAGGCAGAATTGACACAGTTGAAAATAAAGTTGGACTAATTGAAGAAAGAGTTTCTTCGGTGAAAGAAGAAATAGAAGAAAGAGTTTCTTCTGTAAAAGAACATATAGAAGGGAGAGTTCCTGCTGTGGAGGAACGAATTGAAGGAAGAGTTTGTGCCGTCCAACACCAAATCGAACAACAAATTGATGAGAGAGTTTCTGAAGTTGCCAAAGAAATGGAAACGTTAAAGAAATTCGTAGCGACGGCAGGGAGCAAGAATGATGATTTTAAATTCTTACCGATGCCTGCTCGTCCACCTCTGAAGCTATCCACATATGATGGGAAGACATCCTGGCAAGTGTACAAGACCCAGTTTTCTATCGTTGCGGATGCGAATGGATGGGATTCCCAAGCTAAGGCCTGTCATCTCGCCGCTTCTTTAAGAGCCGACGCAGCGGATATCCTTCAGACTCTTCCCGAAAACAAAAGGTTAGATTTCGAAGCTCTGTCCGGCGCTTTGGAGCTGCGCTTTGGCGAGAAATGTTTAAAAGACTACAGCAGGCTTCAATTAAAATCCCGTCAACAGAAGCCCACCGAATCACTCCAGGAGCTCGCCACGGATGTTGAAAGGCTGTCCCACCTCGCCTTTTCGGAGTGCCCGACAAAAACAAGGGAAATCCTGTCCCTGCAATATTTCATCGATGGCATCCGGGATACTGAAATACAAAAAGCTCTACGAATGGCGGATGTAAAAGATCTGAAAAGCGCTTTAGTGTATGCCATGAAATTTGAGGCAGCCCAGCAAGCCACCCGTCGAGACCGCCATCCAGTTAGAGCTGTGCGAGTCCATGAGCCAGTGGATCAACTGATGGCTCGTTTAGATGATTTAGCCAGACAAGTCGACGCTTTGATAAGGAGTAGGAGGGAGAAGAAAGTGGCTCTAAGGTGTTGGAGATGTGGTAGTGAAGGTCACCTAAGACGGAATTGCAGAGCACCCCAGGGTACGGAATATAAAGCAGATGATTTTACCAGACAAGTCAGTGGCTTGAGACGGAACATATGTGAAAAGAAACTAATTCTAAAATGCTGGAACTGCGGAGTTGAAGGCCACATACGAAGAAATTGCAGAACATCCCGAGGTACGGAAAATAAGACCATTTCCCAGCAACGACGCAGTAAATGAATTAGTGACCATATCGAGGAACGGAGGTTGTCAGATAATGAAAAACCCTGTTTTAAAGCGCTTAAGATCTCTATAGTGAGTGGCAACAATAACGGACTGTCCATCAATGGGAATATCGATGGAATTCCTTGCAATATGATCGTTGACACAGGAGCTAATGTTACCATCATTAGGAAAGATTTAGCTGAACAGTTTAAAGATAAACTTATTTGGACGCCATCCTGTGTTACCCTTCAGACTGCGTCTGGTGACAAGATCGACATAACTGGGAAGTTAAACGTAAACATCACGTTTGGAAGTGCCGCCTACCATCACACGGCATATGTGGCGGATATTACAGATCCATGCATACTCGGATTGGACTTTTTAAGGAAATACAATTTTTCCTTAGATTTCAAAAACAATAAGCTGCTTTCAGCATCTGATGGCATGACTATCCATCCTCAAAAGGAATCCTCGCCTGGAAATGTCGACGCCTTGTCCGAAAGATCGAGCTCGGGAAGCTGCCGAAATCATACCAGGGTCGAAAAGAAACTCAAGACTACCAGCTATTCTCCATCCCAGAAGCTCTTCGGTCGAGACCGTCTGTCTTGTGACCGCCTGTTTAGTCGCCCTACGGATGCGCCTTCATCGCCTGAGGAACACATCCAAGATGCCCAGGCCCGGTTTGAGGGGATGCACCGTTCTGCACGAAAGCGAGTCAACTTGGCGACGGAGAAAATGAAGACCAGATGCGACACAAGAGCTACTAGACAGAGATCCAACAAAGGAGACAAGGTGTGGTTGTGGAACCCAATTCAACGAAAAGGACTGAGTCCTAAATTACAGTCACCTTCGGATGGTCCATATACAGTGCTGAACACGAATGACGTCGTGGTTCGGATCCGTGAGTCTTCGAACTCTTACGACAGGTTAGCTTATTACTATGGCCATAGTACGTAATGTAAATAATTGTAAATAGTATCAGACCATGGTCCTTTTTGTTTATAAATGTGTATTTGATTTGATTTGCATTTAGTATTTGTTTTGTATTTAGTATTTGATAGCATTTGATTTGTTTAAGTTAGTTATTGCATATATTGTTTATATTGGTTGATATTGTAATGTAATGTTTATGCCTCAGTTGCATTTATGCCACAGTTGTAAGTTTAGCTTCCTGTCTAGGGATTGTACTGCCCGGGACGTGCAGTCCTTGGGAAGGGGGCAGTGTTACGAATTTGGTATTTAAAAAGCAAATGTTAGTTCAATTATAAATTAAATGGTTTTATTTCTCGCGCAGTGCAGCGCGTGACGAATATTAAAAGAAAACTAAGCCGGAAAATTGAAAATACAAGAGCGCGTGCATTAAATAAATAAATAACTCTTTTTCATTTCGAGAAAGTACTGGAAAATTCTAGCGCGTGATTTTAAAATGTTATAAAAGGAGGAAAACATCTCAGTTCGTAGTAGTTGCTTAGTTTGTTGTTGTTTAGAAAACTACTGTTGTTGATTGTAGCGAATTCGCGGATTAGCGTTCTTTAGCTGTTTTGAATTACGTTCTATTGGACATTTGAGTAGTTAAAAGAAAACTACTGTGAGATATTGTAATACTGCGTGATAATTTGAGAAAATTTAAGCATTTTTGTTGTGATAATAATAAATTTTTGTTCATTTTTCATCGGACTTGTGCATTCATTTAGTAACGAATCCGTACGCACGCAACAATATGTTAGCCGTTTCTGCAGATGGTATAAATAAGAATAAAACTTAGATTTCATTTAAAGTAATACATCTGCATATATTATTGTGTTTTGGGGAACGACAGAAAAGTAAATCAGAGTGATTTATGTATTAAATTGTGGTAAATAAATTACACCACACCATAACATCATATTTAAAAGATTTAAGAGGAACATTCCAAATCTTCCAAACCTTCACTTTCCTGAAAACAACTAGCTGGAACTCTAGATATGCATTAAACCAGGAACGCATTCAGACCAGTTGCAATAATGACGGAAGGGTATCTAGTTCTTCAAACACTTTTGGTTTATTACAGCGTCGAAAAACCTGCGTTTGGGCTGGGATTTGACCTAGGTCCTCCTTCTCTGTAAGTCAAAAATGTCACCTTCACCAGCTGTGCTACCTATTTCGGCAAATGGGCTATCTAGTTCTTCAAAAACAACTTTTGGTTTATTACAGCGTCGAAAAACCTACATTTGGGCTGGGATTTGACCCTAGGTCCTCTTTTTCTGTAAGTTAAAAATGTCACCTTCGCCAGCTGTGCTACCTATTTCGGCAAATGGGTTATCTAGTTCTTCAAAACCTTTTGGTTTATTACAGCGTCGAAAAACCTGCGTTTGGGCTGAGATTTGACCTTAGCTCCTCCTTTTCTGTAAGTTTTTCTGTAAGTTAAAAATGTCACCATCGCCAGCTGTGCTACCTATTTCGGCAAATGGGCTATCTAGTTCTTCAAAATCTTTTGGTTTATTACAGCGTCGAAACCCTGCGTTTGGGCTGAGATTTGACCTTAGCTCCTCCTTTTCTGTAAGTTAAAAATGTCACCATCGCCAGCTGTGCTACCTATTTTAGGCAAATGGGCTATCTAGTTCTTAAAAACTTTTGGTTTATTACAGCGTCGAAAAACCTGCGTTTGGGCTGGGATTTGACCTAGGTCCTCCTTCTCTGTAAGTCAAAAATGTCACCTTCGCCAGCTGTGCTACCTATTTCGGCAAATAAGAACCAGATTCAAGATTTAAAACCGCCACTCTATTTTATTATGCTTTACTCTGAGTGAAAAAACATGTTATTATTAGCCCAGAATGGCTATTATTCTGGAAATGGCATGTTGCGTTTAATTACTATAAACAGCTGTATCACTTTCAGATTGTTGCCATAAAATAAGATTACCCTGTGTTATATTTACAGAAATTAAATAATGAAAGGAGCTATCAAATATTGAATAACATAGTTCTCTATCCGAATATGGGCACCTGGAAGCCCAAATCATGAAATTTGAATTTATTTTATTGTGTATTTCCCATTTTGTAAACCTTTAACGAATTTTTGATTGAAAAATTTAACACTTTCACCGCAAGCAATGGCAACACTGTAAGGAATAAAATATTTTTATCTTCAGCGCGCGAGAGCGTCTGTCAGAAGTTATAAAAATATACTGTTTTTAAATATTTTTAGTCCAAATTCGAAACATGTATGTGTGTGTAAATGAAAAAAAATGCCTTTTTGTGTGTAATATGATATCTGAAAGCTTTCGATTTATTTATTTATTTTTTTAATATTATTCTTTTAATTGATCATTGATGTCTGATCATTCGCAGTACCCACGACGCAACCACGGTCATAATTTGGAAAAGAAAATATTTATTTTCCCCTCCAAACTCTAACAATTTGGAAAGTTTATATCGCTTCAAGCGGAAAAATATTCTTCACGTATCTAATTATTTTATTCACATTTTATTCGCGTGTATTTTTCCATTAAATCTCTCAACCTCTCGAGTAACATAAATTCGATGAGAACTCTAATGAGACGTAATCGACTTATCGCTATGTATTGGAAATACGTGGGAAGGGTGTAAAAGAACGTGTAAGACGTTCAGACAAGGTTGGAAGGATGTGAAAGACCCTTTTAATCTAAAATCAGTACATCAAAGATTTAAAAATAAGTAGTCACTGCTCGTAATTACACAGCCAGACAACAGGCAACATTTATGGAGGAAATAAAAAGCAACGAATTTAACTTTATTAAGTAATTTGTAAGTTAGCCCAGAGGCTGCACAAGCAGAAAACGCGTAAACTGGCGAAGACCTAACTCGGCGGGACAAACCTAAAGTAATACAACGCCGCTGATATACTGTTCTCAGTAGAATCAACTTGCTACGTGGCCTTCAGCGGGAGGAACATGCTGTCATTCTACCACCTAAAACCTTCCTTTAAATACCATCTCTTTCTACCTCATTTGAGTAGAAACTGGAAATCAGCATTCTGCCAGGAAAATGAAAAGTGAGAAAGACAGGTAAGCTAATTCATATAAAATAAATGGTTTATAAAAATAAATGAATACTCTGTATAATAAAAGTTTTAAACATACGTAGTCCCTCATGTTGTTTAACATTCTAGTTAAACTAAATCAACTAGCCTAATTCGAATAACTGTTTTTGATATTGATGTAGTAGTTATTTTTTATGGTGAGGCTGCTAATTTGTCATCTGTTAGTGTTTCATCATGAACAAAGAGGTATTTTAATTGTTTTCATAAATTCATCAAAATTATTTTTGGTAATTTTTATATCAATAATTGCATAAGATACATTAATGAGAGAAAAAATAAAGCAAGAAAGAATGTGATATCCTCAGATACATGTTAAGAATTTTTTTTCGTAAGGAACCACATCTAGACTGTACTGCACTCTTATTGGACAGAAGAATCGAAATGACAAACTAAGTGAAACATTTTTTATGCTTAAAAAAAGGGCCATGAGAAGTTGGATCACAAGGAAGAAAACTTCGTGAGATTTACTGAAGCTCTATCACTGCTATTGTTACAAATGTAGGACACTCTTGTTGTAAGCGTTACAAAGTTTAGAATATAAAGAAAAGTCATCAAAAGGCACCCAGAGCGGCTTCCTTGTCTAGACACAGGCAAAGCATTATATCGCTTGGTTACACGAGTCTATTAAGGTAAAAGAAAATCTGAGATTAACGCGTTTAAAACAGATCGTTTGCAAATATCTGAATAATAATTCAAGCACCGTATTTGTAAACTTTTTTTAAACAAAAATATACATTAAGATTCACCAGTGAATAAGATGTTTACTAAACCCAAATCATGGGATTTCTGTCCACTATTTTCTTGTTGAAACAAAAATTGCTCTGGATAATAAAGATGCATTTCATTCATATTAGTTTGATTGAAAGTCCAATCGTGCATGTCTGATAAATTTCCAAATCAGTTCTGGTTCATCAATTGTTTGGGCTTATTTTCTGCACTGTTATCACTTCTGGTATCCCATTAACGAATATACACTGGTGTGCAAAAATTAAGGACGAGATGGGTTTTTCGGTGTCCGCCGATAACATCGCGGCAAAAACATCGCGGACGAAAACGTCGCGGAGAAAACAACGCAAGGCGAAAACGTCGTGCTACAAAACATCGTGGGAGAAAACATCGCAAAGAGAAAACATCGCAGTTCTAAAACATCGTGGTACAAAACATCGTCGTCGAAAATAAAGCGGTTCAAAAACTTCGCAGTTTAAAAACATCGCCGTCGAAAATATCGTGGTAAAAAATAAAGTATCTACAAATCATCGCATGACGATAACATCGCAGACATGCTTTTTTCAGACATGCTTTAATAACTGTAAATGGATATTCCCATAATGATTTGTGAGCGCAAGATGGAAAGAAGGATAATTTTTACTTTCATATTTTTTATTAATTAATAAATTTTTGCTGAGAAAATAAAAAGGAAAAAAACTTCAGCATAGAAAATTAATGCAACTTATAGCACTTAATAGAATTTTAAACCGATATAGTTAACTAACAAAGCCCATTAATAAATCATTTTTTATAAAGTTTTTACTTTTAATTTTTCATGAAAAGTATAATCTATAAGTTGAATTTAATTTTCTATGCTTAAGTTTCCTTCTTATTTTTTTCAGCAAAAATTTATTAGTTAATAAAATATGTGAAAGTAAAAATTATCCTTCCTTACATCACTTGCGCTCACAAATCATTATGGGAATATCCATTTACAGTTATTAAAGCCTGAAAAAAGCATGTCTGCGATGTTATCGTCATGCGATGATTTGTAGATACTTTATTTTTTACCACGATATTTTCGACGGCGATGTTTTTAAACTGCGAAGTTTTTGAACCGCTTTATTTTCGACGACGATGTTTTGTACCACGATGTTTAGAACTGCGATGTTTTCTCTTTGCGATGTTTTCTTCCACGATGTTTTGTAGCACGACGTTTTCGCCTTGCGTTGTTTTCTCCGCGACGTTTCCGTCCGCGATATTTTTGCCGCGATGTTTTCGGCTGTAACCAGGTTTTTCAATATAACTTTGTACAAAAGCTTTCCAAATCAACACATTTAATACCGTAAGATCCCCAATACGTAAGGACATGAGTAATGTAAGCAACACTTACTAAAAAAGAAATCAGAGGGATAAAAAGAAGCTTTATTGAAAAAGTAGCATGGAGCGCAATGCGACTGAAGGCCGAAACATCCCTGTGATGGGTGTCCAACAAGAAACATCCGGTCTTTAATAGGGGATATGATCTCCCCTGACTGCTAGGCAGGTTCCACAGCGTCTGCCCATGCTGAGAATGAGGGTGTCAATGAGCTGCTGAAGCATTGCTGCCCATTCGTCTTGCAGCGCCAATCGAAGCTCCGGAATCGTTACTGGTGGTAAGGTACGAGCTGCCAAGCGTCTGCCTAGAAAATCCCATATATGCTCGATGGGATTGAGATCCAGAATCGTGCCGGCCAATCCATATGTTCAATATCCTCACTCTCTAAGAGCTGTTCGGCAGCTACTGTGCGATGACATGGTGCATTGTCGTCCATGAAAAGGAACTGCGGACCCATAGCGCCTCTAAAAAGACGCACATATGGAAGAAGAATCTCGTTACAATAACGGGTCCCGTTGACTAAACCTGCGTCGAAGATGTGAAGGTCTGTACGACTACCAAGCATGATGCCTACCCAAACGAGAACACCGCCACCTCCATACCTGTCCCTTTCAATGATGTTCGAGGGATGATTGCGGTTTCCCCGCTCTTTCCAGATGAGTATGCGATGAGAAACGCTACTCAGACTGAATTTGCTCTCATCTGTAAAGAGTACTCGTCCCCATTCATTGCCTCTCCAATTCCGGTGTTCCCGGCACCACAGAGAATGCCTTCTCCGATAGGCAGGCGTTAGAGGTACACACCGTACAGGGCGTCGTGCAAACAGACCACCACCGTGCAGTCTTCTGGCCACGATAAAACGCGATATCGGTCGTCCAGTCGCTTGTGTCGTGTGTCTAGCGATTTCTCCAGCTGTCTGCCGCCTGTTTCTTCTGGCCTGTAAGGCAATGTACCGGTCATCTGCGGGTGTGGTTCCTCGTGGACGACCACTACTAAACCCCCGGATAGCTGTTCCTGTAGTTTGAAATTGTCTCCAAAGCCGTGAGACGATGCTGTGAGCAATTCCGAACTCTGCAGCCACACTTGTCACACTGCGGCCTTCCTCCAACTTCCCAATGATTTGACCTCGGGTAAAAGCATCCAGATGTCGTCTAACAGATTGATTATTCGCCATTTCCCGCTGAGGCAGCAACTCGGTGTGATTTTAACTGCTATACGGCGTGCAATCTCTTTGCCAGAAATACTGATCTTACACCGACAACATGCTTTATACTACTCAGACACTCCCCCATTACGTCTACCTGCATATCTGCGCATGTGCTACCGTACATCACCTTACTTAATCTCCTGATTGGTCTTTCTGTCCGCTCTGCCTCTTCGCTCAGCTGATATGCTAATTTTTCGACTTCGTCCTTAATTTTTGCACACCGGTGTATACGGCTCTGTAGAATTATTAAAACACGTTCTTTCATGTAGAGAATTCAATGTTGACAAAGCACATACGCTAAACAGTAGCTTAAAGAAAGAAAAAGAATTGATGCAGACACAACATGACTTCCTTGCATGGCGTAATAATTTATACATGTATTTTAAACATACATCCTCGAATTCTATTAGAGATCTGTTTCTCATTCAATCAATTAGAAATACATAAAAACTCTAAACATATTCATTAAAAATTGCAAAATACAGCAAAAAATAAAATACCAAATACAGTTAAAAAAATTTTACAATTAAAATTAGAGTTTCTACTGAAAAAGAAGTAATTTGGCCGGCGGGCAGGAAGACATGTTTTCGGTGCACAAAATGGAAAGTTATTTTTGGTCCCACTCGGCAAAAAAAAAACACTGGAATTGATATAGAATCCGACTTAATTAATTATTCTACTAAACGTTTCACGTGTAAACAGATGGCGGCTTTGTTAGGTTTCCTAGCTATTAAGCAACTTTTAAATTTTTCGTAATTCTACAACTATTGCATGCAAATTAACTAAAGGCAAAAACCTTAACGGGGGGGGACATAAGAACAACATAATTCATCACTTTTAAAACAAAAACTGCACAAAGAAAAACAGCTTAACGAGGCGGGTAACAGAATGGCTATATATATATTTATATCCCATTATATAAAGCCATATATATAAACCCATATATATATATACATATATATGGGTTTATATATAAACCTATTATACATGCATATATATCCCTTTGGTGCTGCCGATTGCAACCAAAAAGGGAGGTGCACAACTACATGTTATATTAGTCCCCTATACAAAATTTCAATGTTCTCGTTTTTGAGTTAAACGAGATACATAACATCCGTAAGTAAGTCAGAAAAAAATCTCTTCTGAAACCATTTTAAATCTACTTGACAATTCGTTTTGGAAAAAGAGTCCTTTATTCTTTCCGTACGTACAAATGTCATGCAAAAATATCGTTCAAATGGATTCGAGAGCGGTCAAAATGAATATTTTTCTTGAAATATGATACCCGAAATTTTTTGCTATTACAACACTTCCGTTACTTCGTACAAGAAAGTAAAAAACTTGAGAGTCATTTCCTTGGCTTTCGCGTGTCCTCGGAGTTTCCCAATCTCCGTACAAAAGCATGCGGAGTATCCTATTCAGAGCTGTATGAGTAGCAAATTTTGAAATGAATTTCATGACTTACATAGCTGAAAACTGAGATAACACATTCATAAGTGCACATTTCTTATGAAGCTATGATAAATTTTGTTGCATAGATATCTGATGAAATTTTGTAGCCTTAAACCGGTTTGATCTATGACGTGTTTGCTTGTTAATGAAAACTTATGAAGATTTGTTGAACTTATGAAGATTTGCTAATACAGAGACTTTACATTTGGGAAAAATAATCTTTTTAATAAAAATGATCATAATTTTTTTTTAATTCTGCACTGCTTAATCTTCCTTCTATCTTCGGAAAGATTCAAATTTTTGTTTTAAGTCAACGAAGCTTGAAATAACCTAAACCTTACTTCCTTCTACAGGTGAAGGGTAAAAACGGATATTTATTATAATTTTGTACACATAAAAACTATTTCTTTCCCACTAAAGTTTAATGAATTTATAAACTTTTTCTAGCTTTCTATTATATACATTTAATTTGGATAATTGAGACAGGAGAGTTTCCTAGAACATTTTAAGTTATTAAAGCAATGAAGTTCCATTATAAAGTAAAATTTGTAGCACAGGAAAGGAAAAAAGGGAAAAAAATTCTTTCTGTGAATGTTTGCATTTCTGCTCGCCACGTCTTACAGAAACAAGGATGATCGATGAATTCACAAAAGAACGGGAAACACCGCGGAAGAAATTCCACAATCCTTCACTTCCTTACGATAACGCCATCTTTCGGCCAAAAAAGACACTAGATATTTATTTAATGGCGTGATTTCGGACATACAGGAAAAAGAAAAAAGCAAGGTCAAATTTCCGCAGCACGTCAACATAAATGATGGACACTTTTCTGAGGAACGCTTCCCGTTAGTCTCAGCTTTCAGTACAGACTGTTAAATCGAGTATAACTAAAACAAACTTTTGCAAAAGAAACAAAATAGAGCACTAAAAGAATTTTGAAACATTGTACGAAGACTGGAGAATTCTATAAAGACGAAGAACTTTTATAACATCTTTTTATTCAGCAATTTTTCTGAGACATTTTCTCAAATGTAGCACATAACTTGCTGTTTTGTGTCTGGTAAAATGTTTTTTTATTTAAAAAAAAAAAAAAAAAATCTTTTTCTTGTGTCTGTCAGATTTTTTTTTTTTTTTTTTTTTTTTTTTTGCATTTCTCTGTTTGTTTCGTTCTTTACAGAATGACATTATTAAAATGTCATGGTGTCATATCATCCTGAATTGTCCACAGTAAACGAAATTTTAATGCAATGAATATGTTACCGCTAAAGCATAGAATCCGCTATATTGTAGAATACCTAGCTATTTCATGATTATCAAAGTCATCTAAAATATGTAATAAATATTAATTCCATCTAATTATTTCAGTAAATAACGATCTACACCCTATTAAATTGCAAAATAACCGATATAATTCAACCCGCTAGTCAGTGTTAGCTACTCTGTTGCGATATATAGAATGATTTTAATTAAAATTCCAAATTCAAAAAGTTAAGGCATAACCATTGGTCAGAAATAGCGCACCATTTTCAGTTCATTATAAAGTGTTATAATTATTATTATCTTTATTATATGCGGCTTAAGTGTCTGTTTGTCGCCGATAGTTTATGGGTTGCTTGCGTAACTGCACTAGCCAATGGGGTAAAGTAGCCACGGCATTCAAGTAGTCGATATACACTGATACCATACATGCAGTTATCATTGTTTGAATTAAATTATCATGGTATTTAAGAACATTTAAATATTTTTAATTCATACAGTTGTTGCTTATTATGCATTTAACTATATTTACATATGAATTACCTAGAAACTTGAAAACGTTGAGAAATGAAAGGAGACGAAACCAAGTAACGAGTTGTGCGTAGTACATCTCATCAGGTAGGTTTACCCAAACTCCTAAACTAAATATCCTTACTCGTAAAGAGTTTAAAATTTTGCCCGATTTTGATTCCGACATTGTATTTTAAACTGAATTTTCAGCTGAACGCAAATTGAGCGCGTCAGGGGAAACGCGAACATTTGTCTGTATTAGCAATCATCTGTTTATAATCAATTTAAAATATCTAGAACAGCGGTCATTTCGTACGACCGCCGGGCTTTCTAGTTATTATTATAAGAGCACATCCCCGATCCTCCTAGCACTATAAAGTGTTATAGTATAATTATAATTTCATTATAGTAAAGTGTTAAATAATTATAATTTTATTACAATAAAGTGTTATATAATTATAATTTTATTATAATAAAGTGTTATATAATTATAATTTAATTGTATTATAATTATATAACACTTTATAGTATTATATAACACTTTATAGTATTATATAACACCTTATAATTATAACAATTATAATGCAAGAGTATGGAAAACATTACTTTCACTTTCTGGCAATATTTTTGTAAGTAACGATAACTTGCTGAACTTTGTATATACAGAGATTTCTTTAGCGAGTATTTTCTTGCGTTAGACTCTCGGAACATCAAAATACATCATTCATTATCTCAGACCATGATAATGAGGTGCTGGTTGAAAACCCAAGGTTGAATAATCCTATGAAGTTGAACATGTACAATTTGTTCATAAGAATGCAGTGATGTTATGAACCTGTCGACATATCATATTTAGAAGACTATTTTGGAAAGCAAAGTTGTATAGATCGGAAAATTGTGTACTAATGAACTGAATGTTTGTAGAGAAAAAGAAAATTCTAAAGCATGTTCGGAATTTCGAGGTAAGAACATAAAATTAATGTCAGAAGAATCTCATTCTGAAGCCTCTGTGGGGCTTACAGTACGTATTAGGCTTAGATGAGGCACTCTCATGGAAGTAGGGACCTGGTCGAAAGTCCCATCCTGTGTGTGGTAACGATAAGCATATGTGTCCTGTGTGTAGTAAAGATTTACTGTCCATAGCATCGTTGTTGTGAAACTGGGTGAAAGAATAGGTTTTTCCGTGAATGCTGTAATAAGCTTCCTTAAACTAATCCAGATCAACTAACTAACCAGATATATATATATAAGATGAAAAAGAGAAAAAGATGTAACAAAGTTGACAGAGGAAGAGAGCGAAGGAAACAACGTGTTAATAAGAACAGAAGCTAAAGTGCGCTGTTATCCAATATGGAAGCTCACAAAGAGTAGAAAGGTTAGAGAGGTTTCAGTTCTCAAAATTTTGAGTTCAAGTTCCTAATTAGCTACGTTATCAGAGTTACGCAAACCATGTGATCTAGAAATGGCGCACTACATAAAAGTTGTTATTTCTTTTAGAATACAGAGAGGAAATATCGAAATTAGAAATGAGGAAGTAAGAGGCTATTGCTAAATTAAATCATAAAGCTGATGTACATATCTTTTATCTTATATATATATATAAGATGAAAGATATATAAATTAGCTTTATAATTTAACTCATGTATATATATCTACTATTTATCAAGCATCTACGTGAGGGCATCAAGAAGTTTATTGTATATGTATACTTAAAAAATTTAAATGGTAAATTTAACTAAAAACTATTCAAAGTCACGTAAATTACTGAGAAATTAAAGTAATGAAACTAAATTTGAATGTTTTTTTTTTTTTCATAATTCATCCATCATCATCGTATTAGTTAAAATTCAATTTATTCTATTTTCATGATGTAGAGGTTAGGTTATTTTAATTACGGCAAAGCCTCGAGGGCTATGTGCCTAAGGGGAGGGATACCTTCGTGGAGGACTTTCTAAGGGGAACTGGCTCGTATAGAACGTTACACATGGAGAAAGCCACGAAAACACCCATGCAGCCAGCCCGTTCGCGGGATTCGAACCTCGGACCGAACTACCAGTATTCAGTGACTTTACCGCTCGGCCGCTGGTGGGCTTAATGATGTAGAGGCTTTTCCAATATGCATCCAAACTACAGTCCTAAACTCTCTTTTCATAAAATTTTTCGTCTTATTTATAAAAGTTTCGTAATTTAATTACTACACAATTTGGAGTAGTATTTAATGGAGAAAAGCGAGTAGTCACACTTTTCTTACGCCTTTTAAATACAGGCGTTCAGAAATTGTATTGACTAGGTCCTTCTCGGTAACACATATGTTTTCAGAGATTTAGAAAGTTATTTTATATTAGCTAAATTTATTATTCTGAATGCCTACCAATCTCTGTCATTCGGGCATCATTCATTATATAAAAATATTGCATCCAAGTACCCTGCCCCATTATTACCATATTTAGGAATTGTTTATGTTTTCCTATTGGTATAGCCTCTCTTCTATAATTTTGGGATCCAGTTTGGATCCCGGAGAAGTCATGGACATTTGTAACTGTATAAAGTTTTGCTGTGCGTTACTGATGAAAAAGAAAGAGTACATCAATACTCGGCTAAGCCGGTTAGATAGATATGGTCCCACACCTGCCACTAAACTGAACGTACTGCTTACATGAGTTATTTCATGTTGTTGTCAGCGTATTATATGGTACGGACGTGAGTGTTGTACTGAGTATGCTAATGTGACCGAAATTCCATATATATTGTTGGAAAGAAATGCTCGAGAGTTTAAATGGGCAAATTACCCAAAGACCTTCCACATTATGAGAGAGAGATAATCCTTGACCTTGGTTATGTTGACTTTAAGAACCTTTTCTTTTAACATGTGTCTACAGTACGCATATGAAATATTAGGGCTTCTAAGTGAAAGTTGTTATTTTCCCGGGAAAGGATCCTTTTCCACTGATGTAGAAGGCCACTGAATTGCATAGCAACCAACTTAAGTATTCCCAAATTCCCTCATCCACGCTGGAGACATCAACATAAATTACTGCACTAAACTGGTAGAGATTGTGCAGGTTTTTATATGCATATGCTTGATGCCTATGCCTTTATTCGGAGAAATATGCGATAGAAGGACTTGCTTGCTTTTAAAGTTCCATGGAAAGTGCCATTTGTTATGGGCATCTGCAATCCGATGGCAGTTTGTAATATGGCCTCTAGTTCTGCTCGCGTGTATAGAGCAAGGTATTTGCTTGCCACCATTGATATAGTACGGAAGGCATATGTGGTGAAAATTGAAATGGAAGCTCGATGCTTAATATATCGCTCTTTCGATCCTTGCATAGGAATAGCCATTACTTCTATTGCGCTGCTAACGATTTCTTTCGATTTCTGTACTGCACAATATTAATCTACCACTTTGCACATTTCATCTATCTGAGTCTGTGCGACCTGCTGCATTCTAGATTTAGATTTGATTACTTATATGACCAATTCAAGACCTGGTTACAAAGGAAAACTGAGATATTTAAGGATTTTGACCACTATATGACACACTCTAACACACACACAATATTTGAAATATTTCAAATACTTGTTTGTATGTTTGTTTTTGCTGCTTTCTTAGGGATGGATTTATTAAAATACCTGATTTAATTTCGTAAATTTTAAATCTGATACCTGCTAAGAGTCTATGAAATATTTCACGAATATCATTACCTTTTTTCTTCTAACTATAACTAACTATTTTTTTCTCTAATTATAAAAGTTGCAACTTTGGTGTACGGTATGATAGAGGTACGGTATGATAGAGGTACGGTTTTGTCAGTGGACAATGAGAATATCATTGAAAGTAATATTATAGAGCACGGTTTCTTAAACTTTCCTTTTTATCACTGGGATTTTTTCGCCACCCCCAGTACCTCATAATATTTACAAAAATTTCGTGAGACCCCCATAAGTATTGCGCAAAACCGACACACGCGTGAGTGAAACTGTTTCTTTCACTTGTACTGTAATATACTATTATGTTATGATATGAAGAAGTGAGGGGCCACCTAATATTTACCCTAAGTAAGCAGGTATTAGTCCCACACACTAACTAGAAAACTAACAGCATTCTGGCATCATTCCACGAGTCGTGATGGAAATTTTGACTCCAGTGAGCACTACAAGTACTGTCACCGGCGGCGGCATCAACGGTACTCCTAACCTTTCTGCGTTAAATTAGATCAAGTAAGGGATTAAATTACATGATATACATTGAGATATAGATAGTTGTGCAGGTGCATATTTCAAGATGTTATCTATTGTAATGGGTACAGGCAACATATTTCAGGACATTATATATTGCATTACAAACAGGCATGTTGTTTCCACGTTACAAATCATTTTTGTAGACATGATCTGTTTACTATCTGAATTAATTAAGAACTGTAATATACTATTGCAGTTTTAGGTCATTAATTTATAATTTTAAGACGTAGAACAATGTGAACATTTTAAATAAGCAACAGACGAAATGACAGCATCACGTGCAAAGCAAGGAAAATGAACGTAATAAACATCAAAACTGCTAAAATTTTTGGCGACCCCCATAGGGGTCGCGACTCACAGTTTAAGAAACCCTGTTATAGATGATTGGCGTACAATGGAACCTCTGAACAGCCGCTGTCTTGTATTCTGTTTATGATGACTGAATGTGTCCGTCTGTAAAATGATTTTTGAAAACTTCACGTAAGTTGCCTGGGCATCTGAATCTTTGGAAGCTTGAAGAATATATGGTCAGTGAAGAGTAGATCTCAGCTGGAAATCACATGGGGTAACCGTTTATTATTGCTTATTTTATATCGCTGAATGCATGTTTTGTTTGTTTTCCTGCCAGGAAGCCATATTGTCAGTCACATAAATCCTTTTCATAATTGCATAATCTATGTCATCCGGTCCAGAAGCATTTTTCTTCTTCGAAAGACTGCAAAAGGCATGTTGCAGTTGCATAACATGGAGGCACTTAAAATGCTGTCGAGCGAAGAGGCCTCCCTAGAGGATGGTAGAAGGAAAGGAAATTTGTACTGTCATCTACAAGATGCCTAAGCCACGAGAGGTGCAATCATTGCCTCTTGGCCACAATGAAATTTGCCGACCTAATATGATGTTACTGTCAGAGTTAGTAAGTTGCAATACACAGCAACATGAATTAATTATTACACATTATTAACAATAGCTCTCTTATATCTTAAAATATTTCCGTTTGGAAAAAAAAATTACCTACAAAATGTTAAATTATCTTTAAGAGTCTAAACGCGCATTAATTAATACAGATAATAAATAAAGAATTTAATGTAAATATATGTTCAAGTTATTGTGAAACACAAAAGCAAATTTGTTTACGTTACTATCAACGTTCATTTATTATTTTATTCAAAACTAGCAGCTTTGCTGCCAGCCTTCGTCTGGCTTTTAAATGTACCGTAAAAATGGCTGAAGGGAACACCAAACGTTAAATTTAGAAACTGCTTAGAATTTTACTCTGCAGAACAATTTCATAAAAAAGGGTTATTACGTATAACAAAATTACAATGAAATAAGCAATATCCCTTAATACAAATATTAATTATCCTAATAAATAAATTAACCAACTTCCCTTTGCAAAATCTTAAGAACTCAAATGGTATAAAGAAGGTTAAGAACTTCGTTTCCTAAAAAAATCACTCAAAACATTTCAATTTCTTAAAGACAGTGAAATGAGCAATAAATAACATAAAAGAATACAAAAACAAAAAATTCTGAAAAGCAAAGTATAATTAATGATATTTATATTTTCAAGAAGAAAAAATTACAATGAAATAAGCTATATCCCTTAATACAAATATTAATTATTGTAATAAAAAAAATACCCAACTTTCCGTTGAAGAAAAAAAATCATGCAAAACTTTTCAATATCTTACAAATAGTTAAATAAGCAAAAAATAACATGAAAGAAACTCAAAAAAAAAACAAAAAATTCCGCGCGGAATTTTGCTCTGCAGAACAATTTTATCAAAAAAAAAATCAATAAAAATGTATTATATATATAAAATGACAATGAAATATGCCAATCTCTTAAAAACAGTGACTTAAGAAATACGATGAAAAATTGTTGCCAAACCCATATTTCTAAAAGAATGAAACTATTCAAAATGATGCGATTTCATCAAAAATCTATCAACAACAATAAGAAAGGAAAATTGTTGCCAAAATCACATTTTTAAAGATGTGAGATGGGAGAAGTGTACTCGGAAGCTTCATTTAAAAATTTTTTTTTAAATACAAAATATTATCATTTTTCCAAAATTCTTTTTGTAAAAGCAGTCGCAAGGATAAACGTTTAACGTGTCCAAAAATCAAAGAAAAATAAACTGAATATTTTTAAAAATAAACGTTTTTAGAAAAAATCCCGTTGAAAAGGTGTTAAGCTCACTTTGTTAAATAAATTCGTATTTAATCGATTTATTGAAACACGAAATTTTTTTAAGTTCGTAAAATAGCTAAGTGCCTACGTTTCATGACGATGTAAAAATGGAGTGTGTAGAGTAAAATCTCGCTTTCCTATAGCCCATTATGTCTCAAAATTACGCTATTTTGTCACAAAACATAAAATAAAAAATATTCTAATTCGAATTTCGAAAAAATCGCTTCGAGTTGCACTGGCTCTTGTCTAGATGCACCTGTGTACCAAATTTCCTAGCCGTGGGTCTATTAGCTTACTCGCAGCGCGAACGAAAGACACACACACAGAGAGAGACTCTTTCTTTTATTATATGTAGAGAAGAAGAGAAGATGGGATAAATTTGTAAAAAGGGAATTCCCCTTCGAGCACCTTGTATATATCCTATTTAAATAATGCGAAAAATATATTCAAAGTAATTGAAGAATAAATCAAGACGTAATCAATTTCTTCTGTCATCGGTTGTATTAAAATAGTACACTGTATATTTAATTCTCATGAACTTAAAAGGCAAATTCCTTTCATTATTAGAGAGTTGATCATTTTTTATAGTTCTGGTTATATTATAAGCAAACGAGCTATTCAAATTATTTTACCTTCTTTTTATTTTTCCAATGGTGTACTCTATCTTACCATATTTTTTTTTCCATTTTTCTTATGCAGATTTTATGAAATTTTCATAAGTTTCTAAACTTATTCGCTCAGCAAGGAACTGTGTCTAAATAAAAGCATGAATAAAATTTTCCTTGTGTATAGCTGAAGAGTGAACTATATGAAAGAGCTGCTATGTATACAAGTGTTTTGTATTCCTAGATACTCTGATGCTTAAGTAAACACTGAGATTAACTTCACTATATGTATAGCAAAACCAGCAGAAAATTTCTTTGGTGCAGACGAGAAACTTAAAACTAAAATATTCTACGAATAAGATTTCGGTCTTGCCACTATATTTTTGCAAGGCCTGTTTACTTAAAAATTCTTTTCTTTTCACAGACAGAGTGAAAAACTGCATGATGCCAAAGATAAATAAAGTGAATTCTATTTAACGAAATTTTTGATGAAATATTTTCATTTCAAACGATTATAGCATTTTTTGGTAATATTGCATATCGATATACTATGACTTTGGAAATTGAGAGAAGTTTGTTTAAAACTACAGGTAAATAATGCGATCCCAGAATTACGACGATTCGCTCCCGAACTGGTTAAAATAACCAATTCACTTTACCGAACGAATAAACAGTGATTACATAAAATGGGGTTCTTTTCTTTTACAGTATACGAAGAACTCTTGTTGGAAGTGTGTCACGAATAGATATGTGCTATTCCTTCAGGAAGTGATTCACTTTACAAAGCGAATGAAGAGCGATTACATAAAATAGATTTGTTGTTCTTTTAAAGTACACGAACTCTTGTTGGCAGCGTGTCAGGAATACAGATGTGCTATTGTTTCGCAAACTGATTCACTTTACTGAACGAATGAACCGTGATTACATATAAAAATGAAGTAGTAGTAGTAGTAGTAGTAACGGAGCATGTGTGCACCATTTCCTCTACAATAACAGTTAATCGGTTCTGCCCACGTCCTCCCTTATCTAGTATTTATTAATAATTCTAAAATTTTTACATTGCCATATATTGTGGCTGATTTACAAATAAAGTCTATGCAATAATTGTATTCACATTATTATCATAACTTATTACATAATTTTTTTTTTCTAATGAATTTCTTTCTTTTGTAATTTCTCTTTATTTTTAAGCAAATAATATAGCATAAAAATAGTAAATAATATACCATAAATAGCATAAAAGAGTAGTTGTTCTCTTATAGTACATAAAGAGTTCTTGTTGGCAGCGTGTCAGGAATATAGATATACTGTTAGTTCATAAACTGTACTGAGCGAACTACAATTCGCGAAAAAAGAGCTGAGTTCCTTTAGTGTTCACCCACCAAAAGCTCTTGTTGGAAGCTTGGAAAAAAAGCTTATAGAGACATTAGGTATTTTTGTAACAACATTTAGATATTTTATTTAGGTATTTTTGGATGAAAAATGAGCAACGCCTACGCCAGGAATCGAACCGCGGACCTCTGCAATACGCACCCAGCGTGCAGACCACCACACCACGAAGGCACGCTAAGAAGGTGGGAGAAATACCTTATATACTCCCCCTTTTAAACGGCGACTGGAGTTTTTAGGTGACCCAATCACCAAATCCTGGGTGTGGAGAATCATATCCACCACCCTTTCAGTTCGGGGGCCACTGTAGAGACATTAGATATTTTTGGAAGCAGGCAAGATGAAAAATGAGCAGCGCCTTCCCCGGGAATCGAACCGCGGACCTCTGGCATACGCGCCCAGCGTGTTAAAAAGGAAAGATTAAAAAAAAGTTTTGCAGTTGTTGAAAAACTACGATAAACACGCTGTAACAATCAGAAACACAGCCTTCAAGGTATCAGGCTATAACGGGGAAGACAGCTTCACGGCAAAGCACTAAAGTACAGCTCCCGACTCGGTCGATCGCTCTCGAGCTAATCTCTGAACTCAAGACATTACTATGAACTCCACATACAGGCAAGTTATATATAGCTTTTGACCTGCCTTCGAGAACATTCTTGGGAAAACCGGTAAGAATTCTTTCTAGAATGTTCTCGTTTAGTCTATGGCATATAGCTGGTTTTGTCGCCAAATGGGCGATTTTCCGTCAAAACCGATAACCCCGCCTCTCCTTGCCACTTTATGGCAACCCTAACCCCTCTTTGAGGGAAAGCTATCTTACCGCAGCTGGGCTTTTCGTAACAATTCGATTGATAAATATGAAGAGAAAGATGTCGCGATTCTCTGCACGTGGTTATATATGAAGAAGCTTATATTTTAGCTATTTTATTTTTCTATTTTTCGCATAGACATATTTAATATGAAATTCACTTATAAGTATGTCATTTATTTAACATAACTAATTTTATCTTATATCCTTATATTCAAAAAAATCACTAGAAGTATTTATCATTAATTTGAGCAAATTTTGCTGCATAGCTGTTAAGTAATAAAATGTGTGATGTCGGATGAAGGTAATTTTCTCTTTGTCAGATGGAGTCTTTCTTCTGACAAAGGGAAAAGTTCCTGAACAAAGAGAGTTTTTAGTTTACTTTTTTTATTCTGTGTCGCGACTAGAACTATTCTTTTAGTTGCTGCCAACAAACAAGGGGAGGGACAGTACAGCTTTAGTTAATATTATAACGTAAGGTAACATATTCCTTATACGTTATCTTTAATTTCAAAATCTTTATTCTAAAGCACAATGAATTGTTTTCAGTGGCTTTAAAATCGTCGACAAATATCATTCTCTCAAGACTTTCACAGCTATTTTCTCAAAAGGATTTGAAAGTTTTACAGCAAGTGTAATCTAATGTAAAAGTAATCTGATTTCCACATTTCAGATATCTAAGCATTTCAGTACAGTATCTCTGAGATTTATTTGTCTGAAATCTTGAAGAATTCAACATAGATAAACAAATATTCCTTCTTAAAAAGCTTAATATACCTTTATGAAATTTACTTTCATTTTAACACCTTTCAGAAGAGCTTCCCCTTTCACCAATGCATGTGAATGTAAACTGGACATTATTAGTTAAATTATTTTTTTCAGATTTTGTTATTTGGGTCAAATTTAAGATTTCATAAAATACTTCACTAATCATTTTGGTTTCATATCCTACTAATGAATTTCGAAGACAAAGGAAACATTCAACTAAATGTAATAAACTTAATTAAATATTTTGGTCGGTTAAAAATATGCCTTAGTGTCTTTGTAGTGCAATTAAAACCAGATTATCTAGTTAAACACATCATCTTCCACTGGTCTAAAGAGCAGATATAAAATCTCGTATCTAAGCATCTTATATTAAAGCATAAATAATAACCTTCGTGTTGCATTTATTATTATTACTTCGAAGGAATAAATAGTACATATGACGGTAACTGCACTTGAAAATTAAAAATTTACAAAAAGTGAAAACGTAGTCACCTTGGCAACGTGTTCAGTTACTTTTTGTCTTCTTGCATGATTGCACACCTTCTACACAAATAACGAGTCATTATGTTTTTTGTTAAGTAGGAGACGTTAAAAATGTGCAACGCCCTCGCCGGGACTCGAACCCTGGACCTCTCGAATACGCGTCAAGTATGCCTCCCATTACACCACGAAGGAATGCTGGAAAGAAGGAGAAAATACCTTTCCACAGATGGCTCCAAAACGAAGAACGACACAGGCAGCGTCTTCTGTAGACTGGAAAAGGTTGTTGTAACATTTGAGTGGAAGAGAAAACTAGGCTTGTTCAACTCGGTATACCAAGCAGAGCTTCTAGCTATCAGCGCTGCACTTAGGTATGCGAACTCATGTCAGCAGGAGAAATTCTCCATACTCAGCGATTCGGCGTCAAGTTTGGCAGATATCGCAGGTCAAAACAGCCGGAGTCCTTTGGTATACCGAATTCAGGAACAGCTTCTGGCAATACCTATCACGCAAAGACCCACTTTAAAATGGGTTTTCTCTCATACAGGGATTCAAGGCAATGAAGCTGTTGACCTACTGGCCAAGCAGGCAGCCAACTGCACGGATATATCAGAACGACCAACTAAACTTCTTTGGTCTCACATTAAGTGAACAACTTTGACAAGTGTGCTACAAAACTGGCAAAGTAGATGGACACAGGCAGAGGTAGGACGAAGGACATACCTCTTACTGCCAAAAGTTAACATGGAAACAATGATCCACTGTGCCAACTTAACACAGTTTTTGACAGGTCATGGACTATTCCCAGTATACCTCAACAGATTTAGACTTGGGGATACTCCTTTCTGCCAATGTGGAGAGGAAGGCGACACGGAACACTATTACTTTCATTGTGTACATACAAGAACCTGGCACTTTAAGAAACAAGCGAACTGTGCCTGGGCAATATAGATGTTTAACACACTCAAAAAGAACAGAATAGCCCTTGGTAAAATAGGGAAAATCTCAACTGCATAAGCAGAAACAACAGTGAATAATATTACGTTTCAAATGTTCAGAATTTAAAACAGATAACCAGAATAACGCTTTTTGCCTGCAGTTATCAAACTATAGAAAATTTTATTAGTATGTACGTAGGTAAGTTGAAAAATAAGTTTCCTCTGTCGACTGTGGTCAGAGTTGTGTATGAAAGTCAAAAAATAGAATGAGACATTAAAGATATGACATACCTTTATTTTTCCACATAGGTACCAAGTACATTGAGACATTTGTCATATCGCTTGATAAGCTTCAAAAAGCCCTCCAGGAAAAAATCAGGGATTTGCATATGGAAGAAGCGTTGAACGGCTTGTTTCACTTCAGTATTGCTTCCAAAGCGCCTTTCCCCGAGATTTTTTTTCAAAGCCGGAAACAGATGGAAGTCGCTTGGTGCGAGATCAGGACTGTATGGCGGATGGTGTAGGCGCTCCCAACCAAGAGTTGCAATATGGTTTTGTGTTGCCGTCGCCAAATGTGGTCTAGCATTGGAATCTCACATGAGCGAGCTCAAAACATCATCCACGACATTCTTCGATACAGAAAAGTGTCAGCACGATGGGTGCCCCGACAATTGACCTCGACACACAAGGAACAACGCATGGGGGTCAGCCTGGAACATCTTGTGCGTTACCATGAAGATGGCAATGACTTTCTGTTTCGGATTGTGACGGGGAATGAAACGTGGGTCCACCCTTTCACGCCAGAATCGAAGGCCGCATCTATGGTGTGGAAACATCCGTCATCACCTGTCCGAAAGAAGTTCAAGACAACTCCCTCTGCAGGTAAAGTGCTCCTCACAGTTTTCTGGGACGCCCAAGGAGTTTTGTTGCTGGACTTTTTGGAGGTTGGAACCATCAATGCTACGCGCTACTGTGACACCCTGTCGAAATTGAAAGAGGCGATTCGGAAAAAGCGGCTTGGCCTTCTCACACCTGGCGTTCTGCTGTTGGATGACAATGTCAGACCACATTCGGCAACGGCAACGCGAACTGTGCCTGGGCAATATAGATGTTTAACACACTCAAAAAGAACAGAATAGCCCTTGGTAAAATAGGGAAAATCTCAACTGCATAAGCAGAAACAACAGTGAATAATATTACGTTGCAACTCTTGGTTGGGAGCGCCTACACCATCCGCCATACAGTCCTGATCTCGCACCAAGCGACTTCCATCTGTTTCCGGCTTTGAAGAAAAATCTCGGGGGAAGGCGCTTTGGAAGCAATACTGAAGTGAAACAAGCCGTTCAACGCTTCTCCCATATGCAAAGCCCTGATTTTTTCCTGGAGGGCTTTTTGAAGCTTATCAAGCGATATGACAAATGTCTCAATGTACTTGGTACTATGTGGAAAAATAAAGGTATGTCATATCTTTAATGTCTCATTCTATTTTTTGACTTTCATACACAACTCTGACCACAGTCGACAGGGAAAACTTATTTTTCAACTTACCCTCGTAATATTCAACTTTGTTTACTTTGGAGATTTTCCCGCCGTAATGGTATATAATTCCGTTTGGCTCATGTCTGTGGTCAGAAGCCATCATATCGGGGCACTCACTCACTCACCTTATGTACTGTAGATGATTTTACTAACTAATTATAAGGTCATCATGTCTGATGTAGAGGATCTTTTCCACAAAAAGGTTTGTTTATTGATAACAGCAATTAATGCTCTTGTTTCATATTTTTAAATGTCAGTTCCATACTATATTTAATCTTTACTGCGTCCTGATATTAAATTTCTCTAGATATTTTCTAAAATTTTGAAATGTCTAGCAAAGCCAATAAATACTTGTTCAGTTATTGCAACTGAAGCTGCAAAATAAAATCTAAAAAAATTAAAGTTCCTAACTTAGAGAAAGCACACGACAGCTACCTGCATTAATCAGTATTAGCATCATATACGTGAGTAATGCACAAATTGAAATACATTGGTAAGTAAGTATTGCTTGTCTCAATGAACCTTTCTTCTTTCCCTAACAACATCCCTCGTATAAAATATTCCATCAATTACTTGAAACTTCCTGAAGCGATGATTTGCGATTTGATTGCATTATCAACAACTTTCTACAGTCGAGAGCATAATATTTGAAACAATTGCAATTAAATACAAAACTTCTCTAACTATACTATTTTCGGAATTGATTATTAGTTCTGCTGTCTAATCACACTAAATTGTGTTTTGTGAATTCCGCAAACTACCCTAATTTCTTAAATGACTTATTTCGTGTACATATTTGGGTTCATCGACTTCCTTTCCTAAAGTGTAATTAACAATATGATTAACAGTTAGACTATTTTTTATTTTTTTACTGGCATTTAAAATTACACTTACAATTATGAAAGCAATGACAGCTAAAGAAAGATTTCATGATTAATGGTTGAATTGATTTTCTGTTGTCTTCCCAAGGTTCAGAATAACATTTTCCCTTGTTTTTATAAAAGAAAATGTAGTGCAAATCTCTTCATCCTCTATTTAGTATGCGTGAAAATTAGGGATGCGATATTTGAATCTCAAAATCAAGATTCGAATTTCGAATCTTAGCTCCTTTTTTCGCGATTGAATCTTTCAAACCCTAGCCTAAAAATTAAAAATTTTTTACTCAAAATCTTTAAAATATAGGTTTACTGATATATAAAAGAAGCGTTCGTTTAAAAATCACGTGATTAATTGTAGTAGCAACAATAATCGGATTACTTTATTGCTTCGTGGCAATCTTGAAAATCCACTCTATTTCATGACGCCATCTATTAGGGAAATCTACTAGAATTTTCAATTGACAACGCGCCGCATTCTTTCGAAAGTCCTCAAATTTTCAAAACTTTCGAGATACTCATCTCGATACTTTTGGATATATATCGTCTACCACTAGTAGATTTTGTGTGTCTCTAACAACTTATGCCATAATATTAAAATCCTACATCTCGCACATGGCTCTATTTGGCTATTAACTTCCCTATTTATAACCATGGCTGTCGCAATTTCAACTCTTAATTGAAACCTGAACTATCGTTTAAAATGTTTTGTCGAAATATTTTAAGAAAATTAATTTAACTTCAAGATTCAGAAGTTTTAATTGCATACTTCAGCCACTAAATTTCATCTGTATCACCGTAATTAATATAGCTGTCTTTTTTCATATTGCGTTCTTAAATCTTATTTCCGTTCAATGGATATTTTCAGAAGTAAAAACTGTTTTTTATTAAGTAAAAGCATTCTTATTATTATCGTTAGGCCAAACGGGTAATTTGCTTAGAAAGACTATTAATTTCGTTTTGGTATTTTGCGTTGGTTGTCACTATAGATGTCGGTTCACTTTTCAAATTGTTGCCACCAAATATTAGAGCCCAGTATTATATTTAAAGAAATTAAATAATGAAATATCCGCATAAATGTATGAATGTTTCTCACATTGTGATAAAACAACGGTACCTATAGCCATCCAATTTTGAATAACGTAATCCTCCTGCGAATACATATATCTGGAAGCCCAAATTTGAAATTTGAAATTTGTTTTATTATCGATTTCATATTTTGTAAAACTTTAACGAATTTTTGATTAACAAACTCAAGGATTTCAAAGCGAGCAATGGCAACGTTGTGCAGAGGAAACATTTTTATCTCTAGACTGTGTATCGGAAATTCTAAAGATATGCTCATTTGAAAATTATTTTGAGACATTGCTACTGAACTGAATTTTACGGTTTAAGTGCAAAGAACATGATATTTAATAAATAAAGGTAACACACACAAAATGTAAAAATAAAAAACGCCTCTTTGAACGTAATTTAAAATCTGAAACCTTTTAGATTTTTTTTTTTTTTTTTTTTTTTTTTTTTTTTTTTTCATTTTTGTTGTTATTTGTAAGATAGAGAAATTTTTTTAATTCGGATCTAAAGAGAAAATTTAGGATTTTACTCGCCTGTGTTTGAAAGGAATGCATCATTAAGGAAATTGCTATAGTTTTTGATTAGTGAAAGACTGCTAAAATTAATGTTACCCGATCACTTTCCTAAACAATTCTTTCGTGTCCATCACTGTTATTTTCAGCCTTTTGTTCACTCTTTCCTCCAGCTCTAAATCCCTATGGCTCATAAATCACTTCTGACATCAGCAAAGATATCCCACGAACGAATAAAAATGCATGCGAAAATTTATGTCTTTAATTCTGTAACAGCTTCCATAAGATACTTCAAGGGTGCAAAGTAGTTTCAGTTTCATTGTATTAACTCAAGCAAACAGAAAATAATCAATATTTTTGTTACGACCCATATGATAATTCCTGCAACTACAACCAGCTCTTTTTCTGTAAATTTCAGTTTTAATGCCTGATTGCTCTGCGAGACATGCTGAAACCGTAAATATATTTAGTTTTAAAGAATGAGAAAAAGTATTCACCAGAACAGAAAAGATTCATGATTTAGAATATTTTTTTTCTCTTCCGCTTCTCCAGTTAAAATACGCAACTCATGCAGTATATACTAGACTATCTTATAAACATAAAGTAAACTTTAAATGCACGTTGTTTATTAGCAGATTAGTATGTTTATTTAAAACATTTTTATATATAGCCATTTGAGCGGCTACCACTTAAAATAGTAATTATAAGACAGAAGAAAGTGTGATAGAGTTTAGATTTTAACCATCGCCCATAAGGATTTGTTTAGGTTTTTGTACGGTGTCATTGAGCTCGTAGTTTACCAGTCTGCTGTTGCACTCACTACTACTAGCTTTATTATTAAGCACCACTTGCTTCGCACTTGCGTCATATATAATTCAACAGCAAAATTACAGAAATTTTAAAACCAGCAAATGTTTATAATTCCCAATGCAGTGTTAACCTCTTGGCATACGTTTTCCTATTTTTATCGGACTTTTCTCTGTTCACCATATTAGTGTTCAGTTTTTTTAGTAGGATGTTTTGCAAAACGTTTCTTTTATTATTAACGTTTTGTGTGTTATCTTTGTTTATTAAATATCGCATTCTTTGCACTTATCCCACATAAAATTCAATTCAACGGCAAAATCACAAAATATTTAAATACAGCATATCTTCAGGATTTCTGACAGACAACCTGGCGCTTTGGGGGGAAAATATTTTATTCCGTAAAGTGTTGCCACTGCTTGCTTTCAACTTGTGAAGTCTGTTAATCAAGAATTCATTGAAGTTTTACAAAATGTGAAATATAAATGTGAAATTAAAACTCGGGCTTCTAGATGTCCACTATCTTTTCTTAAGAATGCGAGAAACATGTGCACAGGTATTAAGATTCTTCATGATTTAATTTCTTTAAAAATAATACAGGGCGAAAATATTTGGTGGCAACAACTGCCTCAACGAATTTCCTGAAGGTCCCAGGCTGTATTTCCATAGCGATTTACAAGTATTTGTACATCTTCTCTCATTCTTGTACGACGCTATCATTGGTACAGCTATTATACGTGCACCTCGATTCCAGCATACTACTACTTTTTGGCAGCACACCTATGCGTGCGCCCCAATTAAGTTCTAAGCTCCAGTGTATTAAAAACTGGCACTATTTAAAGCCATTTGTATTTTGTCCTTTCAGCTGAAATGCCATCAGATTTGGTAAGGGGACTGATGACGACATGGAAAAAAGGATTCCGTGAAAAAAAAACAGTTTCAACAGTCGCCGATAATGTAAAATGTAGCAAAGTTGTAGTTTCAATAGCTGAGAATGAGACAAACGAATAACAAACAAGAAATATCGGAACAAACCGCATTCTTGCAGCAAATAAACTGGCCCAAAATGATGACATTTCAGGGCACCATAGTATTTTATTCTGTGAAAGCACTTTCCGAGAGGGCATAGATTTCGTTCAGTCTGAACCTCCTTCTCGTGGACACAACATTCTCGATGGACGAATGTAACAAGTCTACAGCAATGCTCAGCACAGTCCGGTTGTACTTTAAATTCTTTAAAGTCGGGACCCACTAAAGTATACCTTGCACTTCAAATAATCCCCACATGATAAAAAAATCTGATGAGATCTGATGAGCGAGGCTGCCAAGCAAAGGGGAGAAAGCAACTTACGATACTTTCTTCTGTAAACTAATGGCGCAAGAGCCTCTGTGCCGGTAGACCAATGTGCAGTGTTGCTTCATATTCTATAAAAGTTACCTGATCCAGTAACTGCCTCTGCTGAAGCCGTGGAAGGGCAAAACCAGTCAGCATATCATGATACCATTATATGGAAACGGTATAGGTATATGGTCTTGTTGGAGTCATGTTCCTTTAAAAATGGTGCAGTGGTGAAATCTGCTGTGAGCCCACACGAAATCTTGATATTTGGTGAATTTAATGGGCTTCCTGAACTGAATAGAGTTGTTCGGATGCCAAAATGCGAGAATTCTTAATATAAACTGTCCCATTTAGGTCAAAATGGGCCTTATCTCTCCACAGAATTCTCCACGACCAACCGTCGTTCGACTTCCATCCTGACAAGAAATGTCAGAGCAAATGTCACCTATTTATCATAATCATTATGTTTTAATTGTTGCACGCGGCTTGTCTTGTATAGAAGAGGTAGAGAACTTTCCGCAAGATATTCTGAGGCGTCGAAAGATTTTCAAATTCAAATGTCGCGCTACTCCCAGTCACTGCTTACTACCAGCAATGGTTCCATATGAACCATCAACGATTACAGTCGTGACAGCAGTAACTGTTTCTTCTGGTAGAGGTTTCTGCCTTCTTTACCAGATCGAACTACTAGAAGTTGAACTGCTAGTACTCAGTTTATCGAGCACGTCACTGGACCTTGGAACTTAATTCCTCAAAAAGTATAAACCGACAATAAATGACGCAGATAATCCACACCATACAGTCACGTTTGGTGAATGCAATGAAACCAAGACAAGCCTCGGATTTTCTGATTCCCATATTCTGCAGTTGTGAGTATTCACAGCACCTTCCAAATGAAAATGTCTTTCTTCTGTCCAGATGATATTCCAAGGCCATTCTGAAGCGACCTCAAAGCGAGCAAAAGCTGAAGTGAGAACCAGAGTCGAGTGTCAAAATCATGGGGAAGCAACCGCTGCACTAATGAAAGTTCGCAAGTTTAATATCGGAGAATATTCCACAAAATCTTATGGACAGTTGAACGTGGTCTATCCAGAGACTCTGCTATACGTTGGACACTGGTGCTAGCCTGAAAGTTTGAAGCTGTTTCTCTACGAACTGAAGCGCAACCTCCTGTACTGTTTTTGCAGAAACAGGTTTTCTTTCTCTTCCAGGACGAACAGAAAATGATCCTGTTTCTTCAAATTTCGTTATCATTTTCCGAAGGTTCTTAACATTCATTGGACTCTTAGAATCCCGTTTAAAGTCCAAAATTTCCGTATAGCAACTGATGTGGAATTACTGTTTTAGAATAATTTTACTAACAAAGCGCGATCTCCTAAATTTATAGTCATTGTGAACAATATGCACACTGAAAACGTCTCCGTGAATGTTTCTAGGTTTTATAACAGCTGCTGGATAACCTCAAAAAAGGTTTGCATTTTTATCACAGGTTTTCAAAGTAAAACGCCCTCTAGTGACGCTCCTTGTAACTATTTTTTTCGCTGAAAGAAATTATCATCCCTTCATTAAGTCCACCACAAAATTTCGCAATTTTCTGATTACTTGTAGGCCGCTTTGGAACAGGGTTCTTTAATTATAGGGTTCTTTAATTATTCGTCGATTGACACCCTGTACATTCAATATTGATATAGCATATTTCTGTAAAATATGTTAAAGTTTTTCTGTAAATTTTCTGTATAGTATGGCATTTTATTTAATATTCTATATAATCTTGTTTTGCTTCCCATTCTTACAGTATATAGTTTACTTGCAAAATAGCAACTCTTCTTTAGTGTTTCAGCACATGGCTGTACATCCATGTCTATGAATATCTGCATTATCTTTGCCCTTCCCGTGACTTTCTTCAAGCTTCCCCTGTTTCTGTTTTTTATGTTGCGTCTTTGATTACCGTCCTAATAGTTAAAATGTTCTGGATTTTTTCCTTTGGTTGGGAAATTAAGCTAGTATTTGCTTACTTAGTTTGCAGGAAAGCTGTCCTTCTCACCCCAGCTTTCAGGAGCCCGTGTAAAACCACATAAAGAGAGTTAGTACGTTTCAGGGGTTACTCTGTAAATGTGTAGAATCATTAGGTTATATCAGTGCAGGAGATGTGAAAATGTGCAATGCTCTGCCCGGGATTCGAACTCCAGACATTCTAAATACGCGTGCATGCTTCCAGTTACATCACGAAGGAAATGCGATAGGGCAGGAGAGAAACCTAAGTAATATCAGGAATTTATGATATTTCTCATATGTTAATGGGGATTTGTTTAATATTTGCCCTGTCATAGAGTTGTTTACAGCTATTTTTTACTGTGCTTTATTATTAGTTGCATAAAATTGTTGATTTATTTTTGTTTATTCAAAGTGATTATTTAAAGAGACATCCACGAATCTGTAACGCGCATCAGTATGGAAGAATACTTGTTGCAATATATTATTCAAAAGAGCAAATAAAATATTTTATATGATCCGCTTTCTTATATTGAGAAGAAAAGTACTTTTATAATATCAGGAATAAACAAAAAATATTATGCATCATCGCGTCGATTGACACAACATCCTACCTTTTTATCTGGTCTTGTAACTGTACGTAATTTACCATTAAATGAAAACAAGTTCAATTTGTTAATAACTGTGTTGAATATCACTCATATTCATGTTTTCTAACTCCTTCCTCAAAAGATTAAAGTTTCACGATTTATACATTGACTCTTTCTTATAAACTTGATCAGAAGCATCGTGTCTGCCTTGGTGTGCTCTTAATTTTCAGTGAAAATGTTAAGCTTGGCGTCTTGTCCCGTGAATGGCAGAACCAAGGAAGAAAAAGTATATGACATGATATTTTAAAATTTTCTTGAAATATGTATACTGGAATTGCCTTGCTGAAATACACCTCCAGGAACTCGTCGAATGAAGCTCAATAATTTCTTTGATATACCGGCTGCTGGTGAGATTATCGTACATTTTTAGCAGACGAAATCACCTATCACATCCAATGGGTCATAGACCAGCACGCTTGCATGATGCAGCATGACACTGGATAATGCACTCCAGAAGATCACGTCCACCACTACAGCATCTGTTGTCGACGATCTTTGTTCTCCAAACTGAAGTGGGATTTATCGGAAGAGATACCTTTTTGCCAGTCGATATACCAGTAACTGTATTGCTGAGCACATTGTAGCAACAGGCTTTGATGAATTTGTGTTGGAGGAATCCTGCATAAAGGAATACATACGTGCAATCGCAACATGTGCATACATACGTGCACTGTACAACAGACGCCAGCAAACTGTTGTATAATTATAAGCGAGAGTATTGCTTGTTTTTCATCTCTCCTGCTTCGAAATAACATAATGTTTCTACAGTGGCGCCCAAACTAAAAAAGATGGTGGATGATGATTCTCCACCACCAAGATTTCGCGATTGGGTCCCTAAACTCTAGTCGCCCTTTAACTCTCTGGGTGGCCAGGGTTTACGTTAGGAAAGCTCAAATTTCCCAAAACTACTATGAGAACAAATTATTTTTTTGATTTTAATGCAAAAACTCTCCTGGTATTTCATACCTGGATTTGTTTTCTTTTGATATATTGCCTTAATTTTGTTGACATATTTTAATATGCACGTATATATACGTTCTTACAGATATCACAATAATTACATCACTGCCGTGGCATATTGGACACACAAGGTCTGATTTCACGATCGAAAAATCGTGCATCTTGCATTGCAATCATTCAGACCCATCAAACGGCATAACTTGCTAATATTGAATACTTTGTCGTCCACAATGCATAATGATTTGTTTCGTTAGCAGATAAGAAAACACTGAGCTTCAACAGTTCGCCGACGTCTGTTGCTCCACATATTACATGTCATATACAGAGCGACGTGCAGGATGCTAATGGCAACGGGAAGAGCTCCCAACACTACTCAAGCTTTACTGTTAGGGATCATTCAGCCACATCACGTGTATCAGGAAAGTGCGCGTATTGCACAGCACCAGATATAGTATGTACGGTGCAGCCCTGAATAGACAGCACGGGAGCCTTTGTTTCGGTTCTTGTTCATGCTATAACAGAGGCATTAGCGCCAACAATGTTGCATTCAGTGACGCTCAAAAAAAAAATTGCGAAAAAAAAAAAAAGAATGGGATAGTTCTACTTCTCCCGTTCTACGGGGCCGATTGACGAAATTCAACTTGCGTTTTTTATGTTTCGAAAGCCCGACTTAAGATATGTATTAGATTTATATATAGAATTGTTTTAATATAGGTATTTTGTCACAAAATCGGACTTTTTCTAAAATGATATGCCAATATTTAGCAGGAATTCTAACGCTTTGAAAAACTCTTCAATCTCCGTGAATATTTAAGACAAGATTTTTCTGATAATTAGTTTATTTGTATTCTTTTTAGCATACTAATTACTTTTTATATTATTTTCATTTTTTAAAATTTGTTTTCTTTGGATCTGCTCTTTCTGCATTTGTATTATTCCGAAAATTTTCTTTGCTTCCAGAAAGAGTAAAGTTAATGACCGGAAATTGATTAACTGTACTTTGAGATAAAAGGGAGTCTTGCTAGAATAGGCTGTTTGTCGCATTACGCATTTATTGATTTGTTTAATGCAAAAAAAAATATTTTAGTTTCATATCGAAATTTGACTGACTGACAGACACTTTGTGGTCATCTTATATGATTTGTTATAACTACATTATGCTTTGTTAATTCTGCTTTTATATTAATTATGATATGTAACTTGTGTTTCTTTTATCGGCTTTCACTTAAGTGCAAATTAGACTGACTTTAAATAGAGAACAATGGAACAATGTTGTAATTTAGAAAATACACTCACGTTTGTGAAAATTGCAACACCATGAAGGACTTACGCGAGTGAGCTGAAATTTTCAGGAAATGCAAATTAGCGCATGATATGCAAATGATTAGAATTGCAAATCCGTAGCGCATGCGTATGCTGAGCAGCGCCCTCTGAACGGCTGATGGATCCGAATAAATAGACGGCTGTAGCGAGGCGTGTATGGTTATCGGTGGTTATCTGCTAGTGGTAAACGTTAACTCAATCTGTACTTATGCCTCGTCGACGAAAGAGAGCGAGATTTGAACAACTTACAGAGTTTGAACGAGGGAGAATCATCGGCCTTCGTGAAGCTGGATTGTCGTATCGTGCAGTAGCCTCTCGTGTGCAGCGTAACAGCAACACAGTGATGCGCGTTTGGAAGCAGTGGACGGACGAGTGTCGGACAACTCGGAAATCCGGGAGTGGACCCCGAAATGTGACGTCAGCTCGCGATGATAGACACCTGGTCCGCATGGCGCGGACGGACCGTACAGCTTCCTCTAGACAATTGGCAGCACTATGGTCAATAGCTACAGGTGTTTCATTGTGTGCTTCATCAATTCGTAGACGTCTGCTGCAGTGTGGACTGCGCGCACGGACTCCTTTATACAGGATCCCCCTAACGCACGACCATCGCCGCCTGCGGCTACAATGGGCCAATCAGCATAGAGACTGGCGTGCTGATTGGCAGCATGTCGTGTTTTCTGACGAATCCCGCTTTAATTTGTGGTACCATGATGGCCGCATTCGTGTCAGACGCTATGCCGGTGAACGCCACCTTCCGGAGTGCATTATCGAACGCCACAGTGGACGAACACCCGGAGTTATGGTCTGGGGCGTCATAGCATATCATAGACGATCTCAATTGCTACGAATTGTGGGCAATCTGAACAGCAACCGGTATATCCGTGAAGTTCTACAGCCCGAAGCTGTTCCCTTCCTTCAAAGCTTGCCAGGCGCTGTATTTCAACAGGACAATGCCCGCCCTCATGCTGCTCGGATTGTTAAATCCTTCTTTGCAGCGCAGCAGGTACAGCTTCTTCCTTGGCCTGCGTGTTCCCCGGATATGTCGCCAATTGAACATGTGGGGGATGTCATTGGTCGGCGTCTTGCTCGTGATCCTCGTCCTGTTGCGTCTGCAGACGAACTTTGGGTACGCGTACAAACGATATGGAATGCTCTTCCTCAGTCAGACATTCAAACTTTGTTTGACTCCATGCCACGTCGTGTAGCAGCACTTATTGCGGCGCGTGGTGGCCACACAAAATACTGATTCTGATCTCTTGTTCTTGTTTGTTTGCTTTGAACATTTAATCATTTATTTGTACCACTACCACTCAACTGTGTATTAAATTGCATTCAATTATGACGATTCCTTCTTGGTGTTGCAATTTTCACAAACGTGTAATTAATATAGCTTGTTAGAGAGAAAGCAAGAGCCTGTCTCCTAGCCGACTTATGCACTGGTGAATTTTGCATCAGTTAGGGCATAAGATCAGAATATCCATTGGCTTGACTAATGGATCAGAATCTAGTCAGAATCAGATCGTTGTCGACGATCGTTCGACAGATCGTTTTCGACATCGTTCGATCGTCGAACTTGACTAATGGATCAGAATATCCATTAATCAAGTTAGTGGAACTGTGTGTTTTATTGTTTTAAATACTTGAGTGCCGGAAATCTGTCAAGTACGGGTGGCTAATAACTGTTAATTTTAAGCTCTAAACTCTGAGAAATGGTGTAGTAAACCTTTAATTAAGATTTTACTTTTTGTCTGTGGATTTCCTGTATAGTTCTGAAGATGATAATTCATCAGTGCAAGAAGAGTCAAATATGTGCGGCGAGATACCTAATCAAGTTTAACGGCCGAAATAAAAATGTAACGGAAATAAAAATGTGTGTGACACGTTATCACCTAAATTTGGAAAATTTTGTCTCTTTCCTTTCTCCATTTGTCTTTTAAATGGAGAGCAATGTTAGGAATTATCACATTATTCCTTGCATGTTCTTCTGGTAAGCATATCATCTGGCGACTGAAGGTTGGTAGGTTGGTTGGTTGGTTGATTATTTTAAATGGCACAAAACCTCGAGGAGGGTTATTATGCGCTAGACAAATGGTGAATAAAATTCAAGATGCACAAACAATACTGTATCAAATGAATTGATGAGATGAACTTGAAATGCTGATGAAGGCATGACTTTGAGAAATGCTCTAGCAACAGGTAGAGCAGGATAAAAGGAAAATAACTTCATATGGTAAAAAGAGATGTTTTTTAAAATTCTTATGAGGTTGATGTGGGGGTTTCTTCCAATGAGATCTGTTAAGTTAACATTCGTTGAGTTAAAGTGATAATCACGTTTTTGATTAAAAGTAGGATAGCAGGTTAAAATGTGATTGACTGAAATAGGAACGTTTCAGGTGACACAAATAGGCTCATTATCTCCTTTCAAGAGATAATGATGTGTCAGTCTGCAGTGACCAATTCGTAGGCGAGTCAGCAGTACATCCTCCTTTCGGTTCCCTCTCGGCTCCCAATACTAAAATTTGGGTTTTACCTGCCTTAATTTGTTCAGAGTCTGGCATTCCCAGAGTTCTTGCCACCTGAACAAGATCTTTGATCTGATGTAATTCCGTACGTCTGTAAAAGGGACATCATTTTCAGTGGTAACATCAGCAGATTTTGTTGCGACGTCGGCGAGTTCATTGCCTTTGATGCCAGCATGTTCAGGCACCCAGCAGTACGCAATAGAATAAACTGCGTTTCTCAAACGAAGATGTGCCTTTAAAATTTCTAAGACCAAAGGGTGGCCAATATTTATATTTATTGTATGAAGAGCACTCAGAGAGTCAGAGTAGATGATGAACTTTCTGCTATTCTGCTTGGAAATAAAGATAAAGGAATTCAAAATGGCAAAACTTTCTGCAGTAAAGACAGATGTAGCCTTATGAAGTTTACTACTCTTCATTTCCTTATCACAAACAAAAGCTGCCCCGACATGATCTTGATTCTTTGAGCCATCAGTAAAAATTGCTCTATAATTGGAATAACTGTTTCTATGCTCCAGGAAAATTTGTTGATATTGGACATCATTGGTACTGCTCTTCTTAAGTTTTCCAAAAATGTTTAAGTAGATGAATATTCACTTCTTGCCAGGAAGCAATACCGAAAAAGTCAAAATTTTTGTGATGCAGATCATTTAGGTTGAATTCTTCAATTAGTGAGTGAATGCGAAGATCAAAAGGAGGGATAGATGAAGGATGTGCTTGGTAAAAGACGCCAGAACTGATCAGATGTCATGAGTCGGACAGGATGTTCGGCCTGTGACATTACTTTATAATGAAGTTCGATCGACAATTGAATGAATACCAGAGATGGTTCAAAACATATGGCAAATAAACTTTGGACTGGAGATGTTCTGAAATCCCCACAACAAATTCGTAGTGCTTGATGGTGGACTGGAATCAATTTCAGTAGCACAGAAAGTCTTGCTGATCCATAGATAACACAGCCATAGTCAAGTTTGGAACGGATTAAAGGATGGATAAATGCAGAGCATAGAACAATTTAGTCACCAATCACAAATAGTTTTCTTTAATCAGCAAAGTTCTCTCTAATCTCTACGATAGGTGACCACAAAATGGTCACCTATCGTAGACATTTCTGCTCCCCATGAAGGACTTTCAGTATGTTGAGAGCTTTAGCGCATTTTTTCTTTAAATTTAAGATATGTGGAAGGAAAGTGAACTTTCTGTCAAAAATAACTCCTAGGAATTTTGCTTCTGGCACAACGCGGATCAAAGAGCCATCAAGATGCAGCTCTGGATCAAGATGTAGATTTCTTTTGCGACAGAAATGCACGCAGAAGGTCTTCTGCCAAGAAAATTTAAAGCCATTGTTGTTGGACCACTTTATGATTTTGTTTAGAGCAATTTGCAGCTGTCTCTCAATGTATCTCATATCTTGACCTTGACAATAGATCATCAAATCATCAACATACAGGGAACCATTCGCTGTATGAGGAAGTTCTCTTAAAATGGAATTAATTTTCAGGCTGAAAAGAGTGACACTGTGCACCGAACCTTGATGTATACCTTCTAGTTGTACAAATACTTGGGAGCGCAACGAACCAATCTTAACTTGGAAAGTGCGGTCCTTCAGAAAGTTTTGAATGAAAATGAGTAAATTACCTCTCAGCCCAGTGCTGTAAAGGTCATGAAAAGTTCCGTGCCGCCAAGTTCTATCGTACGCCTTTTCCATGTCAAAGAAGATTGAAACCACATGATTTCTTTTCACAAATGCATTGCGTACTGCGGTTTCTAAAAATAGGGCATTGTCGAGTGAAGATCTACCCTTACGAAAACCACTTTGGTAAGGCGATAGGCAATGCTTATTCTCCAGATAGTAGGTGAGACGGTGATTTATCATTTTTTCCATGATCTTGCAAAGGCAGCTAGTGAGCACGATGCGGCGATGATTTGAAGGATTTTTCGGGTCCTTGCCGGGTTTTGCTATAGGTATTACAAAGGTTCTTCACCAGGCAGTAGGAAAGTTTGTTCCTTCCATATCTTATTATACAGAGCGAGAAGGACCACTAGAGATTCATAGGGCAGATGCTTTATCATCAAATAACTTATGCCATCTAAACCAGGGCAGGTCCTATCAGTGCGAGAAATTACACTTGTTAATTCAAACATGGCAAGATCTTTATTATAAGAATCTGCACTTGGATGAGAAAAGTCGATTTGAATCCTTTCCAAGCGCATCTTTGTGGACAGAAACTCTTCTGAGTAATTGCTACTGCCAGATACGGCAGCAAACGTATCACCTAAAGCATTGGCTATTTCTTCTCTAGTGCTTATCACCTTTCCATCTTTTTCTAGAACAGAGAAAGGATAATCATTATATAGTCCAGAGAATTTGCGGACTCTTTCCCAAACCTGTTTGCTAGAAATTGAGGAGGTAATAGTGGACACGTAAGCTGCTTATGATTTTCTCTGACTTTGCCGTCTCACTTTTCTTGCATTCGCCTTAGCTTTTTTAAAGGCAAGAAGATTTGCCAGCGTTGGATATCGGCGAAAGATACGCCAAGCTTCTTTCGCTCTCTCGAAGTTTAATGACAATCATTGTTCCACCAGGCTTTAGGGAGCTATGGAAACTTTGTCGAGGACTTCGGAATATAGAGATCAGCTGCTTGTTTAATGGCATCAGAGATCATTTTTACTGATACATTAATCTCCACATCGTTTATCATTTCTTCAGTCAGCACAGCACAAGTTGCAAAAAGATCCCAATCAGCTTTATCATAAAGTAAGTGTGGTTGTCTTGAGATCTCCGACTTTCTTGTGATATTTACAATCATTGGGAAATGGTCACCTATCGTAGAGATTCTTCCCTACACTGAAAGAGCAAAAGGAAAGTAAAAATAGATAACAAAAGGCCAGATCAATTGCATGAAATGTTCTAGTTGGTTGATGAAAGTAGGTGTGTTCAAAAAGACTTAAAATAGATAACAAAAGGCCAGATCAATTGCATGAAATGTTCTAGTTGGTTGATGAAAGTAGGTGTGTTCTCCATTATTAAGGAGATAAATTAGAATGATCTTCCATTAATTGTTCGATCTGTCGACCCCATGAATTAGTGTTTTTACTTCACCATAAGGTATTATGTGCATTGAAGTCGCCTAAAAGCAGAAAAGTTTCTGGGAGCTGCTCTATTATTCTGTCCAACTCTCGTTGATCTACATGTTCATGTGGGGGTAAATAAATAGTGCATACTGATATTGAGAATCGTAAATTAATCTAAACCGCCACAGCTTGAAGGGAGGTCGTCAAAGAGAAAGTAGTGTATAGGTGCTTGTTGGAGGCGATAAGGCCCACACCACCACAGGCCCGATCCCCAGACAGGTTGTCCTTTCTTACTGTGGTGTATCTTCTTATCTTAGCATGTCTGCTTGGTGTTAACAAGGTCTCCTAAAGTGCAAAGAAAGCAGGTTGATAAATGTTGATTAAATCCTTGATATTATCCAGGTTTTGACGGAAACCCCAGCAGTTCCACAAAATTAAGGTACCCGTTATGGATTCCTTTTTGGCGGTGTTGTTTTTTTTTACTTTCAAGGCAAAAGGTTTTTCGGAAAGAATAACCCTTGTTCAACCTCCATTTCGTTTGAGTCATCTATGCGTCCTGAATTCATGCTTGCGATAGAACTTTGACTGGTGGTCTTGGGTTTTTGCTTATTTTTCTCTTTGGTAACATCTTTATGTTTGTTCTGTTGGACATCCTGTTTTCCTTTGGACGCAGTCACTGGTGTGGTACTTTCAACATCAGATTTTTCCCTCATTTTTGGTTTCTAGGATCTTCTGTCATTGCTAGCTCTTTTTTCTGTGTGGTTATTGTGGTTTGCGTTGATACTGATCTGAATGATTTTGTTACGGAGTCGGCTTTCCCAAAAGCAGGTACTCCCGAGAACATTCAGGATGAAGATTTATTAGATCTTGGCTGATTAGAGAGAACAAGTCTTTTGGCTTCTGTAAATTTAGCATTTTCAGAATTTTCAGACTCTTTTGTGTAACTTTGATGCTTTGAATATGTTTTTCTGTCTGTCATTTCGGACATGACCTTGAAAAAGCTGGGTGCTCGCCTTTACAATTTATACATAAGGGGCTGTAGAGCAGCCTTCACTGGCATGGCCTACGATGGAGCATCGAGCGCACATGAGGCTACCGCAGCAAGAGGTCTTTCCATGTCCAAAGCGCTAACATTGAAAGCAACGCATCGGATTCTGTACATACCCCCTGACTGAACAGTTTAGATATCCAGCTTTGATGTTTTTTAGCAGCTTAGGAGACTTGAAAGTAAGTATGACATGTTTAGTGGGAATGAGTTGACCTTCTTTCCGTATTTTGATCCTACGAGCACCACACACGTTTTGATCTGCCAACTCTTTAACAAACAGTTACTGACAGTAAATCTATTTCAGAGATTACTCCTCGAGACGAATAAGTATTATGTGGCTTAACTGCAATGTTTGCTTGTCCTAATTTAGTTAGTTTCAAAAGACTATTAGACTGCTTTTCGGACACAGTTTCTATCAAAAGGTCTCCAGACCGAAGTCTCTTAATATTTTTTAGTTCTCCTACAGAAGACAAAAGATGTTGTTTATTAGACAGGGTGGCATTTTTTCATTTCTTCAGAGCTGGTTATAATTAAAAAACGTGGATAAAATACATCTGATACAGTGCTTTCTATGTCGCTTCTTAGTCTTTTGGTCACAATCGAAGTATCGAGAACATTGTTGGAGCAGGAAGGTATCATAACATTCATATTTAAATGGAAAAAGATTCGGGTCCGACCGCCACACCTACCATGGAGCCCAACAAGGGGACGCAGATTCCTACGCCAGGGCTAGCCGGACCTATACGCAAAGTGAAGTCCCACAGTCAGCTTTCCCAAAAGCAGGTACTCCCGAGAGCTTGTCCCCAAGCTACTGACACAAGGACTAGTGACCACCCCATTGACACCCGTGAGGATGACAAAGTGCCTCCCGTTTAACTGAAGCAGAGGTGAAAGCAGTTTGTTGAGGACAGCACCTCGCCCCTCAACTATCAGGAACCTCCTTTCCAGTGACACGGGTCTCCACGCACGGAAAACACGTGGGCAGTTTTCTCGCTTCTCGAACAACTAGGGACAAGGCTGTTCCAGTTTCTTATGACGAGCTCGAACCTCAGAAGAAGAAACCACAAGGGAGAAGGAAAACGAGAAAAGTTGCAGTTAAGAGGAGAGGAGGCAAAAGGAGTAGAGATCACTGAGGCTCCAGGATTGTGACACCCGATCACCAAGACGGTAATCCCATTAAGGATCTTCACCTGCTGTGCTTTAGCTGGGCATGTTGGAACGGCCTTCACGCCTAGGGTGGCCCTACCAGGAGCTATGCTCCCGACGTTCTTCGCCCGTTCCGCCCAATGACACCCCCCTCCATGTTGAGGCAGCATAGCAGGACCTTGGGGGTGGCTGGAGACTGCAGAATCTGTGTATCTAGACCTCACACGTGCTCATTTAATTTTCACTTTTCTTGCTCCGAAAACCTTGTGCACTCTTAACAAACACATAGGTATCAATCGACTTCGAAAATACTAACCTTAAATAAAAAATATTATAGCTAAAAATACAAATTATTTATGTTCTCAGAAATACTGGTCACTTTCAGAGGTGTTCTATATGAAAAAAATTGCCGTGAGAGATTTTACTATAATTTATAAAATAACAAAAATAAAAGCATGGAGATTTAAATTTGTGACATAAATTAAATAGTTTCTGTTATTTCTTCTCAGTTTAATACATTTCACTTGAAAAATCAGATGAAAGCGTAAATATTTTGAAAAGTGTAAGTAAGTCCATTTCTTAATGCAGTTTGGTTTATTTTGGAACACAGAACGGGAAAAACAAACATACTCTCAGCAGGATCCGAACTCCAGACCACCCGTCTGTCAGCCAGACGTGCTTCCATTTACACTGCGAAGGTACGCCGCAAGAAGAAAATTTCATATATTTTAGTCTCCTTAAATGGCAAAGACTAGGGAGGAAAGGACCTGATCACCAAATTTTGGTTGTCACGAATTATAGCCCATCAGATTTTAATTCACTCGCTATTTGTAGAGTCATTAGTTTTATTTGGGAACAGAAAACATGAAAAATCAAGGATGCCCTCATCTGAATTTTAACTCCTTATCCTTCGACTATCATACGGAGGTGCTTTTCAATTACACCACGAAAACACGCTGTATGGAAATCGGAAATTCCTCATTAATTTGAAATGACTGTGATTAATATGTCTAACTGATATAAATTCAAGCGCATTATTTTTTATTAATAAAAGATTGTTCACTACAAGATCATTCGGTTTTGTGATAACTTGGGATCATTAAATCTATTATAAACTAAACACGTTTTAGTTCCATTAATGAGATGTTTTACTAAGGTAAAGCTTATTAAAAAATAGGTTTATCGCTTTTGAATGGCACAGTATTTTAAGAAATTACAAGTTGATTAAATTGTAAAAAATACATTAAAGATTTGCATCATGCTGAATGGCAATTTCTTTTGGAAAGTTTTAATAGATGTATTAATTTCATTTCAAATTTATTGATTGTTTCGTTATTGATAAAAATGCAAGAGCCTCGGAGTAAACCTGAGAAAGCAGTAGATTTATTTTAAAGAGTTTAATCCGCTTAGGCAATCATTTTAAGACTAAGCCTTTCTGAGTCTAAAACGCATTGATATATGCATCCACCATCGAGCAGGAACATGTTTCTGACGTTGTTTAGGTCTTTTTTCTTTTCCTGGACATGAATGAAAATAGATCGCTCTTCGTGTCTGATAAGTTATTCATCATATTTAACGTGACGTAAAGTTGCACTCGTGTTCTGCATGAAACGTCACCGTGGAATCCGCCGGAGAATGCTGGCGGATCTGTGTACGGAATATGTAATGATGTCACTGTGAGCACGGGTTATCCATTTTTATTTTATTCTTTCACACAGGATGTTTGGAAGACTTTAAAGGAACGGGAATATCTCATCTTCAAGATTGCTGGATTTTAAGTTGTATCAAGCATGAATCACCAAGCAGAAAATTCTCAAATTTTATAAAATTTCCATTTATGGAAACGTAGTTCATGGTAAGTCAGAAAGCGATGCATGTGTTTTCAAAATTTAAATTCCGAAATTGACCAATTTACTATTTTCGGTTTTAGCCCCTTTTATTAAAGTGACATAAATTCTTTCAAAATGTAGTCCCGAAGCTGTTCAGTATTTATATTCGAAAACTCTGCATATAATATTATTAGCTTTAATGTTTCCATATTTTTCATAAGCGCAAATAACTTTTAAAAAATCTGATGGGAATGCCACATGACTGACTTGACTGACCTATTAAATTATTCACAATTTTTGCTGCATTTCATTTAAACGCATTTCTTCGAATATCATTAGCGATATATTTCTCATTCAATCAATTCACTTTGCGGCAAGGCAAAAATACATAAAAACTCAAAAAATTACAAATTGTAAAATACATAAAACACCAAATACAGTTAAAAACAGTTTTAAAAATGTTTACAATTAAAATTAGATTTCTAAGCAAAAACATGCAATTCGGTCAGCGTGCAAGAAAACATATTTTTCGGTGCATCAAACTGTTTCTTAACGTACCTTAATTCCCTGTTCTACTAAAAGCTTCAAATGTAAACAAATAGCAGCTTCGTCAAGCTTAGTAGCACTTTAACAACTTTTAAATTGTTGATAACTCAACAACTATTTCATGCAGATTAACTAAAGTATTAAAATCCTTAATCAGAACATAAGAACAACTGAATTCTATCACTTTTAAAGCAAAAAATGCACAGATTACCAACATATAAGAATAAACAAAACTCAGCTCACTCAGCCTAGTAACAGAGTGGTTATATATATAACCTTTCACCTTTTCAGTCAAATAATTTCAAGTTTCTACTTTTCATAAATTATCATGCAAATAAAATGGCAATCTTGCAAAATAATTCGGTACTTTTCCGTTTCGCCGGCGCATATCTCGCCAAGCAGACTTTATTGGCGACACGATACAGTATACACATAAAAAATGTTAACAAATGTTAGTTGTAAGAATTTTTTATTTTGAAGGCATACATTGGGAAAACACCATTTGAAATACTTCATGGATATGTACCACAATTTCAAGATGGAGTTTTCAGATTACTTACTGATGAAGAAGCAGAAGTTTGGAAGGAACCGGAAAAACTACAAAAAGAAGCTAGAGAAAAGATTGTTAGAGAACAAGGAAAAATTAAAACTTATTATGACAAGAAGAAATCGGGATCTCTATCATTTGAGCAAGTAGAAATAGTAGTTGTTAAAAGACTTTGTATAGGACTTATAGAATTTTTTTAAATTATATTTCATTTTATTTTTTTCCTACCTATTTTTGTTGTTGTTTATTTGTCGTTTTAATGTATGACAAGATTTGGTTCAATTGAGGACAATTGAAAAGTCAGGATGGTCGAATGTAAGCACGATTGCAAATTATTTAATTGTTATTAGACAAAATATCTTTTGAGAAAATGGCAACAGCTAATTTCTGGATGTCGTTCTATTTTATAATTTAAAAAATATACATTGAGATGATGTACGCTTGAAATGTTTAATGGTACGATGCAGTAAGTACGTTTGTTATGTTATGTACGTTTACGAATACGTTACGTGTAGGTTATTAAGATTTATCTTTAACTAAATGTTTGTCTTTTACAACCATTTTACGAGTGTTTAATTTAACCACAAAAGGAAGTTAACATAAATCAGAAGCGGGAGTATTCTGAAACCTAAGCCTAAAGCTACAAGAATTTGCTATACATAAATAAATTGAAAAGAATTTGAATTTCAAGGTATGTGCATTGATTGATGTAACATATTTATTATAGAATTTAATTTTGATATTTTTTTTTATCATTTTTGAAAGAGAGTTTATTTTTTCTCATTTCTTTAAATTTTGAAATATATTTAGAACGTCAAACAAACTTATAAAATACCAATAACTGTGTTCTACTAAGTTTTCTAATTGGAAGTTAATAATAATAGCATATATATATAATTTGCATTTTAATGAGTACGAAAATGTCTATTTTCGGTAAGGCAAAGAAATGCGATTTAAGAATATTAGCTGAAGAATTGGGAGAACATGTAAATGAGAGTCATAAAATGAGCGATTTAAAAAAGATAATTTTAGCTAGTAAAGAATACGATGAAGAATGTTCCAAAGAATGGTTGAACATTATAATAAATGAAAGAAAAGAAAAAGAAGAAATTGAAGAACGTAGGCGTAAACAAGAAATTGAAGAACGTAGGCGAAAAGAAGAAACTGAAGAACGAAAACACGAAAACGTCAAGAAGACATTGAAGAACGTAAGCCTAAAGAAGAAATTGAAGAAAGTAGGCGAAGAGAAGAATATGAGAAACGAAAACGAAAGTATGAAATGGAATTTGAACTGCAAAAACTATTAATTGAAGCAGAAAGTAAATCTACAAATTCTGGCACCAATGAAAATGCTAGTGGTGCACACATGAATCCAAAGTTAGAGCTTCATCGTTTGATGCAAAAATTTAAACCTGACGAGAATGATATCAGTTTATATTTAATCATGTTTCAAACGTTCAAACATGATTAAATACCAGAAATAAATAATGAAAAATAAAAATATACCAGAAAATACATGGGTTACTCATTTGCTTGGCTTATTACCGTATGATATTGCTCAGTTAATCGCCAGAGAAACGGATGAAATTGCAAACGATTATAAAGAAGTTAAAACGATCTTATTAAAACGGTACAAGATGACACCTGAAAAATTTCGCCAAAAATTTTTTACGCACAATAAGAGTGTAGGAAACACATGGAAGAATTTTGAGTATGAGTTAAGAAATTTTTTTAATGAATGGATAAGCGGAATTAAAGTAGATACTTTTCAGAAACTTAGCGACCTTATTGTAGCGGATCAGATAAAACGTAAAGTGTCTCCAGAAGTAAAAGATCATTTTATTGACATATGGTCTGAGTTGATTTCACCAATTGATTTTATTGAAAAACTATATAATTATGATACCTTGAAGTCAACTTTCAACAATAAACAACCGCGTAAAGAAGGGTCTTACGACAAACGAAACTCCTTTAAAGATGGTCCAGTTGCTACAATCAACGAAGAGAAAAAACTCTACGGTATCACACATAATGAAAAATGTGAACCAAAATGCTTCAGCTGTGATAATTTTGGACACATCTCAAGGGACTGTCCGCTGCCCAAACCAGTAGTAACATGCCGAAAATGTAATAAAACAGGTCATAAAGCTAAAAATTGTGTTACTAAAGCTGAAAATAATCATTCAAATGATAAAAATTATTCTGTTGAGCAAATTGGCGAAAATTTAGAAGAGAGCAATTCATATTTGAAGAAAGCAAAACTGAATAATTCTGAAGAAGTACAGGCTTTAATTGATACGGAGAGTTCTTGTTGTCTCTTAAGGACTTCAGTTGCTCAGAAACTTAAAGTGAAACCAGAACGTGCTATGAATGAATTGTACGGTTTTGAAAATCAAAGGGTGCCTGCAGTGACCTCTATAGGAATGATTAAAGCCGATATTGAAGTTGATAATGTAAAAGGCCAAGGCATAAATATATACCTCGTACCTGATAATGCACAGCCAATTGATCTAATCATCGGACGGACATGGCTTGATCTACTTCACATCGCTTATGTCAAAATAGGAAAAAGATTTCACTTCGGGTATAGGGAAGATGAACTATTTAGTAACCTCCAAATTGATGAAAAAATAAATCGAGTCTGCCTTAAAGCTTTTGAGGAAAATGAATTAGAGAAAAATACGATCAATCTTGTCAGTTCTCAAACATATTCTGTAGATAATGGATTAATTATGATAGAAAATCCTTCCGAAATTATAGGCTGTTTATTAGAAATTAAAAATGGCGAAACTTTTATACCAGTGATTAACGTTGGCGATAGAAGTGTTAGGCTCCAAAAAGATCAATGCGTTGGGAGAGCAGGAGAAGTTGAACTATGTTTAAATACTGAAATTTCTGAAATGAGCTCGAACTTACCAAAAACTGAAAATATTAACAACATAAAAGTTTCTATAAAATTTAAGCGAAGTTAAAATTGGCTCGGATCTCGACGTTGATCACCAACAAGAGTTATTGTGTCTTCTGAATGAAAACAGTGATTGCTTTTCACTAAATATTTCAGAACTAGGGTGCACAGATCTCCTAAAAAGGGACATTAAAGAATTCGAAGGTTCAAAGCCAGTATGTATGAAGCCTTATAGAACAAATCCCTCTGAAAGAGCTGCGATCAAAGAAATAGTTCAAGAATGAAAAGAAAATGGAATTGTAACAGAAACGTGATCCCCATATGCTAGTCCTGTCATACTGGTAAAGAAAAAGACCGGTGAATACAGATTAGTTGTTGATTACAGACGTCAATAGTCAAACTATAAAGGATAAATTTCCCCTGCCTAAAATAGATGATTTATTAGAACAATTGCATGAGTGTAGTCTGTTTACAACGCTAAATTTAGCAGACGGGTATTTACAGATTCCATTAACTGAAAGTGCAAAATTGAAAACTGCTTTCGTAACACCGGATGAAAGTGGACAATTTGAAAGAATGATTTTGGGCTTGGCTAACGCTCCTGCGGAATTTCAACGATTGATGTATCATGCATTATCCTCATTACGTAATAAAAAAGTGTTGTGCTACCTTGACGATATACTTGTTCCAGCAAGGACTTGGGAAGAAATGATACAGAAATTAATTAAAGTATTCGAAGCACTATGTGCAGCTAAACTAACACTGAAGTTACCAAAATGTGAATTTGCCAAACAAGAAATAGAATATTTAGGCATATTTAGGCTATATAATCAATAAAAACGGAATAAAGCCGGGATCAAGAAAAGTTGAAGTAATATCAAAATTCCCAGAACCTAAAAACCTTCATGAAGTTCGATGATTTTTGGTTTAACAAGTTTTTTAGAAGGTTTATTCCAAATTATGCCATTAAAGCTGGACCACTGACTCAACTAACTAAGAAAAATCAAACATTCAGATGGAAAGACAGTCAGCGGAATTCTTTTACAATGCTGAAAAATGAACTGACGAATCAACCAATTTTAGCTTTGAACAACCCTAAAGCTCAAACTGAAGTCCATACTGATGCATGCTCAGAGGGTATTGCTGGCATGTTACTTCAACTCGGAAGTGACGGCAAATGGCATCTTGTCTACTGCGTGAGCAAAAAGACAACGGAAGCTGAAAAGAATTATCACTCGAGCAAACTTAAGCTAATGGCAATTGTCTGGACTCTAAATAGACTTCGACAATTCTTACTCGGAATTGAGTTTACGGTAGTTACCGACTGTCAAGCATTAGTTTACATGAATGCAAAGAAATCTAGCAATCCCCAAATTGCTCGATGGAGTATCCTTATTCAAGAATATAATTTTGAAATACGCCACAAACCAGGAATTAAAATGTGTCATATCGATGCAATCAGATAGAGCATCGATATTAATAATAGAGCTCCTGTTATTAATTCATCAGACACCAAGCATTCTTTGATAGAAGATAATTTAGAAGTTTGTCTGACCTTAAATTTAGACGAACAAATTCTTATTATACAGCATGCAGATGAAACGTTAAGAGAATTAATAACAATTTTGAAGAAAGACCCAAGTGAAAGAACCAAAGAAGAAAATCAAAATGTGGAGAATTATATTTTGAAAAGGAATAGACTGTTCCGTATTGTAGAGGATGGAGAAAAGAAGAAGTTATTATACGTCGTACCTAAAAGCATGAGAAAAAGCATAGCTGTGAAGTTTCATGACCTTATGTGACATTTTGCTGTTGATAGGACTGTCTCAAAAATCAAAAAACTGTACTGGTTTCCTGCTATGAAGAGATATGTTCGTCGACATATATCAATGTGTTTCGAATGCCTCATCAACAAAGTTTCCGGTGGAAAAAGACAGGGTCTTCTGCATCCTATACCCCCAGGCCGAAGACCTTTTGCAACAATAACACATTGATCATCTTGGACCTTTCATCACAAGTTCTAAAAGAAACAAGGAATTGTTAGTCGTCATTGATAATATGACGAGATTCGTTCGATTGTATGCTGTGAAAAACACATCTTCGAAGAACGTACTGAAATCACTGATGAGTTTCATAGAAGAATTTGGATTACCAGATCATATAATATCAAATCGAGGTTCTTGTTTTACTTCAAAGGAATTTCAAAATTTTTGCAAGGAAAAGGAAATTCTTCATACATTAAATTCAACCTCCCACCCACAAGAGAATGGCATGGTCTAGAGATCGAATAGAACAATTTTATCAAGGATAGTAACATCAATGAAAAGTAAAGATCAAAAGGATTGGAGCAAAAGAATTAAAGAAGTTGAGAGAAACTTGAATAACACGATCAATAAAACTATTGTGAAAACACCATTTGAAATACTTCATGGATATGTACCACGATTTCAAGATGGAGTTTTCAGATTACTTGCTGATGAAGCAGCAGAAGTTTGGAAGGAACCGGAAAAACTACAAAAAGAAGCTAGAGAAAAGATTGTTAGAGAACAAGGAAGAATTAAAACTTATTATAACAATAAGAAATCGGGATCTCTATCATTTGAGAAAGGAGAAATAGTAGTAGTTAAAAGACTTTGTATAGGACTTATAGAATTTTTTTTTAATTATATTTCATTTTATTTTTTTCCTACCTATTACTATATTTTTGTTGTTGTTTAATTGTCGTTTTAATGTATGACAAGATTTGGTTCAATTGAGGACAATTGAAAAGTCAGGATGGTCGAATGTAAGCACGATTGCAAATTATTTAATTGTTATTAGACAAAATATCTTTTGAGAAAATGGCAACAGCTAATTTCTGGATGTCGTTCTATTTTACAATTTTAAAAATATACATTGAGATGATGTACGCTTGAAATGTTTAATGATACGATGCAGTAAGTACGTTTGTTATGTTATGTACGTTTACGAATACGTTACGTGTAAGTTGTTAAGTTTTATCTTTAAATAAATGTTTGTCTTTTACAACCATTTAAGTTAAAGTTAACACTTGTAAAAATTCTATGTTATTGTATGCCAGTATTGAAAGACAATCAATCTGATAAGAAATGGCTGCGACTTGTTTTGAAAATGAGGCGTAAAAGATTACTAGCAAAGATATTCCGTTTGGCATCAATTGTACCATTATTGGCGACTTAATCGTTTGCGGAACGGAAACGAAGCGGTGGTCTCTTTATTGTGGATGCACCTAACAGGTGGGCTACTGTTGCCGGTGCTACTTTGGTAGACGGTTGCACGGATTTTTGGCGATTTACGTTGGCGCGATTTCTACAAACGTCAGCCATCTTGAAAAACGCTGTTTTTACGCATAGTAAAGTATTCGAAACTTAAAAAAAAAATAAATAAATATCGTTAGAAATAATGGATTAATTTTTTTGTTGAAAATGTCGTTTTTTAAGATGGCAGGCAAGTGTAAATAAATACATTTACTATGAGTATAAAATAATAAAGTAAGGTTATTATTACTTTCATATAGCAAAGAAGAGAATAAAAACACCGCTATAAAAACATTGTGCCAACGTTTAATTAGATTAAAATATTACTGAAATTGAATATCGAAATAAAAAACATCATCCAACATTTAAAAGAATTAGAATATTATTAAATTTAAATACTTTAAATTACGTTATATATAATATATATATATATATATATATATATATATATATTATATAGAATAAATACATTTACTACGAGTATAAAATACTAAAGAAAGGTTAAATTATTACTTTCATATAGCATAGAAATAGAATAAAAATACCACTATAAAAACATTGCGCCAACGTTTAATTGGATTAAAATATTACTGAAATTGAATATCGAATTAAAAACCATCATACCAACGTTTAAAAGAATTAAAATATTACTTAAATTAAATACTTTAAAATAAGTAAATAAGAACGCTTCGTACACTAGAGCTAAAATGACAGCAATTAGTTTATTGTCGGTAAAAAAGGAGGAATGTCTAATAATTTTCTTACCGTTACAGCGGTTATTTCTTCCAACATGACCACAATATCATATACGGCCATCTCAGAATCGGCTCTTCTAACGGTCTTCATCTGTGATCTACATTTTCGCACTTCATTGAAGAAACAATTAGCGACGTTTCCTCCAAAAATTTAAAATAAATTTCCTCTGGTCCTTGTAAGAATTTATAAATAAATCTTTGATTAGGAAAGCCAGGCTGGCGAAAATAAGGTCTCAAAGGACAATTTTTTGATTCCGAAACCAAAAATTCTTGGTACTTATCAAAAACAACATTCATCTTTGAAGGAGACATTTTTGAAGGAATTCGAAGATATGAATGAAATTTTAAAATGGCGCGGTAATGCACAAATTTTCAGCAACCTATCAGGGAGCTGATTACAGCTCATTAATGCACAAATATTCTATAACCAATCAGAGAGCTGATTACATCACGCCTAGAATTAAAATTATTTAAATAATCATACATAATAAAATTATTTAAAAAAAGAAATGCAAAATTAAACTGTATTTTAATATTTAACAGCCATAAATAATGTTTAAAACATTAGATTAAATTTATAGATATTAAAACCAATTACTTTTAAAGTAAGGTGACGTCACTGATTACATCATCCACAGCATAAAATTTCATAAAATATGATAAAGAATAAAATTTTTATTTCAAATAAAAATGCAAAATTAAATTGATTTTTAATATTTAGAAGCCATAAATAATATTTAAAACACGGAATTTATGCATAATAACACGCATTATTTTTTAAATAAAATGTCAACAAAGTATCGGTTACCATAAATAACTTATCCAGCAATGGGTTTACCATAAGTCGTATTACTCGCCAAAAGAAAAATTGCCAAAATCCGTGCAACCGTCTACCAAAGTAGCACCCTGTTGCCTTCTATGAAGAGAAAGACAAACTGCACCGATGCTTTCTTCGGGATTCAAACCTGAGCCTTTTGGCACGACAGTCATAGTCACTAACCACTTTCCCATCCGCGTGGCTTATTAGTTAATATAGTTCATCGATTTTTAATCATTGATTAAAGAGCGCACTACTGTATAAAATGCAATACTCAGGTTAATTATTAATCTACATATATATATATGAAGTCTTTCTATCTCTTTCTGCGTTTGTTTTTTCTTTTAGAAAACTTCAGTTGAATTCAAAAGAACTTGCAAAATATTTTACTCAGTGGTGGAAGTCTTAGAATTCATTGGACTGTAGTTGCTTTCGAATAACTTTTCTGTTACGTACATAAAAACATTTTTAAAATACTCTCAGGTTTCGTTGGAACCACAAACAAGAATATAAATGCCTCGCTATACTAAAAAGGTTCTTTAATAAATTTTTCTGAAACATTTTCAACATGGTCATGAGCGTGCAAAGGTAACCATTGCACTTTGTATTCTAAACTCTAAATAAAGTATCCAGCATTATTTAAATTTAAACAACAACAGTAAATAAAATATGAAAACTTACTATGCCTAGGGAATATGCATATAAGAAAATAATCCTCGCAAAAATGTTTTACCAAAATGGAATTCTTGCAATAGTTTAAATAAGCATCTTGCGAGCAAAGAAACTGTTTTTAAAAGAACATAAAATATGACGAATTCACTTCATATCTGTCATAAAAAGGTGCTGATAAGATTTTTTTAAAGTAAATTTAATACTTTATTCTCATATTTCCCTTAACAAGAGAAAAATGCAATCTTTCCAGTTCCTTCAGAGATGTTTTCCAAAACAAAAAAGTGTGCTTTCTTCGTACAGTTTCGAATTTTTCAACGCGATTTCTCTACACCTCTACCTTTGCTTTTAATCCATTTTTTGACTTTCGAGAAATAATGCTGAAACTCAGTTTGAATTCCTCCTTAAAATAACATAGTACAGTTAATTTTGATGCCATTCAAAAATGGTGAAGAGAGTATAAACATTTCAAAGTTAAAATTTAAATTTCAGTAGCAGCAGTTTAAATTTTTAAGCTATTAATATTTTTAACAGAATGCTTTTCCGATGTGGTATGAAATTTAATAATAGTAATGAAACATAAAAATGAAGTCAGGAGTAAGCTTAAGAATATACTCATCTGTAATGCAGTTAATTCCTGTCTTTTTTTAATCTTTTCCTAGATGTCTCTTCTTTCATAATTTGTAGCATACTTACTTACTTACAAATTCAAATATTTGTAAAAATTAAATTAGAAATTAAATATTCTTTTGCTGTTTTTAATGGCAAAATTTAACAGGTTCTTAAGGTAGCCAGCCCCATTGAAAAAAAAAAAAAGATTTCAGTGATAGTAATTAAAATCCTGTGTGACCTTACAACAGTTAAAGACTGGCCTCATTGTGGCCTGTCTTTAACTGTTGTAAGGTTAACATACAGAGAAAGATTTCGCGGCATCAGTAGTATCTTCGTTAATTACTCAGCTATTTTTCAAATGCTAGACAAAACAGGAGCACTTTGAGATGAACGTTGTCAAAATTTTTAAAAGCAGAAATGATAAATGTTTAAATATTAACATTTTGAGGTAAAAAGTAATTTAAGTTCAGTATAATTACGAAATTATTATTAGAATCAAACTACCGTTTAAATGCTTTTGGTAATGATATATTCATTACGTAAACATAAGATTAATTTTCTAGCTGGCTGTTCAAAAACCTGCTAATTGGATCTCTACGATATGTAAAACCTATATATATATATATTATAAAGTTACTTTATTAAATTAAATATTACTTTGAAGCAATAGCGCAAATTTTACCTTTTTGTACTATTAGATAAATTTTAAAATACACTAATTTTGAAGTTTACTTTCTTGTATTACTTTAACATATATATATATAGAGAGAGAGAATAAATATGTTTGTTTACAACATATTGACTAAATTTTTTTTTATTCACGGATTTAAATTGAATTTGTTTTCCTAGGAGATGGTATATGGAAAGTTTTCTTATTATGAATTATATATATATAATTTTAAAAAACATAATTATTGAAAATTGATCAATATAGATAAAAAAGTAAGAAATTTGTAACCAGTTTTACGCAAAGACACAAATGTTGTCAAATTCGATACCATTAAATTTCAAAATACCTTATAAATATGCAAAATAAGAATTAAACAAATGTAAAACTAATGAGAATGAAAGAAATATGAAACTTAGGCCTAAAAATTACAAAAGTAACAAAAAAATTACCCAAAACAGAAAAAATACAAAAGAAAAGGAATTCAGTTAAATCTGATGTAACATTCCTTAATAGGGTATTTTGAAATTTATTGGTATTGAATTTCATTTCTTTTGATTCTTTGTGTAAAACTGGTTATAAATTTCCGGCTTTTTGTCTTTTTGTATATATATATATAACTTACTTTTTGTATATTAACATTATACAGGTGATTAATTATTGAACTATATGAAATGCAACGTAAATTATTACGTTATAACTACTGAGTACTACTTGTAACTATAACTACTGAGTACACAAATTTTAATCAGCATGTAAACGTCATTACAGATATTCGGATTTCTGTTATAACATGTTCGATATACCTGCCATCTTTGGTCATGACGTGGCGCAGACGAATAGAAAAATTTTGCGATACCGCTGAAGTTTCGGAACATTGATGACCTCCTGAATGGCAGTTTTCAGCTCAGCAATAGATCTTTAATATAGCCCCACAAAAATGAGTGACACTTGTTCAGATTCGCAGAATATGGCGGCCAAGCGAGTCCCATTCCAGTGGCCTCTGGATACTCCAGAGCCAGAATGCGGTCCTCAAAGTGCTGTTCCGGGTCTTGGTCGGATAAGTTCGAACTTCATCCTACATGAACCAAATCTTGAAATCAGCAGCTCTTTGGATAATGGGGATGAAATCATTTTCCAAAAACTTCACTTATCGTTCTGTTAGTCACCATGCCATCAACGAATATCGCACCGATTATTCCGTAACTGGACATTGCACACCATACAGTTACCCGCTAATGGTAGAGAGACATCTCGATCGCGAAACGTGGATTCTCACGCCTACAAATGCAAGAATTTCGCTTATTGAGGAACCCATCCATATGAAAATGGGCTTCGTCGCTAAACCAAATCATATTCACATCAAATTCCCGTTCGTAAATTCTCTCGACAGTAGTGTTGATGAAACACAAACGCTATTCCATGGCCATGGGCCTTAATGGCTGATGGGTTTGAATTTTAATTGCGAAAAGATGCAGTTCTTCAATAGCAATTTGTCGCAGGGGCTCCCGGTTGATTCCGACCTGCTGTACAGCTCGTCTGATCGATTTCCTTGGGCTGATATAAAGCACAGCGGGTGACTTCTCGATGTTTTCAGGCGTTTTCACACTTGTTTGTCGACTTACTTTGCCAAGACTGTCATCACAAACACTACCACTTCTCTTAAACTAGCGAATCAAATTCTTGATTGTTAGCACATTTCGGCCGATTCTCTTCGGCTTGTACTCGGTCGAAAACTTCCTTTGAGTAGCAATCGGGCTGTTATTGCTCCCATAATAGCTGAACTACCCATAATGGTGAGTTATTGCTACCCATAATGGTGAGCTGTCCAATAAAAGGAAATGAAGAGAGGCCAAGATACATTTTTAAAGACTCTTCATTCATTACTCCATTCTAGACTTTACTCCACACTGATTGTTCGAGGTTCGTCATTTAAAATTCTTCCTCCTATACCTGGCACTTAAAAGCGATATTCCCCTGCTCCGAATGAAGTTTCACAGCCTTCGTAATAGCAGCTAATATATCCAGTACAGTGAGCATGGACGAAAACTCATACATATTCCAGAAGAAAAAGAGAAAGGCTAAATCTCGCATTAACTGAGAACGTGAATAATAATAGAAGCCAGCACCACAATTTTTGAAAGTAAAAATACCTCCAGTAGTAATGCCATAATAGCCTTCACCTATCTAATTGCAAAAGAAGGCGCAGAAAAGCCACCGCGAAAAAGGCGTCTATAGTGTAAGATAGCAAGCAGGCTACAAGCAGCAAATAAAAGCAAGAACATAGGTACAAGATTCACAAATTACCGCTATGTATAAGCTAATACGGTTAAACCAACAGTTAAGCATCTTCGCCAATGAAAAAAAATCCACAGCGAGAAAAACAAGCAATCATAATATTTATTTCACTTAACAGACAAACTGAACTGAAATGAGTTCTTGTCTGATGAAATCGCTTAGTCATTCATATTAAATCAAACTTGTTGGCGAAAAATTTGTCGCCAAACGAAACAGATGAAATCTTTTAGCTGTTTTCATAAGATTACAATAATTCCAAAATCAAATTTAATGTGGCCTCGTCACTGTAATGAATGCATAAATATCTGCTTGTAACTAAAGTTTCCAGCCAAAAATCTTTATTAGTAAAGTTATAAAAAACGTGAAAGCAGTACTTTTAGTGTGGGTAGTAATCACCAACCGAATCTATGATTTTTTGCCAACGTTTTGGCAGTTTTTCAAGGCCCAGAAATTTGGTGGCCATGAGTCCGAAAACAGACCAACCTCATTTCGGACGTCCTATGCAAAATGGAAGATAGAACCAGCCAGATGTAGCTGCAGGTGTGAAAAAATGTAGAAGTTCGAAGAAGCGATGGTGGGTGGGGCAACAGATCCCATTCGAATCCGTACAGAGTCCAACCAATGAATGCAGACACATGTGGTTTTGCATTTCTTAATGAAACATTACTTTTTTGAGCCGGAATTCAGTCCTTGATAGCAGCGTCAACAGGGACTAATATTTAGCTGTACACCTTACTTTCGAGAGTTATAACTTTTACAGATATACTCTTTAAGAATAATAACACAGCAAGCTCACCAAATAAAAAGCATAATCTTTTTGTTAGTCAAATTGCGGTTTGAGACGCTGCCGACAGGGGCTCACCGGGCGAAGACGAGCCCCCTTAGCATTACATTGATAGAGGATAATTACTTTTTTGAGCCGGAACTCAGTCCTTGATAACTGCATCAACGGGGACTAGCATCTCACTGTACACCTTACTTTCGAGAGTTTCACCTTTTTTCGAGATACTCTTTGAGGATGATATCACAGCAATCCCACCGGATACAAAGCATGATCCTTTCGTTAGTCAAATTGCGTTTTGCGACGCTGCTGACGAGATCACCTGGCGCAGGCCAAACCCGTTTTCGGCCTGTGTTGTTGAAGTAAATCATCTTTTCATCACTAGTGAAGACCCAGTCCAGAATTTTGTTCTTGCGTTCATATTCAAGCAGAGTAGTGCAGATCCGACTACGTCTGTCCATATCTGCTTGAGTCAGCTCATGCGGCACCCAGCGACTGAACTATGCAGCGCATAGCGCGACTAATGAACATGGCACTAACGTCTAACTCCTTAACGAGCTCTCGAGTGATTGCATACTGAATCTTCTGCCGCAAGTTCTCGCAGGCGGGTCTCATTAACATCAGTACGACAGCCAGAGTGGTCTGCTTCTTGAATTTCATAGTCCTTGTTTTTGAACTTTCGATTCCAAACCTTCACAGGATCATATGATACAATATTAGTACATAAAGCTGTAAACATGATTTGGTGTCATACTGTAGCTGACATTTTGCAACAGAACTGGAAGTAAGTGATGGTTCTAACTTGGTAGCGAGATATTCCATTTCAGACACCTTGTACTTAACCCTTTGTTGCATCATGTCCACTCTAGTAGACAAAAGTTTAAATTTGTTCATTCTTCTGTAAATGCCTTAACAGATTCCATTGTTGTGTTTATTCATTCTATATTATTATAACTTTTAACTGTCGATCATAGATGGCTGTATAATATCACTAAGTAAAGCATTGCTATTTGGAAAATGGCTGCTACTTCTGTTTCCAAGTTAGTACCATTTCTCATAGTAAACATTATATAATATTGCTTACACTTTCTTATACTACCATTTTTTATTCATAATTAGTAATTTTATTTTAAATGTCAGTTTGAGAAAATTGTGGAGTGGGTAGATATAGATCTACCGAAAAGAGTGAATTGAAACTCAAATGTACTGCTTATCAAGCCAAAACACCACTGGAAATGTTTATGTTTGGCAAGGAATTTCTAGAACATTTGACGTTTGAATCCAATAGGTACAGGTTACAAAATCGTAGCAAAATGAACTCAATCACAATCGACGAAATGAAGGTATTTTGGAGGATCTGTATGTACGTGTCAGTTGTAGATTTACCATTTAAAAGATGGTAATGATCACTTCAAACAAGGCAGGAAATGATTTCAAATGCAATGACCGTAAATCGTTGAGAAGAGATTGGTATGCATGTACGTATTTGTATGCTGTCCTCTGTAGTGAACAAACTGTAGCAATTATTTAAAACGAAATTTGAATAAAATTATTTTTTTTATTATTACTAAGGGAATTTTAAGTAGAAAAAATACAAACATTTTCGTTTAACTTCTCTAGATTATTTGTACGCAACAAAGGGTTAATAATAACGATATATTTTTACATATTTCACAACACCAAGTCTAAACCAAGTATTCTAAACCAAGTCTCTTTCTTTCGAATACCGAAAATCGTTTAAGAAAATATGATTAACCCTTTGCGGCACAGTGTGTCCAGTCTGGATACACCTAAAAATTTCCTTCTTATGCCCAGAAAAATTGAATGAAAAAGGATTTATAGATTACTATAGGTTACTCCGAACCTTCTTTATTTATAGTAGATGGCAGCTCAACACAAACCAGTCCATATATTTTAGCCATGTTTAGTTTTTAAGACCCTCATTTTTCAAAGAAATCTTCCAGATTTTTTTAGGGTATAAAAGGAATTGTTTGAAAAGAAATGTCTGTGTTATTTTTTGACTGTATGCTTACTGCTTATTCTATATTAGTTTTAATTTTTTACCTTCAAATCTTGCCTAAAATCAAACGGCGAACCCTAGATGTGCCCAGACCGGGCTCACCGATAATCTAGGGCAACTGAGAGTCTGTATTCTTTGTTTCTTCGCATCTCATCGGTCAGTTCATTGACAACAATGCTCGTTTCAGCACTCTTTTCGAAGCTCTATTCAATCAGTGTGCCTACTTTGGACACATCCACAGAATTAAAACGGTAAGTGCTATCTTCACAAAATTTTACTTGTGTACTCCTCTAGGCATAATTAGATTGCCTACTTTTTTTTTTAATCAAAATTCCAACTTTAAAAAGTAGCGTGCCGGAAACAAACACGCCAACGAGAACTGTTTGCGCAGACGATATTTGCGGTGGGGAGAAACTTTCGTTAAAACTCGATATTACGCTTTTAATATGTTTTGTAACATGTTTTTCAACTTTAATAATTAAATGTCTTCCGTCACTTCTTTTTAACTTTTCCCATTATATTCTTTAAACACCCTCATCTGAAACAACATAAATCTTTATTTGCAGTAACTAATACTAAAATCAGTTACTTTTTAATAGAACTTGTTAGAAACATTTGATTTTAATATTAATTACAGTTGTAGAGTTAATGCATTATTTTTCTCTCTGCCTGTTTACATGCTTAATCAATAAATATCAGGAAGTTAACAAACTTTAAAATAGCAGAAGATCCAAGTTTGATTTTATGTGTCCTCTCGATTTTTATAAAAATGGCGAAAGCATGTAAATATTTTTCTTCAATTAAAATGCAAAAAATTCAGCAATTACCTGATAATGAACTCACGCGTCAAGGCGTTAATTAACTTGTTCGATTGTCTTCGAAGAGAAAATTTTCTCGTTTTCCACAAAGGAAAGCGGAATGTTTTTAAATTCAAATTTAATAATGTGTAATTAACACTCAGAAGTTTTACACTGTTTGAAGAGCCTTTGCTGTTTCAAATAATCATACTTCCAAACTCCTTCAAAATATTTTATCCTTTTTTAATGTGAATTAAATTTAATGCAGTGAATTGCTGGCCGTTAAGGAAAGAAAAATAAATCCCATTTTCGTGATATTTTTTATATTTGTTATATAAATATGTTGAGATTTTTAATAAGAGATACTACAAATGGTAAATGAAATACAATTTTTCCCTTTTTTCGACTCCATCACTTGCTGAATTTTACTATTAATTATTGAACAACCCTGAATATTATTGTTTTAAGCTCATACGTATATGTAAAATAAGTAAGCTGAGTAAATACTAGGAGAAAAAAAAAACTTGTATGTATATACTGCAATTTTGGTAAATTAAATAATTAAGTTTTATTTTGAAATTAATTATAATAAAGAGAAAATTAAAGTATTTTGTTGGAAATTTATAGCATTACCGGATATTCTGCTGTAAGGTGTAGTAATTAATTTTTAAAACATCGGATAAAAAAATGTAAAAGATCCTACTGTTTGTGACAGAACAAAATGTAATAGCCATTACAATTAAATTGTAACTGGAGCATGTACCAGCAATTGCATTGCAATTGTACTTAAATTATGTAATTACAGTTACAATGTAATTGTTTTTTCAATTATAATGTAATTGCAATTAAATTGTAATTATAATTACACTTTAATTGTGAAACGTAATTACAATTACAATGTAATTGCAGTTACGTTGTAATTATAATTACAAAGCACTTGCAATTTCCCATGGTATTTTCAGTTTCATAGACTAGAGCAAGAGTAGTCAACCTTTTTAAACCTATGTGAAACTCATGAAAAACATTTTAAATTCCTTTTAAGTAATGTACTTTGCTACTCTTCTGTTACATTTCCCAATTATTATAATAATGGTATTTGATTTTTATTAAAATATACAGCAACAGCTTTAATTTCTACCAATAAAGAGTTAAAAGTACTGTTTCTGGTTAAGAACATTGTCAGAATTTAATTGAAAACACAACATTATTTGCAACTCAAGAATATATTCATCTTTAAATAGGCATATAAGGCAATAATACAAATAGAAAGTTCACCGAATTCAGTTTCGCAGTAACTTAATTTAGCGTAAATGCAAAGTAATTTTTTGAATGGAGCCTTAGTAAATATATTTACAAGTATATAGTTAAATTTACCTATTTATTTATATTTTGCTTCTATTTATAAAAGGCAGAAAATTTATGGCCTACGTAGGTAGCTGGTACATTGGTTCCAGCGAAACTGTTTCGGCTAGGAAACCTTCAGTGGTAGGAAGAGGAGAAATTCGCTTCTCCGGAAATTTTCTCCTAGCTTCACGCTTTCTTAAGACGTGATAATTCCATTATCGCGCTATAGTGGCAGAACAAACCTGAAAGAAGTGGTAAAGCATTATATATACAGCAGAACTCCAAATATCCAAATCAATCGGAACCCATTCTGATAATTGGATTTTTTTCTAGGAAAGGATCTACGAACACTTTAATTAATTATTGCATGTTGAAAATGGGAGGGAAAACTATTTTGGGAAAAAATGACATTTTATTTAATTAAAATGAAAAGGCAACACTTTTACGAACATGTTATATAGCGTATTGTTCAGTACTTACAGGTGCTGAAAGTCATTGCTTGTTGAACATCTAGGTCAAAGTAAGCTGTTCGACTGTCTTCTTCCGTTTTCGGGAAGCCAAGTCGCGCATCGGCTTGACAATTAGAAGTTGCATGTGGTCACACTAGGGCTGACGCTCTATCCACTTCAATGGAGTTTCAAGGCCGGCAAACGCTTCATTAGCTGATGATCCCGAGTCTGCTTCAACTAAGACATTAAGGCCATCTTCTTCCTCGACACTTTCTTCTCTCGCCCTTGCAATAAGTTCATCATCATTTAGAATTTGAAACACAGGGTCTGAAAAATTACACGCCATCCATGACGAGTAGCTCCATTTGCTCCTTTCAATGTCTGAAATCCTTGATTGTCCAAAACTGCACATCTCAGGCAATTGTTGACCCATAACTCCTTTATCTGATTGCTCCATAATGTTTAGTTTATTCGCTAACGATAATACAATACATTTTCTTTTAGAAGCCGTGGTCAACGACGAAACGCACTTACAAACAAGACAACGCACCAACGTGAAAGAGTACAGCCACAGTACTGTAGCAGGTCAACAACTGACTAGTCAACTGGCGGACGCCTTTCTCTGGCTGGTATAGACTTCTTCGAGTCTAGGCAGGGGTAGGTAAAACCTATAAAAATCAAAGTTCACAGGAAAGTGATCAGAGGATAATTCCTCTAATACTTCGAGCTGTGGAGTGTGAGGGATGTTTTTCAATAACACAATTTCTAGGAATTGTAATCTGTCCATTGAAATAAAGTCTGGTAGGGATATCGTTATTTATCAGATAATTATTAAGCATGGAGCCATTTCTATTTAGCTGTCTTGAAATCGCCGGCGATAATTGTAGGGTAATTTGTAGATGTGAGGATGTTCAAATCTCTATCCATGATAATATTCGAGGGCGGATCATAAATTGAAATAAATAAACTTCGTTTAAACCGTTGTATATTATGGCAGATGTAAATTGCACATTACTCGTATGGGGGGATCAAATTTGACAAACTTGATGTGGCTTTTAATTAATAAGTTCCATCTGCTCCTTTCAATATCTAAAACCAGATATTTTAGATATTTCAGCCAACCAGGGTCCTTCCTTTGGCTTATTTTCTATCGGTTTACGCCAGAAGTTTTGATTAGAAGGCGGTTCTTCATTCTTTGTGCCGGAAAGGGCAGGAAAATCTTTTTGATTAAGTTGTAATTTGGGAGCATTTTCTTTCTGTTGATTTTCATTTTTTTCTTCAGTCTTTTTAGATTTTTTAGGAAATTTGCTGCAACCTGGATATGAGTAGACATGATTGCCACCACAGAGAGCACAAGTAGCAGGTTTTTCATCTTTTTTATAAGTGCGTAATCAACTTTCATGTGGCCCTGTACATTTGTAACATCTAGGTTTATAATTACACAAGTCTCGTGTGTGCCCGTACCGCTGGCACTTATGGCACTGCAGGAGACCTGGTTTTGATTTGTACGTTGCAACAAAAACAATCAAGGCCTCTGAGAGACTTAACATCGAATACTTTCTTGCTGTCATGACACTGTATTGTCTGTTCTAATAGCGGTAAATTAGTGTTGATTCCTTCACTGTAAAGAGTCATTAGTCGTTTTTAATACGGGGATGTCTTGATCCAGAAGTTCCTTTTTCATTAATTCAGTATTAGAATTTCTGAATAGCTTCTTAACCCTTAGCCTGTCGAGTGATTTTCTGCGAATCCCTTTAAAACTGTCGCTAGTTTTGGACCGAACTTCCCGTAAAATGTCGCGAAAATAACCCTAAACCTCTGAAATTGTCAAGCAGTTCTTTTGTTATTTGCCGTCCCTCCCAGAATTTTACTTCAATGATTCCGCTAAGTGAGATTGATTACACTAGATATTGTTCGGTAGATGTGAGCTCTCAAGAGAATTGCAAAAGGCTAGACTCTCCGTGATGACCGTCTTAAGGGTCAGGGTACAGCTGCGAAACTTAAAAGTTTCCTTCCCTTAAACAATCTTATCTCTACATATCTTCTCTACATATAATAAAAGAAAGAGTCTGTCTGTGTGTGCGCCTTTCGTTCGCGCTGCGCGTAAGCTAATAGACCCACGGCTACGAAATTTGGTACATAGGTATATCTACACAAGAGCCAGTGCACTTCGAAGCGATTTTTTCGAAATTCGAATTCGAATTTTTTTTATTTCATGTTTTGTGACGAAATCGTGTCATTTTGAAACATAATGGGGCTATAGGAAAGCGAGATTTTACTCTACACACTCCATTTTTACATCGTCATGAAACGTAGGCACTTAGCTATTTTACGAACTTAAAATAAATTTCGTGTTTCAATAAATCGATTAAATACGAATTTATTTAACAAAGGGAGCTTAACACTTTTTCAATGGGATTTTTTTCTAAAAAAATTAATTTTTAAAAATGTACAGTTTATTTTTCTTTGAGTTTTGGATACGTTAAACTTTCATCCTTGCGAATGCTTTTACAGAAAGAATTTTGGAAAAATGATAATATTTTGTATTTTTAAAAGATTTTTTAAATGAAGCTTCCGAGTACACTTCTCACATCTCACATCTTTAAAAATGTGATTTTGGCAACAATTTTCCTGTCTTGTCTTGTTGTTGATAGATTTTTGATGAAATCGCATCATTTTGAATAGTTTCATTCTTTTAGAAATATGGGTTTGGCAACAATTTTTCATCGTATTTCTTATGTCATTGTTTTTAAGAGATTGGTATATTTCATTTTCATTTTTATATAAATATAATATATTTTTATTGATTTTTTTTTTTTTTTTTTTTTTTTTTTTGGATAATGTTGGGTACTTTTCCGTTTTGCCGGCGCAGGCGATAAAGTTGCCAATAATGGTACAACTGGTGCCAAATGGAATATCCTCGCTGGTAACCTTTTACGCCTCATTTTCAAAACAAGTAGCAGTCGTTTCTTATCAGATTGATTGTTTCTTTCAATACTGGCATATAATTACATAGAATTTTTACCAGATAGTTCAATTTTATGCCCTAAGGCCATTCGCGATAAATAAGTCAATTAGGATGCAATCACACCGCTTATCCGAAGGCAGAAATATAGAAGGCAGAATATAGAAATCAGGGGTTAAATTCATCAATTCTAATCAGAATGTTCTAGCGAAGTAAAACACTGCAGTTTTACATAATTTCTGAATAAGCTATTCGTACGAACTTAAATAATTCTTGCATTTAAACTTTTATTCTATATTAAGATTTAACTTGAAATTAATATAGATAATTACTGAGAGAATTAGATTTTTGTAGCTTAGTTTATGTGAGATGAGATCACTTGGGGTCACGTGATATAAGACGGCGAATCAGGATGTTGAATCATGAAAGCATAGTAAGTTCTTAAATTACAATCTTTTTACAAATTTATTGTCTTTATTTATTGGCTTTTTACAAAATTTTAAACGATATTCAAATGTTTATACCTCCAAAATAAAAAAATTCTTAGAACTAACATTTGTTAACATTTTTATGTGTATACTTGTATACGGTATGTTGTCGCCAATAAAGTCTGCTTAGCGAGATTTGCGCCGGCGAGACGGAAAAGTACCTAAAGTTGTTCTGTGGAGTAAAATTCTGAGCGGAATTTTATGTTTTTTGAGTTGCTTTCATGTTATTTTTTGCTTATTTCCCTGTTTATAAGATATTGAAAAGTTTTGCATGATTTTTGTTCTACGGAAAGTTGATTAATTTTTTAATTAGGATAATTAATATTTGTATTAAGAGATATAGCTTATTTCATTGTAATTTTTTTTCTTGAAAACATAAGATAAAATATCATTAATTATACTTTGCTTTTCAGAATTTTTTGTTTTTTGCATTCCTTTATTTTATTTATTGCTCATTTCACTGTTTTTAAGATATTGAAAAGTTTTGACTGATTTTTTTTAGGAAACAAAGTTCTTAACCTCCTTTATACCATTTGAGTTCTTAAGATTTTGCAAAGGGAATTTGATTAATTTATTTATTAAGATAATTAATATTTGTATTAAGGGATATTGCTTATTTCATTCTAATTTTGTTATACGTAATAACTTTTTTTATGAAGTTATTCTGCAGAGTAAAATCCTACGCAGTTTTTAAATTTAACGTTTGGAGTTCCCTTCAGCCATTTTTCCGGTACATTTAAAAGCCAGACGAAGGCTCGCAGCGAAGCTGCTAGTTTTCAAATAAATTGGTTTTAAAATTTACCCGGTTATATTTTAAATTATTACGCATTTTTAACCTAAGTAACTTAAATCTGTATGTCACTGATTAACAACGGAATTTCAATGCAGACTGATTAAACTGCTATCACTAAAATTATATTCTGACAAATATCTAGTGCAACTTTCATTCCTTCTGAGATATTGCTGAAACATTTCGTATTATTTCCGATTTTCTGTATTTTTGTCATTAATTAAAAATCTTTAAAACCTTCAGCATTTTCCTATATTCTTCAACTGCATGCAACTAATAATTATTTTAAATAATTTCTTTTTTCCTTAGTTATTACGTAGTTAAAAAGCGAAACATTTGGGTGTTTTTTAAGGGTGGTAATATTAATATTAAATTTGCATTTTACTTTTTCATATACATTCAAGATATTCAGAAAGGGAATTATAACTTGAAACCGTTTTCAGTGTATCATAAATTTATTGATTCAGAATAAAAATTCTTGCTTTCCTGTCCAAGAAACACTAGTAAATTTTATCTGAAGTAGGAAAGATGAGACACATTAATAACAAACAAAACAATTAATTTGGAAGTCAAAGAACAAAAATCAGCGTTATATTTTCAAATTTTCACAGGACTAGTTTCGATGGTTTTACCGAACCATCATCTTCAGCTGCAAAAGCGCAAATGAACGAGATAAGATATAATGAAAATTAGATTGTGAAAATTTGAAAATATACGCTGATTTTTGTTGTTTCATTTCCAATTTAATGTTTGTTCGGCTTGTTATTGTATCCTAATTAAACAAAGCAATGTTGTTACTTATTAGCTTACAATATAATTTATTCAATATGGTATTTTTGTAAAGAAAGAGTGTTGCTGTACATTTGGTAAAGTATAAATAAGCATTTCATTTAATAATTATAAAAGTTATTAATTATTTAATAATTAATCATAAGAATATGAATAATTAAATATTTTTTCGGACATATATTTTCCGGCGATATTTTTTTTCTAGGGATCCCAGCATACATTTTTGAAGCATTATGCTCTAAATAAATGTCTTGTTTGAACATAGCATTTATTGTTGACAAATCTCCAACCAAAGGAAATACCTTACTAGGGAGGATATTCAAACAAAAATTTTTATTAGAATAAATATTTTCGTTATTTTAATACTACTAATAATATACAAACATTAGTTTAAGTTCACTATAGTTCAGTGAATAAGATTGCTGGATGTTGGTAGTTTGTTGTTGGTAACCGAACAGTTTAGCTGCTTGTGGTCTTTATGATTTTCCCGATGCGTAACGTGAATTCAAGCTAATTTTATTTAGAAAATTGCCCACGAAGTTGTTCTCTTAAAGCAGATAACCCATGGCTTCTCAAAAACTGTAAAATATAATCTGTGGATATTTTCCGTTATACGATAACACGAAGAAAATGATTTCCTATACGAAACATATGATCAGTGCTGTTATTGCGCGCCGTTTAATTAAATGCATCCATCTTATTCCTTACAATTAATTTTCCTTTTTCAAAGAAAGTTTTATTTCAGTAAAATGTACTATTTACAATGTGTCATTTTATTTTGCTCGTATTTTATGCAAATATTCAAATTCAGATAGATATTACGTAAGTTCAGAAAGCCAACTAGTCTCCTAGCGGTAAGGTAGCTGAGCACCGGTTAATTCTAGAGGCTGCATGGGAGGCTTAGGGGATTTTCATAAGTACAATTGATTGTGAATTAACAGTTTGTTTCCCACAAAAAAAAAAAAAAAAAAAAAAATCTACCCTGAAGACTTCCTTTCCCTTAGACAAATAGGTCCTGTGTGCTTTATCATAATCCAAAATCTTAAGCGTATAAATCTTTTTTTTATCATAGCCGATGATGACGATAAAATATTTTCTATCTGATGTGTCAAGTTAGCATAATTGTATATTTCTAACGAAAATTGTTTGGCTCATGTTACCCTATAATGAAAAAAAGATTCAAATCGGTTTTTAGCTTAAACAGTATTTTCATTATTAATTATATCACGAATTTTATCAATAGTATTCTTAGTATTAATTGCAGGCATGTATTCAAGAATATAATATACACAAAGCTGTATCTAATGATTACGGCTAATTTTTATATAAAATTTTATAGTATAAAAATTTAGGTTCATAGGTCAGCCATATTTGAAAGAGTACTTGTGTATTATAAGAAAAGAGAGAGAGAAATTTAAGAACAAAAAAATTTACCACGAGGTAATATAAAAATAATACAAAAGCAGTACAGGAATTTCTTTTCTTAATACCCAACCGAAGAGCTGGGGGACGTACAATGATTAACATACAATGGGTGCCTTGAATTATTTTGCTTTACATGCAGTTTCCTTATATATGTAAAACAAAATAAACTTTCACCCACTCCAAGATTTCAAGAACTCACAGAGAGAGAGAGAGAAATATCTATAACAAATTTTATTGCTGTTTGACTGATTGCTTCGGGAACCTCTTCCAACTCAAGCTTTCAAGATTCAAGCTATTCAAATACGAACGCTTCTCAGCAAAGCCATTTGTACCGCATCTGCTTTGTTAAAGAAAATCTTTTGGGGGAAAATCATCCACTTCAACGGGTTTTTCAAACAAAGCAGTCAGTGGTCCTGTTACTACCTGCTGACCTAGAGAAATTTCTCAGAAACTTTTGTTCGAAAAAAACGAGTTTTATATTTTTAAGAATTTCCATTCTGACAGCAAGATTTTGTTATTTTTCATATATAGATGAAAAGAAACTAATTTTTTTAATAAAGAAGAAAAAAATTAATAAGCTTATTTAAATTTTTTACACAGCACCGAGTAAGGAGACGAAATTTAATTTTTTTTATAAATATTTTTCTCAGACAATACTTTAGTGTTTTTCAAATTACGAGAATAGTGCGTTAGTGCATGCATTTTCAAATCAGATTTATTTAATTAATATATATGAATATGCGGAAGAAGCACACTTTCGCATGCATACACTGTATATTAGTACATACATAAAAATGAAATAAAATTTGAAAACAAGCAATTTAAAAACTATTGTATTGAAAAATAATTGAAAATTTGTTTTTACCTCATTTTTTTTTTTTTTTTTTTTTTTTTTTTTTTTTTTTTTTTACCCGTTATATACATTTACTTCAGTTTTCTTATATGCATTTACTTAATTTTATTTTGTTATATGCATCTGTTAGTCTTTTTGAAAAATTTTTAGATTTTTTGAGTATGGCAAAGGAAACGAGATCGATCAGCCGAAGGCAATGAATGTCTCTCCATGGACGACTTTCTAAGTAAAACGTACTCATGCTCATGTTACACATAGGGGAAATCACAAAATTCAACCAGTTCGTTTGTTTGGGTTCGAATATGAGTCGAAATAGCGATAATCAGATATCTTAGCCAGGAGGCCATTGATTGGGTTTGACTGATTTGGAAACCTAATAAATAGTATTTAATAAATATAATATTATTAAACGAATCGGATTTATATAAACCAAATAAAATTCTTATATCGAACACAACTAAAACTCGATATAACTTACACTGATAAACTGATGTGTAATAACACTGATAAATTAAAATATTAAACGGAATATACATTAATTCTACATAGATAATTTTTTGTAATGTATTTCGCTGGGAATGTCTGGCCGCAAAATCCTGATTATATATACCCTTATTTTAAGGTTGTCACATATCTGATGGTTTGACTTTTACCTCAAAACACAAAGAATCCACAAAATTCAGTAAAATTAATAACTTTATTTCTCTGTTGAAAATTCTCTGAATCTTTTCAAATATAAAAGCACACGCGCCAAGCAATTTGCTTTAAATAAATATATGCAGCAACGAGAAGATGCGCTTTTGACAGCAACTCATTTCGAAAATCGAAAATTTTTCTAAATGTAAGAGGTTTGTCGCTTAAATTAATTTTTCATTAAACAAAAAAACAAAATAGAATCGCATATTATTAAAAGAATTTTATTGATAATTCAGATTCTGAAAACAAGAACATTGTTGTTATAAAAAACAAAGAAAAAATAAACAACATACTTCATTCAACGGGGCCCAACTTTGGCGCATAAACTTTTCAAATATTTGAAGCATGTTATGGATAAAGGTTTATTTGATTATGACAAAGTACTCGATGGTTATTTGCCTAAGGCGAAGGATGCCTTCGTTCGAGGACTGCCTAACGGAAATTGGCTTGTTACACGTTACACATATGGAAAACTAAGAATATCATCCTGGAAACCAGCCCGTTTGCCGGGATTCGAACCCCGGACAGAACCACCAGTTGTTCCGTTAGACTCCGCTCAGTCGCTGGTGGGCTTAACGATAACGGAAAAGTTCCGTTATCGTTAAGAACCGATAACGGAAAAGTTCAAAATTTCATATTAGAGGAAAAGTGGTAGCATAGTATAATTCGAAGTTATTGCCATTTCAGTAATGTGAAGATATTTCAAGAATGTTTAATTATTTTATTTAGCTTATGACAAACTAAATAAAATAATTAAACATTCTTGAAATCGCTTCTCTTAACATACTGGTAGTTTGACCTGCATTCAAACTCCCATGAACAAGCTGATTGCATGGGCGTTTTTATGGTTTTAACATTTTGTAGTGCGAGATTGTTTCCCTTAGAAAATCTGTCACAAAAGCATACCTTCCCTTAGACAGATCGCCTTCACGTGCTTAATAATCTAACAAGCCAAACCAAACACAACCCGAGCGAGGACTCGTAGTCAAGGCACGTCATCATGAAAAGCTAACTAAAATTGGCTCATATTCACATTAAACATGGGCAGCAAAAATTCGCTAAAACTGGTATGCAGGCAATCCATTCGTCAGGATTTGAACCCGCTTCAAACTATTAGTATTCAATGATTTTACCGCTACTTCGTTGGCGGCCTTTTAGTTGAAAAGTTGTGTAGTATCTATAAGTGTGTAATCTATAAGTTGTGTAGTATATATACAGTTGGTTGTGTAGTATCTATAAGAAAAGTAATCGCAAAGACACAATCATTGCGTACCGACGGATGAATTAAGTTCGGAATTTAAAGAATAACTTTCATTCATGCTATTGCTGTTAGCATTGACATTTGGACAGATGTTAATTTATTTTAAATTCTTTTAATGTAATTAATCCATATCTTTAATTAATTGATCTTCTGACTGTAATTTTTTGTGCGGAGTATATCTAACCCTTCCGTACACTAACTGTTTTAATTCATTTACACCATTAATTTTAAGAGATTTTATATCGATAGATTTCTTTCCAAAAATGTTTCAAGGATTACATATTTTTTCTTTATATTTCAAAACATTTTGGATTTAAAATCTTAATAATAAAATTTTTAAAACAAATATTTCTAGAAATTCCTTCGGCGTATTCATTTATTCCATTTAGTTGAAGTTTCGAGTAGAATATCTTCCTTTCAACATTCATATAATTTTTATATGTCAGTTCGCCATTTCTACGGAGCATAGAGCCACACATACGAGTACAAAACTCAGGCATGCTGAAAGCACAGTTTTAACATTTAAGAATGTAAAAAGAAGAATATATCATAATAATAACGCACATTTGAAATACGAAGGCAAACAAGAAAGCTGGTTGCAACATTTTATATTTTTTCCTGACGAATCAGAAATTGTAATCATTTTTCAATACAAAAATAAAATATTTGATTCTATAACATATAGGCATAAAGGCGTCCTCCGTTACAATTCTTATTTTTTCTTGTTTCTACTAAAATTCGGCAATGTACTATAACAACGGATCCTGTTTGACTTTCATTTGTATAAAGTACCACAAGGCAAACAGTTGTAAAACAATTTATCTTCTTTCGCAAACTTTTAGTCGGCACACAGATAATACATACCTGCTGTCTGACAAAGATACTTCACTCTAAGGACTTTTTCCTAAAGTGCTCTTTTCAAAGAGACTTCACACCCTATTAAGACCTTTGTGTCAACTGACAGCTGCCTGCAGAAAGGTAGGGGAAGGAAGACCAGATCGCGTCCTCTAAACACGTCTTAAGCAATCTTCGCGAAATTCGGGCTTCGTGTATACACGTCTTAAGCATTTTTCGTTCGATTTGAAATTCGTGTAAAGACGTCTTAAGCATTTTTAAAGAAATTCTAAAAACGTTTAAACACGTCTTAAGCAGTTAAAGGGTTAATAAGAGCTTTGATGGGTTTTTATGAGTTTATTTTATAGGTGTGAAAGGGCACACCGTATTCAGTAAACATTTTGGTGACTGTATGATAATCGTTAATATCTTGCACTCTAAGTGTATCACCCTTTAAGTTGCCTTTTACCTTTTTGATTCTATTTCCCTTTTTGACTCTATAGTTCTACGACTTCTTTTAACTTATCCCAATAAGACATATAAATCATCAAGAATACGAGTGGCTGTTTCCTTTGGTTGAATAGGTATTATCTTCATTATTTTCCTGATCGATATTCTTCCTGATAGATCCTGAAATTTGCTTTTATGAGCAGGAGAAAATACTTCTGATTCAGAAAATGTGCACTTGTGAGTTTTAGTAGGTATTTTAAGCTCCTCTTCGTCAGTAGCAATTTTCTTTTAATGTGGCTTATTATTTGATGTTCTTTTAAGAGTATGATTTTCTGTATATTGACTTCGAATCACATTAGAATTTTATAGAATGGATTTAAACTTTCATAAAATAAAATTTTATTAATCGTAGGAAAAAACATCAAGACTCTTTGAATGCTTCAGTAAAATAAAGTCAATTTCATAAAAATGAAAAATAACTTGTACATCAAAGACACGATATCTAAACACATTTCATTATTTAAATACTGAAATGTTCCCTAATTGTGAAAATTGTATAATTTCTAAAATATTTATATTAAAATGAAAATTTCATTAAATTCTCACTAAATTAATTAATAATTAACAGAATGAAGAATAATTAACAGAATGAGTATGCAGTGCTACTTGAAATACTGCATGTCTAACATAAAACTGTTATTAACTCCAAATTATTTACAGCACTATAATTCCGGAAATGACTCGTTTAAATTTTCTAAAAAACATTTATTCAGAATTTCAAGGTACAAAATTGTCTTAAGCAAGAAACACTCAACTATAATATAAACAGAATGCTATAAAAGAAATGCTGTTTTTAATTAAACACTATATTACAAAGTTAACTAATAAAATTAGCTTAGTTTTATCAAAGTTAACTGAAAAGTTACAATAGAAAACTCAGAATTTATACTTATGACGAAATAAACATACATTTATGCTGCTTATAGCTGCCAGTGCAAATGCATTTTCTTTATAATACAAATTACATTATTTAAACTTCAATATGGAAATAAAATCATTCAAAACATGCAAATAATTTTAAAAACATCAACAATAAATTTTTGTCTTTTTTGTAATTTTGACCAATAAATATTATCCAGAAAACATTTTTATTACAGTTTTAAAATCAAACTTTATAGCGTCTATTGCATGTAGCCTTCCACACTAGGTGCCTTTCGTCTATATTGTACCTGGATGCACAAAAATAAATTGCCAAATAAATGTACTTTTGAGGATTATTCATAATTTAACACATACAGAATGCTAAATATTACAAAAAATTAAATTCACCTTGCTTTTTTTAAATATTTATTTATACAAGATAGCTTTATTTATTCATTTAGAAAAACAGTTAATGCTGCAAAGTGCAGAATTTCCTGGGTAGATGATTTATTACATTTATCCATTTAAAACAATCTGCCAAAACAAAACTGTTCTTGTTGATTTATAGCTTCCCACAATAATTCAGATTTGTTTCCTTTCTTTCCAGGTTACTTGTGTGTTTATTTATGCATTTACAAAATCAAGAAACCATTTTAGGATCAATAAATGTTTCAAAACATTATCCTGGTGACAAACGTTCATTTTCTAAAATGAAACACAATATAAAAAATAATGTTTTATTACAAACGAAAGCTTAAGTCTTTAATTAAAAAAGGATTAGAAAATAAATATCCAGAAATCTGCAGAACAAAGTTCACAGAATCATATTTTCATCCACACTTCATTTAAAACTGTCACTGCTATCATTCCTTTTATAAAAATTAATAATCACTATCCTAATCTGGTTCCAATAAAGCATTTAAGATATAAATAAAAATCTAAAATATGAAATTAAAAACATATAGCAAACAAGCATTTTTTAATGTGAAAATGATACTTGCAAGTAATACAATAGTAACATGAAAATTTCACAATTACCATGTGAAAAGAAAATAAATCATACAAAAATAGTACCATAATGCAATCCCTTTAACATAAGATTAGACTTTAACATAAGATTTTTAAACATATAATAATTGCCAACCTTGAAATATGAAAACCTGTGATTCTTACATAAAAACTGGGAGTTTCCAGGAGGTTTTAATGATGCACAATGACACCATTTCAAAGGAACTATTAACTGATTTATTTTGACTTTATAATGCATGATCCAAACATTTGCACTATTTATAATATGATTTTGTTATAAACTATATTAAAATTTAATCAGATATTCTAAATTTTATTCTCTTTGACTAATATTTTAAGAAGATCTTATCCTTATATATTGGGAAAATCCTGGATAATGAAGAAAAACCTTTATTTATCAAAATACTTTTAAATACGCTGAAAATAATGTGCATACTATTATGTTCATAAACTTAATACTGATCTAACACAAAAAATTATTTAACTAATTAAACATCAGTTGAATCTTACTAAAACATTCTACAAATGTCATAATTTAAATCACATAAAATTTAATAAGAGAAATTATGCTGAAAATCACTAAAGGTTGGGGAATGGAATTTGCACAACTTCATTTATTGCCGAAAAACTTTTTCTTTATTAAAGACTAAAATTAAACACCAGGATATTATGTAATTTACAGATATCAGGACATGTGAAAAAAATCTGGGAGTCTCCCAGTAAAACCGGCAGCTAATTGGCATTTGCAAAATATGCCTTAGATATTATTGTAAAAGCTTATTAAAACAAACACATACATGTACCTAGTGCAGAAACGGTTATTGTTGGGAAATACATTCAAATCTGAATAAGGATAAAATGGATATTACATCTGATTAAAATAATATATTCTACAATCACTTGATTTTTTAATAAATGAAAACTATCCGTTTTTAGTATGTACTTTGCATTTTTTTGCATACAGTAAGTAAAACATTAAACAGATTTTTTAAAGATCGATTACTTTTTTTAAGTATTTCTTGGATGGTGAATATTCAATGTTACTTATTTTTAACAAATATTATTATTATTTTCAATATTAAACATGGAGTAAGATTATCATAGTTGGAAAAGAAACAACAGCACATAAAATAAGTTTTTTTTTAAAGGAAGTAAGATTATAAATTTTTCACATCCAAATTTTCTTACACAAAAATAAAAATTAAGGAATAAATTTTTACAACCATTTCAGATATGAATTTCATATATTTTCTCTATCTTAAATTATATTACTTTTTACTGCATTTTAAAAACCAAACTCATTCAGTTATCCTTTTGAAATGAGATGCTGAAAAATCATTTCTTTCATATATTTAACACAATTATTTTCTTAAGACATTTACAAAAGAAGACAGTTCTTTCTAATTATATCAAAGACTTCTCTGGATTCATCATCCTGCATTAAATCCACAAAATTTAAGGATAGTTTTACAAACTTTTTTACCCTCTTTTTCTCTTCTATCCAAGTGATATATACTTTTATTGTTAGTAGTATTTAGTACAAATTACCAGTTTAATTAATATTCTGTTTTACAATCATCATTAAACTCAACTCCATATAATTCAAAACAGTTGACTATTTAATATTTTTAACAAAATGAAATATTTCATATAATATACCTTTCAGGATAAAAAATTTTATCAGTTCATATATGTGTAAATTTTTGCTTCTGATGGCAATTAGTAAAATAATCTTACTCTTTCCCTACTTCAAACTCACTGCTAAAAACGATTTCCCCCCCCCAAAATAATTTGCTTAAAATTCAGTGCTATTAACACTCAAAACTGCAAATAAATACCTTCAAAAATAATTTTGAAATTACATGTTAAATGTTTTCTCGCAAAATACAAGAAATCTTGAGTAAATTATATATCTTCTATTACAATAACTGCAATATTTTAAAAGTAAATAATCCAAACTTCAAAAGTATATTTATTTTAATACTTGCACATTTACAAACATAAATTACTGAAGTAGATGGTGGGAGGAATCTCACTTTATAAAGTTTTTTTACATATAACAATTATACTTAAAGAATCAATCATTCTTTGGTGATATTTCAACATGAAAATAATTCTTCAAAGTTCTATCAGCAGCAGAACTCTGTTTCTTCACCTAAAAATAAAAACTGATATAATTTTTTTAATATTACAGATATAATTAAAAATTAATACATACCATAAATTCTGATAAACAGTTTATATCGTTTTTCTTAGGCAGAAATTAAAAATACTTAAAAAACATTCAATAATTCACATAAATACTCCTTTGCATGCAAAAAAAAATTAGAGAAGAATAAAAACATACTTTTCAATAAGTATTGTAGAATATGAGCATGTGAAGAAAGGCATCCAAAAGAAAATATTTTGAAAAAGAGTAATTATATAATAAGTACTTCAATGAAATATTGTACAGTACAAAGTCCGTAATCTGGACGTCCATTATCCGGAATGATCTATAATCCGGACCTCAAAGCTACAAACTTTACGCATGTGCGTAGAGAATGCGCATACATTGCACGCGTATGCTTTACACATGCACGTGTTGAAAGAAATGTTTAATGAAGTAAACAAATAAATATTAAGCCTTTTTTTTTTGTAAAATTTGATACCATTTAGATCATAATTGCTTTTTATTTCATAAATTACGGTTTCATATTTTTAATAGTAAAATTTCTGCACGCCATCTTACCAGATTTAAATTGATGACACCTAATTCTGGAAATCTGGAAAAACCTCTAATCCGGAATCGCCGAAGTCCCGACGAGTTCGGATTACGGACTTTGTACTTTATTTCGAAAGCTTTAAATACCAGAAAATTAAACAGTTGCTTGAAAATAAAACTGAAATTCAAATTAAAGTGAAATTTTGGTTTTGAGTATCTTTGTCACAATATCTTTTTTCATTTACTTGCTATATTTTTTTAATATGTGGTCTTATATTTTCACAAAAACTTATTTTGTAAATATGCAAATTCATTGAATAAGTTTGATTTCATTTACAATGATTTGCCTATTGCTTGCTTTTTTTTTTTTTTTTTTTTTTTTTTTTGAGTGGTAGTATATACTACTTTATGCTGATTTTAATTTTATTAAACCAGGAATACTAGTTTAAAGTATTCCTGGTTTAAACTGCAATACTTTATGTTAAGATTCCTTTAGTAGCAAATCTACATATTATTTCAAATTTCATTAATTCATTAAAATAAATGTAATCATTCACCTTGTTTTATATTTCAGTTATCTGCAATGATATTCATGCAGTCTACATATTCACTATAAAAGGTTTCGATACAGAATTACGGTGTTTTGGCTAACGAAACATGAAATTAGTTAAGATGGCATTCATGTATTTGAAATATTTGAAACAAATTTCATTCCTAATAATTTTAATTAAAAAATAAGATAAACAATGCTGTAGAAACTTCATAGACTGGATGAAAAATACCTTTGGTAGTTATATACTATATATGACACATTTAAATTTTATTTTTTCAGAGTGCACGATTAATCAGATTAACCATCTGGCTGCTCATCCCCTGGAGGGCAACCCAAATGTAGCAAAATCTGCTCATCCTGCAGGCATGTGTTTGTGCATCCCGTTCCCCCCCCCCCCATTTAACAACTGAAATAAATTATATAAAGTATTAGATGTTTAGTTTACGCTTTGGCCAACACATATCATTAATTGTCCACTGAATTGCGGCATTTGAAGGTATGTGGTATTACTGCTGAAACTCCACTTTTTCTTACAGAAATGGCTGCTAGAAAACATTCAGCGATTATCTTGATTATTTAATTACTAATTAGATTTATTGATTACATTAATAATTAGATTTATTGAATCTGATGCAAAGACTGTGAAGTTGGACTTGCCTTGAACCCTGTTTGAACTCTACTAAACTGCATTTCTAAGATATTTTTTCCTCAGTGCTTTATGTTTTCTTAAATTTTATATATTTTATTTTTTTTTATATTATGCAATAAATAGAAATTAACTGTAATTTGACTGAAATTTATTTATTTATTTTTTTTAATTTTTAGGTCATAACATCTGAAATTGGTTTTTCTGGCAACTTAGCTCCTCATGATAAAAATCTATAAAAAAAAAATATTTTCTAGAAAGGAAAAATGCATTTTTCAATTCTCCAATGTATATAGATTTAAAATATGCAAAAAAAATTACACAATTTTTTAAAAATTACACAATTTTCGGTCCACAAATTGAGCAGTCAGTCAGAAGATATCTAAAATAAACAAATTAGCTGACAGAATGGACTGAAAATTTTAAGCTATTACCTTCAGTATTTTATATATGAGAAAGAAAATGAATTTATTACAAGTTATAAAGTGACTAAAAATATTCTCCACTGAAATTTTTGATTGACTTTGTTAGCAATACTTTATGTTAGATTGTTATTACATTAACATTAGCATTTTAATATGTCTGTGTTATATTTTAATATCCCAGTAACCACTTTGAGTAAGTAAAAAACAATTCAGTGTTTCTTGCACTTAACAAAAATGTTATCAGATATGGTAATGTTTTAACACCTTTTCCTCCACTAAGTAAACAATATATTCTATTTTACTTCCTGCATATATGGTTATATTCTATTTTACTCCCTGCATATATGTAAAGCAAATTATAATTTCTAATGTAAAATACACTTCATTAAAATTCTCAGAATAATAGACAGTAGGTATATGAAAGATCAAAGAGTGTTGAGAGTTTGATTAAGTGCAAGCCTAGTGGCTTCAATAGTCTTCATTAATCAAGCATTTCTTAGGTTTTGATTGGCATTCATTTTAATGCATATCTTGAAAATTAAAGTTTTGTACCCACAAAAAAACATTGTGTCATGGTTGGAAACTTTGCCATGCCAACCAATAATGAAATGTCATTTGAACCATCAATAAATATTTGCTGAATCCAATATTTTTAAAATATAACCATTATTTTCAAAATATATCTCCATGGTAAATATATGATTCACAGCATTCCACAGCTCCTTGACAAGTGAAATTGCAAAAGTAACTGCATATAACATGGTTTATCTATCCTCAGGCTCCCCTCCATAAAAATGCTAGCAAAAATAATTTATTGCCTTTTTCATTAATTACTAAATGTATGTTTAATTAGCTATTAATGAAAAGGTTAAATATTTATTTATTTATCTATATATCTAATTAGAACTGCAATATGTTAAACAATTTTAAAGAAACTGTTCATCATTTCACAGAAAAAAATTATTTAGATAATAATATTCTTTTTTTTTTTACTTATTACATATTTTAAACAGTATATTAATACAGATTTATAATTTAAAATTAGACAAAAAAGCAAACACAGGTTGACATAGATTTTTAATATTGAAAGCATTTAGAGAGAAGTCTCTCTTCTTCAAAACCACAGTTTGATTGAGTTTTATTTAAAGTCTCTGCCATCTTGAGGTTGTGCCTCCCCTTTCCCCACAAAGAGATGTCTAATTTTAAATTTAGCAGCATTGTGTTTCTCTTCTAGTTTGATAATTTATTCCTTTCAGCACATAATTTGATTTTTCAAATAAAATAATCTTAACAATGAAGATAAACTATACATGATAAAAAGAATATACTTACTACTCTGGAGTTACTTTTGGTCTTGGAATTACTTGATGTTCTCCTGATTTTTGAAGCAGATTGCTTTAAATTTAGTTTTCTCTTTATGCTCAGTGCCTGGGTATTTTCCCTGATAGTACCAATATATGTAATTTCTTTATTATTTTCTTTATCATTATTATGACTAGAACTAGGAACAACAAGACTAATATGAGATTTCTTATTCTGTAGTTCATTCCTTTTATCAGTTTGCTTTAAAGAAAAAGCAGGCATTATATTATTCTTATTCAATACCTTACAAGGAGATAAAATTTGAGTACAAATTTCTGATACTGAAGATTCATTTGTAAGGACACAGTTATCCTTTGTCAAGTCATTAACAGTAGTCTGCTGTTTGTCATCAATATTTTTACTAACAAGATCACTCTTTACTTTGAAAGATGTAATAGGCGAGAAGAAATTTGTTATGACTTTGGTATGAGAATTGCAAGGAGTTACTACTGATAATCTGTCCAATGATGACTTTGTTTTGGGAGTAAATAAAACTAAATCTTCTTTATTTGATTTCAAAACTGGATCTAGAAAAAAATAAGTTAAATTAAATACAATAATAAGCAAGGTATAAAATAACAAACATGGGAAATTTATTTAAAAAATAATACTCATTAATAGTCATAACTGTAACATGTACATACATAAATACAAGAAGTAAAAGCTTTTACAAAACCTCACAAATAAAATCTTATTCGTGAAAAAATCACATTTACGATCTTATCACACAAAAGGCAAAAACCTTAACAAAATAACTAAAACATTCCTTAAATGGAAAAAAAAAATTAGCATCATTACGCTAGGAACAACAAATAAACCTAAATAAGTAAATTCGATAACATCTTTCTCAAAAGGGTTGCACTATCCAATCTTAACATTAGGTAGTTTGTGAAGTTTTTTAAAAAATATTTCATACAAATATATATATATTAAATTACAAAAAATCAATAAATGTACTATTCCCTAAACCAAAGAAAAATTTTTTTAGAATTTCCCCCTGGTCTAGAGAGTAGTAAATTTATTGATTTACGTAATTTTAATCTTATGTTCTTTTAATTTTTCAAAAATTTTTCCTAGGTCTCTGGAATAGTAAATTTGTAAATTCATGCAATTTAAAATTTAATTTAAGCAGCTTGAGCACTTGATTATGTATTGTAAAATGGACTAGAATTTTTTAAACTCATTTTTATTACATATATATATATTCATAAGTAATAAATTTCAAAAATAACCAATGTAGCTATTAAGCATCCTCTTTGGAATCCTATAAATGTATAAAAGAATGTAATAAATATTAAAACTAAAATACTGCAAACAAGTAAAACCCTAATTCAAAAAATTAATGAACAAAAAAAGAATGTAAAAGAAGAGGAATTCAACCAACTTCAGTGCCACTTTGTCAGGAGGAGGAACATTGAAATCAATTAAAACCTCTCTTCCATTAAAAATCTTTGCTTTTCTATATTCAGAATTAGCTGATTAACCATTACAATGTACCTTTCTTTCCTTCCACCGAAAGCAAGGCAGCCGATCCACTGGTGCAGTTAGTACAGAATTACGGTACATTCCAATGTACCACAATTTCGAGTAGATAAGCCGCCCTGGCAAATACATCACACACGTGATAACTGACTAAAAAAAATTTTAAGTTCATCAGAAAAGGCGCACTGCCATTTGTGCGGCAGCAAAGCATTCCAAAACGTGCCACTTAATATTCATTCAGCAATTCCCTGCCACATTGATGTAATAATCATCGATATCATTTTATAGCACAACATAAGTATAATCAGTAATATATAAATAAGAAAGAAACATCTTACCTTGAACTTGCTGAAAACGAACTCTGATGATTTCTAATAGATACAGTCAAAAGTCATTAATTCGGACACCCATAATCCGGAATGATCTATAATCCAGACCTCAAAGCTACAAACTTTCTGCGCATGCGTCGCATTGACGCATGCGCGTAAGACCTTTACCGCTGCGAATTTGCGTGTGCTAAAATACGTTTACGAATGCGCGTTTAATGTATAACGGACAGGATAAGCTAAGCTAAAATTATCTAATTATCTATTTCAGTTAATGTTGCAGATTGCTTTGTTCCTTAATACTCGAATTGGATCCGGATTATTATTTTTTGCAGACTGTTAGAGCAATTTTATAAAAGTAAGCTTACACTTTCGATTATGTCAAATAGAATTTCCGATATATATTTACTAATATGTAAAAAATATACAAAGCGAAAGTATCTTTCGGAGACCATTAAACAAAAAGTGGAAGTGCTGCAAAAAATAGATAAAGGCATATCCTTTGGTTATCTAAACTTTAACGTTTGTTTATCTAAACTTTGTTTATCTTTAACTCCACAGCAGCGTGCAATGAATTGGAAGTTGATCTATTAGCAGTATCCTTATCTTCAGGGCAGATGTTTTTATTTTATTTGGCTTATAATTCCTTACTCAATGTAGTATTTCATCTCGATGTACTCCGTCTTTGATATGATTTAAATCAAATGCCTCGTCATTATAATTCGCTTCCGATAGCGAAGAAAGTGACAGAGGTTATTGAAAACGAAAAAATTTCGATTGACAAATTAGTGGGTATTCTCGTCACAGCAATTATAGGACTTGAACAGCGGAACTTTGTAACTGAACTAGAAATTATGTCTGTTTATAGAATTAAAGAGAATGTATTATCACATAAAAAACGAACAACTTACATTGAAAGAAATATTTAATAAAGTAAACAAATAAATATTAAGCTTTTTTTTTTCTTTTTTTTTTTTTTTGTAAATTTTGATACCCTTTAGATCATAATTGTTCTTTATTTCGTAAATTACGGTTTCATATTTTTAATTTTATAATTTCTGCATGCCATTTTACCAGATTTAAACTGATGATCTATAATCCGGAAAAATCGATAATCCGGAATCGCCGAAGTCCCGACGAGTCCGGATTAACGACTTTTGACTGTATTATTTTTATGGGTTTCACCATAAATTGCCATATTATGAAAAGAATACATAAATTAGATTACCAAATACTTTTTTTAATTAAATTTAAACTACATTTATTTATGCAAAAACTTCAAATTCCGACTCAAATCAGAAAGTCAAAGTCAGAATTAAATAAATATAACAAATGACCATCAAGTCCAATTTTATCATTTCTGTTCTAAATCACTTCTTTCAACATCACCATCTTCACTTTCATTTTCTTTTTCGATGATTTCCAATTTAATGAAAACTGATACAATCGTATCAGCTCGGACTGATTGCCATGCTTTTATCGCCCCATAAAACCTGCACATGAAGCTTTTCTCATTCGTCCAGAATTTGTGAAAGAATAGAGTTCGCTTTGCATCCATACCTCCCAATGCTTTCGTAGTTCATGCTTGAAAATTCTAGTGATAGTGAGATCCAGCGGCTCTAAAATTTTGTAAGCCCACCTGGTATTATTGAGACATCGATGCTAATTTTTTTTGCTTTGGACCTGACCATATCCGCTAAATGATCCTCATTGAATTCAGAACGATGAGTCCTCGGGGTTGAAAAAAAGCACCTTTTTCGATGAATTTCTCTCGGCCAAAACAACATCACTTCTTCGCACATTCATCTTTTCCGTTGGCGCAAATAATAACCCCTTTAGGGAAGTTTCCTTTCTAATTGTTTTCTTTTGAAAATTATCAAAGGGTTTAACTTCTCTCTATGGGCAGCACAACCCAAACACAAGTAAATGAAGTCTTTTCATTCCCAGTTGTTAATACTGAAATAGCTTTTTCACCTATTGAACAGTTCTGCTCGGAGGACAGTCAAAAGTAATGGGCACTTCAACCAAATTAAAGATTTGCCTTCTTTTCAAATTTTGTTCTTTAATTTTCTTAGATATGTATTCCAAAAAAGCTACCTTTTTTTCCAAGCCGGTCTACGAGAAGCTTTTGTCCAACTGTTGTTTTGGTCCTGACAGATAATTTTTTTTTTGCTTCGTGAACCTGAAACACTAATTAGCTCCATTGCTCGAAGGCAAATTCTAAATATTGACACAGATAATCTACTTTCTCTCTACTACATTGTCCATTTCTCTAAATTGTCTTCCAAAATAGGCCAGGCTATGACACCAGTTCGACAAGATCTTTTATTCTTAGGCATTTTCTCTAACTCTTCTTGTTCGGACTCCCACCGCCAAATGCATCGCCCGTTAACTTGAAATTCTTTAGCCACACTGCAATTTCCAATTTCAATCGCTTTCTTAACCGCCAAAAACTTAAAAGCAGCTGCATAAATTTTTCTTCGAGTAGAAGTCGTAATAACATTTTTAAAGCACGAATGATAAGGTAAACAAAAAGCAAACTACAAAGCAGTAAAAACGTGTAAGAATGAACACAGCACTTGGCAAGTAAACGTAGCTGTTTCCATTGCAAAAACAAAAAAAAAGTTCTAGGAAAACACAGGCAACTATGGAGTTTAGCAGAAAGTACATGCATTATGGTGTTTTTACACAGAATGCCATCTATCTTAGTTAGGAGAGTCTGAACTTATTGCACTGCCTTAGTGCAATCCGAGGTTAAAAAATTGCAGGAAATTCTAGCTTATCCGTTTCGCTTGTGCATAACTTACGACCTGAACTACTGTTTTAAGGGAAAAAATAATTCCCTCAGATATGGATGGCACAGACCTAAATTTTCAACTTTTAAACAATTATAAGCCATGGCTTATCTACCCAAAATTACGGTATTTTAATTATAATAGTTCATTCGAAAATTCTGGCCCCTCCCCAAAGCAAGGAATAATTCAAAAATTAATGAACAAAAAAGAATGTAAAAGAAGATGAATTCAATGCCTCTTCGTGTGGGAGGAGGAACATTGAAATCGATTAAAATCTCTCTTCCATAAAAAATCCTTTTCTGTAACCATTCTAATGTATTTTTTTTAATTATAATAGTACACCCGAAAACTCTGGTCCCTATCCAAAGCAAGGAAAAAAACAAAGTAAATTCATATCAACATTTTTTACCTTGAAACAAAGAGAACTTAATCCAAAGAATTGAAAACTTAAATTATAAAATGAATTAGCTTTGTTTTTCATTGCTATGGGGAGGGGCCAGAATTTCGAAAGTGATCGAATGGTTCATCGGCTAATTCTGGATACAGAAAAGCAAGTATTTTTTATGGAAGAGAGATTTTAATCGCTTTCAATGTCCTCTTCCTTGAGGAGGCATTGAAGTTGACTGAATTCCTCTTCTTTCACATTCTTTTTTGTTCATTAATTTTTTGAATTAGGGTTTTACTTGTTTGAAATATTTTGGTTTTAACATTTAGTAAATTCTTTTACACATTTATAGGCCTTTTTTAAATTTATTACTTATGAATTTCAATTTTTTTTGTAAAATTGGATCTAAATTTCTTACTTTATGCCTTTACTGATAGTTTTTCAGCAGCTTAATGCACAAAATATTATTAGGCATGATTATATTATTTTTTAAAAAAATTTAATTACATATTATATATATGTGTGTGTACATACATATACAATAAAAGTCCAGAAATCTGCAGAGCTTGGGACCAGAGGTTGTGTGGATTTTAGGATTTTGCGGATTTCAGGACAGAAAAGATTAATCATAATATTCAGACTAAAAGTGCAAAATAAATAAGGCATATTATATACATTTAATTAAATTATTATATACATTATAGCAATAAATTATTATATGCATTAAATTATTATTACATAAATTGATTATGTTATTCATTGTATTATTATATGTACACAGCATCGAGGTTTGCCGATTTCGCCTCATGCAAAGATTTCTGGTTTCAGATTCCGATGTTAGAATCACTGTTGCTGTAAAATTTCAACAGCTTTTCTTTATTTTTCCGTATATCATACACAATCGTGTCGCATTCCATACGATTCTGCTATAAACCGAGGAATAGCACCTGCTTCCATCTTTTGCAGAATTTCCACTTTTTGCATTACCGTCAATGCAACGTGTTTATGTCTTTCAACGTTGCAAGCAGTAAAATGAGTGTGTTTCTTATCTGTAATTGTATTAAAAAGGGCTGAAATTTAAAATATTCTTAATTTATTCACAAAATATCCGGATAAAAAAAGAAGGCAGCACCAAATAATCTCATGAAATAACAAAGGTCAGAAAATACAACATGAATCGTGAACTTGAAAGAAGAGTTAAGTGAATCGTCTGCTTTCTTACCTCGATGCAGATTAGAGGGGGGGAAACTTTTATTATGGTGTCAATAATTTGGTATTTCCGTTATGACTCATTATTATTCAGTAATTATGACGTCATTATTCAGTAAGTATTTTTTCTTCGATATTTCGTACTCAATGTTGCGGTTTCCGGAACCTATAAACTGAATGTTTATATTTTGAGAGGCAATGCGGATTTCAGGAATTGGAAGATTTCAGGTCGGCTTATTTTCAGTATTTGACTGCATAACTACATATATATACATGGTATTTCCAATTTCAACCAACAAATTCAAAGTGGTGATAAGTAGGGAATGAAAAACTGCCAAAGAACATAAGGTTAAAAATCACATTTAGTGGTAGAAAAAATGCAGAAATATTTATGAAGGGTATAATGTCAAATGGAACAATAGGGGCTGATAATAAGTAAAAGAACATTTATTTGTCGTAAAGCAGGATTTCAGTGCATCACAGTTCCACAACAGATAGGGGATAGCGAGAGAGTTTCATAGGAATTGTTTGAGGTTGTGGCTGCAGAGATCACTGCACAGCCAACACGAACGGATGAAGGATTGTGGCATACATTCAAACATACCTGATGTGCTGATATGCAATGATTCATGCTGTCACATCCTCTAATATATCCACAGCCATCTGATATACAACCAATTTCATGTGGCTCCAGAAGAAGAAATCCAAGGGATTGATATCCGGGGAGCATGAAAGCCAAGCAGCAGATCCAACATGCCCATTCTACTTCCCAGGATATCTAGCATTGAGGTGGTTATGCATCGCAGTCACAAAATGTGCTAGTGCACCATCGTGCATGAACCACAATTTTGCCGCACAGTGGCCGATATTCCCTATATCAAATCCAGAAAGACCTACTACAGGAAACAAGGTACTCTGTAGCACTGAGGCATTCAGGCAGAAGGTTTGATACTAACAGATGATCTCTGAGAATCCCTGACCAAATTCTAATACCAAACTTGTCTTTCATTTTTGACAAGCCTGTGCTGTGCAGATTTTTTGCATATGCACATTGTACATGTTGACCACACTTTCTCTCATGAAACAGGCTTCATCAGAGATTAAAAACAGTGGCAAGAAAATGTGAATCATTCTGTATGGCATCAAGCATCCAGCATATGAAATTTACCTAAAGAAAGCAATCGGCATCACCTACAAGATGGAACTTCTGCATGTGGAAGAAGTGTATGTTTTCTGCATGCATAACCTTCCACACAGTTTTATAAAGAATACCCAGTTCAACTGCAACTTATCACATATTGGTCCACAGGGAAACGGCAGACTGTTGCAATACTTGGTTTTCTGTTTCAGGTGTGCATTCTACATTCTTGTCCTGCATTATGCCTCATTATTCGGAAGGTTCTCGTCTTCTGCAGCCGTTGATCGATGTTCATGATGGCGGTATGTTTCAGAAAACACCTCCTTGGATATTGCTCTTGGTACATCCTCTGTGCTAGGTGTCCATTCAAAACTGCTCAGCCGTAAATCAGATGCATATTCCTTGTTCACGTAACCTGACATGTTGTCTCAGAATGAAGTTTAACACCTGCAAATTCTGTGCTGCTCCACTAATGTATACTTGCTTGCTGCTTTTATTTCCCCATATGTATTAGAAATTTGCATTCGAGAATGTTTTTTACTTCATAACCGCAGTGTTCCTGATCCTCGTACATTTGCTTGGCCACTCTCTTCATAGGTTCACTGCCAACTCAACATCTATTTTTTGCAGTTTTTGTCCATTAAATATGCTTTGTTACCTCATGTTCTATAGTAATTTTTAGTCCTCTTGATGCCTACTACCAATCCTCTGAATTTGTCAGTTGAATTCGGAAATACTTTCTGTATATTAAAATAAGACACAGATTGTTACAAAAACTTAATAGTCTTCATAGATTGTAAAAAAATAAAAGTTCAATCCAATAGAATAATAAAAATAATCCTTAAAAGTTAAAAAAAAATGTTTTAAAGGTAACTTTTCCACTAATAAACAAATGAAAACCCTTCAAACAATTGTGTATTGGTTTCTCTCGAATACATATACCATATTTACTTGCATATTTTCTCCTTTTTTATTTATTTTATCATATGAAATCAAGAGGGGAAAATTATGCAAATAATTCAATTTCTGAAGAATCTGGTTATGGTAAGAACACTATAAATTAAAAGTATTCATGAACAAACTATCTGTAATTATTGTAATATTATTTATTTAAAAGAAACCCATTGTAAGGTTCAAAAACTTATATAAATGTGAAGAAGGCGAATTTCACCAAATGTGGACTTTGGCGCGGAAGCGCCAGCAAAAGAAACTCGACAAGATGAGCAGTAGGGTGAAGGAGGCAAAAGGAAGAGGTATGGTGTGCGCGAACCGGCATATTCTGCTAAAGTTCTCTTCTGTAAAATATTATTATTTTTTATGTGTGTGTGCAAAATAAATTCACGTATCGTGAAGCTGGTGTTTTCATTATTGATCGGTATTTATTATTATGAATTAGCAAGCTCTTCTATGCTGTGGAATGGTGCATTGTAAAACCGAAAGTGGATGCGTTTATCGTCCTGAGTAAATTCTAGTTAAACTTTATTGCCACAGCTCCGGCAAGATAAAAGAAATCATTATATACCCGAGGAAATCTGAAAGGCGAGAAATTAAATTCTTAGTATTCCTGCACACGATAATTTCAGTTATTGTGCCATTTTGTTAATTCTGGTTTAGATGCTAAATAAAATATATTTACTTTTGGTTTATATAATATGAATAAATATAATTGCAAATCATATCAAATGTTGTAAAATTGATATTATTTTTAGCAAAGTGTTAGTTAATTTGAAATATCGTAAGGGTTGCCATTTTATTTTACTCATTTTAGAATTCTAATAAGTTGCAAGTATTACCCCTGAGAACGTTCTAAATGAATGTGTTGAAATATTGTTAAAGTTAGCCATTGTATTCATTAAAATTGTGATAAATTATAGATATTACTTCTGATTATTTCTGAAATTAATAAAAATAATGTATTTATTCCTATTACTTCTGAGAATGTTTTACAGTGGTTTCTTCTAAAGTTAAATATACGAGTTATTATTGTTTGGTGTGAATAAGTAATAATTGTACGAATTCTAAATGTGAAAGCTAATATTTTTTGAGTAAAGTGTTGGATAATTTGGTATATTACTTAAATTTGCCATTTATTATTTAGAATTATTGATGATTATAGTATTATTATTAAGAATGCTTTAATTGTATAAATGAAATATTGTCATGGTAAAATTGAAATATAAAGAAACTAAAAGGTTTGTAAAGATAACAATGTTGTAAAGACAGTAGATAAGAAAAGTTAAAGGTAAAACTTTTAAATGTATTTTAGTATATGATTGTGTTTTGTTACAAGTTGTAAAACGTTACGCACACTTTAAGTTCAGTTAGTGATTATAATTTTGGTTATTAGTAAGAAACTTGTTATAAAGTGTTAAGAATGGCTCTCCTGGGTAAAGCTGAAAAGGAAGATTTAAAAATTTTAGCTGAGGAACTTGAGGAGAAGGTACTTCCAGAATATAAAGTGATAGACTTAAAAAGGATAATTATAGAAAGCAAAAAGAGAATTTTGTAGTGGAATTATTAAACACCATTAAGAACAAAAGAATCAAAAAGGAAAATGGATTTCGAACTTGAGAAGTTACGAATAGAAACAGCTAGTAAGAACACGGAAGCAACTTACTATTTGGGGCAGTTTGATGAGAACATAAGATCGCATTATGAACTTCGGAAGTTAATGCAGAAATTCAATCTAAAAGAGGGAAACATAAGCCTTTATTTAACCTTATTTGAAAGGCAGGCTAGTAGAGCTCACGTAAAAGACACAGACAGGGTTTCATATCTCTTGAGCTTATTGCCTTATGAAATAGCACAATTAATAGCATGTGAACCTGTTGATAAAGCTGAGAATTACGAACACGTAAAAGACCTTCTTAAAAAATTTAAGTTCTGAAAAATTCCATCAAAAATTTTTTCAAATCACATGATAAAACATGAAAGGATTTTTCATTTGAAATAGAGAGTTATTTCAAAGAATGGATTACAGGTTTAAAAGTTACGACCTTTGAACAATTAAAGAATCTTATGATATCGGATCAAATAAAAAGCAGAGTATCGAGTGAAGTAAAACGTCATTTTATAGAAGATTGGGCTAAAATCGTATTTCCATCCGACTTAACCAATTGGTTAGACGAATATGAGAACATGAGAGAGAATGATAGGAGATATGCTTCTAGTAATAAATTAATAGAGAATGTCTGGCATGGCAACTGGGCTAGTGAACCTTCAGAACAGGAAGTCTGTGGAATCAATCAAAATACAGTTGGTCCATCAAATTTTAAAGAGCGAAGGCGAAATCAGCAACACATATCGAAATGACAATACATATAATCCACAAAAATCACAAATTCGAAAGGAAATTTCAGTTAATACAAAACTGAAATTCGTTTCAAAACCTAAATGCTTTGTCTGTGGTGAAGAAACGCACTTTGCAAGAGCCTGTCCGTCCCATAAGGAACAATATACCAAATCTAAGGTAGAAAAGTCACCAGGTGGATTAATACAAACAACAACAACGAGTGAAGAAAATGATGTTGAGTTACTTTCTGCCCGTATTACTGTTCTAATGTCACCTTTGGCTGAAATGAATGTTATCGAATTTGATAAATTAAACAGGGTAGGAATAAAGTGTGGATAGATAAGCTTTCAAGAAGTAGTAAACTCCAGAGCTCAAATATCTGTGATTCGGAGTGACTTGGTTCCTGACGACTGTGACGACAAAGAGGGGAAAATTTAAATTATTTCTACATTTTTGGAAGCTGAAACTGCAATGTTAAGAATGGTTCCTATGAAAATCAATGATGGCTTTCATGACGAGGTACCGATAACTTGCGCAGTGTCTAAAAAATTAGTGAGTGATATGTTGATATGTAGCACTGCATATCAAGCATTGTCTGAAACTAATTCAGAAGTCAAACAACAAAAATCAGCGTTATATTTTCAAACTTTTCACAGGACTAGTTTCGATGGTTTTACCAAACCACCATCTTCAGCTGCAAAACTGCAAATGAACAAGATAGGAAATAATGATAAGATAAGAAAGTCTGGACAGGAATAAGCAAGTGGTGCCATCTGTTGATGAAACCGGAACTAAAACATAATTTCTTTAAAGGCCGAAGGCAAAGATGGATTGGAATTAGGATCATTAACTAGAACAGAAAGATTTTTTTGAATGTGAAATGCCTCTAGAAAATCCAGTTTCCCGATGGAAAATGTTTTTTGAATAATTTTGGCAGCAGAAAAATTGAAAGTGTAATTTTCGGACCAACAACGTTGAGCAACAGAAGACTTCTGTGTTTCCTTTTTTCTAACATATGCCTCACGTTCCTGGACGTGAAATTTTAAGGCTCTCTTAGTTTGGCCAATGTAAATTAAACCACACTGGCAAGGAATCCTATAAATACCCCAGGAATTCATATCCAGAATGGGGTCCTTGAGTATGGAACTCGGAATTTTGTTGATGGGAGAATACACAACCCGAAAGTTAAATTTCTGCAAAATGTGTGCTACTTTATAGCTAATTGATGGAAAGAAGAGAATGACAACAGAATTTTTATAATCTCCTAAAACAAGAGTGTGCCTTTTAGTGTGTTGAGATGAGAGTTTTTTAATTAATTTTAAATTGATTGATCATGGGGAACTTCCCATTTGTGCCTTTGTTGTTTGAGCCTTATGATCAACCAATAGTTGAATGAAGGTTTCCCATATGTGCTTGAAAATTTAAAGCCTCGAACAGCATACAAATTCCATTTTGCTGCAAGAAATGAGGTTGGTATTGGTGAATGGAGTGATGAAAAGCAAATTGTTATGCCTGCTGAATGGACTCCAGAACCTCCAAAATTTATTACCCCTGGAGGAAATGTGAGCATGTACTCTGATCGATTTCAGATTCATTGGACTGTACCATTAGATAATGGATGTAAAATTGATTTCTTTGAATAACGTTATTTTAAAGTGGAAAAGAAAAATGGAGTGTGGCGTGGGGTAGGAGAAGTAGTACAGGAGAAAATTGCAGACTGGGAAAATGCTTCTTCATATAAAATGACTAAGTTGAAATCTAATACGTTTAATAAAGTAGAGCTCACAATGATATTGGTTTTAGTCAGGATGCAACTACGATATTTCAGACTGCTGCAGGTTCAGAGCATAATCAGCTAAGAAATGGTTATCTGGCCAAGTACCAAGTCCGTAATCCACGGGTGAAATTCTTGCCATTACTATTGCTATTGTCCTTGTCCTTATAATTACTGTTGATGTAACTTGTTACATCCGATACCACTAGAGTCTGTCATTTTCCTTCGGAGTCTTGTGTGTGCAAAGCTGATGATCAATGAAAAGGCTAAGGAAGCTGCTTTTGAAGATGGAAAGGGGCTGAATATTTTGGCAGTTTTATCTCCCATAATTGCTTGTATGTATGTCGTTGGGCCTCCCTTTGTCATAGATTTTTAACCGTTTCTACTACATAAAGTTACAACGAGGTTGGAAGTTGTAGCAAATGACCATTATATTGCATTTTTTCACTTGTCGTACTTCAGTGGGTTTAACACAAGAAAATTATTTTGTGAAGAACATAATTACATTGCTGAAAAATAAAATTTTATTTACTACAAAAATGAAATATCTGGGAAGAGAGGACAATCATATGTGTATTATTTCTTTATTATGAATGTAAAAAATCTTTTGCATCAACATATGTTTAGCGAGTTGAGTTGTGTGGTTCATACCGAGCCATCATTTTTCAGATTATTTATTCCTGTTGTATGTTCACAAGTCATTCCATAATATTTTTAAAGGAAACTTTGTTATTGTTTTTGTTAGCTATCTTGATAGCTGTATTGTATTGAAAGAAATTATTACATATTTATGAATAATTAATGTAGTATTGTGTGTCTTAATGTAAATGTTGTTACATGTAAAATTAAGAATTTTGTTATATTATCATATATAAGTATTGGGTATGTAAAGGTTTTTGTATATTTAATTTGTATACTTCAAATTAATGGCACATTTAGGGTAGGACTTTGTATGTGTGTATGTGTGCAGGGATGCAATTAAACCGGTACATTGAACCATGTACAGTGAAACAGGTATGATGAAACTGATACAATCTTACTATAACTTAGCGATTCATAAACAACGAACTTAGATTTTCGACTGTGTGTATGGTCTCTAAGCAGATGTATACGCTTCCCAAGGAGGGACGTGGAAGGTTCAAAACTTATGTATAAATGCCAAGAAGGCGAATTTCACCAAATGTGGACTTCGATGCAGAAGTGCCAGCAAAAGAAACTCGACAAGATGGGCAGTTGAGTGAAGGAGGCAAAAGGAAGAGGTGTGGTGTGTGCGAACCAGCATATTCTGCTAAGTTCTCTTCTGTAAAATATTATTATTATTTTTTACGTGTGTGTGCAAAATAAATTCACGTATCGTGAAGCTGGCATGTTCATTATTAATCGGCCATTCATTATGAATTAGCAAGCTCTTCTATGCAGTGGAATGGTGCAGTGTAAAACCGAAAGTGGATGCATTTATCGTCCCGAGTAAATTATAGGTAAACTTTATTCCCATATTCCAATAAGAATACATAACAATATTAATATTACAGTATCTAACAAGATATTTTAATTTCCATTTGCCTGTATCTTGAATCTCACCTCCTCTGATTGTTGTCCACTGCTACTCCTTAGGTCTCAAATGTTTCAATAGCTGCCGGAACTGTCTGTGTCATCTGATTCATACTCCCAGCCATCATCATCATCATCTTCCCATGCGCAATGATCTTCAGAACCATCAAAAGTATTAGATATCCCTGTTTTCTTAAAGTTCTACTCTATTATTGCTTTATTAAGCAGAACTCATATACCCAAAAATTCCCAAATAAGTCAACTAGTAAGAAGCGGGAAATATGCAAAGGGGGAAAATACACAAGTAAATATAGTATCTAATATAGTCAAACTCAACTATAACGAACCTGGTTTATAAGGAATCCCTGGATATAACAAACAAACACTTTGGTCCTGTCTAATTTCTTATATACTTAATATTATTTTACAATCCAAGAGCGAACTTCCAAAGATATGAAAATTGGATATAACAAACTACATGGATATTTTCTGTTGAAACGTTTTTGTATTTATCATATTTTTTCTAGGATTTCTGTAAGTTTTAATGCAAAAATTACTATCTTTAATAGTATTCACGTTTAGAATGTTAGGATCCATTTAACACTCACAAAGGAAAATACCTTTACATTGCTTTCCATTTATGTTCAACCCTACTTTTCTCGGTGTTCTAAATAAAGTCTACACAAAACAAGTGTAATACCCAATTTAAAAGTACAACCACAAGATAAACAAATCTTAGGACACTGCATGGCATTCTTTGTTTGTGGTGTATGTCAGTTGTTTCAAACTCAAAACTGTACATGGGTCAGATTCCCGATCTGAAAGCAGTTTACAGGCTGAAATTTTAAAACATACATATATATATCTGTTATCGACAATGTATGAAACACCAGCATTCTATAGAATGCCTAGTGTTTTTAGGCAAAGTATGAAATATGAGAATTATTATATACTTTACCTAGACATCGCATATAATACCTAGGCATTTTATAGAATGACAAATGCACTCCAGACAAAGTATGAAAAAAAGGTCATGATAAGTTATTATTTAAAATGTGTTCATTCCTGAAAAATACAAAAGTTAGTTTGAAAAAATAATGAAACTGCTATTAAAAAACTTATTCTAAATGCATAAAATAAAAATTAGTGAGATGACCTTTCCACACCATAATAAATTTATATTCCCTATCTGACTGGAAAATAAACAGGATCTGCCTGACAATGCAAATTAAATTCAGAAAAATCATTAGATTTTACAATAATGCCCCTTTCTGGCAAAAAGGTCGTTCAATATCATTCCGTGTAACATTTATGTATTTGGTTTAAAGTTTCTTCAACATTCCGTCATGGTCTCTGTCCCCAGCAGCCAAATGAATTCAAGTAACATGAAATAGCTGGCACTGGATAAATGAGTTTACTTTTGTTTTCAACACACATTACATCATAGTGATTCAGCAACTAATAATCCCATTGTTTCCTCTTAGCAGTCGTTTTGGCCTTTTTACATCATTTATAAACTTCTGTTAATTATTGGAAAAGAGTTGCACGTGTATTTCATACATTGCCAGTTTGTCATTTGGCATTCTATAAAATGCTTAGGCAATGTGTGTTAATCACTTTATACATTGCCGGCCAGTTTTACGCATTCTATAAAATGTCTAGGCATTCTACAAATGCTGGATTTTATACATTGCCGGTAACATATATGTAAGAAAACAAAGTTTTTTGCTACAATTTGTCAAAATATACATATAAAAATGAGGCAAGAAAAAAAACTCATATTTAAACTTATTTTCTGCCAGAAATCTAAAGGTCGGTACCTGCAAGAAATTTATAACTTTCATACTTTGTAATCCAAATGTAGTGGCAGCTAAATATCAAAATTTTTTCAACTGATATTTATTCATATCATTCTAATATATTATAGTAACCATTAAATAACTTACTTTTTTAAATTCAACTAAAATAAATTATACAAAAACTTCCTGAGAAAGACATCTTTCTTTTATTTATTACATATTTTATGATGTATGTATAAAATGTATTTTATGATGTATATATTTATATCTAATTATAAACTTTATTTCTTATTACATCTTTCAGCTACACCTCACTGGCATTTTCCATTTTCATAAAATTACTAGAAAGTATCTTCATCACAAATTGTAGATATTCATAGTCAATTTTTATAGACTTGTTAATTTTCAACTATGGAAAAGCTGTTCCCATGTAAATGTGCTCCCAGAAAAGGAGACTATACAATTGAGGTAATTATCTTTTGACAAGAACTAATTTAAGTTAATCAAATCTGTACCTTCAGACCTTTGATTAATATTTACATTGAAGTGTAAATTAATTGGTTCCAATTTTAGAATTTCCCGAGTATTACTTACGATCATTGGCGATGAAAATAATGTAAAATTGGATTAAATACCATTAAAATCTTAAACTTTTTCTTCAGTTCTTGTCAAAATAATGCTAATTAATTTACAGGAAATATATTTCTGGGCGCATAAGATTGCCAGTTTGATGCCACTAAAACAAAGAATGTAAGTGGGTTCTTTTGATTAAGTTATCAGACAGACTTCTACTTAAGGCTAACATTATGTTGGAAATTTTAAATTTTTGCCACTCAAAGAGGAAGTAATGAATCTTATGAATTTGGGTTACAAAAATCATTTATCTTTAAGAGAATGAAATTTTGTTTATCCTTATAAGTTCTCTTTTGGATGTTCTTCACAAAATTTGAATTCATCATTATTTTTTACTACTTGTTTTCAAAAAAATATAAAAACACCGTTTTTATACTTTTGTCATATAATCGACTTTTCTTATCAAGTTGGATACAGCAAATCACTGCATATGTCCAACCATAAGTTAGTTATAGCAAAGTTCGACTGTGCATGTGTATTGCATAAATATATAAAGTAATATATAATTGCATAAATATTGTATAATTGCATAAATATATGTATAAAAAATACATGCAAGGTCATTTTTAGATTAATATATATTACCAGAAAGCTTAACCCTCCAACTAGCCAAGTTTTTTGGGGGGGGAGGTAGGGGATTCAAAATTCCAAATTTCTCCTAAATTGCCAGGAGAAAAGTATCTGACTATGATACTAAAATTCCCCTCGTATTTTATACCTGGACTCATTTTCTTTTAAAATACACCCTCAATTACTTGGGCACAGTTCAATATGCAAATTTTAAAAATTTGCGCACTATGTCAAATTTCTGAAAAACTAATAACAAAAATGTTGAATGAAAATGGATCATCATATCTGGTGCAAGTTCTCGCGGGTTAACATGAAGTTTCCATAATTGCTATTTGACTGCATGTATTATGCATCCTTCAACTGTTATTAATAAATTTGTCTATACTCAAATTCATTTATATAACAGCTGAAAGATATTTAATTTAATTACTTTTGACATATTTAATCTATGATTTTTAAGAATATAAAAAATTATGGTTCATCCTATTAAAAACTTAGTTTGAATTAAAAATGGACCATTTGCCCTTCTTGAAATGTGGCCATTGAAAAGTGGGATAAAAAAAAAATATAAGCAATAAATCCATCTGTAGAAATATGAAACAATTTACATATCCATTTCAAATCTTATCTGTCCCTCCCTCCAAAAAGTCATATGGTATAAAACAAGAACAAAAATCGATAAAAAAACTAAAGAAATTATTAATAAATTTAGGAGTTTAGAAGAATTTAGGCAACAGAAACAACTTTTATACCATTTTTGACATACCTTTAGAATATAAGGCACAAGATGAAACTATCTCACTGTCATCTGTAATACTTTCTAAGTTAGCAGTTTTCCAAACCAAAACTTTATTATCATCTCCAGAGGTAACAAGCTGCAAAATTGAAAGAACAGTTTTAGAATTTCAAACGAATATTTTGCAAAGAAGAAATACAACTTTACAAAGCAGGAAAGTGAAAAAAGAAAAAAAAAAAAAAAAAAACATTTAAAAAAAAATTTCAAAGGACAACAAATTGATGTAAATTATATTTCTATCACAATTCACACATATTAAAATAGAAATAATTAAAAATATTTATAAGCAACTTTTTTATAAAATGTTTGCTCTAATCATTTAAACAATTTTGTATAATCACAAGCTTCAAATACTTTCTAATTATTCATACCACAAATTTTAGTAACTTGAGAACTGCCATGTATTTTACAAATTTTTTTGGATATGCATGACAATAGCAATGTCCCACATACCAAGTACACATAGATTCCCATGCTTTAATTGTTATTTTGTTTATCAGCGTTTATATATATATATATATATATATATATATATATATAACCTGCAGGCTATAAAAATGCAAATCATTCGCTAGGTATGTGTCTGTAGGTCACCAGGTAACAATCTTTTCAAAGAATTGGATCTTCATATACTGATATTTTTCTCAGCAGAATTACAGGTATTACGAAACATATTTAAGGAGTATCAAAATGGGAATTATAAGCACAGTCATCTCTTATATGCACTAATTCCGTCAATACTTGTGATCTCAGATATCTATAGTTTATAACATAAAACTTTTCAAAACTGAAGATCTGAACCTCTCAGTTCTAAACACTATAGCAGCAGTTATATTTCAACAGCTAGTTAGCTTGTTTACACTTCATTAGTCAAAGTGATTGTTACCATAAATTATTTATAACAGGGGTGGCTAAAGTGCGACTCGCAGGTCTGTTACGACTCTCGCAGTCAATTTGTGTGGCTTGTATGTATGAAATATGGTAAACTTAAACTATTCAGTGTCCAAAAAGAAGTAATTAATTAGTTTAGACTCTTTTTACAAAGTTATCAGGGATTTCTTTCTATTTAAAACCTCCTCCACTACTTCTATAATGATGTAAATATGAACTTGTGGCTTTTAGAAAACCTAGATGCGGCTCTCGAACATTCCTGAATTCAAACGTGCAGCTCTTACTAACCTGAAGTTAGGCCAACCTTGATTTATATAATAAATATGGCTTTGATAGTTGCATAATATTATTAATATAATGTACTATATTTCTGTAATATTATTAGGTAGATAATATTATACCATAAATATGTATTTAATAGCTCATCTTAATAGTTTGGGAAATTTAATAATCAACAGAGCATTTAAAGTTTCTTTTAATACCTTTGTAACATCATATGGGCTCCAAGTAACAGATGTAACTTCAGCTGAATGGCCAAGTAATTCAAAAACGGGCAAACCTGGTTTAGTGGTCTGGAAAGAAACAAAATAAGGTGAAAAGTTTTTTTAACTATGCTTCAAGATTAAAAAATAATATTAACTCACCATTAGACTAAAAACTTTATGCAATTGCAATTATTCTAATAAGCAAATTATTTATCACCATCATATAAAAAAATAAGTTTTCTAAGCTCCTTTCAGTTTCTTAAAATAATTAGATTGTAGTAAAAAAAAATAAACAGAAATGTCATTCTCCTTTCATAAATATTCTTCATGAATTTTTGGTAATTTTTATGAAAATTGTCTTAGTTTTACAATCTTACACATCAAATTCTTTTCTCATTCTTGTCATATATATGGGTGTGTAAATATAAGTGCAAAAAAATTGCGCTAATCTGACACTTTGTCACTAGTTTTGTATTTTAATCCTACATTCTTGGCAGACATTAAAGATAGCAGTGTGAAGTCATCCTCTTCGCTTCATAAGAAACAAGTTCTTTTCTCTTTGGGATATGAATTCTTTTACTGTGCATCATCAAATTTGGTGGTTTTCCAGCAATTTTAAAACCAAATTAGCTATAAAATATTTTAATTCAATGATTTTCAAAATCCCTGAGAGCTTTTTAAACAAATATAATAATGTTATCATATTAAAATAAAGATAATATATTAAAATTTTGTTCAGAAAAATAACATTTAAATGAAACATTTTAATTTTCCTCTGTCATATTGAAAAGTATCCTTATCTTTCATTAAAACAATTTTTAAATACATTGATTCTGAAATTTAAACAAGATAATATATATTATATGTTGCCCAGGCAGTATAGTGACTAAGGAAGCCTACTGTGGTAGTGAAGGGCCCAGGTTTAAATGCTAAAGAAGGCATGGATGTTTGTAAATGTATAGTTCCTTTACGGCATGGGGGTACTTTAAATACATGGTGGGTCAAAAGCCCTCGGGTGTGGTTTAGTGATAGGGGAGAGGGTAAGAGACCCTCAGAACCCACCCCAGATAAATAATTATTAAATTAAATTAAACATCAAATGAATTTTCAAGAGTTCAGTGGAAACATTTATTAAGCTTGCAAATAAGCATAAAAACTATATTTTTCAAAGTAAACTTTCACAAAAGAACTGTTATAAAACATACAATTCAATAACTAGGATTAGACTTGCAGATAAAGAGTATTTGAATAAATGTCATGTATATTTATCAGCATACTAATTCTGGAACTTAATGGTCAAGGTTTGCATAAAAATCAAAGGATTAATTAACTTGCTTCTCTTATGATATGCTTCTATATATTCAGAATGATATACAATAAAATAATTTAAAGAAATCAACAACAAAAATCAAGTAGAAAAGATGTTGCAAATCTATGATGTCACCTATGGAAAAAAACACAAGCAAAAGTTTGCCAATTTCACACCCCTTTTTTGTTTTAATAGTTTACTATAGTTGCTTTATAAAATAAGCTATGCTACTTCATACTCAAACATAAAGTAATGTAACTTATTTATTGTTTTAAACAGTTTTAACAAAAGCCACACCACCTCTCACACAGAAATCTTGGAATGTTATTATCAATAAAACATAGTTTGTATTCATGTTCACAAATGTAGTTTGTGTAATGCAGTTTGTAGTCAGGAAAATAATCACAGATCACTACTGACATTACAACTAACAATAAAATTCTAAAGTTCATAAACATTCATATGTGGAATGCTCATTCTACAATTATTAAAAATTAAAACTAAAAGTTTTCAGTTATATGCTAAAAATTTAAATAACAAATTTGAACAAAGATGTACAAACACTCTTTTTAAGATATTTTGAGGCAAAAAAAAAAAAAAAAAATTATATTTTAATATTTATAGTGCTTTATTTTGAAATCTTTTTGTAATATACTTAAGATTACTTTTGTAAATTATACAATATTAAAAAAATTAACTATGCATTAAGAGAGAACATGATTATTCATAAGAAAAAATGAAATATGGATACAATACCTTCCAAATGTATGCTGCATCATCACTAGATCCACATAATAAATACTGATCATCATAGCTTAAGGCAAGCTTCACGAAATAAGTTCCACATTTCAAACCTTCATATGTAAATGCTGTAAAAGATGAATATTTTTTAACAAGAAAATTTTAAATTCAGTCTCACACATGTAAGCATAAAGTTAATAAATAAATAAAAATAATTCAACAAAATGAATGCTTGATGTGTACAGGATTGCCACATAAACAGGAGAGTGAAATTTCCTAACCTTTCCATGTTTTTCAGATGTGTTTTAAGAAAATTCTAGTCTAGCCATATAGTTCACGCTGGCTGTGCTGAGGGTAAAATAATTATGGTACCACTTAAAAACACAAAAGTTTGCCAATCATATACGAGTTTGATAAAAAAAGACTTGCTTTTGAATCTCCAAAGCATCACTACTATAACTATAATAGCAGTTGTTCTCCTTAATAACTTTCAAATTAAATATTTATGCCAAATTAAGACAACTTGCTACACAATATTTACATACTAAACCTCTCTTCAGCAATCAGTCATGTCACAAAATTAGTCCAAATAAATTCATTTTTTAATTACATCAAATAACAGGAGTGATTGTTAGTGCATCTGAAATATTTGCAGTCACTGATACTGAAATACATTTATAATAAAATGTCATCACAAATATAATTATTTAAAAGTATAACTTAAAAGTTAATTTTACATGCATAAAAACACACATTTACAAAAGAAATTAAATACATTCCTCTAAGTAATAAGCAAAATCAGAAATGAAATTCATTAATTTTTCCTTTTTCGATGAAATGTATAAACTTTTAAACACTGGATTTTTTCCACCATTAATTTTAACAAAATTATGTCATAAATGACAGCTTTATTGTTTTTAACAGTATTACAAATAAATTCCGGAATGGAAGTTCTTGTTTACAAAATGGCAAAGGAGGAGCAGTTATATGTATCCTATTAACTAATATATAAATTACCGAATATATGCAACATGTAATCTTACAACAGTTGCTAAGTTCTGAAAATGTATGTTTTCTTTTTAATATCAACATATTTTTGAGGAAAAACTCTTTAATGTAAGCATATGTACTACAAACTAAATGTAATTTTTGATTAGAATTGAAGAACCCCCCTCCCCCAAAAAAATTTAGAATATTTAAATAAAACATCAATATCATACTAATAAAAAATTAGCACAAAACTAGATTTGTCAGCAGGATCCAAACCAGGGATCATTTAACTACTCGCTGACTGAGCTACCACTTATACCACAAATACATATACACAGAAATGCAATAGTTCCTTACATTCCATCTCCAATTATAGGACAACTGGTGAGAAGATAAGATCCAGTTGACAAAATCCAAGTGGTGATAAATTACCTTTGATTACATTTTATCTTAGATGTACTGTAGACACATTATGTCATTTCAGAGCCATGAAACAACAAACAGAGCCTTCACTAGTATCTGAATCACAGAACTTCTGATTATAAATCAAACATGTTACAACTTTGCACCATGAGAACATCTTAACCCTCCAGATAGCTAAGGGTTTGGCCCCAAAATCCTAAACTTCTCAAAAAGATCATAAGCAAATGGTTATTTTCTTGATTATAATTGCAAAATGACCCTTTGACTTAGCACCTTGACTCCTTTTCTTCTATCTACTTTAGTTACCTGGACATACTTCAATATGCATGCTTGTGTATTAAAAAGTATCATGCTAAAGATTTTTCAATCTGCATATACAACTTGGCCACTTCAAGGGTTAATAATTTTGTTCAATAATTCATAAATCTCATTTTCAGTGTACAGTTTGAAGAGATGAAAGAAAAAATTATTAACTAAAGACATATTATATGGCATTTTCCTCTGAAAACATTAAAAAACTTATTAAAGACTTACTTACCTAACTTAAGAATCTAAAGAATAAGACATAAATTAAGTTATGAGAAACCAGACTTTTATATAACAAAAGAGCTGCCAAATGATGCAACATTCTATACTGTGTTATTTATATAAAATTCATAACTACAAAATTCAAGTTGATGATTAGCAAAAAATTATAGTAGATGTGTTTTGTGACAAAGAAGGAATTTGAAAACAAAGTGGGGAGAAAAAAGTAAAGTTTCAAGAAGCATTTAATGTCTAAACATGAAAGAGTGATAAAAACACAAAAGAACATACCATCCTTGATATAGGAATGGCAATCAAAACGATGTATTTTATGATCTGTACTACATGCATACAGCATTTTACGTCGTGAATCAAAAGATAAACTTGTGCAACCTAAAATAAAAATTAAATATTTTATCTTTCATAAAAGAATATATTAATCAAAGCTAAAAGTCAATTAGCCAAAGTAATACTACACATAAGCAATGACTAACTAATTTACCATGGCCAGAAACATTTGCTCCAGAATACCCTAGCATATGTCGAGGAGCTGGTATACAAAGATGGCTTGAAATGTAAGTTTTCCTCAAATCCCATATTTTCACTACCCTAAAATATACATTTTAATGTCATAAAAAATCAATTCACAGAAAAATATTTTAGATATGAAATAAATTTTGGAAGAATAATGCTCATTTGTCAAAATATGTAGTAACTGCGTTTTGCCCAAAGATACTTTGACTGCAGTAAAAGATTATAAACTCCTTAACATGATTTAACCAGTTAAGAGCTGATTTCAAATCCTTGATATAACTCTCTTAACGAAAAGTGTCATTCAGTGTTGTGTATTAGTGTTGTTTACTGTGTTTTACATTATGCATTAATGTATTAAGTAATATTTATGCAACACATATAAAATATGAAGTGCAGAACTGCAACATACACGCAAATGTGCTATTAAATTAAATTCATCACACAATATAATTATAACATCCTAATTCAATTCCAATATTAACAATTTCCTTAGAAATGTTTGCATTGTTCTGCCACTTAATAATAATTATCAAATTATAAATTAACTGCACTGGCAGTTTATTAAATGCCATTTTATTAATTATATTATAACACTGATGTGTATGTGTGCATTATGGGCAAAACCTGAAACTGACCACATCAAAAATTGGCCTGATGATTTGGGCAAAGCCTGAAATAAACAGCAATTTACCATTACCTCAAGTTACGGCTATTTTAAAGTCATATTATAAAGCTTATAGAAACGAATTCATTCTATAAATAGAAAATTTCAAAATCAAAGAAAATCATGAACATTGGCAATGCAAGAAACACAGATTTTTCACTTAAGTGCAATGGAAAAGATGACTAATGCATTTTCTCAAAGACAAAGAAATTAGTGAAATAAAATCAAAAGAAACATCAGACTCTTTTATAACATTTATCTTTATAACAGATAAAGAAACAGGTGTTATAAAAACCAAATACTATTTTAATCAATTTTTTATTGAATACAGCTTCAAATTCCAGTTTTGGACCATTCAAAACAATTTTTGAATGTGACAGTTTCAGATTCTACCATAGCATAAAAATTTAACTGTGGGCACACCAAAAGTGCTGCAGTCATACAAATGCTTACAGGATGTACTGCTGTAGAATTAGTGTACAATACATCATTTGCTCTAAGTACTGATGGAAGGAGTAATAACAAACTGGTACTCTTTGTGACATATTATAGCAAAGAAAAAGGACTAATATTTTCTTAACTGATTTTTATTTTAGAATGCTGTAATAATATCAGAGAAGGTAATTTTAACTGCATAAATTAATCTTTTATTAGCAAAAATTTAGAATGAAAAAGTTGCTTATATATATTTTTTAAAAAGTTAATGCTAGTAAAATGTTAAGAAAAGTTAAAGGTTATTAAAATGCATCAACTAGATGAAATCATACGGAGATTGTCCATGCCACCTCTTGCATAAAAATGAAGTTAGTGAAAAAGAAGAAGAGAAGTCTGACAGGAATTTTGGAAATAATAAGTTCTTTTTTGAGGGTGGGCCTCAGTTGAATGATAATGGGAATGAAGGAAAGAGAATGTAGAAAAAAAAAAAAAAGTTACAATCTCTTAACACCAAATTATATTTACCCTTTTTTTAACATTACTTTGCCTTTGTTTATAATGGAAAATATTAACTTGCCACTTCAACTACCTTACATGCATAAATTGAGAAGAAACCTTGTTGGAACTTTTATTCATAAAACCATCAGTAATTTCTGAATATGATACAGAAACCAATCTGACATCCTTTCCACTTCAAAAGTGTAATAAATAAAAAGTCAATAAAAATTCAGCGATTGGTGCAAAAACAAAATTTATTTTCTAAATGTGCAGTTGAAAAATGAATTGAATTTCCTTCCAATTCAGTACAGCCTTTTATCATTACTACATGCTCTTCCTCTAAATGATTCATTCCTTAAAATGTACTATATGGTGAACACTTTTCATTCATTATTAATAAAAATTATCTTAAGTAGAAATTGAGTTTTCTATGCATCAAGCAGATAATTTCAAGTTTCAGATTTACATATTGGTTTAACACAGAGATATTGCAAAGTTAAAGATAGAATGAGTGCATTAAATACAAAATACCGAACATTGCGACCATGTTGCTTTAATAATACCTCAATCAAATGCAACCTGTAAAAGAATTTTTAATATTATCAAAAAAGATTGTAACCCCATTTCGAACAACTCAGGAATGAAAACTCTTGAAGAAAATGTCACTGAAAATGAAGGCAAATGAAGAACTGTTATAAAAAAATTCTGTAATTTGTATGTTTGTAATTTAAAAATAAATTATATATATTTTCAATGAAGATTATATGCATATTTCTCATCCGTGTCAGAAATTTTAATTCTTTGTTTCTCTGTAGAAATCAGAATCCAAAAGCCTCATAAACATAAAAGGTTTATCGATTCCATTTTTCCCTTTATATTATTTTTATTTCAAATATTCATTTCAAAAACAAATTTAGCAATATTTCTACTTAAGTAATAAAATTTTAAATTAAATATGCATGTAATTTAAAAGACATATCTTTAACTATTCATTATATATATATATATATATATATATATATTTATGCATTTTAAGTTAAATATAGAGTGGTTAATTTTTAAAAAATGTGTTACATGCACATTTTTAAAGTTGTAAAAATGGCATTCATGTATTGACTATTGACAAGTTGTGCAGTAGATTGAATCTATGTATTTATCTCAGAATTATACCTTATTCTCAGCCATTTTTTTCTATTTATTTTAGACAAACCAAAGGTCATAAAGACACTTACCCATCAGCTACACCAGCTGAGGCAAGATTATGTATGTCTTGAAAAGCCACTGATGAAACACTGCTCTTCACATCTTTCTGAAATTAGAAGTTTTAAATTTCAACAAAGTTTTGTAGACAAGCTAATATATACTAATTCAGAAGTCAAACAACAAAAATCATTGTTATATTTACAAAATTTTCACAGGACTAGTTTCGATGGGTTTTCCTGTGAAAATTTTGAAAATATAACACTGATTTTTGTTGTTTGACTTCTGAATTAGTATTTATTCGGCGGGTTATTGTGTCTTAATTAAGCTAATATATGTTTTATCAGAAGTTGAAAAATATCACATTGGATCATATTTCAAGAAAAATTTCATACACACAGCGCTTCCTTACTTCAAACTAAACCAAGATGAATTTTGGTGTCACATATGAAAGACAAGATAACAGATGGTAATCATTTTTTTTTTTTTTTTTTTTTTTCTGTTCTTATCTTAACAGCCATTACTTACTTAATAACAAAAAAATTTGTTTAGATCAATCTAGTAGTCTTCAAGATTATGTCGGATGATTAAATATGAATGCCTGATTCAAAAACTTGAATAATTTCAAGACAATTAAAATTCAAGCAATATATTTCCAAAAAAGAAAATTTCATGAAAAATTCCAAATTCCTGTCCCATATGTTTGATTCTGAAATTCATTATTCAAAATTTCATCTAAATTTACAACACAAATTCAGTTGAATGCATACATTCATGAAATGAAACATATTAATCTAAATGGGAATGCAGATTTGTAACCAATTATAAACAAAATAGTATTCAAATATTTTTATGGATAGCAAAAGAAAAATTTGTAAATATAATAGAGAAGGGCAGTTTTATTCTCAAATTGAATTTTTACATTAAAATAGTGTTTTATAATGTTACATTTGCTTAAAGAGAATCAAATTTTCACCTTTCACTATTAAAATCTAATCCATCATATTTAGCACTCTAATATCTATCTATATCATGTGCAAGATTTTGCAAATTATGACACATAACATTTCTGTCGCTAATTTGCAACTATTAATAATTAGTTATCCAATAAACATTAACACACAAATAGATTCCTTTCTCTCCTAAGACTACGTGATAAGCAAAATAATTAAATAAAGCTGGGAAACCACATGGTGACCCATGAAAAGTAGCCTGCATTCAATACTGGTGTCTTCGGAGGTGGCTGCAATGCCTTGCTTTCTGCCTACCGACTGTCCATCTGTCCAGCAAATTTTTGTCCTGAAATAAAATGATGTTTCAGCTTTATTTTCCCTGTTATCTTCATCTGTGTACATCATGTCAGAAAAATGGTGTTGCACGTTGTCATAATATCACTAGAGGTAGGCTACTTTTTATGATTCTCCCTATAGAATAAAATTAGATTTCACAGTTTTTTGTTCTTTTCTTTTCTTCCCATTATCTTTATTCTGTCCCTTGTAGGATATATAGTTTGCTTAATATGCATTATTTCATCTTAATATGCATTATTTCATCATTCTTTTATCTTTCACAACAAGTCTATCATACATGCATCAGCAGTTAATCCTTTTACGTGAGAGCATGTTGCTTAGTGCAACTCACCTTGGAGACTGTGAGTTGTTGCAATAGTAAGATTATAATTATTATAATATTTCACATTGCTAAGCCTAACTTTAAAAATAATTCATTAAAAATATTTTTTAATCAATTTTTTTTCTGTAATGATATATATAACAGTAATATAATCATAAATACAGAATATCAAGAGATTGTGAAGAAATTTTAATTAACATCAAACAAAATAAAATATTTAACTCATTTTGGTGAAATGTTGTAAAAAACTTATTTAAATTTATATCTAAACATATGGAAAAAATAGCAAAATATATGAGTAAATATAATAGTATAAATGATTCAGAAAGGAAACAGTGTGTGATAATTTAGTCTCTTTCATTAGTTATGAAACACATTTTCAGGTCAAACTTTTTAATTCCATCCCAGCAAAATAATTAATAATATGAATCCCCTCATTTTAGGCACATCTGCACAAGTATGTTGATTTTGGATGAAGATGATTTTCATCATCTTTTGTTCATAGAAATTATTAATTTCTTCAACTATTATGTTCATTAGATTAAGTGAAAAAAATGTTGAAAAGTCAATTTCATTCTATGAATTCCGTAATTCCTGTAAATTCATAAATCTTCAATTACCTAACAGATCGAGCTCGTGATGGAGTAGCCACTGCTCCGTTGGATTGCGAGGTGAAAGCAAAACAAACTTCCAAGTCAGTCTCTGAGAAAATTTCGGTATCAAAATTGCTGTTCTCGCTTAAATCTAGTTTTCTGTTTCAAAATTGTCCTTTACGGGTTCGAACGGACACTGACGGGCTTTACAATTCGAATATACTCTTTTTTCATTAAAGACTTCTTTCTCTTAGACATTGCACTAATAGTTTAACTCTCTTATCAGTGCAAAAAACTTATGTCTGCTCTCTAAAGAAGATGCAAACTGTATACAAACCCGAGTTCCTAAAATCACAGCTTTACTTCCAATCTTTGAAGGGGGGGGAGGGAATTGAAGCATCAGAAACTATACCATGCGACGCCAGTTGCATGTCAGCTGGGTTTTGTTTACTTTATATTATCTGTTTGTACATCTAAACAATTCGCCAGAATCAGAAAGTACTTCATGGACACAAGATCAACAATGCATATGTTCAAATAAGCTAACTGTAGTGGACACAGAGTGCCATTTAGTGATTTTAAAAAATTCAAAAAGAACATGCATGTTTGAAAATGCATATAATGTCACACCCGTCTGGAAGATCAATTCAAGCGCTGATGCACCAGTGCATCATCCGGCTGCTAGTGACATTTGGGACTGATGCATATATGACACACACGTCTGCAGTAGAGGGTTTTTAGTTCACCAACATGCCGTCACGAAGAGGTTAACAAAAACATTACTTTCAGGCTAAATGCATTGTTTGAACGATTTTGTGATTCACATCAAGGTAACCGAGGAGATCATTTACTGCTTATTTTTTAAATTTATTTAAGCATTATCATTACAATTATAATATTCCAAATAAGCCCTGAAATTCCAAAAATGTGTTTATTCATAAATATAATAAATAAACACCCAAGTAAAATCAGCATCTCTCTTATTACTCAAAATAAAAGAGGAAATTTGATAAAGTAGAATGAATGAACCAAACGATAAGGGGTTAATCACAGGAATATTATATAAAATTTATGAATAATGCTACAACATAACATAAAAAACTTTAAAAAATTTAGCTGAGCATTCAAATCTAAATTTTATTCAGTGTCACTTTTGGGTTTGATGATAAAGTGTTGTTAATGACATAAGAATTAATATTTCCACTCTTTTGTTTTAGAAATATTTGTATTAGTTTATAAATAAATTTCAATATTTTTAAATAATTTTTTCATTATTATTATGTTTCCTTTTAAAATATGCCTAATTATTAATAATGAATAAATACTGAAACCTATTTAAAATTATAATTTAATTATAATTAAATAATAATTATAATTATTTTTCAATGATAAATTTGAGCATAAAATTAAGCAATTAATGGCAAATAATAAGCAACAGATGCTTTTTTCAATGACAATGAACAGATTCTTTCTCATTCATCAACCAGCTTATTTTAATTTCAGACTTGCAATAACCACATATTCATTGCCACAACCAGGAAAAAAGTACAGGGCGCTGAACTTATTGATTATATCTTAAATTTAGATTTAACACAGACACCTTAGAAATTTCCTATGATGCAAATTATACAAGTTATAAAGAAAGATGCAAAAGCACTACTGAATACGTGGGAAATCCTTGAGTTATGCAATAAGGAAACAACCAATAGTTGCTTTATTAACTATAGAAGTTAAGTATACAGCAACAGTAAACTGGGTTAAAGAAATCTTTTAATATAAAAGTTCTTTAACTCAATTTAAAATTTTTAAATATAAAACATTTTCGGAAGAAATAACCAATAAAACTATTGTAATTTAATTACTGATAATCAAAACAATCAAAGTTGAATTAAATTGATTCAAAACATTTTAACAGATGTAAACATACTGAAGTATTATTATTTACCAGAAAAACTTAAGGAATATAACATTAACAAGTTCTTTTAACTTCTGACAATAGCACAGCAAATGCCGCCCAGACAGTAAAGTAGTTAGGGGATACTGACTGGGATACCAAAGGGCCTGGGTTCGAATCCCAGAGAAGGCATCGATGTAAAATTGCCTGTCCCTTCATAGGAAGTAATGGTGGCTGCCTATTAGGTGCCTCCACAATAAAATGGTCACCGCTTAGTAGTGGCCAATGCTGTTACAGGCAAGTGCCCGCCATTTGTAAAAAAAAAAAAAAAAAAAAAAAAAAGCACAGCAATTATGTTTAAGAAACCATTAAGTAAAGTGAAGTTTAACAAATTTAAGTACTTAGGATAATAAAACCTTTATTAAATTTAAAAGCAAATGTTTTTGTTGACTAAAAATACAAGCATAAGAATATAAATTTGATTTAACTTTCTGAATTTAATAAAGGAAATAAAAATTAAGGGCAGGTATTGAGAAGTGATTTTTTTATGTATTTATTTATGAGTGGCAACAGTAATATTTCTAAGTAAATGGAAACAGTGGTTAAGATTCTAGTTCTCTTCAAGTAAAAAGTATTCTAGTTTTGTATTATGCAATATAATATTTTTGTAAAACAAACTATATTAAAAAATATGCTTTTTCCAATATACATACATAAATTTTCAACTATGTGTTTATTCTCTACAACATACACCATATACATGGGAAGAGGAACTGTGAATGTCCCTCAGCATACACAAATTTGCAAACAACTGTAAAGTTATCAGCAATATAAAAGAATGTTCATGCAAAAGTAAATTCAAAATTCTATAAAATATTTTAAATTTCAACAAAGAATATAGCTTAAAACTTAAGTTAAAATTTGCTTACACAAGAGTGTTTTTTTCCTTTAATTGGAAGAAATGTTTTCCTGCAGTGCGCATTCTCAATAGTGATGACAGGTTTGTCATAAAGCATAGTGCATTCTGTATAAAGAATAAAAAATTTCAAATTAAAAACAATTTTATGAAAAAAATTAAAAATAAAAAAATTTGAAAGATTTCAGATTTTAAATTACATCCAAAGGGGCCTTTTTTTAACATTTTGTGTGACCTTTATTTATTAAATATTCTGATCTTTGCACTTAAACCATAAAATTCTATTCAAGAGCAATATCACAAAATAATTTTTAAAATAAGCATAACTTTAGAATACACAGTCACATGCACTGGAGATAAAAATGTGCAATGTTGCCATTGCTCACTTTGAAATCCTTGAGTTTGTTAATCAAAAATTCATTAAAGTTTTACAAAATATGAAATCGATAATAAAACAAATTCCAAATTTCAAATTTGGGCTTCCAGATGCCCATATTCACAGGAGGGTTATGCTATTCAAAATTTTATGGCTCTAGGTACTGTTGTTTTATCAAAATGCGAGAAACATACATACATTTATGCAGATTCTTCATTATTTAATTTCTTTAAATATAATACAAGGTGATAATACTTGGTGGCAACAATCTGAAAAGTGAAACAATGCTTGTAGTGAATCAATGCAAAATGCTAACACAAAATTAATAGTCCTTCTGGGCAAATAGCCCCTTTGGACTTAAAAGGTTTAGAAATAAAATGGAGATTTATAATTTACTGTGAGAAAGTTATTCCAAAGTTTAAAAGGAAAAAAAAACTATCCTACCTAATTCCATCTCTTGGGGCAAGAAAACCGTAATAAGCAATTCAACCATTTCTCAGTAAATCAAAATAAAAGATTTAGTGCAAATATGAAACAAAATTATTTTAGATAGATGTAATAATTAAAACTGATCCATGATTTACAAATTTACCTAGTACTTAATTTACATTCCTCCTTCACAAAAGTAAAACAAAATAAAACTGAAAATCTATTAAAAAAATATCATCACATTAACTTGGAGGCCAAAATGCTATTCTGGAAAAATAAACCAATTGTGGAGGGCATCTAGTACGATTACACGCACAAATATAAGCAACCTAGATATAATTAAAATCGCAATAACAACCTTGTATTTAGCGTACATATATTAAAACAATCGATTTCGAGGGCAGCTAAAGGTCCCTCCTCATCAGGAGAACGAAATTACTAGAAAGGGGAAAACAGAAGAAAAATAAAGCATCGGCAACGGAGTCTCAGAAACATGTGGTCGTTATCAGCACTGGACGTGGATATCACCGGATTTTGAATCAGAGTTGCACTGGCCGCCTATTTTTACTCAGCCAGACTAACAGGCTTTCTTCAACGTCAGAATATGACTTTATATAATAAAAAGGTAAAAGTATATTTTAGGGTACCCCTTGGCGAAACTTAGCGATTTTCGGTGGTACATGGATACCGAATTTGTGCAGGTCTTTGACTTGTTATTTTGGCTTGTGTAGCAGCGATTTTTGCGTCAAAAATCACCACTACATAAAGCCAAAATAAAAAGACAAAGAATTGCACAAACTCGATATCCATGTAGACATCGACATATTTTCACTTCAAAAAACATCAGAGAATTGCACAAAGTAGGCTTTGCACACTCCCTTGAGTTTGTCCATGTACACATCAATATATTTTTACTTAAAAAGTCAAGGGAGCACTCAGTTCTAGAGGCAAACAAAAAATACATAATCTCAATAAACTACATTTTAAACCAAACAATAAAGTAACATTAAAAGGGATTATGCATTTAAGCATTACACAAAGCAAATATCCACTTACCTCTGTGGCACACAAAATTCCTTAACAGCACCCAAAAACTTCCTAAAATTATCTGATCTAGAATCTGTATATCGGCGTCGCCACATAAATTCACAAAAATAAGAGTCAAAAATATCCTACGTATTCCGGACTATCCCAAAAATGGCTACTAAGTAAACCTTCATTCACACACCAGTCAATTAATGCTCTTTCCCCCTTTCATTCCAAATTGTACAGAAACTTCAAATTAATCTTACTACATTCAGCCATTCTACCTTCTAAACAATGAAACAAGCAATATATTTCCTAACCACACACAAAAGCCCTTACAAAACATCCCAAGATTCAAGATTTCCCTGAATAATGCAAACGATTACGTCATAATAGGGTTTCCATAACAAATCAACTACTCAGGTTGCCATAAAGGAAGCAACTAGGCAATAAACAGAACAACAACTTGGCGGTAAATGAAACAACTTCGTGATAATACAAGGGGTAGCCTAAAGTCAAGTCTAACCAATAAAAATATATAGTTTGGCAATGTTATTTTTATTTCATATTTTGTAAAACTTACAATTTTCTTATTAACAAACTCTAGGATTTGAAAGCAAGCAGTGGCAACACTTTTCGAAATAAACCAGATTTTTATTTCTAGTGTGCAAGAATGTTGCCACTCAAAAAATGTGAGCAAAAATTAGCATTTTCAAAGTTTTTAATTAGTATCTCAATTGATTAAAGTTGTACGAAGATAAGAATGGTTGAAATGGCTTTCCATGAATTTTTGGAATCGGAAATAATACATTTAATGTTTGAGAATGCTATTTTCATATTTTGTAAAACTTGAAATGTTTTTAAAGAAATTCTATGATTTGAAAGCGAGCAGTGGCAACACTTTTCAAAAAAGTAGATTTTTATCTCCAGGAAGCGAGACTGTTTCTATTCGGAAAAATGAGGATGAAAATTAATGTTTTTAGAGTTTTTAACTAACATATTGGATAATTAAAGTCTTACAAAGATGAAAATGGTCGAAATGGCTTCCCACGCGTTTTTGGAATCCAGGGGTACCTCTCTCAAAACTCAACTCCCTGCCCTTCTGGGGGAGATAATGCCCTAAACAAACAGACAGACATGCACAGATTTTAAAAGTATACATAATACCTAATACATGCTCATTTCTTGTAAGCTCAACTAGCAACATGTCAAGTAAACATTTTATCCACTATAATTTGTATTCAGGAATTCCTTATGTTTGATTGTAAGTCATGTATTGGCCCCTTCACAGCATGGAATTAAACACTTTTATCTCCAGCATGCGAAACTGTCTGTTGGCAGTTCTTAACCCTCTGGCTGATCATCCCGAGATTTCCACGGGCAACTCAAATGTAGCAAAATTTGTTTATGCCGCAGGCATATGTTTTTCTTCCTTTATTGAGGAGCGCATCCTGTTTTTCCCCCGTTTAAGCATTAAAATAAATTATATACAGTATTAAGCGTTTAGTCTATGTTTTGGCCAACAGATATTGTTAGTTGTCTACTAAATTGTGGCATTTGAAGGCACGTGAGCACTCAAACTTCACTTTTTGCCTCTTTTTTTTCTTACAGAAATGGCTGCAAGAAAACGTTCAGCAATTATCTTGATTATTTAATTAAATTATTAATTAGATTAATAATTAGATTGGTTAGATTTATTGAATCTGGTACAAAAACTGTGAAGTTGGACTTTGCCTTGAACCCTGTTTTGAACTCTATCAGACTAAACTGCATTTCTAAGGTATTTTTTCCTCAGCGCTTTATATTTTCTTAAATTTTACACATTTTACTTTTTATATTATGCAATAAATATTACTTTTTATATTATGCAATAAATAGAAATTAACTGTAATTCCACTGAAATATTAAAAAAGATTTTTTGGGGTGTGATAACATCTGAAATTGTTTTTTCTGACAACTTAGTTTCTCATTATAAAAATCCATGTACAAAATATTTTCTAGAAAGTAAAAATGCATTTTTCAATTCTCCAATAAATATAGATTCAAAATATGCAAAAAAAATATGCAATTTTTGAAGTGGTTTCGGTCCACAAATTGAGCAGCCAGAGAGTTAAGATACGCTGTTTTTAAATATTTTGTGATTTTGCTGTTGAATCAAATTTTATGTAGCGTGTCAAGAATGTGATATTTTATAAATAAACAGATAAAACATTAATAATAAAAAGACAAAAAATGTTTTGTATAGCGATCTTAGTAAGAAAACTGAATACTGATATAATAAACTGGGAAAAGGCAGAAAAAATTTATGCCAACACTTAACACAATATTGGGAGTACTAAACATATGCTACTATTTTAAAATTTTTTGTTGTTTTGTTTTTGAACTGTATGTAGTGCAAGTGCAGAGAAAATTATGCTTAATAATAAAGCTTTAAAAGAAAAAAAGAAAGAAAGAAATAGCAGCAGTGAGTACACTAGTAGACTGGTAAATTATGAGCTCAGCGAGAGCATAAAAAACCTTAACAAATCTTTTTGGGTGACTGTTAAAATCTGAAACCTTTCAAACTTGCCACTGATGGATCTTAAAAATTGTTTTAATACATGTAAAAATTAAGCTAATGCATAGTTTGCAGTATAACTACTTATAGGCATTATGGCACATTAACCAATGTTTACTGCATACCAATGGATCAGGCAGCTAATTCCTTATTAAAAGTGCTATATCACATAGCTTGGCAATACTTCCTATTTTGAAGAGTTGAATTTTAGGTTTCCTATTCAAGTGAAAATAGTAAGCCTTCTTTCAACTGTTAACGAAGGGTTTAAAAGCAAAAATCAAGACTTAAATATACAATGTATTCACATGTCATATCATTAATTTAATTAATAATTTTTATTATATATGTAAATTTCGTCTTCATTTCTCTAATTCTTGTGATGTCAGACATGACATATTTTATATTGTTATTATTTTACTGTAAAGATGACAAAAATATCATCTTCAATCATTCATTTATCATTTAAACTGAAACAATTTACAGAACAGAATATACTCTAAGAGGATCATCCATATTGTCAAATGATTTGATTTTCTAAGGAGATTACTGTTTTAAAGAAATGATTTTCAATACTAGTGTTTGTTTATGTTTTTAGAAAGACTAGTCAGTTTCACAGGTGTCAATCGAATCATTCATGTTTAAAGATATTATGACACATGAAGGTTGACTATTTTTTATGAGATAGAAATTTTAAAATGTCCAATACTTCAATGATCAAATTCCTAAATATGACAAGAATACAAAATTATACCAATGTTTTCTAGAAAAAAGAAGAAAAAGGAACTTTTAATTATTAATAATCGATATCCTGAAGTTTATATGCCTATCAAAAAGTGAATCATCAACTTTAAATATTGCAAATGAAATTTACTAAATCAACAGCAGGCAATGAACAAATAGAAAATAATGATTCCTTGCAATGCTTAACATGGAACAAGTGAATAATAATAATTTTTTTAAGATGATCACTGAATATATTTTCTTTCTGCCTTGAAACTTACTCCAACAAAAAGGCTTTTTTTGTTCTACAATATTCTATTCTAACATAGCTTAAGACTCCTTTCACACTTATGAGGTGTTGCTATGGTTATCCCAGTCATTAAATTTAACTCTGTTTGATGAAAAATTCCATTTGGCCTTGACGAGAATCCTGCCAAAGGTAGCAACCTGTAATTCTGACAGTGCAATAGTCAGTGCAATCTACTGACAAAAAGTAGCATGAGCTTTTTTCAAAGCTTGCTCTTAAGAATGAGAAAAAAAAACTTAAAAATGCATTTTCGAAGTTCCTTTTTCAAATTTTCTGGAAAAATTAGATAATGTATTCTCTTAATATAATCATAGATGCATAACATCTAAAATATATACTTTAATCAATAATGCTTTATTTAACAGTGAAAGAAATATGTATTGCCCTAAAGTAATAATACACCTACTTTTTTCCCTTGTATCCCAGACATTAATAACTCCATCTCTTGATCCAGTGACAAAAATTGCTAGAATAGAAAGCATTAAATTATTTCAAATATAAATTCTAAATAAAAGCAACCAGTTAAATACAATTATGATAAATTCAGTTTGAAATCAAAAGCTAAAAAAGAAAAATAGAAAAGTTTTAGGTACTGATGCATTATCTATTGCTAGTAACTTTAACTGCAATTTAGGTACCGGAGATTTTGATTGAAGGACTTATTCTTTGTTTTTTTCAGTGAAACAAACTTTACAGAGATAATTACTTTAATCTATGAAAGTTTTATCTACTGCATTCTTAGCAAAATCTGACTAATGTTAACTCTTTGCACCTATAGAACATAAATCTGTTATAATTTAGTTTCCTTCAAGTTAACTTCTTACTATCTGATTGTCTGCATTTTCATAATGTAGTGTTTTCACATTGAAATTAGAACATTTTTTACTATTGGGATATAAAATAGTCATTGATTCTGAAAAAAAAACTAAAAGGTTCAGTATTTTTTAGAAGTGGGGGGGGGATTTATTTCAGAAACCCACTATGAAATAATACATACATGTTGTAGAAAGAAACTAATATGAAGCAGATTTGATTAAATGCAGTATTTTTCCTGTAATTTTTATTTTGACTCATGTATGTATATTCACTAAAAAAAGTGAAACATCCTACATACATTTATTTTTAAAGAAAATATAAAACACTCAATACAGAAAACTTTTAAACTTACCACTTTGTTCAGGACAAACATCTATTGATTTAATTGAAGCTGTATGTTTCCTAAACGAGGTAATAAGTCTAGAAGAAGAAACATCCCACAAAGCAGCTTTATGGTCACCTGATGCTGTCAGTAAATGAGGTCTGTCAGGAAGCCAACATATATCAAATATTGCATTACGATGAGCAGATAAACCTGGAAGGTTGCAGGAAATTTTCATTTAACTTTTGCATTTAATCAGAAGGTATAAATAACTTTGATAAAATATTGTCCAAAAACAAGAATGTAGCAATCCAAACATTTTGTTTAATAAAAAAAATATGAATAGAAAAAAAATTACATAAAAGTGAATTTAGTTACATCATAAAATAATTTTGTGTAATTGCTTCACAAATAATGTTAGACTTTTTTTAATTTTCAGTACCCACCACTTATTAAACTCACTGGTTAATAAATTCAGCTGCTCATTCAAATTTCCAGAACCAAAACAAATACATACTACCAATAAAAAAACCACAGTTTATTAAACTAATCTCCACCACTTATAGAACTCAAATTGGCAAAATATAGATTCTTCAGTATCAGAATATCTGACTTTATACCTAAAAAAGCCTTTCATAGTTCATCCATAATGTCCATTTTTTAGTCCATCCAACATTTGTGTCTGTTCTTGCAAATACAACTTCTAACATTCAGCCTTTACACCAAGATTTATAAAAGCTTTCAAATGTCATTACAAAAAAGGCATTCAGAAAATGATGAACAAAATGAAGCACTTCGAAGGAGATAAGTAAGTCAATATCCGAAGTATGAATTACAGTTTTTAGTTGCAGACTGCCTAGCTGAAATATTTAATATAAAAGCTTTAAAAATTAATATTCCATTTTTATACTTAGAAAAATAAAGTATTCTGAAAATTTCATAGTCTGTACTTAAGCCATAGAGAAAAGAACAATTTAGTTCACAGTGACATTTAATAAACAGCAAGAAAATTTTTGTAATATAAAATACAAGCTAAAAGAATTATTTCTAAATAAACTGGATAGCAAAGCATTTAAAATGATTAATACATTATTATTCTAGAAGAATTCTAGCAATATAAAATTTAATACATACACATTATGTATTTCAAAATGCACACCGACTAAATTTGATATTAAACGAATGAAAATACACAAATAAAGGTAATTCAATGTTAGTTTGGAACAATGGTTTAAAAAAAAAAAATTTTCTATATAAAAAAAATACCAGTCTACCGCATATTGAGCTCACATTTTACACATTTCTGCTCTTTACTGTTAGTATCATAGAATAGAATGTCACCATCTTCAGATGCAACAGCTAACAAATCAGAATCTTTATCTGTAAAAACAAATAACCATATAAACTAACTGTTCTCAACACACATACTAAAAAAATATGAATTACTAATTGCAATTTAAATGGCTAAATCAAAAAATATTTTATAAGGAAAAATGAAGAGTTTTAGACTGGATACTTAATGATTAAAATTATCCATAATTTCAGCATTTAGCTCAAAGATACTTTAATTTTGTTAATTTTAATACCCTACTGTATTTTTTAAAGTAAAGGAATGACCAAGATTTAATAATGAATAGTATTCTTTATAGTATCTCCCATTTATAACAAAGAAAACGAAAACTGTTGTTAGATTAAAATCAGTTATTAATATTAATCAATAATTGGTCTGGTAATACAAATTATCTTTTTTTCATGCTTTCTATCTTCCAGCTAACATTAGCTAGCTAATTCTTATCCAACTTATTTTAATGAATCTGTACCCTTCTTTACATTGTTTGCACCCTTCTTTAAGATCTAGATTTTCAATAATAAATACCAGTCTTTAAGACCTAGACTTCATTGTCTGCACCCTTTTTTAAGACCTAGATTTTCAATTTATCTTCAACAGAAAAAGCAGGATTAAGGAAAGAAATATTATTGTAAAAAAAAATTGCAACATTATTCTCGAAATACAGTTAACGTAACTGTGCACAAAAGGCCTGGTGACATATATGTTTGCATGTCAGAATTTATAAATTTGTTCCTTTACTGCAGTATTTTCTTATTTATTTGTCTGATTATTATATCCCATATCATCAAATCCTTCAATTAAAAAAAAAAAAGAGGAAAAAAAATAAAAGCCACCGAGATTCAAATCAACATCGCATTGGCAAATAAAGTAACCTACCTAAAACAATATAAGAATGTTACAGAAGGGGGGGAATTATCCATAATCAATTTTCTAAGAATTGAATGTTTTACATACAGAAAAATAAAATGATAAACTAAAACAAATAAATTGCCAAATACTAAAAAAAAGTAATTTAGACCAGAAATCAAACTTGAATTATCATATTCCTTCCATGCTTTTTACTTTTATGTTAAGTAAATTTAATTATGTAATACAACATTTAATTGCATATTTTTTTTCTAAAATTATATTTACATAGATTATTTTTGCATTCTGTTGATTAATGGCTATCCTAGGATTCCATGAATACTGAATGCTTCTAGCTATTCCGATATTCAATTTTCAATCATTAATTATCAACAATAATGTTTTTTCTGTGATATACTTAATATCAGGAATAATTAAAAATAATTTTCAAATAGTACCAATATTTAATATCACATTTCATTATACATATAAAAATGGGATTTTGATATAGTAATAATATGCATGATTCTCAAGTGAATAGCAGATATAGCTGCTTTCAAAACATTCAAAAAATTTTATTACTATACATTTTACCATAACTCGTAAAATATATTTTGAGTCCTTTACAGTTATGATTATAAACTTTTTGAATTTCATCAAGTAAATTTTTTAAAGTTAATCAAATTTAAGATGATCTTATTTTCTTCATTTAAAAGCAAAAAAATAATGAAATCATTATCCTTTAAAAAAAAAATTCAAGGGAATTAGGTTTATTTTAACATGTTCAGATAATTAAAAGCTATACAATCTCAAATACTTCTATTTTAGGAAAAGGATTTCATTCATTAAAAGATTTGCAGAATTAATATATATAAACCCTTTCATGATGCTATTTTCTAAGACAAATATCTCAAACTAAAATAAACTCAGTGGCGCAAACAGTCCTAATGGGCCAAGGCCTGCATAGCCCCGAAATCTGCTTTCTTGACAGTGGGCCCCGGGGTGCGTAACCATATGCCCTGGTCAACTTGTCGCAGGACCCCCAGTGTTTAGTCCCCAAGCGAACTTGGTACTCATTTTATCTACCCAAGGGATAGAAATCAATGGATGAAAGGCTGAGTCGACCTTGCCCAGCCTGGGGTTCAAACCCCGAACCTGTGGTGCTGCTGCGCGATGCTCTAGCCACTGCACCACCGGGCCTCAAATGTCTCAGACTTGAATACTTGATTTTTTTCAAATATCTTCGAAATTGAAAAAATTAAAATATTAACCCCCCCCCCAAAAAAAAGAAGAAGAAGAAGAAAATATTAGAACTATACCTTTCCTAAATTTGCAAGCAAAAGGTGGAACTTCGGATTCCTATAAAATGATCACATTATTAATATACATATTTTACAAAGAAATTTTAAATTTTATGATATTAAAAAAGATACTTTCTAATTCTCCACAAACCCTTTGAAAAGTTGTCATCTCATTAACAAAAAACATTTGTTTGGCTATCTTTAGAGCTTATAGGTACAGCTATGTTCTTACATAACAAAACAGAAGCATTTTCAGAAAAACAAGAAATTTTACAAGAGGGGGAAAAATCTATTTGGCAACTGTTTACATTTTTACAGACAGCAAATAGAGTTTCAAATAACTATAGTGTACAATTTAAATTACAGATACAGTCAAAAGTCGTTAATCCGGACTCGTTGGGACTTCGGCGATTCCGGATTATAGATCATCAGTTTAAATCTGGTATAATGGCATGCAGAAATTACAAAATTAAAAATATGAAACCGTAATTTATGAAATAAAGAATAATTATGATCTAAAGGGTATCAAAATTTACAAAAAGAAAAAGCTTAATATTTATTTGTTTGCTTTATTAAACATTTCTTTCAATGTAAGTTGTTTAAGTTGCTTCGTTTCATGTGATAATACTTCATTTTTAATTCTTTTAAACAGACATAATGGTTGATCTTTACATTATGGTAACTTGGCGTTTTTTTGGCGAAAATTTGGCGACCAACTCTCCTACAGCAACCCTCTACTTTTTTTTTTTTTTTTTCCCGCCGCCATTTTGTCTTCACGAAGTAAAGACATGTTTCTTTTCTTTTTATCTACTGAACACTTCTTCCAACAATCTACTAATGGAATTACACTTATGCTAGAAATTTTATCTAACAAAACTGCTTAATCATGACAAATATTCACTGCAAAATTGAGAAAAAGTGCACAATACCATACTCCTCACGCGTTTTTCAAAATAACACATACACATAAACCATGTACACGCCGACTTATTTTTACTTAAAAAAACATCCCAGAATTGCACAAAAATGGCATTGCGCACACTCTTCACTATATCCATGTACACTGCTTTTTTCTCATAAATTCGAAAAATTTTACGAAAATACATGACAATTTTCTCAATCTTTAAACCCGGTAAAAAGAACATATATGAAATTACCTGATCACGAAAAAGTATTTACCCTTTCCAAATATGAACATTTCCACATATAAAATAAATAAAATATCCAAAAACTTTTACCTCTAAATCATCTATTACATTATACACGTCACCAATGAATTCATACCGCAAGCATTACAAATACTTAGTATCAAATATTTAAATTATTTCCATGCACGTTTACTTCAACTTAAACGTATACCAAATTCCTACAAACATAAAATTCACAAAATAACTATCATTTAATTAAAATATCACTAAACCATGTACACGTCGACTTATTTTTACTTAAAAAACATCCCAGAATTGCAAAAAAATGGCATTGCGCAAACTCTTCACTATATCCATGTACACTGCTTTTTTCTCATAAATTAGAAAAATTTCACGAAAATACATGACAATTTTCTCAATCTTTAAACCCAGTAAAAAGAACATATATGAAATTACCTGATCGCGAAAAAGTATTTACCCTTTCCAAATATGAACATTTCCACATATAAATTAAATAAAATATCCAAAAACTTTTACCTCTAAATCATCTATTATATTATAAACGTCACCAACGTATTCATACAGCAAGCATTACAAATACTTAGTATCAAATATTTAAATTATTTCCATGCACGTTTACTTCAACTTAAACGTATACCAAATTCCTACAAACATAAAATTCACAAAATAAGTATCATTTAATTAAAATATAATTAAATTCAAAAACACTACTTAAAATATAAATGAGCACATACATTAAATTAATAAAAATTACCTTACAATCCTAATTACTTTAAACTAAATCATTGCTAATAACAATTTTCCCAATAATACCAAATTCCTTTACTTCCACCTTACATTTAGAACAATGCATAAAAATAATATCCTCAAATAATTAAAAATACTAACTTACCTCATCTTCTTCAGAATCTTGATTACGTGTCCGATAAACTTTTCCTTAGTTACGGCCATGGGATCCAAAAATTCACGAACACTGTTTCACACAACACAGAATAAACCAAATACAAAATTTCCAGATTTTTTCCCGATTTCCCCCCTTTTCCGATTAAAGAACCATAATTCGTCCATTAATATCACATGACATATCCCATGATCTCTCATTTCCCTCACACAAAACAATGCGTAATCGGAACTCAGTACTGCTCACATTATTACCAAAGTCCCAGGTAGTAACCTTTATCGCCTCCAAAATGTCGCCAAACTACCAGTTACCATGTTGTAAAGATCAACCGACATAATTTCTTGTTTAGTTACAGAGTTCCACTGTTCAAGTCCTATAATTGCTGTGTCGAGAATACCGACTAATTTGTCAATCGAAATTTTTTCGTTTTCAATAACCTCTGTCACTTTCTTCACTATCGGAAGCGAATTATAATGAGGAGGAACTTGTTTTAAATCATATCAATGACGGAGTACATCGAGATGAAATACTACATTTAGTAAGGAATTATAAGCCAAATAAAATAAAAACATCTGCTCTGAAGATAAGGATAATGCTGACAGATCAACTTCCAATTCATTGCGTGCCGCGGCGTTCCCCCCGCCGATGAGTGTGAAATTGATAAACAGGTTTAGGATTTCAAAACATACTTTTGCTTTAGATCCTTTACATATTAGCAAATATATATCGGAAATTCTATTTGATATAATTGAAAGGTCAAGCTTACTTTTATAAAATTGCTCTAACAGTCTGCAAAAAATAATAAGCCGGATCCAATTCGAAGATTAAGGAACAACGCAATCTGCAACATTAACTGAATTAGATAATTTTAGTTTAGCTTATACCGTCCGTTATACATTAAACGCGCATGCGTAAACGTTTTATGCACACACATATTCGCAGCCATAAAGGTCTTACGCGCACATGTAAACGCGACGCATGTAAGAAATTTTGTAGCTTTGAGATCCGGATTATGGGTGTCCGAATTAACGACTTTTGACTGTATTATATATAAATTAAACACAAAGCACAAAATACAAATGTATGTTATAGGCATATATAAATTTCTGCTGTTACACATGCACTAAAATAATTCATCAAAAACACAGCAGCTTTTACACTTAAAATTGGAGGGGAGATAATCAGAAAGTACCTTAAAATATCTAAATAAAATTAATAAATAAAGTTCCAATTATTTTTAGAGTTGGAATAGCTTAACAAATTTTAAAACACTCTTTGAAAACTTATTTTTTATATCAGAAATCACATTTTTTAACAAACTGTATGTAAAAAAAGAAAACTCTTAACAGGTAAAAACAAAGAAAAATAGAAAAATTATCATTCCACTTTTAGTGTTGCTTTTTTTACATATGCTAGAAGGATTGATAAACTATTTTTACATAAACTGATATTTTACATACAATATTTGTGTTGAAATTTCTGGCTGCAAGTTAATATTTCAGTGCTATGCGATAAAATTTAAAACAAGATACAATAAGCCTAGAATTTCTCACAGGTGTGTACTGTCTTGCAAACAATGTGAAACACGTGAATTTCATTTAACATCATGGGCATCTGATAATTTTTTTTTAAATAGATGCAAGACATTTTGCAGTTACGATTGTTCAGCATAATTAGTTTCCAACAATACCGTATTTAGACCATCAAAAATTACATCGAATAACAATTTTAAATTTAGCTGTAGATATTTGTATTACAAAGTGTAGCCGAAAAATGTTTTGCAGGTACCAAACTTTAGATTGCAGATAGAAAATAAATATATATTTAAATCCTTTTCCTTTTGCAATATTACTATTATTATTTATGCATATTTTTAAAAATATTTAGTAAGCAAAATTTTTAATTTATTTAAAATACCGGTACTTACGTATTAATGCAACCAGGCCAAAATTCGCATAAATCGCCAAATCTGGGGACCCTACTTATGGCAACCCTACGTGTTATGCGTAGTTTTTCGTAAAGAAATTATTTTTCTTACTGGTTAGATTGAATGCCCTGAAATACTTTAATTAATTTTTTGCAGAATTACTTTTTTGGTTACTGTACCTACCAGAAGCGCCGTTACCCTCGTGGAAAAAATTTGTGAAAATATCAAGGAAGGAAGCATCATTTATTCGGATTGCTGGAAAGGATACAATACAAGTGAATTCGAAAATGGTGGATTTCTGCATGGAACTGTTAATCACAAATATAACTTTGTGGATCTCAACACGGGCGTTCACACACAACATGTAGAGCGCATGTGGGGCTCAGCCAAATGGCGCAACAAAAAAAAGAGAGGAACAGCCCATCATCATCTTTACTCATACCTTATCAAATTTATATGGCGCCAAGCTCAAGCTGTTAATGGCGAAGACGGTTTTCAATCAGTACTAAAAGCAATAGCCAAAAGATTTCCGCCGAAAAAATAATTCTGCAACTTATTCAAATTCGAAACCGGAAGGGTTTAATTGCTATTTTATATTTTAAAACAAAATAATATAACCAACTGGGTTGATCTTTACATTACGGTAACTGGTAGTTTGGCGACATTTTGGAGGCGATAAAGGTTACTACCTGGGACTTTGGTAATAATGTGAGCAGTACTGAGTTCCGATTACGCATTATTTTGTGTGGGGGAAATGCGAGATCATGGGATATGTCATGTGATATTAATGGACGAATTACGGTTCTTTAATCGGAAAAGGGGGGAAATCGGGAAAAAATCTGGAAATTTTGTATTTGGCTTTATTCTGTGTTGTGTGAAATAGTGTTTGTGAATTTTTGGATCCCATGGCCGTAAGTAAAGTGAATTCGAAATGGGTATTTAGTGGTATTGAAAAGGATAGTAAGAAATGTTTTTTAAGGTTGTGTGAGAGAGAAATAAACATGTTTTATTATGTTATTTATTTTACCTGGTATCTTGCTTTGAAAGATAAGTATGATTTTAAAGATTCTGAAAGAGAATGAAGAAAAGTGTATCCACCACGTAATGAAGATTCTGAAGGAGATTAGGTAAGTTAGTATTTTTAATTATTTTTATGCATTGTTGGAAATGTAAGGTGGAAAGGAATTTGGTATTATTGGGAAAATTGTTATTAGCAATGATTTAGTTTAAAGTAATTAGGATTGTAAGGTAATTTTTATTAATTGAATGTATGTGCTCATGTATATTTTAAGTGGTGTTTTTGAATTTAATTATATTTTAATGAAATGATAGTTATTTTGTGAATTTTATACTTGTAGGAATTTGGTGTATGTTTAAGTTGAAATAAATGTGCATGGAAATAATTTAAGTATTTGATAATAAATATTTGTAATACTTCATGTATGAATTCGTTGGTGACGTGTATAATGTAATAGATGATTTAGAGGTAAAAGTTTTTGGATATTTTATTTATTTTATATGTGGAAATGTTCATATTTGTAAAGGGTAAATACTTTTTCGCGATCATGTAATTTCATATATGTTCTTTTTACCGGGTTTAAAGATTGAGAAAATTGTCATGTATTTTCGTGAAATTTTTTTAATTTATGAGATAAAAGCAGTGTACATGGATATAGTGAAGAGTGTGCGCAATGCCATTTTTGTGCAATTCTGGGATGTTTTTTTAAGTAAAAATAAGTCGACGTGTACATGGTTCAGTGATATTTTAATGAAATGATAGTTATTTTGTGAATTTTATGCTTGTAGGAATTTGGTTTACGTTTAAGTTGAAATAAACGTGCATGGAAATAATTTAAATATTTGATACTAAATATTTGTAATGCTTCATGTATGAATTCGTTGGTGACGTGTATAATGTAATAGATGATTTAGAGGTAAAAGTTTTTGGATATATTATTTATTTTATATGTGGAAATGTTCATATTTGGAAAGGGTAAATACTTTTTCGCGATCAGGTAATTTCATATATGTTCTTTTTACCGGGTTTAAAGATTGAGAAAATTGTCATGTATTTTCGTGAAATTTTTCGAATTTATGAGAAAAAAGCAGTGTACATGGATATAGTGAAGAGTGTGCGCAATGCCATTTTTGTGCAATTCTGGGATGTTTTTTTAAGTAAAAATAAGTCGGCGTGTACATGGTTTATGTGTATGTGTTATTTTGAAAAACGCGTAAGGTGTATGGTATTGTGCACTTTTTCTGAATTTTGCAGTGAATATTTGTCATGATTAAGCAGTTTTGTTTGATAAAATTTCTAGCATAAGTGTAATTCGGCTAGTAGATTGTTGGAAGAAGTGTTCAGTAGATAAGAAGAAAAGAAACATGTCTTTACTTCGTGAAGACAAAATGGCGGCGGGGAAAAAAAATAGAGGGTTGCTGTAGGGGAGTTGGTCGCCAAATTTTCGCCAAAAAATCGCCAAGTTACCGTAATGTAAAGATCAACCAAAAACTGTATTAAAAATTATCTGTAATTAATAAATGTACATTTTCTTTCTATTCATACTTTTTTACTCAAACTTACAAATCGCGCCAACCTGGTTGCGATAATACGTAAGTACCAAAATACCTTTTATTTCAAAAACAAAGTCCAACATTAAGAATCAGCGTAAATTTTTAAAAACTCTTTGCAGTACTAGTTTTGATAGTTTTTTAACTACCTTTTTCAGCTGCTAAGTGCGAATGAACAGTGGTTAAATTTTAAAAAATATCCCCACACGCAACTACTAAAAGAGGTCTATGTGATACACATAGGGCACATTAAATGTGTACTACTTTTACGTATCACACCTCATCGCTAAACTCGGAGGATCCAATCAGATTAAACTTACGAAGTAAGAAATACACAAGTTGGGTCACAAAAAATTACTACCATTGCAATTAAGGAGATGGTGCCAGAAACAGAAGCCTAGGCTAATCTTTTGAATATGGTAACAGGTAGTTTGGCGACATTTTGGTAAGGTGATAAAGGTTACTAGCAATAATCTGAGAAGTACACAGTTCGAATCACAGATTATTTTGTCTCAGAGAAATGAGAGATCATGAGATATGTAATGCGACATTTTCCGGAAAATTCTGGTCGTGATTTTAGCTAATAAGCACTTAGAAAGAATTTCACTGCTAAAGTGCAGAATCACCCACTTATTTGTTTAGCGCCTTTTTAAAAGAGAAGAATTGGATTTTTGTCAATTTTCTTTGACTTTTTAAGTGAAAATAGGTCGATGTGTACATAGATAAAGTCAAGAGTGTGCGCAATGCCATTTTTGTGCAATTCTGGGATTATTTTTAAGTAAAATAGGTCGATGTGTACATGGATACCGTGTATGTGCAATTCTTAAAAACGTGGCAAGCAATTTGCAATTCTGCACTTTCTCCCAATTTCGTGCCTAATCTTTGTCATGATTAAGCATTTTTGTTCCATAAAAGTTCTAGTATAAGCGTAATTCGGCTAGCAGATTGTTGGAAAAAATGTTGAGTAAAAAAAAAAAAAAAAATGCCTTTACTTCATGAAACAAAATGGCGTCCAAAACAAAACTAGCAGGTTGCTGTAGCAGGGTTGGTCACCAAATTTTCGCCAAACAATCGCCAAGTTACCATAATGTAAAGATTCACCGAAGTCTATTCAGGGTTACCAGAAAACTGGTAATAGCATTAATGTTTGGCACTAATCCGATGGGCACCATCTTCTACACTATAACCCTATTCGGTTAATCTTTGGATTATGGTAACTTGGTGATTTTTTTGGCGAAAATTTCATGACCAACCCAGCTAGTTTTTGTTTGGATGCCATTTTGTTTTCACGAAGTTAAAGGTTCTTTTTTTTTTTTTTTTGCTAATCTTTGGAATATGGTAACCGGTATTTTGGCTACATTTTGGTAAGGCGATAAAGGGGTAAAATCCTAGTATACGGTGCAGTCTTGGCACGATTTTGAAATTATCGCCAACACCAAAATGACCCATTTAACTATTCATCGTATATGTCCCGTTTACTGCTCATCATAAAGTCGCCAAATCCCTTGTGCACCGGATACTAGGATTGAACCGAAAGAGGTTACTAGCTAGGACTTTAGCAGTGTACATGGATAAAGTCAAGAGTGTGAGCAATGCCATTTTTGTGCAATTCTAGAATTTTTTTTTAAGTGAAAATAGGTCGACGTGTACATGGATGATACCGTGTATGTGCAATTCTTAAAAACACGGCAAGCAGTGGGCGATTCTGCACTTTCTCTCAATTTCACACGTAATCTTCCATCATGATTAAGCACTTTTGTTCCATAAAAGTTCTAGCATTAAGCGTAATTCGGCTAGCAGAATGTTGTATAAAAATGCTGAGTTAAAAAAAAAAAAAAAAAAAAAAAAAAAAAAAAAAAAAAAAAACATGCCTTTACTTCGTGAAAACAAAATGGAATCCAAAAAAAAAAAAAACTAGCAGGTTGCTGTAGCAGGGTTGGTCGCAAAATTTTCGCCTGCTAGTAATCTTTATCGCCTTACCAAAATGTCGCCAAACTACGTGTTACCATATTCCAAAGATTAGCCCCCTATTCTGTTCGTATATAATAATAAAAAAAGCATTTTCTGAGAAATAAAAAAGGCTCTAGTGTAGAATTGGGTGCCTATTCGATAAGCGACAAATTTTGTTAAATTTTGGCAATGAAACCTCATTTTTGGTTACCATGATAGTTTTAACTTATTTTAGCTTCTTGATTTTTTTTAATGAAAATAGATTGATGTGTACATAGACAAAGTTAAGGCAGTTCACAATACCTAGTTTGTGCAATTCTTTGATTTTTTTAAGTGAAAATAGATCGATGTATACATGGACACAGTTTGTGCAATTCTTTGACTTTTTATTTCGATTTTGTCTAATGGCTATCTTGAAATTGTGCCTTCCTGGTGCTGATCTTGGAATCAAAAAAGAATTGCCAAAAAACAAGAGGCACCCAATTGTAAACTTTTACCAGAAAAAATTTTGAGGGGGAAAAAAAAAAAAAAAAAATATTATACAGCCAATATTTACATTTTTTACACCCGGCAGATATTGCTCAGTGAAACAATGGTTTAATAGAGCATGTAAATCCACATCTACTCGAATACATCATCTTATATGTACTGCAAAACGCATGAAAAATATAATTCTTCCAAATTATGAAACTGGAGATAAGGATAATCTGAAAGTATCCTTATTTCTTTATTCCTACTGCAAATACTATTATTAAATGCATTCTTTTCATATTATTTACAATTATATTGCAAAACTTTCTCATACATTAATGAAAATGAAAGTAAATATAAAAATTAATAAGAAAAAACTGAGATTTCCTACTTCTCCAGTTATAGTATAGACATCCTTTCTTAAGCAAACAAGTCTGGATAGAATATTGTCTGAATTCAATCTGTTATAAGCTACAAATAACAAATCGCATATCAGAAGAACAATTTCAATAATTTAGTCAGAAAAGAAAAACTATTTAGAGTTATCTGGTTATTTAAGAAAAATTTCTAAATACAAAATTGAAAATGTATTAGAAATCATTACTTTTATTTTATCCATACACAGCAAATGTACAATCTACAATGATTCAAATATTTCAAGAAAAGTTTCAAAACTCTAATTAAAATGAAGTTTAAAAACAAAAAGAGAGAAGTTCAAATTGCAAAAGATTTTTTTAAGTAAATATTTTAAACAGGAAACTAAGTCTTAAATATATTAGCATACATTTGTTAAACTGTAATGCTTAAATTCAGCACTACAATTCATTGAAAACGTATTGGCTTACATTTAACACTTCATGTGAAATAAGAAAAAATGTAAACAAATGAAAGCAAAAAGTATTATAATTGTAAGCAAAAAGTATTGGCTTACATTTAGCATTTCATATAAAATTTAACATAACATTTCATATGAAATATAATAAACAATAATGATATTTTATTAATAAAAATTAAACAACCAAATAAAATTTCATTTAAATGTACAGATCATGTTTTTAAAATAACTCCTCATTTTGAAAAATACTAATAGCTAAATTGAAATTACAACTGTCCAACATACATGCATGGGTACCTTGAGAAGTCACTCCAATTTGTCGACAATTCAAGAATGGAAGAAGTAACATTCTAAATAAATGATACAATTAAGAAAAATTCAAATATTTAAGAACAATTTACATTAACATTGAAACGAAAAACAGAATAGCCCGCTCTAATTCTCTTGTTGCCAACTGTAAGGAATATTTTCGTTCACATTGCCACCAGAGCTAGAACAGCGCCTTCCCATTCTTCGGCAAATACTTTTACATACCTGCTACTAAGTATGAAATAAACTACCACATTTACTTACCTGCTACTAAGCATGAAATAAACTACCACACCTGTAAAATTTCCACTCATATTCATAATTACCGTAAGGACTGATGGGAACAAATTATTGATAATATAGAAGCAGACCCAGACACTTAATGGAAAATTGCAAGCTCTATGCAGAAGGAGCGAACAAATCACCTCTTTTCAATCACATGATTACTATATATCACTCTGAAGCTGACATAGCTAATGTTTTAGCTAACGCGCTAGAAATTACCTTTCAACCTAATTCACCTTTTGATTTATAGCATGAAGAAGAAATTAACTCAACTGTTTTGCATCTGGATGACAGAGAAAACATCAATTTTATTTCAAGCGTTTCACCAGGAGAAATTCAGCAAATTGTCAAATAGTTAAAAGTCAAAAAATCTAAAGGTTATGATGGAATTAGTAACCAGGCAATAGTACAAGTTTTGTACTCCTGGCTAATATATTTAATGCTTGTATCCGTAATTGTTATTTCCCCTCCTAGTGGAAGCACAGAATTGTCATCACGTCAGAGAAAGCTCCGACCTTTAGTTACCGACTCACTAGCTTCCTACCTACAGTTGGAAAATTTTTTGAAACATCTATCAACCGAAGATTGAATGATCACCTGGAGAGATTGGATTTGATTGACACATCTCAATTTGGATTTGTAAAATTACACAGCACAATGCATCAAATCCTTATCTGAAATTAATCCTGATTGAATATATTTCTCATACACTTTTTCACAAAGTTGGAGTGTCCGCATGCTTTCTTGATTTCGACAAAGCATTCGACAAGATATGGCACAATGGATTACTGTAGAAGTACTGTTCAACAGAAGGAGCTTAGGATGTTCTACACAGTGGCGTAACCCCAAGGGTGAGCTTTAGGCCCAAACCTTTTGGTAATTTACATACATGATCTCCCCTTATATTCAAGATTATTAAAGTATGCAGACGATATCGTAATACTTTCAAAGTCAAAAAGCCCGCAATTAGCTATCAACAATTTTCAGCTACACGTTAACGTAGTCGCTATCTGGTGTCGGCTATAGAAGATAAAATTAAATACATCTAAATGCAGAATTGTTTTATACAGAAGAATAAAAAAATAAATGCATTTTAATACAAATATTTCTATTGATAATGAAGTTATCCCTGTTTCGGATTCTTACAAGTACGTTGGGGTTACTATTGACAGTAGACTGACGTTTAAAGTTCGCATAACAGATTAACTTAACAGAGCATTTATCGCCTTATATAATCTTATCGGCAGGAAATCAAAACTCAGCTTTAAAGTGAAAAGAACTTTATATCTCACTTTTATTCAGCCAGTCTCTCTTTACGCTGCCTCGGCTTGGGTCACAGCCTTAAAACCAAAACGAAAGAAAACTGAAATTCTTCAGAACAGAATTCTACGTGGTATGGTAAACGCCCCTTGGTACGTTCGCAACACTATTATTCACACGGACTTAATTCTTCCAATTGCGGAGCAAATACTTACGGATTCACACAATTTTTTTGTGAAAAAAATTGAAAATTCCTTCTATTCTCACTTACGTGAAATAATTAATTACGATTCTACTGTTCAGAGTGTAGTGAACCGACCTAGATCTTTCACCATAATATTAATTGATAAATGTATATATGTATTATAATTTCACTATTATTTTATTCATTAATTATTTTAAAGTACTTACAGACATCCCCCGGGGGGTCGACCTAGAGAACTCTGCGAAGCTACTGGCTAGAATCTGTACCTAGGCAGTCTCGGCCACGAGGGTATAAAATTTATGAACTTGGTGGTTCTGAAGGCCCCGGAAAGGTCACTTATCAGCCGGCCCGGTGGTCTGGCACTTCCTAGCGCGGCGTGGTTCTAGTAGCTCGGGAGGTAGCGTCCCCGGGTTCGCTGGGTAATGTCCCCACTGCGACAGGCAGCCCGAGCGACTGGTAGGTAGCAAATTAACGACCACTGCCCTCTGGTGAGCTCAAGCGGTGGTTGAGCGGTGACCTCTGGTGAGCGGAGGTTGAACCTCCGCGCCTTATTCTGAAGGGAGAGTGGATCCGTAAACGCGGTTCAGTCTCGCGAGGCAGGGAAGCCTGAAACTTACTACTTACAGACAAAGTTATACTATACTTACTGACAGGGTATACCATTTGTGGAGCCAATTATGGTCTCTGCCTTAAAACTAAATTTCCGATTTGCGATTAGCTGTACACAGTATAGTGGTTAGCATGTCAAGCTGTGGATTTCAACCTCAAGAGTTCGATTCCCGCTGAAATCAAACGGAAAAAACTTGTTCGCAATTTAAAATGAAAACATGTGTTATGTCATATATATGAATACTTGCAAAGATATAGACTTTGTTCCTGGCCCTGCAGGCTATGGCCTCTGCTAATATTTTTTATATTATTCTTAGAATGCTTATTATCGTTATTAATATTTTGAGTGTCAACTGCCTCTCACAATAGGATTTCTCCAATTTAACCCATATGTGCTCAAGACTCGACCTGAAATTCTCTCAGTTACAAACTTAATCAGCATTTACCAGAATTTTGCCAAAAATTTTAATTATTCAAGAATTTGAAAAATTCAATAATTTATATCATTCACATTATTACTACTCAACGTACATACTCATATTATAAAATTGTGAATTTCTACTAGTAAGATATTGTACAAGTTCGTTCTCCTCATGCAACTTAATTGCTTTCACAAAACCTTGATTTCCCTTTCCACGGCCACAGTATCTTCGTCTTTGGGTGTGTTCGCACCTTGATTTATTTACATAGGAAATTGGCCTATGCAAAACGAACTGGTTAAAATCCCAATACTTGTATACTGATACACCAGAGACTATTAGGTATTAGGTATTAGGCGATCCAATCCAAATGAAATTAAGGTTGTTGATTAACTTATCTGCTTTTGATAAGAGTAATTACATGTGGCCTAAAATTTTCCCTAAAATTGTAGTATGGAGAATAATACAAAATTCCTAAAAGCGTAAAGAAATATTGTCTTAAGAAACACAGTAGCCAAATAAAGGATACGTGTTTCCTTGTTTTAAAGTAAAAATGAAACTAATATTACGTACTGAATTCAATTTTCTTCGTAAACCATATTTTGCAATTAGTTATGTCATAGATGAGTCCCTCCGACCTGGAATTTTCCCTGATTAAGCGACAAGATCTCGAACGAGTTACATAGAACGTAGCTAGTCTCTGATAAAATAAATAAAATTTACTCATCCTTTTTGAGATAAACTTCACTATTTATTGAATAAAACAAATAAATACACGGTCTACGAGATAATGTCATTCAAAATTTCAAGTGTAAAGTAGTCAGTACATGAAACTGATTTCAACGGAAAACGCTGTCAAGCGGAGCAATCACGTTCGTCCTCGTGTCTTGAGCTCAAAGTTGAACTAATTTAAATGAGCTTTAAAAGCTCCTCCTTCACACTTTACCAAGCTGACTTGCCTTCCTCACCCAAGTTGACCGAAAATGATAAGATGATCAAAACGGCGTTAGAACACTCAAATCGGGGGGGGGGAAAACTCCTTGAGTAAAAAGCCATTGAAATGGTGACCTTGCAGTAATAAGGTAGGTTCATATCAAACGCTGTTGTAAATACCTTATGTCCAGATAATTCAGAAAAATACACGGTGATAACTTAATGCAACATATATGTTGTATTAAATTATTATCGTGTATGTTTCTGAATTATCTCTGCATAATGCATTTAGGGCACCATTTCATGTGATATATACATATATGTGTAAGTATGTATGTATGTACGTATGCAGTGCTAAGTTATTATTGTGTATTTTACTGAATTATTTCTATATAATGTATTAGGGGCGCTGTTTGATATGATAAGTAATTATGAGTAAGTTAATAAGCCTATAACCTGCGCTATAGCTTCAAAATAATTAAACCAATAATTTATAATCTGAAAACTTTTTATATACCATAACTTTTGTTTTTACTTTTAAATTTGAGTTTGAAAATGAGAATGTCGGGAAATATTTCTTTTACAGTAAGGATCTCGTTTAGATATATTCTTCATAAGTAACTTAAATTTAAAAGATTATCTTACTACTTTGATTTTGTTTATGAAGGTTCGTTGAGTACTGTTTGTAAGTTATGATCTGGCTCTAGCAGAATAATAATTTCGCCCTTACTTAAAAAAAAACGTCGAAACACTCTCACTTAATTTAATTGTTATTAATTGATAGTAGTATGGTTTTCTCCCCTTGACAAGTCAATTAATCTGCCGTCGATGACAATAACTAATTTTTCAATACTTAAAATTTTTACTCTTGTTTTTTGGTATTTTTGCAATTCGGCATTTTTCTTTACAGATTTTTATGGTTTTTACTGCAATAGAGGTCTGGAAAATACTAATTTAAAATACCACTTAAAATACTGACTAGTAATATTTTTATGATATTGACCGCCAATACTTTTTATGATTTAAATTAAATTTCTGTTCCTTGGAGATTGTATATGAAAATATTTTCTAATAATAAATTATATATATATATATGTGTGTGTAAGATATAACAAAATAAGACAGCTGCTTTAAAAATAACTGACGACCTCAAAATTAATATTCTAGATTTGGTAATCTCCCTCTAAATTCATCTGTTCTCCAAAATTCGAGATCTTTCTACGTTATATAAAGCTATTGGAAAAGGGCAACTAAAACTAATATTAACGAATCATAGCTTCTTTCTAGAATCGCACCTATTTTGGTATAAATACCTCTGGCGAGCTAATTACGTCATTATTCTGCTAGTTTCTACATTGCTAATATATTTCCGTTTCGCTTCTTTAAAATGCCTGTGTCATTCTCCTTTGACTATCTTTATTATATATTTTTATTATTACCAGTGTTTCTTGAGTATTATCAAAAACTTGATTATACTTGATTGGTAAACGTAAAAATTATACTTCTTTACATAGAATCAATCTATTAATACGTATGTATCTATCTATCTACATATATATACTATATATGGGATGTACCAGCTTTTTTTCCGGAATAAATAGATTGGTGAAGAATCATAGATGTAGTCGAAGCTTAAATTATCAGACGATAAGTTTAAAAAAGAGGATCCATTTATTATTGGTCAGGAGAAATAGCAGTTACAAAATCAGATATCCGGAGTAAATAAAAAAGAACTACTAATAATATTTTGTATGAAGTTTACTGCATCGTTACATTAAAGAAAAGACCCCGATATTCCTTTGCAAGTCCTTTTATAGCAGCTGGAAAGGCGGAGCTTCCAACAAATGACGTCAGCCTCGTCAGCCAATTCTATAACTGTACGTGTAGAAAAGGCGGGAAAAATAACTTGACTACGGGGCTGTGGATTTAATTCCACGTACTTTCAAATAAGAGAACGTCGCCATTAAAAAATGAAAAGAACATACAGTTAGAATTTTAAGTGTATTCTTGATTATGGAATTTTATTATCACATATATATGTATTGTTATTAAGTTATTATCTTGTATTTCGCCATAATGTATGTATGGCAACATTTCATATATATATATATATATACATATATATTATATAATTATTTGAGTATTTAATATAGCTGTTGTCCTTTTTTATTATCTGAATTATAAAAAAAAATAGTTAATGATTTTCCTTTCAGAATTGTTGATTCACCCCTGACTTTCATGAAAACATTTTGCAAGTTGATAATAATAAGCTCTTAGCTAGACGATATTTAGTTCCTCCCATATTTTTTTTTTACGAATATGTCAAGAGAAATCTGTAATTTGCTTCAGTATACTGTTTTCGACAATTTGATGTTGTTTTCTGTTTATTTTGCAAGAATAAATACAAACGGAATAGGCATGGGACGCACAATGGATTTATAAATAATTAACTTATTATCAATGAATAAAACGCTGTTTCAAGGTAGAGCGTAACGCCGCCCAGACGGTATAGTGGTTAGGGGAGCCTGACTGCGATATCAATGGGCCCGGGTTCGAATCCTGGAAAAGGCATGGATGTAAAATTGTCTGTTCCTTCATAGGAAATAACGGTGGCCGCTTATTGGGTGCCACCATAATGAAATGGCCATCACTTCTGGCCTTAGTAGAGGCCTTCTGGCCAATGCCGTTATAGGCAACTGACCGCCATTTTTTTTTTTTTTTTTAAGTAGAGTGTAGCTTTGCATGTTGGAAACTGCTGGATAATATATGCAATCTGCCGGATCCGTGAAAGAGAATTTGTGACGATCATCCCAAGGTAAGGGATTTGCTTATTCTAGGGAACAATAGTTTCATAAAATTTGAGATTCTCATTAAGTTTCTTTTTCTTTGTGAACAAGATAGCCACCGTTTAGAGGGGATGTTGATTTGGATTTTACAGCCATTTCAATCACTCTGTATAACTGGGTAGAGGTGGATCGATTCTTTCGGAATCCTAACTGACATGATTAATACAATATTGATTGCTTCTAGATAATCTTGGTTTCTCATGAGAATAACTGGTTGCGTTATTTTACTGATGAAGGGTAGAAAACTTATCGAACGATATGCTTCAGGAGCCATGGGTGGTTTCTTAAGTTTAAAAATCGGAGTTATTGAAGCCATCTTCCGTAGTTCAGGGAAGTATTGCCATGTCAGGATTACATTAAAGATATGCCTAAATTTGAGAGGAAATAGCTTGATTATTCTGTTGGAGATGAGATCAATTCCTGGACTCTTTCTACGTTTGAGTTTCTTTGTATATCCAAAACCTTATGACGAAAGGACTGGAATGATGTTGTTTGTGTATGTATTTGTTGTGTAACTGGAACGAATATCAGATATTAAGTGTTCTGTTACTGTGCCATATATGTCGTTTATGCAAAAGTAAAATTCCAGATACTGAGCTAACATTTCCGTTTTCTCAGTTTCGGTGTAATGGATCCCTTGAGGGCTTAAAGGGGCGGAATTTGATTGTCGCATTCCTTGTACCTGGAGATAGCTCTGCAAACGGAGTTATTGTCTGTTGAGAGCGAATTTACGTAATTAGTTCAGTCAAGTTGTATCAAGCTGATGTTCACACGGCCGAAGACGATTTCTACTAAGGTTTCTAGCTAACTGTTTAAATTGGTTAAAATAACTGTTAAATTGGAAATAAACTCAGCTGTAATGTTGTAGGGACTTGGAATACATTTTGATTTTCAACTGTTGGTTGCAAGTTTTTAACGCTCCTGATAAGAAAAATCTAAGTGCGGAAATACTTTGACGATTGTAGTGATTTTGATATCCCCTGACTGCCCGTTAAGAGAGGAACATTTTGATATTAGTTACAAACGGATGTGACAATTATGTTGGGACTTATGGACTTTTTCAAGTTTTTCCTGACAATGACAGGCTAAACAACTGGATCACAGTAACGATTCCTGAAACATCTGGAAATTAACCCAGAAATTCAAGCTATCTATTCCTAGGACATTTATTTGACAGCATTGGATTACCTTGGATTACTTCTACGTGCTCCCACCTGTTTTTGAACGTTTTGGAATACTTTAATCAACTTTCAAAGACTTTAACAGGATACCCGATAAGTCGTTTATGTTTTATGTTTACATTCATTATTTTTCACGTTTTTCCTGTTTTTATTTCATTATTTGTATTTAAATAGTAATTAGTGATCACTTTGTAATATTTCTATATTATTTTCTTACAATTTTATCATTTTAATACTGTTTTATTTAATTAAATAGTTTTCAAAAAGTCGGTTAATTCACATTATACCATTGTTCCCCTAAATTTCCTTAAATTCATATTTTCTTATTTATTATATCTTATTTCTTTCAATTTCAAATCATTGTTGCCATAGGTTTCAGCTTTTTACTTATCAGTGTAATACTTTAATTCATTATTTATTTTTAACTCATTAAACTTCATGTGCTCCTATTTATTATAACTGTATATGATTCAGTAATTTTTTATTAGTGAACTTTTATTAACCGATTAGCCGTTGTACAGCCATTTCTACTTTAAATTTAATTACGTCTTAAGCTTTCTTTCGCAGACTAATTGCTTGAATTTATACTTCAGATATATAAGTGACTTTTTATTTCCTTTTTAGCTACATTCTTGCCAATTATTAAATCTCTTTACTTCAGAGATTTTAAATATAATATTTCATTAAAAGTTTATTATTTTTCACCTTTAATTAATTCCTGAGATAAACTTTATCATTATTAGGTAAAAGCGCAGAATAGGCTGCATCAACACAGTAGGAGGAGCTGTGTGACGTCCATAAATGGGTGGGACTAAGCTTATGACGTCGCAATGTAGTCTCGCATTTACACTACGTGTACTTTCTATTTTCTCTTAAAAATAACAATAATAAATTGTTTATTATTGTAAATTAATATCAAATTCTTTACTTTTAATTTACATTTATAACATTTAAGCTTAGGCGTTACTGATAATAAGTATAATAAATCGTTTATATTTAAAATTACCATGATGCAGTGAGCGAATTCTACCAATTATTAAAACGATAAACAACGTCGCAGTCTCTAATACTTCTAGAGCTTCAATATTTTCAAAGATTTTTATTAAATTATTATTATTTTTATTAATTTTTTTAATTTAAATTCATATTGTGGAACATTTCAATTTTATCATTTTTACAAATTACCTTCTTGCTACGTAACGACATAATCCCTTACATACCAATAATTAGACAATTTTCATTATTTCTAAAAATTTTAAACTTTACATTAATAAAAAAAGAAGAATATTTTTTATTGCATATGAACATCATTACACAGCTTTCATATCAGTTTCTAAAATTCCTAAATCACGTCATATTCTGTGTAGGCATGCTAGAATTCTACGCATTACTAAATAAAAAAATCTAAATTCTCAGAATGAAAGAAAATAATATAATAAAATAAATACTACAAACTTGGAACACTAAGCAATGCTTCACATACGCACACATACACATATTATCAATGAACTCATATTATCAAGTGCAATTACGATACCAAACACTACGTATTAAAATATGAGGTAAACGTTACTTCAAGATTTAAAGTTAACAATTTTGCTACTGTTGAGTAGATCGTCGGGCTATCGATATATGTCGTAAGTCGGAAAGCGTTATAAACATATCAAAGCCAAAAAATTAAAAATACAATTTAAATGAAAAATGACGTCTTAAATATAATTCACAATTATAACAACAATACAAATTTAAAATACACTAACAATATGTTAAACATTGCACATAAATAAAGTTACATTACTGCTCGGCATTACACACAACCTCGTTTTCTCTTCTACACAACGATCAGTATTCTCTCGAAAAACATCAAAGAATTCAACAAACTCAGTGTCCATGTGCTCATCCATCTATTTTCACTTAAAGAAAAATCACAGAATTGCTCAAACTCGGCATTGCGCACCACATTGACTTTGACCATGTGCACATCGATCTATTTTCACTTAAAAAACATCCCAGAGTTGCACAAACTCGGCATCGCGCACAACCTCGGCATTGCGCACCACACTGGCTTTGCCCATGTGCACATCGATCTATTTTCACTTAAAAAAACATCCCAGAATTGCACAAACTCGGCATCGCGCACAACCTTGGCATTGCGCACCACATTGGCTTGCCCATATGCACATCCATCTATTTTCACTTCAAAAAACATCCCAGAATTACACAAACTCGGCATCGCGCACAACCTCGGCATTGCGCACTACATTGGCTTTGTCCATGTACACATCGATCTATTTTCACTTAAAAAATCCCAGAATTGCACAAACTCGGCATTGCGCACTACACTGGCTTTGCCAATGTGCACATCGATCTATTTTCACTTAAAAAAAACATCCCAGAATTGCACAAACATGGCATCGCGGCATAGCGCACAGCATTGGCTTTGCCCATATGCACATCGATCAATTTTCACTTAAAAAAAATCCCAGAATTGCACAAAGTCGGCATCGCGCACAACCTTGGCATTGCGAACCACATTGGCTTGCCCATGTGCACATCGATCTATTTTCACTTCAAAAAAAAAAATCCCAGAATTGCACAAACTCGGCATCGCGCACAACCTCGGCATTGCGCACTACATTGGCTTTGTCCATGTGCACATCGATGTATTTTCACTTTAAAAAATCCCAGAATTGCACAAACTCGGCATTGCGCACCACATTGGCTTAGCCCATGTACACATCGATCTATTTTCACTTAAAAAATCCCAGAATTGCACAAACTCGGCATTGCGCACCACACTGGCTTTGCCCATGTGCACGTCGATCTATTTTCACTTAAAAAAACATCCCAGAATCGCACAAACTCGGCATCGCGCACAGCATTGGCTTTGCCCATGTGCACATCGATCAATTTTCACTTAAAAAACACGTCAGAGTTGCACAAACACGGCATTGCGCACCACTCAAAATCGTCTATACGTCTCAAAACCGTCTCTCTACTAATTTCATATTTGTTCCACAAATTGGGCACTTATACGATATTGCAATCAAACTTTTCTCCATACACCACTCAATAACGCTCTTTTTGCCTCTTCGCTCCAACTGATTAAAAAAATCCAAATTCAGATACTCATCCATTCTGCAGTAAACACCGATTTTGACACACTCATCAATAATCAAAACATTCTTTAAGCAAAAGAATTCTTTTCTGTATTTTCAGAAGTTACGGTTATAATTTTTAACTCACGCATTCAATATTTTCAATCGTTTGGTAATGATCGTTTTCAATCGTTTGGTATCTTAATAATACATTTGTCAGAGATAATTCGTTGCGTTAAATGTTAACACTACCACACACCACACAAAAGTAGATTTATAATTAAAAAAATCTCGCGCAGAACATTATAAACCTACCCTTTCAACTCAGTTAAAACTTCATTTAAGTTTTCTTTAAATACGAAGCTATAGCATACCTATAACTTGTTTTTAAAAAGAGGCGTAACCAATATTACGTCATAAAAAGGCGTATCCAAGCATAAGAGAAGTAAACACAGCATCGACTGATGCAGCCTATTCTGCGATTTAGCCCATTATTTTGCCACGCTTGCCATTTATAATACATATTGTATTTTATTAAGTTACTGTGTTTAGTGTATCAACGTGGCTGATCGACTGATAAATTTAAACTTATATTTACTTCTTGCGTATTTTCATTTAACTGTTATTAGTATTATCTACTATTAACGATTTGTTTATTTAGGACATATATTTATCTATTGGATGTCATTGTAATTATCTACTCTTTATATGTATACATATATTCTTTTGTAATTATTCTGTATACACATTATTTTATTATATTTATTTGTATACACATATCTGTATCATCTATTTGTACTTATCTGTATACACATTATCTTTTGCAATATTGTAACTGATAACCCTTGCTCATGTACTATACATAATCTATATCCATGACATCAACTCATGAAACATCCTCAATAACAGTCTCAAATACAGTTATTGCCACACCATCTTCATCTCGCATTCCCTCGTCATCTGGACTATCAATAGATACTGACAACTTGAGTTCTGAATATCTCCTATCTCGATTGTCTGCAGCTCAGCAATTTGCTGCCACCGTTCATGCAAAACACAAACTTAATAAGGACGATACTAAATTTTTGACAGACTTATTCACGCTTCTCCAAAAAGCTCTCATTGAGAGAGATAATAATATTCTAGTGGAACGTACACAAAAAGAGACTGCGATAGCGTTGAACGAATCTTTACTCAAATCCTTAACGCTGATCGATCCAACAATTGTCGGCAGCAATTCCAAGGAACCCATAGGCCCAGTGACACCAACACCACGTGCAAATTCGGATAAAAATCAGTTTACCTTGGTATCCTACAAGAAAAGGAAATCTCGTGTAGCCGCAGCACAACAGGAACACGTTTTACTTCTCAAATCGACGGAACCGGAAACCACCCCTCAAGACGTCCAGCGACAACTAGCTCATAAACTTAATCCTAAGAAACTCCGGATTCCTATCCGGCAAATCAGACCAACTCGGAGTGGTGAGTTATTAGTCAGCTGTTCCAAGAAAGAAGACATTATACATTTGCGAGATAAACTCTCCCATACCGAAGACTTAGGTCACTTAAAAATACGAGAACCAAAAGCTCCGAGAGATTCCTTAATCATTTTCGGCGTGCCTAGTGATTTCACAGCAGACAACGTCGTAGAAGCATTTTCACAATATTGTCCATTTGAAGATTCCACTGTCCCCATCCACCCGCGCGCACCCCTCCACAGGGCAGACTCATACTGTAACTGGATCGTACATATCAATCGAAGCTACTTGGATAAAATAGGAGAAAAAGGCAGACTATACTTTGGTTTTACTTCTTGTCCCTTCAGAAAATACTATCGCCTACTCCGGTGCTTCAACTGCCAGGGTCTCGGACATCACAGTAGCGTTTGCAAAGAGAAACCTTGCTGCGTCCGCTGTGGACAGCATCATGACACTCCGATTCAGGATTGTCAGGAGGCGCCGTCCTGCATCAACTGTCAACACTCGAATAGCAAACTCAATTCTAACTACGACCTCAACCATTCTGCCAACTCATCACAATGCCCGACCTACAAACTGGAACTGCAACGACTCATGAGATAACCTCTAGCTTAATACGTACCAGTACTTCTTTGCTTTCTATATCTTCTATTAAATTTGCACAGTGTAATTTACAACGCTCCATGGTTGCCACTTGCCACTATTTACATCAACTACTGGAAAAAGATATTCAAATAGCAATTTTACAAGAACCATATGTCAAACAAGATGATAAACTCGAAGGTTCCACAGCACACTTCAAACATTTTTTTTCCAATAATCGCTTAGCTGCCATAGTTCTCAATAGTACTTTCTCTCCTATGCTCTGGAAAACAACAGAACATACTGTCTCCATACGTCTCGATCTACTGGACTTCCAAATAATAATAGTTTCCGTTTATTTTCCTCCAAGTTTGGATATTGACTCCCTTCTATTTGAATTGGATTACATTCACCAGCAACACCTTCCAACAGTCCTCATTGGTGGTGACTTCAATGCGTCAAGCTCACTATGGGCTCAGTCACTGATAATGCCCGCTTTGTTCCAGTAATAGAATTCATAGAGTCTAACTCTAACAGTTCTCTTTACAAATGATTCGCCACCCACGTTTTACACTCCTAGGGCCCAGGGTTGGCCAGATTTAACTCTAACCACAAGAAATTTAGCTCCCTATGTTCAGAAGTGGACAGTGGACGACCTTCTCACTTTAAGTGATCATACGTCTATTTCATTTACACTTGAGAAACCATGTCAATATATCATCGAAAGAAGATTTAAAGTTTCAACTCACCGCATCCAAGCCTTGCAGCGGAGTTTAACTCCTTTTATAGAAAACATCAACTGTAAATTTCAACAATGTTCTACACAATCAGACCTCGATCAAGCATATAATTACTTTATTTCATGCTGCACAAGAGCATGTGAGGAAACCTTTCGATTGAAGAAATCTTTTTCACATTTCAAAGCCTCTTGGTGGACACCTGACCTTGCAAAAGAACGTAGCGCTGTACGGAAGCAGAGACGCTGTGCCCAGGCACAGACGGATCCCCTGCAACGTCAGCGACTCTTCCAGCTGTACAAAAAATCTTACGCAGAATACAAACGTCATATAGCTATGGCCAAGCAATCCTCTTGGAGAGACTTTTGTTCTCGAACTGTTAATAGTTACGGAATTGTTTTTAAAATAGCCATGGACCCCGTTTTCCACCCAAGTGCTCTGCCAGCCTCCCTCATACCTACTGCGAAGTCTACATCTGAAGTTTATGAATATATCTTGTCCGAACTATTCCTCCATGATTCTCCAGCCACAGATACCACCCAACAGACGAAGCTTCGAACAACTTTTGACCAGGCATCTCCAGACTTCAACTACAATGTACAACTACCTACAGAATATGAACTATCTTAGCATAATCTCAAAATTGAACATCAAGAAAGCCCCTGGTCCTGACAGTTTGGACAACGCCTTTATCAAGATGCTATACCGACTTTTTCCTGACACAGTCCTTTTATTCGTACACTCTTGTTGGAAATTAAGGCACTTCCCTCAACTCACTAAAAATGCAGATGTCGTTCTCTTTCTGAAAAAAGATAAAGATCCAACACTTGCACGTTCTTATAGGCCCATCTGTCTATTACCAGCCTTTGGGAAACTGCTGGAACGACTCATTCTTGGTCGCTTGCAATTCTTCTTGTCTTCGAACAATGTCTTGGCCCAATCGCAATTCGGCTTCATGAAAGGAAGGTCCACGAAACATGCCATTAAAGAACTGATGACTATTATCACCGATAACAAAGCTAACAATGACCATACGCTGATTATAAATCTGGACATCCAGGGGGCCTTTGACTCTCTGTGGTGGCCAGATATTTATAATATGTTGGCTGCCATGAATTGTCCGAGGGACCTCCTGGACTTGATCCGCAGTTATCTCAGTGATCGGAGAATACAAATATTGTCAGACTCTGGTACCATCCATTATGACTTAACTAAAGGATGCCCACAGGGTTCCTGTTTGGGCCCCATTTTATGGATAATCGTGGCTAACTCCATTCTTCATCAGCTAGCTAATGAACAAAATTGCAAAATCTTGGCTTATGCGGACGATTTTCTCTTAGTCATCTCAGGAAGATCCAAATTGGAATCTACAGCTCAATATTACATCGACATTTTCACCGCCTGGGCACGTTCGCACAAAATCTCCATTTCAACCTCCAAAACTCAAGGAATGGTAATAGGCGCCTTCAGACCTTTAAAGCAGAAACCTTCAATATCAATGAATGGCATCCCAATCAAAATAGTACCGCAAATAAAATATCTTGGAATCATACTGGACCATAGACTTTCATGGATACCACACTTTCGTTATCTCAAATCGAAACTTCTGCACCTCCACAATAGTATGAAACGCACAACAGCTGCCACATGGGGAATTTCCTCCAATCTCTTAAAAATATGGTACCGATCTGTCATTGAAACGATTATACTCTATGGCTCAGGAATCTGGGCACATCATTTAACAGGTCATGAGAGGAGAATTCTCCAATCCCTACAGAGGCCCTTTCTCCTACAAATCTGCCGAAGCTATCGAACAACATCCACAGCAGCATTACAGGTTTTAGCAGGAATTCCACCAATCGACCTCCTAGCTGAGAGAGAAGCCACACTCTGCCATATCCTACGACTTCGCCGAAACTCTACTTTATGGGAACAATTTTACTATGCTGATCAATATGAAACTAAGCTCTCATCTCCTCTCTGTCACCCATCGACTTTTGACCTTTCACGACAAATAAATTTGCAACATATCTCATCCACTTCTGCATTTGAAATTTATACTAACGGATCCAAAATGTCCATGGGAACAGGGAGCGGATTGTGCATTATGCAAGGCTCCACCATCCTGAGAGAGTGGCGTCGACGCCTGGGTCTGCATAATTCAATTTATCAGGCAGAGCTTATGGCAAAAAAAGGCAATAGCACTTTCCTATATGTTCTCCACTCAAACTACAATCTACAGTGACTCTATGTCCAGCCTTATGGCTATATATAATCCGGACATTCGCTACCCTTTGGTCCGTTCGATTCAAATTTCACTTCTACACCTTCCACCTGAATTACGTCCAATTCTTTCATGGATCCCAGCTCATAAGGGACATGTCGGGAATGAGCGGGCTGACACCGTGGCCAAATAAGCTGCACAAGGCACCATGCTTCCGACATCTGCCATTCCATTACCATCATCTCATTTGAAAACCATCACATTTCAACATTTACTACGGATCTGGCAACAACGCTGGTCGACTTCATGCACAGGAAGAAGAACTTTTCAATTTTTACCAAAAGTGTCACTGACTTCCTTATTACGTCTTCAGCCTGGACAGCGTTCTTGACTGGGCATGGTCCATTTCGATCTTATCTTTATCGTTTTGGCCTCCAGGACAGTGACTAGTGTGAATGCTTACAAGCTACAGGCACGCCGGATCACTATATCTTTGATTGCACTGACTTCAACTTCCATCTCAATCGTCCTGCCGGAGAACAATGGCCACTTTGGCTGAAGCATACACTCTCCCATCCTCGACTCTATGGAAAACTCCTCCCGATCATGTCCTGGTGCAATGAACGCTGTGCCTATCGCAATATTGCAGATAATCCCACTGACATTTCGCCAACTGCCTAGAAACTTATACAGCACTCCAACCTTTTGAGCTCCACTCTATACATATACTCAACATGTACATATACACTCATATTCTCTGTCTCACTCTAAATTCACATTGTCTATATTCTTTTTACTGTATCAATACAATCACATCATTGTTATTTCTCATATTTCTTTATTTCCAGTCTGTGTCTTTATGATATACTTACATATTATATTCATATCACTTGATTGTACTGTCTATATGTCGACAAATGTACTGTTTTTATCATAATTCCATAACTCCCTATTGTGTCCCTTGATATATGTGTCCAAAACTGTTGATCAAATAGAACTCTGAGTACTCTTTGACCGAGTCTATTGGACTATTACGATGACTAACACTAGAATTTTATGTGTTATTTTGTCACTCACTACTGTGTCACTTTTTCTATATGTCTAAAACTGTTCATCAAATAGAACTCTGCGTACTCCCTGACCGAGTCTATTGAACTCTCACGATGACTCTCAATAGAACTTTATGAGTTATTTGACCAAGTCTATTGTATACACCGTCCCTTCACCCTACTCATTCTAGTATATGTTCTGCAATACACAATATTATTGCATAAATTATATCTTCTATATGCTCCTATATATTCACTTATCATTTGTATTATAAAATTGTCTCCTAGTTATAATCCATCTTATTGCCAATATGTCATTTCCTGTGTAAGAGCCCAACATTATCTATCATATAGAACTTTGCGTCATATTACCAAGTCTATTGATAATGACTTAATGATCTATGATGACTTCTGATTGAACTTAGTATAAGTTGACAAGTTATCAGGACTTGTGTTCCTCTTTACTTGCTTTGGAAACATGAACTGTCCTGACTCGGAACAGGGAGCTTACTCAAGCTATGTTCAATAAATTGTGAAGTAGACAATACACACAGGAAGGGTATACGAAACCCTTTATTTTTCTATCTCTACAGAGATTTCCGGAACTTCGGAATACAGAGACCAACCCCTTGTGGTCTGAACGTAGGAATATAAAACTACTAACTAAAACTCTAACTGAAACTAACTTTGGATTAATATACAAGTGCCTAACTTTAAGATTGGCCGTTATTTAACAAAATCCATATGTAGTACAGAGAGCTGCTAAAACTACGATACGTTTGAAATTATCAAGAGGACTTAACCTCTGGCCTTGAAGGCAACCAGCAACCGAGTAACTACTATGGCAAGCTACTTGCTTCTAATAACTCCTTCCTCTCTCTTGCTTGGCAAAAAGCCACAACTTAAGTACTTGGCGTTAGCAACACAAATTTGCATAAATAAGTTAAAGCTTTTAATTCTGGCCGGAAGTAGAAAATAAGAAGTGATAGTAAAGATTTAAAATAAAATAAACGTTAGTAAAACTTAGGATCCTTACAAAGTCTATCATATGCAGGTATGCATGTACCATTTCAACTGGAACTTATGTACTCATCTCATAAGTCTATTGTTGGACACATTAACTTTTCTCCATTATTACTTTATTATTATTTTTATTATATTTTTCATTTTATTTTGTTATATTTCTATGTTACTTCATCCTTTTTCATTTTATTTGTATAGTATTGTATTGTTCTATTTATAAATTAGTATTCCAACCCATTATATGTATTGTGTATATGTACCACTTGTATATCTTATATGTATGCTCATGTTGTCACCCTAATGTCTTACTATATGTATTTCCCACCTTGCATTGAATCAAATCTATATAGCATCGCTGTATTGCATGTAACATATGTATTATATTATTTTATTGTTGTATAACTGTCTTATAATATCACACTTATATTGTCATATTAAGTTATGCATTTATATTGCATTGTATAGTACCACTGCACTGTATGTAACATATGTATTATATTCTTTTATAGTTGTATAGCTGTCTTGTATTATCATATTTATATCGCTGAATTATGTATTAACACATCATATTATTGTATACAGTTATAGCTGTTCATCATGTATGTGCTAAATTATTACTTGTAATACTCTGTGGCCTTTTGGCAAAGATGACTCCTCTGTAACATTTGTACTGTGATCTATGTAAATTTGAATTTTGAAAATAAATGCCTACCTGACCTGCCAGCCTCTCCTGAGGCTGTGGGTCGCTAGAAGTAGAATTTCCACGAGCTGAATATATTCCGCTTGGATTCCGTAGGACGGAAGTTCAGTTCGTGGCGTAATGTAATGTTTAAATTGGTGAGCAAGGACTGCGAAATTATTTCTGATAGTGACGATGACATTTCTGGATGTGATTCAGATTTCCGCATGACTTCGCAATGATTCCAACGCATATGGTCGAAATTCTGAACGACTTATTGTCAAAAGCTGAAATCGATCAAATTGATTTCAACAACGCGATGGACTAATCAAAAACTCTATTGGTTTTGAGGATAATCTTATGGAAACCATGGATATCTGAAGAATTATCCTGAAATCGATGTTATCATGATTTCATGAGAGCCGAGGTCCCAATCAAGGAAATGATCACCAAAATCAACAATTTGAAAAGTAAGTGTCAATATTTTCAGGCCGTTAACAAATCTATTGTTGATGATGTAATAGTAATTCTAAGGTTAGTAATGCTTCTGTAAATGTTGTCAATGGTATCATTAGTGTAGTTTCTAGTACTGTTTCTGATATTGGTAGCAAACCAACAGTCTCTAATTATGATACTCTGTTTTCTGATGTTAAAAATAGAGAAAATGTAGGAAAATAGGTTCAGCCTTCCAGTAGCTCTGACGATAAACAAAGGAAATCTAAATCTAAAACATCTGATGTGGACATCACATGAGTTCATTGCATGCTTATTAAGTTATACACAATTTTTGCTGCATTTCATTTAAACGTATTTCCTCGAATTTCATTATAGTTCTCATTCAATTAATTCAGTTCTCACTTCGCGGCAAAGCAAAAATACATAAAAACTCAAAATCTTTATTGCAAATTGTAAAATACAGAAAACCATAAACACCAAATACAGTTAAAACAGTTAAAAAAATTTTACAATTAAAATCAGAGTTCCTACATAAAAACCAATAATTCGGCAGCGGGCAAGAAGGCAGATATTTTTGGAGCACAAAAAGTTTAATTTTAATCCTACTCGGCAAAAAGACATTGAAGGCGCACAAATTGGCTTAATTCACTGTTCTACTGTTTCAAATGTAAACATATGGCAGTTCGTTAGGCTTAACTCGCCACTTTTAAATTGTTGATAATTATGAACTGTAGCATGCAGATTAACTAAAGGCACAAAAACATTATGCTGAACATAAGAACAACATAATACAATCACTTTTAAAGCAAAAAATATACAATTTATCAACATATAAGAATAAAAAGATTGAGCTCACTAAGCTGGGTAACAAAGAATGCAATATCCATGGAAAATTCCAAATGCTCTCATTTGGAATACCAGTTTCACGATCTGTCAATGTTAAATAATGAAGTATTTTTTAATCTTATTTTGTTCTATAACACGGTATTTATTCTAAAATCTTCCATTTTGATGACAGTAATCTACAGTTATGCACAAGTTGATAAATCATAATGATTTCGTTTTCAGAAGATTAACATTCAAAATCATTACCGCTCAAATGCTACAAGGTTTTCAATGACAACGAATGTACCTCAACCAAGCAACCAACCATATGAAACAATTTATGAATTTCGCAGCATACAGAAGCAATTTATGATTATTTACAAGCAGAAGCAATTTATGATTTTCGCAGCAGAAGCAATTTATGAATTTCGCATTTCGCAGCATTTTATGAATACGCAGAGAAGTAACAAAATTATAAAACACGCCATACGAACAGTTGTAAAATTTATTACGGTCGCTGTTGTCCATTGCATAGACCTTTAAGATAATAATTTGTGTTAATTTATCGTTTTTCATAAAATTTATCCAAGTATTTACTTAATTTTAGTATATTGTTACGTTTTTCCTTTTCTGACACCAATTGTTGCGTTATTTTCTTCGTTCACGTTCGTACGTTGTTCGTGGATTTGGAGTGAATAACGACGACACTTGATGAAGTATCGAAACACACTTTATTTAGCCAATGTTAATCAGGACAGCTCTAAAAACACTTTTTACAGTCGTCGGAGATCTGCTATAAACACGTTGGAACAATCAGTGACACAGCCTTCACACTGTCAGGCAATTACGGTGAAGACAGCTTCAATTCAAAGCACCCGAGTACAGCTCCCAACTCTGCTTGGTTGTTCTCGGAACTCCACGTACTCTCGAGACTCTCCACACGATGCACTCGACGATACAGAAGAGTATAGCTCTCGACTCAGCACAGTCTATGACGAAACTCGACGATGCACTCATTTGCGATGCACTAAAAGACTCTCTCGATGCACTCGATTACCCACTCGGCACTCGCTCAATGACTGACAATAAAAGCTCGCTAGACGAGGCACACTCACTCGATGAGAGACGCACACTGACTGCGGACCAGAGGGTTTATATAGCTTTTGGCTTGTGTTCGAGAACATTCTGGGCTAAACCGGTAAGAATTCGTTCCAGAAGGTTCTCCATCCGTCCATGGTATATCGCCAATTTTGTCACCAAATGGGCGATTTCTCGCCAAATGTGGCAACCCTGCCTTCCCTTGCCATTTTTATGGCAACTCTAAAACTGCTTTGCGGGGAAGTCATCTTTCGTAACTATATGTTTCAACATCATCTTCGTAACTATATGTTTTCGTAACTATATGTTTTATATGTACTAAAAGAAGATAAGAGAGCATTTTTGAAAAAAATGTCTATATTTCGATTCAAACATTTTTTTCTTTAATAGCTTTGACGTAACCCATTAAAAATATAATTACGTAAGAGTTTTAAGCTGACTCTCTCGCCAAGAAAGCCAAAACAGTCGAACCCGCCATCCTGTTTACCACATTTTCTGATGCTAATGCTGTCGCAAAGCGGAGGCCTTTCTGTCCATCCCAGGGAGAAATTTTCAATACTTGAGTTAAACTCTACTCGAGATGTCCCAACCATAATCGCAAGACTAAGAATGGGGCACCTGAGGGGCATGAAGATCCTGCCTTATGGCATCAAGGTATACACGGAATGTATGCACTGCTGAATACACAGTTGGACCACTCACATCTCCTGGCCTGTCCTGCCATCGCAGCTAACCTCTTGCAAATCGAAAATGACGCTATCAATATATCTGAGCTGTTAAAGACGTACAAAAGATGACTAAAGATGACCTGCTGTGATACGAAATAGCGCCTCACACCATCACACCAAGGGTTATGTCTGTATGTCTTTGTAAAACAAAGGCTGAATGGGACCGCTGGCTCCGTCCTCTCCAGACATGAACATCTGCTTCAAGAGTGAAGCGGGATTCATCGATGAACACCATACGATGCCAGTCTGATGGCAGCCATGATGATCGGCTGCGACACCACTCCAGACGAATCCGATTTTGTGGGGTCAAAGACAAACGTCTTAAAGGCCTCTGTGAGCGTAATCTTGCCTCAGACAATCGCCGTGAGATGGTGGACGGTACCACGGGAGGTATAGACGTGGCTGTAATGAGTTGCATAGTCGACAGTGATATCATTGGGGCGGTTCGGGCCTGGAGAGCTATCATCCTATCTTGCCTCGCATTTGTGATCTTTGGCCTTCCAGAGCCTTTATTTCGTCGGCAATTTTCCTGTAGCAACCATTGCTGCCAAAATCTTTGCACAGCAGTGTCTGTACGCTGCAGGTGGTGGCCTATTGCTCGGTATGACCACCCAGCTTCCCGCAACCCTACAATGCGACCACGTTCGAAGTTGTTTAGTTGTTTGTAAGGTCTTCGATATCATCGTAATGGCATCTTTACTTGTTTCTTTACGGTATTACAATGGCAGCAACAAAAAGGATAAATTTTCCATCTCTCTTACTGGTTTCATACTTTGTAAATTGCGTACTAGAAATGCGCGCTATGATCGCAATTGCTGTTCATTTGCCTTGAAACTTTGATCATTTGCATGTTCGATCAAGATGTTTTTGCGTACGATCGTCACGATCGCAAAAGTCCTTCTTAGTGCTTCGATTTGTTTGCAAAAGAGTGTAGTGTTCCTCCCTTCTATCGATTAACTAAGCGTAGAGGAACCTAGTGAACAGCTAAGCGAATAATCGCTTAAGTTCAGTAACAGAAAGGTAAACTCAAGAAGAGTTAATTGTCCTTTATTGCTCAAACTAAAGGTGTGCAGACGGTCCCTTTCTCAGGACGTACAACAAAGCCTCCAATTGGGCTTAAACTCAAAAAATATAAGAACTTAGAGAAACTCATGCTCCATCATGAAAATGCATCTTCTCATTCAGCAAGATTGACAGTTGAGTTCCTAAAAACACATTAAAGTGATAGAACATCCACCCTATTCAGCCGATCTAGATGTGTGTGACTTTTTGCTATTTGTAATCTAAAAAAGAACTTATGTCGACGTCGTTTTTTCATTCTGATGATGAGAGCGATGAGGCTATAAATGCATTTTATGCATCGATTCAAAAAAATAAATAAATAAATAGCTTGAGACATTTAATCTTTGGAAAATTCGCCTACAGAAGTGCATTGATGCTTGAGAAGACTACTTTGAACACCCCTAAAATTTCGTAAGTACAACTTTAAAAACTTATGCGTATTTCAAAAATTTCAGAGTAACCCTTGTAACTTCTTATATTTATTTATGTGGTTTTTATAGCTCATACTTCCAAAGAAGACGGTAGGATTTCCAGAGAACTAAAAGGTGTAGATATATTCATGACTTTTAAAAACCTCCTTACAAATTTGATACTGCCACTAAAATTAGTTTCAATAACAAAAGATGGAGCAGAAGCAACGATAGGCGATATAAATAATTTATAACTCTATGCCAAAATGATGTTAAATTCCCAAATTCTTTGAGTTAGCGCTGCATTATTCAACAAATGCTAGCCAGCAAACGCTAAAAGACAAAAGAAATAATGAATACAGCATTCGAAATCGTTAATTTCACTCAAGGAAGCTTCTTCATATGGCATCTCTTCCACCTGCTACTTTAGGAAGGACAACCAGAATTATTATTACGCACCGATAGAAGGTGACTAAATGGAATTCAATTTCTGTCACCCCCCCCCCAAAAAAAAATTCCTCGAAGAGTAAGATAAAAGATTTGCAAATTCAAATGATGAAACTTGATTCACTGATTTAGCGCTTTGTACACATTTTACATCAAATTTAAGTGAATTTTTTAAGATGTAAGAAAAAAACAAAACAATATTTGAATCAGATGATGCAAAAAAGGACTGTGCGACAAAAGTAAATTTTATAGAAGCAACAAAAAATTACCCCATTTCTCACAAGGATGTCAACAACAAAAAATTATGAAACCGAGGTAATACGAATCCATACAATTCAGCGATTTTCAAATGTCTTCCGACATTCTTATGAGGAATAGTATAGTTTTTTGTTGCTCCTGTAAAACGTGGCTTTAGCCACATAGTTATTTATACACTACCCTCCAAAAGTTAAGGAACAGCACGTTTTTAGTGTCTAATTTGAGAATGAAGCGACACAGAAACCAGAAATTTCGAGGACATGTTCACTAAACAGTTCTTTAATGAATGCGACATAAAATGTTTCTGAAATTCAACACAAACATGAATTACAACAAAAAAATTGCACTCTCGGCAGAGCAATCTAGTCTTGGAGAACAGTATAGCAGAGTTTTTTTTTTAGGAAAAATGGGTTATAAAAAAGAATGTCCACCTCTAGCTCTAATCCATTGGCGACAGCGACGTTCCATGCTGTCAATTAAGTTGTAGATCAGTGAAACGGGAAGCAACGACCAGATACGGAGTAATCCTTGTTCAAGCTCATCTAACGGCCTTGGAGGAGAATTTAAAGCATCAACCTTTCTCCCAAGGTAGTTCCAAAGATGCTATATCGGATTCAGGTTTGAGGATTGAGTTGGCCATTTCATGAGTTCCATACTGTGACCATCAAGATATTCTTCAGAAACCCTAGTTCGGTGCGGTCGCGCCTTGTCGTCCATCAAAAGAAATCCAGGACCAGTAGCAGTGGTATATGGGCGGACATATTGATCAAGGATATCGTCTCGACATCTCACACCGGTCAACGTTCCTCCACGAAACATATGCAGGTCAGTGTGACCGCCGAGAGAGATTTCAGCACAAACTATTATTCCACCATCTCTGTAAATGTGTCTTTCCACAATGTGGGATTGGTTGTAACTGGTGCGTTGTTCCCTGCAGATCAATTGACTACCTTAATCACTCTTCATTGTGAACTTGGACTCGTCTGGGAAGAGAACAGACACCCATTGTTGACTGGTCCAGGAGACGTGTTCTTGCCCAACGAAAGGGGCACCTCTGTGTCCTCGGGTCAAGGATCCGCAAACATCTGGTATTCTTGCATACAGATCTGTGTTGTGTAGGAGTTTGCGCTCTGTAGTAGCTGAGATTCTTGTTCCTGTTGCCACTAAATGATCTGCCATCATCTGAGGCACATTCATGTTATTTCTCCTTAGGGGCGAAAGAGCTAAATAACGGTCTCCCACAGGTGTTATAACTCAAGGTCTGCCTGGAACATGTTTTCTAATCACAAAATCCTCGAATTCAAACTGATTCTATAGTCAGTGGACCACACTACTAGAGGCATTGAGATGTCTAGCAGCATCAGCTTGTGATATCCCCATTTCCACCCATCCGATCGCCCGCCACCTTAAAGAACTTATATCCACCTTATAAATGCATAATATAGGATTTTTAACTATTTATAATAAGATTCATGTAAAATCTAATAGTATTTAATAACTTTAAATTTTATATTCTTTATTTAATTTCATTTCATAATTTTCTTAAACTTTTACACAAAGAAAATCCTGAGTATGAAAGGAAAACTTTTATTTATAAAAGTACTTTTAAATAAAACAGAAATAAAATTAATAACTGTAAATAATAACTGATTAAACATTGATTGAATCTTCATAAAATGTTCTAAAGTCTACAGTAGAGTAAGAGAGTTGAGAATGGGCAGTTTAAAAACACTAATAACAAACCTTATGATGCGCAATTGCAACACATAACAGGCGATTATGCTTCGTGGCTTAAAATTACTGTTCTAATTTAATTTTCAATTCTTAATTATTGATTATAATTAAGATTTTGTTTAATTTCTTAATTAAACAAATTCCAATTCTCAATTATTGATTATAATTAAGATTTTGTTTTTTGATGTAATTAATGTAATTAATCTAGATTAAGTGTCGACGAAACTACTGTAAGAGTTTTACTTCATAAAATTTTCTGTGTGAAGAATTAAAAAATTAAAACTGTAAAAAAAAGGATAATACAGAAATAACTTATAATATTTAAGCTACTTTATAACATATAAACTTGTTATCTAAAATAATACATAAACAAAAGTTTCACTGATAACTAAATTAAACTCAAGAAAAGTGTTTAAATTGCTTATAGCTATTCTGTTTGCATAAATGTTAATTTAAAATAGAATTCATTGTCAATATGTTTAAGTTTTCAGATGCTATGAAATCCCGATTAAATGGGTCACAAATTAGCTAAGCCGTCTAAAAAAAGTTAGATGTTTAACATAGAATGATACAAAAATTATTTTCACAAACTATTACTATAAAACTTTCAACCAAAATAAATAAAATCTGTAACAGTAAATAAATTGCTATGATGCTATGTGCATCATAGGATTTGTTAAGGTATTTTATGCTGTAGCTCAGGGGTGGGCAGACTTTTCCAGGGTACAGGCTACTTCTAATACAAGGTTTTGAGGTCCACCCAGTGGGCGTAGGTGTGGTAAGCTAAACAATTGATCTTTTAAATTGTTTCATTTATGTACTTTGATCTTCTAATGAGTAATACATATTACTTTATATGTATTTTATGTATAGTTATATAATTCAAGCACAGTTATGGATTACTATATGTAACGGTAGCACAATACTAATACATGGCTAATGTAATCAATATGTAATATCTATAAATATGTATCAATATGTAATATCTATAAATATGTATCAATATGTAATATCTATAAATATGTATCAATATGTAATATCTATGTACATGTTTGTAATTAAATATCAACAATATAACACTTCCCAGTGGCCATGCACTAGGCTGTGAGTCTCGGCGATCAAGGCGAGGACCTGTGTGATTCCTTCCGATTTCACAAGGCGGTATCTCTAGAGAATGGTGGACGTGGCGCTAAACCGATTAATCACAATGGTAGAGGAACGTGCTCACGTCCACCATCATTCACTCAAACAAATATATACAGTGGTGGCCAAAATTGTGGACACTTTTGGAAATTTTTATGTTTTTGAACTTATGCTTATAGAAAACGTTAGTTTCACAAAATGCAAACTTGTATATATCATTTTAAAGAGAATTTATTACTGAATCCAATACAAAACACAAAATTCAATTATTTGCAATACAAAAAAAGTTAAATGATAATAGTTATCGATATACATTAGATAGTGATGATTGCAGTCAGTTATCAGTACTTAGTAGGGTACCCTTTATTTTTTATTACAGCTTCACATCGACGTTTCATTGAGCTGACAAGAGTTTTAAGCTCTTCTTTCGTTATTACATGATGCCAGGAAACAATTATAGCCTCAATTAGTTCCCTTTTATTTATGGGCGCATCATTCAGACAAGAGTTTTCAAACGGTGCCACAAATTTTGGATAGGATTGAGGTCAGGACTGTTTCCTGGCCATGACAACAATTTAACGCTCTTTGTACGAAACCCCTCTTTTGATATTTTGTTTGTGTGGCAAGGAGCAGAATCCTGCTGAAAAATAAACGAAGCATTGTTGGGAAAGAGATCTCTGATGGAAGGTAGAAGTTTTGGTTCTAGAATAGTGTCAATGTATTTTCTGGCATTCAGTGTCCCATCGATGACATGAAGGCGACCAATACCATCTGCTGACATGCATGACCAAATCATAACACTAACTGGGTTCTTCACAGTTGCTTGAATGCAGTCAGGATGTAGCTCTTCTCCTATTCTATGTCTTACATATTTTCGCCCATCACTACCGAATAACGATATCTTAGTTTCATCACTCCATATAACTTGTGACCACTGATCATCTGTCCAATTAATGTGTTCCTTTGCCCACTGTAGTCTTTTTCTTCGTTGCTGAAAATTAAGATAAGGCTTTTTTCGTGGAATTCTACCTCTCAGTCCAACATCTGTTAATCTTCTCCTGATTGTTCTTGAACTGACAGAAACAACAGCATCATTCAGATCACTTCTGATGGCCGCTGATGACATTTTTCTATCTTGGAGACATAGTCTTTTTATTCTTCTGTCATCAATAGGTGTGGTGCACCTTTCTCGGCCTTTTCCTTTTTTTTTTTTTTTTTTTCATTGAATTTGTCTCCTGATACCATAACTTTCGGACTCCAGATGTAGTCACTGAACCATCCGCCCGTCTTGCAATTTCAGCATAGGAAAGACCACTGTCTCGTAACACAATAATATTACATCTCTTTCTAGGTGTCCAATCTACTCTTTTATTTGATGTGATTTCTTCTTGACTAAATATTTAAAAGTTTTTACAAAAATTCCTACTTGTAACTGCAGTGTATAAGAAACAGGTCCTCCTTCTACAGAACAAAGCAAAATAATGAATTGTTTCAAGTGTAAACATGATGTCAGCTTCTACTGGCAGTTACTAACATTTGATTGGTTCTCAGAACAAGAACAGTGATTGGCCAGGAAAGCTAGACATTACAAACCACTTCATAACTGTGTTTTTTATTTATATTAAAGTACATATAACTTTTTTGTATTGGAAATAATTGAATTTTGTGTCTTGTATTGAATTCAGTAATAAATTCTCTTTAAAATGATATATACAAGTTTGCATTTTGCGAAACGTAACGTTTTCTATAAGCATGCAAAGTTCAAAAACATAAAAATTTCCAAAAGTGTCCACAATTTTGGCCACCACTGTATATAAGAGATATATAATTTATATCTTCAGTTATTTCTTCCTCATCAACACTGCCAAATGGGTAACAGATGAATGTAAGAATTGGTTCTAGTCAAGTAAATTCTTGAAAATGTCTCTCAAATTCGGAGTGAAGTTTTATTATTTCATAATAATATTTCTCTTTGTTTAATATACCTCCGTTTTCAAACAACTCGTTGGAAATATTTTTGAAATTTTTTAGTTCATTCTTCATCAACTGGGAAGATATTAGCTTTAACTTGTATTTGAAAATACTATTAACAAATTCAATCAATTCTACTACTGTTTGACTTTTTTTCCTTATAATTATAAGTTTAATTTATTAAGATAGTTTGTGATATCAACAACAAAAGCTAAATCCATCAACCAAACGTCATCACTAAGTTTAACGTATGCTTTATCATTTGATTCTAAAAAATCTTTTACCTTATAATAGGTCTAAATCCTTGTAAATACATACTAGAGACTTTGTAGAGACATTAGGATTTTTGGAAGCCGGAGAAATGAAAAATTAGCAACCGCCTTCGCCGGGAATCGAACCATGGACCTCTGGAACTGGCCCAGCGTGCAGAATCACTACACCACGAAGGCACGCCAAGAAGGTGGGAGAAATACTTTACATACTCCCCCTTTTAAAGGGTGACTGGAGTTTTTAGAGGACCAAATCAACAAATCCTGGGTGCGGAGAATCATCATCCACAACCCTCTTAGTTCGGGCGCCATTGTAAAGACATTAGGTATTTTTTGGAAGCAGGCAGGATGAAAAATTAGCAAACGCCTTCACCGGGAATCGAACCACGGACCTCTGGAATACCGGCCCAATGTGCAGAACCACTACACCATGAAGGCACACTATGAAAGCAGGAGAAATACTTTATAACTTAAAGAACGAACATCTGCATGATATAACAATTCTCCCGTAATTAGATTCGTTTTGTTGTAGTTGGGCCCGAAACATTCTTCTTCCTCAGAATTGAGTTTACAGTTTTCATGCAGATTCACATGACATGGCGCATATTTAGAATTTTACAACAGAAGGCTTGTTGGTGAATAATGCAGTAATAAGAAAGGAAATGCGGTAAGTCATCGTGTCTGATACATACAGACAAAAATCCATTGACTGTGCTAGTCATTCATGGAGCTGCATCAGTTGTCATCGATACAACTTGAAATTTTTTTCTCCTCTCTGAATTTTTAAGGCACAGTAAACATCTTTACCTCGTGTTTTCTTCTTTAGAAAGAATATTGTTAATAATTCTTCTTTTACACTCATATCCTTAAAAACCATTCTTATAAAAATGCAAAGTCAAGAAATATCATCCATGTCCAAAAATTCGTCAAATTGCAGGGAAAAGCAAATAACAGTTAGTTATACCTTACGGTCAGGTAAATCAGCCAGATCAGAATTCATCATTTCTGTATGGCACGCGACAGTTCTACGCGAAAGTTTTACATCTTTAATTGCTGAAATAACTTCATTTTTGTTCTTGAATGAATGAAATAATTAATCGCTGTCTTCCAGAAACGTTTCTCCCTCTGCGAAAGGTTTCTTATGTTTTGTTAACACATTATTCACACGAAAAGACGCAACTGATGCAGCCTTAGATAGAGTAGTGAGGTTAATAAAATAAATTATTGTTGTCCTCGATTAACTGCGATTTAAATTCTTTTAATTTTTGCTTAAGCAATTTGCTTTTTAATCGAAAATCTGTATTAAAGCTTCCATGCATGCTTTTGAAATGCCTTTCATTGTTCCTTTTTTTTTTTTTTTTTTTTTTTGGAAGTGCCACTTTTGCATGACATATATAACACACACATTATCCATTCACCATTTAAAGAAAAACTGTTCTTCCCATTCTGTATTAAAATTGTATGTTTTCCTTTTCTTAACATTTGTTTTCGACATTGTGCCCCTCTTTTAAAATATGACAGATTAGTATTTTTACGATAAAAACACAAGTAACACAAAATTGTCAAGTTGAATATTTAATCGCCTGCTAGACTATGAAGCATGGACGTATTCAATGCAATGAGCACAAAGATGTTATCACACATGGCAACAGTCTCTGCTAGACGGGACTTTTCTGAGAAACGAAGTTCTGGTAGCACTGGCTTAAACGAAAGGATTCCTAGAAAAAGAAAAGAAAAAAAAAAAAAAGAGCCCCGCTGGAAGCGAAGTCGCGCCTAGTTGCGGAAACTATGTAGCGGCTGTGTGGGTGTATTTCAAACCTCAACGAAAATGTCTTGGCTGGAGCTCTGTCCTGGGTAGAGATCAACCAATCAGATGAAAGTTCTGCTTCTGAAGGATCATGTGATCCTAATCTGCCGATAATCGATTACTGTTTGGCGTTCAAGTCTTTGTAGTAAGTGAAAATGGTAACCTAGCTATGTGTCACTTTTAACGTCAAGTCTCGCGTAATGTGATTGGGAAACGCGAACCGATGAATTTGTAACTGATATATGTACTTAAACGTCATCGTGCACTTCCAATGAAGGTGCATCTGTTGTCTACGCATTCACTGAATCATTTATTTAAGTAAACACAGCCACATCAACTGTAAAAAGCCGTTTTTCCAGTCTAGCTGGCATCAGTGTTCCCTAAACATGTTTCTTTTAATTTGCGTGTCTTAGGTCTTAGTAAAGGCGATTACCCAAAATGTCTTGTGATCGATTGGAATTGACTTTATGCCCACTGAACAAGTCACAAATCTGCTATTCAGTCTACAATTCTACTTTTAGACTCGCTCCCGCTAATGCTACTTTTTTTTTTCTTTTCAGCATTATCGTTAACAATCTATTCTTTACACAAACTACAGTACAAAGTCCGTAATAAGAACTCGTCGGGACTTCGGCGATTCCGGATTATAGATCATCAATTTAAATCTGGTAAGATGGCATGCAGAGAAATTATACAAATAAAAATATGAAACCGTAATTTATGAAATAAAGAGCAATTATGATCTAATTGGGTATCAAAATTTACAAAATAAAAGCTTAATATTTATTTGTTTACTTTATTAAACATTTTTTCAACGCAAGTTGTTTAAGTTGCTTCGTTTTTTGTGCTAATACTTTCTCTTAATTCTATAAACAGACATAATTTCTTGTTCAGTTATAAAGTTCCACTGTTCAAGTCCTGTAATTGCTGTGTCGAGAATACCAACTTGTCAATCGAAATTTTTCGTTTTCAATAACCTCTGTTACTTTCTTCACTATCGGAAGCGGTGTTTTCTGGATCTAGAACCATACTACGTATTTCACCGCCCGTTAATTTATTGCCGATTGGGGATTGTCGTCGCAATGAAAAACTTCTGTTATATCATCTTCATTTATTACCGCTTCTCCACAAAATCCAATAACTGGAAAATTTCACCTTTAGTTTGCAATGTCCGAAAAAACCTTCAAATTCGCGGCTATCATCTTCATCGTCCTCACCATGAAATATGGTAGTTGGCCGTAAATTATGCCAAGCATTTTTTAACGTATCTGGAAACACAACCTCCAAACGCACATGCGTACAGCATATTAAAAAAAAGTTTGTCGCTTTGAGGTCCGGATTATGGAATTTTTACTGTACTAATACAAAATCAACAAAGAACTACCAATACAATGTGAAGTGTTGGCATATATTTTTTCAGTCTTTTCTCAGTTCATCAAATTACTGCTCAGTTTTCTTAGTTAAATGAATTTAATTTAGCAATTTTGTCTTTTTACTACCAATTTTTTGTTTTTTAGCTTTATTTATTTATTAAATATCCCTTTCTTTGCAATTTCAGAACATAAAATTCAACATCAAAATCAAGAAGTATTTAAAAACAGCATATGTTAAGAATTACCGATAGTGTGAAGTGTTGCGATACATTTTTTTTTTTCAATTAGCTATATTGCATCTTTTAAAAACTAAAGTTTGGTGCAGCCAGACACTTAAAATAGTTATCATAAAAAAGAAAAAATATTTAATAATTTCAATGAGTTTGGCTAGTGTAATTTCATAAAAATATTTAACATCTCATGATTTTACTGCATTATTTAAATCAATCATATTAAAGAGCAGAAAAAATAATTTTAAGAACTGTGTTCATTGCTTAGTTTGGTACTCAATAACCTTTCAGATTGAAAATTACATACCTTAGGTTTTACTGAAAGCCAACATGCTGGTATAAAAGTGTTTTATTTCTGACATTGGCATTGCTTTCGAATAGCAGTTTGCAAATTAAAATTGAAAGATAAAAAAGGTGCATTTTTTCGAATGGCAACAGTCTCACACAAAGAGATAAAATGTTTCAATTTTAACAGTGTTACCAATACTCACTTTTAAAGCACTGAGGTTGTGTATAAAAAATTAATTAAATTTGTACAAAATATGAAATAAATTCAAAATTTGGCCTTTCAGATGCCAGATGTTTGGTTAGAGGTCTATGTGTATGTAAAATTTAATGGCTCTATGAGCTGTTGTTTTTACAGTGTGAGAAACATACATACATAGATTTTTCATTATTTAATTATTTTTAAATAATACCTAGTAATAACATTAGGTGGCAACAACTTGAAAGCAATTTAAACAAAATGTGAGTTGAGACTAATAGCACCTCCAGTGCTAAATAGAGAAATTGAAAAATGTATGGGATAGCAGCAGTATCAGCAAATGATGAACTGCTAAAATGTTTTGCAGTTGATTTGTTACATTAGTTTGTATACAGTGATGACTAAAGTTTTCTTATAAGTATTATTCTTTAATGCCATTTATAACTTAATTTTTAGATTTTGAATGATTTTATTTTCCTTTTGTTTTGAATATTGCTTTAATTAATGACAATAGATAATAACTAGAGATATATACAGAAGGGGGGGGGGAAATTCTTCATATAATGGAGATGATTTCATTTATCTAATCATGGAAAGGCAAAATATGGCTATCTGAGAAAGGATTCCTTAAGGACTTATTAAATGAAACTGGCTTGTATACCTATGTTACAAATGGGAATGACCAAGTAAACGCCACTGCAGCTAGCCAATTCACCTAGAATTATATGCAGATAAGTTATGCAACCATGTTCAGACATTACTGCTCAGCTACTGAAGGATCTCATATTATGGAGAATACATTATGGTTATGGTAATTAAATTCGTTAAAGCTGCTGATAATATTTTTCAATTAATTATAATATAGATTATTCCTTTCACCTAAATTTCCCTCCAATTAACAATGATTTAATTATTCATGAACACCATTGCCAGTTTTATTCAACAATTTTAATTTTTCTATTATGTTTAAAAAAGCTAACTAATAATTTTCATCCAAAATAACAAGAAATTTGTAAATTAAATAAACAATTAAGAGATCAAAGGTATGTCGGTTTATTTCAGGCTTGGAGAATTAGAAAGTTAATTCTCTAAGAATTTGTTGCTAAATTAGATAGTTAAGAGTAGGAAAGTAAATTGCTTTGGGCATATCAGTGAAAAAGAGTAAAAATGTATACAAAATTACCATTCTTCTCTTATTAATTGTTACTTCTAGGTTGAAATCAACAAAAGTCAAAATGCAACTGATTTTCAAATTTGGTTCGAAGTGTTTAGTCGAAAGATACCAAAGATGTGCATTCAGTGATTTTATACATATATTAAAAAAAAAGAGACAACACACAAAGTAGTAGTTTTGCTGACAGCTCAGGACGTTTAATAAAATATGTACAACCATTTTTGTAGAAAAATGCATTTCAAAGATCATTCTGTACAGCCTCTTCAGGTAATGACTTCTACCCCTGAGATGCTACAATTAATTTGAAATGACATACAAACCAAATCTTACAATTTGAGCTTTATCACATACATACAATACATACATACATACATATTCTCAAAGTGATGCCCTTGCTTATTTCATTATTTTTGGAACCATATAAGAAGCATGAGGATGGCATCACCATCTGCTGCTTAAACTGAAAGACGGTTAACTGGCACCACAGATGATTATTAACAACATTGGTGATTTATCCTCCAAGTTTCACTCAACTACATCACAGTCAGAATGTGCTTTACGTAAAATATACATTTATCTTTTTATATATAGATATATATATATAGCTATATATATATCGATTGGTGTCATATATATATATATATTAGTAGTACAAGAGACTGTAAAAGACTTCTAAGACTTTTACACAACCAATTTTAATCAGCTTTTTTTTTTTTTTAACTAAGGAACATCATCTCCTAAAAACAGCTGCTCTCTGACAAGTCTTAGAAATGAGAAAAATAAGCTTAAAATTAAACTTTAAATTTTTAAATACATCAAAAGCATTAGTTAAAAAAATTTTATGAAATTTTGAAATATAAAATATTTACTGTTAATAAAAAAATATACTGAAATCAAATGTAAAGTACTTAGATGAAATTGCACAGTCTCTTGAAAATAATCTTATACTGAACTAAAATAGTACACAGATATTCTCTCTAACTGATAATAACTTGAATTTTTAGTTAAACTAAAAAATTCAAAATGACTTAATACAGAAATTCATATCCATAATAAAAAACCAAACATTTGTAATACACAAATATTAAAAAAGTTTCTTTTTTTATAAAATTCATTTTTGTTGAGTGTAAATTTTGTTTAGTTATAAAAACTTTAGAAACTTCTTAAATTAATGGCAAATTCTTTTACACTACCAATTTTAATGCATGTAAAAATTGCATTAAGCCATTAGGCACTTTATAGAAAACATGACAATGTATATACAAATAATTTTTCTTTATTTTACAGAATGGAAAATGAGGGGAAGGGAGAAGTCTTGGAAATTACTATTATTTCTGCTTGAAACACAACGGCATCACTCATCCAATAAAGTTGCCAAAACATCTACAATAATTTACTCAAAGGCAAATAGTCAAGCTGCCTGCTTCACAACACTATTTTAATACAGGTCAGTGCTTGCTGTATGATAAAATTTGAATAATTAGGTCTAGTCTGATAATTACAATTAATTCCATAACAGTCTGATAAGCATTTCTGGCACACTTCTTTAAAATAAATAAACATAATACATAACAAACAATTCCTGATGACCCCTACCCTTTTTTTAACTTTTCAGATCCTAAAAACATTTATATACTTAGTATGTCGGACACCGAAATGAAATCTTTTATTTCTTTTTGAAGAGAAGAAAACACAAAGTGCTTTAAAACAAGAGGCTCTCAACCTTTTTGCCTCAAGCACTACTTTTACCACTGCTAGACAATCTCCCTGTCCTTTCCAAAAGTTGGAAAATACATATACATTTACTTAAATTTAGCTTATTTTTTTATGTGTTTTATAAATCAAACACGCATAGAAAAATGTTAATAAAATATCAAAACTTGAATAAAACTAATTACTTATATCCATAAACTTAAAAAAAAAAAAAAAAAAAAAAAACCCGGTAAATAAAAAGCTTATCACATTTGCCCCTGAAATTATGAAATCCCCCACCTGGTTGAGAAATCCTGTTTACACATTTCAAGTTTAGCAATTAAAACAGCTAATTATTTAGATTCGGCAAGTTAATTAAAGAAAAGTCATTACACATTACATAAGCAAAGCTCAAAAAAATATTTTAAGTTTAGAATTTAAAAAAAACTCAGCTGAATTGACATGAATGTTTTAATTTGAAATGAACACATAAATCTACTATTGTAACAGAACTATTTTAACTGCTACCGAACTATTTTATTGAATGCCATCTAGTGGCGAAGAGGAAAAACAGCAGTCGACCTCCAGCCGCGATGATGATAGGTTACCATGTACTAGATATCCCTGTAATTCTAATGTTTGATGTTCCATTTGGTATACATTTCATTTTTATGTACATATATTTTTTGTTTGTAACCGTTCCTGCGTGCTCTGTAAATAAATCCTTTTAGAGCTAGCCGGCATTTTAGTGTCTATTGAAGAACGGGGCTACATCACACTATTTCAAAAAATTTATGGGCAATTTTTTTATTTTTTAACATAAATATTTCCTCAAATAATTAATACATATCCTCCCCACAAAATACAAAGTTTTATTCATATTTATACTGCAGAATTAATATAACAATTTCAATGGCTTTTCATTTTATTAGCATAAATGTTCTTTTTAATTAGCAAGTCTCCCTCCAAAAAATATTTAAAAGATGTTTTATCCATGTTTACACTACAGAATTAATATAACAATTTCAGTATTATCATAATTTGTTTTTCTACATAAATGTTGGAGGCCATAACAAATGATCCATAAAATTTTACCATCTATGCTCAAGTAACAATTTTACACATCACTATAGGAACTAATATCACTTGACATTGTACACAACAATATACAATTATGGCTATGTGGAAACTCCCAAGATTAAATAAAATTTAAAGTTATTTAATTATGTGTTGAAAACTAAAAATAAAGCCACCATTTATTGTTTAGCTGATTCACCATTCTGCAAAAACTTGAAAAAAACTGAACAGCATTTCATACAAAATTCTTCAATAACTTTTAGAAATTTTTCAATACTATTCAAATAGATAGTTTTTATTAGCTGTAATAAATATGCCTAAAAATAAGTCATTTAATATATGCAAATGTAACTTAGCATCACAGTATTTATTCATAAAAATGAACTTAAAAAGCCTGTGACAGAGATTAAACTTGAGCAAGACTTTTTTTTTTTTTAACATGCAGGAATTGTCAGTTACAGTTTTGAAATTTGTCAAATTTTGATTTCAAGCAACTTACTGCAAACACTGACCATAACCATATTTTAATGCTAAATGAGACCAATAAACATTAGCCCCATCATTATTTTACAAAATGCATCCCATAAAATTCTGTATTGCATAGCTATACACGGATTTCTTTTTTAACCAAACAACTTGCATAAAATATTTGCATAGTAATGGCTACTTTTAATAGATGGAAAAAAAATTTCAGAAATTAATGAAGCTGAACATCACTATTTATATTAAAACTGCTGTACTGATTGTATGAATGTTACAGCTATTCAAATTTAAATGGCACTTTCTTATTAAAACCATACATAAAATTAATGATAATTTGGAAATAAGATTACAGATTATTTAGCAATCAATAAGCTCAAAAAATCATATTCTACCACATTCACAATACTTGCTGTAATAACAATATGGAATGTATTTTCACGGATAACTAAAAAGTTAATTTTATAAACTTATGAGGAACACAAAAGTGTATATATTCTTTTCTTTTTTAAGGGGAAGGGATAAACTGCAATTAGATGATTTCTCAAATGAAAACATATTTTTTATTCATTGGAATGAGAAAAGTTCATTTTGCATTCATATTAAGCTATTCGGGATATATATAATCTTCAATTCATCAAAAGAAATAACGGCCTTAATTAACATTTGGTTTTTACATTTCAAGCAGTAAATAATTTTCTAAAAACTGTAAGCCTGTTAAAATCTACATTTGCATACAAATATATATATATTTATATTGCTTACGTCAAAAATAATAAAATTATTATTAAATGATTCATTTCAGTTCGTTTGTTCATACATCACAGAAAAATCACAAATGAAAATTTCACATGCATATTAAATATGTAAACAACATGAACTATTTGAAAAAGGAAACTATCGCCAACTTCAAAACACGTAATTTCATCTCTGATACATAAAATTAAAAGAAAAAAAAAATAATGTTAGAAGGGAATCCTAAACATTCTAAGCAGACAAATATGTACTAATGTTTAAAAAAAAAAAAAAAAAAAAAAAACACTTTGCATAGGATAAAAATGAGCAAGATTAAGTACTTTTAGTTTTGAGCAATTAATTACATTATAATCAACAGAAAGACAAGCAATTACCTCCACATATTTCTCTTTTCCCTTTGTACTACACATTGGCAAACAACTCTTAATGAAATATTTAAACATTTATAGCATCAAATAATATCTTTTAAATTACAAAATAAATAAATTTTTAAACATTTCAAAAATACAATTATGAACAGGAAAGAAACTGAGTTATTCTACTTATAACCTTAAAAACATTTATAGATTGACTTTCAATATTGCTCATTATAAGTGATATTTAAATTATTGCTAAACAGCCCTAAGTTCAGATTTCACTTTTCAATGACAACTATTAAGGGTAATTATGAACTTTTATATCACAAACTATACATGAGAATGAAATTAATATAACTTTATATAACAGGCAAATCCAACAATGACAATAAATAAGTGCACAGTGATGTTGGGCAGGCAGCTTATAGAAATGACAATGGAACCACCTATCTCATAGTAATATACTACGTACCGCTTCATCCAAAACCTCATCTGATTCACCTCTAGTTACGCCCATTTCTGCATCTATATTCCCGCCATAGTCTGTGATGTGCGCATTATGGCTCTGCTTGTTTAAGTGCAAAAATTCAACATCATCAGCACCGAAATAGGAACGACGGGTGTTTTCGGCATGCGTTCCTGTAATACTTTTAATGGCACTCTGAACTTGTTCATTGTTTGAACAGTTGCTTGCAGACTGTGCTGCAATATCTGTATACCTTTTCTGATGTTTAGGAATACGATACCCTATATAACTCATGCCTGATACTGCAGAATCATCATCATTTTGAATGCCATTTGGAATACCATGCTGACTCCCTTCTAAATGATCTTCAAGTCCATCTAAACCAGATAAATCTAAATCTGATGGATTACCATGATCACTCATAATGGTGTCAGCATTCACATCTGATTCATTTGGCGGGTGATGGACGTAATCATCTGCCCACGCTGGACAACCCAACATATCAAAGTCATATTTTACTTCACAATTAGTTCTTATATTACTATTATATAACAAATTTGAATTACATGATTCTTCTGTCCTTGCCACAGGTGGCTCAAAGTCTGCCAAATCATTTGTCCCACTTGGAGGCTCAAAATCAACCGTTTCTATATCATCATCAATCTCCATGGGAGATATATTTAACATTTTAGCCATCATATCAACATCTAACCTATTATCACTGTGAAATGAATCACGAGTCAAAGGGGCATGAAGGTACTTGTGATTAGTTTTCAAGTCATTATCTTTATCACTGTGTTTTGAACTCACTAATTTATTGTGTGTACCATCATGACTCCAATCACATCCCACTGTTTCTGGTTTAACACACATATTGTTAAATTTAAATCGTTTTCTAGTTAATGGTTCCTCCAAATCCCTTTCTGAAAGTTTTTCAGGCTTTATCACTATCCTTTTTAATGTTGGAGGGCTACGTTCACAATTGTAATCATTTTGCGGCACCATAATGTCTGCACAACTATCAATCACAGGAGCTTCTAAATTGTCATCTTCTTTATACAAAAGATCACTGTCTTCTGGTACATGAGGATCACTAGATTCTTTTTCAGTATTTTCTTCAGAATCTGTTTCTGCTTCTTCTTTAACTACTGCCTGGTGATTTGATGATGTAGATGGAGAACTACACGAAGAATGCAATTTCTTTAACCAGCTTTGAGGTGGTGGAGGAAGATCTAAAACTGCAATAATACATGTAAGTTTGTGTGTGTGTGTATATATATATATATTAATAAAACATACTACTACTTAATTTTAATTATGAGCATTAAAAAAATTTAAAATAAATTTCAAACTATTATCAGAGATCTTAAAAAGCATATGAAATATTAAAATATCACAGTAACAGCATACGATTCTTAATTCCAATGATCCGATTACCTCAAAGCCAATGGTTGTGCAGATTAGTTGAATTTCATGTACGGGTCATCTTTGAATTTTGTTTAAGTTTCCTTTTCCTAATTTTTATATGCATCTGGATTGGTAAATAACTAAAATGCACTTACACCTTAAGAATTTTTTATTAAGATTTATTGAATATGAAACTGTTTCATAAAAAGGAAATTACATCATACAAAGAAAAATTGTTGCAGAGGCAGACAATTTTTTTTTAACGCGGACTACCACACATCAAGTCTACAAGTCAGCAAGAAATGCATTCATTTCCTGGCTGGCACACTAGCATGCCAAAGCGTTTTCTCGTTCACTCTCGGCTTGCCACATGTCTTAACAATCATATCCTGGTTTGAATATCTTTGTTCGAGTGTCCTAGAATGTTTTAAAAGACCACTAGATGGCATCCTATGTCCATTACTTTTGAACTGAACACAGTTTTAGGATCCTGACCCTTAATTTGATCACATTCTGCATAACATTGGTGTCAGCTGTTGTGGGAGATCATAATGTAAACAAATCGGTTCTTTAACTTGCCTCGTCTGATATCCTTTCGAATCCTTTTTTTGCTACTATGTAGGGTAGGTAGAAACATTCCCCTCTTCTCTGAAATACAGGGTGTGGCAGAGCAGTTTGCTTATTTTGAAATTCAATAAAAGAAAAAGTAATGCATATATATATATATTTAATTCTTTGAACAGCGTCAAGTACAACATGTAAAGTTTATATTCACACTGTTTTAAAGATAATATCAGGCAGATGGCATCCATTAATGTCCACTCAGTGTTAATTGAACTCTGAAGTTTCATTCAACTCTTTCCAGCACATCAATGGATATTTTGGCAATAGCTTGACGAATGTTGCATTAAGTAAGCCAGTGTTTTAGGACGATTTTTGTAAACAAGTGATTTTAGATAGCCCCCATAGAAAATACTCACATGGGGCTAAACCTGGCGATCATGCTGGCCAGTGCAAATCACCTCTCAAAGAGATGAGATGTTCTGGGAAGTGTTGCCGCTAAACAGTCATTGACACATGAGCTGTATGTGCCATGGCACTATCCTGCTGGAAGCATACATCTCCCACATTCATCTCGTTGAGTTTTGGTTAGAAGAACTCCTCAATCATGAGTACATAACGATCAGAAGTCACTGAAATAAGACATTTGTTTTCTTTAAAAACCATGGCCCAATTATTCTAACTCTTGATACTGCACACCAGTTACACGTTCTAAACGTAGGGGATGCTGATAAAGTTGTCTAAGGTTTTGAGGACTCCAATAGCACATGTTCTGCTTATTTACCAATTCCGAAAAATGGAAGTGTGCCTCATCACTGAAGAAAACAAGCGCATCGTTAGGCATTGCAAGAAGCGCTTCCCGTGAATTTGCATTAGCAATAAAATCACGTGGATTAAGTTCCGTTGCCTATTTGTAGGGATGAAATTTCAGTTCTTCATGAAGGATTTGCCCCACTGATTGAGTGGGCAACCCAACAGCAGCAGCACGTTTCCGAGCAGAGTGCTTAGGAGATTGCAAAACAGAAAGCCTTACCATGTCTATTCATTTTATTAAACCCTAAACTGCCGTGGAAAATGTACAAGCTTCACTCCCCAGTGCCACGGTTTTTTATGTACCACAATCTATGTTTTGTGGTGAGCCTGCTGTTCGTGGAAGCCCAGGTTTTCTCTTCTTCACATCACCACTTTTTTCTAAATTGTTTACCCATGAAACAATTGACTGCCGACCAGGAGCATGCGGAACAATGTTGAAACGGGCACCGAATGCACGTTGTGTGGCGATGATCGAGTAATCATTACATGTATGGCTTGACAGCAAACGCCCACTCTTCCTTCGACCACTCCATGATGCTAAATGAAACAAACAGGCTAAAATTTGCCGGCCCGGTTTCTCGACTGTGCCTACCCCCACCTTTTTCAAAGCAACCATTGCTCTAGGGTGCCAAATTTAAATAAGCAAATGCAACATTTGCCAACATACCCATCGATGTGCTGCGAAAGAGTTGAACGAAATTTCCGAGTTTGATTAACGCAGTGTGTTGACAATAATGGATGCCATCTGCCTGATATTATCACTAAAACAGTATGAACATAAATTTGACACATTGTATTTGATGCCGTTCAAAGAATTCAATATATATACATGAATTACTTTTTCTTTCACTGAATTTCAAAATGAGCAAACTGCTCTGTCCCACCTTGTAGTATCCTCCTTCGCTCACTCTGTCAAGGTCACTGTCATGTTGCATTCCAAAACTTTGTGAGTAATTTTACAGGTAGCAGCACAAAGCAAATGATAGTACAGTCAAAAGTCATTAATCTGGACTCGTAGGGACTTCGGCGATTCTGGATTATCGATTTTTCCGGATTATAGATCATCAGTTTAAATCCGTGACGATGGCATGCAGAAATTATAAAATTAAAAATAGGAAACCGTAATTTATGAAATAAAGAACAATTATGATCTAAAGGGTATCAAAATTTACAAAAATAAAAAAAGGTTAATATTTATTTGTTTACTTTATTAAACATTTCTTTCAATGTAAGTTGTTTAAGTTGCTTCATTTTATGTGATAATACTTTCTCTTTAATTTTATAAACAGACATAATTTCTTGTTCAGTTACAAAGTTCCGCTGTTCAAGTCCTATAATTGTTGTGTCGAGAATAACGACTAATTTGTCAATCGAAATTTTTTTGTTTTTAATAACCTCTGTGTCACTTTCTTCACTATCGAAAGCAAATTATAATGACGAGGAATTTGATTTAAATCATATCAAAGACGAAGTACATCGAGATGAAATACTACATTTAGTAAAGAATTATACGCTAAATAAAATAAAAATATCTGCCCTGAGATACGGATAGCGCTGACAGATCAACTTCCAATTCATTGTGCGCCGCGGCATTCCCTCCCCTTCTCCCCGCCGCAGAGCAGCGTGAAATTGATACAGAGATTTCAGAATTGTTAGAGAAAAAAGGTTATGCCTTTATCCATTTTTTGCAGCAATTCCACTTTTTGTTTAATGAACTTCGAAACATACTTTTGCTTTGTAGATCCTTTACATATTAGTAAATATATATCGGAAATTCTATTTGACATAATCAAAAGTTCAAGCTTACTTTTATAAAATTGCTCCAACAGTCTGCAAAAAATAATAAGTCGGATCCAATTCGAAGATTAAGGAACAATGCAATCTGCAACATTAACTGAATTAGATAACTTTAGCTTAGCTTATACCGTCCGTTATACATTAAACGTGCATGTGTAAATGTATTATGCGCATGCACACACGCATATTCGCAGCCGTAAATGTCTTACGCGTGTGCGTCAACGCGACACATGCGCAGAAAGTTTGTAGCTTTGAGGTCCGGATTATGGGTGTCCAAATTAGCGTTTTTTGACTGTACTTCTTTAGCATTGGCTAACGCAACGCTCAGTTAACACGTCAGCTGAGCAAGGTGTATAATGCAACGCTCAGTTAACACGTCAGCTGAGCAAGGCGTATATATATATATATACATCTGCGGCAGTTAAGGGGTTAGCAAAAATCCATACTTTTATATAGAATTAAAAGATCAGAAAGATGTCCAGGAATAATAAATATTTAAAAAACTTGAAACATATATTATTTACATAGGAAAATAACTACACTCAGTTGAAAAAGAAGAAAGTGATAAAAATAACAAAATAGATCTTTATAGCAAAATATTAAAACATCTGCTCTAACATTTTATATGCTATATTAGAAGTAATATGTTAACACTGTAAAATGTCACACTAACAATACACAAAAACTTCCTTTTTATCAAAGTGTGCAACAACTATAAAACCACGTTTGGTAAAAAGTTGGATTTGCTACCATAAATATTTTTCGATAATCTTTTCAATGGTGTAACTGCTCACTATAAAAGTTGTAATGCTATTTCATTAGAACATTCAGTATCACCTCTCTTTTCTAGACAAAATCAGCATCATATTTAGGCTATGTTTTCCAAATTTGAATACAGAACAAAGTCTGAAATCCTGACTCGGGATTTTTCCGGATACAGTAGAAGTCCAGAAATCCACAAAGCTTGGGACCAGAGGTTGCACGGATTTTGCGGATTTCAGGTCAGAAAAGATAAATCATAATATTCAGGCTCAAAGTGCAAAAAAAAAAAAAAAAAAAAAAAACGGCGTATTAGATACATTTAATTAAATTATTATATACATTATTGGAATAATTTATTATATGTGTTAAATTATTATTACACATATAAATTGAATATATTATTCATTGTATTATATGTACACAGCATCCAGGTTTGCCAATTTCGCCCATGCGAAGATTTCTGGTTTCGGATTCCGGTATTAGAACCACTGTTGCTGAAAATTTCAACAGCTTTTCCTTATTTTTCCAAATATCATACACAATCGTGTCGCAATTCAATATGATTCTGCTATAAACCGAAGAGTGGAACCTGCCTCCATCTTTTGCAGAATTTGCACTTTTTTTGCATTACCGTCAATGCAAAGTGTTTACATTTTTCAATGTTGCAAGCAGTAAAATGAGTGTGTTTCTTATCTGCCATTGCATTAAAAAGGGCTGAAATTTAAAATATTATTAATTTATCCACAAAATATCCGGATAAAAAATAAAGGCAGCACAAAATAATCTCGTGAAATAACAAAGCTCAGAAAATACAACGTGAATCGTGAACTTGAAAGAAGAGTTGAGTGAATCGTCTGCTTTTTTAACTCGATGCAGATTAGAGGGAAAAAAAAAAAAAAAAAAATTATCATGATGTCAATAATTTGGTATTTCCGTTATGACTCATTATTTTTCAGTAATTATGACGTCATTATTTGATAAGTATTTTTTCTTCGATATTTCGTACTCAATGGTTTCCGGAACCTATAAACTGAATGTTTATATTTTGAGAGGCAATGCAGATTTCAGATCAGCGGATTTTCGGTATTTGACTGTAATAGATCAGCAGTTTAAATCTAGTAAGATAGCATGTATAAATTATAAAATTAAAAATATTAAATCACGATTTATGATATAATGAAGTATTTATGATCTAAAGGATATCAAAATTTAAAAAAAAAAAAACTTAATATTTATTTGTTTACCTTATTAAACATTTCTTTCAATGTAAGTTTAAGTTACTTCCTTTTTTTGTGTGTCCTAATACTTTCTCTTTAATTCTGTAGACAGAGGTAATCTTTTGTTTAGTTACATTGTTGAAGTCTTGTAATTGCTGTTTCGAGGATTCCGACTAACTTGTCAAAATTTTCTCATTTTCGGTAACTTATCTGTCACCTTTCGTCACTATCGGTAGCGATATTTTCTGGATCTAGAACCATACTACATATTTCTCCATTCATTAATTGATTCGTGATTGAGAAGCATTGTCATAACAATGAAAAACTTCTTTCATATCATCCTCATTTATTACCGCTTTCTCACATTTCTTTGCAAAATCCGTTAACTGGCAAATTTCCTCTTTGTTTTGCTATATTAGAAAACCTTTAAAATTAGAGGCTGTCATCATCAAATTTAGCTATCCTTCACTATATGTATTTTGGCTATGCATCATGAGCTTGGCGACTAACGACAAGTTGTTCCATTAAATTTTATCTTGCTTCTATCGCGCACTGAGACAATTAAGTCTGAATTGTATTAGTTTAGTTATTTATTATACTTATGTCTATTTCTTGCACATGCTTAAGGCTTGAGTCCTGAATAAATAAATTCTCACATATACTTAAGCTTTATTGAGGGCCGGCGCTAGATATCTTACTTCCTGAAGCAGTCTCTGTGGGTCCTAAATTCTGTGACTCCGCACGGCCATACGAGCCCTGGCACTGGTTCTGGGTTTATGCGAATAACAAATCAGTTATTCTTAATTCAATCAAATGCACATGTGTAAAGCCTACGAGAAAAATTTTGTTGGTGGTTTTGAGGTCCAGATTTTAAATTTTTCCCGATAATGGATGTCCGGATTTCGGACTTTGTACTGCATAACAATTTAGTCCACTGTTTTAATTTTGCATAGCAATACTAATCTTTCATGCATGGAAAACAAATTTCATTCAAATTTAGAAAGTACTTTTTTGCAAGATTATGTATTCACTTATAATTAAAAATAACATTACAAAAATTTAATTTTACTTAAAGCAAAAAGTAAAATTCTTACTTTTCCCCTCAGCAATTAATACTTTATCTTCACGTAAGGCAGCTTCTTCGTCCTCAATGAATAATCTTTCAAGTAAAACCTGATCTGGTGTTGCACATGGCAGCTACATTAATAAAAGGAAGTAAAGAACATGTTCAATCAAAACAATAAATTTATTGAACCTTTAATCACAGAAACAGTACACAACAAACTGAACTGGAAAAAATTTTTAATCTTTTGACATTTTTTCTTTGACAAAATGAAAAATATTAATATTTTGTATTTTCTCCAGTTGCTTTAGCAAATTAACAGTTCTTAGCAATAAGGAAAACAATACATATTATTTTAATATTTTTAGTAAATGCTACACCATATATATAATTTTTTTTACTACTTATGTAAAAATATACCCACTTGTATATTGAAGCACATTCAATAGAAAAAAATTGTACTTAATCTCTCACAAAATGCAATGTATATTTGGAAAGTGGAAAGCAAAACTTACATGATTTATGCAATCTGTAGCAATAACAACATGATATGTTATTTGATCTTCTGCGTGTTATTTTCAATGCATAACAAACAAAGTACACAAAAAATAATTTCAGATTCATCAACTTTTAGGTATACAACAAAAAGAGAAAATATTATCCCTCTACATGGAGAATGAAAGCAATATACAAGTGGCAAAACACAATTTCATATCACTGGCACATTTCTCTTCTTTACGTATTATTACAATTTAGTGACAAAGGAGAAGGGGGCAGTAAAGGAAAGGCATAACATTTTATACTGCCTGCATCAGAAGTTTAGATATCGCAAATCAAAAAACTTTTCATGTAAATCAGATTCAAGCTATTATTCCACAGCTATATTTCCATAACTTATTTTACTATTCAAAAAAATCTGAACAAAATAGAAGTATTAATTACTTCGGGAAATAAGAAAATCTTTTTATATTCATCGAACTAACTATTTTTAATCATTGGCATAAACACCATTTATTTTAAGATAAAATTCCTTGGGAGGTGAAAGAATTGGAATGGCATTATCCTGTTGTTTTCAACTTTTAGAAAAGTAGCACTTACTATGAATAATTGTTAACTCTTAAAATAAACAGATTAGAAAGTAATAACATCTTATTGTTCTCTCAATAATTATTCTCGGCTATGCATTTTAAAGCAACTTACTCTACACAGCTTTTAACATTTTGTGTAGGTATCTTGGCTATTACATACATATATTTTTTTTCCACAAGATAATTTCCAGCTCTAAGCAAGCACTATAACAATGCATTTTAAGTATGTCTACCATTACATAGCTTTAACTAACTGATGTTTACATTTTAAATAACCCCTTTTTTAATACTATATTCCTAAGCTACACTTCTCCTTTCTCATAAAAATTATTGTGAGAATTGTACAGTGTCTATAGTCATATGAGAAATCAGTTCAATGTAGCCATCTTACAGTGTTTTAACTGTTTTAACAGTAACTGGTTTTAACTGTTTTAACAGTAACATTGGCAACAATGAAATTGAATATCTACAACAAAAATATGATAAACTACTACATCTTGAATAATGCAACAAATACTAGTAGCTGCTTGGCCAACATGTAAAATTGCCTACTATGAATTTATGGAATGAAAGTAAATGCTGCCCATTTCACAAACATGCATAATGGCAGGAAAAGACTGATGACCTGAATTTATTAAATCAATCTTCTTTGCTACTGTAACAACTATAAATAACCTCATTCAAAAAATTTGCCCAGCCTGCCTGAGTAGTACTCTAATTTAATATATTGAGGCAGATTTATTTATTTATTTTTTAAAGCTGAATTTGGGTAATTATATGATGTGCCATCGTGTTTGGTATTTTTTCAGCTTCTAAGTATTGTTCGTTTTTTAAGATGAAATTTGATGTTTTTATCAAGCATATAATAAAGAAGTTCCATTCCCTTTATTGAATAAAGCAGCTTTTCCGAATTATCCGAATTATAATTTCCTTTATTTATGTACAAATGCACCTTTCAGCAGAATGCTAAATTTCATAAAAAGTTAATAATTTTATGAAAGCACAATGAATAATTCAGGGACTTGTGGAAACAATGTGATAAGTTTAGAATAATATAAATTTTTTCTAAGTGTATTCATGTGTCTTCTAATAGTTCAAAATCCTAAATTAATCGATTTTAATAAATAAATCAGTAATTTACTCACAAAATATTTCATTATGCACTCCTAACTAATGAAGTACTTTCCTCCTAGTAATAGAGTTTTAAAGAAAACCATAAGCTGAACACAAATAAATTTATAAATATTTCACTTTTTTGAACTTTTAGTTCTCCATCAAAATATTTTAAAATCTAGAGTGATAACACAGACAATTAACAAAATCATGTTTGTGCATTAGTATAAGTTATTATTTATAACACATACATATTTCAAAAAAGTGCAATAATGAAAACATTTTTCACTAGCTGTGAATACCCCTCCACCTCCCCCAAAAGATTCTTTCTTTGAATTACACATTTTATTATGGCACAGTAAAAGCACACCAATGAGCAATTTTCCTTGCTGACAATTTCACAATTTTTAAAATATGTTCACAATGAATCAAATCTTAATTTATATTAATTTTATCCTCCCCCCCCCATGTTTATCAGAAGCTTCATTACATTAAATAACTGAAAATTCTAATGTGGATGACTTAGAACATAGTGTAACTGGTGCACAAAAGTGTACTTGCAATTCACATCTCATTCAACATCTCTTCACTTAAAGAATATACAGCTCAAGCATGGTTATTCTTCAAAGACAAAGTAATCATGCTTTCACATTTTAAAAATGTAATTGAAGTTAGAAAAATGTGGAAAACATACAAACAGGACAGAGAAGCTAAAATAAATGTGTAAAATTGCAATAACAATGTTATATTATTATTGGAAGTAAGTTAATTAGCTAAAATGATGCATTTCAGAGATATTTACTATAAGCATTTTTTCTTTTCCTATTTTCAGAACAGACAAGGGAAAATAACCAAATTAAAAGGGAGCTTTAAGGGACTTTAAAAATTAAAACAGTATTTTAACTTATCTATTTTTTGAAATCATATATATGTAACATACTTCCTAAACTGACACTGAAGTTCAGAAGTTACTTTCTTAACTATGTTATTTTTACAAATCATAATAAAAATCCTTTTCAAGTAGAAATAAGGAATTTAATAAAAACTGTCCCTACATATATTAAGCATCATAAAGTTTTTATTTTTCAATGCAAAAATGTATTAAAAAAGTGGAAACTATAATTCTGATGTGCTCACGTTTCATCAGATTTTACATAAACTACACAAGAAATTAAACTATATTATATAATTAACATTACACATATTAACATATCTTACCATGCTCTCTTTAATTTGAAGAAGATGATACTTGTTTTTTAAACGTCTGAACCTATCTAGGAGCGTAACAGCAACCTTATTAAAAGTTTCATCAGCTGAAAAATATATTTTCAAAAATTAGAGAGAAAATAGATTTCATAACATTTGAAGCAAAAATAATGCATTAAATTTATCTTTTTATTCCATTTTAATCATACCTTTTTCAATTTCAACAACTGACGGAACCTTAGAATTATATACATGAAAAGGCAACAATCTCCTGCAGGCATCTTCTATAGATGAGAAAGGTGTCTTTACATCAGGATTTAGAGCACCGTTTTGATCTTTTGTTAGTTGTTCATTTATTCTAAACATAAAACAAATGCATTTTAATTTTAAAAGACTTTCATATAAAATTATTTATATAACTAAATCTCATACAAGTATGCAACAAAGGAAAAAAATTATAACCTGAAAAAATTAACAGTTTAATGAGGCAAACAGTTTTACAGAGATACTATTAATCAAATTTTTGTTGCTAGAAAAAGCAGAAAATTACAAAAAATTACAAAAGAAAAAAATATGTGCCTTGTCTTAGTAATATAATATATTATATAAATGAAGACATAATTTTAAGTTTATGCTAATTACTTCTACATATGCATTTTTTTTTTCAATTTTATTACCTAAACTAGCTTAAATATTTTTATAAATACAAAACATATTAATACCTTATATATAGGAATAATATATATATAGGAAAAAGTTATTTCATTACATGATTTTTTTTTTAATTCTTAAATTGTTTAATGTGTTATCCAAGGCTCTTAAGTATGAAAAATAAATACTTGGCTTGAAGGAAGGAATACTGTTGATTAGATTGTAGGCTCAACTGATCTAATGCCGTGGAACTTAATGATTTTGATGATGGTCAGAGGATTTTCAAAAGTAATGACATAAGAACTAACACCCCCCCTAAAAAAACTTAAAAATTATGAAAAGCAAGTCCCCTTTTGTTAAGTTCTATCATGTTCTAGGACACAGTTTCGGATTTTATGTATTAAACAATTTTCTAATTGCTCTAAACAATTTTTGAACTTTAAGAAAGTTATTAATAGATGTTAAAAATGACAAGGAAAAAGGAAACAATACTTAGGAAAACTCATACATGTATTTAGGAAGCCAAGATATGATTTCTTTTAGATACATTAAGGACCTGCTCTTGAATTTCTCACAAAATGCATAATTTATTATTATTGTTACTTAAGATGGTTTATTGTTTCAAATGTTTAAATGGTGTGAGTAATTTTGCAAAAGTGCAACACACAGCATATTTAATTGCCATACGCAACGCATAGCATATTATATAACAAAACATATATGACAAAGAATTAAAAGTTTTTAATATCAATCTGCGGCAGTAGTAAGAATAAAGTGCCTGTGAACTATTTTCTATCATTTTTATAATTAGCCTTTTCTCAAAATTATTTTTATTTTGAAATCAAATTCAGAAATATATAAGTCTGTAAGGGCTTAAAAGGCTTCCTCTTAAATTTATGTACATACATTCCAATATAAGATTAAAAATATTCTTGAAAACTAAAAACAAACTAATAAACTAATAATAAACTATCCTCAGTTTAATGATAATGTTTTATAAAAATGAAAATAATCTTGATTGCTGTGCAGAATAACAGATTTATTTTGAAAAAGACTCCTAAAGTTAATAGACAGCTAGAAGGTTACGTAAATGCCCTTTTTAAGGAAAAACATTCGTCCCAACAAGTCATTCAAAAGTCAAGGCTTCAAAGTTGCATTTCAAAGAAAAGTATTTTTAATACAATAAATCTAAAGGGAAAAGGTGTCTAGTTTAAAGTATAAGAAACAATATCCACAAAACTGCATCTACGAACTGAACACAGTTTAATATCAAGGAAATAAAGTTCCTGACCCTGAAAGAAAAAGGAATTTTGTCACAATTGGGATTTATATGAGCTAAGAGAGTCAGTTCCATGCATCGACTAGCTCCAATACATGTGAAGTTCAGATTTTTCAACTGAAGAAACCCTTCCCAAGCACCAGGAAGCAATGTCACCTGTGCCAGATGTCTCTGTTAGCTCATATAAACCTACCAATAAAAGCCTGAATGGCTTTTAGTGGCACTGTAAGTAAAATCATTCATGAAGATCTGAAGTTAAATTCATAAAGATATGAGATTTCTGGCAAAGCATATTGCAGAAAATTATATGAAAAACACTTAGCTGCTAATAAATGGAAATTTGTTGTAACACTCAGGCATGAGCATTATTGAAGTAACTGTAATAAAAAAAAAAAAGATCAAATTTCTATTTACTCAGATGATGAAAATAACCACATAAAATGGTTTCATCAATGCGCAGAGTTCTTAATCAGATTCATGATAGTTGAAAGGTTTTGTTAGTATGGTAAATTAAAACACAAAAAAGTCTGAAGTATAAGGCTAAAAATACTACAGCAGAATGTTTTAGAACCAGTTTCTGAAGAAGAAAGTCCAGTCTTAGATGAAAAGGACATCAATGCAGTTGAATTTCATATGGATAAAGCCTCTAGTTAGTGACTCAGAAACATCTAAGTCAACTGCAAGTTGTTAAGCCAAGAAGAATAAGTAACAGGAATATAATGAATCTGATCTAATAAAATATCTGTAGAATTACTTGGCACTTCTCCTATGGACTTTAACACTTTTGGTTTGTTAAAATATACGCCTTAGGAAAATGGCATCCAAGAACACTAAGTGGACTTTTGAAAAGAGAGTCAAAAGGAGTGGGATAAAATTGCCATGGTAAAGCTAAAAAAAAAAAAAAAAAAAAAGTTTACTTTCATGAAAAATTCGAATTCCGAGAATAAAGGCTATCATAGAAGCAAATCACTGCAAGAAATATGTCTTTTATGCATAAACATTAATTATCAAAATCATTTCTTAAAGTGTGAACCACCCTCTGTATTCCAAAGATTTATTAAATCGTGAGATTGTTTTGAGAAGCATAATATTTTATTTGCATGCATGGCTCTAGTCATCACAAAGCCTTGACCTTAATCCAATTGACAACGTGTAGGATATACTAGAAAAGGATTTAAGAATAATTAAGAGTTTTCCCTTGTTTGCAAAAAGTCTTGGAAAATGAGCATCAAGAACTAAGCATAAACTTGCTGAAATAATACCACAAAATCCTGCAACTCATAAAGTAGGCCAATGAAATATTATAAATTATAAAATCACCTAACCTACATGCTTCCTCACATAACCAAAGAGGGGGGGGGGACATTTGCAACATGCAAAACTCTGCCCACCAGCAGCCAAGTCCCTGAACACTGGTACTTCGGTTGGAGGTTTGAATGGGCTGCTTACATAGCCGTTTTCATGGTTTTCTCCATGTGTAATGAGTTAATACAAGCCAGTTTCTCTTAGAAAGTCCTTCCCAAAGGCATCTCCCTGCCTCAGGGCAGAACATGTAAATAATAATGACATATAAAACTCATCCACCAAACTGGGGGTGAGGGGTTGAAAGCAAAATACTGAAGCTAAACTCTCTATATCTCTATAAAGTTTAACTCAATCCATCACATCACCATGTTAAGAAAAGATATGCTGATAAGACAGTTAAAAGGCCTAGTAACTGGCACATGAATGATGAATCCAAATGATTCATCCTTGTAACAGATTAGGTATGTAGAAAAACACCACAATAATCTTTGCGAGACATATTTGATGGAACCTAGCCAACTGAAGATAGCAATTATGTTTAAACTCTAAAATCTGATTCACTATTCCTTGTTGTTTTAGTGGAAAAATTATTAGCTGCACACAAAATTCTAAAGATTGTTTGAAAGCTGTGGGGAAGTTTTGAAAAGTGGCAAAAGACTTATCAAGCAGTAACTATCTATATAATGCAATTCTGATGATTTTGCAGAGAAATCTAACATCTCCTTAAAACAATGTCTCAATAAAGAATTCTGTAATATCAGATATGGAGATATCTCAATGCTTTAATAATGTTATGCCAGATTCAAATCAGAAGGCTTTTCCATTAGTGGAAGTTCCATTAAAAATGTGAAATAAATTAAGCACTAAAATACATTTTTTAGCAAAAAAGATTAAAATGTGCGTTTTTTTAAACCATAAATCACCTCACTTGGCAAGAGTTCAAACGAAAAACACAGCAATACCAACACAGTTAATTACAATGATCTTTAATGTACAGTAAAGAATATGAAAATAAAGGCCTATTTATTAAAAAAGTACTTACAAAACAGTTCTAGGTACAGTGTTTACAACTCTCTTAACTGCAGGAGGCGGCGGTGGTGGTGGTGGTGGTGGTGGTGGGGCCTGTGAATAAATATAAGTTTAAAAGAATTCTTTCAAATTAATAGTAATAATAACTAATAAATAAAAATATACAGGATAATAAAAATATATTTTACTTTCAACTGGACAATATTGGGACATGCCTGGCCAGTTTGCTGCTGAGGTTTCGGCATCCGCACTATTACCTGTTGCTAAGAGTAAACAATTACAAATCAGTTTGAATGTAATAATTTGTAAAAGCAGAAAGCACTCAATAGATCAACAACATTTGTTGTACTTAAGTAAGTTTTTGTCAGCCAATATTAAAATTTAAAAAATAGGAAAAGCAAATTTTGTAGCTATTGCAAAATAAAAAAAGAGAGCCATATGAATAAAAGAAAAATATAGGTAGCATATTCCACAAGCCAAGACTTTTTAAAAACCATCTCAAAACTAAACTAAAACTATTTTTAGCTTCTATCACTGAAAAATTCCTGATTTACTTCTCATGCTAAATGTAAAAATGTCTTTAGCGAACTGCTGGAAAGTGTTTTAATGCAAAATACATATTAAAATGGACTTATTTCCTGAATTAGAAAAATCTGAATGAAAAATACTCAAAACAGTGCATTTTATTTTATACTGGGATATATATAGGACTTTAAGCAAAAAAGATTCAGTTTCAATTAGTTCAGCAATAATTTTACAATCACTATTTTTACCTTTCACAGATTAATACTGGAATTTAAGACACTACTATTTAGCACACTGTATGCACTTAAATATTTATTATTCTTGATGAGCTTTATGATTAAAAAAAATCCCAGTAACTTTCAAGAACTTTTATGCTCGAAAACTTGTATTTTAAAAAAGTATAACTGGCAATAGTGATTCAAATCTATTTGTCAATAAAGATGTTATGCAAAAGCAAAACTGATCATACTATGAATTTCAAAGTGCTGTACGAAAAACTGTGTCATATGTTAAAACCTTTAATGTTGTCTTCATACTGAACAAATTTACAGCATGAAATTATTACCATTACTTGACACTGTATTCCTCCCTCTCTGCCGTAATTTTCCTGTGGGTGTGTGCGAGAGTGAAATTAATCAGATTATGAATTAAATCCTGTACAATAATCCTCTTTCTGTGAAGGTAAAGCAGAGATTGAATACAGAATTTACATGTCACAAATACACATTTTAAAACAGTTTTGACATCTTCAACAGCAGTAAGTATTCTAGCCAAATCACAGCATCACATTCAAATATGTCTAGAAGATCAATTCAAACAACAAGAATTATATAACTACATCTTCTTAAAAGCAACTTTAGGGAATGCTACTCAAGTATAGACCTCTTCTGAAAATGCACATATCTCTATCCAGTTACAAAACTTCTGTTGTAGATACAGAAATCACTACATACTTTTCAGTAACAAAAACATCCACCAAAAAATACACATTTCGGTGCAGTATTTTAACATCATTCCTCCCTAAACAAGCAAACTGTTGCCATTAAAACTGGCTCTAACTTTCATGTACAGTCAAAAGTCTTTAATCCGGACTAGTCAGGACTTCGGCGATTCCGGATTATAGATAATCAGTTTAAATCTGGTAAGATGGCATGCAGAAATTATAAAATTAAAAATATGAAACCGTAATTTATGAAATAAAGAGCAATTTATGATCTAAAGGGTATCAAAATTAAAATTAAAAAAAAAAAGCTTAATATTTATTTGTTTACTTTATTAAACATTTCTTTCAACGCGCGCAACATTTATTTTCACAGACAAACATTTATTTTAACATCAAACATTTATTTTCACAGAGTTTTTTATCAATAAATATATATCAAATACGAATGTTTGATTTTGTACACAAATATATTTTAAATCAACTACTGGATATGCTTCACAAAAATTAATGAGACATATTTATTATTAATATGGTAACTTATGGTATATCAACATATAAATTATTAATGTTGCTACTTTCGAAACAATATGTTATAGTTAAACATCTTATAAATCTTATTTTGGATTTCAAGCAGTTGATATTAGTGTTTGACTAAATGCATTTCGGTATCAATTTTTCAACCTGCATTTTTTTTAACGTTTTCTTTGTGAAATCAATAATTACAACTTTTTTAAACCTACCTTACGTCAACTTCACTGTGTTTAATTGCACATGTTATATTAAGCATTTATATAAACTCGGATTAAATGAAAAATTTGTGTAAAACTTCTGATGACTTAAAGAATGTTTATACACTAAATACAATTTTACTTATAAGTAAATTTATTTTGCTTCAAAAGGTGATAGCATTCTTAGGAAGCACACAAAATATACATAGCAAAAATTGTACAATCACTGTTAATATACTTTTAAATTATTATGCATTTTGCTTTTAATAATCTAGAAAATAAAATGCTATTTTTAATGAAATTAAATCTAATACCTGTGCTACTTCATTTGTTTGTTTGTTACACTGTCCATGCGCAGTTGGTAGCCTCTGCTGATTTGGAGTGATAACTTGGTTAACCTAGAAATTACATTAACAGTTATTATTACTATCATAATTATTTTTTCCAACAAACAAGAAATTTCATTTAAAACAAGATAAAATCAAACACGGCTAATTACAATTCTATTACTGCAATTTTATAATACTTGAAAACTTTCTTTATTGGTGCAGTTTTATAATATTCGGCAAGAACAGTAATAATGCTTTAAATGCCTTATTTGTCAAGCTCTATTGTGAAAATATCACACTTCACAAAATTTCATACGTGGAGAAAGTCACAATGTAGATCCTCCCAAATCATCTTACTTTTGATAGATTTTATTTGAAATTTAGTTGATAAACCACATTTTTATTTCAGTCGAACTAGGCAGTTCTTCAATAATTAATCTTCAAGTAAAGGGTCCAAATTCAGCCTATTTCCATTATTTCCCCAAAAGATGTGCAATTTTCACCTTATATGAAATGGCCTTCTTGCACTAGTAATATCTATGATGTTACTGATGAGTTTATGAAGTCCAGAATCTGACAGCAGGTTCTTGACAATATTTTGGTTGGTTCCTCCAACAGGTCAGTGGGGGGGGGGGGGGTTGTCAGATTCTTCATGTAATTAGGAGCCATAATGATTACCGTGCAAGTTGGCAGGTTTAATGGAATCATCCATCTTGAGAAAGCAGTAGCAAGCATCTTCATTGAAAATGCCATGTCTCACTTTAGAAACATTTTTAAATGAAGAGCAAATCAAATTGCACTGGACAATTCTTTCGAGATTCATTAGGGATTCATTAGATTCATTAGGGATTCATTAGAGATTCATTAGGGAAAAGGACTCCCCATTATGAACAATACAAGGTATAGAAGTCTATTTCCTATTCAAAACACTTATGTACAAGCAGGCTGCAAAGTTGAACAAAAATTTTTAAAGCAATTTGAACAATAACGTTTGCTTTCACTATAATCAAAAGAGAAAGATAATTTAAAAACTCAATACATTAATATATAAGAGAAAATTCTTTCATAGCTAATTAATACCACAAAAATTCCATTGATTTTTTTATGATTTGAGTTATTAAACAAATTTGTAAATTACTGAAGGAATAATACAACTATCTTATTGCTCTTCCAATTCTTTGGATGCCTGCTACAACTTTATTTTATATCATTTCCTTGTGAATAAAATAAACAAATCAAAATTCATTTACAAACATTCAAAGGTGGGCAGAACTTAAAAATGAACATTAAGAATAAAGAAAATTTTCTTTTTGTGCAGTATTTTTAACTTAAAAAACATGATTTCGTGAGTTTTAAAAAGGAAATATTTTTTTTAATGTGTATATCTGTAACTATTATGTATAAATCAACATACGCGTTGGTGAGTTGTTACTGTAACATTGGGAACCGTTGTTGTACTGTCACATATTGCAGTTATGGATGTAGTTGCAGGAGCAATGTGCTTTACTGGAGCCTAAAAAAAAGAGGGAGAGATGATGATGATTTAAATTATACTGAAGTTCTTCCATCAAAATGACAATGCCTGCAATAAGGTGATCAAGATTATCTTGATTTTAATCACATGAATTTTTCAAGTCACCAATTAATAATCAAACATTAATACACATTTTCTAAAATATGAAAACAGATCACAAATAAAGCACAAGTATCTTTTCAAAATTCAATCTGATGCACAGTAAATTGAGAAACAAGTTGGGGCCTAACAAAGTTTGTCATTTATACTGCATAGAACGATCTGAATAAATATAGAGGCATAGACATTCATTTAATTTTTCTTATGTTTATTTCTTTCCAATTTATTTTTTCATCACGTTAAATTTCAATCAATAGGATAAACGAGTATTTATATAATGCAGTATTTATTAGGCTTATTTTTATTTATACGTTTATTTAATGAAATATATCATTAAGTTTTTAATGATATATTTCATTAAATAAAACGTGCTACACTAATTAGCACCAAATGAAGCTATTAATCTGTATATAATGAAAAATCTATATGTATGTACATATGTATATTTGCTTTTTACATTATGAAAAAACAGTACACTTACCTAAAATTAAAAATCTAGACTCGCCAAATTTTGAACACGTATAGCTCTCCACTGAAACATGCACTTTGCCTAAGTTTGCAATTTTATTTATTTATTTTTTTTTTTTTTAACGTTTTGTGCAACCTTATGGAAAACTTGATTACCAAATTTAGTGATTTAAAAGAATTTGTCACTTAAAAAAGCATAAAATTGTTGTCACTTAAAAAAGCATAAAATTGTTGTCATTTAAAAAAGCATAAAATATTTGTCTTTCAAATTTAAACAACAAACTCGACAATTTAAAGAAGCATGCAACTTTTAACAAATTAAGTGATTTTAAAAGAAATAAATTCAAAACTTCATTTCTCTTATTAACAAACTCATTAAAATCCTTATATACATTTTTTATTTCTATAATTATTTTAGGCGGCTGGATGCACAAACAATTCATTTTTATAAAGAAAAGTTATAAGCAAACAAAAAATTTTAAGTTTTTTTTTCTAAATTCAACAATTTAAAATTTTCTTGAAAATTTGATTTTGTGTACCATTTTTATGCATACATTAATAAATAATAGTACATAATGTATACATATATAACATATAATTTTGAACAGTAAAATAAAATTATGACAAATTTTAATATCTTGTTATACTTTAATATCATATTACATTTTAATATCTTATACAAATTTTAATATCTTATTATTACTTAAAAAAACAATTACATGAATAATAAACATGCAAATATACTTCCTTCTTTTTAAGGAAAGGTAGTATATTCAGAATGATACAACCAGTTAATGCATTTACTGCTAATAACTCAGAAAAGCACCAGTATAATTTTCTTGCCAATCTTAAAAGAAACTTGAAAAATAATTGCAAGTGTTGTAAAGATCCATACTCAGTTAATAATAAAAATAATTAAACATCAGTATAAGAACAGTAATGCATCTCAACATATAATAAAAGAAAGAATCTGTCTGTATGTGTGTGTCTTTCGTTCGTGCTGCGCGTAAGCTAATAGACCCACGGCTACGAAATTTGGTACAAGAGCCAGTGCACCTCGAAGCGATTTTTTCAAAATTTGAATTAGAATTTTTTTTATTTTATGTTTTGTGACGAAATTGCGTCATTTTGAGACATAATGGACTATAGGAAAGTGAGATTTTACTCTACACACTTCATTTTCACATCGTCATGAAACGTAGGCACTAGCTATTTTACGAATTTAAAATAAATTTCGTGTTTCAATAAATCGATTAAATACAAATTTATTTAACAAAGGGAGCTTAACACCTTTTCAACAGGACATTTTCTAAAAAAGTTAATTTTTAAAAATGTATAGTTTATTTTTCTTTGATTTTTGGACACATTAAACTTTCATCCTTGCGACTGCTTTCACAAAAACAATTTTGGAAAAATGATAATATTTTATATTTTTTACAAAAAATTTTAAATGAAGCTTCCGAGTACACTTCTCACATCTTTAAAAATGTGATTTTGGCAACAATTTTCCTGTCTTATTGTTGTTGATAGATTTTTGATGAAATCGCATCATTTTGAATAGTTTCATTCTTTTAGAAATATGGGTTTGGCAACAATTTTTCATCGTATTTCTTGTCACTGTGTTTAAGAGATTGGCATATTTCACTTTCATTTTTTTATATATATAATACATTTTTATTGATTTTTTATTATTAAGTTGTTCTGCAGAGTAAAATTCTGCGTGGAATTTTTTGTTTTTTGAGTTGCTTTCATGTTATCATTTGCTTATTTCACTGTTTGTAAGATATTGAAAAGTTTTGCATGATTTTTTTTTTATTCAACGGAAAGTTGGTTAATTTTTTTATTAGGATAATTAATATTTGTATTAAGGTAAAGATAAAATATCATTAACTATACTCTGCTTTTCAGAATTTCTTGCTTTTTGTATTCTTTTATGTTATTTATTGCTCATTTCACTGTCTTTAAGATATTGAAAAGTTTTGAGTGATTTTTTTAGGAAACAAAGTTCTTAACCTCCTTTATACCATTTGAGTTCTTAAGATTTTGCAAAGGGAAGTTGGTTAATTTATTTATTAGGATAATTAATATTTGTATTAAGGGATATGGCTTATTTCATTGTAATTTTGTTATACGTAATAACTTTTTTTATGAAGTTGTTCTGCAGAGTAAAATTCTACGCAGTTTTTAAATTTAACGTTTGGTGTTCCCTTCAGCCATTTTTAAGGTATTTAACAGCCGAACGAAGGCTGACAGCGAAGCTGCTAGTTTAAAAATAAAACTGATTCAACTCCCCCCCCCCAAGAACAGAAAGTAGCTGTTTTCTATACAATTTAAATGAAATTGCAACATATGAACCCTCAGAATTTCAAAACACAAGCCCAAAATGAAAAAGTAAAAAATAACTTACATTATGATGTGGACCTTTTTTCAAAAGATTTACTAAATGTACATTGTGAGAAGCAACAACTTTTGAATTTGTCACATTTTGTTGTTTCTCGTGTTGAACAGATTGCTGTGTTGCCAAGACTGGTGTTTTCAGCTGCAAATGTGGTGATGGTTCATTAACTACTGATGTTGGATTATTCTGAGGCCTTTGTTGTATAAGTCGATCAACTTCCTCAGCTCGTACCTAAAATTATTTTTTAAACAAAAACAGAACAACTCAATTTATTAACAATATTAAAAATTAAAATGATATTTTATGTAATTAAAAGTAAAAATACGAGATTCATCAAAGTTTATGATATAATTTTTTAGAAGTAAACTTATTATCTATACCTGATTCTGATTAGCTCGACATCCTTTGCCACTTCTATTTTGCCCTGTATATTTTTGTTGAAAAGCCAGCAGATGATTAAGAGTTCGTTGTTGCTCTTGAGTTCGGTACTTTAAAGTTACAAGTTCACTTATTTCTTTATGTATTTTTTGAACAAGAGCCTGCAATAAAATAATTTTTGTTTCTTCAATTTTATGCTGAAAAGCAATGTAAATCTGAATTTTAAAATTATTCTAACAATAAAATAAACAAATTAAACAGTTAAGTTCTAAGAAAGATGAACATAAAAATGCTATCCAAGAACTTACATTCAGCCAACCCAGTTCATTTTCAAGATAATGGAAAGTAAAAAACTGCAGAATATTTCTGGAATTTTTTATTTTTTTAAATTTCTATTAAACATACAGCAAACATTCCTATAGCTTCCTCTTTCCAAGAATGGTTACTACTAAGTGCCGAGATCAAATTTAATATAGATAACTGCATCAGATACCTCATGGCTGTTTTTAAAAAAATCTTATTTACTTTATCACCTCGCTTTTCAGAGAATTTTGAACAGAACTTCTAACCTATGACATACAATAATCAAATAACTATATTTTGTACACATATGCAATTTTAGCATTTACTAGTACATAATCTATGATGATTACCCACTCTGAAGTTCAAAACTACTAAACTACAATGAAAACTCAGTCAAAATTCCATGAAGCCAAAACATCATGGAATATGCAAATTATGCTGACTTATGGGTGTCAGGTTATTAAGGTATACAACATTTTTTATATATAATTGAACAATTTAATGTAAACATTTAATTTCTTTTTTGATTAAATTATAAGGTATTCCTCCCGCCTTCCTAACGTGCCTTTGTGGTGTAGCGGTTCTGTACGCTAGGTCGGTATTCCAGAGTGGTTCGATTAACGGCAAAATAAGTTTGCTAATATTTCATCTCTCCGGCCTCCAAAAAATAAATAATGTCTCTACAACTATTTCTTCAACGTATGCAATACATCCAAATAACTCTGTATATTGTACAAATGTAAACTCTGAAATTTGACGTTGACAATTAATGCCCGTGGCCCCGACCTAAGGTTGTGGCCAGTAGATAGTAGATGGTTTTACCTCTGAGCAACATATTCCGTTTGTTGCCTTTAGGCTAACTTAGGTCGGAAGTTGCTCAGTAGGTCAGTGCAGTGTAGTGGCGCCCGAACTAAAAGGGTGTTGGATGATACTTCTCACCTAGGATTTGGCGATTGGGTCCCTTAAAAACCCCAGTCGCCCTTTAAAAGAGGAAGTATATAAGGTATTCCTCTCGCCTTCCTAGCATGCCTTCATGGTGTAGTGGTTCTGCATGTTGGGTTGGTATTCCGTGGTTCGATTCCCAGCGAAGGCGTTTGTTAATTTTTCATCTCTCCGGCCTCCAAAAAATACCTAATGTCTCTACAAAATTAAACAATGAGTTCATATTTATTGTAACATATACACACCAAAAAAAATGTTTGCACTTGTTTGTAATAAAAATTAATCTTTAAACCCATTTAACAGTGATCTCCATAATTGTCTATTTATTTTCTCCAACTCTCAAGTACACTTACATCAAAATTTGTCTCTACATACACAAAATAACGGTATTCCATGAAATATCCAATTGATGCAATCCATTTTTCAGGAAATATGTTAAACACATAAGCTAATTAGCATTATCCATTCAAAAGTGTTCAAACAATTTCTGATACGCAAATCAAGATGCTAAAGCATCTGATAGTGAAGGAAGAGCTTTGTGCAAAGTGAATATCGTAAGTAATTCTGCAATATGTCTAATTTCAGTATGTAAGGACACAAAATGCTTTGTTAATGCAACGAAATATCATTCACAGGAATCTGGGATGTGGGAATAATCAGTTGTTAAGAGCAGGGCAGGCAATCATGGAAAGCATACACAATCTTTATAATACAGAAACAATTTCAGAATTTTGGAACTGTTGTAATGTGGCTTGAATAATGTCACAAATGAATAACAATTACTTCTAAGACCAATATCTGGCTATGATTGTACAGAGAGACAGAAAGAAAGAAGTACAGGGGCACCAAACATCGCCTTGGGCAGGCAAAAGTGGTATTGTCCCTTTGCACTAACCATCTATGGAAGTGCACACTGCACACTCACAGGGCAATCTAACGCCATGCTCGGGCACTTGTTCATATTGCAGCATTCATAATAGTTACATATTAATGATGCATAATTTGCATTACAGATAATATTGACTACGATATAGATACTTTGCACGGGTACTTTGCAGTTGCATGAATAAATACAATAAGTTATTTACAGATATATATGCATATTTCTTTTGTGTTTCAGTTTGGAGCTTTGTTGGTGGTGGGAGTGATTATGGTACGTGGTTCGTTGTTTGTTTGTTTTTTGTTACATGGTTCGCAGTTTATAAGTTCATTCATAGTACAGTTTGTAGTTCAGCACACAGTTTATGAATTCATTTCATATACATGGCTATGATTTCATGGTACATGGCTACGATTGCACATTGCAACAGGAAGGTAGTTAAGTTCAGAACTTGCAGATGTCACTGCACCTGTTGTAGCAGCATAAACAGATGGCTTAATGAAAAGGCCTTTACATCATAAGTCAAGGGTATGTGTTTTACTGCTTTCATAACAAAAATGGGATCACTTTAATTGGTGCAAAAACATCAGAACTGGAGTGAACATCAGTGTTCCCTTTACTGACTTGTTGAGGTTTAGTTTAACATCTAATTCAGAAGATATTCACATTTGCAGGAATGTAAAATCTTCCTTCAAACAGTATGGAATGTGACTGTTTGGGTAATCAGGTGTGATATTGTTAATAATGATTGATGGTACATGATTTCAACAGCAGATATGTGGCTGGGCAAAAATATTAGAATAAGGTAACCTTATATAAGACTTTTCAGATGCATACATGAATCTGCCTTTTTTTTTTATCTATGGATGATAACACTTGCCCACATTCAACAAACTTTGTAGATGAATCCTTTAGAAGTTCAAACACTAAAAGAATATTGTGGGCAGCATGATCCTTTGATCTTAATACAGAACTACTTACGGCATTAACACAGAAAAGCAGCTGCACCTAGTTACTCTCCCCCCCCCCTAGAAATATAGGTCTTAATTTTTTTAGAAATTATTTTCCCCTGCCCCCTGAAATCTCCTTGCAACATTTTCATTCTTTCATGCTCAGTTTCATATCCTATAAGGAGCTCTTAAACTTTTCTCTTTGTATTTATATGTTATAATCTTATGGATCATTCTACACAAATTAAAAGAATTATAGTTCAGAGTTTTCTGAAAAAATCCACAATTTCCTGAATGTAAAAACAATTTTGGACATGTACTACTTCAAAATCTCATATGATAAATTGCTTTTAGGTCAAGTTCTGAGTTCTCCTCTTCTTTTAAAGAATTTACACATACATAAGTCTACTCTTATCATATGTTACTGCATTGTATAATTAATGTCTGACTAAGTATCTTACAGAACGAACTGCTTAAAATTTAGTTAAATATTCTCAAAGGAACCCACAGCTTGCATATGGCTCAGTAAGCTTATATGTATATATATATATGGCATGAAATGGATTAGCGGTACCGACAAAATTGGGGATAATCTGCAATGTCGTAAAATTTTAAGTTTCATGTGTCTCATATACAGATATTAAAAATACCAGTCTCTGCCAAATGTGATACATAGATATGTAATCACATATGCATGACTTGAACTAACAATGCACTGTTATTAGTTTTATATTTCCATTCATGTATTGCAGTTTGTTTCAATTATTTTATTTTCAAGTATCTATTTATAGAATCTTATTATCCATAACAACTGTAACAACTTAAAAGAAATGGGGGGGGGAACCTAGCTGACAAAAAATGTATTATTTCAAGACAAATGTAAAGAGTTTTTTTTTTTTTTAAGAATACTGTCGAACAGTCTGCTCTGTCATAAAAGTGTCTCAGATTAAAAATATATATATAAATATATATAACACTGGTTATCATATTATGAAAGATAAATCATTTAATGACAATTTTGCTCATAGATCCATAAAGAGAAAAATCTTTGCAACAATAAAATCTAATTTTGGCAATTCCACACGACACAGCAGTCACAAGTAATTAACTTCACACTTGGAAAACATGAGAAACTATTAGCTGATGCAGATATTATGAAAGAAAGCTTTATCAATGCTTCTAATATATAATCTGATTAATTTAATAATAATAATCAAATAACGCCACAAATTAAAAACATTTAACTGTCAGCTTCTACTTGCTTTGGGTTCATTAAATACACTGCAAAACGAATTTCTATGGTACTCTGAAATTTCTTCCTATGAAGAATCAAAACCAAATGCAAATGTTATTTTGAATAAGTGCATTTCTAGAAAACTCTACAAAATGAAATGAAGAAAATAGTTTGTGTAGAGCTACATGGATGGCTGTCAATGATGGGATTTGAAACAGGTTTATTTAAGATAAACTTAAAAATATCATTCATCTACCAAGAAAACTGAAGACATATTTAAATAAATAAACTTGGCATATAAATTCTCAGTAATACTACTGATTTTGAGAGTATCAGACACAGGTCTCTCTTCTATAGGAGCTCCCTCCCAAAAAAAAGTTCAACTGTTTTCCAGCTACAGAAAAAATAAATAAATAAAAATGATTTCCTGAAAACTGTTATGTAGGAATACAGATTTAAACTTAAGTGAAATTACTGCTACAATGATTAAATTCTGGATTTTACAACCATTTTCTTTATGGACAGTTTCAAAAGTCTAATTTTTTTTTTTTTCCTTATTTTATTCAAATGTAGCAGTCATAGAAGGAAATGTGGATTAAACCAAATGCAAATATAAGATTTTAATAGACAGCTTTTTTTAATCTTCTTGTAAAAATCTTATATTTATAACAAATTATATATTTCTTAAAATTATTAGATTTAGTGTTTTTTCATCATTAGTTTTATTGTTTTATATTTAAAATAAAAATTGGTTTTATTTCTAGATATGCAACATATTCCATATTCAGTTGCCTGAAATATCAGACAAATTAAAAAAAATCTGATGAGTGCACCACATAACTTCCTACGGAATATTAAATTATACACATTTTTTCTTGCATTTCATTTAAAAATATTGGATTGAATTAAATCTGCTTCGACGATAGCGCATAAACCACAATAGAATAAATGCACTCTTTAAAATTCACTATAATTCATTTAAAAATATTGGATTGAATTAAATCTACTTTGACGATAGCGCATAAACCACAATAGAATAAATGCACTCTTTAAAATTCACTATATTTGTTTACCACAGTGACACTCTGCCGCTAGCTTCACTTAATAGCGTTACATTTCGTTCATATTATAAATCAGAATGCATATAAATTTATATAATTTCAAGAATTATCTAATCGTTGCCACATGTTCTATTCAAATATTATAATAAATCTAAAACAGTGTACACAAGAAAACAAAAAAAGAAACATTTTTTTACAGACGATTCAGTATTTCTCATTCAATTAATTCAGTTCTCACTTTCCGACAAGGCAAAAATACATAAAAACTCAAAATATCTATATTAAAAATTACAAAGTAAATTTTAAACACTTATTTCCTCGAATAAATTCTGGAATGGATTAAACATGATTTAATTCGCATTAATAAAAGAAGGCGTCTGTACCTTTTTTGGAGGGAAAAAGAGTCTTTTATTCTGTCCTTACGTACAGATAGATGTAAGGCAAAAACATCGTTAAATTGCATTCGAAAGCGGTTAAAATGGATATTTTCGCTGAAATATGATGCCTGAATGTTTTCGCGATTACAATACTTCCTTGTACAAGGAAGTAAAAAACAAATTACTTAGTAATCTTAGGTAAGCAAAAAAGATAAGTTTTAATTTAGAGCTTGCATACAATGAAAATTTATTTGATTGCTTTAATTTTGGGTGTATTGCTCATGTTCAAATATTTTAACAATCAAATTTGTATTAAATGAAAATCTAAGATTTCAACATCTTCATTACTATATCTACACATATGGCCAATTTATCTGGATCCTACTGTACTAATAAAATGCCTTTAAACTTATATTTAAAAAATTCGAAACATTCAAACAGATGTTTTTTATTTTCTGGATTCTATTGAACTAATAAAATGACTTGAAATTAACATTTAAAAAAATTAGAAACACTGAAGCATAGTTTCATATGCAACCTGATATGAACTTACCAGAATTGAATAAAAGCAGCTGTTTCTTATTGATATAGCTAAGACAGAAGTATTACTTAGTATGAAAGAAGTATATAAGACACAAAAACATGCTCTTATTAAACATTTTAATACTCATTTAATTATTTTCAATTTCCTTGCCAAGCTTTATCTCAATGAAATGAGATAACTTCAAGAAATCAATTTTCAAAATGATGAATTTTATAGCATTAAATTTAATCACATATTAAAGGAATTTTTTTTCATTCTCTGGCAGAGTATATTAGACTGTTAAATATGAAAATACAGTCACAATTTTACAAATCAATAATCCTTCATGATGTTAAAGCAGTTTTAGCACTTTTAGATGTTTTCAAAAGGAGGCAGAATTCACACGCACACAAAAAGGGCAAAAATATCAAGAAATATTTAAAAATTTTCATCTTATACAAGGTTTTTATTACATACTTTAAGGTAATAAGATTTATACCTATTTTTTAATAAGAATAAACATTCATGCTTGAAAGACCTGTTTCATAACGTGAACTTATAATAAGTGCGTTAATATTAACGCATACATATTCATTACTTAAAATATATATCTTAGAGCTAATGGAATGATTACACAAGCCTGCAAAATTTGGGTTGTCATGTTTTATAACTTTCATTAATTAATGCCTATGTACTTTTAATGTTGAATCGAAAAATGATGTTCATTCCCCCAATGATGGCAGGGTTTCTTGCAAAAATCGGAACTTCAAAATTTGTAAAAAGCTGCAAAATTGTAAAAATGTGAGACTTTAAATTAGGCTTAAAAACATTTTTTCTTATTTATTTTTTTTTAAACTTATACTAAGACAATGTACATAAAAATGGAATTTTGTTTCAAGTATCAAAGTTTCTGTGGATGCTTATAGTGTGTTTTTCCTTTTATGTTCTTAGTGTGGTTACATCTCTGTATAATAGCCAATAATAGTCAGCCATGAGTGAAGTAGTCCATTTTCTTTGATACCTCCTTTCCATTTCTTTGATGTTTTGGTGAAATCTCTCGCCCATATTTTCAGAAAAATAATTCAAATATGAATTTAGGAAGTAAACCTCATGGAAAAGGTCTAATTTTTGTACTTCAGCAGTATATTTTCAACAATTCATTTAAAGTTTGCATGTTTCTTATTATCGAAAAACTGGTTATAGTTCGACCATATTAAACACAACCTTGCTGGCATTCTGATGAAATACTTAATTGTCCAGAAGGGGTATTAATTAAATGCAGCATGGTGAGGTCACATGACAGTTCACTCTTCTCCATAAAGAAGGAATTTACTATCAAAGAAGAGAAGCTCCCGTCTTATGGTGTGATATTGTTGTCAGTTGTCTTTTGCACCTTTATTTCACACCCTCAGAAATAAATGAGAAGATTAGCATTAAAGTGCAAAACCAAAAATTTTGACATTTTTTTTTCATAACATGAATTTTACGTAAACAGAGCATAGTCCACAGTTTACTTTAAAAAAACAAGATCCTTAAAAATAATGGAATTATATTTTTTTGCAGAAACATTCTTGCTGTAATTGGAAAAAAAAAAAAAGGTCAACAAGTATCTACCCCATATGAGCATGCTGTGTCCTGATCATACTTAATTTGGTACTCACGTATTACTGCAATCACTTTAGTAGAAACAGTCGATATTTCAAGGCTTTTATATAAAAATTATGATTATTTTTTGTCTTAAACACAATGGTAAAATTTGTGCTTGTAGGATTTTTCTATATAGAAGAAACAGAGGTGAAACTTCTGCATGAATAAAGCCTTTTGCTGCAAAATTGCCAAATAATGTCTTGAATCTTTTCGGCGGCTACAAAATTTCTGACACAACAAAAAAACATTTGCAACTAGATTTATTCACTGTTTTGGGGGGGAAATATATACAGTACAAAGTCTTTAATCTGGACATCCATAATCCGGAATGATCTATAATCTGGACCTCAAAGCTACAAACTTTCTGCGCATGCATAAATGCACAATGCATTTACGCATGCGTATAATATGTTTATGCATGCGCGTTTAATGTATAACGCATGCGTATAATATGTTTTCGCATGCACGTTTAATGTATAATGCACGGTATAAGCTAGGCTAAAATTATCTAATTATCTATTTCAGTTAATGTTGCAGATTGTGTTGTTCCTTAATCTTCTATTTGGATCCGGCTTATTATTTTTGGCAGACTGTTAGAGCAATTTTATAAAAAGTAAGCTTGAACTTTTGATTATGTCAAAATGAGCTTCCGCTTCTGGAGCTGCCAAAGGATCTATAAAGCGAAAGCACGTTTCGATGTACCGCTTATTGAAAACGAAAAAATTTCGATTGACAAGTTAGTCGGTATTCTCGACACAGCAATTACAGAACTTGAACAGTGGAACTGAACAAGAAATGATGTATATTTATAGAATTAAAGAGAAAGCATTAGCACAAAAAAAAAAAAAAAAAAAAACAAAGCAACTTAAACAACTTACACTGAAAGAAATGTTTAACAAAGTAAACAAATAAATATTAATCTTTTTTTTTTTTTTTTTTTTTTTTGTAAATTTCGATACCCTTTAGATCCTAATAGCTCTTTATTTCATAAATTATGGTTTCATATTTTTAATTTTATAATTTCTGCATGCCATCTCACCAGATTTAAATTGATGATCTATAATCCGGAAAAACCCCCAATCCGGAATTGCCAAAGTCTCGACAAGTCCGAATTAAAGACTTCATACTGTAGTTGAAACTTAAAATATGTATGTAAGTAATATATTAAGTTCTTTATAATAAAAGTAATTTTACGCACTTTGTTAAGATTATTTGATGTGACTTTTTTTCCCACTCATCTACAATGTAAAAAGATATGAAAGAATGAGGTGCCTTTTTCCCCATTCCGGCATTATGGAAGGTTAAGGAAAATAGGTTGCTATATATTAAGAAGTTCATTAAGTGAATTATTCTTGGCGCACACTGAAAAAATTGTGCCCAGATAAATTTTTGAATTTCTCCATAAATTTCACACCAAATTTTACAAAATTTAATATCTAGGCATAATTTGAGTCATAGAATTGAAATATGGAAAAAATTCCCACTGTACAGAAAGAAAACTTTGACGTTTCTTTTGGACAAATCTATGAACAGTCTCTAGGCAGTATTTTTGTACGAATCTTAAACTGATTCAAAAGTCCATTTACAACAGTGGATTGCAAATTTATAACAGTGTTAACAAACTGCTTAGTTCAAATTGTGTAAAAAGTAAAAAAAAAATGTTCTGTATTCCCTAAGGGGCATTTAGAGGGAAGAAGAGGAAGAGGGCTTCAAATGCTCAATGTACCTCTAATAATTAAAATTATTGGAAATAAATGAAATATGAAAAAAAATTAGACTAATTTATAGCAATTTTCATTACAAAACTTAAAGAGGTCAAAAGATCCTCTTCTCCCATCAGATCTATCTACCATTTTGCAATAAAAATGCTTAGTATAAATCAGAAAAGAATAAATTATAAGGAAAAAAATAGGTTTTGTATCAATTTTAAAGTCTCATATTTTTGCAATTTTTTGACATGATGATAAAGAATGAAGATCAGATTCAGCACTAAAAAATAACAAGAATGAATTATCAAAAGTGAAAAAACACAATCACTGCAGGCTTCTGTTATAAATGAAATCAGCTATAACAAATACGAAAGACCTGGGGAGGGAGATCCTTTACTGCACATTTGCAGAGTTAAAACTTACATGGGAAAATATGTAAATTAAAAAGAATATAAATTTTGTGCTTGTTTACCATAAGAATGAGCCATGATCTCATTACAGTTATATTTATTATTTGAGAATTTGATTGCATACCCAGAATAATTATAACTAGTCATTTGAATTACTATATTTGAACAGATATACGGTCAGTAAGACCCCACTTAACGCTGTTTCGTTTACCGCTGTTTCGGTTTAGCGCTCTTTTATTTCAACCTGGGGATTCTCGGAAATTGTGCGCAGCGCTAGGTTTCCAAATAACATATCCGAAACAGTGTAGTTGTGTTTCTTGCTTTGTGGACGCATTTTTATCATTTGAAACATTTGTTGACATTATTGTAAATTTAATTTTGTATAATACTATAATTATTAATACAGTGACAAATATTATGATCTTTAGTTTTTATCATGGGTGATAATAAAAAACAAGAAAAGAAAGCAACCAGAAAAAGCATTTCACTGGAAACTTAAATGCAAGTGATTAGAAGATTAGATTCTGGTGAACGTCAATCTCATATTAGTGCTGCATTGATTTTGGCAACTTCAACAATAAGGACAATTCTTAAGAATAAAGAAAAAATACTGTCATCGGCAACTGCAACTACGTCAAGCTCTGTAACTAGAATTACCAGTTTTAGAAATAACATTATAGAGGAAATGGGAAAACGACTGTCTATATGGATTGACGACGAAATTGAACGCAATATGCCATTAAGCCAATCTATCATAATGCCTTCTTGACAAAAAGGCAGAAAATTGCAAACCCAGAATAGACTGAATGATCTGACTGAGAATTTTATTTGTTTTTAAAAGTATATGCGTTTATATTGTTTTTATTTTTGTAAGAAATAAATGTTTGATTTTATTTTTATTAAAAAAAACATTATTAAATTTAATGCCTAACCATTTTTTATCCGTCTTCCCCTAACCCCATTATTTACATGTTAAGATAGCCTCGCTTAGCGCTGTTTCACATTACGCTCTACTTCGATGGAACGTATCCCCCGCGTTAAGCGGGGTCTTACTGTATGCCAAAGTAATGAACAAATTTCAAAAGGAAAAAGAAAACTCACTTGGTTTGGCACATTAGATGAGAATGCTGGATGAATATGGCTTGGCACAGGAGCACCAGTAATTTCAGCACTTTCTCTATGTGTATCATTGGGCACACTTTTTTCCAATTCTGGTTGTACTACATTTTGAGAGTTAGTTGTACTTCCATTTCCCATGTGGGAAGATTGCACTGTTTTGGGAGTGTTCTGAGATGTTCTAGCCAAATGTTCATTAGGAACAACTAAAGCCTGAAATCCAGAATTGACATGATTGATCCTATTTGGAATATTTTGCACAGGATTTGATGAGATCACAGATGTTACATTATTTTGAGGTGGAATAACATCTTCAGCAACAAATACTCTCTCTGTACCAGTAGGTAAAGGATTTGTTTTCTGTACAATATAACTACTGGCAATAGGAGAACTATTAACATTTAGACTTTGGACTGTCAATGGCACAAGAGTTGTTGTAGTTGTCGTGATAGTGGTGGTAGTAATAGATGTAGTAGTGGATCCACCTGCACATGATACCACAGCTATAGGTGACACTTCAGGAACACTAATTGCTGGACCAGCATTCAACCTTGCAATTAAGGCAGAATGATTACGAGATGTAGACGGTTCGGTAGTGACAACAGGAACTGACACAGATGATGTCGTTACAGTGGGAAGAATTACAGAACCTACAGAACTGGTAGCCCTTCCATGAACTTGTCCAGAAGAAACATACTGGTGAACTCTGGGTGTCCCACCAAAAGAACTGTGAGGCTGAAAAATGACACTCCCATCTTGAGTGAATGCGAGTTTTAGAGGTACAGAAGCATGTCCTTGCGGGCTCTGACTTAGCTGAAAAATTAAAATATATCAGAGATGTATTTTAATACCAAATGTTTAAATGTTCCAATAATAAATTAATGTTAACATTAAATGTATTAAAAATTGCTTATAATATTTGTATACGAATCATTCAATACTACGAAACACATAAAATTACACAATGAATGCAACAAAAATTTAAAGCCTGAATAAGAAATTAATAAACAATTTATATCAGAAGGTCATAATACACTTCTGTTTGGTTTATACAGATAGTATCATGTATGTTCAGTTAATCAGTGATTTATTTTAGTGTTGATAAAAATTGGCTTAAGAGAGTTGATGTTAATATTTGTAAAATTAGAAAATCAACCTTAAATTTCACTCTTAATTGACAAATACAACTTGTGTTTGCAATTTATAAACTTTTTTTTTTTTTTTTTTTTTTTTTACCATAAGGGGGAAATAAACAACATTCAAGTCAAAAAATTTACAAACTCAAACAATTCACAGCACTAGAATCAACTTTATGTGACAATATTTTTTTTTGGGGGGGGGGGGATTTGTAACTTCGAACTTATTATAAGAAAAGGAGTTTTGAACATTTGCTTTAATCTACTGTAACTTCACAACAGAAATAAATTACTTTATATATTTCAATACATTATCGGTTTGGACAAATAATTTGGGGGAGGAGGGACTTGAAATAAACAGTGAAATCATAATACATTAACAAAATCACTTTAGAAGAAGTCACCAAATTTTCAAACTGTGCCTTGTATAACCATTCTTCTGGCAACCATGCTCATAATATCCTTTAGTCAAGCAATGCCACCATTTCTGTATATGTTCTTTTTTGTTTGAAAGTAATTTTAAAATATGAGCTTATGAAGTCTGCCAGCAATGAAAGAAACTGCAGTAAAATTTTTGCAGAAATACAAAATTTTGGTGAAAATTTTCTAAAGAGAACAACAAGAAAATATGTTTCCTAGATATCCATTGTTGCTGAGGTTTGCATGAAGCAGATTCTGCAAATGACTTTTTTTTAAGCAAAAACAGATTGCTATGTGCAGAAAGATTTGAAGAATGTAAATTTTTATTATTATTTTAATGTATCACATAATCCTTATTTAACAATTAAAGTTTTCTTTTCATATGTTGATAAAGTTTACCAACTTGCAATAAACATCGACAATTTGGAAATCTTTCTTAAGAAAAATATGTGAAAACCACCAACTTGACCTCTCATCTGTACAAAAAATTGACAAATTACGCCAAGGTGGTTGGGTTAACACATACCAAAATCACCAATTCCTTTTTTATGGCATATTTATGAACTTTTGATTCGCAACTTATTAGACCATTATGAAAATAAATATTGTTGCCAAACTGTCTTCTCTTATTCAAATTTATCAATTTTGTGTATCTTTATCTACTTGTGAAACAGCAAACTTTTTAAGGGGCTGTTCTTTTTTTTATAAAAAAAACTTTATAATTAACTAATCAATTATAAATTTTTATTTCTCCCGCTAATGCACTTTGTAAAGCTTCACCAACATTTTCATTTGTTTATTTAACTGAAAAATTTCTTCTTGATCATCTCTATACATGAAACATTTCTAAAGTTGTTCTAAAATTAGAAATAGCAGATTAGACCATCGGGAATGATAAAGAAAAATAAATGAATACAACAATAATAGAAAAAAATAATGAATAATTATAATTAAATAAAATAAAAAGGGATAAAAATATTAAGATAATGATAAGTAAAATAAAAATATAATAAATATTAAATAAAAATTGACAAATTAATAAAGCTTGAAAGGGTATAAAAATTAAGTGAAGTAATAAAACAAATAATAAGAGAGTAAATTAATAAAAATGACACAGAGGATAAAAGAAATGTAAGTTTTCTTCATATGCAAGTAAAAATGCAATTTTATTTTGGCTTCGAATCCATTTGAAGGCATTTTGACCTAATGATCTCAGCCCATAAAAATTCTTTCTAGCAGCATCGCTTTTTGACATGGAGGATTTTCTTTTTTGAACCTCAAGTTTTTCTATTTTGTTCTTTCCATGGAAATTGAAGCATTTTATTTATATACAATCTCTCCAAGTTTCCTCCACCTGATCCCATTCGGCACAATAGCCTTCCATTGGCTAACACCAATTAACCTTAAAACTTGCTCGGCATCATCTATCCATCTGGTGGATGGTCTTCCTTTTCGTCTGGTCACAAAAGTTAAGTACCAGAAACGGTTTTCAGCTGAATTTATTCACATCTTAAATACTAGTAATGCATCGAAATTGCTGAATCCATATTTATTCCATGCATTTTTCTTTTGAAATATCAAACAATTAACTAGATCGAAAGAAAAGCTTTTCTCAATATTATAAACTAATATTTACCAAATTTTTTACTCTACATAGTTTGAAAATGCCTCAAGATTCATATTTACTAAAATGCTCCTAAAGGTTTATCATTTTTCAGTAATTTAATTTTTTGGAATAAGGCAAAAAACTAAATTATCACTTGAATAAAGTCCTTTTAAAGCATGTCTACTTAATTTTAAAATTTAAAACATTATTATAATGAACTCTGAAAGAAGCACAGAAATAAGAACAAGTCAAGCTTAATTATTGTAAAATACATTGTAAACCTCAAAGCCGAAAAATTGCCTCACAAAATTGTCTTTCTCTTATCTAATAAACTGCACTAAAAAATAATAAACTACACTAAATTCAAATGTAGACAATAAATACTCTCTTCAATTTGCATGTGATAAATGAACAACTGAATGGAATCTGTCCAATTTGGCATGCAGTGGGAAGAAGGGATGAGTTATGTTTGATATTTTGTAGTAAAATATTCATCTATCAATGATGTACGCTCAACAGCATGCAGTCTCTTGAGAGGCAAAAAGAATGAAAGAAGACAGAGTGCAACTTATTTTGCTGTAAATTTCTAAGTTCCTGATTCTTAATAAAAATCCATGATTCATAACAATGCTGTCTAAAATAATTAATAAGTATTTTGCTGTAGGATTTCAATAAAAAATAACTCCCCCCTTTCTTTTAATTTTAAATTTACAGGTATGTACCACATGATCTAAAACTGCCCCCTTGAAATGTATGCATATATAAATATATTTCAATGAAATGTATGCATATATAAATATATTTCAAGGAGTGTAAAAAAAATGACATTTTATGTCTTTCATACAAAATACTTAAATTGCAAAGACTGATAGCAGCAGATTCCTTTAACTTCTAAGAGCTAAATGTGGCTAATACAGTATTTTACATTATAATTTTATACATTATAATTTTAACAGATTCCCTGTATCTTTTTTAAATATCACACAAAAATTAAGGTTGCTGTTATTTAACAGTCTTCAATAGTTTTTTGTTGATTTAAATAGTTTTAAAGTGTTATTTCACTTATATGTTTATAAGAAAAACTTTACATCCAAGATAAAAGTCTCACAAAAGTAATACAACTAAATACTAAATGCTTTTTACAAAGATAATTCCAATAAAATGATTATAATATAAAATTATGAAGGACAATGACATTTTGATGGTATTTCAGACTTCTATATTACACATAAAGAGTACTAAATACACATAAGTATAATCTACAAGAATATAAATAATGCTTTAAAAAATTATTGAATATTTGTTAAAAATATAGATACTAATTTTATTCCATTGACTGTTGACAGAAAGTTTTGCAATGATCGGCAATCATAACTTCAGTATTGTAAAGAACGTGGTCATCCACAACTGGCATGCGCAACTTGGCCAGTCAACAGGATAGATAATACATAAGTACCAAAATGTATTTCTAAAAATCTTTCTAACATTTTGCTTTTAAAGTACGCTTAACTTTTTTCTTAACAGATTCAACCGATATTATGCTATTCTTTCTCAGTTTTGCATCCTTTCTTTTCCGCGATTTTAGTTATCTAAAAGCAATACTTAAAAATTCAAAAATCTTTAATTTAGGACTGATTAAGTTATCGACATATGGTTAAAGAAATCCATTAAAATATTAACTTCCTTTCAACTCCTTACACTGTGTGTGGGAAGGGGGGTCACCAGTGTCCAAATGTGTAACTTTGCTGAACACTGGTAGTTTGGTCCGAGGTTTAAATCCTGCAAATGGGCTGGCTGCATGAGCATTTTCCTGGTTTTCCCCATGTGTAACGTGTATATGAGGCAATTTCCCTTAGAAAGTCCTCCACAAAGGTAGATAGCCCCCGAGCCATTGCCACAATAACAAACCAAACCAAATCTTATACTGAGAAAGGGGTCCTGTAAATTCATATGAAGTAAAAAAATTACTAAAATGATTCATCACAATTTCTGCTTTTACTATTCAACTTTGTCTCAGAAAGCAGCTTAAATATCATATAGGATAGATTAAATGAACTTCACAGAAACAAGAATTTTCATACAAATAACTTGCATAGATTGAACAATAGTTAATTATAACATTTAATAGTTTAATACTTAGCATAATAAATCATGTTATTCACTGAGAAAATTTTTAATTGTTTGGAAATTAAATTTTAAAATTATTTAAATTTCAAAATTATTTAATCTCTAATGAGTTTGTTAATCAAGAGTCCATAACAAATGAAACCAGTACAGCATAAGCTCTGAAAAAATACACATATTTTTCAAAATTCAATTTTTAATTTCTACAAATTGGGAGGGGGGTACGTGCAAAAGTTACAAGGAAAAGATACAGTACATTTCTTTCCTTTAACTTGCACGTTATGAACTAAACTGAATTTCTACTGGCATTTGCTTTATTATGATAAAAATACAGAATGAACTTCAAAAACAATTGAAATTAAAAATGGCATTTGACAGGGTGATGCACTGAGATGCCTTCTTTTCAATCTGGCACTAGAAAAAGTAATAAGAGGTTCAAATAGCTATACCAGAGGAAACATCTTTTATAAACTTGTATAGTTATTGGCTTTTGCTGATAATATTATCGTTATTGCTAGAACACCAACAGCACTAAAATGGGCTTTTATATCTCTAGAGAAGGTGGCTCTCAGGATGGGCCTGAGAATTAATGAAAATAAAACAAAATATATGCCATGCACTAAAACAGATTTCAAGGGCACTCACTCAGAAACTGGAGAATATAAATTTGAAACTGTTCACAGCTTCACATATTTATGGTCTGAAATTAACAATAGGAACAATCTCATTACAGAAATATAAAAGAAAATCACTGCAGCCAATAGATGCTTCAATGGAATACGAAAATATATGAAATCAAGTGTAGTTCAAAGAAAAACCTAAGTTTTACTGTATAAAGAGCTTTATAAGACCAATTCTGATATATGCATGTGATACCTGGGCCATCATGCGAACAAATGAGGAATGTTGGGCATTTTTAAAAGGGAGGTTTTGAGGAGTATTTTTGAAGGAATACAAAAAGATATTGCTCATACAATGAACCTGACATCATTAATTTCATTAAATGCTAAAGAATAAACATTATCAGAATGCACACAAACAAAAAAAAAAAAAAAAAAATTCAGACCAAATCTAAGATGGCTAGACTGCCGAGAAAATGACCTTAAAAATGTTTTTGGGTCTTAAAAACCCAAAAGTGGAAAACGCTAGCCGGAGAACATTGGCCTGGAAAAAGCTTCTTGAAAAGGACAGGGCCCACCTTGGGCTGTCAGGCTGCTGAGAAAGGAAGCAAGGATTTGCTTTATTGGAAGAACTATCATACAGTCAAAAGTCTTTAATCCGGACTCATCGGGACTTCGGCGATTCCGGATTATAGATCATTAGATTAAATCTGGTAAGACGGCATGCAGAAATTATAAAATTAAAAATATGAAACCATAATTTATGAAATAAAGAGCAATTATGATCTAAAGGGTATCAAAATTTACAAAAAAAAAAAAAAAAAAAGCTTAATTTTTATTTGTTTACTTTATTAAACATTTCTTTCAACGCGCACATGCCTAAAGCATACATTATAGAAAATTGCAACCAGAAAACTATTTGATGTGTATTCGAGATATTTATAATGACGAGGAATTTGATTTAAATCATATCAAAGACGGAGTACATCAAGATGAAATACTACATTCAGTAAGGAATTATAAGCCAAATAAAATAAAAACAACTGCCTTGAAGATAAGGATAGCGCTGACAGATCAACTTCAGTTCAATGCGCCGCCGCGATGTTCCCCCCGCCCTGAGAGCAGCGTGAAATTAATAAACAGATTCGGAATGGTTAGAGAAACAAAGGATATTCCTTTATCCATTTTTTGCAGCAATTCCACTTTTTTTTTTTGATGGACATCAAAACATGCTTTCGCTTTGTAGATCCTTTGGCAGCTCCAGAATCGGAAATTCTTTTTGACATAATCGAAAGTTCAAGCTTAATTTTATAAAATTGCTCTAACAGTCTGCAAAAAATAATAAGCCGGATCCAATTACAAGATTAAGTAACAACGCAATCTGTAACATTAACTGAATTAGATAATTAGATGATTTTAGCTTAGCTTATACCGTCCATTATACATTAAATGTGCATGCGTAAACGTATTATGTGCATGCGTAAACATATATGCGCATGAGTAAAGGTATTATACGTTTACGCATGCGCCGAAAGTTTGTAGCTTTGAGATCCGGATTATAGATCTTTCCGGATTAAAGACTTTTGACCGTAATAAAACCCTTAAATGAAACAACTTCCAAGAGACATCAAGAATTCAAGGAAGCAATTTTAACTTTTGATAACAGATAAATAAGAGAAACTCATTTTTTACAACAGCCAATTTTATTTGTAATTCCAAAAATTTTATAAGATAATTTTCCTTTTTAAAATAGATGATAACTTTTAAGTTCAACATTTAATTCATTTAAATAAAAATATAAAAAAAGATTTAAAGAACTCATTGAAGGAAACCATGTTTCATTATTTACATGCATTAAAAAAGTTTTTTTCCATATCATTTTTGGAAACTAATATATGGGGTTTATTTTGGAACTTTTCAGAATGAACATATTTGTAATTTTCCTTAATAATATATATAATCTTTTATAATTCAAAAGTTCTCCTGCTTTATCAGCTATCTTCCACCCCAAAATGTTTTCACATGGTCGTTTTCACTAAAAACATTTATCTGCTTCAATTTCAATTTGTTTAAAAACAGATAATTTCTATCAAAGTAAAATAATTCAGTTAGAAAAGTGTAATTTAAAGCAAATTACAATATTTAATGTTAAAAAAAGTCAATACAATATTTAATGTTGAAAAAAAAATCAATGTTTACCTGTTCTAACAAGACTTGTTGAGACTGCAAGGCTGTAATTAAATGTGGTGAAGGTACAACAGTACTTGAAGGCTGCAGTTGAGAAGGAACTGTATCCTCCATTGAAGGAGAATTAGAATCAGGAGAAGGTGGGGGAGAGTTCTCTGGCACAATGCCATGCTCTTTCAATAATTCTTCTAAATTTACACTTGGAACTTTGGAAGGCTTTGGTGGAGATGCAGGCTTAGGAGAATGTTCAACTTGCTGTTGCTGGCTTTGCAATTGATTTGGGTGATTAACAGAGACTTGATGTGGAGCCAGAGGCTGTGGCACTTGTATCACTTGATGTGGTGACTGTTCTAAATGGCTAGTAAAAGGAACTGCAGTACTGAAAAGACTCTGTTGTGTTTGCTGTTGTAAGGCAGATTGTGGTGCATGAGACTGGAGGGATATGCCAGATATGACTCCCTGACCAGCAGCCATAACTCCATGCATAGGGACTGTCACAGGTGCCAGCTGTGCATTTCCCAATGTAGCATTCTGTAATGCTGTTTGCAAATGAGGAACAGCTATGGCTTGGCTAGGAGCAAAAGCTAAAATAGGACCTTGTGGAGTTTGTATTTGCTGCAGCTGCAAACCTTGATTTCCACCAACAACTCTTGGAGAAAGAATAATATTAGATCTAGCCAAAAAACCCTGACCTTGAGAGGATGATGACATGATATTACTATTTGGTATTGCTGTAGAAGTCAAATTTATATTTTGTGAGGTTATGCCAGCATGTGCTATATTATTAGGAATCACAATAGTTTGCTGACCATGAATAGGAGACTTTGCTTGTGCAAACAAAGTCTGAGCATGCTGACTTGGACCTTGAAGTGCAGCAATCAGAGTTGCATTATTTTGAGAAGTAGTAGAATTCATTGGCTGACCAGGAGAGGCACTACTGGGAGGCCTTAAAGTTAACTGAAGTCCTGGAATATTTGCAAGGTTACTCAAATTGCCTTGTATAAGAATAGGACTTTGCCCAACACCTGGAATAATTTGGTTAAGTACAATAGTACCCTGCGGCCCAGAGAAAACACCAGGTTGTCCTTGACCAATGACCAATTGGCCTGTTGCTCCTGGCTGAATACCAACGCCTACAGTTCTCTGACCAGCAGTAACAGGTGTTGGGGGTGTCTGTTTTGGAGCAGGAGCCGGAGTAACAAACTGACTTGAAGCACTGCAAGTAGCAGGTTTCGGCAAAATTTGCGGTGGTAACTTTGGTTGAATAGGACGAACAGTACTATGAGACGTCCTTGTAGGTAAAGATACGTTTGACTGTGGTGCAGATATTAATTGCACCATTGGTGGAGTGACTGCAACTGCTGCAGTTGTGACCACAGGTGAAGTTACACCTGTCAGCCGTGGAGCAGATTGCTGTTGAGAAGCAGGTGACAACTGTTGTTGCAGAAACAATTGCTGCTGCTGCTGAAGAGTTAATTTCTGAGTAATAGACTGCTGAGTTGCTAAAGCAGTCACAAACTGTGTCACATTGCATGTTGTTTGTAGTATTTGATTGTGAGATTGCTGGAAAGCAACAGAAGGCATTGATGACTGAGCTCGGCTTGTGGCAGGAGATAACACAGGTGGGGCAGGAGACCAAGCAGGAGCTGGAGAAGGTGTATGAGATGGCAAAGGTGACCGTGTTTGCTGCAAAGGAGAAGGAGGAGGCATACTATGTACAGAAGAAGGTCCTTGACCAGGTGACTTAATGTTATGAGAAAGAGGTGTTGCAGGTCGTGCTGAAGCAGGGGAATGTGGATGCAACGAAGAGTGTGCAACAGATGATGGAATATGATGAATAGTAGCTCCACTTGATGAAGCATGCTGGTACGTTTGTGGTCCAACTGAGGAAGATGCTACAACTAGCGACATCCCCCCACCACCAGAACTAGAGGGGCATACTCCACTTTGAGCCAACAAACCCTGACTGTCTACTGCGTAACTGTACCCCATTTGCTCTGTTTGTTCAACTATGTGTTCAGCTGATGAAATATGGTTTGAAAGTGAAGCATGAGAACTCCTGGATACCTGTGGACTTTCAACAGCTGATTCAGAAGAAGTCCCATCTTGTAGATCCTAAAATAAAAGAGGAAAATACAGTTTTTGCAAATGCAAACAATCAAATGATGGGTAAAAATGAAGGTGTTGACAGAGATAAATTCATATCTTACTGGAACACATTTACTACAGTAGATATGGACAAGTCAATCATGAAGCAATAAATGGTCAATTACAGCTGTATAAATCAACACACATCCATACTATATATAAAATTTTAAATTGTCTTGGTCATCTTTTCAATAGGTGAACATGTTTGAGAGAAACAAAAATTCAGTGGAATATCACACCAGAAAATTTTAAAAAATACTACCATTTCACTGAATTTTTTGGAAAAAGTTATTTTGAATTTTATCACAGAAATAAACATCTATTTCCAAATACGTTAAATTGTTATATGTAAATTTATTTCCTTTAGCAGCCCTATAGGTGCACGGTTATTAACTGCTTGCAGTTTATTCCACTGACCTGGAATAAACATATTTTTTCCTAAAGAAAGTCAATCCTGAAAATCCTGATCCAAGTTGCTAGAGTGGATGCTTAATATGATTGTGATTAATGTTATCAAATTTCCGAAATCTTAGCGATTTGTATATGAAATCATGGAAAATATGCAGCTTATTATGTTCAACAACATGGTTAATATAATCAAAGTATTAAAAGAATGAATTTGTTTCAAACTGAAAGTCATCAAATAAAGCAAAAATAGATTACAGAAAATTGCCAGGTGATAAAGCAGTGTCGTTAAGTAAAGGATTACTTTGAAAAACAGTTGGGTTTGCATTTTGATCAATTATTTAAAATTGGGGGGAAAAGCAATCTTAGTTTTGTGGGTAATTAGACATGTCATTCTGCTTCAAGAGAAAAAAATTCCATAGACTTTTTTTCCTCCTTCTTCCAAAAAATAAATTCCCTGAAAACAACTATACTAAACTAAGGTTGCTTTTTTTTTTGCCGAATTTATATTTTAAATTGGCATGTTTTCTTCCAATGAGGGATGACTTCAGAGAACTAAGATTGGGGTACAGCACCAGTGAAATAATTTCCAGAAACACTCTAAACAGTTCATAAGTGAACTTAAATGTATTTAAGATACTGTGAACAGTTCATAAAGAAACTTCTGCTTTTCCTAGTTAAAATGCTGCGAAAGTAAATACATGTTATGCATCTAGTTATATTTATATTATATAAATTTCATTGCTATTTTGAAGGATGTTTTTTCACGTTGCTTAATGTTACCATTCGGTTAATGATGTCAAAACAGCCATAACAAATGCGATCACATTAAACACCACTTATTGTATATACTGCTCTATATAAATGTTAGCAAGAAGAACAAGCTGTCTACTTTAGCTACTTCACAAACTCTCACTAACTGTTCACATGCAACACTCCTTCGCACAGCTGCCATTAGCAAGAGGAGAAAAAGGAGACATAAAAGAGTTTCGTCTTTAGGACCCGTTCAGAAGACCACCATCTTCCTTCCCTTTATACCTAAGCCTCTGTGAATAATCACATCTCCGAATTGGCAGATTTCTAATACTGTTTATACATTTTTAACGTTGTTTACTGTTGTTAATTTTGTAATCTGTACTTTCGCAACTGCTACCTGAACTTTCGTAACGGTTCCTGAAAAATATATGCTTTTTAATTATTATTTTATAAGTTGTTATTTATGGTTAAAAGATGGTCATGGATTTTTAAACTGCTTCCCGATAAGATATAGAACTCAAACTTTGTACATACATTGCTTGTGGATCTGGTGTCACGCTTTTGATTTTTAGAGGATTAGATTTTTTTCAAATTTAAAGTTGAAATGATTTTTCACAAATATTAACAAATAAACTGAGAATCTCAGAATATTATAGTTTGCCCCATAACACACTGTGGAGAAAAAAAAAAAATTAAATGAAATTTTTAGCGTAATTTTTTTAAAAAATATTTTTGGAGAATTTTTGAAAATCGTTCATATTTTTAGACTTCTTGACGCCCATTAGTTTTAAAATTTCATATCTAAAAATATATCAGTTACAAACTTCCGACATTTTCACAGTTTATAAAACAAACTTTTCACATTTAAAAAAAATGACACAGGAAATTAATTGGATGATTTCTTTTACTTTTTTGAAAGATATGCAATGAAGCAGAATGGGAAATATTGGTTCTTCTTAGGCATCAATTCGAAATATCAGTTTTAAAGTAATAATCTCGTTACGCCACACTATTTTTATGACATTATTTATGCTATATAAGTTGTTATTGTTGCCAGTTGTTAGTTCAGCGTGAGATTGGAGATATTTCTGAGAACTTTCTCTTAAGATGCATTTTGCATTCCATTGTGTTTAATGTTCTTATTAGATTGAAGCATAACTACTGATTACACTTAGTGATATTCTAAACATTTGTACGAGTATTTCTGTGGAAAATTCTAGAACTTTGAATGTTTCTGTTGATAAAATTAATTTAATTAAGCTATAATCAGATTTGAGTGCAATGACAATCATTTACGAACTATTATCAATCTGTTACAAACCCGTACGCACGCAACAATATTATAATTAATTAATGTATTAAAATTGTTTTGAACGTATTTTACAAAGCAAAAACAGGTAAAGAAAAATTCTGCTTGCAATTTATGAGTTTTTGCAATTTTTCTGGCCACAAAAGGTTTTTAAAAAGGTTTGTAATTTATGCTTATATTTACCAATTGAATAAACAGCACTAGCTTTGATTTATATATATATATATAAATCAAAGCTAGTGCTGTTTATATATATATATATAAATCAAAGCTAGTGCTGTTTATATATATATATATGTACTGAAATTCAGTAATAAAATTTTAAAGATTTGAAATGATTAAATTTCTATTTAGACAGTTTGTATTCTTTAAACTGCAAATGCAAACTGAGAAACCTTTTGCATTTTTTTTTTTTTTTCAATAAATACTTTTACTTAAAAGTCCTAAAACATATACAGGTATGGACTAAATTATTTATTATTTTTACTGCTTATTTAAAATTATATACTTTATAGAAACAAGGATGGGTTTTGCAAAATACTGTTTAAGTTTCAAATAAAAAATTATTTGAAATGAAAATGTGACTGAGATTATATTTGTTTTAAAGATTTTAGATAAAAGTGTATTTTTATTTTTTTCTCAGAAACTAATTCATTAATTGCAAAATCATTCCTTGAAATTATTAAAAACACTCTAATAAATACAATTAAAAAAAAACTGTGGGAGACATTGAAAATTGTAGGAGAAAAAAGGCATTTTAATTGTAAAATTTTTCTTCAAAAATTTAAATAAAAAAAATTACTAGCAAAAACTTTTTTTCAGCTTAAAATTATTTTGTCTCACAAAACCATTTAATAATAGTCCTAAAAAGTAGATGAAAATGCTTAATTTTTTTTTTTTTTTTTTTAATTATTCAAAAGATACCGAGTCCCTTGTTGCGTTGAAGCCGATATGCACTTGACTTAACTTTAGTTTGAATTTGAACGCTATTTCTGAAATACCTAGCATCAGATAACCTTGTCTGCATTTGTCTATAATTTCCATATCTTGTACAGTTCTATCTAATTTTTGGGGAGATGCTATCACATCCCCAGACATCTATCAGCGCGATTGTTTTGCTGACAGTCCAGTGAGCAGTAACTAAAATTAAGTGAACCATGCAGTATAGTATGGGAAATCTCCCCCTTTGCCCTGCTCCCAAGAGGTAAGGAACATTCAACCAAGTTCTACCTCCAATTCTACGAGGCAGTTAATGCTTGTCCCATGTGAATGGGACACGTTGGAAGAACCAGTTTTCACTACCGGTTGAATCTGCTCTTGTGAACGGGGCTTAAATGACTTCACTTGATTTTAAATATGTGCAATACATAAATAACCAGTTTCAAAATTTCTTTTATCCTTCATTTGATATTTTCTTCAGCTATTAATTATTTAGTTTACATTCATTATATTTAACAATTAAAAAATGCCTCAGAAATTATTTATCTCATGTAACGCACCCTAAAATTACATAAACATTCAATAAATTATAAAAAGAAGAAAATATTTCATAGCAGCTTCTGATGGTGTTTTGAAAGACACTAACTATGACTAACGCTACCTATAACGGTAGAATGGTCAAGTTCTTTTCTCACAATTAATCAGGCAAATAAATACGACTACATTTAATCACAGTTTGATCTTTATGTGTACATTAAAAAAATAAAAATTTTCAAAAGCAGATTCAAAGGAGATGATTTCAGTATCAATTGTTTTCTATTAGAAAGAGAAATCTTCAATAAGGTCACAACTGATGTCATTTTCATCTTGTGAAACTACGCCTTTAATTATATCAATAATACTGACATTTGAAAATGAAAGTAATTATCCTAGATATTGCTTAAAACACAATCCATAAATTACAGGGTGTACAATTTTCATGAATTAATTACAATGTGTACCATTTTTATGAATTTATTACAACGTGTACCATTTTTATGAATTTATTACAATGTGTACCATTTTCATGAATTAATGCATATTTCATTACTTGAAAAATTAATTTTCAATTTTGATTATGCTTTTGATAAATACATAAAATAACGAATTTCAAAATTACATTTTACAATTATTACTATAAAGAAAGAGACTTTTAAATGTCAGTTCTGCAATATATAAAAAGCAGCTCCTCCCCTTTTAAATAATTTGTCCTCTCTCCTAATTTTGAAACATTTGAGCCAACCCAGAATTTTTCTTATAATCTTTCTAAAGAAAAAAATTTTAGCTTAAAACTACTCAATCTTAAAAAAGGAGTTTAAAGCAGTTGTACTGTAAAAGGAGTTCAATTCAGATGACAAAATGCCTACCCCCAAACTTTTCTTAATCCCCCCACCTACCCACATAAAGCAGGGAGGGAGAGGCATGTTCTAAGCATTCTTTGCACTTAACACAATTGGTAGAATTTTATAAAAAAGTGAATTATGTACTGCCAAAATTTAACAGTTTTATTTCTTCAAACCTTCTGCTAGGCCATGATAAAAAGGTTGACTTATTTGCCCACATATTTTGACTTTATCAGAGAATTTCTTAATTACTCTTCCACAAAACACTAGAATTTCACAAGAAAACGGTAGGAATTTCTACAACAGCTGTGACTAAGTTGGAGGGGGTTAGTTCTATTTAAACTATCTATAAAAAATTCATATGATTTTGTTAAGACAACTATTTTTAAGACATTTTATTAATTTTCTAAACTTTTTAACCATCACCATTACAGAAACATATCAATAAGTTATATTTGCATTACAATGAATTATTGACCAACTGTTAGGTATAAAAAAGTACACAAAGTAGCCAAAAATTATGTTTTTCACATACATCCAATTTCCAATTAACTAGTAGGGTTATTAATACTGAAATGACATCCATGGTTAATATGAGGGAAACTTAAATATAGGAAAGAGGAATAACCTATATTATGATTAACTGAAAATTAGTATTAATAATTTAGCAATATTTTCAAGAAGTTCAATCTGCAAAATACAATCATTTGTGTAAATTAAATCAGAACTTAAAATAATAATAATAATAAACACTTTACATAATGGAAAAATAATCATCATTAGAAATGAAGTTATTAAGTTATAAATGACTATGACATTATCTGCCATCACTATAATTATTCCAAACATTTTCTCTCTCTCATATATATATATATATATATATATATATATATATAATTTGTATTTTCTACAAACAATTTTCTGTTGTGCCAGTGGCTTGTGACACTAATTTTTATATTGCTTTACAATACCCGATAGTTAATTGGGAGGTTGATTGCATACCACTCTTCACAGTAAAAACTGAACTTAAATTTTCTTTTTCAAGAACAGAAGGTTAATGAAAGCCATTTTTAACTAGATACATGGAAATATTCTTGCCCACTTATATATATATATATATTTATTATTATCTTGCAATCTATGATCAAACTCTTCGTATTATCCATATAATGGAAAAATAGCTGAAGTACAAAACTAAGAAAAGCAGATTTCTTTCACCTATCAAAAACAATCTGCATAATAATATTTTAGTTACTTTTAAGAAGAAGAATGAAAAGAAGAATAATGAAAGAATGCCCAATTTCAGCACCCTTTTAAACATGAAAATGATATTATGATAAAATAAAGAACAGTTCTATTTTATAATAACAAATAGCTTTGAAAAATTAATAATTATAAAAAAATCTTGTTAAGTAAAAATATCTAAAATATCAGGTATAAAAATAATTCCAAATTAATTTTTTTGCTTATATTTTAAATCATACAACTTAAAGATCTAACTGAAAAATACTATATTATAAAATCAAGAATGTTTTAAGAAATTCAAAATATTTTGCAATTTAACCCAAATCTAATCTTAGATTGACCTAGTCTTATAGAAATGTGCTATGCATCTTGAAGATAACTGATACAGGACCTGCTATTTCAAGAAAAACAAATGGTTGTTCATATAATTTCATAACTGCCAGCTTTTTTATAAAAATATTTAGATATGTTTTTATAAATGTTTCAGTTTCTTGCACCATCTTTCCCAATTTCTTTGTTTAAACGTACATATTTTATTATTAGTTCAAAAATTTTCCCAATATATTTTAAGACATAGACTAAATAGGCAAAATTTAAGCCTTACCTTAGAATTCTCATCACTACCACTCTCCAAGAAAGACTGCAGCAGAAGTGGATCACTAAAAAAAAATTTTGTACAAATTATATTATGCACTAAAGTTATACCATGCACTACAATATAATTCATACAAATGTTATTACTTATTTCATTTCAAATTTACTGATATATGTTTAACTACTCACATATGCTTCATTAAATGGAAAATAACTTACTTAATCACGTCAAGCAGACAACGACCTCCATCGTCCATTGCAAAACTGCATGCTACATAAGGAGGAGGGAAAATTGTTTTAATTTTTTTTTCTTCCACTGTAAACAACATTAAAAAAATGTATACATATATTTTAATTGAATAATTTTCTTTATACATATGTTAGAATCACTTCGAATGCATATTTATTCTATGGGATATCTTATCCCATAATTTAGAATTCATACTTACATTTTATAACAAAATTATTGCAATATAATGTCTAATACTTTCAATATATGGCTGTAATGACCATCTTTGAGAGATTAATGATAGAGTAAAAGGCCAAAAATTTCCAGATATAACATCTGAAATCCACGATAGCTCTCAGATGTAAAATAAAATCTCTGCTGGCTCTCAAATGTCAACAATAAAAGGTCGACAATGAAATTTTAGGTTACAATTTTTTGAAGTCTGAACCATAATAAAGTTAGCAGATTCTCATTTTCATAACATCTGCGAAATAATTACTTTGTCCAAAATCATTAAACTTTTGCTTGTAATTGAATATTAACATTGTGCTCTTTTAATTGAGTAAAACTTAAGTAATTGAAATTTTTGTAATCTTCCGTCTGTGAAGGGACAGCCAAAATGCATGCAAGAGACAGCAGTCTTACACTATATACTGAATATGTTTTGATTCAGATATATTTTTTATGCAAGCTTTTCCCAAAGACATTAAGATGAATTTTACAATTGGATGACCATTAAAAGATGAAGAATCTGTCACATTCTTAAAGGAAAAGGAATATTTTTTAGTGAAAGACTGTGTTCAAATATCCATAATTTTGTTTTCAAATAGAAATGCACCTTGAATACATCACTAAGATTGTCATTACTAATATAGGCTACATTTTTCATATCAATATTAATGTTAGGCAATGACTACTGCTGGAGGAGAAGTACCAGAATTTTCAACTTTTACTGTAACCAGAGCTAAAAGATACTTTTCGTCATATCAGAATGAAAAGTCCTGAACAAATTCATAATTTTTCTTAGAGATATTGAAAAAGTTGATTTAGAACATCAAAAGCATATGAGGGATCAGGATATAATTATTCTGTGTAATTTCATGGGAAAGATACAGATTCCAAGTAGATCCTGAATTTCTAAAACATATTATAGCAAACAGATGTTTGAAAAATGTACAACAATTTCTATAATCATCAGACAGATAAAACATGCAGTAAATGTGGTATCAAGTTATATAAAAATAAATAAATAAAAGCATATATATATTTCAAAAATCTGTTAGAAAAGTTCGTTATAAGGCTCCACCTCTAAAATTATACACAGACAGCTCTTATGTACTTACCACAATCCAGTAAATCTAAATTTATGTTCTCCTCCCCCCAAATTACATAATCATTTTCTGAACAGTCACACAGTTTTGTTCTAAATTATTTTCTCTATTACTTGCATGTTTGTTTAAAACTTGCTGTTTTTATGTGATAAAAAGTCTGACATTAGTTCTAATAACAAAAATTTATAAATTTTGTTATTTTTCCACTGGCTAGGCAAAGTTGCAGCCAAACATGATATAAAATGCAACCTTAAATAATATCAACAAGCCATGTTATACTCAAGACACATCAGTGTTTGAAAATGTAGTTTTATATGAATATCTGATAAAAATATTACATTCTTTTATAAAGTGAAGTAATTCCATCGAACCAATTTTGACTTAGTAGTTCTTTATTCCTTTCGCTTGGTCACTTAGTGCAGCAGTTATTCTGATACTGCATCATGCGGTTACTTGAACATAAGCTTTCATTATGAATAAATTAATTTTCGTGAAAGAATTCAATGGCTATTCCTCATATTTTGGGAACTGTCTAGTTATAAAATCCATCCCAATTCTCTCACTGAAAATCTTTCTTTCCCGCTCTCTCTTACCCCCCCCAAAAAAATCCTGGGTCAAAGTATGATTAATCAGACTATATAGAGCATTTTGGGATGCACTTGAGCACATTCCACCTGCTGCATCATTAATGGAAGAATACCAAAATTCCATCTGCTCCAATATTGCTCAATTTAAACAGCAAAAGATTAATCTTCAGTTACCAAGTTTAGTGGTTTAGATTAGATTATTTGAATTCAGTAAAGCACAACAAGGACTAGCTGGTTAAGGGATGTGATGCTTTAATGGAGAACTTTCTAAGGGAAACTGGCTTGTATTCATGCTATACAAGAGAAAAACCATAAAAACAAAGCATATAGTCAGCTTGTTCCTCTAGGATCAAACTCAGGTTGGACTTCTAGTATTCAGCAGTTTTAACCACTCAGCCACTGGTCTCAGCCTCAAGCTTAGTGGCTTTTGGAAACATTTGGTGACAGTAATAAAAGCAATAATATGATAGTTTCCTTCAACACTGAGCAAGGAAATCTGTAGCCCAAATCATCTGCATTTTACAACTGATATCTGAATGGCTGAGCAGATTTCAGACAAAGGCAGTTGCTTTTTTTTATTATTTAAATTTCTTACTACATCAACTGGAACATTAATTATTACTATACTTTTCACTTAATATGTGAAAGATTATTTCCTTAAATGAAAAAAAGCACTTGAAATTTGTTTAATACTCTTCAGAAAGCTGACCAGGAATGAAACACTGAATCAAACAATTTTGAATGCCTTCCTACCAATCTGATTATAGTTTTTATTGATGCACCAATACACTTAACAAGACTTGAAAAAATAATGACTAGAATATAGTTAAAGCAAATTATTTTATGATTTTGTAACATAAAAATTCACACAGTCCAATTCATAAAGAAACTCTTTTGAAAAGTAATAAAATATATTCCTATTCTCACTTTTTAAGACTCAGTTACTAGTAACTTTGTGATAGATGCTTTCATTGAATTTCTTCACTGATTATCACAAAAAAAAAAGGAGTAGTAGAAAGATTTAAAGCATGAATATGTTGGGCAGATTATTATTTCTGTTCTTGGATGGACATCACAGTTTTCAATAGCTACAAAGAATTTTTGAAGAGAAGAACAAGCAATTTTATTGCCAAAATGATGAGAAGTGCCGAAAATTGGCTAATAATTATGTATGCTTCGATAATGTTTTAAAATTAAAATTTATAGTAAGTATCAACAGTAATAATAATAATAGTAAGTAATAATAAGAAGTGTTTGAAAGCCACAACAAAAACTTCTAACAAAAGAAAAACTGACAGAGTTGGAAGATACGCTGGACTGAAAGGAAAGTATTATCACTTTTAGGTGATTTGCTGCACAACAGCTATTATAATACATAAAAACACTTACACCAAAGGGTCGTTACATTATAACCATTCTCCATCTATAACAATGGATTCGTCCAAAAGCAAAACCACTGTGCGTGTGCAACTGATCTTGCAGTATATAAAGTGGCTATGCATTGTCTTTTCAAGCATAGCACGATTAGTGACATATTGGGAAAAGCAGCTGATTTATCAGACTTCGATAAAGGTCAAATCATTATGGCTCGGCGACTGGAAACATCAATATCAGAAACGGCACATTTAGTGGGCTGTTAACATGCAGTTGTTGTGAGAACATATTGAAAATGATGGTGTATGAATGGTGAAATGACAAGTCCCTGGTGTGTCATCGACGGGGGCACTAATTCCAAAGGAGAGTGGAGATTGCTATGCACTGTTCAATGTGACCAAAGAGCTACAACAGCCGAAATCACCACCAGCTATAACCAGGTGACCCAAGCAGTGTTTCTCAACACACTGTGCAGCATACATTGCTACATATGGGCCTACGCATACACACTAACGGCCGAAGCACGTCCCCGCACTAACGACACATCATCGCCAGCTGCGTCTGCAATGGGCCAAGAAACGTCGAAATTGCACATTAGAAGAATGGAAGAAAGTTGCATGGTTCGACTAATCATGTTTTCTGGTCCATTTCATCAACGGGCGCGTGCTAATATGGTGATTTCCAAATGAAACTCTAGCTCCCGAATGCACAGCTGGATGGAGACAAGCCGGTGGCAGAGGTAGTATGGTGTGTACAATGTTTTCATGGAACACATTAGAATCCATAATTCCCATAGAACAATCCCTGATGTCTGTGCTATGTGAACATTGTTGCAGACCAGGTTCACCAATTCATGACAATGGTATTTTCAACAGGGTATGGTGTTTACCAACAGGAATAATGCACCATGCCATAAGAGTCGAATCATCAGAGAGTGATTCGAGAAACATTTCAATGACTTTCAAGTCATGTCTTGGCCTCCAAATTCCCCTGACATTAATCCAATACAGCATTTGTGGTCCTGCCTGGAAAACTAAATTTGTGCCACAACGCTACCTCGTCGTAATGAGCAAGAATTGCGTGACCAGTTGGTAAGTGCTTGGTACCAGATACCTCAGACTACATATCAGCACCATTTGTAGTCAATGCCATGCCGGGTGCTGGCAGTTTTGAAGGCTAAAGGTGATTGATCTTGCATGTTATTAACAAGGTGGCCATAATGCAACGGCTCTTCGGTATATATTTTACGCTTATAATAGTTGGACATATTTTAAAGAAGATTATTGACATTTTATTTACATTATAGTAACAGTTAGCTTTATGTTGATTCTTTGTTTTATGCCGCGTTCTGCCAAGTACTTGCTCAGTCCATAGGTTTAGTAAATAGCAGGTTGAGTTTATATGAAGCAGCATAGGTTGATAATTTAAATTGTTATCAGCATGATGAACTTTATAATAGAAAATGGCTCATACTTAGGTTACACATGGCAGAGACAAAAGCAAAAATAAATTTTAAATTTTAAATATCTACAAAGTTGTGCAAATTTTGTCGATGGCATAAGTTGTGTCTTCATGTTCAAACTGAGAGTAAAATAAAATGGCTATTTAAACTTTCTTCCGTGTTTTGAGAGTTGTTCAAAATGTGACCATAACTCGCTATCTGTTTAAGTCTGCAGGATTTTAATTCTAATTTCCAGTTATAATAGCTACCTTACAAATTCTAATTTACTATTTGATTTGCAAATATTTAAAGTATTACTATATTCTTACGTACAAACTTGCAGAGTTTTGTTAACATGTTAGTTTTTAAACTACCAGGCTGTAGTTTAAATAAACTACAGTTATATTTGCTATTATTGCATTCACATGATGTTCTTGGAATGTAAGCTAGAGACACAAGAAAGATGGAAAAAAGCAATACACTATAAAGAGAATAGGCTAGCTCATATATTTTATCAGCGCTATTTAAAGCACTAGATAGAAAGAATGCTAAAGCTAGAATATAATTTTTAAACAGAGCTTGTTAAAAATATCAATAACAAGCAAGATATGACTGTCAGAAGCTCCCTCAATTGAAGATTAAAAACTCTCAGCTTAAATATGCACAAAGCTATGAATATCGCAGAAGACAAGCTAATTCAAAAGTGAGTATGGTATATAGCGAATAAAAAGGGAAGGATGATCACTGCAGAATGCCTCACGAAAATCACTACGGAATTAAGGTTATAGTTGGCGCAGTAAGTCTTTAAAAAGAAAAATTTAAGGCATTAAGAAAATACAATATTTATCAATTTTATTTATTTATGCAAAAAACTGAGTGTTTTCTATGCTGTGCTACTTGATTTTTTGCAAAATAAAATAAAACTTTTTGGAAATATGAATAACATTTAAACAAACTAAATGTAGGATCATAAAATTGTACAAAAGTATAGTCCAGTGATAAAACATTAAAAACTGTTTGTATGCATATCATTCTAAATTAAAATGTAGATAATACAAGTTTCTAATTTATATATAATTTTCTTAATGGTCCATTAAAAGATGTAGTAACTGTGCTACATCTGATAAGACATTTCAATATTTTGAGACAATCACACAGGGACAATAACTAAGAAAAATATACAAAAAATTATATTACTTTTAAAATAATTACAATAGCTATTTTGCTTTTGATAAAAAGTGTTTCAGAAACTGCACTAGCATTTATTACTTAGTTTATTTTTCAAATTTAAAATATTTCAATAATAAGTTGCCAAAATATAAAAAATATACAAAAGGTATTCCAATAAGAATACATAGTAATATTAAAATTATTTCGATTTCCTGTAACTTGAATCTTGTCAGTTCTTACTGTTGTCTCTACCATTCTTTAGGCCTCAAATCATTCATAAATAATTAGAGAAGATGAACGTGCAGCTGATTCACTGAACTTTTTTAATATTTCTTAAATGGCAGTAAAATCTTAACACAGAATCTCAGTTCATGCTTGTTTTCCTGTCATTAGCCAATTCTCGTATTAGGCTGGCGTAAAGTTCAACAATTAGGTGGGAAATATAAGGTGAGCTTTATAGCTAGTTTGAGAGGGTTTGTTAACAAGACAAAAAAAAAAAAAAAAAAAAAAAAAAAAATCACGACATCAATGAATCCATAAGATTTAAACAAGCTTATTCTTTCAACACATTAAGAAATGGGAAAATTGTTTGAATATCTTTTTAATTTTAAGAACCTGCTGCTAAAATGGCACAGGAGAGAAACTGACAAGGGGAGAATATAGTAACCAGTTTATAGTTTTCCCCATTATATTTATATACTTTTCACAAATATACCATGTTACAGGCAGTGAGTTTTACTTTAAACTTTAAGTAATATCAAACACCATTCATAATAATCAACTATATGTCTATAACTGCAAGACAGCGGGGCAGTGTGAAAATAGAAAAATTCATAAAAAATAAAACATTTTTTCAAACCACTTCTCATAATGATACTGATTATTAATGATGTGCAATAATAAATTATCTATAATTTAGCTTGGGTGTCTGCTGTGCAGATGAAACGAGTCTGGAAGGAAGGTATCAATGAAAAATGTATTGTTCTTTTGATCAAACCTTCAAGTTACTGAATTAATGCTCTCACAATGTATCATCACAAAAGTACCTTTAATTTCCTCTAACAACAACAAAGAATTAATTACAAGTTTTGTAAACAAATGCTAAAAAAAAAAAAAAAAAAAAAAAAGAGTCAAGAGTAGCTTAGATATAAGGCAATTTTATGTCTTGCCTAAGAAATCTTATAAGGAAATTCTAATTGAAAAGAAAAATGCTATTAGCTAGCTGTTTAAACATATAATAATATCCATTATATACGAGATATGCAATGAAAAATTAATTCAATTAATTTCTCAGGAAAACTAAAATAAAATTTTGGATACATTTTACGAAAGTTTAACAAAAAATAAAACAAATAAAGCAACCTTAATCTTGGAATAAACTCTGAATAAATTTATGTCACTTTTGATGATGATCTGACACAACTTCCTCTTCAAGAGCACAAAACACCAATCTAAGATCGCTTTTTGCTTAATTTTAAATTTTACATTAGCATATATCCCTCCCTCCTAGATCAAAATAACTTGACAAAAAGAAATCATTTAATTTTGTAGCAAGTGAAAGGGGGTGTGGACAAATACACTTTAAAAAAAATATGTAAAAAATGACAGGTAAGACAATAAGATCAAGATAAAAATCTATCAATAACAGCAAATAAACGCTATATGTCACAAATGAGTTCACGCATTCCACATTTAAACAATTAAGCAACAGGCGAGATATAAAAGAGAGAATTAATAAAGAATAAAAAGTTCTTTCTGATTTCCACACCCTCTCCCCCAAAATTTTTATGAGGCAATGCAGTATTTTGCCAAAATATGCAACTCATGATAGCAGCCATGGTTATGTATAAGTGTGCAGCAAACGAGCTGATTTTTACTGTCATAGTTGACAGCCATTTTTCAAGTTTTTTGGGTACTTTTCCGTTTTGTCGGCGCAGACGATAAAGTTGCCAATAATGGTACAACTGATGCCAAATGAAATATCCTCTATGGTAGCCTTTTATGCCTCATTTTCAAAACAAGTCGCAGCCATTTCTTATCAGATTGATTGTTTCTTTCAATACTGGCATACAATTACATAGAATTTTTACCAGGTAGTTCAATTTTATGCCCTAAAGCCTAAGTCACACCGATTACTCGGAGCCGAAAATATAGAAAAGGCAAAGTTAAAGGTAAAATTCATCAATTCTAATGAGAATGCACTAGCGAAGTAAAGCACTGCAGTTAACATAATTTCTGAGTAAGCTATTCGAATGAATTGAAATAATTCTTCCATTTAAACTTGTATTCCAAATCAGGATTTAACTTGAAATTAATGTAGATAATTACCGAGAGAATTAGATTTTTGTAGCACAGTTTACGTTAGATGAGATCACTTCGGGTCATGTAATATGAACCGGTGAATCAGGATGCTGAACCATGATAGCATAGTAAATTCTTAAATTAATGTATTTTTATAAATTTGTCTTTATTTATTGGCTTTTTGTAAAATTTTAAACAATATTAAAATGTTTATGCCTTCAAAATAAAAAATTCTCAGAACTAACATTTTTTAATATTTTTTATGTGTATACTACTATATGTTGTCGCAATAAAGTCTGCTTGGCAAGATTTGCGCTGTCGAAACGAAAAAGTACCATTTTTGTTTTTGTTGCATACAAGTATATTTATTTATTATAAAGAAAAGTAATGGACAGTGGACTTTTGCAAGCTGATGGAAAAAAGTTGAATTTCATCAGAAATATTACATTTTGTTCAACAATAGAGAATGCAAAAATTTGCATTACATGAAGATGTACTTTCTTTGAAGATTTAATTTCAACTGCCTTGCACATGGAGAACAGGTCCCCCCCCAAGAGATGTTTCCTCTAATTTTCATTTTGTTAACTGGTTACTCTGTATGTAAGACAGCACACCACCATTTCTGAAAACAACAGTTGCCTTTTGTATCTTAGTTAAAACACAAAGTTACTCACCAATAGTTGGCTATTTTTCAGAACGACATTAAAGATAATCAGAAGGTACCAATTAGTGTACAATGGAAGTGAACGATTTTTAAAAAAGAAGCACAGTAATGATTTGAAATGATGAAGCAATGTTAAACAGACCAGCATTTAACATAATTATTTTCTTTTAATTAAAAAATTTTAAAAATAATAACTATGTAGTAGAATAAATATTAAAAAATGATGTACTACTAAACTTATATTGCGAGTCCTGATTCTTAATTTTTCTTCAGGACTAAATAAATACAGTCAAAAGTCGTTAATTCAGACACCCATAATCCAGAATGATCTATAATCCGGACCTCAAAGCTACAAACTTTCTACGCATGCGTCGCTTTGACGCACGCGCATAGGTGTTTAGGCGCGCGCGTAAGACCTTTACGGCTGTAAATATATGTGTGCGCATGCGCGTTTAATGTATAACGGATGGTAAAAGGTAAGCTAAAATTATCTAATTCAGTTAATGTTGCAGATTGCGTTGCTCCTTAATCTTCGAATTGGATCCGGCTTATTATTTTTTGCAGATTGTTAGAGCAGTTTTATAAAAGTAAGCTTGAACTTTCGATTATGTCAAATAGAATTTCCGATATATATTTACTAATATGTAAAGGATTTACAAAGCGAAAGTATGTTTCGAAATCCGAAATCTGTTTATCAATTTCACGCTGCTCTGCGGGGGGGGGGGGGGACGCCGTGACACGTAATGAGTTGGAAGTTGATCTGTCAGCACTATCCTTATCTTCACGGCAGATGTTTTTATTTTATTTGGCTTATAATTCCCTACTAAATGTAGTATTTCATGTCGATGTACTCCGTCTTTGATATGATTTAAAGCAATTATAGCACTTGAACAGCCGAACTTTGTAACTAAACAAGAAATTATGTCTCTTTAATAAACAAGAAATTATGTCTCTTTAATAGAATTAAAGAGAAAGTAGTATTATCACATGAAAGGAAGCAACTTAAACAACTTACATTGAAAGAAATGTTTATTAAAGTAAACAAATAAATATTAAGCTTTTTTTTGTAAATTTTGATACCCTTTAGATCATAATTGTTCTTTATTTCATAAATTACGGTTTCATATTTTTAATTTTGTAATTTCTGCATGTCATCTTACCAGATTTAAACTGATGATCTATGATCCGGAAAAATCGATAATCCGGAATCGCCGAAGTCCCGACGAGTCCGGATTAACGACTTTTGGCTGTACCTCGTTACTGAAGTAGCAATGATTTAGCATAAATTTGTGTGACTAAACAGACTCATTAATATACCATCATAGTATTAGTACTGGTAGCTAATAAAAGACTAATAAAAGATGTATGACTAAAAAGTAAAATTTTTATTTTAATTATACTCATGCCAAAAAATTCCTTATTACTTTCATACATCCTTCATCATAAGAAAAACATTCATTGATATACATAACACTTTCATTCACATGTTTGAAAAATAAGTAAGTTTTCATACATACATTCATTAAGCTCAGATAAAAAATTTCGAGAATTTTCATTATTTTCCAATACATTGTTGTACATAGCTTGAAATATCTGTAGTCAACTGGAAAAATAGGCTAGCTACAGACAAAAAAATATGATAAGATACTTAAAAAAAACAGTTATAAATTCCATGCATATATGCTTAATGTGAAAACAGAAGACAAGGAGAAGACAAAGTATTACAGGAAGAAGAGGCAAAACAACGAAGGCAAAGCAAAATATATAACGTAAAATGCTAATGGAAACGGCATCATACCAAGCATGCAAGAACTAGTAGAAAATACACGGAAAATGAAACAAAAGAAAACGCATTTCAAACACACAAAGTTAAAATGAAATTACAAGTTACACACAAAATTAAATGAAGACAAGAATTTGTTTTCAATCATACAGTTTTGATTTTTATAAATAAAATAATATTGCCAAAAACATCCAAAGTTTTAGAGAAAATTAAAATCTGAATATAATTAAGTAATCAAAACACTTAACAAAATAAAAATTCTAACATTCGCAGTATAGTACTTCTGCAGCAACTACTTGATTTTTCAAACTTATAAAAACATAACTGCAAAAATCAGCAATATACAGTGTGAAAAAATCTTCTATCAAGTATGAATTACATAACATGGGCACTCATAATAATTAAAAAGAATAAAACTACTCTGCACATTTGGCATGCAAATTAGGCCACTCTATGCGCATTTCTTTCCCCCCCCCTTCCAAAGGGGAAAATCCGTAATTTACATGATTTGATTTATACCATTCTAGGGGGATTTTTTCCCCCTAGTTCGGAGGAAAAATCACTAACTTACATCATTTCAAATTAGGACCATTTGGGGGTTGCTTTATCTTTTGCAGATTCCATACAGCCAGCATAGGCGATAGGCATAAATCAAGATCTATTTTCTACAGACCTTGGCTATTGATAAAATTGTAAATGAAAGCCTTTTCCCAAAAGATAATCGGCATGAGGTAAGACCTTATTATGGGTTTGTGGTCATTTTCTTATCTGTATTGTTTCTATTATAAAATGACTTAATTTTGTATATTTTAAAAATTTCAGAGTACAAAATCCTACCTTTGATGTCTCCCCCTCCCCAATAACTCCCAAATTCCTATGTCCTCTTCAATATTTGTGCATATTTTGAACCAGTTTGTATATTGATCATTTTTCTTTTCTGAATAACTTTAAAGTAAAACATGAATGCCTTCATAAAAAGACCAAATACGGTGAAATTACTGAAATTAACCAAAATGAACACAATTTTATGGGAATTGCAAAAGAAGGAAGCAACTGTAGAATGACTATGGTTTATATTCACGAGAAATCTAATGCTTTCAGTCATAATAGTAGGAATTTTTACAATTATGTTCTGGAGCACTGATGAGATTTTTTTTTTTTTTTTTTTTTTTTTTTTTATTAATGGCTGTGCGTGCTAAAACGAGAACCATACTCTGTTCATGGCAGTTGTCAAATGAAAATGTTCAATAAATTCGTTTTTCTATCGGGGATCACTTGTTTCTCCATGCGATTGAGATTTCAGAACAATCACACACATCATCAGGAGAATCAATCAGATCTACAAGTTAAAACAATATGATAAGGAAATCAAGGAAAAAAAAGAAAGAAAGTAATATAAGTAGCAACTGATCATATAATAGAGTTCAAGAAGTGGGAGGCTACTTTCAACAAAAAGTCACTGTATCAGAAAAAAGCTATAACAGACATAACAGAAAAGAAGATAAACTAACATCTGGGATACCATTAATGCGGCATTTTATCATCTGCGACCCATATAAAGTCATGCAGCTTGAGACTAGATATACGTTTACTCTAAGAAAAACCTTGCAGCTCTCCCATGACCATAATTAGTGAACGAAAGCATTCGATTAACAAAAAGAAAGTTGCAGACATTCTAAGCGCACCGATCACAAACTGGCTGAGCACACAGACTTCTACAACGACATCATGTAGTAGCTAACAATGAAAATAGAAAGTGATGAGGAGAAATGGTAATGGAAACAATTAAAATTTTATTATTTTTGAAACATTTCTGTCTTTTTCAACTTATTGTTTATTATTATATTTGAAAAGCTTTTCAATATGTTGAGACTTATAACAAAACAAAATTTAGTTTTTAAAGGTATTAAGTTTTTTATTACTCCTTTTTAAATGCTTTTCTAAAGCTATATTATCTTACTGTGATAATCATTTTCATAAACAACAATAAATTTTTCATAACAGTAAATGGTTTTCCTATTTTGTGCCCAATCTGGAAAGAAAAAATATTGCAAGTTGTAAAACGGAATTATGAGTAAGATTTTGAAATTTTTGAGTGGGGGGGGGGCATGAACAACTACATTATTTAAATGCTGCCAAATTATACGTATCTTAGTTACATCAATCTCAGAATTTTTTATTGTTGATTTCTAACATCCTTGTGAGGAGTTAGATGATTTTTTGTTCCTCCCATAAAATCAGATAGCCCTTTTTATATCTAAAGTTTCAAAGAGTTAAAATTTTGCTATCACAGCGTACACATATAATTATTCTATAAGAAATAATGCTATATGTTAGGAAATTATTTTAACTTCAATGATAATGCAAATGTTTTAATAAAGATTATCAATAAGCTATAAATCACATAAATTCAGTGTATTAAGTATTACATCAATTATTTCATAATTGCAAAATAAAATATACATTTTTAAGAAATATGTATAATGTTTATAAATCCCTCAGTTAAATAAACACTACAGCTTTTTTATTCAAAATATAGTAATTTTATTCAATTTCTCATAGTAGTAAGAGCTCATTATCTGCCAGTCTGCATGGCTAACAGATGGCTTGTTACTAATGTAAAGATGCTAATGGAGAAAGGTAATGAGGAAAAAAAGGATTTAATTATAAAGAAGAAGAAGAAAAGAAAAAAAAAATTCAATATATTCAAAGCATGACAACACAGAGAATTTTCATGCATCCAAAGATCCAAGTGATACAAGTTTTTCTGAAAGAAATTAAAACTGAAAAATCATGACAATGAAGATCTCGTAACCATATAGTACATGAGTGTCTAAAGTGCGACCCAAAAGTCTTTAAAATGCAACCCAAACACAAATTATGAAAAGTCTTTAAATTTACACACTTTTCTTAAAAAATAAATGTTTGAAGTTGATTCACATATAATCGATTTGCTGACATTTATTTTAAAATAAATACATCTTAATATGTCATGATATATTAAATCTTAGTATGTCATGATATATTCCGTGTACAGCTCCCACGATTTCCACGGGATGCGAAATCCGTCTTGTAATACGGGTCACGTGAAAATATCATGCATAAGTTTATTTCTCTTATTTTCAACAGAAAACCCACTTTTTCTCCATGTAGGCTCAGAATACTATAATATTCATATTTGATGTCTCGTTTTGCACTTAGATGGCACTACAGGTTTATCATTGTAAGGGAGTACTCTTGCTTCTTTCATTCTTGGCAGGACTGTCTTTGTCATTTGCGGGATTATAATTTCAGGTTTATAAGTAATAATAAGTAAGTATAAGTAATATTATTAGCTATAGAAATTAGTTAGCCTGTAGTTCAATTTATACTATTGCTATTCAAAAAAGTTCACAACTTGTGTAAAATATTTAAATACATTCTAAAACCATTCCATGTGGTATATTTTACCCCACATGAGAATTTACGTTTTGGATTATGTGTCTATCCACTCGATTTCCAAACGTAATCAACAGTTAATTGTCAATGTCTTTTTGCCGTCGTTAAACTTTTAAAAATTTTAAATATGTATACATATTTTTGACAAATTGCAATATTTGTATGCAGTATATTGTATTGTATTTTAAGTTCCTAGTTCTTCTACCAAATTCTTAAAAAGATATGAATAATTCATATTCATTACGGACATATGCTTATAAAATTAAAATACATATATTTTTTAAAGATTGCCTCCATGTCTTTAAAAAAAAACAAGAATATAAAAAAAGAAAATTAAAGATTTAAAAAAGAAAAAGAAAAGAGTTTTTAATGAAAACTGGATGGAGAAATGCTTTTTTTTTTTTTTTTTTTTTGAGGAGAAGCTCTTTGCTTAATTTGTAGGGACTGTGTGCCAGCTTTTAAAAACTACAATTTAAAACATTATAGTCAAAAGCATGCCACAAAATATGATGTATACCTTGGCATTTGCCATAAAAATAAAATAACAGAACTAAAAAAAGAGCTATTGTCTGAACAAATTTTTTTAAAAAAGACAGCTAGTCAAAATAATAACACTGCAAAAGGAAGTTATGTCATAGCAAATTTAATAGAGAAAAAAATCAAGCCCCTTTTATTGATGGCGAATTTATAAAAGAATGTATGGGAAGCGTAGCAAACATAATTTGCCCTCAAACAAAGTTGGACTTTTCTAAAATCAGTTTATCACACGAAACTATAGCCACAAGAATTGAAGAGTTGGGGAATTCAGTTGAAAAGTCTTTAAAAAGCAAATGCATCAATTTTGAATTTTATTCGTTAGGCATGGACGAAAGCACTGATGCTTTTGCTACGGCACAATTGGCAATCTTTATCAGAGGAATCGATGAACAATATAATATCATGGAAGAAAAGCTTTATCACATTTCAGTACTTTGACTGCACATAAACCTGAGTTGCACAAAATATATAAAATATACTGCATTAATTTTTGATTTAATTCAAGAGTGTGAAGTAGATTTCAAGATTTTTGACAAAAATAAAGAGTATTTCAAAATATTTTCTACCCATTTTCTCTGATAAGTAAATTATGTTCAAATCTTCAACTGCAATGCATTGACCTACAAAGCGACATTCAACTGAAAGAAAAATTTGAAAATGTTTCTTTACTGGAGTTTTATAGATTTACCTACGCTGCGATAAATATCATAATTTTTGCAATCATTCTTTATTAACATTATGCTTTTGGCTTTTGGCAATCATGCTTTTGGCAGTACCTAGATTTGTGAACAATTAATTTCAAGAATGAAGCATACAAAAAACAAAAGTAGGACAAAGATCACTAATAAACATCTTGAAAATGCATTAAGAATTGCAACCTCGTCTACTGAATCCGATATCGATTTGCTTGTTCAACAAAAGCAAATTCAGCCATCTCATTAATTTGAATTTTCCCATCTTTATGAAATCCAAACTAAATGAATCTAATTCATATTAAAAAGATTAATAATAAAAAATATATATGTTAATTTATTTTAATAAAACAACATAGAGCTAATTTTTATTTCAATTTGTTAAAAAATACTGTATGTGTGGCCTCACAATTTTTTTTCCTTTGCAACACGGCTCTCAAACCTTAATTTGAGTTTAGACATAAACATCCATGATATAGTACATGATCTACCATTTTTTAGTTAGTTATTTGTTTTTCAGAAGGCGACATTTAATTGGTTGTTTTAATAATTTATTTTTTCTTGTCATTCTTATTGTATGTTCGAAATTAAGATTAGCGTTTTAGTAGCATCATCTAACTAATAGCAGTAGATCACATACTATAGGATAGTTTTTTCATATCACTGCTTTAAGTTGCAGCTAAACAAACTCTTTACGCTGTGGATGCTGAAAGATTGATGCATGTCAATTAATAAGCTTTTGTTCACACAAATTGTTGAATTGCAAACAAAACAGTTATTTCAATTTTAGGATAAAAATATAGAAAAAATTTTCCACAATCTGTCATTACCAGCACATTACACAATTTTGTGCTAAGGTATTAAGTAACAAAACTATTTTCACCAATTTGTTTTTATCTTTATTAATTTATATTTTTATGCTTAAAATTATCATTCATAAACATTAGAAATATATTTTTAAGTGAAATACATACTTTAGCAGCAGGGTGTAAACCGTAATAAGTAATTTATACTGCATAATTTTTAATCATTTGTTGGAAAAAAAAAACCAGAATATCAACAGCATACAATAATTATAATTAAATAGTAATATGATTTTTCCATATCAGAATAATTATTCATACCTATTGATAGGAACAATTTTTCTTCCTTCCTTTTTATACAATTCCTCAGACAACTTTTATGATTTTTTTCAAAGATAATCAATTTTTCTTACTGGATATAAGTCAAAAATCCAATCCCTTTGAAATTCATGATACGAGATTTGACCGTATTATTAATTAAAAAGTATTTTTAAACTGCATGAAAGTTAACCGATAATACATGTATGGGTTAGTGGTCAACTAGACTGAAGCAGCTCAGTATCAGATATGTGTTTATCACTCTCTTGAGCAACCAGGGCCGTTCATAGTGGGGGTGCAGCGCATGAAAGTACACAGGCAGCTAAAATAAGGGGTGGCCAGACTCTCAAGATACTACGCCTAAATATTTTAAATTCATTGTTAGTACTTAATATGTAAGAACTTTTTATACAATTTGTCATATGTAAGTACTTAGTGAGTATGAAATAAAAATTTTATTAAACATAGAGCATTTTTTTTTTATTTGGGGGCAGCTAACTCAGGAAACTATGTGGCCTAGAAACGGCCCCGTCAACAACCAGAATTATTATATAAAGGATAAATAAAATAAAAATGTATGCTACGTCCTCTGGACACTGTCTAGTAGCCAGGCTGTTAACTAAATAAAATAAAGATCTCATGTCCTGTGTAACAGCTATATTTTCATGAAACACGAATAATATATAAAAGAGTTATGTAATACAATACAAAGTTTATGATCTGAAATCATCAGGACTTCAGTGATTTTGGATTTTAGTTCTTCTATTTAAAATTAATGAGATGACTTGCAGATAACCGATGGCGGGGGTCACTTACTCTTTATAGTTCAAATATAAGAATGCTAACATTTTAATATGCTCAACACCAGAACCAATGTGTCAACAGCAGGCAGCAATTTCAGAATTTAGAGGAACACTAGGCAGTAAAAATGAGAAATTTTATATATATATGTAAGATAAAAATATATGAATCAAAATTATAGATTAAACTATAAACATTAATTCTTCCTCTCTATTCTAAAATCGTAATAACTTATCTGCATTGCGTCATTCAAATTAATCATGCGATCTTATGTAACTGTTAATACCAGATGCCTCTTAACAACCAATCACCGAATTGTAAACCAAAACTTTTCTCTTCGCGTGCTTCCATCTTTCATAACTACGCACTTCAGCTTTTGCTCGCTACTGTGCTAAGATGTGATTTCGCTGGCTTGCTTTCTATTCCAACAATATCAAAAATGTAAATCTTCTGTGGAAAGGCACGACTGGAGTGCCAAGTGATTGTGGCCACAAATATCAATTGGAAATAAAAATGGAATTAAAACTGCCTCGACTGCCAAGTTCTTTAAATACTACGCAATCAAAATCTTCTTCAATATGGGTCTAATCACGCATCTACACTGCTCCGTTATTTCCTTTGCTTTTATTATGACATATATATATATTTTTTTTTAATTTAGGAGATGCCTCAAGTATCAAAATTTAAGGGTCATAAAATTTTTGGAATTCAGGAAGTTACCAGGCAGCAAAATTAAAGACCTGCAGAAATTACACTAAGCGGCAAAACCTGTTTCCTTTCGTTAAGTATTAAATTTTCTACTCCTAGATTTTGGAAAGGATTTTATTATTATTATTATTTTATTTATTTATTTACAGGTTGAGCTAAAAGTTCGTTACAACTTTAAAACTTCATAAAAGAAGAAATTATGATGAAAATTATTATTCATAAAAGAAGAAATTAAGAAATGCGGCTCACAAGCAAAGTCGATTTTTTTTTTTTTTTTTTTGAAAAAATTTTTAGTTAAAAATATAGTAGGTAGGGGGCACTGCGGACCTGAAACACAATGAACAGTATGCTTCATTCATTTATTCTTGCAATAACTATTCAACATGACCTCCAGAACATCGTACAATTCAACTAAGGTGACTCACAGTGCCTGTTACAGCTGAATGCAACATATTGGAATGAAATGCACAAACCTCACGACAGATAGAATTTTTGAGATCGGCTAATGTTGAAAGGGATGAACGGTACACAAGTGACTTCAAACAACCCCACAAATACATGTTGACGGGAGTGAGGTCAGGTGATCATAAAGGCCATGCGATTTTGCAACCTCGACTGAGCACTTTGTTTTCACTAAAGGTATTAAAGGTTACTGGATTGGCATAGTGTGGTGGTGCGCCATCCTGCATAATGCTTATTACAAATAAAACGTCTCTTTGATTTAATGTGGGCATGAATTTGTCATGCAAATGAGAGAGATAATGCTCAGCAGTTACTGTGCACGTTTTCCGGCCAGATATAGAACAAGGTTCTTCAAAGAAGTATAGACCGACAATGAAAGATGAGGTGAAGCTACACTAGATTGTCAACTTAGCTCTAGATTTAGTGACTGCATCGCATATTCACAGCTATTCAACGTCGCCTATATACAGGTGTTCTGGGCTATGACATCCCGTGTAGTGTGAAGTATGTCTCATTCGTCCAGAAAACACTAAACAACCACTGACGGTCACTTTCAATACTTGCCATAGACCTCTCGGCAAATGATTCTCTCATAACTGTGTCTCCCGGTGTTGCAACTCATGCAGTGACTGCAATTTGTAGGAATAGAGATGCAATATCCCAAGGAGGATACGTCGAATCGATGAGTGAGATGCATCTTCTAGCTAAGAACTTAACTGATTTTCAATTACACCTATTATCATTGGCTTAAGAATTGCATGTATCGATCTCCCTGTTATAAAATAGTGTGGGGTCTAAACTTCATAACAATCATAATCATTAAAAATGGGTGTAAGAAGTCTCGAATTTAGTATTTCCTTCATTTGTATGGTTATTGTTTCAAACTCCTCATACATAAAACACAAATTTCCTATTGTTATCTTTAAGTGATGCTTTATGGACTTTACATCGGCTTCCCATAGCCCTCCGAATGAGCGAGCTGGAGGAATAAAGTTCAGTCTCTTCCTTAGAGCATGAAATATGAGGCCAAAATTTTGTCAGGAAAATTAATTAATTGCAAAATTTCTTCAATAGAGAACTAGCTCCTACAAAATCCAATACCTTTACAGCTTTGCGAGCAATCCCTGTGCACAATTGCACCGTTATTTCATTTGCAGTACTTTTCACCTCGGTAATTCATCCCTTTGCCAACAAGGGTCTTTCACTTCATGGCCGATCCCCAAAGAGCCAGTTTCTTCGAACCATTTCACAAGTATTTCAGAACACAATATGGGGCCATTCTTCATCTTCAGTCTTTTCGTCATGCGAAATTTTTACAACACAACAGTTGCTAACTCTCCATTCAAATAATAAACAATTTCACTGACAATGCTTGCTTGGGCAATGGTAACATTCTGAAAACGAATGAGAAATTCTTGTGTATCACAGTCTTTTATTGCAAGAATTATTTGCATAATTCTGCTAACCTCTGACATCAGTGCCCTCTACCAGTGACATTTTTAACTAGTAATCTTTTGCTGCTAAAAAAAATTATACTTCTTTGTGAGCCGTTTCATGCAAACTGTACTTCTTTATCATAATTTCTTCCTCTTTTTATGAATTTTTAAAGTTTTAACAAACTTTTGACTCATTTTGTTCTTATTTATTGGATGGTGGTTCAGATGTCAAGATTATTCTGGATACTGGATATCTAGATTTTGGGTTTTGTGCTGCTGTATAACTTTATGTAATGGCCCTAAAAACTGAAGAGACTCTGCTAAAAATGGTTGCTAACATCAATTATAAATTGAAGGTATGACAAAAATTTAAGAACTCAGAAATTTGAATAAAAAATATTGCAATTCCTTACAAAACTCAACAGCACTTATGCAATTGAGCAATTGAGCATTATGCAATTGAGCATTAAAAAAGTTGTTTTTCTTTATAAAATTTGTTATACTTCACAATTTCATATAGGTTAAACTTTAAAATTATTTACACAATGAGCTCAAGAATGGAAAGATTGCTGAATAATTATAACGTTCCTGAAAATTTCAATGTCAAAAATCTAAGACAAAAACTCTGCGATTCTAGATCTAATTCACAGAGACAACCAGATACCATAAGAACGAATTTTGCCACCTAAATTTTACATGACTGAATTAATTTTTTTAAATCAGATTTATTTTAAAAAATAACCCACTGTTGTTATTTAAGAAGAAAATTATCTTCACTGAGGCACTGATGATAATAACCATGTGTTGTGTCATCACTCAACAAATATGTTGAACATAAAACATTCAAATAACATCTGTTATGTACGAAAGCTCTCGAATCTTTTCTCATAGCTTATCGATATTTTCTGTAAATACTTTCAATGACTAATACATGAACAAAATAAATTAAGCTATTTTTATAGGTACATGATGTTAGAATTTTGAAAACAATACAACATAAAAAATATAAAATATAAAACATGTCAATTTTAAACTCAAAGAAAAATTATGTATTTAAAAAATATTTTAATTATATACTTACCTCTAAAGCTAGATGTTACTACAGTTTCACGTTGACTTGAATAAGAAGTTTTGGCTTTCATAATCTTGCCCACTTTTATCTTCATTATGAGTTACATTGTCTAAACAAAACCACAAGTGCCCATAATGGACACAATACCAAATATGCCTAACCATTGGAAACATGAAATAAATAACAGGGCAGGGTTTGTCGAATACAACACCCTGCCTTTAGTCTTCAAGATCACGTGTCCGCATAACTGAAAAGGAAAATTTAATTAAATAAAGATTTACAAAGCAAACATACAACAAAATGTTACTTTATCACTTACGAAAAATAAATTATTTACACAATATGCATTCCTCTGTTATAAAAATTCATAAACGAAATCAAATCATGCATAAATCTTGTAATAACTCAATTAGGTTGTTAAGAGTTTTAACATAATCTCTACAAAATGTATCAAGTAACATCCTTTAGGAGAGTAGAATTTATCTGTAATGCAAATAGTTAAAGCACTGTTAAATGCAATATCACATGTGTGGCACAATATCACATTTTGAATAAGGAAGCTTGGATTTCGTTAAACAAAAGTAGAATCATTTTATTTGCCAGATTTCTCAACTTTTGACTCTGCTGTTCTGTCTGATTTAGACAGGTCATTATTTTCAGACTATTTAAATTATCCAAAATCCAATTCAATGAAATGGCAAGCCTATCTGTGACCAACATGGGACGCATTCTACCAATGCTTTCAATGATTTTAAGGACATCTGCAGCAGGTATATGCACTGCACCCATGTTACATTGAAGGTGACTAAGTAATATTTCCTTACATTTCAAACAAAATTGGAAAGTATTTCCTGCAAACTTTTTAACACAGACATTTCTAATTTTACCTTCCAAATAATTATACTACATTACAAACAATCTAAGCAAACTGTGCTACATGATAAATATCATGAGTTACTAGTGCTTTATGTTAATTGTATTATAAGAAGCCCAATGAAAGGTGGCTGGTTTGAGGCTAGGTCAACATTATCACTTAATCCACCAACAGGAAAAATCTTTGCTATACAGAAATCAAGATTATGTTTCTTCCAGGGCAGTAGAAGAAAATGAAAAAATAATAATAATAATAATAATAATAATGATGCATACGTGAAGCTGCTGAAGGACAAAAATTACTAAAAGCAGCTTATCTGAAAATAGATTTTTTATTATTTCTGCAATGAAATGCATTTAATAAATAATTTTCACCAAAAAAATTCGATTCACTTTTATTTGCACTTATTAAAAAAATAAGTAACATCAGTTATGAAATTTTGCAATAAGTTAATCATTTTGTTTAGGAGTACATTTATATATGTACAGCATTTTTTTCAAGTGCGAATATTACTAAGAACCAAGTTACTCATAAACATCTCTGATGAAAATTTTTACACTTCTGCTCAGAAAATAAGCAACAAAGGCAAAACACTGAATAAAACAAATACTATTTAATAGATATGCATAAAATTGAGCCAAGAAGTTGGTGTGGCATTACTAGACAACAGAGCAAACAATAATGCAAAGATATACAAAATGTACATATTAAGATCATCACATCACGAAAGACCAAATAAGTTAGAATGTGCAATAGAAACACTGTGTTAATAATAGGTATGATTCCATCTAGCTGAAATGCATGCTTGACAATGGCGAGCCAAGCTGGCAATAGTGTTGATTGCTTGTTGTAGCAATATTGCTCATTAATGTAGCATGTCCATGCAATCGAAGCATGTGGAGGGTGCCTGACAGTACATTGCTACCTGCAATTCATCATCCCAACATGCTCCAAGGGATTTAGGTCCGGTTATCTAGCAGGCCGCACAGATGCGAAATGGCTTCACTCTCCAAAGTAACTTTGCACCACTCAAGCTCTATGTGGATAGACATTACCATCCATAAATATTGTGTTGGCTCCCACTGCAGCGATAAAAGGACACATAAGAGGGTGTAGAATTTCGTTGCAACATCAGACTGCTGTGACCGAACCACCAGGAATCACTTAAATCGATACAGTGGCTCGTTGCTATCCATACATGTAAGTAAGCCTCCTTCTCTATAAAGTAGAATTTCGTAGCAACATCAGACTGCTGTGACAGAACCACCAGGAATCACTTAGATCGGTGCAGTGGCTTGTTGCTATCCATACATGTAGGTAAGCCTCCTTTTCTATAACGATCTCTTTCGATAACGTTTGGCATCCGACAGTAAGCCCTACCAGTCTTGTGTTCAACTGCCATGTTCATGGGCCCGATTCATCCGTGCTCTGACCTACGATGGAGACAAAGAAACTTAAATCTAAGGGGTCGGGCATATTACACCTTCATGCAGTCAATGCGACACAGTTTGGTGAGATATGGGCAATCTAAGAGTAGCAGCGAGATGCAACGTCAGCTGTCATGCTGTTAGAGATCTATGGCATCTTGCACATAGCTAAAGGAAGTGGTAATCCTCCAGAGTCCAGCCCTCCATCTTTTACATGGGTTTTGATCTCTCTGGTAACAGTGTCTCTGGCTCATGCTTTTCGCTTTGGCTATCTCGGATTACATGGAACTATCAATTTATGAACTGACACACAGGTCCAGCATGTGCTTTTTTAAGGCATTGTGGTGTGACTGCTGGATTGCATTTTATGTTAATTTTGGTTGAATATTTACATTTGCGGTGCAAACTCTATCTCTTATGTGAATTGCATGTTTTAATTCCCCTTTTTATATTTGCACCCTTTCTTTAAGTGTTTGTTGCTTATTTTTTTAGCATAAGTGTGAATTTTTCTCTAGTGCATGGATATTACACAAACAAATTTCATATTCACATACAAAATTTATAATTATTTTCAAACAAATCTGTATTTTAACTTGTGCATCAAAATAAGTTTAGTAAATTAGAAAAAGTGAATAAGCTGTCCTTTATTCTCAGGTTTTGTCTCACTTTAAGTTTGAAATCTTAGCAAGTTTTTATAATTTGTTTAATTTAAATTAAACTAGCCTGCTTTATGATTAAATAAAGATATTAGACTTATTTGAAATAAATATCAATCTGGAATATTGATATTTAGCTGCTAATATGTTTTATTTTTTGGACTAGTGGGCTGTATTCTGATCATGCATTCAGCCGCATGCTATTTGACCTGGACTAGACCATCTGATCTTTACAAGAACAAGGTTTACTGCCTCTTATTGCCAATTTGGTTTTCACAAGGATATAACAAAATCTAATGCTTCTTCTGACAGTTCAGCGTGAGAACATTTCCCAAAGAGTATGGCTCACAAATTAGGATACCAATTTTACTGTGACCCTATTCTCATGACCATTTTTGCAAATATTTAATTTTATGAATTTTTTTTTCAATTTGGCAAATATTTAATTGTTTCTCAAATGGTGCATAATTTCACTAATTTCATATTTTTTGGTTACAGTAACTGAAATTTTATACTCTGTCTAAAACCAAACCAGATCATTAGATTAACCTCTATTTTGCCATGTGACTGGAATACTAGAATAGATCCTTTCAAAATATGTATAAAGACTGCCTGATAATTTGCCAAATGGTACTTTAATTCACAAAGAAAATCTCTGTGATTACAACATAATGCATCGTAATGCTGTCCACTTAAAAGAAAATTTTGGTTTAATTTGGTTTGATTATTTTCTTTTGAGATGTTAGTATAAAGCCTCATATGCTTATGTTTCATAAGATCACCAGTATAAATTTGAACAACTAATTAACCCGTGATTGTATCTCTCAAACTTTAACTTTCTGGCTTCGCAATTAATACCCCTTACCGATAACACATCACCAAAATGGTGCAAGCATTACAATCATTCATAACTATTACTAGAGACTCTAATCTAAATACATCAGTATTAGATTTATTTTTGCTAAACAATGCTTTAGAATTATTTGTGCTGCAACACAAAATATAAAATGAACATAAAACACATAATTCTCTCATCGATTGCATTAACTAGCTTAAATATGCAATAATATAATAAAAAATAAAAAAAGCTAAATGGAGCTTTATATTATTCAAATGGGTTCCATTTCAAATTAGCTAGATTATTGGAGCTCTATTTTAATGTTTGGTCAAGCTTTTCGTTGTTAGCACATTATATTTTAATACTGACACATCTAATTTTGGTCAGTGACTAGAATTAAAATAACTCTCGTACTGAAGCTAGTTCAATTGAAACAACAGATGATAATAGTGAATTCGATTATTCTGGTTACTAGCTGCTTACACAGCCAGCTGCCTAAAGTAGCTATTTTAAAAAGAGAAAAATATATACAGTGGCTCACATTTAATTTCACACACTTGCATTTTCAAAATTTATTTACACAGATCTCGCCCCAAATACTGAAACACAGACTCTAAATTTTTTTCTAATGTATTATTTTTTCCTCTATTTTAAGCTTTGCTTCTTACAAAATAAATATCATTAAAATACTTTTTGTAATAAAATAACTTATTTAAAAAGTATTAATCAGTAATTCAGGCACTTGAAAAGTTTTCTGAGATGTTTCAGTAGATAATGTTGCTTTTTATAATTTTTTGTTTTAAATGAAAATACATGACAAGAATTATCTGTATATGGATATTACCCATTCAGAAAAATATATATACGGTTTCATATCTAATGTAAACACAAGACAAGTTTTGTTAGAAATTTAATAGTTCATTTTACAATGAAAGTAGTATCCGAAATATACAACAAAAAAAAAAAAAAAAAATCTTGACGTAAAATGTTCAGTTATTTTTTATATATTTGAAGATGAGAATTGCATGGAACTGTTGCAAATGCTCAAAAGTCTAGATTCCATTCTAAGCTAAGGCAAAGAAATTGGAGATTTATCTAATGAAAAATGAAACAGGCTTGCAATAAAAAATTTAACCCTGAAACTGTTATAGGACTCATTAGGGCACAATATATCTGGTCATGATGAACAAATTGCTGTGTGACGAAAACTTAATGAATTGGAAAAACCTACTGCCTACTGTTAAGCACAAGAGTTACCTGTGTGGTGACCAGGTGTGAAAGAATAGTCCCAATGTAGCTCATGCATGTCGTAAAAGGCGACTAAAATGGGTACCCTGGGGATTATATCAGGGGACTGGTCCTCCAGGTTGAGGGTTGGACATGGGGCTAACTAGCCCACCCTGTAAAAAATCTCACTGTTAAGAAATCCAAAGATAGAATTAGCTGGACTGCTTCTACTGGAAAACGACTTAGAAATGGCCTAGGGACTTTCTGTTTTGGAACTTGGAATGTCCGAACACTGTACTACAGTAGGGGACTGCAATTTCTTATAGAAGAATTTGACAAATATAATATGGATCTACTTGCCATTCAGGAAATGCGATGACTTGGGGAAGGTACAACTGAGAAAAGAAACCACACGGTTTACAATAGCTGTGATGCAAAAAAACATGTTTTTGGTACTGGTTTCTTATTGAACAAAAGTTTAAAACACTTAGTGATTGATTTTGTTCCTAAATCACCTCGACTTTGCAAAATTCCGCTAAGGGGAAAGTTTTTTAATTATAGTATTATCAATGGACATGCACCTACAGAGGACAAGGAAGAGGAAGAGAAGGAAATTTTTTATGAGGAACTTTCTATGTTATATAGATCTTGTCCCAAGCATGACATTAAAAGTGTCATGGGAGATATGAATGCTAAATTGGGTAAAGAGGATGAATTTAGACCAACAATTGGAAAGCATGGCTTACATGATATAGTACTAATGACAATAGACAACGACTAGTACTTTTTGCTGCTGAAGACAACATGATAATTTCAAGCACTATGTTCAGCCACAAGATGACTTGGCGTTCACCTGATGGAGAAACCTGGAATCAAATTGATCACACACTCATCGATCCTAGGCATTCTTCGGATATCCAGGATGTTAAAACTTATCGAGGCGGCACCTGTGATTCCGACCATATGTTGGTTATTGCTAAACTAATTGCTAAAATTTCAAACGCTCGAAAGATACGGGGAGAAAGGCAGAAAAAGTTTGATTGTGAAAAGCTGAAAATTGAGGCAATTGAACGAAATTTCCAGTCCTCACTCAGGGAAGAACTAAGATCTAAAAACATGATTGAACAGAAAACCGTGGAAAATAATTGGAGCTTGCTAGACTCGATCATACGCTCAGCTGACAACACACTGGGATATACGAAAAAACCCAAATCAAGGAATTGGTTTGATAATGAATGCTTCCTTGTAACACAGGCAAAAAGAGCTGCTTATAAAAATATGCTCCAAAAGCGACATTCAAGACTCTCTGTTGAGGAATAGAAGAGATCTAGAAAACAGGAGAAGATCCACCGGCTTAAGAAAAGACTTTTTCATGACGACCTATTTAGGGATGTTGAACATCTGAGGGGATCCAATGAAAGCCGTGGAATCAGTCTCCTTTGTGTTTTCTACAAACTATTTTCCAATATACTATTTAGTAGACTTGTAACTTATACAGAAAATATTGTGGGTGATTACCAATGTGGTTTCCGCAAAGGAAGATCTACAGCAGAACAAATCTTTAACATTAGGCAAATATTAGAAAAAACTAATGAATATGGCATTGCAACGCACCACCTTTTTGTTGATTTTAAGACTGCCTACGATTCAATAAACAGAAAATATTTAATTGAAGCTATGAGAGAATTTGCAATACCTGAAAAACTTATAAATTTGGTCACCATTACTCTTACTGAAAGAAAACTTAAGGTTAAAATCCAGAATAATCTTTCTGAGCCTATTGTTGTTTCAAGTGGGCTCAGACAGCATGACGCACTGGCATGCTTGCTTTTTAACCTTGCCCTCCAAAAAATCATAAAAGACTCCAACATTAATACTTGTGGAACTATCTTTAACAAATTTGTTCAGATTTTTGCATTGCACACAGTCCCGAGTCACAGAGGCCTCTCTGTGTTTTACATCCCTAGAGGCTGCAGCCAGCAAAATGCATCTAGCAATCAATCAAAATAAAACTAAATACATGCCATGTGGTAATAACAGCAATCCCTATTTTGAAATTGGGAATTACAAATTTGAAACTGTTAGCAAATTTAAATATTTAGGATCAGAGGTTAATACTCTCAATGATTTAATGCCTGAGATCCGTAGTAGAGTCACAGATGCTAACGGATGCTAACTTCATTAGCAGAAAAACGAAGATTTTAATTTACAAAAGCTCAATCAGACCCATTCTTACATACTCTGCTGAGACCTGGGCGATGACAGAAAAAGCTAAAAGTATTATTTCCGTCTTTGAAATAAAAATTTTGAGTGACTTTTGGTTGCATAAAATGTAACAATATCTGGAGAAGAACTAACTCTGACCTCTATAAATGCTTTAAAGAAATAGATATAGTAAAATATATAAGGATTCAGAGAATTAAATGGGCAAGACACCTGTGCAGAATGGATGAAAATCGAGTAACTAAAAAAATCTTTTCGGCCAGGCCACTAAGCACCCGAAAAAGAGGGAGACCTAAACTTAGGTGGCTCGACTGTTTAAGAATTTTAAAAATAACCAACAAGATGTCCATGGTCAGGGATAGAAGAGCTTGGAATTCAGTTCTGAGGAAGGCAAGGGCCGATCCTTTGCTGTCTGGCCATTGAAGAAGAAGCACAAGAGTGGAGGTATAATAGTTTGGGCATGTTTTGCTGCTCCTCAGATGTAAAATTTAGTTTTTGTAGAAGATACTAATAATTCTTAAATACGCAAATATTCTTAAATAAAACATGAAAGCATCTGCAAGAAAACGAGAAATGCAAAATATATTCAAAGTTCTATAAGGATCCTAAACATGGAGCTCTATATATATTCACTTGTGGTTATTATACAACTTTGAAGTTATCAAAATTTCTTAATTGCCTACTGAGCTTGTATGGAGAGAGTTGGAAAAAAGAAATAAAAAAATGTTTTTCAAATCTCCACTACAAAAAATCTGTGTCAAATTATGAGTCAATTCATGTAATACATTACATTAGCTACATTTACATTTAACTAAATGTTAATAAACTGGTTGGTCAGTGACAACACATTTCATTTCAATTGCAGAGTTCTTTAATTACACTTTGCCAAGTCGCAACACTCTTCTTTTTTATCACCAAGAGTTCTGATTAAATTTGAAATACGAATATCTTGCACTTATCAAATGGTTACACAAAACCTTTATGCCGCTGAATTTTTAATCAAAAGTTTCTTAAATTTGCACAAAATCTGACATAAAAACAAATTCAAAATTTGGGCTCTGAGGTGCAAGTGCTCAGGTAGAGAACTATGTGTGTTCAAATTTTGGTAGGGCTGTTTTCTAGGATGTGATGAAATCCAAAAAGACAAATATATTGCATTTTGCTAAGTGGCAACACACTTCTTTTACATCACTGAGTTTTCAATTACATTTGAAACATAATCATTAATATTTATTGAAACATAATCAATAAATACTTTAGGGTTTGCAACACTAAGTGTAAATCACCGAGTTTTTAATAAAAAGTTCATTAAATCTGCAATTCGGGTTTCAAGGTGTAATGTTTGGTGGAAGACGTTTAAAAAATTGGGTGGTTCTATATGCCATCATTTTTTCACAATGGAAGGAACATGCATACGGATTCATCATAAACTGAAATTGAATTTCAAATTCCTTCTCAGCTCATAAATGTGAAAAATGCATATATGCAGATATATATATAATGCTAAGTAAATTAATATTATTACTTAAAATGATTGGTACAGTTGTGTTACACATGAATACAACATAAATATAACAATATGAAATAAATAAAATATCATTATCTTCTAGATGATCTTCTCCACCACGGGATAAGGATATACCATTTTCAAACTACCGTTACGAATTCTGTACAAATATGATTATGTGTAAATGTATGTGAAACTTGTTATTTCTTTTGCATAACATAAAATGATAATCTTAAGGAGCAAAGCTTGCCAGAAAAGTTAGAATACGGGGGCAAACTATTTAACATCGAGTAAATAGCTATCTCACTAAATTGGTGATATATCGTCAAGCTGGCAATGGGCTTTGGCAACTAATTTTTGTTGATCGATTTGCAAGAAATCACCAAAAGTCAACAAACTTGGCAACATTTTGGTCTGGTCCCTGTTTCACCATAACAGGTATTGTAATTGAATAAATATAATCAATCAATATATTAGCTGGAACCGTAATTTGGCTCTCATATGCCTTCAGGTAATTTCGAGAAGCCTAAGTAGATTACTAGATTATATCTCGGTGGCCAGGTGAAAACTAATATAAGACCAAAGACAGCATCCGCTCTCAGTTGCCGCTGTTAGTTCAGCGTTAGTTCCGAGCACTATCTCCGGTTTAGCTTCATTCTCTAGATGCACTTTGCTTTGTGTTACGTTTAACACAAAGCAAGTTTAGTAGCTTTAGTAGTTTGAAGTGTAACTGTAGTGTAAATTTAATTTCCTTTCTAATTCCCTTTTTCTCAATAAGTCTACCTTTTTATTTATTTGTGGGTGGGGGGAAGGGGGGTTCAAATGAACTAAAATTCAGTTTCAGAATTAAGTTCATACATATGAATGCAGAGGAATTATGCAAAAATGCACACATATATGTATGTTGCAAAAAAGGGTTACTGCAAGCATATGAATGAGGCTAGTTAAATTATAGTGAAAATAATATATTCAAATTAATATAATAGTACAACATATATAAATAAATCTGAAATATAAATAAAAAATAGTTTCTACCACTTTAGGTGCAAAAACCTATTTCTTACTCCCAGTTTTTTTTCCCTGTGGAAGAAAATCGCCGAACCCTGACAGAAACAGAAATGTTTGCACCCACTCTTTCCGCATGTGCAGAAAAGGCTTGTAACGGATTGGAAGAAATTGCAGACAGCTGGGGAAGTGGAACAAAACACACTGACTGTATAAAAGTTGCCAGAAGTAACAGTTTGTAAAGTATAAGAGTATGTATGTATGCACATACATGTGGATGTACGTGTTCCTGTATGCATATACACATACATAAACACAAGCATACATTCATATATTTCTGGATCTGGTCCCCCGGTAACAGAACAGTAGCAATCTAATTTAAATTTGCAATATCTACTTAATTCTTCATATTAATTTGGCCATTTTCTCTTTCTATTCTAAAAATAGTAAATGTTTATAATAAACTTTTCTGGACTGTCATAATTTGACTTGCGTATTTTGAATTTTACATAACACATCGATGAAAATAACTTGATATGCCTTAAGCTACTATAAATTTTAAAGCTTTATTAATTAGCTAATCAAACTGAATATAACCCCACTCTGAATTGAGATTCTCACCTGAACACATTACACTTAACTTCTGCTTCTTAGCCTAACTATGCCGTGCTGCTCTCTTCTTATTGCAGCAACATAAAAAAACATAAATGTTCTCAAACAAACACTATCAGTGCCAAACCATCATGTGGCCACAAATGTTAAATAAAATAAAATGAATATTTAAAATCTGCCATGACTACAAGCTTCTATTATTTTGTGCTTCAACATCTATTATCCACAACAATTCTAATATTATCACTCTCTCACACACACATACATACATATATATCTCGAGAAATTTAAAAAGTAGTCAATAGTGCATTTTACAAAAATTATGAATGAACTAACAAGTTCAAAATTAGTACCTAGTGCTGCTAAATTATATAAATGAATCTTAAAAAGTTAGGATTAAAATATCTAGAAAAAGCGGTAAGAATAATTGAAGGCAACCTATCCTTATCTTCAGAAATACATTGCAAAAAGAAAAAAATTTAATAAACAATTTTTGAACTGAAAATGTTAAGAAAATTGTAATCATACGAGTACAAAAAGATCTGTTAATCCCCTTTGTTCAAAGCTTAAAATAGAACTTGCCAAGGGAAAAGGGTTTTGAAGCCAAATATATCATCCAAAAAATATAAGCTTATAAGAGAACGTATGTGCTGCACGTATTATCTATCTCAAAATATAAACACTCAATTTTTTATTAAAATTTTTAACTCACACTCATTATTTTACATTCAAGTAAAAGATAATGAGAGTTATGAAATCCATCGTAAAACTCTTTGACACCAAATTAATAGTTGCCAGATAACATGAGATGAAATCTTCTTTTAATTAAGGAGATACCCATAACATATTTTTGTTTGGATGGAGCTCGTAATTTGCTTGTCTGAATAAAAAATCGACATCGCATGAATGCAATTATATTTCAATATGGAACCTCAAAGTTTAACACAATATAAAACTTAGAGATACAGCAGAGTCTTGCAAATTCCAACTACTGCGGACGTAAGGAATGTTACCGAAAACAACAAATTTTAATTAAGAACGGACGAGTTATTCACAACTCTTAATAGTTTTTTAAACACATAAATCCATGATAACATTTTTGTCTTTCTGCAATCTCTCAAACGCATCCCAGTTTCATTTCCATTCTCATTTTTAATTTGTTTTCTTTCTTTCCTCTTCAAGATTTTCACTCGCAAAAAATATGCAACACTTGGAAGCCTGGATGTAACTCTACTTAGAATGAACTGGAAGTTTAGCTCACAATAAGGTACAGTCACAAATCTGCTAGCAGGAGAATTGCGAACGGTAATCAACAACAGCTATCTCATATCGCAGCTTTTCAATCACTTTGCTACTGAAAAGAGGAATAGGTAGATCGGAATTTCCATGAAAATTCATTATGCAATCCCAAGAAATAGTGTAAAAAAGGGAAGAAGACAAAAAATGCAAAATCGGAATACCGCAACAGGAAAACATGATACATAAATATATAATGCAATTACGATAATATAATAATTAAAATATACTCGTACTGTTTGCAAATGTAGATGACATTAGAAATTATTACAGTCTAGTTATTAACGAACTATCAAATTATGTCAAAGATAACATTCTGTTTGATCAGCAGATTTTAACAAACAAAAAGTGATTGTTGAATTATTCTGAATGCAGAGTAAAGGACTGTTGATCTGAAGGACTCTGCTATGTTTATCTTATGGAATTTCTATATAAAAAATTGTTCTGTACAAAATACGCTATTTATAAACTTATTCATCATAGTTTCTTGCAGAATCCTCAACATCTTCTTGCAAAATCATACAAGTTTCAAGAAATCCCAATTTACAAATACTGCTTTAGTATATTAAAAAATATAAACACATGCAATAATGCACTATGAATTCCAAAATATATATATATTTTTTCGGTTTCCTTGTCATGATAACTATTTACGAAGTGCAATGACAAATTGCAATCAATTCTTTAGAACACTTATCTCAAGAAACTTAGCAACATTTTATCGAAACTCTATAGCCTACATTTGAATACAAATGCAACTCTATGTCTTCCGATTATAACAAATTTCAAATGATAATGCAGACTCTTGTTTTATCTCACTTTCTAAATATATTAATCTATTTACTTCTTACTGAAATCTTCTTATACTGAATTTAGAAGAAGGTGGCTTAAATAGGCAAGGGAAATATGAAAATGTAAATCATACACAGTTTTGTGGCATATAAAAAGAAATAATGTTTATGTGTTAAAATTTTGTATCAAACAAGATTTTAACGTAAAATCTTTTTAAAAAAAAGCCTTTTATTGCATTGAAATAATATTTGATTGCAAATACGTACATGTAAATGTGTTTCAAAACAACAGAGTTTAATAAGTTTAATAAATAACACGAATAATTATTAAAGCATTTTAAAATTATTCCAAAAAGCTTATAAAATGAATTTCTGAACCAAAGCTAATGAGAAAATGAATCTGATGCATAAATGTGTGCATCATTAAATACGAAGCTGAAAAATTATTAATATGGAAAGAAATTTACTCAATATTTCACAAACGTTTGGTTTAATAATTCGACTATGAATAATTAAATGTCAAAAACTCAGTAATGTATCGTATATATCATGGACAAATTAAAACATATCACTGTGTAAATGAAATTCGTCCACAAATCTACACAACAAAAAATTATATTTAAATGTTTCTTATATATTTGATCACAACTATGCAAAACGTACATAATAGGTCATATTTTCTTCTGTAAACAAATAAATCTTGATTTTTAAGTTTAAAAATTACAAACAATGAATTTAAATCTACACCTTTACATAAAAACAACTGCTCTAGATCGTACGTATCATACAACGTACATTATAAAAATACAATGCACACCACGTTTTCCATAAACGAGAAAATATTAAACAAGACATACTTAATTTAATTGATTCTTGATGTCATAAATAAGCCACTTGAGTGGGTTGAGCGATCTGCTAGAACGAAAAAGCTCAATGTTTACTCCTCCATAAATCAACTGCGCCTTACATGGCCGCCATAAACACATTACATTCTGCATAGAGGTTTAATATGTTCCTTTTGAACGATACGATAGCTAAGCTAAGAAGAAATAATCCAATAATAGACATGCAAGCTAAAATTACTCGAGTATAATAATCCGGAAATTACTATTTAAAGAAGTAAAGGTTTATTGTTACTGTCGGATTTTAAAATAAATCAAGAAGCATTTAACATAAGCACAGCTGCATCTATACCTGAAAGTCAGGCTTAGCGATAAAGTGGCGGGAGAGGGGACTCGCGATAGCTAAAATTAACTATCGGACAGGTATGGTGTGCATAACCCATCCGGAAATCAGTTTTGTAAATGAAAACCGTAATTTCCATCATTCGTACGATTCAGAGCAGCTGTACTCCATGTTTACCCTGAAAATTTTATCAGCAAAATAATATTCAGAAAACACTCACCCGTCATGTAACATGCCAATGTCCGACGGGGTTCTCATTGGCTGTTTCAGGGAGTGCTTTACCGCAACGACAAGTGACGTCATTATCGTAGAATAGTTTTGTAATTCAGTTTTATTTAATTTTGATTGTGGATCAGATGAGCGGAGGGTTTGGGAATCGGATTGTTGTGGTTGTCAGTAATAGCATAATAGATGTTTTAGAGAGAATTGGTGTGGTGAATGAGCTACAGTGGATGTAAACGAAGGTGGGAACAAATTGGTGACGTCACGAGAAAGAAGTGTAGGTCGGCCATGCGCCAATGCGAAACGGCGTTAGGGTTTTCGTTGGTCGCCTAGGCCTTGGCTCGCAAGTAGCAGCCAGCGAATAACGTGAAGGCTGAACATGTACAGGTACTTTCTTGGGAAGTGGAACAAAATGGTAGAGAGCTCTGTCAGAAGGATAAGGGCTACCGAACCCTCGTATTCTCTCTGTGTCTATCGTATATTACTCTTATAATACGTCTAATTCGTGAATACATAGTCAATTTTATCTTATTAATTTAAGTAGTGAAAATCACGTGTATTTCTGATTGTATCATGGACTCGTACCAATATTTATATACGAGGAGGGGAGATGTGCAAAAGATGGGATGATTTAATACTAAATATATATCCGTATCAAATGTAATTAAATATTTTAAAAGTCAAAATTTAAAATACAGTTTTCCAAACATAAGTATCAGCTGAATAAATAATTATCCGAAGTTATTTAAAATATTTTTATGACATATATATTAATTCAAATACTGGCAAATAATATGTTATAGAATTTCATCTGTTATCAACGAACATTGAAATTATTGGACTGGATTAGATTATGCCAAAACAGATCAGGCCTATTAACCGTCGAAAAGACATGCCTTCGGGGAGAACTTTCTAAAGGAAATTGATTCTTATTTACTTTACGTGAGAAAAACGCATGAAACCTGCACCTAGCCTTACTACCTGACTAACTACGGGAATACAACCTGGGGCGAAGAATTGGAATTAAGGTGTGTATTTAAGCCACTTGTCAGATGCATTTCACTATATATCAAGCAGTTGAAACATCAAAGTCAATGAAAAGAATTAAATAAATTAAAAGTATAATCGTTAGTGCTAACATATATATTAAATTTATTCGTATACGTTGGAGATACCTATGGGCAAAATAAATAGCTAGATGAGTTATTGCTATGGGATTTATCTCGAAAACATTCTTGACATCAGATAGAATCTGTATCTAAATTTTTTTCCATAACTTTCTACAGTAAAATTATTCCTAGCATATTTTACTTGCCAACTGGCATAACGTACGCATCTAAATTTCCTAAGTCAAGAAGCTTTTATTTATTTATTTGATTTTCCTTTTAATGGGCTACAAGCGACGATGGAATCAACAAAAACTGCTATTATAACGGTAAATGCCTTCAGGATACAAGAAGCATGCTAGTTTTTGTTGATTTTTTATTTTCCCTCTTGTTTATTTATGGTACTACTTTTTTAGAAAGGAAGACCATCTTTTTTAACCCTTAGACTGAAAGACATGACTTGAAAAGATTGTTGGATTTCAAAACAATGTAGTTTGTATTTTGTATTTACTTTCCTTTAATGTTTTACTTAAATTATACTTATAATTTTACAATACTTATTACTTTTACTTTTTGGCCACTAATAATTGTTGTTAGTTTGGTTTCATGAGCGTGGCAGCAGGGCAATTCATAGAATTTGAAAAATATGTTTCTGTAGTTAGTTAGGCTTATTGAAAATTAATTGTATGTTATATACCTGAGTGATGTTTTATTAAATAAATGAATATTTTAGAATATAGTAGTCTCTTTAGAGTCCTTGATACGCTGGTAGCGTAATAGTTTGACGCGTAAGCGAACAAAGATAACTAAAATGTGCATCCAAATAATTCTTTTAACTGTAAAAGAATTATTCGAGTGACCCATATTTCGCCAATTAATTGTATACGAATCAAATTAGCCAGTTTACCTTTTAACATTATTCTTATGTTCAGATTTTAGCCAATTGCGCGTTATTTAAAGGTATATCCAAAGTTTTAAATCATGAAAGATTATATATTTCTTAGAGGAATAAATTACATTACACAAAACATTCTTTTAAACTGAAAAGAGGAAAAGGTGGATCCGTCTTTTTCTTAGAATTCTTTCTTAACGTTGCTAAAACCTTTTGTATAAAATAATAAATTAATCGGAAAGCTTTTTTTTTCTTTTTTTCTTTTTCTTTTCTTTTTTTTTTTTTTTTTTTTTTAGATGAAACAAGTGTTTTAAATTTAACTATAATTATGACGATTTAGTCAAACCATGCTCAACTGAGCATTGGAATTTACATATTTTCTCTCGAAAAAATGACAATATGAAAATAGTAACGCTATGTACCGATGATGGACGCTGTATACTCAGGGAGAAAAAAAAATGTCATTTGGGTGGATTCCACAAAGCTCCAAAACTTGAGTATTTTGTCTGTATATTTTCGTATCCTGAGAAATTTTGTAATTTTATAATTATTGATTTCTATAAAAAGAAGCTATTAAGATTTTTTCTTCTATTTTATATATTTAAATATTTAGTGTTTGAGTACCACCAGCGGCGGTAGTTCTCCCCTGTGTTCGATTCTACGTGAACGGGCTAGTTGCATGGGTGCTTTTGTGGTTTCTCCGTGTGTAACGTGCATACGAGCCAGTTTTCTTTAGAAGGTGCTCCACGAAGTTACCCTTGCCCTTAGACGGATGGCCCTAGCGTGCTTTGCCATAATTAATTAAATCAATTGAATTGCCTGTATGAAATTTATATTCCTTGATTTATTTTTCAATCAAAATAAAATTTTATTAATGATAAATACGGAATAAATGTTTTGAATTATTTTAGCAGTTTCAACTCAAATAATTACCGAAAGGCTTTCTAATTACTAAGCTTTTATTTATTTAATTACTATTTCGCTTTATTATTTATATCTGCATCATCGCTGGTGAAGGATTTAGGACTTTCAGATTCGTAATACAGAAGCTTTTTCCTCGGTTCACTGGCTGTTAATGACTTTGAATATCGTTTATATAAAACATAAATTGGCAACAAATAAGTTGGTATAAAAATATTAAAGCTAATGTAAGGAATTTTAAATGCTTGAATATGATGATTACGCAACGTTTTCATCACATAGCTCCCGGATTATCACTGATATCAATGTCAACAATAAACGTTAAATTTTAGTCAATCAATCAAATAACGGGATGGAACAGATTGCCCATCGGGTAGGCATTCTAATAGGTTCGATTAAAGCTATCTTCAGAAACGTGACTAGAATTAATTTGATTAGCTTATTGGAGAGGTTAGGTACTTCAAGGTCGAAGTATCTTTACCGTCGATTCTAGTTCAGACACAAGGTAATGTTACTTAAGTGAATGTTTCCATTTTAGAAAAGGCCTTCTGTAAGGCTTTTAGATAGAGATCCTCATATTCTGTAAAGCATTACTGTAGTTGTTCCACGCAGCCCCCCCCCCCTCCCAAAGCAAAAGAAATCTGAGAAATTGTGAAATTTGACCCTTATTACAGTTATCAAGAAATTTAATTGGCATATTATTGAGGACAATCTTAACCACTGAAAATATTTAATTTAAATAAAATATTCAAAATGTTTAGCATTCAAAACTTAGCCAAAGAATTTTACTTTTTTTTTAATCTAAATTAATTCCTCACTGATAAAGAAAAACCAATTGTGAATAAAAACAAAGATGCTTCGAATGAAAAAAGTCTATTCAGCAATTTATTCAAAATGTTCGTCCACCAGTGGCCACGTAGCATTATTGAACACTGATTTTCACGATCGCTCTGTCTCTCACAATCGCCCTTATACTCAGTATAAAAAATAAAATGTAAGAAGTTTGAATCATTTTGACAAAATAAAATATAAGAAGTATGGAAAAATTAACCGAGTTCTACGATTTCAAAATTTGGAATTTTTAACATGCTTTCCTTGAGAAGTCGATTAACAAAATTAGAATAATTCGAGGTCGCCGTTTTTCTCTTTAATGTCATTCAGTGATATTTTGGATTTGGTAACATGTAACATTCTTTAATTTATAATTTTGTTTACTTGGGTGTGCCTAAAAATTTTTACACAAATAACTCCTACGATTTCGAAGGATAAAAATTGTTATTAATATTCCCATACAGTTTAATACTTAAAATCTGAAAGACTTCAGATTTTAAATTACGTCCAAAGGGGCGTTATTCTTACGTTTTGTGTGTTACCGTTATTTATTAAATATCACGTTCTTCGCCCTTGAACCATAAAATGCAGTTCAACAGTAATACCGCAAAATAATTTTAAAATGAGCATATCTTTAGAATTTTCGATACACAGTTCCGTGCGCTAGAGATAAAAAGTTCCCCCCCCCCAGTAATGTTGCCACTATTCGCTTTTAAATTGTTCAGTTTGTTAATCAAAAATACGTTAAAGTTTTTCAAAATATGAATTAGATAATAAAACAAATTCCAAATTTGGGCTTCCAGATGCCCATATCCGGATGGAAACGTATATTATTCAAAATTCGATGGCTCTAGATACCGTTATTTTATCAGAATGCGAGAAACATATATACATTTATGCAGATTCTTAATTATTTAATTTCTTTAAATATAACACAGGGCGATAATAATTGCTGGTAACATTTTGAAAAGTGAATCGGACATTTATAGTGAACCAACACAAAATGCCAAAACGAAAATAATAGTCCTTCAGGGCAAATTGCCCATTTGGACTAAAAACATATTTGAATAATCATATAAAAAATCTGATGTGTACACCACATGACTTCCTTGTACGGAATATTAAATTATACGCATTTTTTCTTGCATTTCATTTAAACTTATTGGATTGAATTAAATCTACTTCGCCGACAGCGCATAAACCACAATAGAATAAATGCATTCTTTAAAATTCACTCTAGTATTTGTTTATCATAGCGACACTCTGGCGCTAGGTTCACTTAACAGTATTATATTTCGTTCATATTATAACTCGGAATGCACAAAATTTATATCATTTAAAGAATTATCTAATCGTTGCCACATGATCTATTCAAATACTATAATAAATCTAGAACGATGTGTAAAAGAAATTAAGCAAACAAAACAAAAAAGAAACAGTTTTTCACAGACGGTTGAGTATTTCTCATTCAAGTAATTCAGTTCTCACTTCGCGACAAGGCAAAAATACATAAAAACTCAAAATATCTGTACTAAAAATTACGAAGTAAATAGTAAACATTTATTTCCTCGAAAAAATTCCAGAAAGGATTAAGCATGGTTTAATTCGCAATAATAAATGAAGGCGTTATCTTTGTTGTTGCGAAGCTAAGTTTCTCTAGATTGGCAACAAATCCACTATCCTGCTGTTTCAAATGTAAATAAGCAATGGCCGCCATCAAAAAAATTATTAGGCTTAGCGGCACTTAAACAACTTTAAAATTGTTGATAATTTTAAAAATATTGCATACAGATTTACTAAAGGCATAAAAACCTTAACCGGAAGATAAGAACAACATAATTCAATCATTTTTAAAGCAAAAAATGTACAATTTACAAACATATAAGAGTAAAAAAACTGAGATCACTGAGCCGGGTAACAGAATGTATTTACATATAAATATATTTATATACGTTTGGTGAAGCCGATTGCAACCAAAATACGAGGTGCACGTTTACATGTTATAGCAGTCCTATGTGCAAAATTTCAACGTTCTTGAGGCTACTCGTTTTTGAGTTATTCGAGATACGTATGTACGTACATACGTTCGTACAGACGCCACGAAAAATTCTCTTTAGAATTCATTTTAAAGCAGTTTTATAATTTTTTTGGAGGAAACGAGTCTTTTATTCTGTCCTTAAGTACAGATATCACGCAAAAACATCGTTAAATTGCATTCGATAGCGGTCAAAATGTATACTTTCGTTGAAATATGCTGCCTGAAACTTTTCGCGATTACAATACTTCCTTTTTACTTCGTACAAGGAAGTTAAAATTCATTAAACTGGAAGTATTTTTCATTTTTAATATAGCGGTCAAAATGTATATTTTCGTTGAAATATGCTGCCTGAAACTTTTCGCGATTACAATACTTCCGTTTTACTTCGTACAAGGAAGTAAAAATTCATTAAACTGGAAGTATTTTTCATTTTTAATTTATTTAATTAATTTTTAACAGTGAATTATGTGCCAGTAATGGAGCCTGCCGTTGTTTTCTAAAACAGGAAAATTCTATTGACATTCTGTGTTAAAGATTTCTCTCTCAAAAAAATTTACATTCATCAGTACTTTTCAGGACAATCAGTGAATACTTGTCACTTAATATCGGAAATCTTTTTCAAACTGATATTTGTGTTTTAATTATATATATAAATGCAAAGATATCAATTTTCAATTCGTGAACGACTTCCAGATACAATCTCAAAATTTAAAATAACATACCTCGTTTTTTTTTCGGGGGGTGGGGCCTAACGCGTGTCAGACTTTTGCATTCTATTTTTTAGAACGAGAACGTTAAATATAATTACAAGGACCGGGGACGTTATAAATAATTATTTTGTAATTTTTATAAAACTGATTTTTTTTTATTTAAAAACGCCATAGTATGAATATTTTTTTTTTTAAAACATTCCTGTAGAACTAACGGTTGCGTAAATAAATTCTGATTAAAGAAAAAGTGCCTGTGCATGTTTATCCATTCGCCATTCACTTTAATGGAAAATTTGATTTCAATAATTTTACCAGAATCTGGTTGATTAATATATATATGTAAGATATAAGAAATATAGCTGCTTTAAAAATAAGTGGCGACCTCAAAATTAACGATCCTAGATTTGGTGCTCTCCCCCTAAATTCATCTGTTCTAAAAAATTCTAGATTTTTCTATGCTATGTAACGTTTTTATGCAGATACCTCTTGTCCAATCAAATTAATTGTAAACCAAAACTTTAACTCGAACTGAAAGTATCAACTTCCTCCCTTCTTTCTTTGAATTGCTGCGTTCTCTTTCGCATAAGCTTTCCTGCTGGCAAGACGCTTTTCATCCATGCTGCTGCCGTTTACCTGCTTAAGATGACGTCGTACTTCAAAATGGAACTTACTGTATTCAAATATAATTAAGGAATATCTTGTCTGCAAAAAGGATGATTTGATATACGCAAAAAAATAAAAATTGTGATTCTTCAAGCTCCAGTCGTTCTAAATGCATCGTCTTGCTTTTCAACTCAGCCCTACCTTCAAGCCACTACGGTCTTCTCGGCCTTCTATGCAATATCGAAAGCTGTTAAAAGTTCCAAAGTTCTTGGGGGTTCCCCCCCCCAAGAAATGCTCGAAGGAATCCTCGGTGACTGCGAAATTTTGTAACATGCAAGAAGAAGCAAACGCTAAGGAATTGATAAAAGGGAAGACAAGATGTGGTAAAAAAAATTTCCGAGTCTAAACAAAAACTATAAAGGTTCTAGGAAAGCAAGAACTGAGCTTTGTTCCGTCCCAAAGCTGGTAGATAGACAAAGTAGTGCTCTTTCGTGTTCTCCAGTTGAACGACCAATTGGTGCCTATAAGGAATTATTGTATTTCCCCGTGCGTGCTCTTATGGTGTAACTTCCCCTACCATCAGCCTCTCGAGAGAACTTTCGGGGCCTTTAATGCCCTCTTGCAACACGTCTACCCAGCAGCTGAAAGATCTGCAGTTCGAATCCCAGTGGAGGCACAGTTGATGTCTCATGTTTTAGGCTATAAAAAAAACTCTATAGATCTACAGTGGCGCCCGATTTACCGATATTGCTGTAGACAATAATTTGACGCCTAATATATTTGGCCGTTACGTTCATCTCTCCCCAGTCGTCCTTGAGATGAAATATAAAAATGTTGCTTTCCCTTGTGCGTGCTCTCGTGGTATAATTGGTAGCAGATTCTATTAGAGCAGATGTCACTCAGCTTTATTGTCTCATAGACTTGGCGATTTTTTCTGTTTTTCGTAGAGCCCTCACTAGGAATCACTTCAACACCAATCACGGAGATGATATTTATACTCGAGCGTTCCAAAACAGAGTGAAACGGAGGATAAAGTTTCACTTAAGACGCTCCAAAACACTCAGATGAGCGCAAAATGTATGGAAATATTACGTGACAAGTGCAAAATCGTACCTGGTGAAATTTTACAGTGGCTGAGTGGTTTTGGAACGCTACCCTAATATTGAATTTTTAAAATTCATCAACTTCAAACCTGTTTTTGACAACTGATACAGAGGGGTTTGATAGAGTTTGAGAGGTGTGACTCACTTTGATAGGGATTATTGTAGAGTAAAAAATTTTTAAATAAAATAAACATGTCATATTTTTAGGCATATATCTTTATCAATCAAAAGGGTACAAAATGCAAGTCTTGTAACGTTCCGATATAAATTAAGTACACAAAATACAATGCTTTTAATGGAAGGGAGGAACCTGATGCTTAATAAATGATAATGATGAATAAAATTTTTAATATTTGGCTTGAAATTAATCAGGCTTAACCTTAAATCTCCTCGGCCAGTGATTTCTGTGTGCCCCCCCCCCAATGAAGCTTGGCAGCTTTGCTGAAACCCCTTTTCACGAGGGAAGAAGATGGGAAAATTATGAAAAACTTTTTTGCGGTAGTCCACAGTGTGCGATAAGTAACAGGTATGCTTCTCTGAAGACAGAATTGCTGATATCCCTTTTTAAACTGCACCTTAAGTTCTTCGTTACTGCCCCAGTCAGTTCTTGTAACATGACACTCAATTCTTTATGTTGTTGTTGTGACTTATATCACTTGTCTGACAGTAACATCATAACAAGCCCACGAAATTCATCGTGGCAAGGAGTGCAAGATTGCTCCTGCCGTTGATCTAAGAGCCTTGAACACCATACAATAGTAATACCAAAGACATTCAATACCAAGGAGTGCAAGATTTATCCTGTCGTTAATAAGAGCCTTGAACACCATGCAAAATTGCTCCTATCGTTGATAAGAGACTTGAACACCATACAAGATTGCTCCTGTCGTTGATAAGAGCCTTGAACACCTTACAAGATTGCTCCTATCGTTGATAAGAGCCTTAAACACCATACAATAGTAAAACCAAGGACATTCAATACCAAGGAGTTCAAGATTGTTCCTATCGTTCATAAGAGCCTTAAACAGCATGTAAGATTTCTCCTGTCATTGATAAGAGCCTTGAACACCATGCAAGATTGCTCCTATCGTTGATAAGAGCCTTAAAAACCATACAATAGTAATACCAAGGAGTGCAAGATTGCTCCTGTCGTTGATAAGAGCTTTGAACACCATGCAAGATTGCTCCTGTCGTTGATAAGAGCTTTGAACACCATGCAAGATTGCTCCTGTCGTTGATAAGAGCTTTGAACACCATGCAAGATTGCTCCTGTCGTTGATAAGAGCCTTGAACACCACACAATAGTAATACCAAGGAGTGCAAGATTGCTGCTATCATTCATAAGACCCTTGAACACCATGCAAGATTGGTCCTGTCATTGATAAGAGCCTTGAACCCCATGCAAGATTGCTCCTGTCGTTGATAAGAGCCTTAAACACCATACAATAGTAATACCAAGGAGTGCAAGATTGCTCCTGTCGCTGATATGATTGCTCTTGTCGTTGATAAGAGCCTTGAACACCATGCAAGATTTCTCCTATCGTTGAAAAGAGCCTTGAACACCATACAATAGTAATACCAAGGAGTGCAAGATTGCTCCTGTCATTGATAAGAGCCTTGAACACCATGCAAGATTGCTCCTGTCGTTGATAAGAGCCTTAAGCACCATACAATAGTAATTTGAAGGAGTGCAAGATTGCTCTTGTCGTTGATAAGGGCCTTGAACACCATGCAAGATTGCTCCTGTCGTTGGTAAGAGCCTTGAACACCACACAATAGTAATACCAAGGAGTGCAAGATTGCTCTTGTCATTGAACAGAGCCTTGAACACCATGCAAGATTGCTCCTGTCGTTGATAAGAGCCTTAAACACCATACAATATGAATACCAAGGAGTGCAAGATTGCTCCTGTCACTGATAAGATTGCTCTTGTCGTTGATAAGAGCCTTGAACACCATACAAGATTGCTCCTATCGTTGATAAGAGCCTTAAACACCATACAATAGTAATACCAAGGAGTGCAAGATTGCTCCTGTCGTTGATAAGAGACTTGAACACCATACAGGGGACAGTACGACTTTGCTCAGTTCTGCCCTCAATTTTGATGGAGAGCACCCAGCTGTACATCAAAATTGAACCTAGGGTCTCCACCCCTCATGGACGAGGTCTCTCACGAACCTCTTTCCTATGCCACTCAGACACTATACATCCACAAACATTAATGCCGTCTCCGGGATTCGAGTTCGGGCACTTCGGGTGGATAGTCAGAGTCACTAAGCACTATCCCGGTTGGGCGGCCCAACTCTTTATTGTACGGTATGGACTGATAATTCAACTGTGGTAATTCCGAAGTCAAAATATTTTCAAACCTGATTTTAAAGTTTTCACGAGGAGTATTTAAATGTTGAACGTACTCCGAAACGTCATCGTTTTGGCAGTTTGTGTGTGAAAAATTAGGAAACTGGAAAATCTCTCAGTGTCTAATGTTTTAGTGTTTTGCTTCATGAGGTTATTGTGGTAAGAAAGACTGCAATGATGGACTTGGTTTTTATAAATTTTAGATAGTCAACTTGTAATTGCAAGTTAACCTCATTGAATTTAGCAAATAAATGTATTAAATAAGCACGGTCTGTTTTCAGTTTGATTAAACTTTCTTTTTAAATTGGATCTTTAGCATTCAAAAATTCTAAAAACATTCTCCCCCCCCCCGAAAAAAAAAGCTTTCATATTTTATATTACGCCCGAAGGGGAGAATTTTTTCCTTTACGAATGCATACTTGTTTCGAGAGCATTTGGGCTAACGCCCGTTGAGGCTAAAAATATTTAAAATTATCATACCTTTAGAATTTCCGATAGACAGTCTCACGCGCTGGAGATAAAAATATTTTATTCCGAATAGTGCGTTTCCACTGCTCACTTTAAAATCGTTGATTTTCTTAATTGAAAATTCGTTAAATATGAAATAGATAATAAAACAAATTCAAAATTCAAGATTTGGGCTTCCAAGTGTCCATATTCGGATGGAGGACTATGTTATTCAGAATATGATAGCTTTAGGTATTGTTTTTCACAGTGCGAGAAACATACATACATTCATGTAGATTCTTCATTATTAATTTCTTTTAATATAGTACAGGGTGCTAATATTTTGTGGCAACAATTTGAAAACTTATATAGCTGTTTATAGTAATTTGACATAAAAAGCCATTTCGTGACTAATAGCCCCAAAAGTAACGCCCATTTGGGTTAAAAAACTTCTTGTCAAAGTAAGCCTTTTGACAGTCAGCGTACTTCAGTGTGAAGGAGTTCTCCCCATTTTCCTCACAGAGCTACTCAAATAATTCAAAATCCAACGCACTGCTCCTAAATGTTTTTTTACTGTGCTTAGGACGAATTGAAGAGATTAATGCAAATCTGCCGCTCATATTTTTAACAGCTAAATGTTCTCAATGAATGACGCTGTAAATTACAAATATCCCGTTATATTTTGTTTCAAATGGCTTACAAAACCCCGATAAAACCCAATATCGTCGGTACTCCATCTGTTGCTGAAAACATTGTGTTTGATAAAGGGATCGCTTTTCCCATAAAATATTTTCTCAGAACATTATTGATTCGTCTTTAATGTTTGTTATCCACATTCTCGCGAAGATCAGTTCATTGTGGATTTCTTGATCCATGACATAACGAACATATGCTAATTAATAGCTAATTAAAATTTTAACATCAACATATTTGAGAATCTGAAATTATCAGGTGAAAAATCTTCTAATACCAAAATCAACGATTAATGCATTAATTATGCGTTTTCAGCGTTCTTTTCAGTTTATTTAATCTATTATATTTACTTAATTAAATCCTTCTATCTATTTTTACAAGTACTAAAGAAAAAGTTTGATTTCCGAAACCGCCTCCGTATTGAAATTGGATACTTTTACACCCTTAAGCCATGAACAACAATTTGGTCTGCTCTCATCAATCAAAAAATATCCTCCTTACTCATTAAGTGGCAACTAATGCTTCTTAATGAAGAAAACTAGCCAATGATACAATAACATAATGAAAGTGAAGTCCTAATGAATATCTTATCGTAAAGCCCGAGTGTTTGAGGATTATTGACACTGATATGAGAAGGCAACAAAGGAAGCTGTCAACCTTGACTCGAAAACGACAAGTCTATTCACTTCGTTTAAAGCCGGGAGGTTAATCAGTTTCTTCAAATAGCTGATGTTTGTTGCCACAGAAATAAATTATTTTTTATTGCCTAATAATTTGCGTAAAACCTACGCGCAGATCTAATGAAACCTGAGCAACTGAACAAGGAATTAGCAATTATAAGCGGAAAGGGGGGAAAAAAATCTATTACAATCTTTTTTTTTCCCCCACTTGAATAGAAGTAAGATGATCTTCTAAGCTATATATAAGTCCATTTATGAATTCTAGAAAAATAAATTGCACAGAAAGTCGTCTGCACTCTCATTATGAGTTCTTTTTTTAACTATATTAAATAGTGAAGAATATCCTTACATTTTAATGCATTATGTATAAGCCCATTCATGAATTCTGGAAAGATAAATTGCATAGAAAGTCGTCTGCCATTTCATTGTGAATTCTTTCTTTTTTTTTTTTTTTTTTTTTAATTGCATTAAATAGTGAAGAAAACCCATACATTATAACGCATTCCATGATACTCTTTAACCTTTCACAAAATTGCAAAATTTTTAGGCGACACAAAATTTTTATAAAAGCGAATAAGTTGTAGCATTTCTTTTGCTTTCTTACATTTCCTCCCCTATTACCTTAGACGCTGATCTAAGCTCATGATTTACTAAAATATCATATTCAGTCTTCGTACTAAAAACAATTTCGAGAAATGTGAACTTTTTTATTTTCTGAATTTAATAAAAACATTCAATAAATTTGCTTCCGAAAAACAAAGTTATATAAGGAAACTCCATAAAAAATCTGATGTGAATAGCACGACTTCCGTGTACGGCCTATTAAATTATGCACATAATTTGCTGCACTTCATTTAAAATTTCCTCGAATATCATTAGAGGTATATTTCTCATTCAATCAATTCAATTCTCACTCCGCGGTAAGGCAAAAATACATAAAAACTCAAAACGCTTTCATTAAAAATAGTAGAAGACAAAAAAACCTAAAACATCGAATGCAGTTAAAAACAATTAAAAACAATTCTTTTGCAATTAAAATTAAGTTTAAGCAAAAACAAGGAATTTGACCGGGGAAATTAAAGACAAAATTTTCAGTTCATTAAAACTGAAAGTTAATTTTTGATCCCACTTTGCACGAAGACACTGAATTTGGTGCACCAAATAACTGAATTCACTATACTACTAAAAGTTTCATATGTAAGTAAGTTCTGCCTCGTTAGGCTTAGCGATACTCTTCTGTTACCGGGACGTATTCAGAAATATATGTATGTATGCATGTATGGTTGGATGGATGCGTTTATGCATGGCATGTCATTTTAGAAAACGTTCCGACTTTGTGTCAAAATACCTATGTTAGAATGACGTTACATATAAATCTATCTGAAGTCGCGTTTTCGAGACATGGGAAACGCAATTTGAATTTCGTCAATAGGCCCCGTAGAACGGGAGATGTAAAAGAACTGTCCTTTCACCCCCCCTTTTTTTTTTTTTTTTTTTGGGTGCAGTGTACGTGCGTGTCTATGTGTGCGCATACATGCACACATACAGTGTCTCACAAAAGTGATGGGACACTTGTGCTTTACAAAAGGAAACTGTAGTAAAATAAATTTAAAAAAAAACATGTAAATTTTTTTCTGGGTGTGTTTCATACTTAAATTTAGTAACAATTATTACATAACATACATTTTCTCAAAATATTAAAATATTAATTTAATAAAAATACAATTGTTTAGAACGGAGCAAAAAATGGCTCACATAAGTGATGGGACACTTACTTTTCCATCAAACATTTATCCAAAAATTTTACTTTTTAAAAGGTTTTAATATTTGGATTTCCTTTTACTTTTAAAACATCATTTAATCTTCTTGGGATAGATTCGACTAATTTTTTTTGCGATTTCTGGAGTGATTTTACCCCATTCTTCTTGAAGCACCGATTTTAATTGTTGTTTTGAAGAAATGGTGTATTTGCGAATTCTTGATTCCAATTCTTGCCAAATATTCTCTATGGGATTTAAATCTGGAGATTGTGGTGGTGTTTTTATTATTTCAGGACAGTTATACAGCAGTCAGAGTCTAACGTTCAAAACAGTATGCTTGAGGTCCTTGTCCTGGTAGAATTTAAAATCGTTATGAAGGTTCAATTTTCGTGCTGAAGATTTTAAATTTTGATTTAAAATGTCAATATACTTGTACTGATCCACTATACTGTCAATAAAAACAAGATTACCAATTCCAGCGGACGACATACACCCCCATACCATAACTCCTCCTCCACATATTTTACTGTTGGCACCAAGTTCTGTTTGAGAAATTCTTCTCTGGGTTTTCTCCACACCAAGATTCTACCGTCAGAACCAAATATATTAAATTTACTCTCATCAGCAAATATAACTTCATTCCAGTAATCAGAATTCTTATTTATGTTGGATTTTGCGAAAGCCAGTCTGAGTTTTCTATTCTTTTCACTCACGAAGAATTTTTTCCTGGCTGCTCTAAGTGATATCCAGCAGATCGAATTGCTCTTCCAATAGTCTCAGGATTAACAATTACTCCATATAATGTTTGTAAATCAGGCAGCAACTTTAGGAGCACTCATTCTTAGATTTTTTTTAATATTTCGAACGATAATTTGCTTTATTCCATTGGACAGCTTTGATGGTCGGCCAGGTCGTCTTTTATCCTGAATCATATGATTCTTTTTATATCGTTTAATGATATTGAAAACTGTTGAATGACTCAGGTTGACTGTTTCAGCAGTTTCTCAAATAGATTTTCCACTTTCAATATGCAAATTAATAACTAATTTTCGAATTTCAGGCAAAGTTTCTATTCGTTTAGCATTCATGGCTGCACAGAGCTAAAAAACACAAAACTTCCAAAACAAACTGGAGAGAAATACTGCAAACGATTTTATAAATTATTGCCAATTGCTTTTGAGTAAAAATAAAAAACCCCAAAAATATTTTTATTGCTTACTTCAGACGATTTTTGTTGCATAGTACGTAGTAGTATCTAACGGTGTCCCATCACTTATGTGAACCATTTTTTGCTCCGTTCTAAACAATTGTATTTTTATTAAATTAATATTTTAATATTTTGAGAAAATGTATGTTATGTAATAATTGTTACTAAATTTAAGTATGAAACACACCCACAAAAAATTTTTAAATGTTTTTTTAATTTATTTTATTACAGTTTCCTTTTGTAAAGCACAAGTGTCCTTTCACTTTTGTGAGACACTGTATACATGCATACATACGCACGCCATGTATACAAGCGTTTCTGATCCGGTCCCGATAACAGAAGAATACTGACTTAGCTTCACTTACACTTTTAAATTGCCGATAATCCTACAATTATTGCATGCTAATTAAAATGAAATCATGAAAACCTTAACCGGAGCATAACAACACCATAATTCAATAACATTTAAATTTTTTTTAAAAATGCATAATTTACCAACATATAAGAATTAAACAATTGAGCTCAACGAGGTGGGTGTACGTTTGGTACGGCCGATTGCAATAAAAAAAGGGAGGTGTTCAACTAGATGTTGTAGCAGTAGGTATTATGGTAACGAGATGCTATATGGGACATATACAAAATTTCAAATTTCTACGGCTAATCGTTTTTGAGTTATGCAAGATACATACACACGTACGTACAAACGTCACGAAAAATCCCTTCTGAGCCCATTTTAAATCCATTTTGCAATCTGCTTTGGACAAAAAAAAAGCCCTTTATTCTGTCCGTACGTACAGATGTCACGCAAAAATATTGTTCTAATGGACTCGAGAGAGATCAAAATGGATATTTGCGTTGAAATATGATACCCGAAATTTTTCGCAATTACAATATTTCTTTTACTTCTTACAAGGAAGTAAAAAGTTATCAAATTTTACTTGGAAAACGAAAAAAAAAAAAAACTTAAAATTCCAGGTCCGCTCCAGAATGCGCCTGCTATTTTTGATCAGCGTGTGTGCTAAAGGGCCATACATAACCAGTTTAGGTTCTTGAATTACGATGATTAAAATTGTTATCAAATGTTTCATATATTAGGCAATGTGATTTATAAGTCGTGGAATTAAGGTTTTAACCTTACAGTTTATTAAAATGCATAATTAAAGCTTTAACCCTTTGCGGCACAGTGTTCCCGGTCTGGACACACCTGAAAATTTATTTCTGTACGCACAGAAACATTGAATGAAAAAGCATTTATTGGATATTATAGGTTACTCTGAATCTCCTTTATTTATAGTAGATGGCAGCTCAACACAAACCAGTCCATATATTTTAGCCATGTTTAGTTTTTTAAGACCCTCATTTTTCAAAGAAATCTTCCAGATTTTTTTAGGGTATAAAAGGAATTGTTTGAAAAGAAACTTCTATGTTATTTTTTTGGCTGTATGCTAATTCCCTTATTCTATATTAGTTTTAAATTTTTACTTGAAATCTTGCTTATTCAAACGGCGAACACTAGGTGTGCCCAGACCGGGCTTACCGATAATCTAGGACAACTGAGAGTCTGTATTCTTTGTTCCTCCGCATCTCATCGATCAGTTCATTGACAGCAATGCTAGTTTCAGCACTCTTTTCGAAGCTCTTTTCAATGAGTCTGCCACTTTGGGCACACCCACACAATTAAAACGCTAAGTGCTATCTTCACAAAATTTTACTTGTGTACTCCTCTAGGCCTAATCAGACTGCCTACCTTTTTTTTTTTTTTTTTTTTAAATCAAAACTTCGATTTTAAAAGTTAGCGTGCCGGAAAGGGTTAAAGTAGCTATTAAAACGTTTTTATAAATGAAACAGCTTTAATTTGTACTATTTTATGAAATATAAGTACCTATCTTTCATTATAACTTAAAATATATAATGTACATATACAGTTCAGGTACATATACATAATCATAATGTACATATACAGTTCTACATATGGTGATAGGTAGACTATATGCAGCTTGATAATCAAGATCCTTAAGATCATAATGATAATAACCTTACTGATCAAAAGCTTTTAAAATACTGCTGAAGGAAGAGATTTTTATTGCACACTCAAGCATGCTTATCACATTTAATAGTGTTACTGTGAAAGATTGAGATTTGGAGAATGTCGACATTCACCGGTGTATGTCAACACTCACATAATCGCTTGGTGCGTGTCCAAAATATTTACCAAATGTCCATATTTCTGACTTACACCGGCAAATGTCGAGATTCACCATGCACTAATGATGAATGTTGAATACGTCGGAGATTTGCATTTTGTTCTCTATATTTCAGGCGCCATAAAACTTCAAGGTAACGTTTTCGCCTGTCTTGCTGAGAGGAGTAACAGATCCCTGCTGAGAAGAGTTGCTCGTAACACTATAGAGGCGTTTTCACTGCGTGAGATGTAGCTTTTGATTCTAACGCGAGAAGGGCTACTCAATATTATTTGACTTCTTAATAATGACAGCAGTCGTGCTTGGATAAATGTTAAGCATTTAGTTTTAAATTTAGTCAATAAAGATCTCTTTCTTTTTCTTTTTTTTTTTTTTTTTACTTTTTCATTTATACCGTATATGTCAAAATACGGAAAAGCTTAAGTAACAGCACATGTAAATAAACTTTTGAACATAAACAATACATTCTAAATGAGAAAAGAAAATATTACAAAAAAAAACTTAATTATGTGATTGAAATCTTATTTATTGCAACAACATAAACTTTTATGACATTTTGAATTGCACAAGAGTTTCTTGCTTTTACAACTGCATTTAATTGTGGAATACTTCCTTTTGCAGTGACAGCGTGTATAGCCCTGCCTTCTACTTCTCGAATTAGCTGCAGCTGCTTCTCTCAGCGACATTACTTGAGAAGGAATCTCTTCTACGGTAAGTAACATTTCCTTACAAATTACGAACTGATTACGGGTATAAAGCTGCTTGAGGGTGTCATTTTTATTTGCTAGTTTATAAAAGCCGGAGTGTTGTTCCAACAACAAGTGCCAACACATTTCGGCCATCTGTACGACCACGATCGACATCAGGGACTTGTAGTGAGTAGGAGAAAAAAAAAAAAAATTTTTAGGTTCGCAACATTTTCGTTGCTTGCAGTAAAAGATTCTCTTTCGCGACCGATCTTTTTATAGAAATAAACTCGGGTTGTTCTGTCCAAGCTTGATACGAAGACGTGGTAGGTTGCAGGTCCTCCTGAATATATTTCTTTGGATTATGGTTTTCGGTATGGCCGCTGCTCAGATTTTCTTCAAAAGTATTAACAGTTTCTTCAAGCTTTTCTTCGGTATTAACATTTTCTTAAGAGTTGTTCTTCGATTTCAATATTTGCGATTTGTTCGCCAGGCAAAAAAGACGATGCTATGCCTCTTCTTGGTTTAATGCCAAACGTAGCTTTATAAGGAGTCATCCCTGTGAGGAGAGATGTATTTGAAAGCTGTGTTTGAAAAATAAAAACAATGGTCTCCTCGTTTACTCGCAATTAATGCATTTAACTTTTCAAGGAATCCATTCAACATAAATTAGGGTATAGGATTAAAAAAAAAAAATTAGAAAACGTTGCTCGTACCATCAAACCTAGCATAAGACTGACAAACAGCGTTCCAGAGTATAACAAATACATGCTACCATAACTTCAATCGCAGCACAGCAAAGTATTTGGCGACAGGCAGTCGCCTCTCTGTTGAACTCGACTTCTCTTTTCCACCTCCACCACAGTATATATCTGTGATTGTCGGCATACACCGGTGATGGTCCGAATGTACAGGAATATATTCGGTCATTCACCAATATTCGGTCATTCATCAACCAAATATTCGGTCATTCACCAACGTATTTGGTATGTGTTGACATTCACCGGTGAATGTCGACATTCTCCAGTTTCGGTCTTTCACAGTAACATATCCATACAAAACATTATGAAAAAAATCAGAGATCTGATGCCTGAAATGCAGTCTATGGGTAATTCAGTAGACAAATTATTTATTATATTCTCCATTTTTGAAGTAATTTTTATTCCACCAATCAAGTTCAGTTCGTTTCTTTCTTTCTTTCTTTTTTAGAATATCACTTTTATTTGAAATATACTCTTGTTTTGTTTGGTATTTGTTGATTTGCACTATTTTTATTGGCACCAATAGCTCGTACGTTACTGCACTTTTCTTGTTACCAGCTCTACTGCTTCTGGGTTTACTTTACTCTAGCGACTTTATTTCCAACTAGTATGACTTTTCAAAGACTTTTCGTTAGCGACGTAATAACGAATAACGAAGACTCGGACTATGTTTCGAAAGTTTGGACTCTTTTCTTGTCCATGTACCTGAACTTCAGAGGAATTTCTTTGAGTTATTTCAGGAATTATTTCGAAACTTGTAACGTTTCTACAAGGGGGGAGGCAAGGCCGCCTAGGGACTTTGGTGCTCAAGCAACGTTTCACTAAGGAAGGCCAATCTGCGGCCTAGCGTTAAGACTGCTGAACACTAGCAGTTTGTCCTGGGTTCAATCCCGGTGACTGGGTCGATTGCTGCTTGGGAGTTTTGTAAGTCCTCCCTCCCGTGTGAATTACAACCAGTTTCCTTTAGAAAGTCCTTCAAAAGGGCAGTCTTTTCACTATGCATATAATTCTCCTGTCTTTTGCCGTAATTTAAATAATCATATCCATCTGGTCCGATTTCATACCGTCTTTTTCTGAAAATAAGACATCCTCCGAAAATAAGCCCTATCGTGATTTTCGGAACTTTTCGTAAAATAAGACATTCCCCGAAAATAATCCCTAGTTAAAATAATGTGACAAAAAGAATTCGTTAAAAAATGCTGTTGATTTATTAAGTAATAATATGTTTAGCTTTCCTAATACTCGTATTTCAGAGAAATGTTTGAAACAAAATATTCCGAGAAATTAATTGTTTACCTCTACAGTTCGTTTCAAATTAATTCTTGGAATTTATCTTAACCAGTTCACCGTTTGCCCCGAGAGAGATACGTTCACAGGAAAGGCATCGTCATCCGTTAGCGTCGGCAGACTCTCGTCGGGGTAAAATTTGGGCTGAACCGTAACCCCCGAGACACATACGACGCAGCAACCTTTTTCCAACCCCCATAGAATGAGCATGGAGGTAAGAAAGGAAGGAGTGGTTAACCGGCACTAGAAGAGAAACACTGCTTCGAAGCTTCGGTCACCAGATGGGGTGTTCTTTGTGTACATTCAGAAGCTCGCTTGACAATGTTCTGATAGTATTTCGACACACGACAGTTCCATACAAATCGAAAAAGGGACACTTCCGCATGAAAGAAACATTCATAGTAGTGATAGATAATAGCAATTTGTATAGTTTAGTGACATTTACGCAAAAATCACATTATGGTTATTTTTCGATAACTTACAACAGCGATTTTGATTATGAATTTGTTTTATAAAATTCTAAGAAGTTGAACTACAAAAATATAAATTTTAACAAAAATGTTATGCTTAAAGAATGAAAAATACCTTACGGTACCTTCAAAATTGTTTCGATACCCTTGATAGAGTATTCGCTACTTTTATTTTATGTTCCAAACGCCAAAATGTTTTAAATAAAATAAATTTTTTTTCACATCCATATATTATTGTAACATGTACCTTTTAAAACATTTACATTTTATAATAACTCAGTTACAAGTTTTAAATAATACTTTTAAAAAAAAATCCTTATTTTATTCCCTTTCAGAAATTTTCAGAGAAAGTTAAGTACTATTTAAAGTATTTCGCTAATTTCTAATAATTCTCTAATTTAAAATGAACCGAATAGAGCATTAATTATAAATTGACTTATATTTTTCGATTTAAAAGATGCCTCAGAAGCCAAAAAATCATGTCATATTTAAGAAAGTATTTTAGGAAGAAGCTCTATAAATAGAAAAGAAATAATGCATAATTTTAATATTAATAATACAATAAACTTTGATCTTAATTTTTGTACCTTAATCGAATAAAATCGAATTGGCTTAATTTTTTTTTCTAATGTAATTAACGAAAACTTGTGAAAATATTTCATTCAAATTAAACCATTCTGAGAAAACTGTTCTGCGAAAAGTAAAGCATTTAATTCCGTTCAGAATGAAATGCTGTTTAAAAGTATGTTGTTTTCAGATACTTAGGACTCTGAAGTGTTGTAGAAAAAGAAAATATATACATTTATATGTATATTTAGGACGTAATTACAAAATATTTACATCCGATCGCGTCAAAACCCATTGAACTTAATACTAAATGACCCAATGTTTTGGTCACCACGTAGGGATCGCCGGTGCTTCAGAGCAGGGTACGGGAGAAACCTGTTTAAGGCCAAAGCAAATGTATTGTAGATTTTCTTTGTTAGGGCTACTCTATCTTACTTCCTACCTCCATGAGAATGAGTCGAAGAGTCGAAAATCAAAAGGGGTGATTGATGGGTTACTTATCTTCTCAGCGGTGTCGCATTAGGATCACAGCAGGGCTGTTTCAGGAAAGTAAAGGATAGGGACACTTTCTTCGAATAGCTACCCACTCAACATATCTTATGAGATCCACAACAGCTTTCTCCCTTTCTATTAACGAACAAAGGATTTGAATGCTATCTTTTCAATTCTTAAGGATTCAATTCTTCTCTTTTATTACAGGCCATCAAGAAAATAATAAAACAAAATTCAAGGACATTTCAAATAATAGCTAATGCCCTTACATTGTAATAGATTGCAATAGATTTGGGGTTGGGTGCAAAGGGGAAAATATCTGCTCTAAGGACTACACCAGTCTTTGTGTTTTATGTTGCCCATTAGGGGGTCGTTATTCACCATCCTTCAGTGTGCACGTGTTACCTGTATTTTGGCGAATCGTCTAGATGGCAAGAAAGTATCGCCATTTTTAATCACTAAAGGTAAAAAAGACTATATTCAATTTGTTTCAGGAATTTATGTCATTGAAAGTGAAAACGCCTGTTGCACCCTAGCAGTTATAAGAAAGTGGGTTGATTTTATGCTTCCACCACTGTTGAGGGGTCAGAATAGAGGTTTACTAGTTTGGGAGTCAGCCAGTACTCACCGCGATAAAGACATGAAAAACTTTCTTGCTGAGAGAAAGATTGATCAAATAATGATTCCGGCAGGAATGACTGGTTACCTCCAGACACTTGACATTGCAATAAACAAGCCATTCAAGGATCATTTACTGATGGAAATCAATGACTATATTGAAAACAGAATGGTGAGAAATCATCGAGGTAATTTTGTAAAACCAGGCTTACAAGAAGTTGTGAATTGGGTAAAAAATTCATGGGACAAAATAACTCATAGTGATGTTTCCAATGCACTACGAACAGGCTATTTAGACAAAAAGTATTCATTTAACGATAGCTATATCGCAAGACAGGAGAGATTCGGACCAATGATTCAACAGGAAATGGATTTGGAAGAAAATCAGAATATAATTCAGAATTTTATTTATGACGATGTTCCAGAAGAAGATGACATGACTGTAATTGAATAAATTTAAATTTCTGTATTCGGTGTAAAATAAATATTAAATAAAAATATATAAATATACTTTTATTTTTGCCCTCCCCCGAAAATAAGCCCTAGCGCGTATTTTGGACCAAAAAAGAAAGTAAGTGTCTTATTTTTAGAAAAAGACAGTACTTATTCAAGCTTTCGAACACAGTCCAGAGCAAAAGTTTATAAGTGGTTCAACCGAGTGCTTTCGAAGGAGCAAAAATTCATAATTGGTTGAAATATGTGCTTTTGAAAGAAATCCAATGTGACTGTACGAAGAAGCAGACCCTAGAAAAATATAACATAAGCTTTTTGTTCCACAGATTGTAATCGATCTGTCCTCAGGGTTCCTTCCTTCTTTAGAATATTGACTAAGTCTACCGCTTATTTCTATTGAAGCTATTTCTCGACGAGGAGAGGATAAGAAAAGAGGGAAAACAATCACTGACTTAAGAAAATTGCTTTCACAAGAATGATACTTAAATCTCAGAAGCGAATCCCACACAATAAGAGAATTTCTACCAAGACGAATAACAAATCGAAATCCAAAGACCTACTGTTAAATACTGTGAGTATTTGAAATACGATAAATGAGGGGGGACTTCAAACCGCTCGGAAGAAATCTGGACAAATTTCACTATTTTCATTTACAGGTTAAATCATTTTTAAAAAACAAGCGATTTTGAATAATAAATCAGGATATTATCACTGGCATTTTACACAGGCTATTCGCACATTTTTTAGACGAATTTTATTGTACTTACAGGAACATTTTTACCTAAAATTTTTGTGCTTTAGATGTTCCATTTGATAACACTTATTCTTCACTATCTTTCTATATAGTAATTTCAAAGACAATAAAATAAAATATATTAAAAAAAAAAAAACACCTGAAAGTTTTCAGATTTTAAATTACGTCTAAAGGGTTTTTTTTTTTTTAACGTATTGTCTGTTACTTTTATTTATTAAATATCATGTTCTTTGCACTTAAACCATAAAATTCAGTTCAATAGCAATGTCGCAAAATAATTTTTAAATGAGCATATCTTTAGAATTTCCGATACACAGTTCCGCGTGCTGGAGATAAATTTTTTTTTTTTTTTTCTTTTTTTTTCCCCGTAGAGTGTTGCCATTTCTCGCTTTTAAATAGTTAAGTTTGTTACTCAAAAATTCATTAAAGTTTTACAAAATATGAAATCGATAATAAAAACGAATTCCAAATTTCAAATTGGGTCTTCCACATGCCTATATTCGTAGGAAATTACGTCATTTAAAATTCGATGGCTCTATGTATCGTTGTTTTATCACAATGCGAGAAATAGACATACATTTATGCAGATTTTTCATTATTTAATTTCTTCAAATATAATGTAGGTCTCTAACATTTGGTGGCAACAGAGAGGTATTTTATCCCATTCCTCTTGAACAGCTTTCCAAAATCCATGGAGGGTTGTAAGTCGACATTTGGACCATTCACTTTTTAAAAGTTGAAAAGCGTAAAAATCCGTGGATAAATACACCAGGAGATTTATTAGGGATATGAATGAAGAACGTTTGGTACAAGTTTCTTGATATACTTTTTTCAGGAAATTAACAGTGGATTTTGACGTGCGGCTGCTTGTTTTATCTTGATGCAGTTCTACTGATTGATGGCATTGTGGGTGTAAAAAAAGCTATTTCACATTTGAAAATTAGGTATAAAATATGTTCCTGATAATATGTGGAGTTGATCTTAACAGTTTTCTGCACGCTCTTTAATTTGTCGTTATATAAAAAAACAGTAGCAATTATAAATCTCTTTGAAAATCTTTCTTTAGATTCTTTGAACTTGTTCTAAGATTTTTTTTCATCTCTTTGATGATAGTATATGTATCTCTTTTATTGCGATCATTTAAATATACGCAAGATTCCTCTATTGTGACATAATTTCTCCATTTTTGTCCGAATAATTGTTTCTCATAGAGAATTCTGCAGTGCGTTTTTGCTTTTGGAGATATGTTACGGAGAAAGACGATACGCATTACGCTTTTCCCCCTTTTTAAGATTCATATCAGCCTTAATCAGTTAGTTTACAGTTCACACTAAGCATTTTAATAATTATGTAATTGCCATTTGACTTATCAGATTTTCTTTTAACATTAAAGTTTTTACCTTTGCAACATTCGAAGCATTCCTTTTCCAAGGATGCGTTTTTTGAATAGTTTTCCCCCCTTCTTGAAGCCAAACTTTTTCGTTTTTCTCCAATACTATCTATCATTGTTTTAGTTGTCGAAAAGTTATACCTTTCACAGCATTTGTTAGCAGCTAAATATGAATAATTCTTTAGAAAATTATTCTTTAGAAAGAGCACACACATAGCCTTCTGTCGATTGCTTCTTTAAAACCGCCATTTTACATGAAAATAAAATTGTCAAGTAGCAGACGATAATTTACACTTTCTAAAACACAGTTACAGTTAAAAAAAGTTTCTAAGCACGCGATTTTTTTTTAATAGCAAACCAAATTCGTCTAAAAAATGTGCGGACAGCCTTTGTATTAAGACTACAATTAACTGATAATATCTGTATTTTTAATATCGAATTCTAAAAAACTGGTAAAAAAAATATTAAAATTATCGTCTATCTATGGTAGCTTTTCAAAGTGGTAACTCTTGATCCATTCAGATAATTCTTAAATATTATATAAAAATTTGAAATGTTGATTTTAGAAGAACATCACAAGCGTTGCAATGGAATCACATTTCGGGCTTCTGACAGAGTTTTCCAATTTAATTTCTTCTTTTTTCTGTGATTACCGCGCAGTTTGCATTTTAATGATGATACAGGCGGAAAGGCGTGTTAAAAATTATGAATCACAAAGTCGATTTCAAAAGGAGTTTAGTAACTACGGCGAATACGATTGGAAGAGAGCTAGAAAAATGAATAGAAATGAAAAGCTTCCAGGAGAAGGAAAGCTTTTCTTATAACACAGGAAATCAATTCTCATGCGGAGGCGAAATGGGAATGAGAGGGGAATACTGTGACAGGATAAATGAAGTTAGAGAAAGTATTTGAGATTTAGGAAAGGATTGAATAAAGAAGTGCTGTTGCCTTTCTTAATTCGTACCAGGGAAAAGCTATTAAAAGTCAGTTTTTAAAAAACCATTACGGTTTCATAACTGACTTCGATGGCTTTGACGTTGTTTTGGTTCTTGCTTGTCTATATACAGGTGATTGAAAAAAAATCCCACAGCTAAATATCTCTTGAATGGTTGGTTGTTAACCCATGATTCTACTTTAAAATATGAATCAAATAAGGTAGGTCTTAATAATTTTCATGTGATATAGTTTAATAAAAATATACGAAATTTAAATTTTTATACAATCCTGTAAGGGAGAGTGGTATGCGTGAGAAATTAATTACCTTAGCTGAATTATTATTTTAAAAAAAAATTACACTCCTAAAAAATTTAAAAGAAAAAAAAAAAAAAAAAAAAACAAAGATAGGAAAACTCGTGTAAATAATCCCTTTCCATTCTAATAATAAATATGCCTGCTGCTGCCAGCTCATGAAATTAAATGTTTACATTTGTATAATTTGTAAAGTCAAATGAAAAAAAAAATGATTCTTAGAAGCTGCATTTGCTTCTATACTTTTTTTTTTTAATTCGTTAATGCAAAATTTTGTCGGAATGATTAAATTGGTTTTACAAACTTTTTACTTTTTTTTGACATTCATCGTACATAGTTCATAGTTTATGACTTGAATTGCAAGCAGTTGTAAAATATTGTCAAAGATTTTCAGATAAAGTGACTTTTTAAATGATTAATGCTTAAACAAACAATGCTGCACTTGTGTAATTTTGAAGGTAAAGGAAATTGCTTATGCAATATCGTCTGGCATCAGCACCAATTTACAGCAAAATGAAAACAACTCGAAGAAATTTCCTTCGAGGTATTTCTTCCTTATTTTTAAAGGGATAAACTATTTAAATTACCAAAAACGCCACTGATCAAAGCTTTTGGAAGCAATAATAATGATGCTATGAAATTTCGAAAGTAAATTCTAGCAGATACTTTTCAAGTTAAAAAAAATCTTTAATCTATTCGCGTTGCCTCCCACCACAGATCGCAAGGTTTATCATTATTAGATTTTGTAAATATGCAGCCACTGCATTAATAGCTTATTTTATTAAAGTTTTTCACACAAATCGCGTGATTGCTAAGTGAGGAATGATGACGTAGTCATATTGACCCTGACTTCAAAGACGAAATTCGCAGCAAACAAGCATTTTAAATTTGAAAAAGCAGCCTTAAAAAACTGTTCGTAAAAAATAGCTTTCATTTAGAAGACAAAATGTTATTACTGTATGCCTTTATAACGTTTAAAAAGTTAATATTACTTATTTATTAAGTAATAGATAAATTATAACGTTTGAAAAGTTAACAATATTTATTAATTTAAAGTAATAGATAAAATACACTACGTTTTCTTAAAAGTTGCAGGTTTTATCCCCTGTGCATTTATTATTACATCACGAAGGAAAAAACTGTGGCATTCATTATCTCTTCTTCATCTGCATACTAAGTGGGAGAATTTATTACTATTTCTAAGATAACTATAACAATAGCTTTTTAAAGTTAGGCCAAAAAAAAAGAAAAACCTTAATTCAGTGTAGTTTAGAATATATATGTCATTTTTCTTTCTTTCTTTTCTTTTTTTCCCCCCTCGCTGCTGCTAAAGAGGAAGAACATATGTTTGCCTGACCCTAAAATCTATAGTTTAATTCAAAATTTAATCTAATCTAAGATTGTTTGTAGAGTCAGTAGGTTATTTCGAAGCAGGAGACGTAAAAAAATGAGCAGTGCCCTCACCGGGACTCGAACCACGGACTCCTCGAATACGCGTCGAGCGTGCTGACCACTACACCACGAAGACCTGCAAAGAAGGCGGGAGAAATGTCTTACATACTTCTCCTTTTAAAGTGCGACTAGGGATTAGGCGACCCAGTCGCCAAATCCTGATGGTGGAGAATCATCATCCACCACCGCTTAGTTCGGGCGCCACTGCAGAGACATTATATTATTCTGAAGCAGGAGATGTGAAAAATGAGCAATGCCATCGCCGGGACTCAAACTACGGACTTCTCGAATACGCGTCGAGTGTGCTGACCACTGCACCCCGAAGGCATGTTAAGAAGCCGGAAGAAATGCCTTATGTAATCCTCCCTTTTAAAGGGCGACTGGGGATTAGGGAACCCAATTGCCAAACCCTGGTGTTGAAGAATCATCATCCACCACTTGTTTTTAGTTCGGGCGCCACTGTAGAGACACTAGGTATTTTTTGAAATCAGGAGAAATGAAATATGGGCAATGTCCTCGCCAGGACTCGAACCACGGACCTCTCGAATACGCGTCCAGCGTGCTGACCACTACAATACGAAGACATGCGAAGAAGACGGGAGAAATACCTAATATGCTTTTTAGAAGTAATTATAAATTTTACATTGGCGTATTTCTCTTCCGATTTGATATAATAACAGATTTTTAAAAAACAATTGTTTAACTTATACTCACATTTATACACATACATTATATTTAAATAAATACAAGACCGTTATTTTAAGTATTTTGTGAGTTATGTTTTAAAATCATTCGTATCTGATTTATTATTCCTATCATCATTTTCGTAATCAGCTTCAAAATGAAATTTCTTCAAATTTAATTCATATAGTCTTTCAAAAGTACCCTGCATTATTTTTTTTTTTTTTTTTTTTGGTACTGTATTGGATTTAACAGTTTCTTTTGGAGTAATCCAAGCAAGCGATTTTTCATGCCATCTTCCCAATCACTGCACAGAAGACGTTCGCTTGAAATTCTTCCGTTCTTTACATTAATAAGGAATCCTGTCATCGACATATGTATTCATTTTTTTTCACCAAAAGCAAATTGTCATTTGGAAAAATATGAAATACAATATCACTATCTTTCTCGTTTCCATGAATTTTTTGGCACTTTGCTACAATGCGATAAGACATACTATATTGTTGCGTGCGTACGGGTTCGTTACGAAATGAATGCACAAGTCCGATGAAAAATTTAAAAAATTTATTATTATCTCAAAATGCTTAAATTCCCTCAGATATTTTTTCAGTGTTACAATATCTCACAGTAGTTATCTTCTAACTACTCAAACGTTCAAAAGAACTTAATTCAAAACAGCTAGAGAATGCTAATCCGCGAATTCGCTACAGTTAACAAGAGCAGTTTTCTAAACAACAACAAATTAAGTAACTACCACGAACTGAGAGGTTTTCCTCCTTTTATAAGATTTCAAAATCGCGCGTGAGAATTTTCTAGTACTTTCTCGAAATAAAAAAGAGATATTTATTAAATGTTACATGCACGCGCTCTTGTATTTTCAATTTTCCGGCTTAGCTTTCTTTTAATATTCCCCACGCACTGCACTGCGCGGGAAATAAAACCATTAAATTTATAATTGAACTAACATTAGCTTTTTAAATATCAAATTCGTAACAATATAAAGGATACTTTGCAACAGTTGTCTCAAGAGGATTTGTTAATTAAATTAAAACAAATACGAATAAAAATGACGCATTCAAATTTATATTTTGCCTGAAATCTAAACATTCGTATCTGCAAGAAATTTCTGTTGGACAATTTGGAATTCAAACAGACAGCTAAATACTAAAATTTTCATTCAACTAACTGTAATGTCATTGAACTACTAAGTAACTTACTTTTAAATTAAACTAAGAAGAAATATACGAAAGCTTCCCAAGAGCTACAAAACTTGATAATTTATAATGACAACAAATAATCTTGGAGGAAAATTACTAAAAAGTATCATCACCAAATTGTCGATACTCATCGGTAGTCTGGTTCTTTCCGTAAACTGATTAATTTTCAACTATGAGGAAAGAAAAATAAACTGATCTCATGTAAATGAACTCAAAAACAATGCGAGTATTCTTATTGCTAAAATTCGTAACTTAAAATATTTTTCTTTTGACAAGTACTAACAAGAGTTAATCAAATTTGTATCTTAAATTCTTTGAACAAGATGTATATCATCGTGTAAATTAATTAGCCCTATTTCTAGATTTTCTGAAGAGTTACGTCCGTTTTTGTTAATGAATATAACTTAAAACTGGACTCCAAACCATTAACATCTTAAACTTTTGCTTCAAATTCTTGTCAAAATAATGCTAATTAATTTATGGGAAATGCATTCGCAGGCAGCATAAAAGTACTTCGAGAGGGCTGCAATGTGGCCACTGGCAGCCAGTTTGACTTACTAGACACTGCTTTACTAGAAAACAATATATGTGGTTAAAATTAATTTGGATTGCCCATATTGCTACTTTTAAACAGGCGAAGTCAGAGCAGATGCAACATAAAGACGTCAGACTACTTGTTAACTTCTCCTACGAGGGTCGCGTCAGCGAGAAGTCACACAAAAGGAATGACCTAGCCTTTCTTTTTAACCCTGAGGAGAACTTGGAAGATTAAACTATCTTATCTTGAAGTAGCCGCCAAGCCGATACAATAAATAGTTAGTGATGTTGACGGCTTTAGCGACAGGTCCAGGCTGGAATCCTGGAGAATTAAGCACGGATATTGGTAAATGGTACAATATCTGTACTGCAAGGTGACTTTCAAAATGGGTCCATGTGTCTTCTTCGCCCAAATAACATTTCGCCCAATTTTCCTCCCCCCCCCCCCCATTGTCACCTGCGGAGGAGTGTTTTTTCCTTCTCTGTCCTCCTAATTTCAGCTGCACGTAATAAGAGATGGGAGAAATACTTTGTACACATATCACCTAATTTTCATTCAGTTACCATTAAAAATAATTTAATGAACTTAAAAAAATTCTCTTCTTTGCATATTTCTCTCTTTATATAAAGTGTGTTTCAAAAAGATTGTACAACCCTCTGAGCGGCCGGGGTTTTGGGATCTAGCGTGAGGACCCGGATCTAAAGAGCCTTTATTAGCTAAATTTGTATATTTATCTATTTTAGTCTCTGTTTTCATAAATTTATATTCATTTATATGACATTTAAATTATTAATGAAAAAACGAAAGCAAAATATCTTAAATTATTAGTCCAAGGGGCTTTTCCCTGAAGGACTATTGTTTTCGTTTTGCGATTTTGCGTTGAATCGCTATAAATGTCCGTTTCAGTTTTCAAACGGTTGCCACCAAATGCATTATTTGAAGTCCTGCATTATGTTTGAAGAAATTAAATAATGAAAAATCTGCATAAATATATGTCTATTTCTCGCATTGTGATAAAACAACGGTACCTAGAGCCATCGAATTTTGAATGACGTCATCCTCCTACGAATATGGGCATGTAGAAGACCCAATTTGAAATTTGGAATTTGTTTTATTATCGATTCCATGTTTTGTAAAACTTTAACGAATTTTTTATTAACAAACTCAAAGATTTAAAAGCGAGCAATGGCAACACTCTACGGCGGGGAAAAAAAAAAAAAAAAACCTTTTTATCTCCAGTGGGCGCGGAACTGTGTATCGAAAATTCTAAAGATAGGCTCATTTTAAAATCATTTTGCGGCATTGCTGTTGAACTGAATTTTATGTTTTAAGCGCAAAGAACATACTTAATAAATAAAGGTAACACACAAAACGTTAAAAAAACGCCCCTTTCGACGTTATTTAAAATTAAACCTTTCAGTTTTTTTTCGGGGGAGGTGCTTTGTTTTGAATATATTATTTTTCTATTAATTTACTGGCCATCTTTCCCTTCTACTAAAAAAATTAGCCCATTTAGTTTCCTCAGACGTACTATAGCTCGATTACGTGAAAAATGACGACTTTTTATTAACAAATTACAAATTTCCCTTTTCCTGAACTTTCTGGCCAACCTAGCAAGTTCGACCTTTCGCCATTTTGTGCCTCTTTTTAGAAAAGTCTTCAACAGTAGCAATATTGAAATGCGTTACCTCCTGGTAAGGCACTTTTTGACCGCAATCCGTCAGCCCTTTCTCCAAGAGCTCATTGCCATAGCCAACTGATTACAAGGACACGTAAGCTATTCAACACGAGCTACAATTCTTTGAAAAAGACGGTTTTTCTCTTCTGGTATCCATGCTGTTAATTGTAAAAGCATGGCAATCTTTCGCAGCCAAATTTCGCAAATCCTTTTGCTAAAGCTGTTTCTTCTCAAGGTCAGGTTTTTGACTTACTCTGGTTCTTTATTTAAAGATTTTAGCAATGTTGCAGTTTTCAATTACACTTTCACAATTTGTTCACTTAAAATTCACACATTTTTTTTTTTTTTTTTTTTTTTTTTTTTAAGTTTTTACTTTACATAATCGAGACACTCCTTTTTAGTTAGTACACAGGACTGTCTCGCTGATTTTCAATGTTTGAGATTAATTTGAGCTTCTTATTGTACTTACATTTACAATTTTTTCGGTGTTTTTTTACTTATGTTAAGCAAGTTCCTTTTTAGTTTTTAAAAAAAAATGTCCATTATTTATAACATTTACTGTTTACTCTCTTACATAGGTCTCGATTTTTGTAATTGTTTTAAATATTTAATTCTTTCGAATTTCAATTTTTGTATTAGACAGCTGAAACAGGTCGGGAAAAGGGACAATTCAATGAGACTATAAATTTTGCTTATTATTTTAGACGATTTAATTACGTTTATTTCTGCTTTAAGTCTCAGTGAATCAGTCCGAACGAAACTTATTTTAGCTGGTCTAGTTAATCAACGTTGTTTGAAGCTTCAAAACACTTTTCCCTTGACAAGTTCTGTTTTGAAGCTTAAAATAAATAAATAAATAAATAAAAATAAATAAAAAAAAAAAAAAGAGAGAGATTAACCTATGTGTTGATATTATTTGTTTACCATTTTCGTTGTTCTACTTTTTAGTACTTAAAATATTTTTGTTCCCTTTTAGTTATTATTTAGTATTTTTCAATTCTGATGCATTTCGGAAACAAAGCTAGGTAGAATTCAGATATTCTTACTGCTTAGTTGGATTACCATCCCGACATTTTAATTCATTTAAATTATAAGCTAGTATATACCAAGTAGCAAAAAATCTCATGGCCGGATAAAGCCGACCATGGCGCTCAGAGGATGAATTTATTGTTATGTATCGCGCGAACTATTATTCTGTAGCGCAAGTAATATAAGGCGTCAGAAGCCTGTTTTACTAATTAAAATTATTTACATTAACTAAAAAATGGCTCAAGTATTCTGCATACAAGTGTATTATAAATGACGCGTAATGTTATTTCTAAGTTTTAACTATTTTCTTTTGCAGAAATATCTGTAATCACTTTTGAAATGGTGGTCCTGAACACACACTAAAAAAAAAACCACATTGAAAGGACCTCATTTAAACGTACTTTCATTGATTCAGCTTCAAAAGTGAGACCAAGCCAAAAATGAATCAGTCGTGCTGATGCTAGAGGTGGCAATAAACTAGGGAGATACCGGGTGAAATACAGATAATTAAATGAAAAATGAAAAATTTTCATAAACGAAATTTTATCAGAAAATTATATTGATGTTGGGAGTGCTACACTCATTTAGGCGGCTATATTTTGAAATGTTAGATAAAGTTAATTTTCTCACCCAGAAGGGTAGTCTCGAAACGCGATTTTGCGTTGTTTCTTTGTATAGACATTAGGATATTTTGGAAGCAAGAGAGGTTGAAAAATTAGCAAACGCCTTCTCCGAGAATCGAACCACGGATCTCTGGAATACCGGCCCAGCGTACAGAACCACTACACCCCGAAGGCAAGCTAGGAAAGAGTGAGAAATACCTTATATCTCTTTTCATTCAAGTCTATTGACATTTAGCAAAATGTAAAATATTTATCTTACAGATTTAATATGTCTGCTAGTGACGAACAAACTAAGCCATTTAAAAGCAATAGATGCACTACAATAGATTTTAAGAATATCTATACTGTTGCGAAATGCCCAGATAACTTCCCAGCAAAGCGGGTTAGGTTTGCCAGAAAAGGGCAGGGTTGCCAGATGTGTCGCGAAATCGCCCATTTGGCAATATTTTGGGATAAAATTGAAGCTAAGCCATAGACGAAGCAAGAACATTCTAAAACGCATTCCCTAGCTGTTTTCCCGAGAATATTCTCGAAGGTAGGTTAAAGCTATATATATCCTGCCTATACGCGATGTAGCAGAGTATCTTGAATTCAGTCGTGTCTTGAGTTCAGTGATTAGCTTGAGAGCAATCGACCGAGTCGGGAGCTGTACTTAAGGGTTTTGTCGTGAAGCTACCTTCACCGCTATAGCCTGAATATTGTGTTGCTGATTTTTTCAGCGTGTTTATCGAAATTTTTCGACGACTGCAAAAGTGTCCTTGGAACTGTCCTGTGTAATACTGGCGAATAAATTGTATTTTGATTCTTCATCAATTGTTATCATCAATTACTTCAAGTCCACGAAACCGCAGAACGCAACAATGCCATTAAAATCTGAGCGAGTCTGTCTGTTTGTTTGCAATATCATCTCCTCCGGAAAGGCGGGGAGTTGAGTTTCAAGAAAGGTACCCCGGATTCTAAAAATTCGTGGGAAGCCACTTCGACCATTCTCATCTTCGTATGATTTTAGTCAGCCGAGATATTAATTAAAAACTCTGAAAGCGCTAATTTGACAAAAAAAAGTTTATTTACGAATCGGTTGTTGCAGGTTATGAGGGATATTAATTTTTGATTATTTTGGGTTGTTTGCGAGGTATTAAATAAAAATTCTGAAAACGCTAATTTGTCAACAAAAAATTTACTCACGAATTGGTTGCTCTTGAAAAGCCCGCTCATCCGGCAGGCTTGTCCGCCAGTTATTTTTTTAACTTTTGAATCTGATTCAGTTAAATAAAAATGCATTTCTTCATGATATACCTAAATAAAAACATTTGTAGAGACATTAGATATATTTTTGGAAGCAGGAAAGTTGAAAAACAGCAAACGCCTTCGCCGGGAATCGAACCACGGACATCTGGAATATCGGCACAGCGTGCGGAACCACTACACCACGAAGGCATGCTATGAGAGTGAGAGAAATACCTTATATACTCCCCTTTTTAAAGGGCGACTGGAGTTTTTAGGGGACCCAATCGCCAAATCCTAGGTGTGGAGAGTCATCATCCACAACCCTTTTAGTTCGGGAGCCACTGTAGAGACATTAGGTATATTTTTGGAAGGAGGAAAGATGAAAAATACAAACGCCTTCGCCGGGAATCGAACCACCGGCCTCTGGAATACAGGCCCAGCGTGCAGAACCACTAAACCACGAAAGCACGCTAGGAAAGTGGGAGAAATACCTTATACATTAAATACGTTTATACAATTACTTTACATGTTTTTTCACTTTTCAGATATATATACGTTACACCACGTTATATAAATGTATAGAAACTTTTTTAAGCTATGAAGTTTTATTAGAAAATTAGATTAATGGATTAATGTTGTAAGCTACTGCATTCAGAAATGGAATGGTTGAAATGTCAAATATTTTTCTTCTCCCCTTTTTTTTTAATTTAGTTTTTTATCCTAGCTTAGCATATGCATTTTGAAACTTTATTGGATTTTATGTAATGTAGTATTACAGATGAAAAATTCTTTTTGTAGCATAAATAATTTAATACTTTAAACAGTAATTTTAATCTTAATTTATAAATTTATTTATTTACATAGTATGCACAATAAAATAATCATAAGCAATAAAAAAAAGGCTGTTTAACCTCTTACGATAATATTCAAATAAGTATAATAACCTCGTTAGTTTCACAAATTACACTTAACCAAACATAAAATAATGCTTATTTTCATGCAATGATAACACATAGTTCTTCACTTCCATCATCTCTGTTTTTAATATCAGACGGGATTAGCACAGAATAACATTTTAGAAAAATGTATTTTTTAAGTAGAAAGATTAAGCCATTTGATTAGTAATATGTAACATTTTCTTTTAATATTGCAGTTTAGTTAATCACTGGAAAAGAAATCTTTTTTTCACTACACGAATACTGTGATTTTGCTTAACGAAGTCATCCCTCCTCTTACGCATATAAACTTCGTGACTTTGCAATATTTAGGCCGCCTAATGTCTAAGGCAACGATTCTCAACCAATGATACGCAAAGAAACAAAGTGTTGACTATTAAATTTAAAAATAAAAAATAAATACCAAAACAAACTGTTTAAGATTTTTTTTTTTTTTTTTTACCCTTCTAACACTCGTAAATTTATGCGATCTGAGCTTGTCTTAAGTGAAAATTTGTCTTAAGTGATGCTTTTAAAAGGAGTTGTATTTAATAGGATATAAAATCAAGTTCCTATGAAAAGATAACAGTATCTCATTAATTCTTTCGAAGTTGATCGATTTATTAGCATGTCTACACTTTATGTCGTCACCTTTTTCGGGGCTCATAGTGCTCTGATTTCAATTAGAATAATTTTTTACGTCGTTTTGTTGTCTTTAACAGCAGGTATTTTGTCTTCTTGTTGTTTTGCATTCCTTAATTTTCATTTGCAAGGCCAAACTGGAAGGCCCCGCAATACTTCAACATAAGCATTTCGATAAATTGGGCAATAACAACTTGAACTAACTGGTGTGTTCTGAACCAGTGACCATGGGTTGATATGGCAATTACTCGAAAAAGCTCCGTTCTTTGCACAAGGTAACTGACCTTTGAAAACTGCACTAATACATTCCATTATGCATGTATATAAAATAACAATACGCTCCATTATATATGAAAAAATGAAAATAAAAATAAAAATAAAAGCTGGAAGTCGTGAAAGTTTATATTGTTTGAAGAAGGTATAAGGAACAATTACATAGATCTAAAAACAAGACTCTATTTTCGAACCAGTATTCATTCAACATGTTAACGTACAGTTATTTATCAATTATACATTACACAATTAATATAATAACACAATTAATTATAACATTCATTTACCATAATTTCAAATTAGTTCTTTCATTTTAATTACATTAGTCATACGAAATTTATTACAATTATTCAATTTCTTAAATTTTTATTATTTATGTATTTATGATAACAATATTCACTATCAAAATATTAAATATTTTCTCTATTATACTCAAAAACACAATTTCCGTATCCATTTTCTGGGCTAATATCTAAAATTACATCATTCTTTACATTTACCTCAATCTTTAAAAATGATTCAAAATTCTTTAAATTAAAATGTTTTAAACAATAATCTCATTTCTTATTAATACCTTTTCTTTAGTTTTTAATAACCTTTCCTAAATAAAATAATTGCAAATCAAATTCGTTGCTTATTTTAATTTGTAGAGACATTAGGTTGTTTCGAAGCAGGAGACGGGAAAAATGAACAATGCCGTCGCCGGGACTCAAACCACGGACCTCTCGATCACGCACCGAACGTGCTGACCACTACATCACGAAGGCATGCTAAGAAGGCGAGAGAAATACCTTATAAGTTAAACATAATTATGAATCATTAAATCTTTTGATACCATAAAATTTTAATAATTTCCATAACATAGCTCATAATTTAATGAAGAATTTGTTGATTTTTGACAAAATTGTATATGCAGACAATACCAAGACTTTAAAACTATCCGAAGAAAAATCCGAAATTGTTTCTGTAGACAAAGAAAAATTTACCTGTCCAGTATTCGATTCCACAAAAGATATTCCAGTGGGTCGGTATTTGATGTTTTTTGAAAAACGAGGCTGTACAAAGTCTTTCTGGAAAAGAAAAAGTAGCTTTACTTCTAGATTTCTTAAAACGCTGGGCCCACGAATATGTTGAAATTGATAACTGGAATGCAATGAAAGAAAAATTTCTAACTTTCTTTTCAAGTTCAGAACAAGTTACCTCTGATGACTTTGTTTCAGTCACGTACAACAATTTTAAAAATATTGACAAAGTATTTCGGCCAGGAATTAAAATTAGGTTCTGCATTACATTTAAGTGACCAAATTCTTCTGACTCTTTAACCCAAGGTTTGCCAAAGCAATATTGTGTGTATATCTGATGAAATTATAAGTTCATTTCAAAACTGGATTTCTCTAATTTAATTATTTCCAACTTCCGGCAATAAAATTACTTCCAACTTCAAGCTCCCCTGAAGAGCCACAAAGCACCATTAATGTGCCCAGATAGTATGTAAGATAAAAAATATATATAAATATAAATCATAATAAAAGCATTAATGGGCTATTGCTAATTTAAATTATAATTAGCCCAAAGGACGCTGGCACAGAAGGGCTATTAATTTCGTTTCGGCATTTTGCGTCGATTGACTTTCTGCGTTGATTCACTTATCAAACTGTTGCCACCAACTATTACATCCCTGTATTATATTTAAAGAATTTAAATAATGAAGAATCTACATAAATGTATGTGTTTCTCGCATTGTGATGAAACAACGGTACCGAGAGCCATCAACTTTTGAATAACATAATCCTCCAGCGAATATGGTCATCTGAAGGCCCTAATTTAGAATTTGCTTTATTATCTATTTCATATTTTGTAAAACTTTGACGAATTTTTGATTAACAAACTCAACGATCTTTAAAAGCGAGCAATGGCAACACTACGGGAAAAAAAAAAAAAAAAAAAAAAAAACCTTTTTATTTCCAGTGCGCGAAACTGTGTATCGAAAATTCTAAAGATATGCTCATTTTAAATTATTTTGCGCTTTTGCTGTTGAACTGAATTTTATGGTTTAAGTGCGAAGAACATGATATTTATTAAATAAAGGTAACACACAAAAATGTAAAATTTGAAACCGTTCAGATTTTAACTTCCTTGTACGAAGTAAAATGCAAGTATTGTAATCTCGAAAAGTTTCAGGCAGCATATTTCAACGAAAATATCCATTTTGACCGCTATCGAATGCAATTTAACGATGTTTTTGCGTGATATCTGTACGTAAGGACAGAATAAAAGACTCGTTTCCTCCAAAAAAATTATAAAACTGCTTTAAAATGAATTCTGAAGAGAATTCTTCGTGGCGTCTGTACGAACGTATGTACCTACATGCGTACGTACGTACGTATTTCGCATAACTCAAAAATGAGTAGCCTCAGAACGTTGAAATTTTGTATATAGGACTGCTATAACATGTAGATGTGCACCTCGTATTTTGGTTGCAATCGGCCGCACCAAACGTATATAAATATATTTATATATATATCCACTCTGTTACCCGGCTCGGTGATCTCAGTTTCTTTACTCTTATATGTTTGTAAATTGTACATTTTTTGCTTTAAAAATGATTGAATTATGTTGTTTTTATCTTCCAGTTAAGGTTTTTATGCCTTTCATAATTCTGGAAGCAATATTTGTACAATTATCAACAATTTAAAAGCTGTTTAAGTGCGGTTAAGTTTTAAATAACATGGCGGACATATTTGTTTACATTTAAAACAGCAGAATTGTAGATTTGTTGCCAATCTAGAGAGACTAAGCTTCGCAACACATAAATAACGCCTTCATTTATTATTGCGAATTAAGTCATGCTTAATCCTTTCTGGAATTTTTTCGAGGAAATAAGTGTTTAAGATTTACTTCGTAATTTTTAATGCAGATATTTTGAGTTTTTATGTATTTTTGCCTTGTCGCGAAGTGAGAACTGAATTAATTGAATGAGAAATACTCAATCGTCTGTGAAAAACTATTTCTTTTTTGTTTTGTTTGCTTAATTTCTTTTATACATCATTCTAGCTTTATTATTTAGTATTTGAATAGAACATGTGGCAACGATTAGATAATTCTATTCTTTAAATGATATAAATTCTGTGCATTCTGAGTTATAATATGAACGAAATATAATACTGTTAAGTGAATCTAGCTCCAGAGTGTCGCTATGGTAAACAAATACTAGAGTGAATTTAAAGAATTCATTTATTCATTTATATTGTGGTTTATGCGCTGTCGGCGAAGTAGATTTAATTTAGTCCAATAGGTTTAAATGAAATGCAAGAAAAAATGCGTATAATTCAATATTTCGTACAAGGAAGTCATGTGGTGTACGCATCAGATTTTTTTAATTATTTAAATCAATCCAATTCAAAACTCAAGAAATGAATATTCTTAAGAACTGCATCGATTGGAGATATCATACGTCACAATATATACTTAACAGAGGAACAAAAATAACTCGCATACTATTCTGAAATAAAAATTGTACATCAGACAAAAACATTTTTAATAAAGGGCCGAGAACAATCACACTTTCACACATATTGTTTCGCTCGTTTCGAGACGATTTAGAAGGTCTGCACTTTTTACACAGCTTGCCTGGTCGGTAAATAACCTCAATAAGGTTATTGCACTGTACTATAAGGAACACTATACTATAAGGTTGTAGCACTATACTATAAGGAACACAATAAATCCTACATAATTCTAATATGACCAGAACACAGTACGAAAATATGAAATATTGCAAAAAACAATTATTGTGGTGAAAACAAGTTCTCGGCTCCCTATGGACCCAATTCAAATGTAACCTCAATGTTTTGAGTACGTCTTCGCACCTCCCACCTTTCATTATCTCTGCAGTTTTGCTACCCAATGTTAAATCTATTGATCCTGTCTTGGAAATTGCTTTGCCAATTATCTGTTCGATTTCAATGTTCAGTTTTTGATTCCGGGACAGTGCACCTTGAACGAAAGTGCTCCGCGGGTCTTCCTGCACCCCGTTTCTTCCGAGCTCTCTCTCTCTCCCGGGGTTCCATATAAAAATTCCTTTTGTCGGATCAACGTCCTTTTCTCAGGAAAGTTCCGGTTTCTTTCATCTGTCTAATGGAGGGGGGGCAAGAGGGCCGGGGTCTGTGCCCCGGGCGGCAATTTCTGCGGGGGGCAAATTTAAGCGTGTTACTGGATCGTATCTGGAATGTTGTCTAATTTTTGATACAATATTAGTAATTTTAAAGACCACTTTTAAGAATATTTATAATTAATTACTAAGAAACATTTTAATGAAACAAACAGTTAAAAGAAAGCTAAGTACATCCGAATACGACTGTAAAGATAAGATCAGAGAGAGGACAATCGAGGAACTCCAGGCGTCACTGACAAGGTCAGACGACCCTGTCCTCGAGGCTCGCGCCTCTGCCAACCCAACACAGCCTAAATATAATAGATCTAGGGGAGGTGTTGACCAACCTCATTTGATTTTTCACTGCCGTTCTCTTGCCTTCCCAAAAGGGATTATTGCCACTTTTATGCAACCTCACTTCAAAATGTCTTGCTCGGTCGTATACCAACTTCGCGGAATTAATTGAAGCCCTCCTCAATTCTCCATGGAGGTAAGAAAGGAGGTCATTTCCTACCTCCATGCAATTCTCCTCCACAACTAACAATGGTCAACTTTTCAGTCCCCCACTTTACAAAGGGTGACACACAAAGAAGAAACTAATGTACAAAGGGTGACACACAAAGAAGAAACTACTGTACAAAGGGTGACACACAAAGAAGAAACTATGAATTACGAACGAATTACTTTCTTTTATACTCATATTATATTTATTAAAAGTGGTCAATTAATGTCAAAAACTAAATAGGAAAAAATTGAAATTAAACTGAGTTATCGTGTTTCTTAAAATTATCATCCATATTTACTGATGTAATTTTAAGAAGTGTAATAACCGAGTTTAATTTGAATTTTCTCCTATTTAGTTTTAACATTACTTTTCCACTTTTAACTTCACTTTGGAGGTAATGTTTACTATATCAGTTTTGACGTATGTAAATCAGATAAATTAATGAACCTACAAGAAATTGATATATATATATATATCTACTATATATATTAAATCAACCTATCAAATATCGGATTTAAGGGAAGATACTACGATACTAATATCAATTTGTAACGCAATGATTTTTTTTTTTTTTTTTTTTTTTTTTTTTTTTTGTTGTTGTTGTCTAGATAAATGTTTATGAATGTTCTTAAATCTTAAATTTCAAATTCAACATTTTAGGTAAATAGTTCTAATCTAATTTTAAAATTCTTTTCATTGAATTCCAAAATTCGGCTTGTTAAACGGTTCTAAATTCATACAAATAGTGTTATAATATATGTCATATTAAGCCGTTATTTACTTTTTCAATTTTAATTTCTTTTTCAATAATCTCTGAACTTGAAGTTACTTAAATTTCTTACAGATTCCATATTTTAAGAAATATAAGAAATGTTAAAAAATATATTTTGTTTCCCAACACTTCTCCCACCGATATGCAATGAAACACATTTAATTTAATTAAACACATACACGTTTAATTAATAATTATGAACATATGAAGCATGTTCATAATTATACAAAAAATTTCTAACTTCGTTCTATTCATCGCTTAAAATTTTTACTGTCCTGTTCACACATTTCTTTTTAAACTTGCATTATATATTTCTTTTTGCTATACATTAGAATTTGTATATTGTTGTATTGTATTCATCCAATTTGTCCAATATTTCTTTTTGCTATACATTAGAATTTGTATATTGTTGTATTGTATTCATCCAATTTGTCCAATATTTCTTTTTGCTATACATTAGAATTTGTATATTGTTGTATTGTATTCATCCAATTTGTATTTAAGTGATAATTTTTAGAAAGTTCTGCATCATAATTCTAGTTAACAGAAGACGTTTCTAACGTCTTCGTGTTGCTGAATCGTTAGTATGCATCTTATTTTTCAGTTTAGGTTTAGGTTTCAATAAAACTATTTTTAAAGAGAGATGACGCTGAGTTATGCTAATAATATCTCTAACTGTCGCTATTTATAATACAAGTTAACGTGATTATAGCTCATTTACAATTTTTATAAAAATTTTCAGCCACACCGGAAATAATAGCAAATGCTCCTAATATTTAGATTACATTTTCTTCTTCCCTTATATTTTTGTGATATAATGTTTCATGATTGCATAGAGATAAATATTATTCATTTACCAGATATGTAAATCTATATTAAGCGCACTTTTGCGTTTACTAATATTGTACCTTCTATCTTCTTTAATATATTGTTTAACACACAGCATCTCATAAGACTAATTTCAAGAGCTATGCGTTCACCAGCGATCAAGCAGTAAAGTCCTTAAACATTGGTAATTTGACCGAAGTTTCAAATTGAAGAGAATGATTTGGCTGCATGACAGTTTTCGTGGCTTTTCCTCATACGTAACGTGAATACGAGCAGAGGCAAATATCCTTCGGGTACTTTGCCATAATATACAAACCAAGAGCTCTTTCTTTTGTGTGAATATGTAAATATTTATACTGTTATCGGGTTGTGTGAGGACGATAGTAGAGTTCTTGAGTAGTCTACATAAAGGCGTTATAGTGAAATGAAATTTTATTAAAGTGCTAGGTTAAAATCACTGATGATTTCGAGGAATTGGTGTGTTAATTACTGAATCCATTGCATTCGTGATTTGTAACTTGTATATATTTGTTTCAGATATTAATTAGTAATGTGTCATTCCTATTTTTTGTACTATGCTCAACTGCTTTAGTATTTAGGACTGAATCATTTTCCATTAGTTTGGCTAGTTATTGTTGCAAGTATTTCAAAACTGCATATTTCAGAGAATTTCTATCTAAATTTGATTATTACAGTGCAAAAATGGTGTGAATATGTAAATATATGTTATCGAGCTGTGTGAGGACGATAATAGAGTTCTTGAGTAGTTTACATAAAGGCGTTATTGCGAATTTTAACGTGCTAGGTTAAAGTTACTGTTAGTATAGAGAAATTGGTATAAAATTATTCAATCCATTGCATCAGCAATTTGTAATTTGCTTATATTTGTTTACATGAAATTTTTAATTATTTAATAATCTGTGATTCCCATTTTTGTAGTGTACTGAACTATTTTAGTGTTTTGTATTGAATCGTTTTCTATTAGTATCATTTATTAGTATGAGTAACTATTGCTGCAAATATTGAAAAAAAAAAATGCCTATTTCAGGGAAAATGTAAATTTGATTATCTCGAGGGTTCGCACGGTTTTTATCCGTGTAACTTTTGATATTTATGTCGGGCCTCCGTCCACCAGCGGCCGAGCGTAAAGTCGCTGAACACTGAAAGTTCGGTCCGAGGTTCGAATCCCGCGAACGCGCTGGCTGCATGGGTGTTTTCGTGGTTTTCCCCATGTGTAACGTGTATACGAGCCAGAAGTTTTATTATGTACGGCTGTTATTAAAGTGTTAGATTCATCGGGTGAATACCAATTGTGTAGAGCCCTCCTTGACCCTGGCAGTCAAGCAAGCCTGATTTCAGAAGATTGTGTACAAAGGCTAGGGTTAGCAAGAAGAAATGCCAAAGTTTTTATTTCATGTTTAGGGTCTTTGGATACGAAAACTAATGGAATTACGGAAATAAACTTCGTTCCGCATTTTCCGGCAAAAGTGTCATTTAAAACACCAGTATTTATCATCAATAGAATTATTGGAACTTTGCCGCATTTTACATTGGATAAGAAGTACGTTGAGGAATATAATGATTTAATGTTAGCAGATCCAACATTTTACAAAAGTGGGCCTGTTGATATACTTTTAGGTGTAGATATTGCCTTACCTCTTTTAAAGGGAGAAATAAAATGCGAAGAAGGTAAACCGGTAGCTTCTCGTTCTGAACTAGGATGGATTATTTCAGGTAGTGTGAATAATTCAACAGAAATTAATCCTACTATCTATGTTAATAATATACAAGTGGAAACTGATCAGATGCTGTCTGACTTTTGGAAATTGGATGCTGTACCTACGTTTGACATGCTTACTAAATCGGAGAGAGCATGTGAAGATTATTTCAAATCTACATATACGAGAGAGGAAAGTGGGGGTATATACTGTGAAATTACCGTCTCACTCTCCGCCTTCTCAGCTTGGAGATTCCAGACAATTAGCTATGCGAAGATTCCAATCTTTAGAAAATTCACTTCTAAAAAGGCCTCAGATATATGAACAGTATAAGGATTTCATGAGGGAATACCTTGAGCTGAGACATATGGAGGGAGTGCCTGAGGGAGAGATTCTTATTGACACTACGTATTACATGCCTCATCATGCCGTATTAAAGGAATCAAGTACTACGACTAAACTGAGAGTTGTTTTAGATGCTTCGGCTAAAACGACATCGGGTCTTTCATTGAATGATATTTTGATGGTTGGGCCAAGAGTTCAGCAAGAGCTGTTTCCAATTCTTCTACGGTTTAGAAATCACAAAATTGCAGTATGTGCCGATGTAGAGAAGATGTTCAGACAAATTCGTGTCCACCCAGAAGATACAAATTGGCAACGAATGCTTCGGAGGGATAGTCCTAGTGAGCCCTTGAGTACATTTAGATTAGTGACAGTTACATATGGGACTGCCTGTGCGCCGTATTTGTCTACTAGAGTAATGAAACAACTTGCATTAGATGAACAAGTTAGATTTCCTTTAGCATCAAAAATTGCCCTTCGTGATTTTTATGTTGATGATTTGCTTTCAGGGGCACAAAGTGAAGAGGAAGCGAATGTTCTAGTTCAGCAGTTGAATGAAATGATGAAAAGGGGTGGATTTCGCTTAAGGAAGTGGATTTCAAACAGTTCAGCTATTTTAGAGAATATTCCCGAGTGCTTACGAGAATCCAGTATTTCTCTTGAAATAAACAGTGACAAGAAAGTAAAAGTATTGGGAATTAATTGGAACAACTCTAGTGATACGTTTCATTTTTCGGTATGCATAAGTGATAAAGAGTTTACCAAGAGGACTATTTTATCAAAAGTAGCCAAAATCTTTGATCCAATGGGATGGTTAGCGCCAACAATAATATACGCGAATATATTATTACAAGAGTTATGGAACTTACAGCTGGGTTGGGATGAACTTGTTGATAAGAGAATAAGTAGAAAATGGAAGCGTTTCTATCTAGAATTACACTTACTTTCATGCTTACAATTTCCGAGGTATGTCTTGAGTCCGAAGGCAGTAGTGATAGATATCCATGCTTTCTGCGACGCTTCAGAAAAGGCTTATTGTGCAGTCATCTATCTCCGTACAATCGACCTTGATTCATCAGTCAAAGTCAGCCTTCTGACATCGAAAACCAGAGTAGCGCCCTTAAAAACCCAGTCTCTTCCGAGACTAGAGTTGTGTGCTGCGTTACTTTTAGCAAACCTCTTACATGCAGTATTATCATGCATAGAACTGCCTATTAACAATATTTACGCATGGACCGACTCGCGGGTTACATTGGCATGGGTTTCGTCCGAACCTCGCCGTTGGCTACCTTTTGTAGCAAATCGAGTTGCAAAAATCCAGGAAGCTGTTCCAGGTATTCAATGGAATTATGTTGCTGGGAAAGAAAATCCTGCAGACTGTGGGACCAGAGGTTTTATTCCATCAGAATTCCTACAATGTGAGTTATGGATGAAGGGACCGCAGTGGTTAAACGAATCCGTAATTCATGTACAGCAAAATTCAAGTGTAGAATTAGAGGGTGAAGTTATGTTGAAGGAATTGAAAAAGAGTTTCAGTTCAAATGCTTCCAAATTTGAAGAGCCTAGTGTGTTTTCAAGATTTTCGTCATGGTTAAAGTTATGTCGGGTGTTAGCGTGGTGTTTAAGATTTAGAAATAATTGTAGCAAGTTACCTACAGAGCGTATAAAGGGTTATTTATCTACTGAAGAATTCTGTGAAGTTACTTCTATGATTGTTAGGATTGTGCAAAGAGCCGAATTTCCAGAAGAATTATTCTGTTTAGAATCTGGTAAACCCTTGAAGACATCAAGTAAATTACTGTCTTTAAGTCCTTTCTTGGATTCCGCGGGAGTAATGCGTGTAGGCGGAAGGCTCAGAAACTCTGCAGTTTCAAATAATCAGAAACATCCTATGATTTTACCTAAGAATCACAATATTACGCGTTTAATTATTAAGCATTATCATGACACGTATCTTCACGCAGGTACGCAGCTACTCACTTCTGTCATACGACATAGATTTTGGATTGTGAATGCTAGAGATATTATAAGAAAGTGTATAAACCAATGTGTTATCTGCCGTAGAGTTAGAGCGCAAACTGCAACTCAGCTAATGGCAGATTTACCCGCTTCAAGAGTTACTCAAAGTAGAGCTTTTTCTCGTGTAGGGATTGATTTAGCAGGACCATTTAACGTTAAATATCGTCCTGGTAGAGGAGTCAAAATCTTTAAGTGTTACGTATGTCTATTTATTTGTTTTACTACAAGAGCAATACACTTAGAATTAGTTGGAGATCTTTCAACAAAATCATTCCTCGCGACACTTAAGCGGTTTATAGCTCGTAGAGGCAAACCGTGTGAAATTCACAGTGATTGTGCAACGAATTTTATAGGAGCTAATAAAGAATTAAGGAAAGCCTTTTCTATTGTTCAACGTGATGAACAGCTACAGGGTTATATTTTTTCAGAAAATATTAAATGGTTGTTTAATCCTCCCTCTGACCCTCATTTTGGAGGGCTTTGGGAAGCGGGTATCAAGTCTATGAAACATCACTTAAAAAGATGTTTAGGAACACTTATTTTAACATACGAGGAATTTTTGACATTAATAACCCAAATTGAATCCTGTCTTAATTCTAGGCCTTTAGTACCAGCTTCAAGTGATTGTAGCGACTTGGAGGCGATAACACCAGGACACTTTTTAACCGGAGCGGCTTTAAGCGCTATTCCAGAATCTAACCAAATTCAAGAAACCATGAGCTGCAGTGACCGTTGGAGGAACGTGCAAAGGTTATTTCAACATTTCTGGAATCGTTGGAGCAGTGAGTATTTATCTAGATTGCAGCAGAGACCCAAGTGGTGCAAGGTACAACAAGACCTGAAGATTGGTGATATGGTTCTTATTAAGAACGAAAATCTACCTCCGCTACGTTGGAAATTAGGTAGAATTATTAAAGTGCATCCCAGTCTGGATGAGAAAGTTCGAGTGGTGAGTTTACGCACGTCTAATGGTGAAATAAAACGACCTATAGCAAAGCTATGCGCTTTGCCATTTAATTCTTGATTTAGAGACTTTAATTTTTTTTTTCAGGTTTATGCAGTTCAACAGTTTAAATTTATTGTTTGAACCCCCTTGGGACTTCAAGGCTGGGGGTATGTTCGATGTTATGCAAATTGTATTTCTTTCTTTGTACCGAGGAGCGGCGCAGACGCAAATTTGTTAGGTTTTTAAAGCTCGCGGTTAGAGCTTCGAGGTTGCTGTGAATTACTGGAGTTTCAACTAAGCGGAGGTTCTTCTGAGTTTGTGTTGGTAAGCCGCCACTGAAGTCGGAGTTTGTGTGGTCTTCGCCGTTCCTCTTCGCCTAACTTACTATTTGAAAGTCAATAAAGAAGTTTCGGTCAACGTTAGGAGTCTGAGGTTTTTTGAGTTCTATACTGAAGTAATATCAAGTTAATTTACAGTCCACTATTTTTAAACAACGGAACGTACAAAGGGTATCGAAAAATGTATACAATTTTAAAGGTACGGTGAAGTATTTTTCATTCTTAAACATAACTTTTTTGCTAAAATCTATATTTTTGTAGTTCAACAGCTTAGAATTTTATAAAACAAATTCATAATTAAAATCGCTGTTGTTAGTTATCGAAAAATAACCAAGATGTGATTTTTACGTAAATGTCACTAAACTATACAAATTGCTATTATCCATCATACTATGATGTTTCTTTCATGCGAAAGTGTCCCTTTTTCGATTTGTATGGAGCTGTCGTGTGTCGAAATACTATCAGAACATTGTCAGGCGAGCTTTTGAATGTAAACAAAAAACACCCCATCTGGTTACCGAAGCTTCGAAGCAGTGCTTCACTTCTAGTACCGGTTTGGCCACTCCTTCCTTTCTTACCTCCATGGTTGAACCAAGGGGAGGTCTTTCTTCGCATGTTTCTGTAAGCATTTTCGAATGCACTTTGAGTTAACATTTCACGAAGCTCTTCCAGAAAGTCTTACTCACTTCTTTCTGGACGATCTCATTCAGATACCTAATTCTGCCACCAAATTATACATAGCCTATCTAGCTGTAGCAAATTGACCCAAAGCAAAGAGGCAGCAAGTAAGGAGCGATATAATACATTGCATCGCTTCATAGGAATACATTACATTGGGAAAAATTCTTACTGAGCTTATTATAACGTTGGATAACGCTATAAAAATAATAAAGTATGTAAAATCGATATCTCTTGAGCAGTTTTTAAACTAATGTATGAAGACACAAAAAGCCAGTACGAGTCTCTCCTGCTATATATTGAAGTAAGGTGGTTGTCTCGAGAAAAAGCATTAAAACATTTGATAAAACTATGTGCAGTAACCTTTTTGATGGATCATAATTTTCTCTTGATGAGATGACTCTTTTAAATGGGGAAGCTTAGGTAGGCAAACAAGTATATCTGGCCGAAATGCTTAATAAAATATGCAAATTGAATTAACCTTAATCTATCACTGGAAAGAAAATTTTCACAGATTTTGTCGCAAATGTAAAAATAGGAAATATATATATTGATTGGACAGCATAGACAAGCATAGATAGTATCGATTGCTACCCTCTTACAGAAAGCTTCTTGAATGAAAAATTACATCAAGATTCAGGCAAAAAAAAAAAATAATAATTAGGCACACCTCGAAGCATTGAAAAATTCTTTTGAGCATTATATTTTAGTATTATATACGAGGTACCAGTAGACTTGACATTCCACGGCAAACAAAAAATTGAGTTTCAAAACCAAAGTGAGATTTACCTGCATTTAGAAGACGAATTCAAAATTTTATCTGAGAAAGTAAAATAAATATTGCTAAATATCTCAACTACGTATCTCTAAGGTGCAGGATTTTTCTGCTTCTAAAAGTACTTACATGAAATACAGTAGCTGCTTAAATGCAGAACCTGACATTCGTCTTTACTTAGTTAACCTAAATTAAAAAATCTGATGTGTACACCACATGACTTCCTTAGACGCAATATTAAATTATAAGCATTTTTTTTTTCTTGAATTTCATTTAAATTGATAGGATTGAATTAAATCTACTTCGTCGACAGCGCATAAACCACAATAGAATAAATGCACTCTTTAAAATTCACTATATTTGTTTACTATAACGACACTCTGAATGCACAAAATTTATATCATTTGAAGAATTATCGTTGCCACATGTTCTGTTCAAATACTATAATAAAGCTAAAACGATGTATGAAAGAAATTATGCAAACAAAACGAAAAAGAAATAGTTTTTCACAGACGATTGAGTATTTCTCATTCAATTAATTCAGTTCTCACTTCGCAACAAGGCAAAAATACATAAAAACTCAAAATATCTGCATTAAAAATTACGAAGTAAATCTTAAACACTTATTTCCTCGAAAAAATTCCAGAAAGGATTAAGCATGGTTTAATTCGCAATAATAAATGAAGGCGTTATCTTTGTTGTTGCGAAGCTAAGTTTCTCTAGATTGGCAACAAATCCACTATCCTGCTGTTTCAAATGTAAACAAATATGTCCGCCATGTTATTTAAAACTTAACCGCACGTAAACAGCTTTTAAATTGTTGATAATTGTACAAATATTGCTTCCAGAATTACGAAAGGCATAAAAACCTTAACTGGAAGATAAAAACAACATAATTCAATCATTTTTAAAGCAAAAAATGTACAATTTACAAACCTATAAGAGTAAAGAAACTGAGATTACTGAGCCGGGTAACAAAGTGGATATATATATAAATATATTTATATACGTTTGGTGCGGCCGATTGCAACCAAAATACGAGGTGCACATCTACATGTTATAGCAGTTCTATATACAAAATTTCAACGTTCTTGGAGTTACTCGTTTTTGAGTTATGCGAGATACGTAAGTACGCACGTACGTACATACGATCATACAGACGCCACGAAAAATTCTCTTCAGAATTCATTTTAAAGCAGTTTTATAATTTTCTTGGAGGAAAAGAGTCTTTTATTCTGTCCTTACGTACAGATATCACGCAAAAACATGGTTAAATTGCATTCGATAGCGGTAAAAATGGATATTTTCGCTGAAATATGTTGCCTGAAACTTTGCGCGATTACAATACTTCCTTTTTACTTCGTACAAGGAAGTAAAAAACTATGCCAAAACTTGCAATCACATATGGTTTCTTTACACTTTTATGTTATGGCTTAATTTAGGCCTAATGTTGCCCTAGCGTACACTCTAATTAAAAAAATTTAATTAAATTTGTTTTCTATAATAAATAATAAAAATTTTGAATGACAAATAATGAAAGAGTGTGTATTTTAACTGAACTGAACGTAATGATTAAACTAGAGGAGTTGTGTCTATTGTACGGAACTTTTTTATTAGTACTCACACCAATAATTTATTGTTATGCAAAAAGTTTGATTTATTGACCTTTGAAATAATATTTTTTATATATTGCGAAAGTTTGACAATACTATGAATTGTGGTAGTTGAAAATAAACTGAAATATTATGGTAAATTTTAAAGCTTTAAAAATAATTTCATTTCATAGATATTGTGCAGTTATTCAGGCCTCTCTTTACTTTACATTACTTTGCTATTTATCCAGTCTTCCTTTTTATAAATACTATTAACGTTAAGACTGTAAACCTGAGAAACTGATTTTAGAAAGAGCTCCTCAAGTCAAAAAGTGTTGGCTTAAAGAATTTCAAGTTGTTGGACCTCTGAAACTTCTTGTAATGAAGCGACACTTTCGCATAAATTACATATCTGGAGATCACAAGTGCGAGTACGGTTGTAACTAATCAAGAACAAGTGATATTTCTTCAGAGCTAATTAGAAAGAAATAGCCTATAGCCATTCAAATGATTTTTTTAACAATATCCGTCACTGCTATGACGGATGCTCTCGATTTTGCTCATGTATTTTTAAATTTTCGGAGTCCTTTTTAAGAAATTTATGTAAAATGAATTTCACTCTTATTGCAATATTGATGAGCAAATGGATGGGAAATATTGATGGGAAATGATCAGCAGCCCACAATCATTATCGATATCGGCAATTTCTTGCTAATGTAAATTCTAAACTACTAGAAAGAGATGTAATAAAAGCAAAACTGAAAAATGCAAAGGGTGGCTATCGCGACAAAATTAAGCAAATTTGATACGTATAGAATATACCTCTTTAACGTAGCAGAAACACAGTTATCGAGTGCATGTAAAAGAAATAAAGATGCATCGATACCAAAAAAATTTTATGATGATACCAAAAAGCTGTTTTTACAGAGATTTATGATTTGTAGTCAATACACCATCATCTCAGAATTGTAAGTCATTGTTTCATGAAACACGGAGGAAAATTCAAGATACCACACTGTAACCAGATAGCAGTAATGATTATCTAATTATTCCTATTGATTTTAGTCTCCTTTTTACTGGCTCAAGGATATACGCGGATTTTTCATCTCTAGTACTAGAGATGTGCCTGAAAAGGGGAGATGGGTTTTTGAAATACAGTGCAGTTTTTTTTTCATAAATGGAACATTCAAATGTAGCTTCAAACAGTTTTCCCAGTTGTATCCCTCGTATGCAGATTCGGGTAGCTCAGTGGAGGAATATGAAATGGTGGCTGTATCTCAGAAAACCGATGCCTTTGCTAACCTGTATGCTTGAAATACCGAAATGCCCGTCCCCGTCCATTACCCGCTCCGTCAGTTTTCTCCTCTCCCCATTCATTAACGCACAATGAGGTGTGAAGATTTGAAACGACATCCTTTCTACTTGTAAACGACATTCTTCCTAACAAAGAAGTTTCCATTAGCCTTTTAGGGCAAGCTGTCAGCAATAAACTGTTACAATGCATTTGAGGAAACTGAACCTGCTACTGCATGCTTTAGGAGGAATGAAGAAAACAGTATCGCAAACTCGGCCGTTTCGGGTGGTTGTGGTTGTTGGAATGAAAGGTTGTGGTGGGCATTTTGGCCTTCAAATGGTTAATGCCTCGTAGAAAGAACTTCATAATATTTTTTTTAAAGCTTTCAAGGCAAAAGGTTGGTTGGAATAAGAAATACATTATAGTGAATTCTGGACAAAAGAAACTAATGCCATTTAAAATGTTTATTTTCTTATGTAACAGTCATACGATGCGTTTAGTGATGCAATTAAGACATTAGTATAGTACAACTGTATCGAGAAAATAATGGAAAAATTTGACTCAAATCAATATCAAATATATTAATATACGTAGCATTAGCGCATCTTTCTGAGCAACTAGTTAATGATGGGCTATTAATAATAGAAAATAACTGCCCCGAGGAGTCTAAATTAGAAGAATATGGGGATACTTCAATGCAGGAACACGAAAAGTATGCAGTGTCCTCGCGGGGATCCGAACTTCGGACTTCCCGGATTCGCGTCGAGTGTGCTTCCTATTAGACCAAGAAGGCATGCGAAAAAGAGGGAGAAAAAAAAAACCTTATCACTTAAAATTAATCAATGGTTGGATAGTGAAATTTATTTCTGTGGAAACATGAAATTGTACCAAGAAAAGCACACATAAAAAATACTATAGATAAGCAGAATCACGAACTCAGCAAAGTGGGCTTTACCGGAAGTTCAGAAAACTCATTAAAACACTTACAGAAGACTCAGAGTAGAACAACTACCAAATGGCTTGCGCAGATTTGAACTTTTCTAGAAAGAAACGAGGAAGAGCGAATTATAGTTCAACACTTTTTTATTTTGGGGCTATTATTTTTATTTTAGGGGGCTAGAGACTATTACGTTTTTCGGAGGCAAGGAACATGAGAAAACAAAGGTACTCTTGCCGGGATTCGAACCATGTATCTTCCAGTTTGACGGATACATCCAAAAATATGCACGGACGGAATGCGAAAATTCCTTGCATTCTCTCCCACACACAAACTGCGACTGGAGACAGGCACGAAGCTCATTTGAGCATTTCTAGGTGGTTATGATTTATCTTGCTTTGATTGTTGCTGTAGCAATTCTTAGATACTGAAGTTAGAAAGCGGTATTTTCCGCTTTCTTTGCTGGAATTCGAACCAACGCATTTTCCATTTGTTAGCTGGAAATGTTACAAAGACTTACTCCGATGAAGCGCGCAAGGAAGACTGAGGTAATTTCTCACAACTGCACAACTATGTAAAATAATATAAAATGTACCATACACATTGCATTTTCTTTTTCTTTTTAATTTCCTCTTGCATGTAAATATCGTGGATTTTGATAGTTTACAATATACAGAAGACAAATGAAGAAATTATGCTGTTCTGTACTGTACGCAGTACAATGTGATATTTCAAATGTATGACAAAAATAAAAATGACCTTTTCTCAGAGAAGCGACGAAAAACGTAAACTGCTAAGAATAGGAAAAATACTAAAAGCAGAGTAGAAGCAATTTTTAGCCAAATATATATTCGGAAACAAAGAAAATAAGAGTTAAATATTCTCAGACTATTTATAACCGCGATTTCCAGTATAACCTAATTTATTGCCATTAATTATAGCGCAAGTGAAGAAAAGCGGAGAGCGAGAGAAATCTGTAAGTTGAGAAGGCATATAAGATGACCATAGTGACTAATTTTATCGTTCATATTTTGTTACATTAGTCACAAAGGAGAATGTAAAAGTTGTTTTCATGATAATGATTTCTGTGAGAAGGCGACAGTAGCTTGGGCATGTCGCAGCTGCTATATGTTTCACAATGTTACGGCTTTTTGTTACTTGAGGTATGTTTCAGAACGTGACTCTTTACCCTTTTTTCCTTTTTCCTTTTTAACTTTTTTCTTTTAGCAGCGAAAGTCGAATACGAAAACTCAACTGCTTCATCTGATTTACCCTATCTGTGTTTCTCTTAGTAGAAGTTTGTACTTCTTTTGGTTTTGGAAAATGGAAGCATAAAATTAGCTTTGCGAAAACATTGTTCCTAATTATGTTAATTCAAAAGAATTTTGTTTCTGATTAAAAATCAGCTGTTGTTTAAAAGATAAAAATGCAACTTCGAGGGCATCCTATTTACGCTTCACGCGTACAACTAACGATCTTTAGTATCGGATTCCGGCTTAAAAGGGAGCATTTTCTTCCAAGATGTTCCCACTTGCGGTTCACCTTGACTTCCTAAGGTAAACTCCTCGTCTTAACTACTTAAGGAAGAATTAGGTAAACTTCTCTTTCCATTCAATTTTATTTATGACCACATAGAGGAAAATGCAATATTCAACCTAACAAATGTCCTTTTATACTATAGGGTCATTAGGTTCTTTTTATGTTGGAGACGTGAAAAATGTGCAGGGCCCTCGCCGGAATTCGAACTCAGGACCTCCCAAATACGAGTCGAGTGTCTTTATATTTACACCACGAAGGCATGCGGAAAGAAAGGAGAAAATGCCTTATAATACAACAAAAATAAATTATTGAAAGGCAAAGTATTTGTCAAAGACATCCTTTTTAAGGGAACGAAACTGCAGTTCTATATTTTGACGGTTATAATACGTGAAGAGCTTCACGTATTATAACCGTAAGTTAAATAAGGTCTGCTTCCTTCAATGGTTGCCAGCGTACATCAGCATCAACGCAGCTAACAAGAACGCAGATAAACTGGCAAAAGAAGCTCGAAATCTCAACAATAATAATAATGTAAACGGTCAGCGTTTCGGACGCAAATGCCATGGCCAGCTACAGATTGAAGGAAGTATCAGTTCCAATAAAGCACCAACTCCATAACATCAATGGAGATCCACATATAACTAAAACCGTTGTCAGACTTAGACCTGGCCATCACACAGGACTGAAACTTGACAAAGAGGGTAAGAAAACCTACAGGAAATGTTATAACTGTCCGGACAGAGAACTGACAACTGCGCACATTCTTGACTATCCGACCATCCTTGCCGAATTGCTAAAACTTGTGGTTTTTTAAGAGACCGAACCTCTATGATGATAACATTTTGCAGATTGCCAGGGCTGCCATTTTTGCCCATCGTACTTTTTGGATAGGCTTTATCATAGACACGACAACAACAACACAAATTTATGAGAAGCACTCTTTACTATAACCCAGTGGTTCTCAAAGTATGTTTTTTCATGCAGCTTTTTTCATCATTCCTAGAAGATCATTCTCCCCTCCCTCTTTATCCAAACGCGAAAAATACATATACATTTATTTAAATTTTGATTATTTTTAACACATTTTTATAAATTAAACAACAAAAAATATAAAAATTATTGATAGATAGTCTCCCACGAAGGGATTCTACCCATAGATAGATATTTCTCGTGTTCTTTGCCATACTCAACCTGACCGCAAAGGTATCCGTAGTCATATTGTATAGATATTAGGTTACTTCGAACAGCAGAAGACGTGAAAAATGTGCAATGCCTTCGCCGGGACTCGAACCACTCTTGAATAAGCGTCGAGCGTGCTGACCACTACACCACGAAGGCAAGCTAAGAAGGCGGGAGAAGTACCTTGCAATATAACCTTCATAGCTTTTTCAAGTGTGCGATAATATAGAAACAAGGATAATTATTTGAGGGATGCCTGAAGTTTACTTTTTTTTAATCGACTGCATATGATATACATAATATCAGGAAATTGTATTTTATATGCAATGAAATACGTTAAACGTGAAGCGCTTAAGGCGAAATTTCAGTTAACACGAAATAACACAACGGTCCCAACTACTATGTATTTTCATGCATTTTCTTTCTCTTAACGAACGTGTTAAACGAGTCGCTTAACACGAAAAGATTTCCTTTCTGGGAATGAACAAAATACAGAAAACACCAGCCGCGCAGGGAAGATTTAAGAGGGGTGTGAAATTAAAGAGAGGTGATTTCACGTTTTGCAGAAAGGAGGCTAACTTGACTTTGAAATATTCTCGGAATAGCCAGTTTTATTTATCTAAAATACTTTCACCCTCACCCCTACAAACGCCCCACAAACATCTCATCTCTCATCAGTTGGCTTGAATTCTTTGACGAGTACATCGCAGTGTGAGTAAAAATTAGTGAGTTTGGTTCATATGTTGCACTCTAGATGCCTCTGTCTCTTCATACGTTGCACTCTGCATTTAATTCAGTGACTGCAAGGAGGATTGAAAATTGCTTTCGTCATACACGATTCTCTAAAGTATCAGATTCTTTGGCGCCAAAAAGAAATGGAGAAGGAGGATATTGAAACTGAGTCGACACTTAATGAAATGTTTGCGAAAGTTTTTGCATGGACTTGCCCTACTGTATCATTGGAAGACCCCCCCTCCTCGGAGGGTCGACGTAGAGAACTCTGTGAAGCTACTGGCTAGGATCTGTACCTAGGCAGTCTCGGCCACGGGGTATAAAATTTATGGACTCGGTGGTTCTGAAGGCCCTGGGAAAGGTCACTTATTGGCAAGCCTCGGGGTCTGGCCAACACCTCCTTATAGAAGGAAGCCGGGACACTGAAGCGAGGGGAAGCTCTGACGTCACAGGTAGTCGTCTCTGACTCACCTCGCTCCTTCAAACAAAATCAAAGCCCCGTAGTTGAGCCAAGAGCGACGAACGTGGAGCGGTTATTTGCGTTAGCGACAGAGTTTTTATATTGTCTCGTGCTTTTTTTATATATTGTCTCGTGCTTTTATAATTTCATACGATGCCTCATAAATGTGCTGTAGCCACATGTCGTGGTAATTATAAAAACGGACCAAAAGTGGCTGTATTCAAGTTTCCAAATGAGACTGAACTCCGGATGAAATGGATAAGGAGTCTACGAAGAAAAGATGGCTTTCAACCTACTAAACATACCAGAGTAAGTTCAATTTTATTGCATTTTTTATGTTTTGTATCTTTACATTTTTTTATTACTTTTATTGATAGGTATGTGATGTTTATGCTTACGATATTAGATTTTGATCTGTGGGTAAGAAGTTTTATGTTTGAAAGATTTTAATCTTGCCTGTTTTAATCATTTCAAAAAAATATTTTCCTTCAAAGTTTTATGAATGAAATAAAGTTCCATATAACAGGAATAATTCTAAATTTAGTAGTTACATAAATGCCAATAATTTGTAAATGCTTTCTAGTATACTGTGCAGGCAGATTCTGTAGTTATTCCAAATTTATCATAATTTATATGACAAGGAACTACTAAGTAATCATAATAGGTTTCATTTTAAAATTTTTGTAATGATATATGAAAGTTTGGTATGATGTATTTAAGGTAATTATTTGTATTTGGTAACCAGTGTTTGTTGTAAACAATTATCTCAAATATATAATTTTCTTTAAATGTAAATTAAGCTGTAATCATTATGATGAGCATTCCAGATTTTACAAATTACTTAAATTATACACGTAATTGAAATGATATTACTGGTTTTTTAATTCGTATTTATGTATCAAATTATTTATTTAAATCATAGGGCTTATTGACTTCTGTTACTAAATATTAACATGCATCTAACTTTTGTACTCACAACAAGTTGATTTTTGAATATTTTCTTTTATAGGTATGTGAATTACATTTTCGATCAGATGAAATAATACGAGAAATCGAAATGTATGATGAGAAATCAGCGAAGTTAATTAAAGCCCCAATTTCTAGGCCACGTTTGAAAAAAGGATGCATACCTTCTCAGTTCCCTGATGGCCCATCCTACATGTCATCAAATTCTGTATCGAGAATGTCACCAGAAAAGAAGAAAGCTCGTTTAGAAGAGAAATACCTGGAGAAAGCGATAGAAGAAAGTTTGAAAATGAAAGAACGGTATGATAATGAACGATCATTTGAAAGTTTAATTGAATTCAATAATTGCCTAGAACATCAGATTTTAGAAACATTTTGGACAACTGTACATACTGAAAATTCAACTATGTTACTTGATATTTTAAGTGACCCAGCTCCAGAAATTCAGAAATCGGTAGTAATAAATGAGGATTTAACAGTATGTGTTTATATTAAAAACATCGCTATAAAATCTATTGGTAAATTTGTTTTCCCTCTAAAAATTAGTAATGTAAATATGTTTCTAGAAGTACTAAAGGAAGTTGAAAGTCTGTCTCATAACTTACAAAATGAAGAATATATTAAGAATTCTATACAAATTGTGGATGATATGCTTTCAGAATTGAAAAGAGTGTTACCTGAAAAAGAAACTGAACTGAACTGAACTTCCTTTCAGAGCAAGTAAATAAACTAAATGTAAAGAAAGAGAAGTATCGATATACTCCAGATTTACTTATTTTTTGCAGTTTGTTAAACTCGATCTCACCGCATGCATACAAGTTTTTACGACATTCAGGTTACATTTCTATTCCCCATCCACGTACTATTCGTAGAATTTGTTCAACGTTTTCTCTTAATCCTATTACTGAGCAATTTAATGATGACTTTTTAGGATATGTTAAACAAAGATGCAAGGATTTAGAAGAAAATGATAAAACTGTAATTATTATGATGGATGAAGTGCATTTAAATTCATGTTTCGATTTTAAAGGAGGAAATTTGTGTGGCATGGCGTACAACTGTGAAAAAGCTGCTACAAGTGCTTATGTTTTTATGATACGTAGCTTATTATCACCTTTCAAGGATGTGGCACATATATTACCAGTTAAATCATTAAATGCTGAGGATCTGTATCAATATCTTAAGAAAATTATAATTGGTTTAGAAAATATAGGTTATAGAATTGTGGCAGTTGTCTCTGACAATAATTCAATAAATAAAAAAGCCATGTCATTATTTTGTATGCCTCCAAAAATTAGTATTGTGTATAAAAACCCTGCAGACTTATCTCGGCCACTATTTTTTGTTATTGACTCAGTGCACATCTTGAAGTGTGTCAGGAACAACTGGATAAATCAAAAAACTTCTGGGCAATGTTTATTTTATCCAAATTTTGAAAATTTTTCCAAGGTCGAAACAGCGGCATTTGCATGCATAAAAAGTCTCCATTCATTAGAGGCAGGCAGAATTGTAAAATATAGTTATGGTTTGACTCTGAAAGCTCTGTATCCAACCAATTTTGAAAGACAAAATGTCAAGCTAGCATTACAAATATTTGACAGTCGTCTTGCAGAGGCAATAATGGTTATTGGTAAAGAAAATAGTATTTTAAATTACGAAACAACAGCTGAATTTATTAAAATTATATCTACATGGTGGTCAATGTCAAAAGTATCTTTAAAGGACACCATAAGATGAATGAGTATCAAAAGCCGTTAACTGTGCAAAATGATGATGTTAGATATATTTATTTAAATAAGTTACTTGAGTGGTTAGATCAGTGGAAACTTTTAGGCTGTTCTAGTGGTGGACTAACTAAGGAAACACATTTTGCATTAACGCATACTAGCTGTTGAAAAAATATTTTCGCATCTAACAGTTACTGTTACACATTATTGTGAATTCCTTATTATTTTTTTTCTACTCATGTATGCTGTCTGTTTAACCTTGAGATCACTTGAAAAGTAATGGTAACGAAAAATTCATTTCTATGCATCTATGTAAATAAGTGTCTGGGTTGTATTTTAAGTGGTCCTTATTATTAATGTGGATATCAAATTAGTGTTAACATATGGTAAGATTCTTTATCATTATAATTGACTTGAAATATTGAAAAATTCATTTCCTTGCCCTTAATTTGTTGTGTAAAAAAGTGTCTGCGTTATGTTTTTATGTGGCCACTACTTTTATCATTTGGGTATAATTTTGGTGTTAACATGATAAAATACTTTATCAAAGTAACAGTTATATGTTTCAAAATGCTTACAAAATGTTATGTATATAATAACTGCCACTGTTATACTGGTAATGGGTCATTATACTTTTGTTGATATGGACAGATACTGACTGTTTTACATTCAGATGACTTGAAATATTGAAGAAGGCATGTCCTTTTTTTAATTTCTCATCGCGTAAAAAAGTGTCTCGGTTTGTGTTTTAGTGCAGCCACTACTTTTATCATTTGGATATAAGTTTGGTGTTAACATATGGTAAAATGCTTTCTCCTGATAAAAGTGATATGTTTCAGCATGGGTACAAAATGATATGTATATAATAACTGCCACTGTTATACTGGTAATGGGTCATTATAATTTTGTTGATATGAACATATACTGACTGTTTTATATTTAGATGACTTGAAATATTGAAGAACGCATGTCCTTTTTACTTCCTTGTACGAAGTAAAAAGGAAGTATTGTAATCGCGAAAAGTTTCAGGCAGCATATTTCATCGAAAATATCCATTTTGACCGCTATCGAATGCAATTTAACGATGTTTTTGCACCATATCTGTACGTAAGGACAGAATAAAATACTCTTTTCCTTCAAAAAAATTATAAAACTGCTTAAAAAAACTTAAACTAAAATTAATTCTGAAGAGAATTTTTTGTGGCTTCTGTACGAACGTATGTACTTACGTTCGTGCGTACGTACATCTCACATAACTCAAAAACGAGTAGCCTCAGAACGTTGAAATTTTGTATATAGGACTGCTATAACATGTATATGTGCACCTCGTATTTTGGTTGCAATCGGCCACACCAAACGTATATAAATATATTTATATATATATCCACTCTATGACTTGAAATATTGAAGAAGGAATTTCCTTGCCTTTAATTTGTCATCGCATAAAAATGTGTCTGGGTTATGTTTTAAGTGGCCACTACTCTTATCATTTTGATATAATTTTTGTGTTAACATATGGTAAAATGTTTTATCGAGGTAACAGTTATATGTTTCCATCATGATTAGAAAATTGTATGTTTATAATAACTGCTGCTATTATACTGGGAATGGGTCATTATAATTTTGTTCATATGGACATGCACTGACTGTTTTATATTCAGAGCACTTGAAAGATGATAATATTGAAAAATTCATTTTCGTGCTGTTGAGTGTTTGCTGCATAAAATGGTATCTGGGTTGTATTTAAATGGCTACCACTTAATGTTTAGTAAGTGGTTATCATTTGGTGTTAACATACTGTAAAATGCTTTCTCATGATAAAAGTTGTGTTTCAGCATGCTTACAAGTTTATGGTAACTGCTGCTTTTATACTGAGAATGGGTCATTATAATTTATATTTTTTATATGGGCATGTACTGACTGTTTTACACTTAAAAATATTGAAAAATTCATTTCCTTGTCTTTAATTTGTTGTTGTGTAAAAAAGGGTCTATGTTGTGTCTTTAAGTGGCCATTACTTATATCATTTGAGTATAATTTTCATGTTACCATATGATAAATTACTTTATCAAGATAACAGTTATGTGTTTCAGCATGGCGACAAAATAACAGGTTTGTAATAACTCCTACTATTATTCTGGGAATTGGCTGAATAAAGGGTGTCTCTGATTAGGAGCACTCATTTCACAAACCTGTGATTTTCATGTGCATTTTGAAATTACCGGTGTCCCATAATTAAGACTGGTGGCTTTCTGGACAAATCATTTTGATATATTCTTTGCTCAAATTAAACAAGCCTGATAGCGAGTAACTTAGAAGATCACGATTTTAGCTTGGAAAAATTACAACAAAATTGTGTTGCATGTTGTACGTATCCAAATGATCAGAAGGTTGTTGATGCTTGTTCCTTGATCTATTGCACCAAGATATTTTACTGTACATTTATTTACAATTTATTTACAAGTCGTATGCCACCTGGCATGTTTACAAGCGTTATGCCTCCTGGCATGTACATGATAGACATATTCTGCCACCTGGCATGTGAATTGATACATCATATTAGTTTTCTGCCACCTGGCATGTGAATTGATACATCATATTAGTTTTCTGCCACCTGACAGATACGATGCAATTACCTCAATTAGCGGTAATACGCCCGACATTTTGGCGTGTCCGCTTCCCTTACGTTCTGTAACGCAACTAACTTTTTGTGCGGTGCGCCCTCTGGGCACAAATCACCGCAATCACCGAGGAGGCCAAAACATCCTCCCCCGCGATGAATTACATTCATCTTAATACAATCTTCAATATATGCAAACAAGTAAATGAAAAATATAGAAACTGAAAACATACAAAAACCTTCAAAACGTATAAAATTACATGTTACACTTACCAATCTTCTAGCAAAACATCTTATATCTTACTATATTGAAACGTTAACTATGAGGGTTAAACTAGAACAAACAAATAAAATTATTAGTACAATAAGAAATAAAAAAAATAATAAAACATATTCAATATGAAACAAACACTTAAGTTAATGTTCTTCAACTGGTAAAAGACACAGTTTGGTAATAGGACGTTTAATGTCCCCGCGCACAGTTTTTAGTCTAACCACTCGGACATTATTGTCTCTTCCAGGAAACACCTCTATTACTCGCCCGAGTTTCCAACGTAATGAAGGCATATTATCTTCTTTAATGAGAACCAAGTCATTTAGACGAATATTTCTGCTAGGTTGTCTCCATTTGCTACGCTGCTGTAGTTGGCACAGGTACTCTTTAGACCACCGCTTCCAAAACCCTTGGAACATCTGCTGTGTTAGTTGCCATCTTTGCAATGGAGACAATCGTACTTCGGTTAAATCTTGTTCCGAAACAGCTGTTAAAGAAGTCCCTATAATAAAGTGTCCAGGAGTCAAAGCTGTCAAATCATTGGGATCACTGGAGACCGGTGTTATTGGCCTCGAATTTAAGCATGCTTCAAGTTGTGCAATTAGAGTTAGAAACTGTTCATAAGTCAAAATTTGAGTTCCAACACATTTCTTTAGATGCAGCTTCATAGATCTAACAGCTGCCTCCCATATACCACCATGATGTGGAGGAGCTGGCGGGTTGAATATCCACCTTATGTTTTCATTTGCTAACCACCTTTGAAATTCTGAGGTTGACTGGACAGATGAAACTACTTCCTTGAGGATTTTATTTGAACCTATAAAATTAGTTCCACAATCACTTCTTATTTCTTGAGGTTTTCCTCTCCTCGAAGCGAATCGTTTTAGAGCAGCTAGGAATGCTTCACTTGATAAGTCGCTAGCAATCTCTAAATGGATAGCCTTTGTAGCTAAACAAACGAAAATACAGACATAACATTTAATTGGTCTTATACCTCTTCCCCTTTTCATTTTCACAGAAAATGGGCCGGCATAATCAACGCCAACCTTTGAAAAGGTTCTACTTGGAATCACTCTACTTGCAGGTAGTTCTCCTATTAATTGAATAGATGTTACTGCTCGTACTCTGCAACATTTTATGCATTTCCAAATGCATTTTTTAATTTCATTCTTTGCACTTATTATCCAGTATTTCTGTCTTATTGCGGATAACATTAAATGCAACCCTCCGTGTAAATGTTTTTCGTGATAATGCTGTATTATTAATTTTGTGAAGTGATTATTATTTGGCAATATAATGGGATGTTTACTTTCTCTGGTAATTTCTGCGTTTCTTAATCTACCTCCTACTCTTAAAATTTCGTTTTCATCTAGAAATGGATTAAGTGAAATGATTTTGCTTTTAGTTTTAATCGGTTGTTCTGTCTTTAAAGCCTTAATTTCTTCTGAAAATTCATTAAGTTGAACATTTCTTATAATAAATTCTGAAGCCTTCCGTAACTCATAGGCGGTAAGCACACCAGATTGCTTTTCACGAGCGGATTTACAGTTGTTCACGAAGCGCAGAACATAAACCATTATTCCCAGTACTTTGGTTAAATTTCCGTACAGTTCAAGATTTAGTAACGGTTCTGTAGATTCCACAAGTGTTTTCAAAGTAACACATTTTCGTTCTTCACTAACGTTTTGCAAGTCAGCTTCGGTATTCATTTCGTTTATGTGATGTCGAATATCTACTTCTGAAAGCCAGGGTGGCCCAGAAAACCAATCACTATCATTAATTAGAGCTTCAGCATCCATCCCCCTCGTAAGTTTATCAGCAGGGTTTGTCTTCCCACTGCAAAAGTACCAGTTGTTTAAAATTGTTTTCTCCTTGATTTCTACCACACGATTTCTAACAAATTGTTTCCACTCGTTGGCAGATCCCTTGATCCAGTGAATGCAAATTTGGGAATCAGTCCAGTAAAATATATTTCCCTTATCCAACTGCGGAAATATCGATTGCAAATACGAACCTAATCTTGCAGAAATTAATGTTCCCAAAAGTTCAAGCCTAGGGAGTGTTACCCTTTTTAATGGAGCCAAACGGGATTTCGACACTATGAAACTTGTTTTACATTTATTTTTCTTCTTAAATCTAAAATATGCTACGGCACCATAACACTTGGGACTGGCATCAGAAAATATGTGAACTTCTATTAACTTCCAACACATACCACTGAAGTACTGTCTGGGAATTTCGAAAAACTTTATTTTTTCAACTTCTTTTAACCATTCCTGAAATATGAATTCTGTATCAAGGGGAACACTTTCGTCCCATTGAATACCCTTTTCCCACATAGTTTGCATTAAGAGTTTAACTCGAACAGTAAATGGATTCATAATTCCTAAGGGATCAAAGAGCATACCACATGCTGCTAAAATGATGCGTTTAGTTACTTTGAGATTTTGTAACTTCTCAAACTGAGATACATCTATTTTCAAATTATCATTGACATTGTCCCAGATAAGACCTAAAACTTTCAACGGTACCAAAGAGTCTTCAGATGTTTCACGAGAGTCAATTCCATTAAGTTTCCATAGTTCATTCAGCTCAGGTGAGTTTGAAACCCATCTACGTAAATTCATACTGGCCTCGTTAAGAATGAAAATCATGTCCTTGCTTAAATGTAAGGCCTTTGCTACATTAACTGTCCCAGAAATTAAATCATCTACGTAAAGCTCTTTTAACATACTGCATGCCTCTTCGTAGGCATCTTCATACTTTTTTAAATTCAGTCTTACTGTAACTGTTAATAAATAAGGTGAGCACTTGACCCCGAAAGGAACTCGATTGTGTTGGAGAACTTGTAAGTTGGGATTACTGTGATCGAGATTTGACCCTTCCTCATTTATCCACAAAAACTTTAAAAAATCCCTATCTTCTTTAGCTAAGCCTACCTCTAAAAATGCACGCTGAATGTCGGCACAAAACGCAATTGAATGTACCCTGCATTTAATGATAATCTTTAGCAAATCAGGATTTAAATTAGGTCCGCTTTCCAAACAATCATTAAGTGATAAATTTCCCTTACTTTTAGAAGAAGCGTCAAAAACTATTCGAACCTTTGTAGAATCCTTCTGCTCGCGCACTACCGCGTGATGAGGCATGTAATAACCCGTTTTCAAACTACTATTTACCCGTTCCACTATACCATCTCTCAAGTGTTCATTAATTATCTCATTATATTTTAAATATAGCTCGCTATTTTTCTGAAACTTATTATTTAAAAATTGTAAGCGCTGTTTCGCGATTTCATAATAGTTATTTAAACCTTCAACACCCTCTTTCCACAATAATCGAGTTTCATACCTTTTATTCTTGTAAGTTGTATTTCGTTCAAATGACTCTAAAATTTCTTTATCTGATAGAGATATTTCTTTATCCGAACTTATCCCAATTGCTTCTAATTCCCATAATTTTTTAACTCTTTCATAATCTAAGTCCTCATTTACAACGGTTATATGATTAACTCTTGCGTCCTTACACTTTGATCCTTCGTCCTTGCCTTGAATCACAAAACCGAAAGTGCTTTCTGTTGCGACTAATTTTTTACAAATCTTCACGTTTCGTTCTCCTAAAATTTCCCAAATATAATCCGAACCTATTAATACTTGAATTTCGTCACTCGTACCAGCATCTGCTAATTCTATTCCCTTCTCAAACGCCATCTTTCGTATCCACCGAGAAGGAACTTTTACTTGCCCTAGTGTTATAGAATCAATGACTATTGCGTTAATTTTTATCTTTTTATTGGGATGGTTTACATTTTGCAATACGATTTCTACGATATCATACAAGCGCTCTTTTGCATCTTTGCATCCAAATGTGAAAATAATAAGCACTTCTTTATTAATAATTTTCAACCCCAGTGAATCAACCACTTCTCGTAAGATGAATGACTTTGTTGACCCTGAATCTAGCATACAACGTAATACCTTTTCGTTGCCCCCTTTACACCTAACTGTTGCCGAAAACGTCTGTAAAAGAACGGAAGTCGGTGGTTTAATTTTGTTATTATTTTCATTACATAAGAGCGAAAGAGAAGCTTCAGGGATTGGCGTTTGTTTTGTCTGATTGGAAGTATCCGTCTCTAAATCTTTCGATGCGGCGTCACATATTAACGAATTATGTAAACCTTGGACATTGCACAGTCTGCATTTTTCATCTTTATGAGCACAGAAACGCCTTGGATGCCCTTTCGAAAAGCAAATAAAACATAAACCTCGATCCATTAATGCCTTTCGGCGAGTCTTTAAATCAAGTGCGCAATCATGATTCATATGACAAGCAGATAAACAAAATATGCAGACATTTTGATTCTCTTTCTTAGGCGGGGTAGAGAACTTTCGATTTGGATTAAAATGTGATTTTGAAAGTATTTAGAGGGAGTTTCGCTTTGACTAGTTAATACCGAAGCACCTTGCTTATTCGTACTGTAATCATTTCTTTTAGAATGCATGTAAGATTTATTTTGATAACCTTGATGGGAACTTTTGTTTCGTATTGATGTTTCATTTACATCAAAATTCTTAGAACGCGCTAACATCATTGATGTTTCCCTACATTCCACTTCCGTTTTCAAGAACGTTAGTAGTTCATATTAACATCGAAATTTTGTTTATCACTTCTTTTCCTAGTGAATTCTAGAGTTAAATTCTCGGGTATTAACTTTAACAAAATAGGGGATAATAAATGTCCATAAGAACCACTAGTAACATTTAAAGAATTTAAATTCCTTATTTGTATTTCTATATCGTCATAAAGCTTCCTCAAAGAAGCCGTATTTCCGGAATATTTTACAGGTTCTAAACTCAACAATTTATTCATATGCGCATTAATTAGCAGGTCATCTCTGCCGAAACGGTTTTTTAGCATATCAACAGCCACCGTATAGTTTTCACTAGTAAATGTTAATCCACTAATAGCATTTAAAGCTAAACCTCCCAAAAGCGATTTTAAATAACAAAACTTGTCAACCGAACTGAGACTTTCGTTTTGGTGAATGGAATTACTAAACTGATTCCAGAATTCAAGCCAAGAACAAGGATCACCGTAATATTTTGTAATCGTTAATTTTGGCAATTTTAAAGTATTAACTTCACAAGTTTTCAACTTCGGAGATATAGTTTCCTCACTAGAATTTCTAGATTCAACTTTACACGCGCTTTTTCTTAATTTTTCCTGAATTTTACATTTAAAACTTATAATTCTTTCCTGATATTCCTGCGCGGAAATTACTTCTGTTTCCAACTCCTGTTCCGTAATTATAAGTTTTTCAATCTCAGAATCGTATTGTTTCAACAACCGCGATTTTTCAAGTAACATTTCGAGTAATTCTTTTAATTTCTCATCCGCGGTTTCACCCTCTTCTAACAATGCAGAATCTATTTTACTCATCAACTTGGTAGTTAAGTTACGCGTCACCGTACGCAACTTCTTTGCCTTATTCATAGCCTCCATTTTACCATTAGATTCTATCAACTATAATAATCACCAAGATTTTTATTCAACAATTCTATTCAAAACTGGAAAAATGAAAAAGGGCCTACCTCGAATTTCTTCGCGTTAAATCCTGGCTTTTCAGTCATGAACTCACTAATTTTCTTCGTCCATTCTTCATCTCCACAAATCAAGTCCGGTGTCACCAGAAAAAATGTACGTATCCAAATGATCAGAAGGTTGTTGATGCTTGTTCCTTGATCTATTGCACCAAGATATTTTACTGTACATTTATTTACAATTTATTTACAAGTCGTATGCCACCTGGCATGTTTACAAGCGTTATGCCTCCTGGCATGTACATGATAGACATATTCTGCCACCTGGCATGTGAATTGATACATCATATTAGTTTTCTGCCACCTGGCATGTGAATTGATACATCATATTAGTTTTCTGCCACCTGACAGATACGATGCAATTACCTCAATTAGCGGTAATACGCCCGACATTTTGGCGTGTCCGCTTCCCTTACGTTCTGTAACGCAACTAACTTTTTGTGCGGTGCGCCCTCTGGGCACAAATCACCGCAATCACCGAGGAGGCCAAAACACATGTAGTGACCAGATACTTTCAAATTGGATACTGGTGCATAGGTAAAACATTTTTATTATTTTCTATATTTGAAACATTAACTGATAATCACTTCCTTTACACAACATCAATAAATGTTTTTACATATACTGGTGATGCTGACATCCATTTGCTGTTGAATGTATCTTTATATGCTTCATAAATAATAATAGCCATCGTATAAAATTTAATATCATTTTTGCACCTGAAGTGTTTTAAATGGTAATGGACGGTCTTCTCAAGTGTTTGCCCGATATTTATCCATATTATGGCAGTATCGTAATACATTTTGAAACTATTAATTGGCTGTTGTAAAAAGTTAATAACGGTGTTTGTAATTGCCAGACAAAATGGGTTGAAATTTAACGAATAGAAACTTGAACTTGCAGTATCAAAATTTAAATATTAAGGTCACATAGTCTCATCTTATTGTTTCTGATGAGACCCAATTAATATAGAAGCAGTTTTGAAATTTTCACACCTGTTAATAAATAAGAATTGATGAGATTTCTTAGTATGGCAATATGCTTAATGAGATTTCTGCTTCAATTTTTACAAGTTTGAATAATTTATTGATAAAAAGAGATCAGCTGGTTTTAACTTATTTGTATGTTATAACTTAGGTGTTGTGTTGTTATGCTGACTGCTTGCATAAAATTGTAAATAAAATTTTTTTATTTTTCACTTGTGAATCTTTATTTTCAAGTTCAGCTATATAACTAACACAATACAGTTAAGGACATATACAACTAATATTATTGGTTCTACAGATTTAAGCAATAATTTTAAATTGCACATTGAATTATTTGCTAAGCAAACCTCTGATATACTAATTTATTTGAAACTTGCAAGACACATAGCATATTATAGACAAAATTTAGTGCATTTTTATACCATTTTCTTTTAAAGACAAATTACTGATTGGAAGAAAAATGAAATGATAAGTAATAGTTTGTATGCAGATAATTTGGGTTTTTTTCATAAATATTAGAAAAATATAAAGCAATATTAAATTATGAGGGAAAAGTCAGAAATTCCTTTTTTGAGTTAGTATGGCTGATTTTTAACTTTTTAAATGCTGCTGTGAAACCTACAAGGAAGTATAATTCATTAAAGTCAAGAAATAAGAAACAAAAAATTCTTAAATTTATGTCAAATTTTATTGTGTTAAATTTTGAAGTAATTAAATTATTCATTATATATAATTGAATCTCTGAATAAAATCTCACCCAAGTATCTATATCAAATAGTGAAATCAACGTTAAGTACGGCACTAGCGCGCAGCCTGTTTTGTTTCGTTGCTCTCTCGGGGTTTCGACATAGACGACTACGCGTGACGTCACAATCCAGAGTCCCGGCTTCCTTCTATAAGGAGGTGTTGGTCTGGCACATCCTAGCGCGGCGTGGTTCTAGTAGCCCGGGGGGGGGGGTAGCGTCCTCAGGTACGCTGGGTAATGTCCCCCGGCAACGGGCAGCCCGAGATACTGGTATGTAGCAAATTAACGACAGGCGTTGCCTGGTGAATTACAGGCGGTGCGCTGCTTTCTCGGAGGGGCAATAGCAGAGGTTGAATCTCTGCGACTTGCTCTGAAGAGGGAGTGGACCTGCGGTTAAGCCTCGCGAGGCAGTGAAGCCAGAATCTTGTTGCATCATCGGAAGAACTCTTTGCAGTAGACGATGATAACGTGCATACAACCCGAATTATGGTAGACAAAGACATTTTGGAGTTTGTTCAAAGCTCAAAAAATATCATAGATGCAGATTCCGACTACGAGTAATGCAGCTCCTGTTCCTACATCATCCGAAATGAGAAACATCATGAAAAGTATGCATTAGGGAATGCATTGCATTTGTATGGGTATTTCACTACAAGAAATCAGGAGGGGGGTAGGAAACAGATTCGAAAAATAACTGTGAGACATCTGTTTCAGATTGCTTTTTGCATTGTCCAGCTATTATGCAATGAATTTGTCATTTCAATTGCTATTATTATCTGAACTCTTCCTTCTGAATTTCTAGGATGCTATAGACACAAGCGGAATATTACAAAAAGGCATTTTATCTCTGACGAACTGAAAGCTTGTGAGGATTCATTTATTTATTTTGATTAACAGTTAATTCTGTGTTAAACCAACTTTTCTGGCGCTCCCTTTTTCACCAACGCTTTCCATGCGAGAATGTAAATTAGACAGCTCGCGTTGATTCAGATTAAGGGAGAAAGAAGTACTATTTAAGCAAAGGTTTTCTTTCAGTTGATTTTAGAGCGTGTTCTCTCTGTTTGAAGCACGTTGTTACCATGACTTATTAGCAATTTCATTCTGTGGCGTTGCGTGTTTCTAGCCATTAGACTTGTCTCACCGGCTTCTACGAGCCAGAGCCTTCCTGCGGATAGGTTATTCAAAATTTGATGTCTGTACGCACCGCTGTTTTTTCACAGTGCGAGAAACATACCTACATTCATGCAGATTCTTCATTATTTAATTTCTTTAAATATAATGCAAGGTTCTAATATTTGATGGGAACAATCTGAAAAATGAAGCGCCGTTTATGGTGAATTAATGCAAATGCCAGAACGAAATAAATAGCCCTTCTAGGCAAATTGCCCCTTTGGGCTAACAATTTGAAAGCGAGCAGTGGCATCATTGTAGGGAATAAAACAAAAATTCCAGCGCACGAGATTGCCTATCGGAATTCTAAAGATACGCTGTTTTTAAATATTTTTAGCCCAAATGCTCTCGAAACGTTATGTGTCTGTAAATGAAACAAGTAATATAAAAAAAAGTCAATTTCTACTTTAGTCAAAAAAGAAAAGTTAAAAATACTAAAAATTAAAAAAATTTTAAACATGTAAAAAATCTGTATTAACATCAAGTGTCATCCATTACAAGTTTAAAAAAATCTATTCGAACTTGAGTGGATGAAGGAAAAGTATTTTATTAATGATTGAAAATTAATTAATTAATAATTAATTAAATAAAAAAAATTAAAGTCAATTCCTACTGATGTCAACAAAGAAAAATTTAAAAAATACAAAAAAAAAAATTTAAATACAAAAAAAAATTTAATATGGGAGAAAACTGTATTAACATCAAGCGTCATCCACTACAAGTTAAAAAAAATGTATTTGAACTTGTGGATGAGTAAAAAGTATGTTATTAATGATTGAAAATTTGAACAATATCTAGGGAGAGTGTGAGCTAATGGTAGGAATTTAGTAATAAAAAACGCTGCTTTGGACGTAATATAAAATCTGAAAACTTTTATATATTTTTAGTCCAAAGGTGCTTTGTCCCTGAAGGACTATTGTTTTCATTTTGCGATTTTGTGTTGGTTGACTATAAATGTCCGTTTCACTTTTTTTTCAAACTGTTGCCATCAAATGTTAGAGTCCTGCATTATATATTTGAAGGAATTAAATAATGAAAAATCTGCATAAATCTATGTATATTTCTCGCATTGTGATAAAACAGCTGTACATAGAGCCATCCAATTTTTAATGACGTTATCCCACTGCGAATATGGGCAAGTGGAAGCCCAAATTTGAGATTTGGGAATTTGTTTTATTATCGATTTTATATTTTGTAAAACTTTAACGAATTTTTGATTAACAAAATCAAGGATTTCAAAGCGAGCAATGGCAAAATAGAAAAAATGTATAAAAATAGAAAAGTTGTATAGAAAAAAATTTTTTTATCTCCAGCGCGCGAGACTCTGTAACGGAAATTCTAAAGATATGCTCATTTTAAAATTAATTTGCGATATTGCTGTTGAACTGAATTTTATGGCCTAAGTGCGAAGAGCGTGATATTAAATCAATAAAAGTTACAGACAAAATGTTAAAAAATTGCCCCTTTGGACGTAATTTAAAATCTAAAACCTTTCAGATTTTTTTTTCTTTAATTTTATTTTTGTAATAGTTTTTGTTTAAAAAAGAAGGTTTATAGGGTAGTCTGTTTTCTTCTTTTAACACGAATCGAAAGTAAATGCTACACTTAATCCCTTTCCTATTCTGTGATGAGGAGTCGCAAAAATTCTCTTCGCTTCAAACTATTTTTCCTGATGGTGGTTATTCTGCGCTCAGTTCAGTTTACCATCCACCGGACAAATCTGGTTTTGCTCCTTGGAACGGATCCAGAATTGTTTTTTCTCTTCCGCTTCAGGCTTTCGCTCCCAGATGCGTTTGTTTGCCCTTGAACAGCTCAAAATTGACTAAACGTCTGTTAGTCGTGAGCCAGTGGCGTAGCGACAGGGGGGCAAAGGGGTGCATGATGCCCGGGCGCCGCTCGTAGAGGGGCGCCAAACGGTCTCCAAACAAGATTTTCCCGAAAATTTCAGTTTTTATTTTGTTCGATTTCTGGAAAATATATTTAAAATTAATAACTATTGTAATATAATTAATTATTTATTTTCTTGATTTGTCTGATAAAATGTGTAATAAAATGTTTGCAGTACATCAACCAAAACGTCCTTTCTGACCATTTTATTTCTCCAAAGTAGAGATATATTTTTATTTTTTTAAACGAAATGCACGCATATCTCTCGCTTTTTATTTTAAAACGATAACACGACCTTCTCCCGAATTTTTCAAACATATCTAGTTTCCAAAATCCGATTCCATAATCTGGAAATAACATTTTGGGAAAATCCTAACGCTTCCGCTTCAATGGATTGCATTTGACTCTCCTGTAAACGACTGATGGCCTTCTAGTCTACTCATTCTACTAAGTCATCTTGCTGAGACATCGGACTGCAAACAGTCAACTCTTGTCAATTGTTTTTAATCTCCTACTACAAAAGGAATGCTGCAGGTCGCTTTTCATTCCTTATCTTAAACTCATAGTTTTCGACGTCACAGACTAAATTTGCATATTCCCAACTTTTTAAACGTTATAATTTCCCTTTATAATCTCTTCTATTTCCTTTTGTTCAAAAAGGTTATCGATTATATGGTTTTCATACCGAACCCACAATTTCCCCTAATTGTTTTGAGCAGTGAATGTTACTTCATGACGTTACTCCGCAGTAGAAAAGAAACGGAACCTAAAATTCCACTACAGATCTATAGAGAAAATGTTTTTCCAAACCTAAGAGTCGCACTTTAAATACTACTTACTATTTCGTTATCAAATGCTAGCTATGAACGTTCGTTCAGCAAATTAAAATAAATTTTCACATATTTACAATCAACGATGGGCCAAGATCCCCTAAGTCATCTAGCATTTTTAAGTGTGGAAAGAGAAAAATTTGAAAAGATCGACTTTGATGATGTAAATGATAAATCTGCTTCATCCAAGGTAAGAAAAATGTATACATAGTAATTAATTGTATTCATGTATTATACTATTATTAATAAATATAAGTGCTCGACCATGTCGAGGTGCACGTGATTGAAGCGAGATGAGAGCAAATTAAAATTTTTAAGTTGGCTGGTGGTGTGTCTGACAATTTTAGATCTTTGGCACTCCAAGCACAAACGTGTCCGGTTGGCTATGTCCTTTTGCGGCTAGGCCATACGTTGCTGTATCAGTTTCCTCGAAGCCTTGATGCCAGGATGTGACAGACGATGTAACTGACTAAAAATGGCATGGCGAAACCTGGAGGGAACATAAAGTCGAAATCTTGAATCCTGAACATTACAATAAAGTGATTTTCCAGGTGACAGCTGCATAGGCTGCAAGTTGAGATTGGTGGAAGATTTGCTTTTCAAGAGGGTTTGTAGTTCTGAATCCCGGTGTTGTTCATCCGCAAGGGCAGCAAAGTTTATTGGCGAAGGAACGGCTAGTTGTTCAATACGAGACAAGGTGTCTGCAACAATATTCTGCGAACCCTCAATATAACGGATACCTTTTGATATATATTGCTCGTAGCATATATGTCGAAAATATTTGACAGCTTCATAAATTCCTAATAATTCGCGATCGTGAGTGCTGTATCTGGTTTGTGCTGGTAAGAGTATTTTAGAAAAATATGAAAGTGGTCTCCATAATTCTTGATCTTTCTGTTGTAAAACTGCTGCTATACCTGTTGTTGATGCATCATCGTATAGAGACATTAGGTTATTTTTTGTAAGCAGCAGATATGAAAAATATGTAACGGCCTTCGCCGGGGATCGAACCGCGGACCTCTGGAGTACCGGCCCAGCGTGCAGAACCACTACACCACAAAGGCACGCTAGGAAAGCGGGAGAAATACCTTATAAACGTAGAGTGATAATTGTTTAGATGCGGAAGGATACTGCAAATTTGGTGCCGAAATTAAATCATTTTTGCATTTTTGGAACGCTTCGCGAGATTCTGTGGTCCAGGTTATAACACGTTTATCGTTTTTCTTGCTTCCAACCGAAAAAGAATTTAAATGTGCTTGTATGGTCGCTGCATGAGGTAAGAAACGTCGATAAAAATTGAGCATGGCAAGATTCTTAAGTCGTTCACTGAAGATGGTTCGGGTATATCGTGGATAGCGGTGACTCTATCTGGAAGGGGTCGAACGCCATCAGCGGAAACTTCATGACCAAGAAAGGATACTCTTGGTTGGCCAAAAACGCATTTGGAAGGATTAAGACTGACATCGTACCTTTGAAAACGTTCAAAAACTGTTCTCAAATGTGATAGGTGTTCTTGCTCTGAAGAGGTGATTAAGACGTCATCAAAATAAGGTACACAAAAGTCGAGGCAGATTAACACCTGATTTATGAAGCGTTGAAACGTTTGAGCAGCATTGCAGCAGTTTTTGGAATATCAGCTGGGTTAACGGGCACTTGGTGATACGCCCGCTCAAGATCAAGGGTTGTAAAAATAGCTTTTCCGTCTGAAACTTGCATACAGTCTTGAATGTGCGGGACTGGATAACGATCAGGAATTGCAGCTGCATTTAACCGACGATATTGGCCACACGGGCGCCAGTTACCATTTCGTTTCCGAACTAGATGGAGCGAACTGGCCCATTAACTTTCTGAAGGACGGCAAATTCCCTGTTCCATCATGTATTGAAATTCCTCTTTGGCGGCTTTAAGCTTGTCCAGAGGTAAACGTCTTGGTTTAGCTGCAGTTGGAGGTCCGGTAGTTTCAATATAATGTAGTACATCGTGTTTGGATTCGGAACTACCCATAACTGGGCGCGTGTTTGTAGAGAATTCTCTGAGAAGTTGACGCCATGGGGAGTTACCCGAAATCAGTTTAATGCTCAAATCTTGACTATTGTGAATTACTCCCGGATAAGTTAAGTTGGTTGTGGAATCTATCAAACGGCGATTCTTAAGATCGACAAGCAAAGAAAATTTTTGAAAAACGTCAGCGCCACTAATAGGACTTGAAACAGTAGGACTTGAAATGAATGGCCATTGGATGTTGCGGCGCAATCCTAAATCAACAGATATCAGGCGTTCACCAAAAATTTGAATAGGAGTTCCATTTTCTACATAAAGTTATAGCTTGGTAAGGCCCTTTTGTTCGTGAAAATGTGGTGGAACGACAGAAACATCAGTCCCGGTGTCTACAAGAAACCTTAAGCCCGAATTCTTTTCGACACAGTGGGTGGCATTTGTTTGCCTTGTTTCCAAATTTGTGTTGGTAAAAACAAATAGCCGTGTTACGAATACCCGGCTTTCATAACGTTTCCTCAGTGGGCTACGACGTGTATTTCGACCACGGGATGTGGAGCGGTTGCGCTGAAAAGGTTCAGCTTGGATGGCTACTAACTGAGCAACCTGTTTGGACAAATCATCAATTTGAGCCTGTAACGCCACAGTACCTGGACCAGGAACCTGCACTGCGTGTATTTGCGCTGGAATGGCCAACTTGTGAATTTTATCAGCGATTTCGGGAAGATTTTTAAGTGGCTCCCTACTGGCCGCTAAAATGGTTTGCATGTTAGATGGGAGTCTATGTATCCATAATGTTTTAAGAATGTTATCCGTTAGCTTACCGGTGGCTAAGTCTGACATTTTAGACAGCAATTGAGAAGGCCTCCTATCACCCAATCGTAAATCGTGCAACAACTGCTTGATTCTGTCTATGATTCTTCACAAACAGAAATTAATATTTTTTAAAGATTTGTATTTGTCCGTCGCCGGTGAATTCAAAATTATTTCACGAGCTGATTGCAGTACCTCTGATTCTAACACGGAGATCGCTGTATAAAATTGAGTTTCGTCGGCAGTAATGTGACTTAACTGCGCATCCAATTGAATGAACCATAACGATGGGTCTCGGCGACAAAAAGGTGATGGCTTAACTGCCACTCGCGCCAATTGTGAAGCAGCATCGTTGTCGACCACTTTATATCAATCAAATACGCACAATAATAATATGTATAGAAAAATGTTTGTTATATGTTTATAGTGACACAGTTTCTTGGTACTTGAAATCAGAGAAATTGACGGCTCAAATGCTGTAGACGATACATATGTATAACCACTGAAACTATGACAGAAATATGTTGACTCACCGGAATGCGGCACAACGCTTTAAATGACAGGTGAAATGTTACTTGCATCTCATCACACTGGATAACTTACTGCTGCTCAGAATTTTGACATATGAACTCCATATTCGTGCAACATTGAAGGTTGCTATTCGTAATAAGTATGTGTTACCAATTATGATAGTACAATTTTTTTGAGACAGATCATTAAATAATTATAACAATTGAATAGAATAAATATTATTTTGTTCTTTGTTGCTATGGGTTACCAGACTGGCAGCGTTGAGTTGTAGTAGGCAAGTTGCTACATATCTATTTATCTATAATGTATATTAAACTTTTAATTGTTTAAAACCTGCACTTTTTAAAAACACTTATAACACCTTTTGAACTAATTCTAGATCATCGTAAGTCTGATTTTTCCGCCGACACAGATGCATTTCCGAATCCAAGGATAGTGTAGTTAGGTAGTGACTATTCTTAATATATTTTTGAGTATTTTATGGCAGATTCAACATTTTATTATAATTTGCATTATTTTCTTATTACGAATATATTCTATACATTATATTACTGAAATTTTTTATTGTGGGGGGGGGCGCCAAAAAGGTATTTTGCCCCGGGCGCCAGTCATGCTTGCTACGCCACTGTTCGCGACTGAATTACGGAGAAGAAAATATAATATTGTTATATGCTGAACATTCACCATTAGTACATGGTGAATGTCGACATTGACCGGTTTAAGTCAGAAATAAGAGTATTTGGAAAATATTTCGGACATACACTAAGAGACTATGTGAATGTTGACATTCACCGGTGAAAGTTGACATTCTCCAGATTTCGGTGTTTCACCGTAACATATATAAACAGTAATGAAATTTTTTTCAGCTAGGGTGAAATCTCTATTATTGAAATATTACTTAAAACCACTTGTAAAAGGACAGTAAATAAACACAAAGCTTCCAAAGTTTATTTTTAACGGACGGTAACTAGATTTTAATTTGATGAAATGAAACTTTATACCATGCATTTTAAAAATTATTTCACTGATACGTGTGATAACTTTTAATTATTATTTAAAAATGAAACGAAATATCCAGCACAGAAGCTGCATTCAGTATTAGTAAGTAATTGAAGTTATGAAGATATTGGAAGTAATAAAAAAGAATGATGATGTAAATTGAATTACAGTATGTGATATAATTCAGAGGAATAATCCGAATTTCTTTTTCTCGAGAATAGCTTTGTAAAAATATGGTGCAGTGAAAAACTTGCTTAATTTTTTATACAAAATATTTGAATGCACTCAAAAACACCACTCGAAAGATCTCTAACCTTATTAAAAAATGCATTCTAACAGACGTAGATCGCGTAGTTTCGAGAGAAATAGGTTTTGTTTCGTTTATTTAAGTATGGCAGAGCACGTAAGAACTATCTGCCTATTAAAATGGGGAAGGACTGTCTGCCTAGGGAAAGGGATGTCTTCGTGAACGACTTTACTAAGGGAAATAATTTCATAAATTAAGGATGCCTTAGTGGGAGACCTTTTAAGGGAAGCAAAAAGTATATAAATTATATGTATATTTATATCCACTTTGTTACTCGGCTCAGTGATTTCAGTTTCTTTATTCTTATATGTTTGTAAATTGTCCACTTTTTACTTTAAAAAGGATTAAATTATGCTGTTCTTATCTTCCGGTTAAGGAAAGTAAATCTGTATGCAATATTTTTAGAATTATCAACAATTTAAACGTTGTTTAATTGCCGCTAAGCCTAATAATTTTTGCCATGTCGGCCACTGCTTATTTACATTTGAAACATCAGAATAGTAGATTTGTTGCCAATCTAGAGAAAGTAAGCTTCGCAACAACAAAGATAACGCCTTTATTTATTATTGCGAATTAAATCACGCTTAATCCTTTATGGAATTTTTTTGAGGAAATAAGTGTTTCAGATTTACTTCGTAATTTTTAATATAGATATTTTGAGTTTTTATGTATTTTTGCCCTCCCGCGAAGTGAGAACTGAATTAATTGAACGAGAAATACTCAATCGTCTGTGAAAAACTGTTTCTTTTTTGTTTTATTTGCTTAATTTCTTTTATACATCATTCTAGCTTTATTATAGTATTTGAATAGAACATGTGGCAACGATTAGATAATTTTGTTCTTTAAATGATATAAATTTTGTGCATTATGAGTTATAATATGAACGAAATATAATACTGTTAAGTGAATCTAGCGCCAGAGTCTCGCTATGGTAAACAAATACTAGAGTGAATTTTAAAGAATGCATTTATTCTATTGTGATTTATGCGCTGTCGGCGAAGTAGATTTAATTCAATCCAATAAGTTTAAATGAAATGCAAGAAAAAATGCATATAATTTAATATTCCGTACAAGGAAGTCATGTGGTGTACACATCAGATTTTTTTAAATAGTATGTAGAAGACAGAAATATCAATCTAGCTGAATAAACTACTAAAGGAGCTATTTATAAATCCTCGCATTTTAGTTTTCCTTAATTTGTCTGGATTTTTTCTTTTTAAAATCAGAATTACAAACATTTTTAATTTTGCCAATTCAAGTTTATTTCAGTTAGTTCTTAAACACAATCAAATCAAAATAAATTGTATTGTGTGCTGAATAATTTCATTTAAAATATGATCCAGCTGAAAAAGAAAAAAAAAAAAAAAAAAAAAAAAAAAATTGGCTAGCAGAAGTCTGACTTAGCAGAAATTCTTCGTCTTTCCTCTTTCTGTTCAGAAGTGTCCAAGCTGGCCACTCCTTCCTTTCTTACCTCCATGTTTTAAAGCTCATCTCGCTTTTTAAAGTATGCACGTGCTCTAAATTTACTGGACTGCGCGTATCTAAAGTTACAGAAAAAGAATTTTGCGGATATTTTGTTTTGAGATGAATTTCGTGATGGTGCGCTTTAGATGTCCCCACCACACCTTTTTTTTTTTTTTTTTTTTTTTTTTTTTTTTTTCTGCTTGAATATGGGAAAGTTTAGAAAGAATAATACTTATACGGCGGGATTTAAATTAATCATTATTGAGTGTGTTGAAGAGAATGGAACCAGAGCTGCTTAAGTGATAAATTAGTAAGAGACTGGAGAAAATCCAAACAGTTGCTACAAGAAACCAATATAAATAAGCGAGCATTCAGAGAACCAAAGCACGGAATTTTCCCAATGATAGAAAATGAACTTCTTTCTTTACGTTTGTGTATTACAAAAGGATGGATGTGGAGTTTCGTGTGAAATGCTGCAAAGAATAGCAAATGAAGTTGCAATAAAGCAAAATGTTCCAAAAGAAAAGTTGAAAGCTAGTCATGGGTGGTTAAGCAAATTTATGCAGCGGAACGACTTGGCAATCGGAAGAAGAATAAGTGTTTACCAGAAACTGCCACCGTAAAATTGTACTTTTTCAGAAGTATGTTATCCGAATTTGTCAAAAAATGAAATATCTCCCATCCGGAATTGAAAATGCTGATCAAACGTCATCCAATTTTGATATGCCACACAACACAGGAGAAGCAGAAGAAGAAGGTTCTTTAAGTATTTCAGTGTGGGCAAGTAGATATGAAAAAATGCGCTGTACTGTAATGCTTGGTATTAGAACAGATGGAAGTAAGTTACCTCCATTTGTTATTTTTGAAAGCAAAAGTGTTCCTAAAGGTGTTAAATTTGCGGCCGGAATCCATGTGGGATTTCAAGAAAAGTGTTGGATGGATAAAAGATTGGGTTTGCAGTGTTTTTGGAACAAAAGGTCTGTGCTAAAAAAAAAAAAAAAAAAAAAAAAAAAAAAAAAAAAAAAAACCAGCCGTGCTGGTATTCGATAGCTTCCTAGGACATCTTGTTGATGATGTGCATAAGGAACTTTCAGAAGGCAAAACAGTCATGTTATGCTGTCATAATTTCTGGAGGACTCACATCGATTCCTCAACGTTGGACGTATCGATTTGTTAACCATTTACAGACAATGTAAAATGAGTAACCATTGAATATATTGGGGTTTGATAACCGTTTAAAAAAAATGTAAAACGAGTACATGGAGACTAGATGGCCAATGGGAACAAAGAAAAAACTCCCAGTGGAAAAGTAAGTCGTCGACCATTTTTGGAACTAATGTGTAATTAGATATTACAAAGCTGGACTTCAATATAATTTCCAAAGTTTTAAGAAGACAGTTATCTCCAACAGTTTTAAGAATTCTCTAAGTTTTAAGAAGACAGACTATCTTTGGACGGAAACGAAAATGAAATTTTATGGAATGATGGGGATTCTTCAGACACCGACTCATATTACAACAGCGATACTAATATTTGATTATGAATTATGTTATTAATTATTAATTATGTTATTAGAATTTTTGTCAAAATTTTCACAAAGATTACTTGTGAATTTACGTCTATAAAAATATTACCATAAAAAGAAAAATGCCTGCTTTTTTCTGTACAACTGACGAAAAGACTATTTAATAAACAACACATAATGTAGAACAATTTGGTAAGTTACTAATTTTATTATAATGTATTTTTTATACCAGTAATGTTTTAGCATTAGAGTGTACGATATCGTATAGCAGATTTCCTCGCATAGTAGTCGCACCCAGACTTTCACGATGAAAAATTGGCGAAAAAAAAGTGAGACTATTAAACGATATTCAGCTGATCAGAATTTCTTAGAAAAAAGAAAGATGTAGTCAGGAACAGCTTGAGCTATTCAGTTTCTATTTATTATGTCAGCTGTATCTAGCTCAAATAGCATGAGACCCGAACGCGCGATGTAAAAGCAGCTGACGGCCTGTAATTTTTTTTTTTCTTTATGATATAGGTTCGTCACTTTTATCTTGTTAAATGTAATGTTATGGAACCTAGTGAATTACTAAGCTAATAATCGCTTAAGTCCAAGAACAGAAACGTAAACTCAAGAAGGATTAATTACCCTTTATTTACTCAAAATAAAGATTTAACAGTTGGTCCCTTTCTCAGGGCGTACAGCAAAGCCTCCACTTGGGCTTAAAATATAAAATATAAGAACTAAATAATGAGTTACTAAAGAGAGTTAGCAGAAGCTAACACAATTCTAAATTAGTTGGCCCGTATTAACTTAGCCAGCGAAGCTATTAAAAGGCACGTAATACGGCCGAGCGTAGTCATAGTTTAGATAGGACGTAGCCCAAAAGGCAAAATCGTGCTATTCAAGAATCCTAACTCTCTCTCGTGAACTCAGAGGAACTTAAATACTTTCTACTTATCATTTTCATTTAATGCGATTCTAAGAACTCATTCTGGTAAGGAATTGTAGGGCTGAAGCTAGAAGAGATAGAAAAGTGGTATAAACGTAAAATAACTGTTATAAAATTAAAGTACACCTTGCAATGAAATGAGTGTGTGTTTTATATATATATATGTTTTGTACCAACTTTTGTCCGGAATAAATAGATTGGTGAAGAATCATAGATGTAGTCGTAGCTTAAATTATCAGACGATAAGTTTAAAAACAGGATCCTTTTATTATATTTCAGGAGAAAATAGCAGTTACGAAAATTAAGATCTCCGGAGTAAATAAAAAAGAATTACTAATAACTTTTTGTATGAAGTTTACTGCATCGTTACATTAAAGAAAAGCCTCCGATATTCCTTTGCGAGTCCTTTTATAGCCTCTGGAAAGGCGGAGCTTCCAAGAAATGACGTCAGCCTCGTCAGCCAATCCAGTTCGCTTTAAATATTTCCAGAACATTCTAAAACTGTACGTGTAGAAAAAGCGGGAAAAACAACTTGACTACGGGGCTGTGGATTTAATTCCACGTACTTTCAAATAAGAGACCGTCGCCATTAAAAATGAAAAGAACATACAATTAGAATTTTAAGTGTATTCTTGACTATGGAATTTTATTATTACATAAATGAAGATAATAATAATTTATTTACTAAAGAAATATTGATTATATTATCTCCTAATATAAATTTAGCAGAAGCATCAAAGCAGAAGGAACCCCTATGTAGGAATTTTAATTCGGAAAATTGTGCTTCAAAGTAACTTGAATGTAAATTATTAAAAATGTTTTACGGGGACTTGAATTTAAATCATGAATAACACAATTTCAAACTTTAAAAAAGAAATTAAATTAAAAGCAAGTAATTATCGCTATTAATCGGAAAGTAGTTGACTTTTCAAGGGAAACAAACCAACTCCCGTTCAAGGAACAATAATTAATAAATGCGAAGGTGTTTCTTCTTTTTCTCAAGTAAGAATGATGATGCCAAACTGGCAAATTAAGTTAGGCCAAAATTGTAGTTCCGTGAAGTGATGGTATTTAGAACCAAAGTAGAGTACCAAAGAACTCATTCTTAATGAAGCATTTTCGCTAATACAAGAATCTTTATAAATTTTGAGTGAAAAGCGATTTATGTAATAAAATTTACAAAATACTTGAGTAAATGTCCCCCGACACCTTCGCTTTTATGCATATTAATTCAAAACTATTTGTATAAAATTAAACAGTAGTAATCTTAATTGGAATTATAAAATATAACTCAAAGTAATTGAAATAAACTTTAGAAAATTAAGAAACATAACAATGCCATCTTTGCAAAAACTAATCAAATAATAAAAATTGAAGTATATATAATAAGAAAAAATGTGAAATGTACGTGAAGATATAAAAGGTCAGAAAATGCATTAATTACGTTCTTTCTAGTGGGATGTCGGTAAAGTGTTTTCTTCTATGTCTTACTCAGAAGGGGTGTGTGTCCGAAATTCCGTTATCGGCAGCGGGATACTTTGAATTATTTCAGGCGGTAAAACTTGTGAGAAGTAATTGATGAGACGTGGGAGGGACTAGGAATGCTTGAGGGACGTTTGTTGAGGAGTTCTTATGTGAGTGAAAACGTCTGTTAAAATTTTGAATATACTAACTAGTGAATGAAAATTAATTAATTTCTGGCTAATTGTCGTGTCGGAATGAGGAAGAAAATTAGAAAAGGAAAAAAAGTAATTTTCACTGTCAATGAGCTATTTGACAGACTAAAGATTATGAAATAGGCTCATTTTTTTAGTAACAGCATAAGAAAAGTCTGAAAACAATTAGCTTTTTACATTATATACAATTTTGTAATTACACTATGTACAAATCCAGATTTAAGATCATTCAACATTATATAAATGAAGTATATATATGTAATAAGTGCACTTTCGGCGGAAGATGAAAACAATTCACGTTTAGTCATGGCCGAAAAAACTGCTGCGTAGATGAATGGACATTATGGCGTAATTGTTGATCGAATGAAATTTTTAGAAGCACGACCAGCTTAATAGTTAAATATCATTAATTATCGAATGACGAATTTTTTAATACATACTAGGTTGTGCTAAACGCGCTCCATATTTTTAACTATGCAATTACATTTTAATTTAGCGAATAGCTAGCAGAGGCTGAGAGACAAGCTGTCGGCACGTAGGAGAAGAAGCGAAAGAAAGAGACTGCGCAGTTATTAGCTATTTAAATACAAGATAGGCGCAAAAAGTGCAGCTTATCTTTGATTGGTTAATTTTGGGTTTTAGTTCCATTTTTCAGGCAGCGTTATGTAATTTAGAATGATCTCGAATTTGGGAGGAAGGCTGAACTTCGGGGGACAGCACCAAATCTGGAATGTTAATTTTTGTGGTCGCCAATTACTCTTAAAGCAGCTATCGTATTTTGTTATATCTTACGTAAATGCGGGTAAAAGGACTGAAATAAATGGATTTTGTTATGGAATGTGTTATATCAAATGGTGTTTTGAACTGGTACAGAAGAATATTGAGTGGGAGATAAAAGCGATCTGCTGGCGTGAACTGCCAATCCCCGATGGGTTTATAGGTAATATGCATCGTTTAGAGCTCGTCGACATGCGGCGAGGGGCATGTAGGTATCTGTAGGGCTACAGACGGAAACGGAACAGCTGTTCGAAGGAGGTGCACGGGAATCGCTCATTTTAGTAGCTGTTTAATAGCCTCTTTTTAGCAGCTATCAGTTTTAGCCTCAGTCACATAGATAAAATTCATTCTGCAAGAGATATCTCTTGGTTACGCTTCAAAATTCAAACATATTGACAGCTAAATGTTAACTTTTAAAACTGCTAATTTGTTCAAATGATTCTAATATATTGAATATTAACCACTAAATAACTTACTCAGATTACAAAGAAACAAATTTTACGGAAACTTTCCAAATTTCAGGAGAAGACTTTCGAAGTGGGGCAAAACGGGAAACCCTTTTCCTTTTATTCATTAAGTTTTTCTTTGACACATACAAAAAAAAAAAAAAAATACATACTGTTACGAATTTGGTATTTAAAAAAGCTAATGTTAGTTCAATTATAAATTAAATGGTTTTATTTCTCGCGCAGTGCAGCGCGTGACGAATATTAAAAAAAAGCTAAGCCGGAAAAATTAAAAATACAAGAGCGCGTGCGTTAAATAAATAAATATCTCTTTTTGATTTCGAGAAAGTGCTGGAAAATTCTAGCGCGTGATTTTAAAATCTTATAAAAGGAGGAAAACATCTCAGTTTGGAGGAGTTGCTTAGTTTGTTGTTGTTCAGAAAAATGCCGTTGTTGATTATAGCGAATTCGCGGATTAGCGTTCTTTAGCTGTTTTGAATTACGTTCTATTGTACATTTAAGTTATATTGTACATTAAGTTCTATTGTACATTTAAGTACATTAAGTTCTATTGTACATTTACTGTGAGATATTGTGATACTGCATGATAATTTGAGAAAATTTAAGCATTTCTGTTGTGATAATAATAAATTTTTGTTCATTTTTCATCGGACTTGTGCATTCATTTCATAACGAACCCGTACGCACACAACAATACACTTATAAACTTCTTTATTTCTTACTACAGTTTGAGACTTGACGACATTTTGAATCTGATAAACCTTACTTCATCACGGATCATAGATGCTCATCTGTCAATAGCGTTCGTTTCTCAGACTTATTAATTTTCAACTAAAAAAATTGTTGTCTTATAAATGGACTCCTAAATAAAACGGTCATTCTTATTGCAAAAATTCCTAATTAACGGTATTTGTCTAATCATATCTGTATCTTCAAATCCTTGAAGAAGATTTGTATCGCAATGGTAACTGAATTCATTTGTAGATTTTCTAGTGAGTTATTCACGCCCATTTAAATGACAACGAAAATAATGTAAAACTGCTACAAGTCATTAGAATTAGTGCATCTTTCTTCAAATTCTTGTCGAAATAATGCTGTTTTTCTTGCTTATTTTTGAGTTTTTTCGTTTGAAAAAACAGAGCAGAATTTAAGATGTACGAATTGTATGAAATATTTTTATTCAAGTTTTGTCATCCGCAAGTGCAATTTAACTTTAAAAAGTTTAATACACGCATATATGTCTATGATAAATTTATTCCTTCCTTGCAGCTCTTTATTGAAAATATTTAAATTCTGCGGGAAGTCAAAATGAAATGCTTAATGTATTGTCCTTATATCATTACATGGAGGTCGCCAACGGTTTTATAAATTAATAATTATTTTTATTAATAATTATCTTTTCGTGTTGTACAGATATTAGGATATTTTGGAAGCAGGAGAAATGGAAAATGAGCAATGCCCTCGCCGAGACTCGAACCACGTACCTCTCAAATACGCACCGAGTGTGCTGACCATTACACCACGAAGGCATGCTAAGAAGGCGGGAGAAATACCTTATATACTCCCCCTTTTAAAGGGCGACTGGGGATTAGGGGACCCAGTCGCCAAATCCTCGTGGTGAAGAATCACCATTCACCAACGTTTTTTTAGTTCGGGCGCCACTGTAGAGACATTAGGATATTTTAGAAGTAGGAGGGATGGTAAATGAGAAATATCCTTTCCAGGATTCGAACCAAGGACCTCTCGAATTCGCGCCGAGTGTGCTGACTATTACCCCACGAAGACATGCTAAGAATGCGGGAGAAATACCTTACAGTGTTACGAAAATTTTGATTTCATTTATTAAATGAAAAAAAAATGTTTTAATACAGCGCCTCGAAAAAACTATCTTACCTCGTTATACTAAATAATTTCTCTACATTTATTTTGAATTTGAAGCAATGCAACAAATTCGATAATGCAAAGTTTGACCGCAGATAAAATTTACTGTTTCAGTTATTGTTTCAATAATCTTATCCATCTGATCTAATTAAAATGTATTCACGGGTGCATACAATTGCTTGAGGCGCCCAGTGTTTAACCACAGTACTACGTACAGATATGTACTTTTTCACCAGTTAAGTAGCTTCAACTTTTTATAGCACTATGTACTTTTTTACCATCTTCTGCGTTCTCAATGAATATTTTTGTGAAAATGAGACATTTTCTCGGAACAAAATAGCAAAACTGTTTCGCAATTTGAAGATTAATGAAGCTTGAAAAATAAATTATCACCAATCAACTTCGTTAATTTTCTAGCATTTAAAAACATCTCAGCAAACAACGCTTAAAAACCCGCTGAGGTGATCAACCATTCTTTTGTGCCCTTCAATTTGCTCACGACAGTGGCGTAGCAAGCATGACTGGCGCCCGGGGCAAAATACCTTTTTGGCGCCCCCCTCCACAATAAAAAATTTCAGTAATATAATGTATAGAATATATTCGTAATAAGAAAATAATGCAAATTATAATAAAATGTTGAATCTGCCATAAAATACTCAAAAATATATTAAGAATAGTCACTACCTAACTACACTATCCTTGGATTCGGAAATGCATCTGTGTCGGCGGAAAAATCAGACTTACGATGATCTAGAATTAGTTCAAAAGGTGTTATAAGTGTTTTTAAAAAGTGCAGGTTTTAAACAATTAAAAGTTTAATATACATTATAGATAAATAGATATGTAGCAACTTGCCTACTACAACTCAACGCTGCCAGTCTGGTAACCCATAGCAACAAAGAACAAAATAATATTTATTCTATTCAATTGTTATAATTATTTAATGATCTGTCTCAAAAAAATTGTACTATCATAATTGGTAACACATACTTATTACGAATAGCAACCTTCAATGTTGCACGAATATGGAGTTCATATGTCAAAATTCTGAGCAGCAGTAAGTTATCCAGTGTGATGAGATGCAAGTAACATTTCACCTGTCATTTAAAGCGTTGTGCCGCATTCCGGTGAGTCAACATATTTCTGTCATAGTTTCAGTGGTTATACATATGTATCGTCTACAGCATTTGAGCCGTCAATTTCTCTGATTTCAAGTACCAAGAAACTGTGTCACTATAAACATATAACAAACATTTTTCTATACATATTATTATTGTGCGTATTTGATTGATATAAAGTGGTCGACAACGATGCTGCTTCACAATTGGCGCGAGTGGCAGTTAAGCCATCACCTTTTTGTCGCCGAGACCCATCGTTATGGTTCATTCAATTGGATGCGCAGTTAAGTCACATTACTGCCGACGAAACTCAATTTTATACAGCGATCTCCGTGTTAGAATCAGAGGTACTGCAATCAGCTCGTGAAATAATTTTGAATTCACCGGCGACGGACAAATACAAATCTTTAAAAAATATTAATTTCTGTTTGTGAAGAATCATAGACAGAATCAAGCAGTTGTTGCACGATTTACGATTGGGTGATAGGAGGCCTTCTCAATTGCTGTCTAAAATGTCAGACTTAGCCACCGGTAAGCTAACGGATAACATTCTTAAAACATTATGGATACATAGACTCCCATCTAACATGCAAACCATTTTAGCGGCCAGTAGGGAGCCACTTAAAAATCTTCCCGAAATCGCTGATAAAATTCACAAGTTGGCCATTCCAGCGCAAATACACGCAGTGCAGGTTCCTGGTCCAGGTACTGTGGCGTTACAGGCTCAAATTGATGATTTGTCCAAACAGGTTGCTCAGTTAGTAGCCATCCAAGCTGAACCTTTTCAGCGCAACCGCTCCACATCCCGTGGTCGAAATACACGTCGTAGCCCACTGAGGAAACGTTATGAAAGCCGGGTATTCGTAACACGGCTATTTGTTTTTACCAACACAAATTTGGAAACAAGGCAAACAAATGCCACCCACTGTGTCGAAAAGAATTCGGGCTTAAGGTTTCTTGTAGACACCGGGACTGATGTTTCTGTCGTTCCACCACATTTTCACGAACAAAAGGGCCTTACCAAGCTATAACTTTATGTAGAAAATGGAACTCCTATTCAAATTTTTGGTGAACGCCTGATATCTGTTGATTTAGGATTGCGCCGCAACATCCAATGGCCATTCATTTCAAGTCCTACTGTTTCAAGTCCTATTAGTGGCGCTGACGTTTTTCAAAAATTTTCTTTGCTTGTCGATCTTAAGAATCGCCGTTTGATAGATTCCACAACCAACTTAACTTATCCGGGAGTAATTCACAATAGTCAAGATTTGAGCATTAAACTGATTTCGGGTAACTCCCCATGGCGTCAACTTCTCAGAGAATTCTCTACAAACACGCGCCCAGTTATGGGTAGTTCCGAATCCAAACACGATGTACTACATTATATTGAAACTACCGGACCTCCAACTGCAGCTAAACCAAGACGTTTACCTCTGGACAAGCTTAAAGCCGCCAAAGAGGAATTTCAATACATGATGGAACAGGGAATTTGCCGTCCTTCAGAAAGTTAATGGGCCAGTTCGCTCCATCTAGTTCGGAAACGAAATGGTAACTGGCGCCCGTGTGGCCAATATCGTCGGTTAAATGCAGCTGCAATTCCTGATCGTTATCCAGTCCCGCACATTCAAGACTGTATGCAAGTTTCAGACGGAAAAGCTATTTTTACAACCCTTGATCTTGAGCGGGCGTATCACCAAGTGCCCGTTAACCCAGCTGATATTCCAAAAACTGCTGCAATGCTGCTCAAACGTTTCAACGCTTCATAAATCAGGTGTTAATCTGCCTCGACTTTTGTGTACCTTATTTTGATGACGTCTTAATCACCTCTTCAGAGCAAGAACACCTATCACATTTGAGAACAGTTTTTGAACGTTTTCAAAGGTACGATGTCAGTCTTAATCCTTCCAAATGCGTTTTTGGCCAACCAAGAGTATCCTTTCTTGGTCATGAAGTTTCCGCTGATGGCGTTCGACCCCTTCCAGATAGAGTCACCGCTATCCACGATATACCCGAACCATCTTCAGTGAACGACTTAAGAATCTTGCCATGCTCAATTTTTATCGACGTTTCTTACCTCATGCAGCGACCATACAAGCACATTTAAATTCTTTTTCGGTTGGAAGCAAGAAAAACGATAAACGTGTTATAACCTGGACCACAGAATCTCGCGAAGCGTTCCAAAAATGCAAAAATGATTTAATTTCGGCACCAAATTTGCAGTATCCTTCCGCATCTAAACAATTATCACTCTACGTTTATAAGGTATTTCTCCCGCTTTCCTAGCGTGCCTTTGTGGTGTAGTGGTTCTGCACGCTGGGCCGGTACTCCAGAGGTCCGCGGTTCGATCCCCGGCGAAGGCCGTTACATATTTTTCATATCTGCTGCTTACAAAAAATAACCTAATGTCTCTATACGATGATGCATCAACAACAGGTATAGGAGCAGTTTTACAACAGAAAGATCAAGAATTATGGAGACCACTTTCATATTTTTCTAAAATACTCTTACCAGCACAAACCAGATACAGCACTCACGATCGCGAATTATTAGGAATTTATGAAGCTGTCAAATATTTTCGACATATATGCTACGAGCAATATATATCAAAAGGTATCCGTTATATTGAGGGTTCGCAGAATATTGTTGCAGACACCTTGTCTCGTATTGAACAACTAGCCGTTCCTTCGCCAATAAACTTTGCTGCCCTTGCGGATGAACAACACCGGGATTCAGAACTACAAACCCTCTTGAAAAGCAAATCTTCCACCAATCTCAACTTGCAGCCTATGCAGCTGTCACCTGGAAAATCACTTTATTGTAATGTTCAGGATTCAAGATTTCGACTTTATGTTCCCTCCAGGTTTCGCCATGCCATTTTTAGTCAGTTACATCGTCTGTCACATCCTGGCATCAAGGCTTCGAGGAAACTGATACAGCAACGTATGGCCTAGCCGCAAAAGGACATAGCCAACCGGACACGTTTGTGCTTGGAGTGCCAAAGATCTAAAATTGTCAGACACACCACCAGCCAACTTAAAAATTTTAATTTGCTCTCATCTCGCTTCAATCACGTGCACCTCGACATGGTCGAGCACTTATATTTATTAATAATAGTATAATACATGAATACAATTAATTACTATGTATACATTTTTCTTACCTTGGATGAAGCAGATTTATCATTTACATCATCAAAGTCGATCCTTTCAAATTTTTCTCTTTCCACACTTAAAAATGCTAGATGACTTAGGGGATCTTGGCCCATCGTTGATTGTAAATATGTGAAAATTTATTTTAATTTGCTGAACGAACGTTCATAGCTAGCATTTGATAACGAAATAGTAAGTAGTATTTAAAGTGCGACTCTTAGGTTTGGAAAAACATTTTCTCTATAGATCTGTAGTGGAATTTTAGGTTCCGTTTCTTTTCTACTGCGGAGTAACGTCATGAAGTAACATTCACTGCTCAAAACAATTAGGGGAAATTGTGGGTTCGGTATGAAAACCATATAATCGATAACCTTTTTGAACAAAAGGAAATAGAAGAGATTATAAAGGGAAATTATAACGTTTAAAAAGTTGGGAATATGCAAATTTAGTCTGTGACGTCGAAAACTATGAGTTTAAGATAAGGAATGAAAAGCGACCTGCAGCATTCCTTTTGTAGTAGGAGATTAAAAACAATTGACAAGAGTTGACTGTTTGCAGTCCGATGTCTCAGCAAGATGACTTAGTAGAATGAGTAGACTAGAAGGCCATCAGTCGTTTACAGGAGAGTCAAATGCAATCCATTGAAGCGGAAGCGTTAGGATTTTCCCAAAATGTTATTTCCAGATTATGGAATCGGATTTTGGAAACTAGATATGTTTGAAAAATTCGGGAGAAGGTCGTGTTATCGTTTTAAAATAAAAAGCGAGAGATATGCGTGCATTTCGTTTAAAAAAATAAAAATATATCTCTACTTTGGAGAAATAAAATGGTCAGAAAGGACGTTTTGGTTGATGTACTGCAAACATTTTATTACACATTTTATCAGACAAATCAAGAAAATAAATAATTAATTATATTACAATAGTTATTAATTTTAAATATATTTTCCAGAAATCGAACAAAATAAAAACTGAAATTTTCGGGAAAATCTTGTTTGGAGACCGTTTGGCGCCCCTCTACGAGCGGCGCCCGGGGCATCATGCACCCCTTTGCCCCCCTGTCGCTACGCCACTGGTCGCGAATAAACGCACTCGAAACTTGAAATAAGAACTTAAGAATATGAGAACCTAAAACACACAATGCATTCAAAATGAGAAAGGAAAATAGTAGAAATTAAAAACTTACTTAATAATACAGTACGTTTTAATGAGAAAATAAAATAACAATCATAAAAAAACTTACTAAATTATGTGATTCAAATCTTATTTATTGCAACAACTTAAACTATTATGGCACTTTATGACCTCTCTTTTCGACTTTCACCAGAGCATATCTCTGATTGTCGACGTACACCGGTGAGGGTCCGAATATACAAGAATATAGTGAAATATTCGGTCTTTCACCGACGTATTTGGTGAATGTTGATATTCTCCGGTGAAAGTCGACATTCTCCAATTTCGGTCTTTCACGGTAGCATATACATTATAAAAGAAGGGCTTTACAAATCTATGTACAGTATGAAGGGCTTTACAAATCTTCGGATAGACCGTATTCCCTTTCGTTTGAATTAAAAATTTCAAAACAAACTACAATTTAATTGATTAAAAAATAAATTCTACGAAAATAGTACAAAAAATAAAATTTTAATGCACAAGGGTTTGATTTTTCTTTCAGTATATAATCAGGACTCTTTTTGTAAGATTTTAAAGTTATGCGATATAATGCATATTTCACTTCTTTCTGGGGTTCCCCGTTGTTTTATGTGTATACCCCGTTGTTTATGTTTACACCTATGCTAAAGCCTCGTTCTTGAACTCCAACAGCTGTCTATGGCCCACCGTTGAATAACTATCATTATTATCATTATTAAAGCTAAACAGCTATAAAAATTTACTGGAATGATTGAGATCTTGTCTGAGTATGTAATAGGAATGTATTTTAAAGCTGAACGATAAACGATACAGTTAGTTGCTACGGAGAAATGACCTAAAGTGAAAAGGACAAACAAACATCTGCAGAAATCGAAATTTCTAAGCAATGAAATTGCTTTAAATATGCGTTTTTAAAAATTATTCGTAATAAAGAAATTTGAATTTTTAAATTGCGTTTTATTTATTGAAAAACAGGAAGGGGAAAAAATATTTTTTTTAACCTATTATCCTATTCTGTATATATTAATTTTTCAGTTAGTCCGATTTTAAATAGTCTGGGTAAATGATAGACCGATTAGCCAGGCTGTGAAAGATTTTTGTTTTCAGTTTAAGTTTAAATTACGTTTTACTGTCAATCAATTTCAAATCCATGTGAATTTTATTTGACCATTATCGGGTAATTTCATGCTTGAAAGAGTAGAGCAAAACCTGCTTCTTATTTTCCTCTTTAATTTTAAATTATTAGCGCAAAGGAGTGTTAATTCAGAAATTAATTTCGTTTTGGCATTTTGCGTCGATTCATTATGAAATTGTTGCCACCAAATATTATCGCCCTGTATTGTATTTAAAGAAATTAAATAATGAAGAATCTACATGAATGTATATATGTTCCCGCCCTGTGAAAAAACAAAGGTACCAAGCGACTTCAGATTTTGAATAACGTAATGCTCCATTCGAACATGGGTACCTGGACGCCCGAATTTCGAATTTGTTTTATTATCTATTTCATATTGTGTAAAACTTTAACGAATTTTTGATTGACAAATTCAACGATTTCGAAACGTGCACTGGCAGCACTGTACGGGAAAAGGGGAAAAAAAAAAAAATTTAACTCCACCGCGCGAGACTGTTATTCGGTAATCCTAAAGATATGCTATTTTAAATATTTCGAGCCATTGCTGTTGGATTGAATTTCATGGTTTAAGTGAAAAGAACATGATATTTAGTAAATAAAGGTTACAAACAAAACGTTAAAAAAATGCCCCTTTGGGCGTAATTCAAAATTTGAAAGCTTTCAGGTTTTTGGGGGCGTTAATTAATTTTAAACATGGTTAATTGCCCTAAAACTTAAACAATTCAGCTGCATCCGGAATTATTAAGAACTGAATTGGAAAACCATTCATTTAGCTGTGTCATAGGAAATTTTCAGAATCAAAGCTGGTTTGTTTCTAAAAATAGAGCTTAAACTGTGAAATTTGAATTTTTTGCCCTCAGCAGAAAATTACGTCTTTGACATTTTCAAAGCGTTTATCATTATAATAGAACGTTTAAATTTTCAACAAGAGGGTTAAACAAGCATCGCGAAACTTTAAATTATTCCATAAAGTCTTCAAAAGATTTTAAATAGGCGGGTAGTTATCAAATAAAATTAAATTTCAGAATATTGCACATGTTTATTTAGTAATAATCATATAAATACGTGATAATACCATACAAAATACTGTTATTTATATCGTATTCTTATGTAGAATATTTTATACAAATAAGCTGTGGAAAAAAAATCAACTCGAGACTATCTTAACGAGCAGAAAAACGGAAAACAACAATCTTTGGCTTTGGGGCGAAAAAGAAAAAAGCGAGTCATATCGGAAGGACAGTCCCTTCGCTAATAACAAGAAAAGTGATCTGCGCGAAAGAGTATCAGACAAGAGATAACCATCAAAGGCAGGCCGAATTTTTACCCGTTGATGGGGGAAGGCATTTTTGGACGAAGCATCATTGGGGGAAAAAACATATATATTACATGTTTATTTAGCAAACTTAGTAATAAAGGAAGCTCTTATCTAAACAGCTGAATTTCATGAATCCGTGAATTTGATTCTCCCCCTCACCTCCATTTGACAGCTGGCGATCATTTGGATCAAAAGGACTCTTTAATCCAAATAGCAGTTTCGACACCAACAGAAATGGCGTCGCAAGTGTTCACAAAGTTTCAAACTCCGAGCGTCAGTCTTAAAAACAGTTGCTGTAGTAATTGAAGTGCGGGTATTTACACAACTAAGATAATGATGACATATTCAGAGACCGTATCTGACAAGTTTAACACGCATGGTTTTAGATGTAGATCAGAAAAAATTAACAGAATTGTATCACTGCCATATTAAGCAGCAAATCATTGAGCCTGAGGGGAAAAATGACTTGCCATTGTCAAATCTTTTCTCATTAAGGGCACACGCATGTAATATTTTTTTTAAATGCCCGGGCGCTGTATATAATAGACATGCGCCACTACAAGGGCCGGAAGTGATGGCCATTTCACTCTGGAAGCACCTAATAGGTGGCCACCATTGCCATACATGTAATGGAATAAATAATAGCATTTTTTAGAATATGTGCTTTATATTGTTGGAACACCAGTCAATTTGTATAGACTGGAATTGTATAACAAATCTGTAGTTTTACACAATTTAGAATTGTATTGAAAAAATTTAAAAATTAGTTTTCTTTTTTTTTTTTTTTTTTTTTTTTTTTTAAATCATCTGGGAGCCAAGTCATTATTTACAAAACATTTGCTTCTGTGGATAATAGTAAAATAGCGTACATATATCGCAATTAACTTCAAAACTGCAATTTCGTGATTGCTTTGTGGATGACTGCGATACAGTATGCAAACTGCTATGGACACACATAATGAGGTGTTAAAGACACGAAGTTGTGATGTATCGAAGTGGACAAGTAGTATTTACGTCAACAATAAACTTAACAAAAGTGTATTTAGAATTTATCAAAAGTTAACTTAGAATCCAGTATATATGAACATAGAATAGTCTACAAAACATCATATATTTTGGGCTACGGAACTATCAACTACCTGAACTGATGTGACTGGCCTACTCTGTGGGTAACTGCAACAGTGATACGGACACACATCATTAGGTGTGTAACTGATAAGAAGATGAAGTTATGACGTATTGAAGAAGACATAGGTTTAGAAATTGGTTAATATATAAGTTCCACTCTCCACAATATAGATCCTATTCATGGCCATGTAATGACTAATTGATTGTATATTTATTTTTCATATGGATTATTATGTAACAATTATTGGATTATATAGATGACACTGTCACTTTTGCAATGGAATATTACTATCATTGATTCAGTGAATTCCGCCGGCGATGGATGGTGGATTCTTTTCCGTCACATGGACATAACTCTGATTGCTGTAGGACCTTAGGTCAAGAGGTCCATACGGCGGCGTTTTGGTCACTAACCGCTATACCAGTTTGGGAGACACACGCACATAATACATGTATTAAAATGAGAATTCCAATTTTTCAGTAGTAAGTGATCTTGTTCACATAATTAAGCTTGGACAAAATAAGTACATGAAATTAAGAAAATGCACAAAAAAGTCTGAAAGATTTCAGATTTAACCGTAGCTCAGAGGGATTTGTTAAGGTTTTTTTACGCTCTCGCCGAGCTCGCAGTCTACCAGTCTGCTGTTAAACTTACTCCTAAACGGCATTTTGCATCGAAAACTTTAAAAGGCTGTATCACTTTTCAAATCGTTGCCACCGTATATTATCGCCCTGTCTTATATTTAAAGAAACTAAATAACGAAGAATCTGCATAAATGTATGTATGTTTCTGGCACTGTGATAAAACAACGGTATCCAGAGACATCAAAATTTGAATAATCTTCCATAGAATATGGGCGTGTGGAAGCACTAATTTGAATTTAGAATTTGTTTTATTGTCGATTTCAGATTTTGTAACACTTCAACGAATTTTTGATTAAAAAACTAAACGATTTCACAGCGAGCAATGGCAACACTGTATAAAGAAAAAAAAATTTTCCAGAAAATCTCCAGCGCGCGGGACTCTGTAACGGAAATTCTAAAGATATGCTCATTTTAATATTAATTTGCGATATTGCTGTTGAACTGAATTTTATAGTTTGAGTAAGTAGAACATGATATTTAATAAATAAAGGTAACACACAAAATGTTAAAAAAAAAAAAAAAAAAAAAAAAAAAAAAAAAAAAAAAAAAACGCCCCTTTGGACGTGATTTAAAATCTGACACGTTTCATTTTTTTTTTTTTTTATTTGGCTTTATTATTAAGCATCATTTTGTTCACACTTACGCCATATACAATTCAACAGCAAAATTACACAAATTTTAAAAGCAGTATAGAAGTAAATGTTTAGAATTCACGATGCAGCATTAAGTATTGGCATACAATTTTTTGGCTTCTTTCAGTTTCTTCTCAGTTCATTATATCATTATTCAGTGTAAGACTTACTAAGACGACTTTACAAAACTTTTATCTTTTTTATTATTAACTTTCGTGTGTTTACTTTATTTGTTAAATATCACGTTCTTGGCACTTACGCCAAATAAAATTCGATTCAACAGCAAAATCACTAAATATTTAAAAACAGTATATCTTTAGAATTTCCGATAGGCAGTCTAGTCCGGGAGTGAAACATGCACAATGTTGCCATTTCTCGCTTTGAAGTCGTTTAGTTTGCTAATCAAAAGTTCGTTAAAGTTTCACAAAATATGAAGTGGACAATAAAAAAAAGTTCTAAATTCTAAATTCATTCTACCAGGCGTCCAATAATCGGGTGGAGAACTACATTATTCGAAATTTGATGGCTCTAGGTACCGCTGTTTTTTTCCAATGCGACAAACATGCACACATTCATGCAGATTCTTCATTATTTAATTTCTTTAAATATAATACTGACCGAAAATATTCGGTGGCAACGATTTGAAAAGTGAAATGGACATTTATAGTGACGCGCAGACAGCTATTCTGTACTTAAATGCATGACATTAAAAATATACTGTAACAGAACTATTTAAGTGTAATTAAACTATTTTATTCAACGCCATGAATTCATGAACTGTAGGGGGAGGATGTAACAGAACTATTTAAGTGTAATTAAACTATTTTATTCAACGCCATGAACTCATGAACTGTAACTGAACTATTTTATTGAAACGCCATCTAGCGGCGATATGAAAAAACGTCAGTCGACCTCCAGCCGCCATGATGATAGTTTATTAAGTCTCTGTTATTCTAATGTTTGATGTTCCATTTGGTATTTTTATGTATATTTCTTTTGTTTGTAACCGTTCCTGTGTGCTCTGATAATAAATCCTTTTAAGCTAGCCGGCATTAGTGTCTATTGAGGAACGGCTACATCATAATACTTCATTAATTATACTAAAGATTAAAGATACAAATGGTTATAAAAGTCCCTTAGATATAATATTAATTTCAGCATATAATAAATGTATTATAAATTATATCAAATATATATATATATATATATATATATATTTGAGTTAAAATAACGTTCCGAAAACGATCATTGGAGGAGTTGAGTTATCAAGAATAAGTCATATTCATTATAAATAGCACTGTGATTTCTTGATGCTTTAACTCCTCTAGTAATAATTAAATTAATTATACACATAAACACAATGAGGTTTCCATCTTAAAATGTTTTCAAGATTCAGTTTTTAAATATGCTTATAAGTTACTTAATTTCAATAGAATTCTAACTACCTTTATCAAAGGAGATAATATATTAAATAATTCATTAATTAAAGTTAAAAAATAAAACTAATTACATTAGGCAATAAAGAAACTTTAGTTAGCAATAATGGTATAAATTTTGAATGAAACTTTAATGATTTCGAGAGTTCGACTGTATTATAACATATAATAACAAATATTATAACATATTTGTCGGTTTAGTTCGTAACCATTAAACAAATATTTAGATATATATAATGAATAAAACGAGTCTAGTTAGTGTAATTTCATAAAAAAAATATTGAATGCCTCTAATTTCATATCTTATGATTTTAAGACGTGTTTATTTAAATCAATCACATTAAAAAAAATCTGAAAGGTTTCAGATTTTAAATTACGTCCAAAGAGGTGTTTTTTTAACATTTTGTTTGTTACCTTTATTTATTAAATATCACGTTCTGGGCACTTAAACCGTAAAATTCAGTTCAAGAGGAATATCGCAAAATAGTTTTAAATTGGAGCATATCTTTAGAATTTCTGATACAGTCTCGCGCACTGAAGATAAAAATGTTTTTTCTGCACAATGTTGCCGTTGCTCCCTTTGATATCCTTGAGTTTTTTAATCAAAAATTCGTTAAAGATTTACAAAATATGAAATTGATAATAAAACAAATTCCAAATTTCAAATTTGGGCTTCCACATGCCCATATTCGCAGTAGGATTACGTCATTCAAAATTCGATGGCTCTATGTACCGTTGCTTTATCACAATATATATATATTTATGTAGATTTTTCATTATTTAATTCCTTCAAATATAATGCAGGTCTCTAACATTTGGTGGCAACAGTTTGAAAAATGAAACGAACATTTATAGTGAATCAACGCAAAATCGCAAAACGAAAACAATAGTACTTCAGGGACAAAGTCCCTTTGGACTAATAAAGCAACTTTAGTTAGCAATAATGGTATAAATTTTGAATGAAACTTTAACGATTTCGAGAGTTCGACTGTATTATAACATATAATGACAAATATTATAACATATTATTACTATAACATATAATGACAAATATTATAACATATTTGTCGAGTATTAAACAAAGAAATACATAATTCTAAGTGAATGTGAAAAAATTACACACCACATAACACTCACTCACTCAAAAAAAAAAAAAAAAAAAAAATGTTAGAGATTTTTACATTAGCAGAAACTGTTTGAATAATTCAAACATCATCATCTGCAGCAATAAACAAACAAAAAACAAGTACCACAAACAGAAGGAGAGAAATGAAGAAATTTCGAGAACAAAACCAATGATCGTTAATTTTTCTGGAGCTGATTTAGGTGAATATTAAATGCATTCACCTGAATTGGTTAAAATAACAGTTTTAAAAGAATATATTAACTCTTACTGTTATTTTAACCAACGAATTAAATTACCAGCTCACAACAAATTAAATTTTACCTGGCAATGACAGAAAAAAAAAAAGAAAAAAAAGCAATTCCTAAATTGAAAACCTAGTATATTAATATATAATTTGATATCTCAAAAGAGAACTACTTACAATTTTACTATCATTAATCCAGGAGAGAGTGCAACATGTAATCCGAAATTTCACAGATTACAGGAGCCTTTTTTTCGACAGAACATTTGGTCAGCACGAATGCATGTGCTCACCAACTGAAAGTGTTTAGAATAGACATAAGCCCACCCACTTTGTAACGATATCCTTACTTCCCCAAGGGGTTCAGCTACTTTCACAAAGACATTTTATTGCTGTTGCAATTGAAGTCCATGCCAAGTCCTCCGGGACAATTTTTATAAAAGGGATAACAGGAAAGTGACCAGTAGCTGCTATCTTATGTGAGTCACAAAAGGTCAGGTGGTAAGCTTTACTAAATACTAGCATTATACCCGCTCTTCCCATGGAGCGGAATCATAAAATGTTAGAAACGTTAGAGAAATACCAAGGACAGAAGTTAATCCTGAAAAGTAACAAAATATACATTTTTTTAATTATTATTTACACTGCTTGAAATAAATGAGTGCAATTAAAAAAATACTAAAGTATTCTTAATCATTTAGGACTAAAAATAAAATCATGGTTTTGCTAACAATAAAGAATTTTAAATCAAAATTTCCAAAGACAAAATTTAAATAAATTAATTATAATTAATTTTATAAGTGTACCATTTTTATGCTGTCACTTCCTTTGATCTTTGAAATCCTGTTTATATCCAAATGCAGTTGGCATTAGACATTTAAAGTATAGATAAATAAAGTATACTGAGCGCCGCCTGAGATAACCACTGACTTTGTTGTAAAAGTCTTACAGTGTTAATAAGTCATTCGGGCAGAAGGGAAAATTTCCTCCATGTAAAAATATACGTATAAATATTACATAGGCATACAAGGCCTGTGTATAAGGGTTGTAGGAAAAAATGTCACCCGGAAAAAAGGGAAACGGAAAGAATGTCCCCGGAAAATAAGGAACGGAAAGAAATGTCCCCCTTCGTTTGCAATGGGAAATATAAGGCATGTTTAGAAAGATCGCCAAGCTGGGTGATAAAAGTTTTATCTCAACAACCGTAACTTCAGATGACCAGAAACATGTGCGACTAGAAGCAAGAAGATGTGTTGGCTGCTTGTTTCTTGCATGGAGGTAGGAAGTAAGAAGGAGTCGCCCTAAACAAGTTTCTCCGTACCCTGCTCTGAAGCACCGGCGATCCCTACGTGGTGACCAAAACATTGGATGGGTCATTTACCATTGAGTTCTATGGGATTTGACGCGTTCAGGTGTAAATATTTTGTAATTACGTCGCAAATATACATATAAATGTATATATTTTCTTTTTCTTCAACACTTCAGAGTCCTAAGTATGTGAAAACAACATATTTTTAAACAACATTTCATTCTGAACTGAATTAAATGCTATACTTTTCACAGGACAGTTTTCTCAGAATGGTTTAATTTGAATGAAATATTTTCACAAGTTTTCGTTAATTACATTAGAAAAAAAAATTAAGGTAATTCGATTTTATTCGGTTAAGGTACAAAAATTAAGATCAAAGTTTATTGTATTATTAATATTAAAATTATGCATTATTTCTTTTCTATTTATAGAGCTTCTTCCTAAAATACTTTCTTAAATATGACATGATTTTTTGGCTTCTTTTAAATCGAAAAATGTAAGTCAATTTATAATTAATGCTCTATTCGGTTCATTTTAAATTAGAGAATTATTAGGAATTAGCGAAATACTTTAAATAAGTATTTCGCTAATTCCTAATAATTAAATATATATTAAATAGCATTTGACTTTCTCTGAACATTTCTAAAAGGGAATAAAATAAGTGTTTTTTTTTTTTTTTTTTTTTTTTTTTTTTTTTTTTAGTATTAGTTAAAACTTGTAACTGAGTTATTATAAAATGTAAAGGGAATAATTCTTTTAATTATACTTATTAGATTTTTTTTTTTACCCTTCATTTCAACAATACATATTCCAAAACTCTTTATTACGTTCTTAAGTGCGCATCTCATAGCATTTGCTTTACGATACCTTTTAACAGATTGCTTTCCAATGCGAACAATTCTTGCTTAAATAGTTTTATAACGTATTTGTCAACAGGATTTCAATTTATGTTTACAATTCAATATTAAGGTTATTATATATTTAGATAATATTTATAATCATTATAAATTAGATACATTTAATCATTAGATTTCTTCACAGTACTTTCACAGTTTTTTATAAGTGAATAAATTCTTCATTTCAAATACATTTATAAATAATTTAATGAATATTTCAGTATTTTGTCAAAGGCAGATACATGCTTTTTGAAAGCACATGCATAAATACCCATACATATTTCCTATTTATCATTTCCGGCATGTGCAAATCTTTAATTTCTGTGCATTCACTATATTTTTCGTGTAAAGTAATTTACACTAATTTAGCATACACCCGAATGTTTTACATAAAAAATATATATGAATATAATTTGAATGAAAATTATAAGTATTATTTTTAATACCCACTCAAAGGTCAGTTTTTCTTCAAAATTCCTCCACGACGGCATCTCTCTCTTTAGGCAGATAGCCCTTGCATGCGTTACTCTATTTAATAAAAACTTAATCTGACCTATGTGCCTAATTACAAATATTTTAACATACATAATTTTATATTTACATTTAGCCATCAAGTTTCAAACTTTTCAAATCTTCTAGAAAATAAATTTTGGCAGATCTCTTTTAGCAATTTTCTTAAAATCTATATTTTTGTAGTGCAACAGCTTAGAATTTTATAAAACAAATTCATAATCAAAATCGCTGTTGTTAGTTATCGAAAAATAACCAAGATGTGATTTTTGCGTAAATGTCAGTAAACTATACAAATTGCTATTATCCATCACACTATGAATGTTTCTTTCATGCGAGAGTGTCCCTTTTTCGATTTCTATGGAACTGTCGTGTGTCGAAATACTATCAGAATCTTGTCAAGCGAGCTTCTGAATGTAAACAAATAACACCCCGTCTGGTGACCCAAGCTTCAAAGCAGTGCTTCACTTCTAGCCTGCTTCTAGCGCGGAATGGCCCCTCCTCCCTTTCCTACCTCCATGGTTTCTTGCATGGAGCCTACCTCCATGGTTTCTTCGTTAAGGTTAAAAACAGAGGGTTGTTTAAGAGCGGAAAGCTTTCGCGATGGAAGCCAGGGGGGAAGGCGGCTTGTCCAGCGTCGGTCATTGTCAGGTCTTTAGTAATTACTCTCCTGGCACCGCATGTAGTTATAGCCTTAAGCTGCGGTTTAGTGAAACATTTATGGACGCACAACAGAAAACGAATTCATCCTAAGCTTTGGTATAAGAAACAGTTGTAGATGCAATTTGAAGTTATGGTTTGCGATAAGAATAGTACTAAATTTTTTAGCTAATTAATTTTCGCATAATTTTTTTTCTCATTTGATTTTAATTAAAAGTAACGTATCTGCACAGGAAACAATTTTTTAATTTTGCACTTAAGTTTGAAAACAAGAATACCACAGTTATTAAAATTAAGAGGTTTATTTCAAAATTATTAGTCCCTGAGGGACTATTGTTTTCATTTTGCGATTTTGCGTCGTATCACTCTGAATGTCCGTTTCACTTTTCAAACTGTTGCCACCAAATATTGTGATAAAACAACGGTACCTAGAGCCATCGAGTTTCGAATGACGTAATCCTCCTGCGAATATGGGCAACTGGAAGCCCAAATTTGGAATTTGTTTTATTATCGATTTTATATTTTGTAACGAATTTGATACTGCTCTTGAAATGAATTTTATGGTTTGCGAAGAATATGATATTTAATAAATAAAGGAAACACACAAAATGTTAAAAAAAAAAGGCCCCTTTGGACGTAATTTAAAATCTGAAACCTTTCAGATTTTTTATTTTACTAAAATTTTAAAATCTAATTAAAATGGATCCTATAACCACGCGATATATGGAAACTTTTCTTATTAGAAATAATTACGAATTATTAATTGCATTAATATAATATTGTGTGCGATTCTGTTGAAGTTATCAAAAGTAAAGGAATTTTAATAACGAATATAGTGTTTTAATAAACAAACCCGAAAACTTTCGCGATTACACTTTTTACAACGGCCCATTAGCGGCTGAGCGGTAAAGTCACTGAACACTGGTAGTTCCGTTCAGGGTTTTAAATTGAATATATGTTCCTTGGAGATGGTATATGGAAACTTTTCTTATTATAAATAATTATGAATTATTAATTGCATTAATATATATATTGATACAATTTTGTGTGTGATTATATTGAAGTTTATAAAAAATATAGGAATTTTAATAACGAATCTACTGTTTGAATAATAAATGCGAAAATTTTCGCGATTACACTTTATACAACGGCACATTAGCGGCTGAGCGGTAAAGTCACAGAACTCCGGTAGTTCGGTCAAACTTTCGATTCCCGGCTAACGGTCTGGCTGTATGGGTGTTTTTGTTATTTTCTGTCTGTGTAACGCGTATGCAGTATCTTCTGCGTGCATACGTGAATAAAGAGGGCGCAAAACTGCTGAACACTGGTAGTTCGGTCCAACTTTCGAATCCCGGCGAGCGGGCTGGCTGCATGAGTGTTTTCGTGATTTTCCACGTGTGCATAATATGTGCAGTATCTTCTGGATGCATACCTGAATATAGCGGGCGCAAAACCGCTGAACACTGGTAGTTGGGTCCAACTTTCGATCCCGGCGAACGGGCTGACTCCATGGGTGTTTTCTTCATTTTACGCACGATTATTTTTTTATCGTTTATGCACTATCTTCTGCATGCATACGTGAATAAAGCGGGCACAGCACGCGCAAAACCGCTGAAAAATGATAGTTCGGTCCAACTTTCGAATCCCGGACGGCTGGCTGGCTGGAGGGGTGTATTCTTGATTTTACGCATGTGTAACGTGTATGCAGTATCTTATGCCTGCATACTAAAATAAAGCGGGATCAGTTCAGGTAAAATCGATGTAAACCGGTAGTTCGATCCAACTTTCAAATCCCGGTGAACGGCCTGGCTGCATGGATGTTTTGGTGATTTTCCGCATGTGTATAGTGCATGCAGTATTTTCTGGATTTATAGGTGAATAAAGCGGGCGCAGCCCGCTGAACACTGGTAGTTAGGTCTAACTTTCGTATACCCTCGAATGGGCTGGCTGCTTGGGTGGTTTCGTAATTTTAGGCATATGTATCGCGTATGCAGTATATTCTGGTCGCATACGTGAATAAAGCGGGCGCAGCCCACCCAAATCCTCTGAACACTGGTAGATCGGTCCAACTTTCGAATCTCGGTGAGCGGCGGGATGATTGCATGGGTGTTTTCGTGATTTTGCGCATGTGTATCGTGTATGCAGCGTCTTCAGGATGCATATGTGAATAAAGCGGGCGCAGCGCGCGCAAAACCGCAGAACACTGGTAGTTCGATCCCGGCGATCTACTCTTGGAATAATAAACCAGAAAATATTCGTGATTATATTTCGTACAATGGCCCATTAGCGGCTGAGTCGCTGAACACTGGTAGTTCGGTCCAACTTTCGAATCCAGGCCCATGGACTGCCTGCATGGGTGTTTTCGTGCTTTTCCACACGTGTATCGCGTATGCAGGATATTGGGGACGCATACGTTAATAAAGCGGGCGCAGCCAGAGCAAAAGCACTGAACACTGGTAGTTCGGACCAACTTTCGAATCCCGGCGAGCGGGCTGGCAGCATGGGTGTTTTCGTGATTTTACGCAAGTGTATCGTGTATGGAGTATCTTCTGGATGAATATGTGAATATAGCGGGCGCAGCCCACGCAAAATGCTGAAAACTGGTAGTTCGGTCCAACTTTCGAATAACTACTACATGTGTGTTTTCGAGATTTTCTGCATTTCTAACGTTTATGAAGTATCCTGTGGATGCATACGTGAATAAGCCGGCGCAGAACACTGGTAGTTCGATCCAAATTTCGAAAACCGTCAAATAGGCTGGCTGTATGGGTGTTTTCGTGATTTTACACATGTGTATCGAGTACGCAGTATCTTCTCCGTGCATATGTGAATAAAGCGGGCGCATCTCAAATCCGCTGAACACTGGTAGTTCGGTCCAACTTTCTAATTCTGTCGAACGGGCTGGCTCCATGGGTGTTTTCTTGCTTTTACGCATGTGTATCGTTTATGCAGTATCTTCTCCATGCATATATGAAGAAAGCGGGCGCAGCCCGCGCAAAACCGCTGAATACTGGTAGTTCGGTCCAACTTTCGAATACCGGCGAAATTACAATGGGAACTCATGAACATTTAACAATGAAAAGCGGGCTTGCCCGCTAGTAGAAATTAACACTTGTACCGAGCATTATCTCTTTAAGATGACCACTTCCACCAAAGACCAAAATAATTAGAAACGTGGATGATCGTATTAGAGAGGATTTAATGCATTTTACAATGCACCAATGCGTAACCTACTCAAAGCCGGACCATCTAATAGCCCATAAACGATTGGCGACCATCTCCTTAAGACGATCACTTCCAAAAGTGACAGGCATTTCTATAGGTATAAACAAACACTTGCACTGAATATCATCTTTCTAGGGTGGTGATCTTCACAGACTACCAAAAATCAACAAGAAACATGGATGGATTAGGATAATTCAATTATGGCAAAGCGCAAGAGGGCTATCTAGCTAAAGGGAGGGATGCCTTCGTGGAGAACTTTCTAAGGGAAACTGGATCGTATACATATTACACATGGGGAAACCACGAAAGTGCCCATGCAGCCAGCCCGTTCGCGGGATTGGAATCTCGGACCGAACTACCAGTGTTCAGCGTCTTTACCGCTCGGCCGCTGATAGGCTGAAATCTGATGGATGGCTGATGGATATCTTAGAAAGGATTTTTACTTATAGTAGTTATATTAATTACAATTACGTGTAGAGCTTATGGAAACTTAAAAGCGGCCGAGCGGTTAAGTTGCTGAATACCCTGGTTGTTATATCTGGGTTCGATTCCTAGCAAAGCAGCTTTTCGTGGTTTTTCCCCTATATAACGTAGTTACGAGCTAGTTTTCCTTAGGAAGCCCTCCACGAAGGCAACCATTCTCTTAGGCAGGTACCTTTCGTGCGCTTTGTTATAGTCAAGTAAACCAAACCAAATTAAAGAAGCTTATTCATTCTACTCTCCAAATTGAGCTCCAAATAAGTCATACGTGGGAGCTTTTCGTATTCATAACGTAAAATGTATCAAAACGGAAAATTAAATAAATTTAATTATTTAATTTGGTTATCTAGAATTCCAGTTTTTAATTTATCTCTTGTTTCCAAAAATCTGAGCATGAATAATTGTGTAATAAAGTATAGACAGATAACTTTGAAATTCAGAGAATAACTTAAATGACCTTTGACCACTAGCAGCCGAGAGGTAAAAATCGTTGAATATTGGTAGTTCGACTGGCGCTCAAACCATGGCGGATGTGCTGCTTACCAGGAAATTTTCGTGTTTTTCTCCATCTGTAACATAAATACGAGTCAGTTTCTATCAGACGTATGAAATAATTTTTGTCAACTACTCGCTATAAACAGTCCTCCATGAAGGCATCCATATTCACTTCGGCAGATAATCTTATGGTACTTTGCCATAACCTAAATAATTTGATTTGATGATTATGCTAATTTTTTCTCATACTGAAGCCTGTGATGCTTTAATTAATGTTTTATTTATCATAAACTGTGTTAACTGCTTTAAATTAACCAAATCAGGATTTTTTTTCTATTAGATTTCCTTTTTGAAATTTTTGACATCATTTTAGAAGCCTAAATATGTCAGATCGTTTTAGTAAGACGTATTATTTGTAACTGTTTTACATGTAAGTACAGAGAATCTCATGACGGCGAACTCTAAAAGTGTTTCCTACAACATAAATAAACAGGGTGTTATACATTTGCCTCTCTAATGCAACCATCTATATAAGTGGCCTAAAAATCGCTTGAAGCCGCCGTTAGTGGTCGCATTAGAAAAGTCTAATTATATTTGCATTTTTGTGGTATTTAATAATTTCAGTTACATGTTTGCCTTATAAATTATAAGATTTATTGATTTTTCAAGGTCGTGTAACAACTTTCAATATAAATTAGAATAGTAATAATCTTTTACATTCCATTCGGATTATTGTATTCGTATGAAAGCCTTGAATCAATTGTTGATCATTATTTTGTACGTATGCTATTGCGAAAATTTAAAAATTCTTAATTATGATATTTTCCAATATTCGGGCTCTAAATACCCAAGTTATTTAATTTTATGCCAAGATTTAAACTTTGTGCATTTACAATAAGAAGATCTTAATTCTGGAACGTTTTAACATCTGAGGCTGGTTAAAACTGGTTGAAATGTGTTGCAGTCGCAGTTCGTATGCAAAACCATTCTCGCACTGATTTGTTTTATGCTCAATTTATAGCAATTTCCCTAAGTAACCAAATTTTAGATTTATATCATTTTTTTAAAATTGTGAAAATAAACAAAAAGAAAGGAGAAAATTTTTCTTTCTTACATTATAATTATTTCCAGTTCATCTTTTATGATAATTAGTGTATTTTTCAATTTTCCTCAACTGTCAAATCTTGCTGTATTTCTAAATATCTTTAGATTATTTACAGTCCCTGCAATTTTAGAGTTTTTATGTTAAACTCTAAAATAGTTATTAGAAGAATTATTAGAAGCATTTGATGTAATTAATGATCTACGTCGCCCATAGATTCGCAAATTTAGAATTTTCAAGCACTTGAGCAGAAAATTCGTCTTTTCTAGCAAATTGCAAATTTTAAAATTAAAAAAAAATTCAACTGCATCAATCCAATTTTCAGACTCAATTCAAGGCACTGAAGTTATTTAACATTTAAGAACTCTCGGTGATTTAGAATTCCCCGGAATTTGTACTCAAGAAATGATTTCAAAAATGCTCTTCTACATCTATTAATAATTGTTCTATCCCTTGAATAGCTAGTACCTACTGCATTTTCTCCTCATTTCTTCTTTGGTTGTTATTTTAATCATGGCAAAGCACGGGAACTGTCTGTCTAAGAGAAGGCATGCCTTCGTGGAGGAGTTAACGAAGTATGAGAAAGGGAAACTTGATTGTATTTACCTTACACATGAAGAAATTTGTTTTTTGTTTTTTTGTTTTTTTTTACAATAGCAGCTCCCAGGATATACAACAATTTTTTTTCATCTGTACTGCATCTAAACAGGAGCTTTTATTCAATTCTGGTTCCTTCCAGAGATCTGGAAGGAAAACTAGTTTAATGAAATGTTACACAATGAAATGGCAAGTAACATATACAACTATACTTCTCTTAACATTCTTATTTCATTCATGACTATTTTAATTATCTCTCCCCGTGCTCACTGACATGTGTTGTAACAGAACACCAAACACGAATGTGTTTCTGTCTACGTGTTCCACACTTCCTCCTACAATCAAAACACTAACGTGTTAAAATTCAACATAACAAGACCTCTTAACACACCCTAATTTCAACTCTAAACCCTGAGGTACTATTCTGAAAGTGTCTAACTCTAAAGTGTAGCGTCAGAGAGCCTAACTACATCATTCAACCTTTAACACATATTCTCCATGATTTAGTCTTTTTGCAGTCACACGACTAAAAAAATTTTAACATTGACTTTTACCATATCACGGTATTTCAACAGTTCACATTGTATATAAGAACATATCAACATGCCGTTAATTTTACACATTTGAAAACATACATTAGTAGTACATTGTTAACTTCTATTCTTTTCAAAGCAAGTGCCAATTCTTTCTACATTGAAATATTACATTTCAAAAAGTCTTTCAGACTAAAACTTCTTTCGGTACTTTTCCGTTTCGCCGGCGCAAATCTCGCCAAGCAGACTTTGTTGGCGACAACATACAGTATACACATAAAAAATGTTAATTCTAAGAATTTTTTTTTTATTTTGAAGGCATAAACATTTTAATATGGTTTAAAATTTTGTAAAAAGCCAATAAATAAAGACAATAAATTTGTAAAAAGACATTAATTTAAGAATTTACTATGCTTTCATGGTTCAAAATCCTGATTCGCCGGTTCGTATCACGTGACCCCAAGTGATCTCATCTCACGTAAACTACGCTACTAAAATCTAATTCGCTCAGTAATTATCTACATTAATTTCAAGTTAAATCTTAATTTGGAATACAAGTTTAAATGCAAGAATTATTTCAATTCGTACGAATAGCTTACTCAGAAATTATTTAAAACCGCAGTGCTTTACTTCGCTAGTGCATTCTCATTAGAATTGATGATTTTAACACTTGATTTCGCCTTCGGATGAGCGGTGTAATTGCGTTCTAATTGACTTAGAACTAATTGACTTATTACCGTGAATTGTCTTAGGGGATAAAATTTAAATATCGTGTAAAAATTCTATATGCCAGTATTGAAAGAAACAATCTGATAAGAAATGGCTTCAACTTGTTTTGAAACTGAGGCGTAAAAGGTTACCAGCGAAGATATTTCGTCTGGCATCAGTTAAACCATTATTGGCGACTTTATCGGCTGCGCCGGCAAAACGGAAAAGTACCCTTCTTTCTTGCTAGAATGTTTTAAATAAAATTTATACAATAACTTTTTTCAATATTTAAGTCTTTACACAACGCTATTATACATCAACTTTAGTTTTACGCGCGAGTAATTGAAAAACATAATACGAAAATCGGTAACAATTCATTTCTCGCCCTTTTGGCGATAAAGGTAGACCTCGCATGAGGTAAAACTTCTTGAAATCTGCCACTTGCAGTAAGAATGAAAGATTAACTTAAGTTTGCAAAGTAACATAAAATAAAATTTTACTTATCTTTGTGATATTCAGACATCCTTTTCTGGGCCCAGTCTTTAAAGGTATTGCAGATAGTTGTGTGATTTATCCTCCTTCTTGTACGGGCTCGCCCTTCAGTGCCTTCCTCTGGAAGCTTCCTTTTTTCACCAGTTCGGTCACCCTTGAATACCTTCTTTTTCTCCTCTGCTTGTGGTCTTGGCCGTTTGATGGCAGCTGGTCTTGGCGGAACCGGGAAACTTCTTTCGTGTTCTTGCTTGGACCTCGTTGCTGGCCGTTCAAATTTTCCTTGTACTTTTCCCTTCCGCAGTTCGGCGACTTTTGCTGCGGAGAGTCCTGTCAGATGAGTAGATCTTCCGTTTTAGAGCCGGGTTATAGTTGCCGTCATTTCTCCTGGTTCTCTTCACATACGTCGTCCTTCTCCCTTCTTCATTCTGGGGGTGTTCGTGAACTCTCTTTTCTGGACGGTGGAACGGCTTCTTTTTCTTGCTACCTTCAATTTTTCCGCGGGGCAATTTTCTTTTCACTTGCTCCTGCCTCTTATTGGCTTGCCCTTGCACTTGTCGTTTTTCCACCTCTGGAGCTTGTGCTTGCGGTGTCTGCCGTGCCGGATCCTGCAAAAGATCTGAAAATATTTGCATTTTATTACGATCGAAGTAGGGCTTGATTTGATCAATGTTTGCGGAACAGGTTTCACCATTTCTGGCTTTTAACACTACTACAGCGTGAGTTATTTTTTCTATAACATATGGTCCTTCAAATCGTGGAAAAAATTTGGCAGTTTTATCTTCTGGTGCTGAAGAAAGTGAATGCTTAATTTTTAAAACTTCATCCCCTACTTTATAAGTTACTCCCCGTCGTTTCAAATCATAATAGAGCTTCTGTTTTCTTTGTGCTACTTCAGTATTCTTCTTTGCTTCCTTAATTAGTTTTTCTATATCACCCATTTTAAATTCTGGGGCTCTTTGTTGCACATAAAATAATTTATCTAACGGTGTTATAATCTTTCTGCCTAGAAATAACTCAGCAGGAGTTTTGCCCGTTGTATCATGTTTTGCGGTCCTAAGGGCGAAAGCAAATTCATTGACATAGTTATCCCAGCTTTTATGAAAATTTTTAACATAACTGCGGATAATTTTCACTATATTTCTATTGACCCGTTCCGCTATATTTGATTGCGGCCGATACGGGACCATTTTTAAATGACGTATGCCCAGTTTTTGGCACATGTCTTCAAATATATTACTTACAAATTGAGGACCATTATCCGATATAACTTTTAGGGGCGTCCCGTATTTTAAAATATATTTATTTAAAATAGAATCAGTAACTAATTTCGCGGAGGCTCGTTTTAAGGGAACAATTTCGGTCCATTTACTAAAATGATCAACCATAATAAGGAGATAGCGACTTTTATTTAACTGACTTTTTGGGAAAGGGCCCAATATATCGATGCCAATTATTTCATTTGGAAATTCGGATTTAATACTATTTAGAAACCCGGCCGGGCGGAAATTAATATAATTAACTGCTTGACATGTTGGGCAGGACTGGACATACGCCCTTGTTAACTTTTCCAGTTCAGGAAAGTAGACTGCCTCGCGTACGCGTTGGATAGTTTTTCGAATACCAGCATGAGAAGCTAAAGGGCTGTCATGGAGCTCCTGCAGGATATTTAATCTAAGACTAGCTGGGATAACAGGTCGAAATTCGTAGTTTTTGTATAAAATAATAGACCATCTATTAGTTCGTAATGGGCCGCCCTATTTCTTATCGCCACAATATCTTGGTGGCTAAAATTTTCAGGATCCTTCAAATACTCATAAATGCTTCCAAACTCAGGATCCTTACCCAGTTCGGTTATTACAGTTTCTCGGGAATTTATTGTACATGCTGTAAGCATTGCCACCTTTACGGTATTACCTTGTTCGTCTATTTTAATTCTTGATAGGGCATCTGCTACGATATTTTCCTTTCCAGGGGTATGCTTGATTACCAGATTATATTCTTGCAGCTTGAGTGCCCATCTTATTAACCTTGGGGATACATTTTTCCCTGTGTACAATCTAGTTACCGCCGCATGATCAGAGTACACTGTTATCGGCGCCTTTCCAAAATAGACTCGGAACTTTTGCACTGCTAACAGAACTGCCTCTCTCTCGGTCGCGGAATAGTTTCTTTGTGTTTGATTTAAAGTTCGGCTAAAAAATGCCACGGGCTGCTGATTTTGCGAAAGTACCGCTCCTACTGCATAATCCGAAGCATCCGCTGAAATTTCTAAATTCTCATCCTTTTCAGGAAATTTCAACACAGGGGCTTGCGTTAATGCTTGTTTTAATTTTTCGAAAGCACTATTGGCTTCGGCCGTCCACGAGAATCTTGCCTTTTTCCTTTTTAATTTTAACAATGGCTCAGCGATAGCCGCAAAATCTTTTATAAAGGACCTATAATATGAACAAAGTCCTAGAAAAGAAGAGAGCTTCTTTGCCGTGTTTGGAGTCGGATACTTTTGTACAGCGATTATTTTTGATTCATCTGCCTCGATCCCTTTTTGAGATATTTTGTAACCTAAATATTTTAATTCAGGGGCTGCAAATTTGCACTTTTCGACATTAACTTTTAGACCGGCCTCATTTAATAAAGAAAACACCTGTCTTAAATCCTGTACATGTTGGTCGAGATTATCACTAGTAATAATGATATCGTCTAAATAGATAAATGTGGACTTTCCAAGAACAGGTCTTAACACAATGTCCATGCATCGCTGAAATGTTGCCGGGGCCCCTGAAAGGCCAAACGGCATACGCAAAAATGCATAAGTGCCAGACTTGGTTATAAAAGCAGTCTTAGGCACGTCCTCAGGCCTAACCCCTATTTGAAAATAACCAGTCGTTAAGTCTAAAGTCGTCATAAATTTGGTTGATTTTATGTTCCTTAAAATTTCTTCTATGATCGGTAACGGATATACCGGATATTTAGTTATGGAGTTTAATTTACGGTAATCAATAGCGAATCTCCATCTTTTTGGATGCGTCAAAGGATAGTCATTATTTTTCTTACATAAAACCACCGGGCTAGCATAACTACTTGAGATGGGCGTTATGATCTTTTTACGTAGCATATCGGTAATATGCCATTCTATAATTTTTTCCTTATTCTTATCATACCGGTATGGTTTTTGACGAACTGGCATTGCATCTCCGGTGTCAATACTATGGTTAGTAACCTGAGTAAATCCTGGAATATCACTAAATAACGAAGCAAATTCACTTACCACTTGTCGGATTCTTCCTTGCTCGTCATTAGAGAGGTGGTCAAGTTTTAACATCGGCGGTTCAGCGTTTTCTGTACGAACTGGTTTCATTGTCAGCTTAAGGGACGCTTCATTAAAATCCAGCGTAGCTTGTGCTTCTGAAAGAAAATCTATTTCTAAAATTATATGTGCTTGCAGATTCTTTTGTACTTTTTGTACGCATCCGCCAAAGTGAAAGTTCGCATACCTATTAACCAATCAGCTTACTCTAAAAAAGAAAAGACGTCATCACCTATTAGCCTATCCGCGATAAGACCAAATAAAGAGTTCCAACATGAGGTACAATTGATTACTACCCCGAAGAGCAGTTCTCTAAAAGTTTCTTGAGTTGATAGCACGCTTATTTTTCTTTAGACTTTTTTTTTGTTTGAACCTTACGCCGTGCAGTATGGATAATGGTCTTAATATCAAACTTTGTGAAGGTGTTTTACAATCACCCGATGAGGTATTAAAACAGTTAGAAAAAGATATTGTTTATTTACCTAAAGAGAATTCTCAAATACGTGCTAAAGGAAAATCTTTTCCGATTCCCCGAGAAATTGCTGCTTTTGGAGATCAAGGACTTACATACACGTTTTCAGGTATGAGTATTTCATGTCAGCCATGGACCCCTCTACTGTTTGAAATCAAGTCTTTAGTCGAACATTTGAGTGGTGCGAATTTTAATTTTGTACTTATCAACCGATACAAAGATGGTAATTCTTGCATTGGACAACATAAGGACAATGAACCATCTTTGGATAGTAATCATCCTGTATGTTCCCTGAGTTTGGGTGAAACGCGGACTATAGTATTCAAAAGGCAACAATTTCAGGATTATAGACTAGAACTGGTGAATAATTCTTTACTAATTTTAAGCTCCCCAACAAATGAACTTTGGACTCATGGAATACCTCGTCAAAAAGAACGAAATGGTGTTCGAGTCAGCCTGACTTTCCGAAAGCTGCTATTACCTGGTAAAAGAAAGTTTGATGAGGATCACAGTCAACCTAAAAAAGTCATGAAAGATCAGAAGGTAAGCATAATGTTAATATAAGTTTTAAGGCACACAAAATTTAATTATTTGTCGCTATATCAGTTCCTTACTTGGTTTTTTAATTATTTTATAGGAAATGACATCTGACAAGCTATTGCCAGTGGATACACACCTGAATTCTGAAGGACCTCAGTTAACAGTGAATTCCCTTCCTCCAAATATGTTTCATCTAGGAGATCAAAATTTTGTCATCGTTTCGTGCTTCTTGGGTCATACTCGTGTTCATATTCGTCGTTATGGTACGAATGATCAAGGTTTTTTGTATCCGACGAAAGATGGAGTTTCGCTATGCCCATTAGTATGGAAAGAATTATGTACTCATTTAAACACTTTTGCTACCTTTGAATCGACTGATGATATATTTTTTGTTAAAAACGATCTGTGTGTTTCAAAACAAAATGTGAATGGTGAAATAATCATATCCCTACAGAGACTATTTCAGAAAAAAGGATTACAGTTTTCAGTTTGTTCCAGAACGTGTTTTAATGAAGAAAGATCAGCTACAGAAACTTGATACAGAAAGTGATGCGATAAGCGTTCTGGTGAGAGAAAGTCTTATATCCCAAACTATGGATTATTTTACGAAAAGACAAATTCATGAATATTCATATACCGAAAGTGGTTTTTCAGGTGATCCGGACAGACCGCACGGATTTCAAGAACTTGAGGATTCTTTATGTGAATGTATAAGTAAGTCTATTTGTAACGCTATTTCTGAACTTTTTAAATGTTTTGCTTGTCAAATAGGATATGAATCAGTGTTTATGCATACTTGCTTAAATTTGAAGTCTGTAGAAAATTTTAAAAAGTACTTTGATCAAGCATTTTACACCATTAATTGGAAAGCATTGGCTAAGGACTTCGTCGAAGAAAATATTAATAACACTAATTTTGTTAAACTCATTTTTGATTATGATTTTTTCCAGTGTATTAACTTTAGTGATTTGTACAAAAAGATTGAAAATGTTTATGTTAAAGACGGAAAAACTTTGTTTGAATCTTTAGAAAGCACTGATGATGAATAAAAGTTGTTTTTGTTTTTTAAAATGTATCATTCATTACTTAGCCTTTGAGAAGTTACGTTTACTCTATTTTTCTTTTCAGTCTGGTTTAAATTCATTATAAATAGTTTTTTTATCTTCACATGCTTTAATTTATGATTGGTTTAATGTGTTAGATAGAGATGTTTTATGAATTCGAAGTAGATGTTCTAAATTTTAAATTTAACACAGAATTATAATTTTGAAATATATATATATATGAATGTTAATGTGCGGTTAGATCATAACAGCTGCTGTAATGGAAGCGATTCTATCTCAGACTTATCGAGATCCTCAAGTCCCTGCCAGTTTTGGTGGTATTACTGCTTTACATCATGCTTTAAAAGGTCGCGTGAAAACGAAAGACATCCAGAAATGGCTGCAAAGCAAGGATTCTTATACATTACACAAACCCGTGAGACACAAATTCCCCAGGAACAGAGTGATCGTAGGAAGCTTAAACGAGCAATTTCAGTCTGATTTAGTAGATATGCAATCATTAGCCTCTTTTAACGATGGGTATAAATATTTACTAATTTGTATAGATATCCTTTCCAAATTTGCGTGGGCAATTCCCCTTAAAGACAAAAAATCTACTTCAATCATATCCGCTTTCGAAAAAATATTTTCGGAACGCATACCGAGATCTTTACAAACAGATGCTGGGAAAGAATTTGCCAATAAATATGTTCAAGACTTTTTAAAACGGAAAAATGTACGCTTTTTCACGACACATAATGCAACAAAAGCCTCTGTCGTTGAGCGGTTTAATCGTACTCTTAAAACTAAGATGTGGAAATACTTCACTGAAATGAATACGCGTAAGTATATTGATGTTATAAGCAAATTAATCCATAGTTATAATAATACTTGGCATCGCAGTATTAAGACAGAACCCGCATCGGTTACATTACAGAATCAAGAGAAAATCTGAAAAACGCTATACGGTCAACAAACGACACGGAAACAAGTCAGATCAGATTTAGAAGTGGGGGACACGGTTCGCATCAGCCGAGAAAAAATGCTCTTCGAAAAAGGATACGAACAAAACTGGACAAGAGAAATTTTTACAATTCATAAAATTATTCGCCGGATTCCTGTTGTCTATAAGCTAAAAGATTTAGCAGGAGAAGTTATACAAGGGACTTTTTATAAGCAAGAACTTCAAAAGGTTTCTGACTCTGGTTATTATCCAGTAGAAAAAATTTTGAAAAAAAGGAAATCTCGCGGTAAAGTTGAATATTTTGTGAAATTTCAAGGGTACCCTGAAAGTTTCAATGCTTGGGTTGAAGACGTTAGAATGATATAAAAAGCCCATGCATTCTTCCTACCTTTCATTTGAACGAAAAATGTCTTTCTTTGTTACACTGATAAGCGATAGCTCTACACACTTTTTCCCGGAAAATAAAATATCGCAATTTACCACTCAGCTTCCTTCTCCGGTCGATTTAAATGGTGAGTGGGAATTATCCCTTGTGGACTTTATTTACCCGCATTCCTGGTATAACGTTCGAAAAGACAACAATTTATTTGGATTTGATTTGGGCGATGGAATATGGGAAGGTAGAAGAGTTCCTCCAGGATGTTATGAAAAGGTACCAGATTTATTAAAAGCTTTGAAAATACCATCGCATGAAAATAAAATTGAATTTAATTATCATCCTGTCACGAAAAAAGTGACAATTAAGACAGACGAACATTCTAAAGTTATTCTTCATGAAGGATTAGCTGAGCTTTTAGGATTCGAACCCGGTATTTACAGAGAAATTGTACAAAGTCCTTTCGTAGCCGATCCAAAAGTCTCTTTTCCTGTTATGTATGTGTATTGTGATCTATTAGAGCCTCAAATCGTAGGAGATGTGCAAGCTCCATTATTAAAAATTGTCACCGTAGAAGGAAATGATGGTGATATCATAAACGTTCATTATCCCAGACCCTTTTACTTACCAGTCATCAGACAACACTTTCAGACTATACATATTGATATAAGACTTCATTCTGGAGATTTAGTACCGTTTGAGAGAGGAAAAGTTTATCTTGTATTGCATTTTCGTCTGAGACAAATTCTATAAAAGAAGCACCCATTTTAAAAGTGATTTCATTTTGATTTTATACTCAAAAGTAGAAGCATCAAAATGTTGAAGCCTTACACGTGTTGCATGAAAAAATTTGAAGATTATTATGAAGAACAAGCCGGAAACGGACTACCTTATTATCGAGGAACTATTTTACAGAAAGGATATGGTATTGGAGGATTTTTTGCAAAACTATTTCGTAGCGCTATGCCTTTTTTGATTAGTGGAGCTAAAACTGTTGGCAAAGAAGCTTTACGGACTGGAACTATGGTTGCAAACGATGTGTTATCAGGCGAAAAGTTTAAAGCATCTCTGAAAACAAGATCTAAGGAAGTTGGAAAAAAATTAGCCAAAAAAGCAGCTCAGAAAACAGAGGAGATGATCGGTCGCGGAAGGTTTAAAAGGAAACGCAAAACCTCGAAATGCTTCATTTCATCTAAAGCCAGGAAAGCGCAACGACGCGACATTTTTGACTCGTAGTGGCTTTTCTGTTAAAAGATTCTTCAGAATGTACAAAATCCGAATTGGATTTATTTTCATTACCTCCAACGCAAACTGTTATTGAAAGAGGTCAGTGGGTTGAATTTCATCCCCTGGCCAATGTATCAGAAGGAAGTCCTGTAGAGTTCAATATTTCCGGAAGCGGAGATGAATACCTTGATTTATCACAGACTCAACTATATGTCAAAGTAAAAATTTTAAAAAGTGATGGCAAGCCTCTCACGGCTGAAAGTAAATTGGGACCTGTCAATCTATTTTTACATTCTATGTTTTCTCAAGTAGATATCAGTTTAAATGAAAGACTCGTTTCCTCAAGTAATAATACTTACCCTTACAGGGCCATTATTGAAAAATTACTTAATCATGGTTTGGATACAAAAACTTCTCAGCTTTCATCAGAAATGTTTTTTAAAGATACAGCAGGTCGAATGAATGTTTTTGATCTTAAAGATTCTCACCCTAATGAAGGATTCATCCAAAGAGCTGAAATGTTTAAGCTGAGTGCCTCGGTGTCGATATGATTGGCCGGTTACATTTGGATATGTTTCATCAAGAAAGGCTCTTATTGAATATGGTGGATATGAAAATTAAACTCATACGCAGTAAGCCTGAATTCTGTTTACTGGGTGCTGGTGAATTTAAAGTTCTACTTGAAAATGCCTCTTTATTTGTAAGAAAAGTGAGAGTCAGTCCTGGTGTTGTTCTAGGGCATGCAAAAGCCTTAGAAAACTCAACAGCCAAATATGCAATTAATAGAGTGCTCTGCAAAGCGTATTACATTCCCACAGGAAACATGAGTTTTGTTCAAGACAATATTTTCATAGGACAAATGCCTAATCGTATTGTGGTGGCATGTATTGATAATGATGCATTTAACGGAAACTATAAAAAGTCTCCTTTCGAGTTTAAACATTATAATATTAACTTTATTGGAGTTTATATAGACGGTCAACCTGTGCCTCATATTCCACTACAACCGAATTTTGATAAAAATCAATTTATACGAGCTTATCACAATTTATTTATAAATGCGGAAGACAAGGGTCTTTATCTTTCGCGATCAGAATTTTCAGAGGGATATTCTTTATTTCGCTTTGATTTGTCACACGACTTGTGTGATGGTTCCTATTTAAATCTCGTTCGGCATAGCAACTTAAGATTAGAAATAAAATTTGGCACTCCCTTACAGCAAACTGTTTCTTTAATAGTGTATGCTGAATTTGAAAATTTAATAGAAATTAATAAAGCTCGAAATATTCTTTATGACTTTGGAAACTGATGAATTCATCAGAGATTCATCACATCTTATCTAGAGATCCTGTTTCTCTGAGATGTTATGCGGGTGTTTTTCCTTGTGACAAAATACCTGTAATTCAAAATTTCCCTTGCGCTTTGGTGCTAAACACTGACTAGCATGATAAAGAAGGCACTCACTGGCTTGCTGTCTATGTTATAAACAAGCAAACTCTTGAATTTTTTGATTCTTATGGACTTCCCCCTGAAGCATACGGAGAAGATATAACCAAATTTGTCAAGAAATATCATAATGTTCATTGGAACAAGACTTCTTTTCAAAGTCTGACTTCTAATGTATGTGGACAATATTGTATTTATTTCATTATAAAACGATGTCAAGACTTCTGTATGAAAGTAATTGTATCGCAGTTAGCCGGAAGGAAAAGTGATTTTCGAATATTTCAGTTTGTCAAAAAACGATATGGTGTGAACATGCTTTTTAGAAAATAAACCATTTTTGTTCCTTTTTTTTTAAAGAATTATGTGTATGTGCTTTCTCTCCTTTATTTCTATATATATATATATATATATATATATTTCACATTTTCTTTTTATTCTGTCATTACGGAGCTGCCATTTCCCTTTTCGTTTATTCGAGCTTCGATAAAAGAAAAGGGAAGCCCACTCTTTTAGTACGTAAAATATTATTTATGTAGAAAGGCTTCTATAAAAGTGTTGAGGTAATTCACAAAGAATCATGAGAGCGAACACTGTGACAACTTAAAGCAGCAGATTTTGTGTAAAGTATAAATATCAAAACATTTATTTACAGTTATCATTCAAAAGATGGAACTGCCTAAGTTAGTCCATCCTTTTACTTGTCTCATCAGCGGTCCTACGGGTTCCGGAAAAACTATTTTTGTTAAGAAATTGATAGACCACCAAATGTTTGATCCTATGCCGTTAAATATAGTTTATTGCTATGGAAGTTATCAGCCGCTTTTCAATTCAATAAAAAAATGTAAAATTTGAAGAAGGACTGCCCTCTAATCTCCAATCATTACAAAATGCTTTAATTATTATAGACGATTTAATGTCTGAGCTAGCAAGCGATATCCGTTTAAGCAAGCTTTTTACAAAAGGAAGTCACCACCGAAAACTCTCAGTTATCTTTATAACGCAAAACCTTTTTCATCAAGGCAAAGAGATGCGAAATATCCACTTAAATTCGCATTACATTGTCATACGATATATAAAAATCCTAGAGATAAAAGTCAAATCATGCATTTAGCTAGACAAATGTTTCCAGGGAAACTGAAGGCCTTTCAAGAAATCTTTCAGGATGCTACTTTTTCTCCTTTCAGTTATTTGCTAATAGATTTACGACCTGAAACAAACGAAAGTTTGCGTCTGCGCAGTGGTATATTTCCAGGAGATAAGCCTCGCTAAGTCCCTTAATGTCACTTGACGTCGAGCTGTTAACATGTCTTCTAGAATCGTTATTGACTTCGAAGGCTTTCAACTGAAGCCTCATTGTTACATTGTGAAAGAATTGGCATTTTTCTCCGTACATGAAGGACATCATGCCTGCTGGTCATTTCTACCCCCTCATTCATGGGAAAAATTGTCGCTCCCTCAACAAAAGTGTTTTTCATGGGTGATTAGAAATCGCCATAATTTGAGTTGGAATGATGGTATTCTACCTTATACCATGCTTCGTATTATTTTACAGTACTTATCATCAAGTTTATTCTGACATATATGTGAAAGGTTTGGAAAAGAAAAAATTTTTAGAAAATCTGTTATGTCGAGACATTATAAGTTTGGAAAGCTCCAAAATAGAAAATTTAGAAAAGAAACGTTCATTAATATGCTCGTATCATTCTTCTGGATTTAACTGCTGTGCCTTAACCAAAGCCGCCGGTTTTGCAACCTTTATAAAAGAAAGTATGCAGTAAGGAGAATTCATTTACGTTCAGAATGTCTCATCAGAAGGATGTAGATTATCTAAAGCTCTTAGGAAAAAGTCGAACAAAAGCAGCTGTTCTAAAAAAGTGTCCCAACTATCTCACCAAATCCGTTTGTGAATGTGTGTTAAATATTTTAAAAGGAAACATTCCCATCAATAAACGCACCAAAAATCGAATCTCTCCTTTTAAAAGAATCTTAAGAAAATTAGCTGATAAAAAATTACCTCTTTTTAAGAAAAGACGTCTCTTAGTTCAAAAGGGCGACGGCTTTTTATCGCTTCTCATTCCAGCAGCCGTAAGCGCCGTATCATCGTTAATCCATGGAACATAGTAAGAAATTTGCTTTGGTACCCCTGGATCGCATGCAGCATTTTGAGGATGAACATGTGAGTGATTTAGATTCTCAGATTCAACATATCTTAAAAAGGAAAATGGACGATGAGGAAAAGGCAAAGATGTACATACAGGTTTTACAAAAATATGTGACGTTTCCTAACGTTAATGCTGTTAAAGTTTCTGAAGTAGAACCTCTCGAAGAATCTTCTGAGAGACGTTTTGATATAGAAAAGGATATCATTAAGGCAGTTCCTGTCAAACAGGAAACAACTGCAGAGAAAATAATAAATTTTTTAAAACAACATCAGGTTTCTTGGACGCCGAACAAAGAACTGATACTGGATGGTAACGTGTTTCCTGGCTCAAATATTGTACAACTCATAAATTTTCTGTTAAGAAATATAGCTCGAAGGCCTGCTGCCTTCGAACAATTTAAAGAAATGCTAAATATAAACAACTTTCCTAAAGAATTTATAAAAAATAAGCATTTACTGATTACAAAAACTATGTATGCTAGACCTAAAATAACCAAAAAGAAACTATCCTCAAAAAGGTGGTTGAAATTGTGAACAAAAAAGAAAAGGTTTGTAACATTAATTGGTATTTGAAATATGAATAAAAGAAATAATATCTTATTATTTTTTGGTTATCTTTTTATTATTAACACAACACACTTAATTTGCGCTTCTTAATAGAGCTTAATTCCTTTTCCACGTCGAAAAATAGAATATTATACAAATCAGTAATTTTTCTTCAAGATAGTTTAAAAATTTTTTTATAATAATTTACATTGGTTATTCTTTCATGCTAGGACTAGCTGAGGACCATTCTTTTATTCTTTTATTTTTATGCACCTGTTTAAAGAAAGGGAGAACAAAGCAGTGTACTATATTCAGAAAAGCCTTCATGACGTCACAAAGGGCTACGTGCACAATTTCAACAGTTTCTATTTTCCCTGGGGCGGGGTAAGAGTTTCTTTCCCAATCTGCACCAAAGGTATGCTCCACCGCTAAATGATGTTATCGATCTTCAGGAACCCTCTCAGCTAGAAAATGTTCTCCACCGCAAAAGCAATGACGTCATTTAGAAAGCATAACATGTTCAGACAAACCCTCATGACGTCGCGATGAGTTTCTTACTGGCAGACTTTGCTCCATCGCTAAATTCATGACGTCATTTCTCAGAGCATCTGGCCGCTGAAAAATTTGCTCCACCGCAGAATAAATCATATCATTCTCTACCACTTGCTCCACCGCAAAAAATAATAACGTCAATCTCCGCCGCTAAAACTATGATTTCATTCTCCATCGCTAAAACAATGGCATCATTCTCTACCACTTGCTCCACCGCAAGATTCTCTACCACTTGCTCCACCGCAAAAGTAATAACGTCATTCTCCATTGACTGCTCCACCGCAAAACAATGACGTCATGCTCCATTGCTCCACCGCAACATTCTCTACCACTTGCTCTACCGCAAAAGTAATGACGTCATTCTCCATTGACTGCTCCACCGCAAAACAATGACGTCATGCTCCACCGCTAAAGAAATAACATCGTTCTCCGCCGCATGCTCCACCGCAAAATATAATAACGTCAATCTCCGCCGCTAAAACAATGATTTCATTCTCCATCACTAAAACAATGGCATCATTCTCTACCACTTGCTCCACCGCAAAAATAATAACATCAGTCTCCGCCGCTAAAGAAATAACGTCATTCTCCGCCACAAAATTAATGGCGTTATGCTCCACCGCTAGAGTAATGACGTCATGCTCCACCGCTAAAGTAATAACGTCGTTCTCCGCCGCATGCTCCACCGCAAAAGCAATGACGTCATGCTCCACCGCTAGAATAATGACGACCCTGAATTCTTTTATGTTAGAATACAATTATAATTCATATTCATATAATTTATATAAATAATATTAATAATAATTAAAATGTATTTGCTTCAATGACCTTTCAATAGCTATAATGACACATTTTATTTATTGAAATGTATAATTATAGCGCAACAGTATTGTTCCAAAGCAAAATTTCATTAAGTCGTATTGTTGCCATACACCAGAATTATAATTAACGAAAAACATACGATACCGATATGATGTCATTTCCGGTATAGAAGCTATCGTAAAACAACGAAATTCGGAAATAGGTATGGTTTATGACGTCATTTCCGCTAAAACAACCAGCAGAAAACAACTCAACTCTAAAAAGGGCGTGCTCTCTGACGTCACTCCCGGCAAGAAGCAGGAACAAACAACTCAACTGTTCCAGAACTCCCAAGCAGCAGGAGCAAAACAACTCAACTGTTCCAGAACCCGTAAAATTGTACTACTGACGTTATTAATGATACAACTTTACAAATATATGTTACCCTTAAAGCGTATAATTCAGTTGTTTCATAGAAAAACTTGATTTTTAATGAAATAACTAGCCAATCGGTTAAAGTATGTAATTGATAAATAATTTCACACTTTAATTAGTTATACTATAACTAACAAATGATAGACCGGTAAAGTGAAAAATAAACAATTTGAGATTAAAATAAGTTCGTTATTTGATAAATTAACTAATGGTAAGCGGAAAATTCTCTCCAAAAATATATTTCATATTACGGATAGAATAATTTATAAATAATAAGGAAAAACAGAACATATAATATTATTGCTACATTAGCTAGCGGCTTTCCCGTGCCATCTTTATTAACAATTCGTCATTTACTAACGCTTTAACACCACCTTTACTTACGATTAGGCATTTACTAACAATTTGACGAAGGGTCTTTTCTAATTCTTTAACGATTAGGAAATCGTTATTCTATAAAATTACTAGTTAAAGTGTAGAATCCAATAACTTTATGTACTCTATATTATGTACTCTATATTACAACAGTTACTCTATATTTCTTTGAAATGCATACAATTTTACTAGTAAACTCAAACCTTTCTCGTTTAAGTTTTGCCTGTTTTTAAAGTAGCATTTTTCTTACAAAATTCATCACACGCTGAGATTTAGAGCCAGTCAGGCTTACCATAAAAAATCCATAAAACTCTGTCTATTACAGAAAGAAATAAAATATAAGGCTTTTGAAATGCAAAGGAATTCACGTAGAAAAAAATATAATGCAATGGAATTAGATTTCATTTAAGAAAGAAAGACACAATAAATTATTTAATTATATTAACAATGCAGTGCAGATGCAACAACAGACTACGAAAAAGCAATTAATTTCAGTACAGTAACATTATAATTAACTTAAGCATTGATGGTAACAAAAGTTTAAATTAATTACAGTACAATGTGTAATAACAAAATAAGTTAACGTGTTCAATCAACGAGCACCAATTCTATTTAAGTGTACAAAATAATTCATTTATACTTTTAAAATTATCACTGCAGGAAAAGAACAAGTTTTATACTGTTTTAAGTTAAGCAATACTCGCTCTTAGCGGAATTATACAAATCGACTATTTTAGTAAGTTCTGATTTACTAAGTTTCTAAGCTGATTTACTAAGACTTGGAATGATGCTCAAGGCCGGCGCTAGACGTTTTGCCGCACGGTGCCTGCTTTAGAACTTCAAAATTCTGCCGCCCAGCTCTTTCCACAGTTCTAAAAATTTTGCGTTCTCTTAATTCTGCCGCCCGGTGCGGCCGCGCCGATTGCATATGCTCTGGCACCGGCCCTGATGATACTAGGAATGACTAGGAAACGATAATTTAGATTAAAATTACAGATGTTTTAATTAATAACAATCTTAAAAACTGGTTAGTAGCTTTAATTTTGACTCCATACACTTCAACAATTAAAAAAGCCAAAAGATAGGAAGTTTCCTTGTCAGCTCTTTTTGAGTCCTTTTCTAATACTGCTAAAATTCTGCATGATATTTGTTTTAGAACTGCTAACAAAATTTTAAATACAAAAGTTATACTGCAATTTTAAGTCTGAAAAGTAATTAATTCAGACTTGAAAGCTCTTGAAACATAGAACTTGAGCTCAAAACAATAAGAATAGAATTTTGCATTCTTTTTTTTTTTAATTATACGATTGTTGCTTCATTGATAACAATGTTATAAATAGTTTATTTAGAATTATACTACAATTGCTGCATTAGAATCCATGTTTCTTACTAATTATTTAAACATGAAAAATGAGAACTATAATATTTATATGTACTTTTTAATCTCCAAAGTCATAATAAGTTTTCTCATAAATAGGAAATTGACTGTTTTCAACAGTTTTCACCTCTTCGTCAAGAAACATTTCTTTTACGGTCCTAATTAAAAATTACAGAATAGCAGAACATAATCTATCTCACGAAATTTGCTAAAACAAATTCTTTCGCATTAATTTTGAATTTTATTTAACTCAAATTTATTCAATATTTCGAGTTCTGGATAATCAAATTAGCGGTATCATTCTAAAGCTGCAAAATGTAATTAAGAAGCTCAGCTTCGTTTTTAATGATTCATTTTACCACGCCACTGGGGGAAAAAAAAATATCTGAGTTTTCAGATTTTCTATTACGTCCAAAGGGCGTTTTTTTAATGTTTTGTGTGTTACCTTTATTTATTAAATATCATATTCTTTGCACTTAAACCATAAAATTCAATTCCATAGCAATACCGTAGCATATCTTTAGAATTTCCGATACACAGTTCTGCGCGCTGGAGACAAAAAGGTTTTTCCCACCCGTAGAGTGTTGCCATTGCTCCCTTTTAAATCGCTGAGTTTCTTACTCAAAAATTTGTTAAAGTTTTGCAAAATATAAAATCGATAATAAATCAAATTCCAAATTTCAAATTTGGTCTTCCACATGCCCATATTCGTAGGAGGATTACGTCATTCAAAATTCGATGGCTCTATGTAACGTTGTTTTATCACAATGCGAGAAATATACATACATTTATGCAGAATTTTCATTATTTCAAGGAAAATCTGAAAGCTTTCATATTTCATATTGCGCCCAAAAGGATTTTTTTAACGTTTTGTGTGGTACCTTTACTTATTAAATATAATGTTCTTCGCACTTTACCATAAAATTCAATTCCACAGCAATATCACAAAATATTTAAAAAGCGCAAAATTTAAGAATTTCCGATACACAGTTTCGGGCGCTGGAGATACATTTCTTTTTTCGTACAGTGTTCCCGTTGCACGCTTTTAAATCGATGAGTTTGTTAATTAAAAAATTCGTTAAAGTTTTACAGAATTGGGAATAGCTAATAAAACATATTCCAAATTCGGAGTTTCAAGTGCTCATGTTTGGTTGGAGTACTACGTTATTCAAAATTGGATGGCTCTAGGTACTGTTGTTTTTTGAAAATGCGGAAACATTCATGCATTTATGCAGAATCTTCATTATTTAGTTTCTTTAAATATAATGCATGGCAATGATATTTTTTAGCAACAGTTTGAAAAGTGAATCAACGCAGAAAGTGAAACCACGCAAAATCTCGTTTTGAGACTAGTAGCCCTTTGGGACTAACGCCCCTTTGGGCTAAAAATAAATAAATAAATAAATGTTAAATTAGCAAGTTAAAAATCGGAAATAGCAACATTTAACCGATAGAACTCCTTACTAGCTCGGTCGAAAAATGCAATTTTGAATAAAATGATAATTTTGCTTCTTTTATTAAATTATTCTTATAACAGGGCTTGCATGAATGGATTATATTATACTACAATAAATTTTTTCATACCAATAAATTGCCACAGTTAGGGACAGAAAGTACAGTAAACCCTTTCTAAGATGACCACAGGTTCATAAGATTTTGGACTTTTGCGAATTAGAGAAATAGCTCTCAGCACCGATGTCCAAGTTCTCAGAAATACTGATCATCATAGGAAGATAATCACCAGAAGAAAGTTCACTGTTCATATTCTGAAGTGCATTATTCTATAAATGAAAGTACATTAAGCCGATTCGATTGCGTGTATGCCCGTATTTATTTATATATAGGAAAAATTTTAATATAAAATAAATATAGTGTAAAATATATGTTATCGTTAAAGCGTATAATTAAGTTATTTCCTCAAATAAATAAGTATTTGGCGGTGGGGGGGTGGGAAACTAGCCAAGCCGGTTTAGCTAATTATTTTAAAATAACTATATTAATTAGTATAGAATATCATATTCTATAAACTAACTAATGATAAATACCGCCCAGACGGTGTAGTGATTCGGGGAGCCAATTGCGATACCTTACGGCTTGTGTTCGAATCCAGGGGAATGCATAGTTCTAATTGTCCGTCCCTTCATAGGAGGCGAAGGTGGCCCACCTATTAGGACCAAGGACCAAGGCGTTTGAATTACGGAGTACCTTTGCAATTAAATGCAATAACCTCCACATCATCGTTCAAAAAAATGAATTAAATAAGAGAAAAGCAGTGTCTATTAGGTGACTGCATAATAAAGTGACAACTGCTTCTGGTCAAGTCGAAGTCGGCTGAGGGACCATCATTCATAATCTCAAAGGTTTCAGGTTTTAAACTACGTCCAAAGGGGGCGTTTTTTTTTTTATCGTTTTGTGTGCTACCTTTATTTATTAAATATCATGTTCTTTGCACTTAAACCATAAAATTCATTTAAATAGCAATGTCGCAAAAGAATTTAAAAAAGAGCATATCTTTCGAAGAATTTCCGATACACAGTTCCGCGCGCTGGAGATAATTTTTTTTTTTCGTATAGTGTTGCCATTCCTCGCTTTTAAATCGTTGAGTTTGTTAATCAAAAATTCGTTCAAGTTTTACAAAATATGAAATAGATAATAAAACAAATTTCAAATTTCGGCTTCCAGATGCCCATATTCGCAGGAGGATTACGTTATTCAAAATTCGATGGCCCTATGTACCGTTGTTTTATCACAATGCGAGAAATATGCATATATTTATGCAGATTTTTCATTATTTAATTTCTTCGAATATAATGCAGGACTCTAACATTTGTTGGCAACAGTTTGAAAAGTGATTCGCCGTTTATAGCGATTCAACGCAAAATCGCAAAACGAAAAGAATAGTCCTCCAGCATCAAAGTCTCTTTGGACTTAAAAAAAAAAAAAAAAAAAAAACCTAATGATAAACCGTTAAAGTGGAAAAAAAAAATGACACTATAAAATATCTGTCGTTTTATAAATTAACTGATGATAAACCGTTAATATTTAGAAAATTATATTTCATATTACGGATAGATTAAATAATAACGGAATGCATAATATAATATTATAGCTAGATTCGTTAAACCGTAATAAAAAATAACAGACTACTAATGGATGAAATTTAGTTTAAAGACCGGCAATCATTGGTATCAACAGAGGAAAAACATTTGCTTCCCATGAATTCTTTCCTTCCGGGTGACGTGGACCGGTTTCTTAAATGAAGCGGGTGAAGCAAATCACGGGGGAGAACATACGATTTTCCCGCAGGCAAGTTGGAAAAACCTGCTATCGAAATGACCTTGCTCGGCTGCAGCCAACTCAAAGCTTACCCTTAACAACTCCCTCAAGAGAGCCCGCTATAACCCTGCCGGTTAAATTAGAATTTGGCAGTTTTCCCAACTCCGTTTGGCGACATTATTTGGCGAGATTTTAAAGTTCCTTTTTTTTCCGTTCCTTATTTTCCGGAGACATTCTTTCCGTTTCCTTTTTTTCCGGGTGACATTTTTACCGCACACCGTGTATAAGCATAGATATGCTGATTACAATCATTGTCTTGTACAAGTTACATATGATAGATACATAAAATCATGACAGCTATGTGTACATTTAAACATTATATGAATTCATATTTACAATACTTTTACTGAGATAATCAAATTAAACTTGTAATTCATTTACACATTGACTGGATTTTCAATATCATTTAAACTGCTTTACAATATTATTTTTATCAAGTACATACAAACTGGATAGTAATATGCTTACATTACAATAGTTTTGCTCTTACAATGCTGTTATTATTCTACGGGGTGAGCTATTTTCCTAGTGTTGATATTCAGTTGTTGTAGTATTTTGAATAGATATTAAAATTATGCTGCGAAGATACAATTCTCAAGGGAGGGGGAGAATTTCTTAGTATCTTGCTGAGCATAGCCTGATTACCTCCCCTATTTTAGTTTTTGTCTGCTTGTTGCCGCAGGTATTCTCCGCCCATTGCGGCAAGTATTCACTGCTTGGCATTTTTAAATGCAGTTTATCGGTTTGTGGGCAGTTGAAGAGGAAGTGATCTGCATCACCTACCGCACCACATTCACACAAATCTGATGCTCGTATGCCGAATCTGTTAAGATAATGTGGGAAGGGACCATGGCCAGTGTAGAATTGAGTTTGTGCTCCGCTGTATGTATTAACTGAGCACATGACTTTTGGAAAGAACTTGTAGGTTCTCCTCCCTGTGCTTTCCAAATAAAGTATACTATCCATTTTAAAAGTAAAATCGGAACACAAGGTGCCTTTCATTTGGTTCCAATGACCTACAGATTGAGAATGATCTGGGATGATCCCACTGACTACCACATAGAGTTAGTGCAGTAAATTTAGGTACACACTTAAATTCAATTACATAGAACCACATCGATGGTCATCGAAAATATTTATTGATCATCAATGCGCGTCAGTACCCATCAAAGTCACCAGTAACCTACAGGTTGTGGAGCACTTGGGATGATATTTGATAGAAATTTAAGTTAAAATTGTAGGTAAGTAAAACTGTTTCGGGGTAAGTTGTTGATTACTGGTTTCCATCAGGTTAACAGTCATTATCCAGTGATTTAGAGATAAACGGTTATAGCCCCAGACCAGTAATAAATGGATGACCAGTATAGGGCAGTGCGGTAAATTTAGGTAGATACTTAACTTCAATTACATCGAACTACACGGATGATCATCAAAGCTATTTATTTATCACCAAAAAAATGCGAATCAATGCTCATCAAAATCAGCAGGTTGTGGAGCACTTGGGGATCACCAGCGAAATAGATATTTGATAGAAATTAAAATTAAAATTGTAGGCAAGTAGAATTGTTCCTAAGTAGGTTGTTGATTACTGGTTTCCTTCAGATTAGCAGTCATTATGATTTAGAAATTGACGTTTTAAGCCCCAGACCAGCAATTAACAGGTGATTAGTGAAAGGCAATGCAGCAAATTTAGGTGGATTTTTAAGTTAAAATCAAAAGGAAGCCAACCACTGATCGTGGTGCTTATCTCTTTGGCATCGAAAACGCCCGTAGCGCCCGTTCATTCAGGCAACGGCAAATCGCCCCAACGCCTCGTTTATTTTCTACCTAGTTCTTTCCCCTCCACGTTAGTGTATGGCTCATTGGTTTCGCGAGTTGTTAAAAGACATGTCAATCATTCTTTTGAAGCAAATAAAGGAGAAATACGGAAAGCTATTGACGTTCCCAGGTGCAATCCGGCCCTAGTGAAACTGCGCACAATGGATGAATGGATGAAACCGCAAAAGGGGGAAAGGAAAACTATTCCAAGACAAATTCCTAAACACGGGCGTTTTCGATGTTTGTTGAAAACAGATTTGGTCGTCTCTCGATGCGAAAGAAATGGTCACCAGTGACTTATGGGTTAATGATCATTGGACGCCAAGCTATCGGTCCCAAATGAAGATATTTTTAAAGTGAAATTTAACTGAAGATTTATTGGAGGTTAATTCATAAAGTCACTGATAGGAGGCAATGTAGTAAATTAGAAAATTTTAAAGATTAAGGGAAAGCTAAAGACATCGCTGACGATCCAACCGGGTCACGAGTGACTATCAAAGTAAAATCATTTTGGCACGGAGTTTCCGTCCCTGAATAATGTACGGGTTTCTCACACAAAATGAATAAAAATAAAAAAATACAATCTGAAGGGTTTCAGATTTTAAATTACGTCCAAAGGGGCGTTTTTTACCTTTATTTATAAAATATCATGTTCTACGTACTCAAACTATAAAATCCAATTCAACAGCAATATCACAAATTAATTTTAAAATGATCATATCTTTAGAACTTCCGATACAGAGTATCGCCCGCTGGAAATGAAATTTTCTTTCTTTCTTTCCCCCCCCCCGTACAGTGTTGCTATTGCTCGCTTTGAAATCGTTAAATTTTTTAATCAAAAAATCGTTAATCCTTGAAGTGTTACAGAATCTGAAATCGATAAAAAAGCATATTTAAAATTCAAATTCGGGCTTCCACATGCCCATATTCTATGGAAGATTACGTTATTCAAATTTTGATAGCTCCAGGTACCGTTGTTTCATTACAATGCGGGAAACATACATACATTTATGCAAATACTGCATTATTTAATTTCTTTCAATATAAGCAGGATGATAATATATGGTGGCAACGATTTGAAAAGTGATACAGCCTTTTAAAGTTTATGAAGCAAAATGCCAAAACGAAATTAATAGTTCTTCAGAGCAAATTGCCCCTTTGGACTTAAAAAAAAAAAAAAAAAAAAAAAAAAAAAAAAAAAAAAAAAATTACTCGCTCCTACGCATCTCGAAAAGAGAAATTCGACATATATTTCGCCTTTCAATAATAGCGTCTTGTAGTACAAAACCGTATTCATTGCACACAATGCAAACATTTTGGTATATTTTTCTCTCTGTATTCATTAACGTGAGATATTTAATCGGCTTCTGTAGAAGTTCACGGAATATTGCATCTCAAGACGAAATCAAACACTCGGCACAGACGTGGGAAAGAAATTTGAGTTGAACGCAAATAGGGTGACCGCAAATAGGATGCAGTCGTTTTAATACAGTGCATTTTTTTAAGTGTAAGTCGAAAGGTAATTTTCATGCATTTTCGAATAATTTAAGTTGATATTTAAGCTTTGTATTGCATATGCAGATCTGCCCTTTTTAAACATTATAACAATATCATGTCTCTTTTATACCATGGTTCAACCATTGAATCGAATACATATTCATTATTTAGTAAGCCGTCAGTTTGAATTCTCATGCTATTTATAGTGTTTTATTGAGGTTTTTAGGTGCGTGCATATTTGCTGAGGTAACATTCCCTCTTTTTCCCTTGCCATTGATCTGTATTTCCGTCTAAAAACATTCATTGTAATGAAAGTTGTTGTTGTTGTAGCGTCTTCAGAACGAGGTCCACGAAATTTATCTTAGAAAGGAGTACAAGATTGCGCCTGTCGGTACTTGAACACAATACAGTTGATATTACGACTTTGCGCAACTTCGCCCTCATTTTGATGGACAGCACCCCTGGCTAAGGGTTCGTGGGCTTGCCACTCCTTTTCCCCTATCACCAAACCACTGGAGAAGACTTTTGGCTTGTCGTATATTTTGAGGCTCCCCTTGCCGCACATACACGGCTCTTTTACAAACATCCACGTCTTCTCCAGGATTCGAGCCCAGGCTAGTTGATATGGTTAACTACTATACGCTTAGCGATTGAAAGTTGCTCACGTTCAAGATAAAGCCGCAAATGTTTTCTGCAAAGGATGTCTTTTTCAAAATATTATCCCTAAGTCTGGTCGCTAAGGAAGTACTGAGAAATTGAAAATACTTTTTCGTGTTAATTGAAGTTTCCTCTGCTAAAATGGCATGCACGAAAAAATATATTACAGGTTTTTTTTGGAGGGGGAGGGCAGTGGATTGGTTTTACAGTCTAATTGAACTATCAAATGCTTTCGAATTGTTGGCAAAAACTCTCACAAACCAGCTTTTTAACCCTCGTAGCTCTGAAAAAACATTTGGCATTTCAGTTAAGATTATCACTATGAATATTTATGTGAAGCTACGTGATAATTTCCAGTAAACCTGGTAATGAATTGTAGAGTTCCTCACTTTGTAATTCTAAGTTAATGTTGGAAGTGAAGAATCTTAAGAACTGATAAGCGAATAAAGAAACAACAACATAGAAGGGTAACTAATCCTTTATTATTCCAATAAAATTTAACAAAACGCCGCCTGGGAGTGTACAAACAAAGCCCTCACTCGGGCTTGAACTTAAGAGACTAAGAATTAAACTAAAACTAAGAATAAGTAAAGAAATATAGCCGAAGCTATCAAGATTCAAATCGAGTTGGCTCCTTAACTTATTTGACTACGAAGCTTAGCAAGGGCCTGAGTACGGCCGGGTGTAATAACAGCTTTGAGAGAGAGAGTAGCGAAAAAGGCAGACGCGCGTAAATCAGAAACTTTGACTATCTCTCACTCTGAAAGTGAAGAATCTGTAGAGAGATCTGTAGGGTTACAGCAAGAATCCCTACAGATTCTTTGCTGTAAGTAACTTCCTGGTTTAAATACCGCTCTTCCTCATTAAATATTTAGCAAGCTTCCAAAACTACGTTCTGGCCGAAAATAGTAAGTTGAAGTTAAGAATTTGACAGGAAAGGAACTTTAACTTAAAATTTAACTGTTAATAAAATTAACATAATTCTTACAAAATAACTCAGCTTCTAACTTGAATAGATTTTGGCTCAATTCAATTTAAACTTGTAAAAAACTTGTAGAGTTTTTCAATGCCGTGATGATGACGTCCTTTGAAAGTCGCTACGGAAAATAGATTGAAATTAATTTTGCCTAACATTTGGACACTATTCACTTATACCGACTGTATCAATACGCTTGTTAATGAGCGTAAAAGTCTAAATATAAGACTCCCTCAGAAGGACCGATAAAATATTAATTAGATTGATTAAATGTAGGAAGGAATACGAGGAATCCCTGCTTATAAGGAAGCATATCTTCACAGAGATAAACTGGTCTGTGTTACGTTATGGTTATTTGACTTTGGCACAGCAAATAATGGGTTTCTTTTCATGGGAAGGGATGCCTTTGTGGAGGGCTTTAAAAGGGCAGCTGGGTCATAGTGTAATCGGTTCTCTCGAAAACCACGAAAACCTACTATAAAACCAAACTCTCCACTTAGGTTCAAACCAGAAGGAACTACCAGTATTCAGCAGTCTAATAGCTCAACCACTGGGGAGGCAGTCGGTCTTACGACACACGTGGCTATGGTCTAAGATTCTCAAGTCTTGGGAAGAAACTTGTAAAGATTAGAAAGGAAATCTGTAGATTTTATGTCAAAAAATCGGGTATTTCATATATCATGCGAATATAAAAATTCATAGCTTCCATAAGCTCTAATATGATTCATAATACCTCTATTTTATAGTATTATGTAATTAATGTAAATAATTTTTTTTTTTTTTTTTTTTTTTTGTAAAAATGCAGTAAAAAGATTGCATAAAGCATAAGCATATAAAGCATGTAAACATTGCATACATATAAAAAATTAATTTTGTTTATAAGCAACGTAAAAAATCACTGTAGACAATATTTTATTTAATTAAGTTTAATAAGGTGTTTCTCCCGCCTTCTTAGCGTACCTTCGTGGTGTGGTGACCTGCACGCTGAGTGCGTATTCCAGAGGTTCGTGGTTCGATTCCCGGTGAAGGCATAGCATATTTTTCATCTTTCCTGCTTCCAAAATACCTATCGACTCTACAAGTTTTCCATTTTATATTTCATTTTATGGAATACTTTGTTTTATGCATGGATACATTTAGCATTTTAAATATAAATAGTATTTAAAGTATTTCATACTTTTCACTTTCCCAGTTGTTATATAATTATTCTTAAAAATACAAATCCTTAAACATTTGTTATGCTTAAAAATTTCAATGTTAAGAGTAATGTTAAACACTGAAAAAAGAAAAGAAAAAAAAAAAAAAAAAAATCAGCGTTTGTTTTTCATTGCTTTCAAATGAAAATTCTTCATGTATTTCGAACAGTAGCGAAGTCATTCTTTTTATCGAGAAACAAATTATGCTGCCTATAATTTGCTTTCGTGAAAAGAAGCGCCTTTCGAAATTCATTGAATCAAAACTTCTTTTGAAATTATCACGAATAAATACGTGTATAAAAACTTGTCACGATTATGCTCACGAATTCACGATTCTATTTTTAACGAGTTGGAAGAGCATCAAATTAATCAAGAATATACTAGTATAATCAAGAGTCAATATACCATTTCCACGTAAAGACTCAACTTGAAAATAAGAACTTCCAGTTGAAACACAGAAATATTTAATGAAGAGCTTATGTACATTATTTACATTATTCAAAACACAAAATTTGCATATAATATAAATTTCCCATCATAGGGCCAAGATTAGTTTATCAAGAACAATTATTATAATTGTTGATTACCGCTATGCGGCCAAGAAACAAATCATTTCAAGAGTCGCACTCAAGCTTAACTAAAAGAGTTATTACATTCTTTCTCTGCCGCCAGTCACGTGACCTAGTCGGCGACAGACGATAAATAATAAAAGAAAAATTGGTTCCATCGGAGGGAAAAAGAAATAATTTCAACAATACGAATTTGCTTTTCAAGATTAGTATAAATTTCTTCATGTTTACTAAATCAAGTTTTAAAGTATCCCACTAAAAACTAATCTGTCTCAAATACACATATTGTTAACGCCAAATCTTTACCTCCAAAACTTTATAAAGTATTTTTTACCTCCGTTCCGCATGCCTTAGCGGTATAATTGGAAGCATACTCGACGCGTATTTAAGAGGGCTAGGGTTCAAGTCCCGGGGAGGGCACTGCACAATTTTTCACGTCTCTTGCTTTTTTTTTTTTTTTTTTTTTTTAAAGTCTCTACAAGTGGCACCCGAACTAAAAGATGGGGGAAGATAATTCGTCACCCCCAGGATTTGGCCTTGGCTATTGAGTCCCCTAATCCGCAGAGGCCCTACAAAAGGGGTAGTATATAAGATATTTTCTTCCTTCTTTCCGTATGCTTTCGTGGAATTAGAAGCATTCTCGATGAGTTTTCGAAAAGTCGAGAGTTCGAGTCCAGGCCAGGACCTATCACATTTTTCATACCTCCTGCTTCCGAAAAAAAAAAAAAAAACTTGTATCTACTCTACAGCCTTCATTTTAATAAAAATATTATTAAAATTTTTAATCAAGTTATATTACACAAAGTTTGTATTTTAGGGCAAACAAACAATAGGATTTATAACATGATTTTTGCAAATTTAAGTCAGTTCACACAATTAATAACATTATCAAAAAATGTTATTTATTTGCTTTGAGGTGTTTACAAGAGGAGTTTTTATATGTTGCAAAAAGGAAATTAAATTTATTAGATTATTTTTAATAAAACTGTTAATCTGTTCAAGTTATCCTTTTCGTACTATTCATAAAAACATGAGGTTGTATGTTGCATTCTAAACTCTACACATCTATGCAATAATAATTCATGGATATTTAAAGATTAGAATGTGACCCTAAACTTATTTCATTATTTAAGAGATAATTTTACTCAAAGGTATCACCATTAACGTAATTTTTTAGGAAAAGAAATGTAAATATGCTATATATTTTGAAAGTTTTTACCTTAAAAGAACAATAATATGTATATGTGATGTATCAGCTTTAGTCGTAGCTTAAATAATCAGACGATAAGTTTAAAAAACAGGATCCATTTATTATTGTTCAGGAGAAATAGCAGTTACAAAAATCAAATATCCGGAGTAAACAAAAAGAATTACTAATAACTTTTTGTATGAAGTTTACTGCATCGTGACATTTAAGAAAAAGCCCCGATATTTTTTTGCGAGTCTTTTTATAGCCTCTGGAAAGGCGGAGCTTCCAAGAAATGACGTCAGCCTCGTCAGCAAATCCAGTTCGCTTTAAATATCTCGAGAACATTCTATAACTGTACGTGTAGAAAAGGCGGGAAAAACAACTTGACTACGGGGCTGTGAATTTAATTCCACGTACTTTCAAATAAGAGAACGTCGCCATTAAAAATGAAAAGAACATACAGTTAGAATTTTAAGTGTATTCTTGACTATGGAATTGTATTATTACATATATATTCTTTCGTTTTGTCTCGAAAAGATTTTTGCAATTTGAAAAGTTTACACCACTTTCAGAAAGGGATATTCATCTCTCAGATCTAAGCTGTTAAGTTATACCTTATCTTGTCATATGGTTCTATTGAAATCAAAGTTGAATAAAAAATACTGCATTTCACTTTATTGATTTAATTTTTAACAACGAAACTAGCTATAAAAAACTAAAATTTTAAGTTCAGCAATAACAAACCATAGAAATATTCTCTGAGTTCATCTCAGGTTCAACGACTATGATAGGGGCCATTCTCAGTATATTGCAAGTGAGGAAGAGAAAATAGACCAGCTGGGTTGGTCCATTTTTTACAAGGTCCATGACTCTATTCCAGTTAGCCCCTTCTCCACGGGGATCCGAGCTTGGAGCGAATTTGCATTGGTTTGCTGCTTCAAGTAATTCTAGCTAAGAAAACCCGATAGTCGTCTTTGATAGTCTTTTCCACAAACAGTTACGGAAACGTGTTAAAGGGCACCTACTATTTTGCAATACCCTGCCTCCTTAGTTGATCCACATTCATCCGTGTTTAAGGGGACTTCTTACCCCCAAATCGATGAAATTACCAATTTTTTAATTTTTTGCTCAAAAAATGCCTTAATACCCTTACTAAAAAGAAATTTTGAAAAGACATGAAGATAATAAATTGTGCAAAATGGCTTTTAAAATTTTATTATAAATTCAAAATTAAAATTTTTGACAGTCCTTTAAATGCTATATACCCAATCAGTGTTTAATTTTTGTAACTTCTTAATTAACAGAAATGTTATTCAACATGACTGCAACTATACCAGCAAACACTGTTTGTACGTACAAACTGATTTATTTAAATACTAAATCAGAGTTCCTTAAACTCTGGGTCGGGACCCCCATAAGGGTGGCGGGACCTGCAGCAGGGGGTCGCCAAACACTTTAGCAGTTTTGATATTTTTTTAACTTATTATAATAATTTTACAAAAACCAAATATTTTTACGCAATATATCTGAAAACATAAAGATAAGACACTACAGATAAAGAAAGCGTTTTAACGCATTCTTTTTATAATATTGTAGAATTCCTCACTTTGTAAATGCTAAGTTACAGCTGAACGTGAAGGATCTTAAGATGTACTATTTTATTGTAAGATTTTGAATTTATGATAAATACCTTCATCGCGGGCCGGAGGATGTTCCAACTAAAATTCCATAAAGGGATAAACTGAAGTTTGCTTTTCCCGCGGCGGGGGGAAAATACAATTAGAACACACAGGAACGATGATATGGTAAGATGTGTAGATCCGGTACTGTGCCGCCTATGATATTTCATATTTGTATCAATCATGTTGTTATTGTTTTCAATAAATAATCAAAAGACAACTACTGTGAATTAAATGACTCAACACTTCAGAACGAAGATATCACAAAGCGAATAATCGCTTGAGTTCGTGTGACAACGAACAACAAGATGAAGGGTTAATAAACCTTTATTCTTCAGATAAGATTTAACAGAACTCCGTCTTGGAGTGTACAATAAAAGGCGACACTTGGGCTTGAACTTAAAAGGCTAAGAAGTAAACTAAAACTAATCTAAACTAAAGAGATATATCCGAAGCTATCAAGATTCTAACCGAGTTGGCTTCTTAACGCTAATAGACAGCGAAGCTATCAAGGGCTTAAGTACGGCCGAGCGTAATAATAGTTTACGAGAGAGTAGCCTAAAAAGGCGGATGCGTGCAGACAGAATACCTGGTAACTCTCTCACTAAGACCGAAGAACTTCGCGGTTAAATACCGCTCTTGCTCATTATGTATTCAGATATGATTCTATAACTACGTTCTGGCCGGAAGTAGTAAGTTGCAGTTAAGAATCGACAGGAAAAGAACTTTAATTTAAAATTTAACTGTTAATAAAATTAACATAATCCTTACAATATAAACTTTCATTTTACTTGTTTTTCACATGACGCTTTCATTTAGTCTACTTATTTAAAATTTTCACATTGTTCTATGTCCTAAAATTATAAATTAATGACCTAAAACTGCAATAGTATATTACAGTACAAGTAAAAAAGATAACAATTTCATTCACGCGTGTGTTGCATTTCGCAATGCTTATGGGATCCCACAAATCTTTCGTAAATATTATGGGTTCCTGGGGTCGCGACTGGAAAAGGTTTAAAAAGCTCTGTATTAAATGAAGCTAGAAAAAAAAAATTTTTTTTTTTCACTTTTAAGCTAGGAATATATATACCTCCTAGCTTAAAAGTGAAAAAAAAAAGCTAGAGAGCTAGGAGGCTAGGAGCTTTTAAGCTAGGAGGTATATATAAAAAAATTACATGTATATATATATATATATATTATTAGAAAAAATTACATGTATATATATATATATATATATATATATATATATATTTTATATAAAAAAATTCCATGTATATATATATATATTATTAGAAAAAATTACATGTATATATATATACATGTAATTTTTTCATATATTTTATATATTTTTTTATATAAAAAAATTACATGTATATATATATACATGTAATTTTTTTCTAATAATATATATATATATATATATATATATATATATATATATACATGTAATTTTTTTAATAATATATATAATTAGCTCAGAAAATATTTCCATGTGTATTATCAGTGAATTTTGCGATGCTTCTTCAAAATTGGAATTATTTGTGATAGGACGGGAACAGAAAGAGGTCGCGTAATGAAAGTGATTTAAGTTTCTGACTGTAGCATTTTTGAAAATCGTACTGGAACAAACATTAAACTCTTTAGTTAATTCAAATACACCTAAATTAATTTAAAATGCAATTTATATACCAGACCAAATGGCTAAAAGAGAAGAAGAAATCACATATGCTGCTGAGCGGTTTTAAATCAAATGTTTTATATCGGTTCAAATTTAAAATTTTGCTTTTAAAAAATGAGTAAAATGACGAATTAATGTTATTAATATTAATTATAAGTGTTTCAATATTGATTAAAAATGTTTTAGAAAGTATAATATAATCAATTCATGTATTAAAATTGTTTTGAACGTATTTTACAAAACAAAAATAGGTAAAGAAAAATTCCACTTGCATTTTATGATTTTTTTTGCAATATTTTTGGACAGAGAAGGTTTTAAATAAAAACTTATAATTGATGTCTACATTAACCAATTGAATGGTACTAGATTTTATTATATATAGTATATAAGTACTGAAATTCAATAATAAAATTTTTACGAAATTTTAAATGATTTAATAATGTTTAAATAGTTTACATCTTTAAACTGTGTTTTCTCAGTTTGCATGTTTTCAATAAATCCTTTTTCTTAAAGTCCTAAAATTTATACAGATGTGGACTAAATTATTTAATATTTTTACCGCTTGTTTAAAATTAGATATTTAATAGAAACAAGGATAGGTTTTGCAAAATACCGAAAAGAAAAATTATTGGAAGTGAAAATGTGATTGAGATCTTATTTTCTTCAAAGTTTTTGCATAAAAATGTGCTTTTATTTTTTTTCTCAGAAACTAATTCATTAATTGCCAAATCGATTGTTAAATTTATTAGTAACACTCTAATAAACACAATACAAAAATTAAAGGAAAAATACTGGAAATTGGAAGAGAAGAAAAATATTGTATTTGTTAACTTTTCCTTCAAAAAATTTTAATTTAAAATTAATTACTGGCAAAAAATATTCTTTTCAGCTTAAAATTATTTTGTCTTACAAACCAGTTAATAATATTCATAAAAATAGGTAAAAGTTCTTAAATAAAAAAATCATTCAAAAGATGACGAGTCCCCTTAAGTTCATCAAAAAGATAAAATAATATAATAAACTAAAATGCAAGTTTGAAAACATTGCCCTTGTAAAGATTAGTAAAATAATACGAATAATATAACGCAATTAGTTTTTACAAAGAAGTAAAATTTTATATATAGATAGATCACCCATTGTCATCTCTTAAAACTATCGCAACAATAATCTCAATCAAAGCACCTTCTTCCTTTTTCTCTTTTAATTTCCTCAGTGGCCATTCCGCTGCAGTCAGTTAATTACTTTGCTTAATTAATTAAGTTTTTTACTAGGCAGTAACAATTTCTAGGTCTTTTTTTTAATGAAAAATGAGTTCGAATCCATCTTCAAAATAATCTCACATACTGCATTTCAATTTGAAAAATCAAATCTCATCTTCCATTTTTCTTTTATTATCTTTAAAGATTTAATTATTTAATGAGCTAGAGCTCATCCATTCGAAGCTCCGGCTAGAATTACGATTTTTCTGAAAAACTGAGAAATACCGAAGCCAGACAAATAATTAATATTATAAAACTATTTTGATAATTGAAAGATTACCTGTTGTTGCTCTTCCTTCAATCCGTAATAATTACGTCGGCAGTGAACATGTTAGTTTCTTTTGTAGATAAGGGCCCACCAGCGGCACAGCGGTAAAGTCGCTGAACACTGGTAGTTCGGTCTGAGATTCGAATCCCGCGAGCGGGCTGGCTGCATGGGCGTTTTCGTGGTTTTCCCCATGTGTAACGTGTACACGAGCCAGTTTTCCTTAGAAAGTCCTCCACGAAGGCATCCCTCCCCTTAGGCAGATAGCCCTAGTGCGCTTTGCCGTAATTAAATCAACCAACCAACTTTTGTAGATAAGGGTAATGGAAAAAGCATTATTCATTTAAGTTTTCTTAAAATATACTTTCCTATTTCAAGGGGCTTTAGAGTTTATATAATAATCTAGATTGTTTTTGTAGTGGTTTTCTTTCAAAATTTTCTGACTCTGTAATACTGTAAAATGAAACTTCAGTGTTCCTACTTAGTTTTATATGTCCTAAATGTTTAGCCCACAATTTCATTTTATCCATTACGGAAATAAACTTATAATTAATACACATTTTCTTTTCTTTTTTTACTTCGAAAAGGAGAGATGAAAAATGTGCAATGCCCTCGCCGGGAATAGAATCACGGACCTCTCGAATACGCGTCGAGCGTGCTGACCACTACACCAGGAAGAAGAGCTGAGAAGGCGGGAGAAATACCTTCTGTACTTCCCCTTTTAAAGAGCGACTGGGGATTAGGGGATCCAATCGCCAAACTCTGGTGGTGGAGAATCATCATCCACGAACTTTGTAGTTCGTTCGGGCGTCGCTGTAGATTTATTACGTATTTTTGAAGCAAAAGAATGTGAAAAATGTGCAATGCCTTCGCCGAGGCTTGAACCACGGACCTCTCGAATACGCGTCGAGCATGCTGACCACTACACCACGAAAGCATGCTAAGTATTGTAATACAGAAAAATTTCGGGTATCATATTTCAAGCAAAATATCCATTTTGGCATCTGTCCAATCCATTTGAGCGATGTTTTTGCGTGACATCTGTATGAAAGTACAGAATAAAGGACTCCTTTTTTTTCCAAAACGGTTTTCAAAATGGGTTTAGAAGGGACTTTTTCGTGACATCTGTACGTACGTATGTATATAGCTCGCATAACTCAAAAACAATTAACCGAAGTATATGGGACTACTATAACATCTAATTGTGCACCTCTATTTTTTTTTTTTTTTTTTTTTTTTTTTTTTTTTTTTTTTTTTTCAATCAGCTGAATCAAACATACGCACACACCACACACATATATACATATTGTTACGGTTTTTGTATTTACTTAGCTATTTTTAATAGAATTGTTATTAAATCGTTTCATTTCCCCGTGTAATGCTGCGCGTGACAAATTTGAAGAGAAAGTTATTCCGAAAAAATTAAAAATACAGGAGCACGGGAGTTTAAGATTCAATAAATAAACATCTCGTAATTGCTTTTGCTTTCCAGAAAAATCGAAAAAATACGAGAATATTCTCGTGCTGATTAAAAAGCTTATAAAAGCCGGAGAAAAACATCTTAATTCAGTTGTTGCTTGGATAACAGTTGTTGTTTAGCAGTTGTTTACTTAATTCTTGTGGTTTATTGTAGCGAATTCACGGTGAGATCGGTTTACCTTTCTCTGTTTTGAATTAAATTCTGCTGAATGTTTTAGTAGTTTAAAAGATAACTACTGTAAGATACTGCGATATTGTACGAATATCTTTAAGGAAATTTAAGCATTTTGTTTTTATTTGTTGTGATAAGAATAAATTTTATTCACTTTTCAACGGACTTGTGTATTCAATTTACTACGAACCCGTACGCACGCAACAATATTTACCCGCCCTCTTATCCGGCTCGATAAGCTCTGCTTTTTTATTCTTATATGTTGGTAAATTGTGCAATTTTTGCTTTAAAAGTGATTAAATTATGTTGTTCTTATATTCCGGTTAAGGTTTTTATACTTTTAGTTAATGTACATGCAATGATAGCAGAATTATCAATGATTTAAAAGTTGTTTAAGTTAGACTAGGCAACGGAGCAGCCATTGGTTTACATTTGAAAGTTAGCAGAATAGCGAATTAAGTCAGTTTCTGCACCTTGAGTGTCTTTTTGCCAAGTGGTACCAAAAGTAAACTTTCAGTTTTGTGCATCGAAAAATTTGCATTCTCGCTCGCTGACCGAATAGCTTGTTTTTGCGTAGAAACTGCAATTTTTTTAAACTGTTTTAATCGTATTTGGTGATTTTATGTTTTCTATATTTTTAAATTTTTAATGAAGATATTATGAGTTTTTATGTATTTTTGCTTTGCCGCGAAGTGAGAACTGAATTGATTGATTGAGAAATGTATGTCTAATGAAATTTGATGAAATAAGTTTAAAGGAAATTCGGCAAAAATTACGCATAATTTAATAGGCCGTACAAGAGAGTCATGTGATTACATATTTTCATTCAGGAATACCAGCATTGAAATTTTTAATTAAAAATTGAAATTTTTAATTAAAAATTTCATTTACTACGTGAAATAGTCATTCATGTATATAATCATTGAGGCACTTAAAAATAATATACCACTATTTTCCAATATTAATGCCCTGTACAGTAGCATTTTGTATGAAAGAAACTTAAGTTACCCTTTTATGAGCTATATGTTTTATTTTCATTAAAAGTGGAAAGTCTGTGCTTATCGGAAATATAATCGATATATTACTATGTAACAACATGTTAATGATGCATATAACTGGGGAAAATTCCTTTATTATTATTCTCCGCAAGTAATTATTACTATTGTACCAATTTGGCCAAGAAAAGACGAGAATACGGATGTCGTAGATTTCTCTCAAACTAGTCAACAAAAAATAAAGAGTGTAATAACAGAAGGATGCACACGGAATTCTTGCTTCAACAATAATATAGAATTTATTATAAAAGAATCGCTGCTATGCTTTGCTGTTATTTTATTGCCATCTTTTATTAACCATTTTAACGACGACCTGTGACTTGCATGACCTTGCACGGCTCAAAGGGGAAAACTCGATACTCAAGAGCTAGTTCAATACCGGATTTTTTTTCTCTTTCTCAAAGCCATTAGAACAAAAAAAGGTCTTAAAAGTGATGCAAATCATCATTGCTTAAGAAATAATACTTATTCGCCGCTGGACACTAAGAATTGAAAATAAGCTGTTTCGGAAGCATGTAACAGGTACTAGGGCCGGAGCTAGGCATATTGCCGCCCGATACAATTTCTGCGGACTTAAATTCTGCTGCCTGGATGCCCCCCTAAATTTTGAAAAATTTTGCCCTCCTGAATTCTGTTGACCAGGGCCTCGTTTAATTTCTAAAAATTTTGCCATCCCTAAATTTTGCTACTCAGGTTTTCTCTAAATTCTAAAAATATTGCCTTTCTAGAGAGTGCCCCCTGGTGCTTCCAGTCAAGCACGTACCAGGCACCAATACAGCTGTCCATCCATTGCCTGCCGTGATCCCATTTGGGATTTTCCGCCCACGTCCAGTTGATGAGGTCATGTTTTTTACATTTGATATGGTACAGTACGAAATGTTTACTATTTCACTATGGTTTCAAAGCATTGTATTTCGTGAATAAGTGTAACTGAGAATTCTTGCGATTTCTAACGTAAAAGGAACCTACTTTTTTTTTTTAACACAAAATTTAATTTAAAAATTTGTCAGTTAACGGCTTAAAGTTGGAAGAATGCAAAGAACTTATAAATTACTTAAAGTATACGGAAGTAGAAAAATATCATCGTCTTATTCACGCATATTTTCAGTGGCTATTTAGGATTCCACTATTCTTTAAATTATTAGAAATGTACAATAATAATAGATCTCCTAAAACAGAAAGCAATACAATATTATCATACATTAAGTTTTCAAAAATGTCTTTGTAAGTGCTGTGCATAAAATGTTTCCTTGCACTAACAGCCGTTGCCATCACAGATAATACAAAGCTGAGAAATTTAAAACTGAGAAAACGCTTTTTTGTTAAATATAATTTAACTACTTAAATTTGCTTATATTAATATGATGTGTCGAACTAAGTTTTTCTTATGATTTAGATCTTCACTGTCATTTATCCCTCCAGTTTCCCTACCAAAATGCACATTTAGTTTCACAGTATTTAGCCTGAGGCTTTTTGATTGGAAGACAGAGCGTTTTTCTCCTTCCCGAATCCGGTTTCTCTAGCTAAGAAAATCTGATGTGTACACCACATGACTTCCTTGCATGAAATATTTAACTATACGCATTTTTTCTTGCATTTCATTTAAACTTATTGAATTGAATTAAATCTACTTCGTCGATAACGCCTAAACCACAACAGAATAACTGCACTGTTTAAAATTCACTATATTTGTTTACCATAGCGACACTCTGGCGCCAAGTTCACTTAACAGCGTTATATTTCGTTCATAATATAATATAACTCAGAATGCACAAAATTTATATCATTTGAAGAATTATCTAATCGTTGCCACACATTCTATTCAAATACTATAATAAATTTCGAACGATGTATAAAAGAAATTAAGCAAAAAAAAAAAAAAAAAGTTTTTCACCGACGATTCAGTATTTCTCATTCAATTAATTCAGTACAAATCTGCTATTCTGCTGTTTCAAATGTAAACAAACATGCCTGCCATGTTATTTAAACATTAGGCTTAACCGCACTTAAACAACTTTTAAATTGTTTATAATTCTACAACTGTTGCTTGCAGATTTTTTAAAGGCAAAAAACCTTAACCGGATATAAATAACATACTTCAATCATTTTTAAAGCAAAAAATGCACAATTTACAAACATACAAGAGTAAAGAAACTGAGATTACTGAGCTGGGTAACAGAGTGGATATGTATATAAATATTATATACATTTGGTGCGGCCGATTGCAACCAAATTACGAGGTGCACATCTATATGTTATAGCAGTCCTATATACAAAATTTCAACGTTCTGAGGCTACTCGTTTTTGAGTTATCGAAATACGTACGTACGTACGTACAGACACCACGAAAAATTCTCTTCAGAATTCATTTTAAAGCAGTTTTATAATTATTTTCGAGGAAAAGAGTCTTTTATTCTGTCATAAAAATTGTAATCATAAAAAATCGTATTGTAATCATAAAAACTTCCATTAAGCTAGAAATATTTTTTTTATTTTTAATTTATGTAAATAATGTCACGTGTTGGCTATGTGCCAATATAGCCTGCCAATGTTTCCTGGTACACGAATTCTATAAGATTCTATGATAAAAATCTATTTTTTGAAAAAAAAAAAAAAAAAAAAATCTGAAAGCCTTCAGATTTTACATTGCGCCCAAAGAGGCATTTTTTTACGTTTAGAATTTCCGACACACAGTCTCACGCTCTGGAGATAAAATGTCCTTCCCCCTACAGTGTTGCCATTGCTCGCTTTGAAATCGTTCAGTGTGTTAATCGAAAATTCATGAAAGTTTTATGAAATAGATAATTAAACAAATTTCAAATTCCAAATTTGGGCTTTCAGATGCCATATTCGGGTGGAAACGGTGGGCTAACGTCCCTTGGGCTAAAAATATGTTGACGAACACTTTTCCTGACAATATGAAATATCTTGGTCAACCTTCGTCATGCGCAGACGCAGACGGATTGAACGTCGTTTAGCACCAAGGTGCACGGGCTCAAGGCCCTAATACTAATTGAACAAATTTAATGTTCTAATGATTTGTGGGATTAACTTATCGTCAGTAAATAGTGAGATTTTTTTAAGAAGATTAAAACTAAATTTTTTAGCACTAAAAGCGCAGTGAACCAATAGGTTGCCAATAGGTTGAGTGTAGATTGTAAGACACAGAAAGCCGTCGAGCTGGTTCCATACCAAAAACATGTAAGCAACAATAAACAAACAGGTAAGAACAAGTAACTTGGCTCCAATAGAGAAGGTACAAAACATGGTACAGTTTCAAAAGAAAGCAACATATATAATTAAGTACAATACAGTAAAATTAAGGACAATGCAATAAAGACTCCGTATTATTTTCCCATAACTATGCTGGGGTTCAGAATCGCCATTAGCCTTTCAATATTAGAGGCATTTTTACAATCATAATTGTAAACTCTAATATCATTGTTTGATACACTTATCAATTGAATATGAAAATTTCTAGCAAGATTAAAAGATGCGTAACTGCTCAACTTTCAGTTCTTCATGTATTACATTGTTACGCACGTACCACGATGAGTTTACAGTTTGTCTCAGAACGCCACCGTTCTGTGCAGTTTGCAGTTTTTCCTTATAGGTTTGGTTTTTTTTAGTTAAGGTAAAGCCTCCAGGGCTATCTGCGTAAGGGGAGGGATGCTCGGCCGTTGTGGCCGTTTACCGCTCGGCCGTTGATGGGCCTTTTTCTTATAGAATTTACACGAATAGGCCTAGACCGGGCAGGCATAACACAGCATTGAACGCAAACAGGATTCATACATAAGTAACTTGTTAGCTATAAATAGAACACTGGCCTACAAGAGGTACACTTTTTATATTCTATTTTGTACAATCAAATTAAAATTTTTCTAAATGTGCGTATGGAGAACGGAAAGGAGGCGGGTAAAATGTTAAACTTTGTAAATTTTTACAGAAGTGATTTTTTAATGCTTAAAAGTGTTAAGACTGTAGAGACATTAGGATTTTTTGGAAGCAAGAGAGATGAAAAATGAGCAATCGCCTTCGCCGGGAATCGAACCACGGACCTCTGGAATACCGGCCGAGCGTGCAAAACCACTATACCACGAAAGCACGCCAAGAAGGCGGGAGAAATACCTTTTAAGACTATTAACATTCGCTTCCTGTCGAGCTGAAAAAATGATTATATAATGAAATAAAAAAAGGCCGAATGAAAAATATTATGCAGTGTAATAGAAAATGCCATTACATATGAGAAAAATAATATACGTATTTACAGAAGACAGACACAATTGTTTACAACAACAACAACAAAAATAAATAAATAAATAAATAAATAAATAAAAACTTTTTTTAGCCAAAGTCCTTTTTTTTTGCCACTAATAATAACGCAGTATTTTCCGTTAAAGCAATGCCTCTGGATTTGCGCGATATAAGAGATTTCTAGCAGTCTTCTGAAATCAAATTCATATTCCAATGGCCTTGTGTAATCTGAGCTCAAAAGTCAAGAATAAGGAAAGATCTTGAAAGAATATATTAAGGAAATGGTCTTTTCTGGCAAGACCTTTCCTTGCCCTTGACTTGTTGAGCTGGAAGTTTCGGGGGGGGGGATATTAGGCGTGAATTTGTAAAATAAGGCCTTACGCTCCCTGAGCAGTTCAAATATTTAATTTTTTTTTTTTTCCACAGCTTCAGATACGGCCAGTCAAGAGCTTAAAAAAAAAGGAATTCTTAAAAAAAAAAAAAAAAAAAAAACCTGATTGCAGTTCATTCATGGGAAGTTCAAAAATTTCAATTCAGCATTAATTTTCCTAATATCTCATTGCTGGCTAGAAATACCTTCCTTCAACTTAATATTTAATGGTAGAAAGACTTTTGTTAAAGAAGTTTTCAAAGCAATTATAAATCAAATTACAACATAAGAAAAATACGAATTAAAAAATTCCCCACCTTCGATTTAACGAATATTTTATTTTAGCTTAACAAATTTCGAAAACTAACAAAATTTAGCAGTCATTTTTTTAATATATATGATCGTATGTAGGTGAATAAATTTTGACTCTTGTTCGAGAAAGAATTAAATTTTGGCTTCAAATACTGGATAGAAAAGTCGCACCTTCGTCATGTCTTACACAAGCCGACTTACTTTCAGGATAAAAAAAAGGAGCGCTCGAAGGGAAGGAAACAAAAGTAGCACTCATAGAATAAAGTTAAAAAAAAAAAAAAATACTAAAGATGCCGTTACACTACCACCGAAGACAATGTGATCAGCTGTCAAAATTCGAAAGGAGAAGAATCATATTAATCATGAAAGCCAAGTGGCATAATTCGTAAGTGCAGATTGGTATTACAACCGAAGCATGGGTTTCTTGACCAGACCAGTTGACTTCCAGCAAAATTTTCTGTTAAGTCACTTGACCTTTCCCGCGTTTAAACGAAGATGGATGAAAATATTTTGCGCGCAATTTCCTCTGTAAAATAAATAAGACATCAAGGATTTCTAGTTAAAATTTTTAATGCGAAATTAGATCAAATGATCTGTAATGATTTCACTCTTTGGTTGAAAGAATTTGAAAGGAATACAAATACATGCTGGGTACTAGGAAAAATTGAGAAATAAGAAGTAAACAACAGCTTTCAAAGATTCGTTACAAGTCTAGAAGAGACCCACTGTTCCGTACTCGAAGCCCCTCCCTTGGTTGTGATACCGATGTGCACTTAAGAATTATGCAGTATGATGATCAGCTCGATGAAGGTCCCGTTACCTGGGCCTTTTATGACGAAGTACGGGGACTAGTGTACGAGAGAGAGGTCGTATAACTAAGGTGAGGCTCCGTGCGCCCTTGGCCTAACCAAGAGAACCGTCAAATCCAGTGACACGCGCATGCAGCGCCAATTACATCACTGTCATCCAACCGGACATTGACAGCATTTTCAGTGTGGGCCTCTGTGTCTTCCCGTAGCATCGTGAAGCGCCTGCCTGACCGAAGGGCATTTGGTATCACGAAGCTCATTATTTGTGCTGTCATTAACACTCACTCACCTTCACCTCCATCTCTAGTAGTGCTGCGTTTAGCGAAATTAAACCGCAACCACAAGTATACAAGTCGTCTTTAGCGACGAATTAAGATTAAATCTGGTCATCGATGCAACTGTATACGTACGTGGAGGTCTGATGGCCTCAGTTCTACCGTTTCTTTACAGTGGCACACCATTCAAACAGCTAGTATTATGGAATGGACTGCCATCGCACATGACCTCTAATGCCTATATGCCAGGGCCAAATATGATTTTCGAATACCTAGAGGGTTTTTTGGGGGCCATTTTTGGGGCATTGCCATCCTTCACTGGTCTGCCCTGTCTCCAAAGTTATCACCGATCCAGTATATCTGCAATCAGATGGGACGTCAAGTTGAAGAGGCGAGGATATGGGTCGAACTAGAGGTGCCGTTTACGCAACTGTGAAATGAGATGATGCAAGACATCATTTCAGACTTGTATGCCTCAATGTTCCCCCGTATGACATTGTATCACGCTAAAGGTAACCCAGCAGGGTACTAGAAACTCCACTTATTTGTAGTTTTTCTCTAATAAATGGTCCTTTTGCTTTGCTTTTGTAATTGCACTCACACACTAGAATTTCGTTGGATTCTAGAAACTCGTTCTTGATATGCAAAATTTATGTCAATGAAGTGTATAAATTAATTGATTTACTTTATTACCTTAGCACAGTATTTTTTAATTTATTGTTGCGTTCTTACGGGTTCGTGCGATTTGGAGCGACAACACTTGATGAAGAATTCTTCTCGGAACTCAGCGTACTCTCGAGACTGTCCACGCTACAACACTTGATGATACACTCGATAGCCTCAATGATGCACACTCTCGATACTCCAACAGCGATACTCCGACGACACTCACTGAAGAGGCACTAACTCGCGATACACTGACGATATTCATTCTCGCCATGTACTAACTCGCTATGCACTCGACGACCAACTCGACACTAGGCTGCTACTCCGGGTACAGGCTGGGTTTATATAGCTTTTGGCCAGCCTTCGAGAACATTCTATGCCAAACCGGTAAGAATTCGTTCCAGAATGTTCTCCATTATCGCATATAGCCAATTTTGTCACCAAATGGGCGATTTCTCACCAAATATGGCAAGCCTTCCGTTGCCGCTTTCTGGCAAACCTAAACCCGTTTTGAAGGGAAGCTATCTTACCCCACCTGGGCATTTCGTAACAATATATATTTTGCTATCTTTGCTATTGCACTGTTTCTATTAATTTCTAAAAAGGGGTTAAGATGAATTAATTATGATAAATAATCCCACTGGATTAACAGAATTAATGATACCAATTTGCTTTCATTGGTGTTATGATCTTACATTACTGCAAAAATTACTTTTTAACACTAAACTTTATTACTGTAAGTAAGTACTGAAGATGATTTACATTGCTGTTATGTGCTTCATTGACCAAACTTTCCTAGTAAGTATTATACTACCGACATCAAGACATCAAATAATTTACTTCAGTTTTCCTCTAATCTGAACCGCAGCTTGTAGCAACAAAGTTTCCAAGTCGAACTGCAATGGCATCATGGCCAAACCGTATGGAAATTAAACAAGGATGTCTAAAAATTATATATACCTCTTATTATCAATCTCTTTATGATACAATATTTACCTTGTTCCATTTTTCGTTATGAAGTTAGCCATCCAGCGGAAGTCCAATTTAAGCCTTTGTTCTAATATATCCAAATTTAATTTCTGTCTAATTTACACAGTTAATTTAACTTACGGAATTATTCCTGAAATAGCTACAATTGTTGCTAGAAGGATTAACCATATTAGCACCTTAATTTTAAGAATGGAAAATAAAGAGATAAATTAATATAAAACTTTTCCTTTCACGAATTGTTGTATTTTTATAATGAAACAAGAAACTGACTGGTTTATTAGAACAGAAATAAACAAGATTAACATTTTTTAATTTTATTATCTGTCAGCATAGAATTTAATATTGTAAAGTATGTATGAGGTAAATAAACCCTTGCAAATTAAAAACTGTAACTGGTTAATATGTAAGCTAAGGTCCTAATAGAGTGATTCATCTGCGTTTGAAATAAACAGCTGCATGTATGTTTCCATGGATTTCCGCTTATGTAACGTAGATACAAAATAATTGCCCTTAGAAAATTCCCCTTGATTCCCTCTGCCTATTTCTTAGGCAGATAGTTCTCGTCTGAATTAAGCAAGAAATCAGACATAATATGGCGATTATTACTTTCGTTATACCAGAGACAAAATTCTTCAGAAAATATTCTTGAGAAGTATAGAAACTTAGCTTCAATTAAGCATATATCAACAAAATTTATTTATTTTTTTTTTAAACGAAAACGGGTGGTTAAAACATCAAACAGTTAAGAATGAATTGATACATGAACTAATTTTTCAGAAAAATAATTTTTTTTTTTCGCAACAGAAATGAAATAAGTTATAGAAGTTCCAATGTCACAACTGAAATCGAGATGTGAAAAATAAAAACGATATACAACCCGATTTCTGTTTTCTGACTGATGAAGTATCATTATCTCCGGATTTATGTGCTTAACTAAACAGCTTAGCACTAAAGTATACAGAAAAAATCTGCAGGTTTCAGATTTTAAATTACGTTCAAAGAAGCGGTTTTTTTTTTTTTTTTTTTTTTTTTTTTTTTTTTAACGTTTTGTGTGTTACCTTTATTTATTAAATATCATGTTCTTCGTCCTTAAACTATAAAATCCAGTTCAATAGCGATGTCGCAAAATAATTTTAAAATAAGCATATCTTTAGAATTTTCGATATACAGTTCCACGCGCTGGAGATAAAAAGGTTTTCTTCCCCCCCCCCGTAGATTGTTCCAATTGCTCGCTTTGAAATCGTTGAGTTTGTTAATCAAAAGTTATTAAAGTTTTACAAAATATGAAATCGATAATAAAACAAATTTCGAATTTGGTCTCCCGTATACCCATATTTGGAGTAGGATTACGTCATTCAAAATTCGATGGCTCTATGTACCGTTGTTTTATCACAATGCGAGAAATAGACATACATTTATGCAGAGTTTTCATTATTTAATTTCTTCAAATATAATGCTAACATTTGGTGGCAACAGTTTGAAAAGTAAAACGGACATTTATAGTGATTCAATGCAAAATCGCAAAACGAAAACAATAGTCCTTCAGGAACAAAGCCCCTTTGGACTAATAAGCTTATACGGAATTTACTTGCTTCAACTCTAAAATCTGGCTCCCCGTAGGTATCTGGTTATCGTCCTGTCTTATATGAAATCGATGATAAAACAAATTCCAGTGCAATAACACCGAAACAGAAGAAAAATTAAAAGTAAATATTTTTGCTAGAATTTCAACTTGACAGTTTGCAAGGTTCGTGTAATTACAAACCAAGTCAAAGTTTCTTGCGGGATTAATAGAAAATAAGGAGAGGATAAAACTTTTAAATTAATTAAATTTTAGTAATTTAAGTATGTATATCACAAGGCAATTTTCTACTGTAAAATTTGGCTCGGGCCTTCCCCAATTACGCAAGCAACCAAGGTTAACAAAAGGCTAAATCCAGTTCAGATAAAGCTAGAAAACTGAACGCAAATAATTTAGAGACGTATAATGGTCGCTGCCAAAAACTTTCGCTTAACTTCAAGATTTCTGTTCTTAGGCACATTAACTAATTTGCATCCTGGAGGAAACTGGCGAAAAAAGAAATGACAGTGAAGATAAAAATAATTAGATAATGAAATAATAAATATAAAACCTTGCAAGTTTCATCAGAAATATCTAGTTTCAAAACTAGATTGTTCCTGCTCACTAAACAGTTACATCTTTCAAAGATAATTAAAGAATACATTTAATTTAGTGGTAAATTTAGAAACTGAAGTTGAAGGTTTTTTAACTTTGCAACTTAACTATTGCTCATGGTTCAACAAACTGAAAGTAATAGAAAATTATGTAGGATCTTCCCTTGGCCGAGGAAAATATTCAGATATTACTATTTTATCTATAGAATATAATTCAGAGATCAAGCAGGTTTAAGAAAGTAATTTTTCTTGAGTCGAGAAATTATATTAAGTAAAAACAATAATAATAAATAATTAAATACATTTAAAAAATAGCTATAGTAATTTTTACATTAGTTACATTTCTATTTGTACTATTTCAGTGCTATCTGTTGTTTAATCAAAGAGATACTTTTTTAACATGGTTTATTTAGTTGTTTCAAAAATATCAATAATACCTTATACATATATTTTTCTGAATACACAAGGCTGCATAAAAAATATCAAATGAATTAAATAAGTTCAAGACAGTATCTTTAATAAAATTATAGAAAGGCTGTTCGCACATTTTTTAAACGATTTTGGTAAGCGGTAATAAAAAATCATTTGCTTCAAAAGAAGTAATTGCAAATGTACTATGTTTCTAAAAGTCAAAATTATCGTCTGTGGCTTGAAAGTTTTGTTTTTATTCAAAATGGCGAATTTAACAAAGCAGTGGTTCGAAGACTACATTTACGCTCTTTCCGAAGAGAAATATGCATACTCTGTTATCCAAAAACGATGTGAGAGTCATAGTTTTGTGATATCTGAAGCGTCGATAGGTAATATCAACAAGAAAGGAAAAAAACGTCAAATTGGAGCCTCAAGTGGGACAAAATTCCAAACAAGTATCCAAGGAAAAAACGGACATCTTCGACTATTGCAAAGGTACGTTGTTTAATGTTAAAAGAAAATTCTCCTAGTCAAAGGACAGTTGCAAAATCATTAAAATGCTCGGTGTCCACCGTAAACAAAATGATAAACGTTGATTTAAATCTTAAGAAAGCGAAAAAACGCAATGTGCATCGTCTTCTTCCAAAGCATATCGCTCAACGCAGGACACGCTGCAGAATACTATATGAGAAACACTTATCCAAAGAAAAATGGAAAACAATTGTCACAATAGATGAAGCATGGGTGGATTTAAATGATTGTAATTAAAAAAAAGAGTCATTTATTATCATAAAAGGGGTGAAAAAACATTAAGTACATGGTTCAAAGAATCGAAAGAAAGTTTTTCTAAGGGATTCATGATTGTTGCTGGTTTTTCTTATAATGGCAAGTTAAAAATAAAGAGAGTGCAAAAAAATGTCAAGATTAACTCCAAATGCTATCAGGAACAAATTTTATTGCCAATTTTTCTGAATGAAATACCATCGCTTTACCCACAGTGCCATCAATCTGTGAGACTCCATCAGGACAAAGCTAGCAGTCACACATGAAAATCCACTATAAATTTCCTAAAAGAAATGGAACAAAAAACTGGTATCAAGGCCAGTTTTTTGTTCCATTTCTTTTAGTTCCATTTCTTTCCCTTCACTGATATCCCTACTAAATCTCCCGATGTGTCACCTATGGATTTTTGTGCTTTCGGACTTTTAAAAACTGCATTATCCAAACGTTGTCCCAAAACCCTAGCAGGACTCTGGAAAGCTGTTCGGGAGGAATGGGATAGAATACCTCTTCTGCCACTTCCAAAAGGTATTATTATCCTGGAAATTGCGGTGTCAAAAGATAGTTCAGAATAAGGGATGTCAAATAGAACATTTAAAACACAATTTAGTTTTATGAATACACTATACATCGTCTAAAAAATGTGTGAACAGCCTCTGTATAGCTATAATTAATATGATTTTATGTAAACTGCGCCAAAGAAAGGGAGGATAATTCTATATCTCCAGTTCTACTGGAATGATTGATGAAATTCAACTTGTGTTTTTTATATCTCGAAAGCGCGACTTAGGATATATATTAGATATATCTATAGCAATTTGACACAAAATCTGACTTTTTGTGAAATGACACTGAAACCTTTTTACATACTTCGATTCTACTACTCAAATTATGCCAAATTGACAAGTTTTGTAAAAATCGCAAGAGTAGTTTTTAAAAATTATCTCTCAAAATTTTAGCTCTTCAGTGTTAATTGAATTTGATATATATTTATTAATATCTCTTTTTTTTATTAAACTTACTTGATTCCTACTTTCTACTTACAGAATTCAAAATTACTTGATTACTACTTACAGAATTCAAAATTTAGGCTTAATCCAAATATATTTCGCACATTTTTTTTTTTATGATTTGCTTTTAAAATATGTGTTTTAAAATATTTTTTAATAAATTTTTAGGGAATTTTTTTATTATAGTATAACCTATAAAATTTTTAACATCATTTTAAAGTAGTTGTATTTCTGGGCACACTTGTAAAAAATTAGAATTTTTTTTTATTCAAAATTTTCTAAGATATACGTGAATTTACATATTGGCGCGTTTTGAAATTTGGCAGCTTTTTTTTTTTGAGCCATAACAACGTCAAATGTGGTTTACTCGCTTTGTTAAAATTATTTAAAAGTATGAACGATTACCTTTTTTTTCCGCTCGTCTACACTGAAAAAAGGAAAGGAAACTAGATTGCTATAAATTAAGAAGTTCGCCAAGTAAATTAATCTTGGCGCAAACTGAAAAAATGCGGAAAGATAATTTTTTCAATTATCTACTAAATATCGCACGAAATTCTACAAAATTTTATATTTAGGCATAATTTGAGTCGTAGAATCGAAATATTGGAAGAAATTTGCATGTTATTTCAGAAAAAAATCCGATTTTGTGCCAAAATACCTATGTTAGAACAATGCTATATATAAATCTAATATGTATCCTAAGTCGTCCTTTCAATACACGAAAAACGCAGTTTGAATTTCGTCAATCGGCCCAGTAGAACGAAAGATATAGAACTGTCATTTTTTTTCTTTTCTTTTTTTTCCGCAGCATACGTGCATGCCTTGTGGCCTCAAGTGAAAGAAACATCTAACCACGGCTCTGTGCCTCCGTTTCTAAAGCCAGATGTCATATCAAAGTACTTAATAAAATTGCAATCGGCCATATATCTGTTAGAACTATTAAATTTTGAATAACTATCAAACGTATATGGAATATATAGATATGTACATTTAAAAGATAAAAGTTATCTAAAACAAAATGCTAATTTTAATTTGCAATAGTCCCTAAACTTTCCTGCTGATATTGCTTCTTGCCATCCTTTAAATCAGGAGCAGTCAACCTTTTTATATCTGCCGCCCACTTTGAAGGTAGTAAAATTTCCTTAACGCCCACCGGTTTCATGGTAACTTAGTTTAGCATTAAATGCAAAGTAATTTTATGAGTGAATTCTTAGCAATATAACTAAATTTATACTTCGCTTATATTTATTAGAGACAGAAAATTTGTGCCCTGCGTTAGTTAGCCAGGACATCGGTGCCAACGAAACTGTTTCGGCTATGAAACCTTCAATGCTAGGAAAAGGAGATGTTCGTTTCTTGGAAAAAAAATTTCTACTCATGCTTTGTTAAGATATGGTGATCCCTTTTATGCGCGCAATAGTCACTGAACAACACTTATGAGACTTTTTTTTATAAGCATATTGTTACGTTTTTTATTCTTCTGACACCAGTTGTTACGTTATTTTATCTTCTTCACGTTCGTACGGGGTTCATAGATTTGGAGTGAATAACGACGACACTTGATGAAGTATCGAAACACACTTTATTTAGCCAATATTAGTCAGGACAGCTCCAATAACACTTTTTACAGTCGTTGAAGATCTACTATAAACACGCTGGAACAATCAGCGACACAGCCTTCACACTGTTAGGCAATAAAGGTGGAGACAGCTCCGTGGAAAGCACCCGACTCTGCTTTCCGGAGTACAGCTTCCGACTCTTCTTGGTCGTTCTCGGAACTCCACGTACTCTCGAGACTCTCGACGCTACAATTCGCGATGCACTCGACGACACACGAGCACAGCTCCCGACTCTTCGGTTCAGTCGTTCCAGGAGCTCAACACGCTCTCTCGACGATGCATTAACCGCGATATACTAACAGACTCCTTCGGTGCACTCGACGACCCACTCGGCACTCGCTGCCCGCCTGTCACCTGGATCGACTCCTCAGGGGATTGACTCGCTAGACGAGACACCAACTCGATACTAACTAACTCGCACTCTAGACGAGGCACACACACTCGCCCTCTCGACGAGGCACACTAACTGACTGCGGACCATCAGGACTGCGGACCATATAGCTTTCGGATTGTGTTCGAGAACATTCTGGTCTAAACCGATAAGAATTCGTTCCAGAAAGTTCTCCATCCATCCATGGTATATCGCCAATTTTGTCGCCAAATGTGGTAACCCTGCCTTCCCTTGCCATTTTATGTCAACCCTAAAACTGCTTTGAGGGGAAGCCATCTCACCGCGCCTTGACATTTCGTAATACTATGAAACAGGAGAGACCTGCGTGCAGGAGAGCGGACTGTAATCACTGGATGGACAAAAGCCTTTACCGCCCACCATTTAACTTAAATCGCCCACTGATGGGCGGTAGGGATCGGGTGGACTATTCCTGTTTTACATACTGTAAACTCAATGTCGACAAATCAGTATCAAAATTGTTAATGGTTCATGACAGGATTGCAAACCAAAACCTTTCTCATTTTGTACTAAAACTCTTTTTTGGAATACGTCACCTTTCGATTCTGCTGCTTATTAGCTTGCTGTATCTGTTATCTTCAAAATCATAATATAAAATATAACGGTACCGATTTAGTTCTTAAGAAACAAGCACTGTTTTGCCAAGTTATTTTGTGTTGTCTCTAAAAGTGTATGTCAACAAGAAATAAAAAGCAGTATTAAATTTCGGGCACGACTGTTTTGATTACCTTTCAACACATAAGAGTAGTAATCATCTTACGACTGTCAGTGTATTTGATTTTTTTTTTTTTTTATTATTATTATTACTACTACACATCATTCGTGCCAAGTGCATGTTTGCATTCAGCTCAAGCAGTATTTTCCTCTATTAGTGCTACAGTGCAATTCCTCATCAAGTTCATATCTGTGAAAGTGTGTGCATTGCTTATTTTGAAAGAGATTTTAACGCTTACGAAGTATTTACCTCTTACATACCCCAGTCCGAACTAGTGTTATAGCACATACTCAATATATGTAAAGAAGATTTTTGAAATTTCACCATACATTTCCTTATTCATTTTAATACCGGAAGTTTGTGCATCGTTTTCTCGCAGTACGGTACATACTTTATCGGCAGTGTATGCGATTTGATTGTACATCTCCTCATTCAAGTTTAATGCTACGAAGAGCTCCAGTATTAATCATATTATTCAGTGCTTTGATATAGTGCGTGTGAATATTATTCAGTACTTACTTAGGGCAATGAAAAGTGCGTGTATTGTGCTCAAGTATTCATCTTTTTTTTTTTTTTTTTTTTTTTTTTTTTTTTTTTTTTTTTCAGTGTACAGAGCGAGTAATTTTTATTCAGTGCTTACCGTGAGTGTGTGCATACGTTATTGCTCTTTCTTTTTCTTTTTTTTTTTTAAATCTTTTCTTTCATAGTGCTACAGCGCAAACTCAATATTTATGCAAGATAATTTATTTGTGAGATATCTTCATTCATCTCCTAATCAAATTTTCAGTGCTGTGAAAGTATAGTGTTTTTGAAGTTATCTCATCTTATAGTGCTATAATGCATACTTTACTGTCAGTTTATGTGATTTGATTGCGCATCTTCTCATTCGAGTTTAGTCCTAGAAAGTATGTGCATCGTGTTCTAATAGTCATTCTGTTATTATTCAGTGCTGTGTAATAGTGTGCGTGATTATCAGTCTGTGCTTACCTAGAACTGTTTAGTATATAAGGTAAAAGTGTGTGCGTCACATTTTATATAAAACAAATATATATATATATATATATATATTTCTCTTATAGTGCTACAGCCCATACTCAATATACAAGAAAGTCTATTAGCTTATGAGGTTTCATTATACATCACCTCATCCACTTTAGTGCAGTGAAAGTGCACACATTGTGTTCTCGCAACTATCTAATCTATTATTGCTACGGTACATGCTTAGTACTCTAGCCCAAGTGCATGCGATCTGATCGTGCATCTCCTCATTCAAGTTTAGCGTCGTGAAGTGTGTTCATTGTGTTACGCTACCTTTCCTTACAGTGCTATCGCGTAAACTGAGTATTCCTGGAATATTGCAGGTGCATGTGTTTCCATCATTCATCTCATCATTCGTTTTTTAGGCTCTGAAAGCATCTTCATTGTGTTCTCTTACTTACTATGCCTTCGGATACTCCCTCATCACCGGCCGGCACGGAGCATAATATTCAACATTCACCCCCTTCTGTTAAAGGTGCTGCTAGCACATCGACACCTAACTCCAGGACGGTTATTCTACGCTACGAGAGTCGACAGCAAGTTGTGGGCCGCCAGATGTCGCTGCTAGTAAAAAACAGGTCTGCTCGACATCCTATATTCTCTGAGTACGGAAGTTGTCGAAAGCGCGTGAAAAAGTGTTGCCGCGTCGTCAATCAGGGTTGTGCAGTTGACGTACTAAGTAGACAATGACTTTGTATGCGTTTTCGCCGCTGATTTTTTCATATTTAAGCGAAGAATACTGTTGTAGATCTCTGAATCGATGGCGAATTTATAGGAAATATGTTGATGCTTTTGCTCTGCCAAAAGATGTTTTCATTGCGTATTTCAGATTGCCAAAATTTATAGTTATTTTAATTTGCGATGAACTGAGAGAGTATTTGGAGCCACATTCAGAAAACAAGAACGCAATTTCTACTGAAAGAAAGGTTATACTATTCCTGAAATTATAAATATAAATTGTAATTGTATGCTTTAAAAATGCAGACGATAATAAGTTTATCAAGCACATTAACCTTCTTGATTTAATACAAATGTAGACATCCGATAAGCTTCTACTCGATTTATGTACAGCAAGAATTACGTTTACTTTAAAGTCTAACAGTTGAATACCTTACGAATAATACTGTGAACACAAAAAGGAATGTCGTTCATTATTACATGAAATTCACACTACTGTAAAATAACAAAAAAAAAAAAAAAAAAAAAAAAAAAAAAAAAAAAAAAAAGAATATATATATATATATATATATATATATATAAAACTTTAAAATAGTTTTATAATATTTTTTTCAGTAGCTGTACTACTACTAGTGTGATATTTTTAGAAATAAGTGTTAGCTCAGAGGGGCTATTAATTTCGTTTTGCCATTTTGTGGCGTTTCACTTTTCAAATCGTTGCCACCAAGTATTATCGCACTCTATTATATTTAAAGAAATTAAATAATGAGGAATATTCAGAATGTATGAATGTTTCTCGCACTGTGATAAAACAATGGTACCTTGAACCATGAAATTCTCAATAACGTAATCCTCTATCCTAATATAGGCACCTGGAGGCCCAAATTTGGAACTGGGAATTTGTTTTATTATCTATTTCATATTTTGTAAAGCATTTGTGAGTTTTTGATTAAGAAACCCAACGATTTCAAAGCGAGCAATGGCAACATTGAAAGAAAAAAAAATTTTTTTCATCTCTAGCGCGCGAGACTGTGTATCGGAAATTCTAAAGATATGCTTTTTTTAAATTATATGATATTGCTGTTGAATTGAATTTTATGGTTTAAGTGCGAAAAACATGATATTTAATAAATAAAGGTAACAAGCAAAACGTTAAAAAAATGTCGCTTTGGGAATAATATAAATTCTGAAGGCTTTCAGATTTGTGTGTGTGTGTGTGTAATTTTATTACGTTTTAAAACTGGTTTCTAAGTGAGGACTTTCTAAGCGAAACTGGCTCGTATACAAGTTACACACGGGGAAAGCCACGAAAACGCCGGCCACCTCGTTCGCGGGATTCGAACCTCGGACCAAACTACCTGCGTTCAGCGACTCTACCGCTCGGCGGCTGGTGGGCTTGTTAGCAAAATTACACTGCATTATTATTGTATTATGCTATAAAGTAACAACGCTATAAGACTGAGGGTTTGTTCATGGAACTTTTGTAACTTAATATAGTATTAAAAAATAATTGTTTCTTTGCAAATTAAAAAAAAAAGTTCATAGCATTCTCATTTTTATATTGTAAAAGAGATATTGATTATTATTAGTTTTCTATTTAAAATGTGTCGAAACGCTGGTTTGACAAGGAATTCAACTGCAGGAGACCTACACTGATTATTTTTACTTTAGTACTTGCGTTGTGAAAATATTACTATCTTTTAATTGTTTTCACAGAATAAAATCTTTTGAGAAGGAAGAGTATTTAAACTGAGCAGTTCTTATATATATATAAAATTCAAATAACAGCAATGTAATATTAAAAAGAAAGGTATTAGTAATTGTGTGACAAAAATTGCAAAACGAATTAATCACACATACAGGATAGATTAGTTCAGTTTTGGTTATATATTTTATATTGAAAAAATATTTTCTTTCATGTTAATTATAGAATAAATTGTTTAAAATAAAGCATTTTGATGCGTGTGTGATAGATGAATGCAGCAGCAATCAGCCATACTGTAATAACGAATGAATTTTATTTCTTTTCCTGAGAGAAATAATTTTCATAGAAAAAGAAAGTAAAAAAAGGGAAGAAATAATAAGAAAGAAATATTTTCTTTCTAATTTCTTATTTAAAGGTAAGCATGGAAAAAAAAAAAAAAAAAAAACTTAGTTTGCTATTAGATTGTATTGCAAATTAATCATATTATAAATTTAAATGATTAAAATTGTTTACTTCTAAAATGATCTGAAGTAAGCTTAATTCATTTACTCTTAGCATATTCTGCTGCGTGTTGGTCATAATACTGTTTTGTACAATTTTTTTCGAACTACAAATGCAGCGTGTGAGTTAGTGAAATAATAGGAGAATATTCCTAGAACTTCAGCCAGCGCGCGCTATAAATTTCGTCACTCGTCTGTACTGCGATTGGTCTAAAGCTCCTTGAAGCCTTGTCCCCTTTCAGTAAAGTTAAATGGACTCACCTGCCCACCAACTGAGGACCACAGAATGGCTTTCACCGATAAGTTGTGATGGCTGTCTATACCGGTTTTTTTTAGTCGATATTGTTCTCTCAACTTGTAGACAGATCCAGTGATCATAGAATAGGCGTCCAGGTTGGAAGCAATTAACCACATCTGTAACCAACTCCAGTTATTCATCTTACAAGCAAAGGAATCTCGCAGACTAAACGCTTCTGAAAGAAAGCAATTTACATCTTTTGTGAACACCGTTCGCATAACGTTAACGGAACAAGAGGTTTATCTCGCCCAGCTACAGGGACAAGTCTTGGCTCTGCAACAACAGCAACTCGCACACAGTTTACAGCCATCTCACGAGAATCCTCAACATTCCGAGTCTTATCAAGCAGTGGAATCCTCAGCCCCAGAAGAACAGTCCACAAAAGAATATTCCTTCACTGAGGTGACACGAAAGAAGCGGAAAACTTCTCCACCTTCAAGATCTTCTCCAGTTCTATCGGAGCACGTTCTATTATTAAGGTTAAAGAACTCCACACGGACACCCGAAGGGATTAAAGCTCAACTTTCGGCAGATTTGTAACCCTCCCAGCTAGGGATCACTTTAGTGCAGATTCGGCCGACAAGGTCCAGAGAGCTTCTCATCCGGTGTCGAGAAAAAGCTCACCTGCTACGCCTGAAACAGGCAATCGAGGACAGGCCAGCACTACTAGAGACACTTGAATTTCGGGAGCCCAAGCCAAGAAGGGAAAGTGTAATTATTTTTGGAGTACCTGAGAATCTAGGAAAAGAAGATCTAACAGCAGCACTTGTAGACCAACTGCCCAATTTCAATCCCAGTGCTTTTCAAATACGAGCAAGCCGTTCCGGGCAAAGCGGAAGGAAAAACTGGGTGATAGACATTGATCCTAAGTCAGCAGAACACCTAGTTAAGCTAGGTCGTCTTTTAGTGGGTTTTGAGTCTTGTCCTCTCCGTCCGTACATTAGGATCATACGCTGTTACAACTGCCAGGAGTTCGGTCACTATAGCAGGAACTGTAAAAACGCCCCAGTTTGCGCGAAGTGTGGTAACAGCCACCCGACGCAGGAGTGTAGCTCGGAAAAAGTGAGTTGCATTAATTGCTGCAGTAGTAATTCTGAAAAGGGGACCTCTTTCAGCACAGATCACCCAGCTACTTCAAGTTCCTGCCCAGTGTATGGAGCCCATTTCGAGAGTCTGAGAAGGACCACTGCAAAGAACTAAACCAAGATGACACTAAACGAACATATAGCAGGTCTTTGATTTTTACAGTGTAACTCGCAGAAGTGCTATGCAGCAACCATAAATACGCTGCAAGTAATGACACATACTGCTGCCAATGTCGGAATCTTCCAAGAGCCATACGTTTTCAACGGAGTGATTCCTAGTGTTCCAACACACAGCAGAACGTTTCTCTCAAAGAATCAGCTAGCTGCAATTATTTACAGTGGCCCTCTCTCCCCTCTCCTAATGAAAATCATAGAGCATACAGTCTCCATCAGACTAGACACTAGTAATTGCAGCATTGATATTATTGCTGTGTATCTACCCCCGAGCGAAGATATTACCTCTCTATTAGAGGAACTTAATTTTAACCTTATAGCTGGGGCATCACACTGTATCATAGCAGGAGATTTTAACGCCACCAGTCAACTATGGGGTGCTGACTCGGAGAACCTAAGGGGAATTGCAGTACTCGAATTCTTAGACAGTAAGCATTTCATTGTCATCAACGCTCAGGACTCACCACCTACCTTTGAAACATCTAGAGCTCGAGGGTGGCCAGATCTAACAATATCAACTCCCAATACAACTCCGTACATACAAGATTGGACAGTGAGTGACCTGCCGTCACTCAGTGATCACAAAATTATTACTTACAGGCTGGATACTCCTATAGACTACATAATAAAGAAAAGATTCAAAACGGCATTTGGAGGACATTCCATTTTACGGGAACACATTCGAGCGCATGTAGAGAAATTTATCAAAGATTTCAACAACTGCCAGGACAGAAACTCCTTAGATAATCTCTACGATTTACTAGTTACAAAAATAGTGCAAGCCGCCCACAAAGCATATCGTTTGAAATCTGTAAAGGCAAAACACTCGATATCCTGGTGGTCACCAGAGCTTAACACAGAAAGGAGCAGAGTTCGAGCACTTCGCAGAAAAGCACAATCCACGGTAGATCCATATCTACGGCAACTCAAAATGATAACATACAATAAAGCCAGAGCTTTATATAAAAGAAAAATTAAAGAGGCCAAGTCAATCTCATGGAGAACTTACTGTAGTAATGTCACTAAAGCCTTTGGACCTACTCAAAAGATAACACGTAACAAGGTGTTTCGTCCTACGACCCTTTCGCCTATGGTGAACAGCACTGCCTCATCCAACATCGAAGTAATCAGTGAGATCATAAATGCAGTTTTTCCTGATGATGATGAAGAGGATTTCTTAGAGGAGCAAGAGAAAGCGAGAAAAACCTACAGTATGAAATTTCGCCAAGTTACCAGAAGAGACGAACTCCCTCCTACGCAAATGGAAGTGGATAACATCATACGTACTCTGGCACCCAAAAAAGCTCCAGGTCCGGATGGAATTGATAATATCATCATTAGAGAGATACACCGGGAATTCCCAAAACTATTCCTTGCGGTCATTTCAGCTTGCTGGAAACATCAGTACTTTCCTGAAAATATGAAGTTGGCAGAAGTGGCGTTATTCCTAAAATTAGGCAAAACTCCGGCAGAACCTACATCTTACAGGCCAGTCTGTCTGCTGCCAGCGCTCGGTAAGGTATTGGAAAGAGTAATTCTTTACAGATTGGACTTCTTCCTGCAAAGGAACAACGCCCTGCATCCCAACCAATATGGATTCCGAATGGGCAACTCTACTGAACATGCCATAAAAGACTTAATGGCCACTATCAAACAGAACAAGGATAACAATTTGCATTCACTGGCAATAGCCATTGACATCAAGGGAGCCTTTGACTCCCTTTGGTGGCCAGACGTAATAAATTTGCTGTACAACATGGCCTGCCCAACAGCCATTATTACCATCCTTCGCTCGTACCTTCAAGATCGAAGTGTACAAGTAACATCAGACAGCGGCATTTATGTCAAAAATGTCTTTAGAGGATGCCCACAGGGGTCATGCCTTGGACCAACACTGTGGAATATAGTGGCAAACTCGGCATTTCGTCAGTTTGAGAGCGTAAAATACGCTCGAATCATAGCCTATGCGGACGATTTTATGCTAGTTGTGGCAGGAAGGAGTAACCTCGAAATGAGATCTCAATACTGTCTTGATCTGTTCTCCCAATGGGCCAGAGCACATAAGCTTCAGATTTCGGCAGAGAAAACTAAAGCTTTGCTTATAGGACGTAGCAGGCAGCTAAGACGCAACCCAAGCATTAAATTCCATGGGATACCGGTAAAATGTTCCCCCAGTTGAAATATCTTGGGCTATTACTCGACAACAGACTTTCTTGGATGCCACATGTCAGGAATCTTAAGACTCGAATTAGCATCCTAAGCAACAACATGAGACACATGGCTTCACATAAATGGGGTATCTCATCTAAGCTACTAAAAATTTGGCATAGAACCATTACAGAAAGAGTAATAGCTTATGGAGCAGCAATCTGCGGTGGCGAACTTACCTCTCATGTGAAAAGATCCCTGCTCTCTATTCAGAGACAGCAGCTACTTCAAGTATGCAGGGCCTACCGTACCACGTCAACACTAGCCCTACAACAACTAGCAGGAATTCCTTCCCTAGATTTGATAGTAGAAAGGGAGGCAGCTATCGTAAGGGTTACCAGGCTGGGTCAAACTTCAACACTCTGGGGTCATAGTTATCACCACTCGGACTACGAGGAGCAAAACAACTGCAATAACTTTCATCCAGCAGCTTTTAATCTCTCTGACGGTATCAGTATAAACGACCAACTAATTCAGAGGTACAGTAATAACCTTTTCACAGATGGCTCCAAAACTGAGAACGGCACGGGCAGCGCCTTTTGTAGACTAGAAAATGGAGTTGTAACATTCGAGTGGAAAAGGAAATTAGGCTCGAACAACTCGGTATACCAAGCAGAGCTTCTAGCTATCAGTGCTGCAATTAGATATGCGAACACATGTCAACAGGAGAAATTCTTCATACTCAGTGATTCGGCATCAAGTCTGGCGGCTATCGAAAGTCAAAACAGCCGGAGTCCATTGGTATACAGAATTCAGAAACAGCTTCTGACAATGCCTATTTCGCAAAGACCCACTTTAAAATGGGTTCCCGCTCACACAGGGATTCAAGGCAATGAAGCCGCTGACCTACTGGCCAAGCAGGCAGCCAACTGCACGGATATATTAGAAAGACCAACTAAACTTCCTTGGTATCATATTAAGAGAACAACTTTGACAAGTCTGCTACAAAATTGGCAAAGTAGATGGACAGAGGCAGAGGTAGGACGAAGGACATTTCGCTTACTGCCAAAAGTTAACATGGAACTAAAGACCCACTGTGCTAGCCTAACACAGTTCTTGACAGGTCATGGACCATTCCCAGTATACCTGAACAGATTCAGACTTAGGGATACTCCTTTCTGCGAATGCGGAGAGGAAGGCGACACGGACCATTATTACTTCCATTGTGTACATACAAGAACCTGGCACTTGAAGAAACCAGCGGACTGTGCCTGGGCAATGTGGACGACTAACACACTCAAAAACAGAATAGCCCTTGATAAAATAGAGAAAATCTCAGGACACTGCCTAAGCAGAAACAACCGTGGATAATATTATAATGTTTCAAAAGTTCAGAACTTAAAGCAGATAACCAGAATAACGCTTAGTGCTTTGCAGTTAACAATATGTAAAAACTGTTATTAGTTTATAATATTCAACCTTGTTACTCTGGAGTCTTCCCCGCCGTGATGGTATATAATTCCGTTTGGTTCATGTCCGTGGTCGGAAGCCATCATAGCTGTGCACTCACTCACTCACCTTTCAACGTATATCTTCAACTATTTCTAAACTATTGCAGAGCTATATAACATCTTGGGAGCGTTCTGATTTTTACATTAGCAGGACAGTAGCCGAGTTTATAAGACCGCTGAATAATAAATAATTGGACTCGGTTGGCATTCCGGCGTACGAATTGGTAGCATGTGCTATTTGGTAATTTTCTCCAAATGTGAGATGGAACTGTTTTTTTCCTAAAAAGACGTCACGAAAGTTTCTTTCCTTTTAGTCATATACTTAGATTACAGATTCCATAATGTACTTTGCCATAATCATTGCCATAATCATTCATGCCATAATCATTGCCATAATCATTCATGCCATAATCATCTTTGACATGGAGATTTCATGCATAAATGCTTGGAGTAAAAAAAAGTAGTCTGACCTAAATAATGTAGTTGTACCTACTAGTTATTAGCTCAAAGGGGCTTTGTCCTTGAAGGACTATTGTTTCCGTTTTGCGATTTTGCGTTGAATCACTATAAATGTCCGTTTCACTTTTCAAACTGTTGCCACCTAATGTTAGAGTCCTGCATTATATTTGAAGAAATTAAATAATGAAAAATCTGCATAAATGTATTCACATTTCTCGCAATGTGATGAAACAACGGTACGTAGAGGCCATCGAATTTTGAATGACGTAATCCTCCTACGAATATGAGCATGTGGAAGACCCAGTTTGAATTTGGAATTTGTTTTATTGCCGATTTCATATTTTCTAAAACTTTAACGAATTTTTGAATAACAAACTCAACGATTTAAAAGCGAGCAATGGCAACACTCTACGGAGGGGAAAAAAAAAAAAAAAAAAAAAAAAAAAAAAATTATCTCCAGGGCGCGGAATTGTGTATCGGAAATTCTAAAGACAGGCTCATTTTAAAATTATTTTGCGACATTCCTATTGAACTGATTTTTATGGTTAAGTGCAAAGAACATGATATTTAATAAATAAAGGTAACACACAAAACGTTAAAAAAATTGCCCCTTTGGACGTAATTTAAAATCTGAAACCTTCCAGATTTTTTTTTTTTTTTTTTTTGTTACCTTTTCAATTGATTCTGTATGTTACGATGAATCAACTGAGCTATTTAAAAGCAATAGATGTAGTTCTTAAGATTATTTTTTTTACATTTGAATTTGATTCAATAAAATAAAAGTGTATTTCATTCATGATATATCTAATTAAAAACATTTAATATTTTTATAGATTCGCTTTATATATTTTTCTTTACTAATGTATTTTTCTAACTAATCATTACCTAATAACTCTTAGCATTAGAAAAAATATAAATGTAAGGAAATATCTTCGTAATCTTAAAAATTTAAACCAGTTATTTTGCAATTAAATATATAAAATTTACTTCAAGCCCCCAGCTTGGAAAAAAATCCTTCGTGCATAAGCTTACAGCGGTTTTTGTTGAAATGTCTTTTGTTGAATGGCAATAAACTGTATACATTTTTCCAATAGTAGATACCAGATTTTACCATTGTCGTCCTTTCTTTAAATCCGTGTCATAATAGTATATTTGTATATAAACCATATGCATTAATAAATAATATTATTAGCTTACTGCATTCTCTTTTATAGCTTTAGGGATGAACTCTGCAGTCCGCAGCTAACAAAAAAGCCATTGAAATACCTGTCTTTATTTTGTTGCGTCATTAGCGCAAAATCGGATCCCGATAAAACGGGTCCGTTTTTAAGCATTCCTACCTCCATGGTTTTAAGGCAGCTGAAAGCGAGTGTCAGACAGTGAACCCTCAATAAATCTCTTAAATAGACAGAAAGAGAAGGAAATAAAATCAGGAACCGTTTGGCACCCCAGGTAAACAGCTCACGTGCCTTGCAAGCCGTAGACAGAAAAAATGCGTCCTTGAGATGCTTGGCCTAGTGAAAGAAAAACAACGGTGGACGCTTTTCCTGGTGACGTAGGTTGTAAGACAGAGACACACTTAGAATCAGCTGGACGCCTATCCTATGATCACTGGATCTGTCTACAAGTTGAGAGAACAATATCGACTAAAAAAAACCGGTATAGACAGCCATCACAACTTATCGGTGAAAGCCATTCTGTGGTCCTCAGTTGGTGGGCAGGTGAGTCCATTTAACTTTACTGAAAGGGGACAAGGCTTCAAGGAGCTTTAGACCAATCGCAGTACAGACGAGTGACGAAATTTATAGCGCGCGCTGGCTGAAGTTCTAGGAATATTCTCCTATTATTTCACTAACTCACACGCTGCATTTGTAGTTCGAAAAAAATTGTACAAAACAGTATTATGACCAACACGCAGCAGAATATGCTAAGAGTAAATGAATTAAGCTTACTTCAGATCATTTTAGAAGTAAACAATTTTAATCATTTAAATTTATAATATGATTAATTTGCAATACAATCTAATAGCAAACTAAGTTTTTTTTTTTTTTTTTTTCCATGCTTACCTTTAAATAAGAAATTAGAAAGAAAATATTTCTTTCTTATTATTTCTTCCCTTTTTTTACTTTCTTTTTCTATGAAAATTATTTCTCTCAGGAAAAGAAATAAAATTCATTCGTTATTACAGTATGGCTGATTGCTGCTGCATTCATCTATCACACACGCATCAAAATGCTTTATTTTAAACAATTTATTCTATAATTAACATGAAAGAAAATATTTTTTCAATATAAAATATATAACCAAAACTGAACTAATCTATCCTGTATGTGTGATTAATTCGTTTTGCAATTTTTGTCACACAATTACTAATACCTTTCTGTTTAATATTACATTGCTGTTATTTGAATTTTATATATATATAAGAACTGCTCAGTTTAAATACTCTTCCTTCTCAAAAGATTTTATTCTGTGAAAACAATTAAAAGATAGTAATATTTTCACAACGCAAGTACTAAAGTAAAAATAATCAGTGTAGGTCTCCTGCAGTTGAATTCCTTGTCAAACCAGCGTTTCGACACATTTTAAATAGAAAACTAATAATAATCAATATCTCTTTTACAATATAAAAATGAGAATGCTATGAACTTTTTTTTTTAATTTGCAAAGAAACAATTATTTTTTAATACTATATTAAGTTACAAAAGTTCCATGAACAAACCCTCAGTCTTATAGCGTTGTTACTTTATAGCATAATACAATAATAATGCAGTGTAATTTTGCTAACAAGCCCACCAGCCGCCGAGCGGTAGAGTCGCTGAACGCAGGTAGTTTGGTCCGAGGTTCGAATCCCGCGAACGAGGTGGCCGGCGTTTTCGTGGCTTTCCCCGTGTGTAACTTGTATACGAGCCAGTTTCGCTTAGAAAGTCCTCACTTAGAAACCAGTTTTAAAACGTAATAAAATTACACACACACACACACAAATCTGAAAGCCTTCAGAATTTATATTATTCCCAAAGCGACATTTTTTTAACGTTTTGCTTGTTACCTTTATTTATTAAATATCATGTTTTTCGCACTTAAACCATAAAATTCAATTCAACAGCAATATCATATAATTTAAAAAAAGCATATCTTTAGAATTTCCGATACACAGTCTCGCGCGCTAGAGATGAAAAAAATTTTTTTTTCTTTCAATGTTGCCATTGCTCGCTTTGAAATCGTTGGGTTTCTTAATCAAAAACTCACAAATGCTTTACAAAATATGAAATAGATAATAAAACAAATTCCCAGTTCCAAATTTGGGCCTCCAGGTGCCTATATTAGGATAGAGGATTACGTTATTGAGAATTTCATGGTTCAAGGTACCATTGTTTTATCACAGTGCGAGAAACATTCATACATTCTGAATATTCCTCATTATTTAATTTCTTTAAATATAATAGAGTGCGATAATACTTGGTGGCAACGATTTGAAAAGTGAAACGCCACAAAATGGCAAAACGAAATTAATAGCCCCTCTGAGCTAACACTTATTTCTAAAAATATCACACTAGTAGTAGTACAGCTACTGAAAAAAATATTATAAAACTATTTTAAAGTTTTATATATATATATATATATATATATATTCTTTTTTTTTTTTTTTTTTTTTTTTTTTTTTGTTATTTTACAGTAGTGTGAATTTCATGTAATAATGAACGACATTCCTTTTTGTGTTCACAGTATTATTCGTAAGGTATTCAACTGTTAGACTTTAAAGTAAACGTAATTCTTGCTGTACATAAATCGAGTAGAAGCTTATCGGATGTCTACATTTGTATTAAATCAAGAAGGTTAATGTGCTTGATAAACTTATTATCGTCTGCATTTTTAAAGCATACAATTACAATTTATATTTATAATTTCAGGAATAGTATAACCTTTCTTTCAGTAGAAATTGCGTTCTTGTTTTCTGAATGTGGCTCCAAATACTCTCTCAGTTCATCGCAAATTAAAATAACTATAAATTTTGGCAATCTGAAATACGCAATGAAAACATCTTTTGGCAGAGCAAAAGCATCAACATATTTCCTATAAATTCGCCATCGATTCAGAGATCTACAACAGTATTCTTCGCTTAAATATGAAAAAATCAGCGGCGAAAACGCATACAAAGTCATTGTCTACTTAGTACGTCAACTGCACAACCCTGATTGACGACGCGGCAACACTTTTTCACGCGCTTTCGACAACTTCCGTACTCAGAGAATATAGGATGTCGAGCAGACCTGTTTTTTACTAGCAGCGACATCTGGCGGCCCACAACTTGCTGTCGACTCTCGTAGCGTAGAATAACCGTAGCCAGCTCGTGTGGCTTTTATGACGCAATGTGTATTATTCTACAGGAATCGAGGCGTGTATCGAGATCGTAATCGGAATCGATCCGTAGAATCTCTCATTTTATTCGACTGTGGTTGTTTGTTTCTGTTTGCAAAGATATGAATACATTCAAAACATATTATATGTTGTAAGGAAATTAAGGTATTTTTGAAATAAAGTGTTTCTTTTTCTTTTTGCTTAGAATGTCCTAAATCTATTGGTTTAGCTACGTTTTCAAATCCTTTCTAGGTCAGACTTAGCAGTTCCATAAAATTTGAACTGAAGCTTTTTCCTCCCCAAGGAGAGTGCGAAAGAGTAAATTCTCTTTTCATTTGACATATGTAGAATATTTTATGCAATTTATTTCAATAATGGTTTGAAAATTAAGGCCACTATAAATTCCACTTGATCATTTGCGCTTATTTATTGAATAAAAGGCATAATAATATCGTATTGACTGTACCAAAAGTTGACACTTATTGTTTTGGGCTACTACTTGTTCGGACATAGTAATGACAGCAGAGGCAACATAATTTGGTAAGATGGCTTTAAAATTTTCGACTCGGTAGTTAACTCAGATTTATGAACCATAAAAAACGACTTTCTGCCGCTTTGATTTAGTTTCTTTTCGGCTTTAAACAAACAGGCCAAAGATACACCACACTTCTATCTCCTTGGCTCCAGATACAAGCAGTTTTATTTGCCTCCAATAGCATTCTTTTTTTTTTTAGCTAAAATCGCTTTATTTATTATGAAGATTGATTGGGCCAGCCACCTCCTCTAGGTCTTTATATCTTTGAATGGAGAGTTGCAGATATAAAGTATTGCAACTTACAACTTCTGGATTTGCCAGTTTAGGCAAATTTACCCCTTATTATCCAAAGCCCAATTTCGCTGAATATTTACCTATTTTATGCGTCGACGTCGATGAAGTGCAGTTAACATGTTTGATCCGTTGGAAGCGACTTTTCATTTGGTGGAAGATTAGTCGAAAGGGAAAAATGTATACTTTGAGCCGAAATTTCTCCCCCCCCCCCCTCCAAAGGCGTGGAGATCTCCATGTCCAAAGGCATAAGGGGAGACGATGCAGGTTGCAAGTAAATAAACGCGTGTCATTTAGTCAAGACCTCGCAACTTTGCCCATCTTATTCGGACGTTAATTTGTTCTTAAGTCCGATAGCTTCAACTGGCTTACATTTGCCAAATTTAGCATATTAATTAATGGCACTAACGTTTAGACAGCAGACTTACATGCGTTTTCTCCGTTTGGTTATATTTTAAATCAAATTTTACTCAGCGCACAATACAATTCATATGGACTTGATCGCGTTAAAAACTAAATCCTGAAATAAACTTGAATTGGAATAACTAAAAATGCTATTCTTTGTAATTTTGATTTAAATCAAAATTCCAGACGAATTAACTTAAAGAAAACTAAAATGCGTGTATTTATAAATAACTCCCTCCCTTAATGAAAATTAACAGTAATTAATTTATTTAGCTAGCTCCATATGTCTGTTTTTTCTTAAAATTATTTAAAAAATAAACAATTAGATAAAGGTAAAATTTTCAGTTCAGTATTCTTGGAAGACAATATTTTAATTTTAATTTACGATTATTTAATGAAATTAAATTTCATAGCAGAAATCATAAAAACTATTTCACTGATATGTATTATGACGTTTAACTGATATTAAAAAATGAAATGAAGCAATAAGCGTAACATTCATGGCAAATGGCGAATAATTCTGACTTAAATTTAATCTCATATTTGATATTTCATCGTTCGATACAGAAATTGCAGTCAGTATTAATGAACAATTAAAGCTTTAAAGACACTGAAAACAATAAAAAAAAAGTTTTCTCAAACTGAATTATAGCATGTAAGATAATTTGGAACATTGTTTGGAACTCATTTTTCAGAGAAAAGAAAAGAATATATAAAATATTAATATACCAAAAATGTTGTTTAATTAATTATGCAAAGCATTCCAATAAAATAAGTGCGTGTGTGATTATAGCAAAGCCTCGACTGCTATCTGCCTAAGGGAAGGGATGCCTTCGTGGAGGACTTTCTGAGGGAAACTGGCTCGTATAGACGTTCCACATGGGGAAAACCACGAAAGCGCCCATTTGCGGGATTCGAACCTCGGACCGAACTACCAGTGTTCAGCGACTTTACCGCTCAGCCGCTGGTGGGCCCGATAAGGTAATAAAGCACTCAAATGAATGAGTAGTAAAGTTAATAAAAATACTTTTCTATGGTATAAGATTGACTTATTTCATCTTTTCATAAGGTTAGAAGTTGTTACCCTTACCAGGCACTCTTTTGAGTGGTCTTTCTCATTGCATTCGAAATTTTTGCATAATTAATTAAGCAAGTTTTTTATAATACGTTATTTTTATATAGCTTTCCCTAAAAAAAAAGAATTGGGATTATTCTTCTAGATTATATCATATATTACAATTCAAATTCTCATTATATTCTATGTTGTAATTTTGTATAATCCTTTCTTATTATTTTCATTATCTTCTTAACTTTTATTAGATTCTAATACTGAATTTAAAGTGGGAACATGAGATATAAGAGTGAATTAAATAATAAAATATCTACCAATTTATCATATGAGTACGGCTGGGCATTTCGTTTTATTTTAAATAATATTTAGAAGTACCGTATATACCCGGGTATAAGTCGAGATATTTTGGACAAAAAAAAGACTTCAAAGTGGGGGGTCGACTTATACGCGGGGCCATAAAAAATTAAAAGAATCGGAAGTTCAAAAAATTTCTTTATATAATGCAGTTGTTTTCTTCCCGCACTCAAATTGGACGACTTATCAAATAAGTCACTTACTTGAAGTAATTTCATGACTTAAATTATGTGACGAACTAATCACAGAGTTTCATACTTTAACTAGAGTAAGTTTCGATTAAACCAAAGAATTTTCAGCCCCCGAACAATAAAAAGCCCGATATTGCATTAATTGCTCAGTGGGTTAAAGATGCTTAAAACGAAATACCCTCTGAAATGATTATAAAATCATTTAAAAAAATGTTGTACTAGCAACGAACTAGACGGCACGGAAGATGATGCTGTTTTTTAAAGTGAAAATGACGACGAAGGCTCTGGTAGTGATTGTAACAATACAGAGTTCGAGACTGAAAATATGTATGACGAGCCAATGACGACAGAAGAGTTCTATGAAATGTTTGGCGAATCTGACCATGAATCGGACGTTGAAGGATTTTGATTTTGTTTATTTACCAAGGTATTTTTTATCGTATATATACTTTTTTTTCTCAGATGATTTTGAATAAATGTAGTACTTAAAATTTTTTTTTCTAAGTTTCTCGATCGATTTGGAAGTGGGGGGGGGTCGACTTATGCGCGGGTTTCTTATTTTCTACGAATTTTTTATATCGAAGTGGGGGGGGGGGGGTTCGACTTATACGCGGATATATACGGTAATCACACGTGTCTGTGAAATAAGTTTTAGAATACCTGGTATAAAGTTTCATTTCATCAAATTAAAATCTAGTTACCGTATTTTAAGAATAAAATTTGGAAGCTTTACCTTTGTTTCGTGTTTTTGTAAATAACATGTCAAAAACAGAAATTTCAAACTATCTGAACAAATTCATTACTTTTAATAAACATTAGAAAAGGGGGATTTACAAAATAATTTGCAGGAATATCTCCCATAGTCCAGCTTCGATTAGTCCGTATTTATTATAGTCCGAATTGAAATTTTCAAAGCAAACTAAATATTAATTGAGTAAAATAAAAATTTAAAAAAATAATAATAAATCTGAAACCTTTCAGATTTTAAATTACGTCTAAAGAGGCGTTTTTCTAACACTTTATGTGTTTCATTTATTTATTAAATATCATGTTCATCGCACTTAAACCATAAAATTCAGTTCAACAGCAATATCGCAAAATAATTTTAAAATGAGCCTATCTTTAGAATTTCAGAACAGTCTCGCACGCTGGAGATAAAATCCCCCCACCGTACAATGCGGCCATTGCTCGCTTTGAGATCTTTTAGTTTTTTTATCAAAAATTCGTTGAAGTATTACAGAATATGAAATCGATAATAAAACAAATTTCAAATTCAAATTAGGGCTTCCACATGCCCGTATTCTATGGAAGATTACGTTTTTCAAATTTTGATGGCTCTAGGTACCTTTGTTTATGACAATGCGAGAAACATACATACATTCGTGGAAATTCTTCATTATTTAATTTCTTTAAATATAATAGAGGGCGATAATATTTGGTGGCAACAGTTTGAAAAGTGAAACAACGCTTACCGTGCAAACCGCCAAAGCGAAATGAATAGTCCTTCTGATCAAATTACCCCTTTGAACTAATAAATTCTAAGAAAATAAATACTACACGATTTATTTATTTATTTATTTTTTTAGTGCATAAGGTAATTTTTGTTTTTATTATATAAACAAGTCTATTTTTGTAAGATTTTAAAGCTATTATGGCGATGCAATGCATATTTCGGCTTTTTTCCCCTGGGGTTCTTCGTTGTTATTATTGTTGTGTCTATTCAAATTCTTTGGTGGATCCACGTACTCGTTACGAATGAGTCTCAGTTTAACATCCAGAACAATCCTCGAAGGGCAATAATAGTGCGAGCGCCCGGGACACGCTTTCGAGCTCCAAACATCGTCCAAAGAGACTGTAACACAGGCGAATGCTTACTTGTATGGACTGGGATAGCAATAAATGGTTGCACCGACCTCTGCGGAATTCCTGGTGCTCTTGTGCGTCCTTTTGTTGCTGCAATGGGTGCCGACGCAATATTTAATAACGATAACGCCTCCCGCATAAAGCTCGAGTCGTCTGATCATTCCACATCTGCCACATCACCGGACTTGAATCCCGTATAGTATATGTGCGACAAGTTGGGCGAAGGATATCAGATCGCACTGTGCCGCGAGGGCATCCTGCACGAGCTCTGACATGCGCTACTACAGGGATGGGTAGTACCAACACCTCCTAGAACTAACTCAAGGCCACGGCGCGTTTCCCAAGAGGAGGTGTGAAGTCAGCAAAGAATCTTTGGACGTTAGTGTCAGTAGGGATTGTATTTCATTTAACTCTCCCCACCCAGGACTGTGGTGGCTGGATTTCCGGAGTTTTGACGGTCACTTGGTCAGAAATCGTCCATAAGAACAGTCGACATTTTCTTTCTTTTTTTCAGATATTTCTATATTATAAGTATTCCACTTTATTATTTGTTTTTCAAATTTTTGATATGGTTTACACATGCTGTGTACCTAACTGTAAAGGGAACTAACCAAATGATCCAAAAGTACAGGTTTTCTCTTTTCCGAAAGAGAAGAATCCTTAAATAAATGGATAAAGGCGATTCATAGAAGCAATTTCAAGCCAACAAAATTTTCGAAGGTAAGGTGCGTTTTTTTTTTTTTTTTTTTTTTTTTTTTAATGAATAAGTTTATACTTATCTGTGCTTTAAAAAGTGCTTCTGTGTTAAGTATGTTATAATTATCATAAACTAAAGCGAGTACATACATTTATAGAAAGTAAACATATTTAATCTTATTGTAAGTCAAATAGTGATTATATAAGTATGATGACTTAATCATGCTATTAATTTAATTTATAGCAGATAGTACTGTTTATCATCATGCTAATCGTTCAATCTATAGCAGATGGCATTCTTTATCGTCATGCTAGTCAATTTGTAGTAAATAGCATCATTTACCAAGTTAAGTAAATTAAACAAATGTGTGACTTAAAAGTAGGATTAGATTAAATGTAGGATTAATAAAAATTCAAAATTGTAAATACATTTTGTATGTCGCAAAATGCTTGCATTTAAATATCTCGATACATTTGTCACAGGAACAGCGTATTTATTAAAATCCGAAGACCTTGAAAAATCTTGATAATATCTCTGTAACTAATACCAATTTTGTTTCTGATGTTAATGCGAAAAAATACGCTATTTAAATTGAGTTCATGCCTGATATTCTTAATATTCACTTAATATAACATAAATCATTAAATATGAAGTTTTACAAAATGTTGTATTTAATTCTAGTTTAGATAATTAAATCCGATTATAACAATCTTTGCATGCAAGTGTTTCGTATTTTTTGTAAGTAAATAATTAAATTTATGCAACACTTTATTTGACAAAAGATTTTTCTATCTAATTAGACATTATTCTTCAAAACTAGTACCTGTTTCACTTTATACAATTAATAGACAAGTATGATTTTCTTTCTATTAGTCGTGAATAAACATTAACTTATATTATTTTAGTGGCCGACCAGCGGCCGAGCGATTAAGTCGCTGAACACTGGTAGTTCGGTTCGAGGTTGGAATCCCGCCAACGGGCTGGCTGCATGGGTGTTTTCGGGGTTTTCCCCATGTGTAACGTATATACGAGCCAGTTTCCCTTAGAAAGTCCTCCACGAAGGCATTCCTCCCCTTAGGCAGATAGCCCTCGAGGCTTTGCCATAATTAAAATAACCTAACCTAACCTGTATTATTTTATGCTACAAATTTTAATGAAATTTAATAATGTATGCTCAGTTTAAAGCCGAAAAACTTAATGTATAAAAATTCTTGCTGATAGGTTTGTGCCCTTCATTTTCACCCTGAGTTACAGAATTCGTTGATGAAAGGACTGGAAGGAAGGTGACTACTCCCTTATCGAGGTACAAATTAAAACGTTTTGCGATTCCTAGTATTTTCCCAAACTGCCCAAAATATATTTCAAGGGAATTTATCGTGAGAGAAAGCCCAGATGAACGTCGTAAAAGGCTAGAAAATAAAAATCTTCAGTGGGCTGTAACTGAAAGTATATCCCAGTTTCAGACGAATGAAAAAGAACAATCCTTTTCTTCTTTTTCTGAATATTTAGATAAGATGGGAAAAGAAAAGTTACCTGGCTCGTGGATCTGTATTAAAAGAGCACGGGAAGCTATCTTTTTAATTATTGAGCTAACACCGTGCCCTGAAATAAATATTTCAGCATTAATAAACGAAAAACTTGAACTTTCAGTTTACATTGGGAAAACTGAACTTAAAAAATTTAATAATTTAACTTTGCCAGCATCTGTTGGCAATGTAGATGAGGTAATTTCTATTTTAAACGCTTTGTTGTCGTATGAATTTAAAAGTGATGTGCAGAATTTAAGAATAAATTCTGTTTGTGAAACTTTAGAAAATATTGAAGAACAATACGATGAAAATAAGCAGAAAGCCATACAATTCATTAGGGAGCAATTAACATTAATTAATACATCCAAAGAAAACTTACGGTATTCTCCAGAGAGTATGATACTATTCAGTATTTTATGTACAATTTCACCCCATGCTTATAAATTTTTAAGGAGTTTTGGGTGTATTTTGGCTCCTCACCCTCGGACAATTCAAAGGTTATGCTCATCTTTGGTAGCTAATCCTCAGAATGAACAATGCGAAGAGGACTTTTTAAAACACTTAAAACAAAAAAGTCCTTTACTTCAAGAATGCGATCGCATAGTTACAATGATGATCGATGAAATTCACATAAAACCATATGTCGACTATAAAGTTGGCAACATTGTAGGCATGGCTTACAATTCTGAAAACATAGCTACAACTGCACATGTTTTCATGATTCAGAGTCTGCTGTCTAATTTTAAAGAAGTCATTCAGATAATTCCTGTAAAAAATGTAACTGCTGAAATTCTTTTTAATTTCGTGCGTACAGCAATATTAAGTTTAGAAAAACTTGGTTTCTCAGTTATCTGTGTTGTCAGTGACAATAATGCCATTAATAGGAAAACTATGTCGTTTTTTACATCTCCTCCAAAATTAAGCATAGTGTATCCACATCCATCGGATGCCACTCGGCCACTATTCTTTATTATTGATTCTGTTCATATATTTAAATGCATACGGAACAATTGGCTCAATCAAAAAAGTGCAGATCAGACATTTTATTATCCAGATTTCGAAACTTTAAATTCAAATTTCTTAATGGCATCCTTTTCTACTTTAAGACAACTTCATAGCATAGAAAGCATAAATTTAGTCAAATATGCTTATGGATTGAATTTGAAAGCATTGTGTCCATCAAATTTTGAAAGACAGAATGTTAAACTTGTATTGGATATATTTAATCCATATGTGATTCAAGCACTTTTGAAATTAGGCAATGAACACCAACTAAAAAATTATAAATCCACAGCGAATTTTATTGACATTATATACAAATGGTGGTGCATCATGAACGTGAAAACGCCTTTCAAAGGAGATCGTTTCCGAGATGAATTTCAGAGACCTATTTCTGATAAGTGTCATATAAATTCCGAGTTTCTAGAAAAATTTCTCCTTTGGCTCGATTACTGGAAAGAAAATTCTTCAACAGGCACTCTTACAAAGGATACACTATTGGCTATCAGTCATACAACTCATGGTATAATGGAGATGTCAAAATATTGCCTTCATGAGCTGAAATTTAAGTACTTTCTTCCAGGAAAAATTCAAACTGATACCCTGGAAGCCAGATTTGGGAAATACAGGTCTTTAGCCGGATCACAATATTTAGTATCTGTAAGACAAGTCTATGAAGCAGAAACAAAATTACGTCTCCAGAACTTTTTACCCATCACTCTCAATTCGAGCACATATGGAAAAATAAAAATTAGCAGCACTGACAACAGAATCGAAGTGATGAAATTGAAGAAGAGTTTACAGAATTTGACATAAGTATTACAGAAAAGGATTTTGAAGATGCTGAAACTTTTTTACCAGTATTAACATACTTGTCAGGTTATTGTGCAAGAGCTGCTCTGAAAAAACTTAAATGCAATTCCTGTTTTAAACATTTAGTTACAGATAAAGTATTGGAAAATAATCAAAATTATTCCTTAATTAAAAATATGAGCCGAGGAGGTTTGTTATGCCCTCGAGCGGATGTTGTTACTGTAATTATGTATAATTACGTAACAGTTCAAAAACTTCTATCAGTGAACAATGAACAAAAATTTTAAAAAAGCAAAATTCAGAGACAAATAACAGTCAAATCAACTTTACAAAATTTGAAAGACTGTGATGTATTTATGGATGCATGTGAAATCGGTCATTCGGCTGATATTATAATAAAATATTTAGTAATGGCAGCAACAAATTCTCTATTGAATAATTATTGCAAAAAAAATGAATGATTTGCCTAAGCCTGTAGTTGAAAGGCGCAAAATACAAACTATTCAAACCAAAATATGAATTTTTACCTGCTACAGGGAATGTATGCATTTCTATATATTTGCACGCATTAAAATTTACGAAATTCTGAGTTTCATTTATTTTTTGTCAAAGGTATTCCTTATGTATTCCCTCTTCATTTACTTGTATAGTGCAATATCAATGCAACTTTTATATATGTATATGTTAAAGTTCATGAAATTTTTTTTATTGTGTTTTGATTTTTAAATTTAATTACTTCATATATATATATATATGTTAAAAATCCTAAAATTCTCTTTCTTCACCCCAAATATATTATTTTAAATTGTATATTTTATATAGCAGTATGTCGAAGCATTTTTTTTTTTTTCAAAGAAATCGAATATATTGTCATACATATATACGCATGCATATACATACGTATGGAAATAAAAATGTATGGCATGATATTTCATAAAGACTACAATTTAAATTCTTTCTAAAGATAGAAATGTAGTCTTTATGAAATATTATGCCATACATTTTTATTTGATGAAATGCAGTTTGTGATTAAAAAAAAAAAGCAATATTTATCGTTTCCCGTTTACAGACAGTTTTGAATAATTCTGAATTGACTGCAAAGACAATTTCGATGATTTTCTTCTTTTCCTCTATTGGAACAATCCTTCCTCTTTTTAGTTGACTGATTGAAAATAAGCATATACATGTTATCTAAAGTATTTCTGTATAAATTGTTTCGAATTGTAATGTATAATTTAGTGCATCCTAAGGGCATTATATGTTAGTAATTTTATTCGGCAGTAATAATGCAATGATAGTTGTGTTTTTCATTTGTTGTGTTCAATATCCCAGTTTAGGATTTGTTACATTTGCCTTCCACACAATACTGCTAAACCATGTTATAAAATTTCCCTGTAAAGATCAGAGGTTAGCTATTTAGATCTATATCAGACCTCTATCAGAGATTTGATATTTGCCATTTAAAATGCAAAATAATATGCAATTCTCTCTGTGCACCTAATGTCTCAAATAATTATAAAAACTTATTTAAATCGTTGCAAGCTTAGCGTTATTTGTTTCAAACATGAGTATTTATTATTATTCGGCAACATATGTCAAAAATAAGATATATTACTTATACTTATCAAAGATTTTATTAGTCAAGGCATAAATTGTTGTAAGTATAATTAATACGACCCTTGACCAATAAACATCTCTAATTAATTATATTTGTTTTCAACTAATGATTTTATGTTGCTACATGATTCCAGGTAAATTAGCTTCATAATTTAAATCAGTTAGAATTTATCTCAATTTTTTAGGATCTTCATGTCTTAAATTGTCTTTCTGTTTAATTATTGCGTACAAATAAAATTCCGATTCATTAAGTGTGAAGTTTCTTTCGTTAACAAGAGTTTCTCAGCGATTAAATTTAGTAACATCAGTAATAACTTTTAATGGAATTAAAAATTCTAGTTATTCGTATCGAAAACATTCTAAAAATAAAAATCTCGGTTCTTCACATTCTAATGAAAGCAAGGTATTTTCCAGATTTATAAACGATGAGAATTAAATATAAAAATTTCAGTTTTTATATAAGCCTGTCAGATGGATATTTAAGAAGGCACCCTTAAAGTTGGCGAGGACGAAAGTATCCCTACTGCAGTGATGTCACGAACTGCGCGCCGTGGCCTTGAGTTAGTTCTAGGAGGTGTTGGTACTACTACCACAACAAGCGATCAGTGATACTGCCATCTTGCCTCGCCTTTGTCAAGCACGCATTTCAGCTAGAGGGTTTCATACCCATTATTAGCGAGATGTTTCCATTGCACATTCTTCCGAACCATTTGGTCTTTCGCGATGTGGTGATCGTAATATATTGTTGCGTTTTTCTTCTTCTGACACCAGTTGTTAAGTTATTTTCTTCCTTCACATTCGTACGGGGTCCATGTGAATTTGGAGTGAATAACGACGACGCTTGATGAAGTATCGAAACACACTTTGTTGGCCAGTATCGTCAACACAACTCCAAAACACGTTTTACAGTCGTCGATGAACTACTATAAATACGCTGACACGATCAGCGACACAGCCTTCAGGTTATCAGGCTATCACGGTGGAGAAAGCTTCCTGCAAAGTACCCGACTCTGCTTTCCGGAGTACAGCTCCCGACTCTGCTTCGTCGTTCTCGGAACTCCACGTACTCTCGAGACTCTTCACGCTACAACTCGCGATGCACTGCGACGACACACGAGCACAGCTCCCGACTTTTCGGTTCATTCGTTCCCAGAGCTCAACACGCTCTCTCGACGATGCACTAACCGCGATACACTAAGAGACTCCTTCGGTGCACTCGACGACCCACTCGGTACTCGTTGCCCGGCTGTCAACTCGATCGACTCCGCACGGCTTGCTAGACGAGGCACACTCTTTGAGACTCACTCACTAACTGACTGCGGACCAGCAGGGTTTATATAGCTTTCGGCTTGTGTTCGGGAACATTCTGGACTAAACCCGTAAGAATTCGTTCCAGAAGGTTCTCCAACCGTCCGTGGTACATCGCCAATTTTGTCGCCAAATGGGCGATTTCTCGCCTAATGTGGAAACCCGGCCCTCCATTGCCATTTTATGGCAACCCTAAAACTGCTTTGAGGGGAAGCCATCTTACCGCGCCTGTACATTTCGTAACAATATGTTTTTTTGTATGTCTTTGCTTTATTGTTTGCCATGTGGTCTAGTAATGCCACACCAAATTTCTTGGATTAATTTCACGCATATCTATTAAATAGTTTTTGTTTTATTCCGCTTTTTGCTTTTGTTGCTTATTTTTTTGGGCAGGAGTGTAATTCAAGAGCACAGAGAACTAATACGTTTTGCATAAGTGGTTCAATTTCCAGTCTTGTATTTTTAAAAATCATCGAATCAGAATATATAGACCTGCTAATTTGATTTCATCATTGTATTGATAAATAACTATGATGGGATTTTACACTATGGTAAACTTGTGTCAATTCTACTGTTGTTACTGGATCATCAAATTTTGAACCTTTTGGTTGAAAAATATTTGCTCAGGTTAGCGATTTACGCAAGTGAATATACTAGTCGCTTATGAGAAAATTTGCTTCTGTGTGAGATCTGGTAGTTTTTTCCACCGTCGCATTTTACATTAAACGAAATATTGCAAAACAGAACATCTCGTCGTTTCATCGAACTCTGCAACAGATCGTAACCATTTTTTAATTTCATTTTGTGTCATTCAATCTTTGTTCTTTTGCTCTTTTTATTTTTTTGAGCTGCCACAATTTGCCTTATAAAACATAAAAAAACATGAACTAATTAAGCAATCAGTTTTAAAAATTAATAAACTGTTTTGTCTGCTTTTGCTTTATAAAACATTTCATTAGTAAAAAGCCATAATTATCTCAGTTAAACAGAAGGTTTAAACAACAGTAAGATAAAAACTATGAATTTTAGCCCTTTAATTGTTTATTTTATTTAATGAATACATTTATTATATATAAAAATATGCATAATTATTAATTTTCTACATAGGATTATCTCCTATGAAAGGAATTGTAAAGTTTTTATAAACTGAAAGTAAGAAACGTTAATTATTCATAAGACTGAAATAAAATATTAAAAAACAGTAATATACTTAAAATAAATTTAAATAAGTTAAAATTTGTGTGGGTATTCATCAAAAACGTATTTTTTAAATAAAATAAAAAATAAAAAAGAACAGTGCATACATAAAAAATAATAGAGTAGAATAGTAAAGTACATAAAAAGGAAAATAAATAATACCAATTGCCTGCAAAAGAGATATTTCAAAGGGAATTATCTCTCTTCCAAAAAACCTCGCAGTCATTTGGTGTTATCGTGTTTCATCTTCTTCGTAAATATGAATGATTTTTTTCCCTAACTGCTAGAAGCTAACAAATAAAATTTATAAAAACTGGATTCAAATTAATAATTTTCAAACAGCCTCGATGCGCTTAGCTGCAAAAATAAAATTAATTTAATAGAAAATATGTAAATGAAAATTGTTTACTATGAAATGTGAAGTGAAATTTTTGCACTGAATGTGTACTATTGTGGAAATCAAAATGTGCACTACTGTGAAAATTATTTCAAATTCAAATTAAAAGTATTTCACATTTCTAAACTTCTTTAAGATTTGAGTTCCGATTTTACAATGTTGAATAGAAAAAAAAAAAAAAAAGAAAAGGAAAAAAAAAAAAAAAAATGGAATAGGGATTTTGTTCAGAAATGCAAAATAACAAAACGGGTTCCTCATGAATTGTTGACGGTTTTATCAAGAGGCTCCAGTTCCTCTTAATAAGACGCAATCTTTCTATGGAATCAGTAATAATTCTCTTGTTTTTATTCTTTAATTTTGCTTTTAATATTTCTATAATAGTACACATTTACTACATAAATTTCGCTTCACATTTCAAGTGAGGGGATTTTCATTTATGCATTCTCTGTTATATGTATATACACTGGTGTGCAAAAATTAAGGACGAAGTTGAAAAATTAGCATATCAGCTGAGCGAAGAGGCAGAGCGGACAGAAAGACCAATCAGGAGATTAAGTAAGGTGATGTACGGTAGCACATGCGCAGATATGCTGGTAGACGTAATGGGGGAGTGTCTGAGTATTATAAAGCATGTTGTCGGTGTAAAATCAGTATTTCTGGCAAAGAGATTGCACGCCGTATAGCAGTTAAAATCACACCGAGTTGCTGCCTCAGCGAGAAATGGCGAATAATCAATCTGTTAGACGACATCTGGATGCTTTTACCCGAGGTCGAATCATTGGGAAGTTGGAGGAAGGCCGCAGTGTGACAAGTGTGGCTGCAGAGTTCGGAATTGCTCAGAGCATCGTTTCACGACTTTGGAGACAATTTCAAACCACAGGAACAGCTATCCGTGGGTTTAGTAGTGGTCGTCCACGAGGAACCACACCCGCAGATGACCGGTATATTGCCTTACAGGCCAGAAGAAACAGGCGGCAGACAGCGGGAGAAATCGCTAGACACACGACACAGGCGACTGGACGACCGATATCGCGTTTTACCGTGGCCAGAAGACTGCACGGCGGTGGTCTGTTTGCACGACGCCCTGTACGGTGTGCACCTCTAACGCCTGCCCATCGGAGAAGGCGTTCTCTGTGGTGCCGGGAACACCGGAATTGGAGAGACAATGAGTGGGGACGAGTACTCTTTACAGATGAGAGCAGATTCAGTCTGAGTAGCGATTCTCATCGCATACTCATCTGGAGAGAGCAGGGAAGCCACAATCATCCCTGGAACATCATTGAAAGGGACAGGTATGGAGGTGGCGGTGTTCTCGTTTGGGGAGGCATAATGCTTGGTAGTCGTACAGATCTTCACATCTTCGACGCAGGTTCAGTCAACGGGATCCGTTATTGTAACGAGATTTTTCTTCCATATGTGCGTCTTTTTAGAGGCGCTATGGGTCCGCAGTTCCTTTTCATGGACGACAATGCACCATGTCATCGCACAGTAGCTGCCGAACAGCTCTTAGAGAGTGAGGATATTGAACGTATGGATTGGCCGGCACGATCTCCGGATCTCAATCCCATCGAGCACGTATGGGATTTTCTAGGCAGACGCTTGGCAGCTCGTACCTTACCACCAGTAACGATTCCGGAGCTCCGATTGGCGCTGCAAGACGAATGGGCAGCAATGTCTCAACAACTCATTGACACCCTCATTCTCAGCATGGGCAGACGCTGTGAAACCTGCCTAGCAGTCAGGGGAGATCATATCCCCTATTAAAGACCGGATGTTTCTTGCTGGACACCCATCACAGAGATGTTTCGGCCTTCAGTCGCATTGCGCTGCATGCTACTTTTTCAATAAAGCTTCTTTTTATCCCTCTGATTTCTCTTTTAGTAAGTGTTGCTTACATTACTCATGTCCTTACGTATTGGGGATCTTGCGGTATTAAATGTGTTGATTTGGAAAGCTTTTGTACAAAGTTATATTGAAAAAACCGTCTCGTCCTTAATTTTTGCACACCAGTGTATGTGTTTTGAATAAATGAACTGAAATTCATTGAAATCGAAATAAATTTCCTAATACTTGTGCAATAGTTGCAGAGACTGGTCATTTCTCCTCAGACTGTTTTCATTTACTGCTGTTACCAGACCTTTGCTGCTGCTCTTCCCATCTCTCCTTTCTTAGAATAGTTACAACGCAGAAAGTTTAAATTTAATCCTACCTAGTTTAAAGCATTATTAATATGTAATTTTGGAGAATTTCATCTAAAGTAAAAATGATCTGCTGTGAGAATTGAATAAAGATGTGGAACCTCAAAATCTAGAACCTTCTTTGTCATTCCTGTGCCTGCCTGCCAAAATATTACAGTATTTATGAGCCGGTAGGATTTTTGTTTAATGCGGTGAATACTCCAATGAACTGTCAACAATTTATCGATCATAACATGATGACGTCTGCTAAGATTTTCCAGTGCTCTGATCTGCGTGATTTTTTCTCTTTCAAAACCATTGCATTTTTTATATTATATATATATATATATATATATTCAGAATTGTTTAATTACCGTGAATAATTAAAATATATATTAAAAAACTTATAAACTGAAACTGTCACGTTCGCTTTTACAAGTTAGAAATTCATAATTACATGTTATGTTGTCTCCTGGCCTTGAGATAAGTTTGGGTGGGGATGAAGTTGTATTCATTAAGCCGTTAAAATAAAGTTATTTAAAATATTTTTGCTAATTAATTTTATTTCATCATACTTTCCCAGTTTCTACAAAAACCGGACAAACTGTTAGTTAATCCGGACCATGAGTCTAAAAACCGGCTTGTTCGGTTGAAAACCGGCCTAGGGGCTACAATGTACAAAGTAAACTGACAAAGTTCTATTTTGCGATGTAATACTTATCTTGAAAAGTAGCAAATAATAAAAGGGCAGCTTCATAAAACAAATTTCGTCTCACTAAAGAAAACATTATTTTTGCTAATTACGTTATAAACAGTTTAATTAAAAAAATTCTTTTGAGTATTCTAGGTTGCTATTTAACGCCTCAGGGATAATTTAATTTTGGGTTATAATTTTGAGACATAGGCTGCAACCAAACAAGATCTATATTGTTTAGCCTAAGCGTCACCTTTATAACCTGGTTCTTTTTTTTTTTTTTTTCATAAAAGTCCTTGACACTGTAGGTCAAACACATGTTCAGCTCTCAAACTTGTACTTATATCTTATCTGATTTCTTATATTTTGTGCCACATGCGCATCTAGCAGAAAATCCTGTATTGCTAGTATTAATACACATCCTAAAAAAGACGCAACACATAGGAATAAAAGACAACTGCTATACCATTATGATTTTGAGAACTAACTGAACTAAATTAATTAATAAAAATTTTCAAGAGATATTATTCACCGTCTACATCTAATTACGACAGACGTAACAGTATCAAGTTTTTTTAGCCCAAAGAGGCTAATATGGTAAATTTAGCCAAAGAGTTTAATATGATTTTGAGGCTAATAGCCGGCATTTTGTGGCATTTCACTATAAATGGTGAATCACTATTTAAATTGTTGCCACTAATTATTATCGATCTGCATTATATTAAATATTATCGCCTGTATTATTATTATATTTAAAGAACTTAAATAATGAAGAATCTGCATGAATGTACGTATGTTTCTCGCATATGTGAAAAAAAGACGGTACCTACACCATCAAATTTCGAATAACGTAATCCTCCACCCGAACAGTTCCAAACAAGAGATCGGTGCTATCTTAGCTTAATTTCCATCAGATTGAAATTATACTTTATTACTTTTTCTGTTTTAGCAATTGTGAATACTATATTTTGTGTTTAAATGCATTATTAAAAGAAATAATTCTTATTATACTAACAGAAAATTTAAATTTTGAGATTCTTATTCACAGAAAAGGCCTTTGATAATTCAATCTGAAAGGCTCCAGTGAAGCAGAGTATTGAAGAATATACCTTCAATGCCTTTAAATCATTAAAATGATATAAGTATTCAATATTTAACAGAAAGAAACAAGGTAGGGGCTAGCGTATGTGGACCTCTATACAAAATATATTCCGCCTTAAAAAATAAAAATCTATCAAGCATGTAAATAATTTTAAAAAAAACCTATAAAATATAATTCTTTTTAGTATTTTTATGATGTAATTTTTCGTGCTTTAATACCTAAAAAAAAAAAAAAAAAAAAAAAAATGAGTTAAAGACTCACTTTGTCAAAATGATTGACAGTGTTATTGTTATTATTTTGATAATAATATCAAATAAACTAATCTCTTTTGATACACAGTTGAGTGTAAATAATTTCTTATTCATTTCAATAGTAAAAACGAAAGTTTGTTATTAGCTACACTAACAGGAATAGCTAACAGTACTCTTAGTTATTGTTAAGTTAGAAAAAATTATTAATGAAAATATTAAATTTAAAAATTTTTCAGAGATTTTTGATAAGGTAACGCTAATGTTATTGTATATGAATTGCTGCAAAAATTTATTTACCATAGTAAAAGCATACAGATCACCATAAAAGGACTTTATAATGATTATGAAATCATAAGAGTTGCGGCATTATCCTGATTTTATTATCAGTTCCAGGAGTGTGTTATTGAAAGCAAATCCAAAGAAAATTTTAAAATGCTTTCCAGTTTTAATTATAAGCTCAACATTTCCGAAGGAAGTAACATATTTATAAAATGAGACTTAAAATTGCCGCCTTTGATGAGTTAAGTTACTAAATAGATTCATTTATTTCGTTTTAAAAAAGTATAGGATGATCATTTACTAATAATTACGGCCCACCAGTGGCCGAGCGGTAAAGTCGCTGAACACTGGTAGTTCGATCCGAGGTTCGAATCCCGCGAACGGGCTGGCTGTATGGGTGTTTTCGTGGGTTTTCCCCATGTGTAATGTGCATACGAGCCAGTTTTCCTTAGAAAGTCCTTCACGAAGGCATCCCGCCCCTTAGGCAGATAGCCCTAGTGTGCTTTGCCGTAATTAAATACACCATATTAATAATTACTGCTTTATCAGACGGAAAAAGTCTTTAAATGTACTGCATAATTATTTTTCACATAAATATACACTGGTGTGCAAAAATTAAGGACGAAGTCGAAAAATTAGCATATCAGCTTATCAGGTTCAATGTTCCGTCTTACTTTCTTTGGGAACATGCACAGACCTGACTCGGAACAGGGAGCTTACTAAAGCTATGTTCAATAACTGTGGGAAGTAGACAAGATACACAGGAAGGGTATACAAAACCCTTTATTTTTCACTCTTTACAATAATTTCCGTACTTCGGAATACAGAGACCAACTACTTGTGGTCTGAACGTAAGAATAAAAATATAACTAAAATCTAACTTAACTTTGGAATAATAAACGTGGAAGATTGGCCTTATATTAACAGGAAGCCGTATGTAGTACAGAGAACTGTTAACACTACAATATGTTTAAAATTATCACGAGGATTAAACCTCTGGCCTGGAAGGCAAACAGCAACCGAGTAAAACTTCTAAGGCAAGCGGTCTGCTTCGACTAACTTCTTCCTCTCGCTCGCTTGGCAAAAAGCCACAACTTAAGTACTTGGCGTTCGCCAGACAAATTTTGCATAAATAAGTTAACGCTTTTAATTCTGGCCGGAAGTAGAAAATAAGAAGTGATAGTAAAGATTTAAAATAAAATAAACGTTAGTAAAACTTAAGATCCTTACATACTTCCCGCCAGAGTTAATTAGTTTGAAACTGAGGTCTAAAACGACCTTGTTGAAAACTTTTAGCTCTAGAATCTAACGCGAGGCCAATCTTTTACAAACATTTCTCACTAGAAACTAGAAATTTAAAAAAAAAATTTGTTTTTACAATAGCAGCTCCATGGACACCCAATTTTTCATCTGTACTGCATCTAAACAGGAGCTTTTATTCAAATCTGGTTCCTTCCAGAGATCTGGAAGGAAAACTAGTTTAATGAAATGTTACACAATGAAATGGCAAGTAACATGCGTATTTATATTTCTCTTAACATTCTTATTTCATTCATGACTATTTTAATTATCTCTCCCCGTGCTCTCTGACATGTGTTGTAAAAGAACACCAAACACGAATGTGTTTATGTATACGTGTTCAACACTGCCTCCTACAATCAAAACACTAACGTGTTAAAATTCAACATAACCAGACCTCGTAACACACCCTATCTTCAACTCTAAACCCTGAGGTACTATTCTGAAAGTGGCTAACTCTGAAGTGTAGCGTCAGAGAGCCTAACTACATTCATTCAACCTTTAACACATATTCACCATAATTTGGTCTTTTTTCAGTCACACGAAAAATTTTTTTTTCTCATTACTTTCACTTTTACTATATCATAGTATTTCTTAACATTTAAAATAACAGTTCACATTGTATATAAGAACATATTAACATGCCGTTAATTTTACGCATTTTAAAACATACATTAGTAGTACACTGTTAACTTCTATTCTTTTCAAAGCAAGTGCCAATTCTTCTACATTGAAATACTACATTTCAAAAAGTCTTTCAGACTAAAACTTCTTTCTTGCCAGAATGTTTTAAATAAAATTTATACAATAACTTTTACAATATTTAAGTATTTACACATTCCTATTATACATCAACTTTAGTTTTACGCGCGAGTACTTGAAAAACATAATACCAAAATCGGTAACAACTCATTTCTCGCCTTTTTGGCGATAAAGGTAAACCTCACATGAGGTAAAACTTCTTAAAACCTGCCACTTGCAGTAAGAATGAAAGATTAACTTAAGTTTGCAAAGTAACATAAAATTTTACTTATCTTTGTGATATTCGGACATTCTTTTCTGAGCCCAGTGCTGGAAGGTAGATTCTGGTTTGATTTATCCTCCTTCTTGTGCGGGCTCGCCCCTCAGTTTCTTCCTCTAGAAGCTTTCTTTTTCCTCCAGTTCGGTCACCCTTGAATACCTTCTTTTTCGCCTCTGCCTGTGGTCTTCGCCGTTTGATGGCAGCTGGCCTTGGCGGAACCGGGACACTTCTTTCTCGTTCCTGCTTGGACCTCGTTGCTGGCCGTTCAAATTTTCCTTGTATCTTTTCCTCCGCCGCTAGTGGCCCTTCCGCAGTTCGGCGACATTTGCTGCGGAGAGTCCTGTCCGATGAGTTGATCTTCCGTTTGGGAGCCGGGTTATAGTTGCCGTTATTTCTCCTGGCTTTCTTTGGATTCGTCGTACTTCTCCCTTCTTCATTCTGGGGGTGTTCGTGAGCTCTCTTTTCTGGACGGTGGAACGGCTTCTTTTTCTTGTTACCTTCAATTTTCCAACGGGGAAACTTTCTTTTCAATTGCTCCTGCCTCCTAATGGCTTGTCCTTGGGCTTGACGTTGTTCCACCTCTGGAGCTTGTGCCTGCCGTGTCTGCCGTGCCGGATCCTGCAAAAGATCTTTGAAAATTTGCATTTTATTACGATCATAGTAGTGTTTTATTTGATCAATGTTTGCGCAGCATGTTTCACCATTTCTGGCTTTTAATACCACTACAGCGTGAGTTATTTTTTCTATGACATATGGTCCTTCAAATCGTGGAAAAAATTTGGCAGTTTTATCTTCTGGTGCTGAAGAAACTGAATGCTTAATTTTTAACACTTCATCCCCTACTTTATAGGTTACTCCCCGTCGTTTCATATCATAATAAAGCTTCTGTTTTCTCTGTGCTACTTCAGTATTCTTTTTTGCTTCTTTAATTAATTTTTCTATATCACCCATTTTAAATTCTGGGGCTCTTTGTTGCACATAAAATAATTTATCTAACGGCGTTATAATCTTTCTGCCTAAAAATAACTCAGCAGGAGTTTTGCCCGTTGTATCATGTTTTGCGGTCCTAAGGGCGAAAGCAAATTCATTGACATAGTTATCCCAGCTTTTATGAAAATTTTTAACATAACTACGGATAATTTTCACTATATTTCTATTGATCCGTTCTGCTATATTTGATTGTGGCCGATACGGGACCATTTTTAAATGACGTATGCCCAGTTTTTGGCACGTCTTCAAATACATTACTTACAAATTGAGGACCATTATCCGATATAACTTTTAGGGGCGCCCCGTATTTTAAAATATATTTATTTAAAATAGAATCAGTAACTAATTTCGGGGAGGCTCGTTTTAAGGGAATAATTTCGGTCCACTTACTAAAATGATCAACCATAACAAGGAGATAGCGACTTTTATTTAACTGACTTTTTGGGAAAGGGCCCAATAAATCGATGCCAATTATTTCATTTGGAAATTCGGATTTAATACTATTTAGAAACCCGGCCGGGCGGAAATTAATATAATTAACTGCTTGACATGTTGGGCAGGACTGGACATACGCCCTTGTTAACTTTTCCAGTTCAGGAAAGTAGACTGCCTCGCGTACGCGTTGGATAGTTTTTCGAATACCAGCATGAGAAGCTAAAGGGCTGTCATGGAGCTCCTGCAGGATATTTAATCTAAGACTAGCTGGGATAACAGGTCGAAATTCGTAGTTTTTGTATAAAATAATAGACCATCTATTAGTTCGTAATGGGCCGCCCTATTTCTTATCGCCACAATATCTTGGTGGCTAAAATTTTCAGGATCCTTCAAATACTCATAAATGCTTCCAAACTCAGGATCCTTACCCAGTTCGGTTATTACAGTTTCTCGGGAATTTATTGTACATGCTGTGAGCATTGCCACCTTTACAGTATTACCTTCTTCATCTATTTTAAATCTGGATAGGGCATCTGCTACGATATTTTCCTTTCCGGGGGTATGCTTGATTACCAGATTATATTCTTGTAGCTTGAGTGCCCATCTTATTAACCTTGGGGATAAATTTTTCCCTGAGTACAATCTAGTTACCGCCACATGATCAGAGTACACTGTTATTGGCGCCTTTCCAAAATAGACTCGGAACGTTTGCACTGCTAACAGAACTGCCTCTCTCTCGGTCGCGGAATAGTTTCTTTGTGTTTGATTTAAAGTTCGGCTAAAAAATGCCACGGGCTGCTGATTTTGCGAAAGTACCGCTCCTACCGCATAATCCGAAGCATCCGCTGAAATTTCTAAATTCTCATCCTTTTCAGGAAATTTCAACACAGGGGCTTGCGTTTATGCTTGTTTTAATTTTTCGAAAGCACTATTGGCTTCGGCCGTCCACGAGAATCTTGCCTTTTTCCTTTTTAATTTTAACAATGGTTCAGCAATAGCTGCAAAATCTTTTATAAAGGACCTATAATATGAACAAAGTCCTAGAAAAGAAGAAACCTTCTTCGCCGTGTTTGGAGTCGGATACTTTTGTACAGCGATTATTTTTGATTCGTCTGTCTCGATTCCTTTCTGAGATATTTTGTAACCTCAATATTTTAATTCAGGGGCTGCAAATTTGCACTTTTCGACATTAACTTTTAGACCGGCCTCATTTAATAAAGAAAACACCTGTCTTAAATCCTGTACATTTTGGTCGAGATTATCACTAGTAATAATGATATCGTCTAAATAGATAAATGTGGACTTTCCAAGAACAGGCCTTAACACAATGTCCATACATCGCTGAAATGTTGCCGGTGCCCCTGAAAGGCCAAACGGCATACGCAGAAATGCATAAGTGCCAGACTTGGTTATAAAAGCAGTCTTAAGCACGTCCTCAGGCCTAACCCCTATTTGAAAATAACCAGTCGTTAAGTCTAAAGTCGTCATATATTTGGTCGATGTTATGTTCCTTAGAATTTCTTCAATTATAGGTAACGGATATACCGGATATTTAGTTATGGAGTTTAATTTACGGTAGTCAATAGCGAATCGCCACCTTTTTGGATGTGTCAATGGATAGTCATTATTTTTCTTACATAAAACCACCGGGCTAGCATAACTACTTGAGATGGGCGTTATGATCTTTTTACGTAGCATATCGGTGATATGCCATTCTATAATTTTTTCCTTATTCTTATCATACCGGTATGCTTTGTGGCGAACTGGCATTGAATCTCCGGTGTCAATACTATGGTTAGTAACCTGAGTAAATCCTGGAATATCACTAAATAACGAAGCAAATTCACTTACCACTTGTCGGATTCTTCGTTGCTCTTCATTAGGCAGGTGGTCAAGGTTTAACATCGGCGGTTCAGCCTTTTCTTCTCGAACTGGTTTCATCGTTAGCTTAAGGGACGCTTCATTAAAATCCAGCGTTGCTTGTGCCTCTGAAAGAAAATCTATTCCTAAGATAATATGTGCTTGCAGATTCTTTACTATGAAAAACATAACCTTTACTTGTTCGTCCTTGATACGGATGTATAGCGGTAATTTACCTATGCACTTACATCTTTCTCCTTGCGCAGCTAACACTGTCGTATTATCCGAATTATATATGCGATATTTCCGAAAATACTTCCTAAAAAAATCTTCTGCCACACAGGAACACTGCGCGCCTGTATCCAGGAGTGCGGTGGCTGGGATATTATTCACCAACACTTCAATCTTCGGAAGAGTCAAATTTTTCACCATTACTGTATTTAACTTGAAGGAAGAGGGGTTTTCTTGGCCTTCGGATTTCCGCACCCTCCCGTCAGCAGAAATCCGTTTTAGTTTAAATCATTTTTCATTTCCATGCTTTCCTTCTTTTTCCGCTGGCCTTGAGACTTTTTTTCTGGATTGCTATTGAACTGTCGACGTTCGCCAGCTGTTTTTGAATGCTCGGGTTTCCTTGCCCACTGATTCGCTTTTTCTCCGTAGCCGTGTGCTTGAGTTTGCTGTAGTCTTGGCGTACCAAATTGGTTTCGCTGTTGATATTGGCGTCTTCTTTCGACGTCCGCCGTTCTTCTACTTTCAAACTGGATTGCTAGCTCAAATAACTTTTCCAGTGTAGTCGGATTTCTCAATTCAATAAAGTCTTGCACTTGGGGTAGTAACCTCGGCAAAATCACTTGAATTATTTCAGGATCCTGACGGTTTCCATACAAGAGCTTGAAAACGTGAATTTTTCTTAAAATAAAGCTCGAGAGGTTTTCGATTCTTTGTTGATATATACTGAAAAGTTCCGTTTCTAATTTCGCACGATCCCTTACAACAGGGAAGGCTTTTAGTAGGGCAGTCTTGAAATTTTCGTAAGTATAGGTGAGACTTCCTGCTTGACCCAAGAGACTTCTGCCTATACATTTGAACCAATTAAGCGCTTGGCTCCTCAAAGCGCTGGTAGCTAAGGTAACTTTTTGAAACTCGTGCACGGGGTAGAGCATGAAGTGGTCATCCAATTTTTCCAAAAAACTGGTTACCGGTGAGTTTCCATTAAATGTTGCTTCTGGTTTCATCGAAGCGCGCATAGTCTGGACGATGTAACCAAATCCTTCCAGGGCAGCAGCTGGCATTTCTGGATTCTGAACCGCTTCTGCAGGCAGCACAGATTCTTCTTGAAACTCGGCCATGGTTATTCTTCTTCGCTGGGCGCCACTATCAGGTTCAATGTTCCGTCTTACTTTCTTTGGGAACATGCACAGACCTGACTCGGAACAGGGAGCTTACTAAAGCTATGTTCAATAACTGTGGAAAGTAGACAAGATACACAGGAAGGGTAAACAAAACCCTTTATTTTTCACTCTTTACAATAATTTCCGTACTTCGGAATACAGAGACCAACTACTTGTGGTCTGAATGTAAGAATAAAAATATAACTAAACTCTAACTTAACTTTGGAATAATAAACGTGGAAGATTGGCCTTATATTAACAGGAAGCCGTATGTAGTACAGAGAACTATTAACACTACAATACGTTTAAAATTATCACGAGGATTAAACCTCTGGCCTGGAAGGCAAACAGCAACCGAGTAAAACTTCTAAGGCAAGCGGTCTGCTTCGACTAACTCCTTCCTCTCTCTCGCTTGGCAAAAAGCCACAACTTAAGTACTTGGCGTTCGCCAGACAAATTTTGCATAAATAAGTTAACGCTTTTAATTCTGGCCGGAAGTAGAAAATAAGAAGTGATAGTAAAGATTTAAAATAAAATAAACGTTAGTAAAACATAAGATGCTGACAAGCTGAACGAAGAGGCAGAGCGGACAGAAAGACCAATCAGGAGATTAAGTAAGGTGATGTACGGTAGCACATGCACAGATATGCAGGTAGACGTAATGAGGGAGTGTCTGAGTAGTATAAAGCATGTTGTCGGTGTAAGATCAGTATTTCTGGCAAAGAGATTGCACGCCGTATAGCAGTTAAAATCACACCGAGTTGCTGCCTCAGCGAGAAATGGCGAATAATCAATCTGTTAGACGACATCTGGATGCTTTTACCCGAGGTCGAATCATTGGGAAGTTGGAGGAAGGCCGCAGTGTGACAAGTGTGGCTGCAGAGTTCGGAATTGCTCACAGCATCGTTTCACGACTTTGGAGACAATTTCAAACTACAGGAACAGCTATCCGGGGGTTTAGTAGTGGTCGTCCACGAGGAACCACACCCGCAGATGACCGGTATATTGCCTTACAGGCCAGAAGAAACAGGCGGCAGACAGCGGGAGAAATCGCTAGACACACGACACAGGCGACTGGACGACCGACATCGCGTTTTACCGTGGCCAGAAGACTGCACGGTGGTGGTCTGTTTGCACGACGCCCTGTACGGTGTGCACCTCTAACGCCTGCCCATCGGAGAAGGCGTTCTCTGTGGTGCCGGGAACACCGGAATTGGAGAGACAATGAATGGGTACGAGTACTCTTTACAGATGAGAGCAGATTCAGTCTGAGTAGCGATTCTCATCGCATACTCATCTGGAGAGAGCGGGGAAGCCGTAACGATTTTATATTCTTTATCTTACTTCTAACTAATTAATCAAGGTAAAACAAAACTGCTTACCTTGTTTCAATGGGTTCGGCCAGGGCCACTGGATGCATTCTTCTCAGGGACTCTATCTGTAAAATCTTGAGAGGGATAATCCATAAATGATAAACTTTCTTAACACAAACATATTTAATGAAGGCGTTAACGGTTACATAATTTTTACATAATGAAAGGTTAAATGTTCGCACGACGCAACGTGCGACTTCTCAGTCCCGAGTTCTGGTGATCTCTAAGCGAGAGTTCAGAGTTCGAGATGACGTCACTCAGCCATCGGATCTCAGCAAGAGTTGAGTTGCAACAAGCCGCAATCATCCCTCGAATATCATTGAAAGGGACAGGTATGGAGGTGGCGGTGTTCTCGTTTGGGGAGGCATACTGCTTGGTAGTCGTACAGATCTTCACATCTTCGACGCAGGTTCAGTCAACGGGATCCGTTATTGTAACGAGATTTTTCTTCCATATGTGCGTTTTTTTAGAGGCGCTATGGGTCCGCAGTTCCTTTTCATGGACGACAATGCACCATGTCATCGCACAGTAGCTGCCGAACAGCTCTTAGAGAGTGAGGATATTGAACGTATGGATTGGCCGGCACGATCTCCGGATCTCAATCCCATCGAGCATGTATGGGATTTTCTAGGCAGACGCTTGGCAGCTCGTACCTTACCACCAGTAACGATTCCGGAGCTTCGATTGGCGCTGCAAGACGAATGGGCAGCAATGCCTCAACAACTCATTGACACCCTCATTCTCAGTATGGGCAGACGTTGTGAAACCTGCCTAGTAGTCAGGGGAGATCATATCCCCTATTAAAGACCGGATGTTTCTTGCTGGACACCCATCACAGGGATGTTTCGGCCTTCAGTCGCATTGCGCTCCATGCTACTTTTTCAATAAAGCTTCTTTTTATCCCTCTGATTTCTCTTTTAGTAAGTGTTGTTTACATTACTCATGTCCTTACGTATTGGGGATCTTACGGTATTAAATGTGTTGATTTGGAAAGCTTTTGTACAAGTTATATTGAAAAAACCGTCTCGTCCTTAATTTTTGCACACCAGTGTATGCTGCGTATGTATTTATATTAAGTGTTAAGTATCTACTAAATATTCATTATTCATTATTCTGCAATTTAGTTAAGCTGAAAAAACTTTGGCAGAGTGGCTGCCTGACGAAAGTGGCATTTTTAAAAAAAGTTTAGGTAATGAAACTGAGTCTTTAAAATATTAATGCAGAACCACATGGTTTTGGTAACTGCTTTGTAAAAGTTTTCTCAGTAATTTTGTCAAATTAGAGTTTCAAACCCGTGCTTGAATACACGGCTTCTAAAAATTAAAGGAAAATCTGAAAAAAAGAAAAAAAAAAATAAATAAATAAATAAAAAAATTGATAATTATTGATTTTAACCAATGTCCAATGATGCAATTATTTAATTTATGTTAATTATCTGCCACTGGACCTAAAACTGGACTCTGCGCATAGGTTAGCACACGAATATGCAAAGTAGGGGCAGACAATAGGTTGTGCAATGGACACGTGTTGGTTTTCGGGTGTGAAGCGCTGTTTAAATGTAACGTGGTTTCCGACTCAAATCAGTATTCTTTAGAGATGACTGGCATTACTTAAGCTATAAGGTATTTCTCCCGCTTTTCTAGCGTGCCTTAGTGGTGTAGTGGTTCTGCACACTGGGCCGGTATTCCAGAGGTCTGTGGCATTTCGTCTGCTTCCAAAATAATACCTAATGACTCTACAGTGGCGCCCGAACTAAAAGGGTGTTGAATGATGATTCTCCTCACCCAGGATTTGGCAATTGGGTCCCTTAAAACACCAGTCGCTCTTTAAAGGAGGGAGTATATAAGGTATTTCTCCCGCTTTCCCAGCGTGTCTTCGTGGTGTAGTGGTCAGCACACTGGGCCGGTATTCCAGAGGTCCGTGGTTCGATTCCCGGTGAAGGCGATTGCTCATTTTTCATCTCTCCAGCTTTTCCAATTTACCTAATGTCTCTACAGTGGCGCCCGAACTAAAAGGGAGTTGGATGATGATGATTCTCCTCACCCAGGATTTGGCGACTGGGTCCCCTAAAAACCCCAGTCGCCCTTTAAAAAGGGGAGTATATAAGGTATTTCTCCCGTTTTCCTAGCGTGCCTTCGTGATGTAGTGGTTCTGCACTATGGGCCGGTATTCCAGAGGTCCGTGGTTCGATTCTCAGTGAAGGCGATTCCTAATTTTTCATCTCGTCTGCTTCCAAAAATACTAAATGTCTCTACAAAGCAAAGTGGGGGTTCATTAAAAAACTCAAGGACATTATCCAGAATTTGAATATCGCTTAAAGTATCACCTTAAGAACTCGGAACCATTTTAAAGCAGCAAGTCCGTTAGTAGACAGCCTGATCAATCGCAGCCAAGACTAACAACTGTATTCTAAGACCGCCTTCTGCCATTATTAGCTCGAAGAAAGCTTAAATCGATTACAAGAGAGTTGGATTTAGACCATCAGATTACCAAAGAAACTCGAATCAGCCGTTCTGCTACTGCACGAATGCTTCATGAGTTTGGGCTTTATGTAAGAAAATAAATGGTTTCTGTCCCACTCAATTTATCTTCCACAGAGGTCTGTTTAAGAAGTTATCGTCGTCATGTTCAATGGATCCAACAGAAATAGGAGTATGTACTATTTATTGTCGAGTCCAGATATAGCCTGAACTGTGATTCTAGCCGTGTTTTGATCTGGAAGATGTGAGGAACGTGTACCTTGCCTTCCCTTGTTCATGAAAGAAACCTTTTTACTTAAGCGGCTTCAAAGTTTGGGACGGAACCAGCAAAATGGCTGCGCAGAGTTAGGTATCTTCGATAGAGGTCCCGTAATTGGTCACACTTTATGTGGACAACGCTCGTCTAAATCGAGAATGTCTAGTGTCAGAATACCTGGGAACAGATATCACCCGAAAGGAAACCACGTGCACTTCCACAAGACTTGATTAATAATTTGGCAAATTATGTGAATTCAAGATGTGAATTTTACATTTGTGTCAGAATTGACCATACACCATACCATACCATAAAGAAAGATTTGTTGCAAAAACTTTTTAATTTAATATTCTGAAATTAATTTAAGAGCAAATGTGGTAATTTATGTTAAATAATGCTTATGTACAAATTGGTTTTAATCACTTTTCAATAAGTAACATATAAATTAAATTTTTGCCAATATCTTTTAATTTTATCGAGCAGTGTATTTACGACTCCAATGAGGTAAAAAGTATTTTGTTAAGAATTTCCCTTCTTAAACTTATTTTCAAGTTTTCTGCAGCAGTATGTTCCTACGGTTCTGCAAAATTTTAATCTTGAAATTTCGTTTAATGTTTCTCATATTGAGGACTTATTTTCGATAATTTCAGCTCGAAAAATATGTTACTTGTTGACAATTTTTACCTTAGATGCTCCCGTAAGAATTTATGTTTACATATCTATTTATTGAAAAGAAAGATAAGACTAAAATTGTTGCAGTTTGAAAACATGCCTTATTTGATTCATTTTTTAAATCAGAGATTTGAACTACGACTGACCGTGAAAAAAATCAAATAGGAAATTAAATACATCAACATATATAAATTAAAATTTAGATTGGGGTAGGTTTTGAGTGAAATTTTATCGGCTTTAAGAGCGGTCACATACAATTTCCTATTCCTCAGGAAGGGGGAACAAAGGTGGGAGAAGCGACAAGCACTTTATACGGAAATTGATGGGCGGAGCAAAGTTAAAATGAATGTAGCGCCATTTGAGGAAACTAGTAATAAAATATGATAAAACTAAGATATTATAATTTTGAAGGCACTGGAAAGAATGGTATGTAATTAATGTAACTAGGAAAGATGTAAAAGTCTTAATGGAAATACAATTAACCAACCGAAGAAGCTTTATGGATAATTTTCGCAGAATCCAAGTCAAAATTGCAGTTAAGTGACCAACTATTAATTATCAATTAATAGTTGGTCACTTAACTACAATTTGGTATTAAGATTTGTTTATATATCCGTTTTCGAAACATAGTATTCGTGTTCCTTGACGCGAAATTTTAATGTTATATTAGTTTGGTCGATGTATATTTAACCACTTTACAAGGTATGGCATAAGTCTCCCATGAATTAAAGTCATACATGGGATCTTTAGTAATTAAAAAAAAAGAAATATACTAATAAGTCAGAAAATAACCTGGAAGTTGAACTTGTGAGGGAATCCAAGTAATTTTGTAAATGATAGGAAGATGGTGTTAACAGAATGACTCTGTTTATGGCAACCAATTTCAAATAATTGTGCTAAAAAAAATCAAACCGATTTGTTTTCAGAATCTTTTTTCCTCCCCCTTTTAGTTAATGACTTTAATTCCAATCCATTTCTTCCGAACAATTTCAAAATTCTTTTAATAAGATTCTAACACCTTTAATTTTTTAATGAAAAATAAGCTTTTTAATGTTCCATTACCTTTCTCCTCGATCGATGGCGCTCGCTACATTTGTTTTCCTTCTGCTCCACCCACGAAATCTAATATAATACCTTCAGGCTGAGAAAGGATGCTCAAATCAAGACGATTTTACGTAAATTATCTGCTGATTATTACGAAAAGAAATGTTTTATTATCTCAGGGAGTTGATCCCAATCCGAAAAATTTATAAGAAAACGAAACTAAACGATTCCCATCATACTTTCAGATAATTCCCAGAGCAGAAGTTCACATTATGATTTTTGTTCAAGCTGAAAGTTTGGGTTCATTCAAAGCAAGGAAGTTCCACTTTCAGTACTTCCGATTCCAACCAAGATGCTTAAACGCTCCTCGTTGCTTAAAATATGCAACGATCTTCTTACTTATACTTGCCCTTTCTGTATTTGTGCAAAATAAGCCCTTCTCGAGATATTCTGGTGATTGCAAGGTTTCCTCGAAGGCATGCCTTATGTAACCAAAGCTTCATAAAGGTATGAATAAATAGAAAGAACTCCCATCTTGGCAAAGACCTTAGATCAAACATCAGAAAGAAAAACCCATAAGTAAGCCCGAGAAGACCTCTCTATCTGACTTGCTGAAAGATTCTTTGAATCTGGAACTTAGAAGTTATTTACGGGCCATCCTGAAGCTTTTGAAGCTTTTAGAACAGAGTAAACAAGCCAGAACCCCAACGCAGAAGTTAAAACTCTACCTGAAAGCCATCGACTTGATGGCAAAAACTGATAGAGACGCAGCAAAAATCTGAGGATTATTTCATAATGCCAGATGCTCATCTTCGCTAAATATATTTCCATCTCTCTCATATTCGAACGAATCAGCCTCCACCGTATTATGCTTGGATCTTGCCATCTCGATACTTACTCTTGAGAAAACAGTCTTGCCCTTTAATCATTCTTCAGTCTTCCAACAACCCTTCAAGCTCCTTCACTGTGAATAGCCCTCAATGCCTTTTTTTTTTTCACTTAGGTTATATTGTCCTCACGCGGTCCATAAATAAGCACATCTCATAATATATCATCTTTGCAAGAACTTTTTTTTGTTTCTAGAAGAAGAGGAATTTTAATCTGATTACCCTCAAAGTCGCTAAAAATTTATTCAAAATCGAAGCCAAACCAAGGCTGCTTCCCTCTTCTTATTTTAAGCCTCCAGAAGCTAATTGTGCAATGGTTTCAAAACTTATACAAGGTAGGTACGAATAAAACATACTGAGAATTTTGCTAAAAATTTCTCTATTAGCAATAATCATTCCCTGATTACAGTCCAGATTAATAAGGGCAGTGTCTAAGAACTCAAATGTTTAGGCAGTTTCAAAAACTCTCGTGCAAGATCTCATAATAACGTCGTTTCCTATTTAAAACAACAGCATAGCAGTTGGTTGTACCCGAGAGAAAACTGTGTTTAGAATCCAGATAATTTAATAGCAACCTGATATGGATAAACTAACAGCGAAATACGCCTCGAAATATAGTGAGAGTACAACCAAGTTTTGAAATCAGGTACGTCTCGACATACGGTGAGATTATAACCAAGTTTTGAAACCAGATACGCCTCGAAATACGGTGAGAGTACAACCAAGTTTTGAAACCAGGTACGCCTCGACATACGGTGAGATTACAACCAAGTTTTGAAACCAGAACCTCTTGAAACCAGGTACGCCTCGACATACGGTGAGATTATAAGGTATTTCTCCCACTTCCCTAACGTACCTTCGTGGTGTAACGGTAGTACGCTGGGTCGGTATTCCAGAGGTCCGTGGTTCGATTCCCGGCGAAGGCGGTTGCATATTTTTCATCTTTTCTGATTCCAGTTAACCTAATGACTCTACAAATGGCGTCCGAACTAAAAAGGATTGTGGATGATGACTCTCCGCACCCAGGATTTGGCGATTAGGTCCCCTAAAACCCTAGTCGCCCTTTAAAAAGTGGAGTATATAAGGTATTTCTCCCACTTCCCTAGAGTGCCTTCGTGGTGTAACGGTAGCACGCTGGGCCGGTGTTCCAGAGGTCTATGGTTCGATTCCCGGCGAAAGTGGTTGCATATTTTTCATCTTTTCTGCTTCCAATTAACCTAATGACTCTACAAGATTACAACCAAGTTTTGAAACCAGTACCATTTGAAACAACGTACGCCTGGAAATACGGTGATATTACAACCAAGTTTTGAAACCAGTGTCATTTGAAACAGCTAAGTCTAGAAATATGGTGAGATTACAACTAAGTTTTGAAACCAGGTACGCCTCGACATACGGTGAGATTACAACCAAGTTTTGAAACCAGTGTCATTTGAAGCAGGTACGTCTCGAAATACGGTGAGATTACAAATTTACAAACCTATCGTAGGTCTAGAATATTCGATTATAGCGAAACATATGAAGGTTGACTGATAGGGGCCTTATATTTAAAAGTCTTCAAGATCACCCTCTTAGGAGATGAACTGAATGTTAACAGCTTTCATAAGTAGCAATGATCTAAAATGACAAATAAAATGCACTAAATCAATTTTATATGTAGTTCATGTCCTGAGAAATTTAGGGAACTTGGTAATCTAAAACACCGTGAAGCTTCTCATCTCGAAGCTGTACTGAATTTTGAAAAGTTTCTTCAAGAAAAAATAATTTAAAAATGCATATGAAAAAATGGAAATTGTTTTTAAATGTAGTAGCTACTCCAAAAGCTTCGCCAGTGAGTTTCGAAACAATACAATGCTTCTCAGCTCAGAAGAACCCAACCTTGACAACTTTTTAAAAGATAAAGTTATCTCTTACACTATATGATATTTTCTCCCTCCTTCCAGCATGCCTTCGTGGTGCAACGGTGGCACATTCGACGCGTATTCGAGAGGTACAGGTTCGAATTCCAGCCAGAGCATTGCTCATTTTTTCATGTCTCCTGCATCAACATAACCTAATGACTCTACAGTGGCGCCCGAACTAAAAAAGATGGTGGACAATAATTCGTCAACACCAGGATTTGGTGGCTGGGTCCCCTAATCGCCAGTCGCCCTTTAAAAGAGGGAGTATATAAGGTATTTTCTCCCTCCTCTGGGCATGCTTTGTGGTGTAATGGTAGCACACTTGGTGCGTATCCGAGAGGTCCAGGTTTCAGTCCCAGTGAGGGCATTGCTCATTTCTCCTGCTTCAAAATAACCTAATGACTCTTCACTGAATTCGAATTGAGCATGGACTGACGTGAACACTGGAAAAACGAAGAAATAAGTGACTCAACTAGCGCATACAAACTTACTAAACGCAAAGTTTCGAGAATATTAGCTGAGTCAATTTTCTTTGACACAAATAGTAATCAAGACTTAAATGTCGTTTTTTATGTATTTAAACTTGCAACTTATACAGAAATTAGAACATAATATATTTGTGCATCATTTCCAGTTACGATATGTAACTGTTATCATTAAAATGAGTCGTAATTTTGCAGATGAAATACAATGATAGATGAATAGATAGGTGAATGATACATAAAACAGAATGATAGATGAGTAGATAGATGAATGATAGATGAATAGAACAGATGAATAGACTGCTTCATATACGCTGCTTCTGAAGTACAGTGTTTATCCGGAAAGCAGTAGAACTGAATTTTTTTTAAAAAAGTTATTCACAATTTTGACACATTAACTTAACAGTTTTCAAAATATGTTCCTTCTGCATCAACACAGCATTTACAGCGACTATATCAATCACTGAAGACTCCGTGGAACGCAGAAACTGGAATGCTCTTCAGCTCTCTCGTTACGGCCACTTGAACGGCCTTTAGCGAGCCGTGGTAAACGTCCTTTCATGACCCTTTCCAGTCGGTGGAATAGGAAGAAGCCTGAAGGAGCGACATCTGTGCTGTAGGGTGGCTGGGGAAGCTGTGTGATGCCATGTTTGGTCAGGAAATCCATGACAGCAAAGGCGGTATGGCTCGGCGCATTGTCGTCTTGGAGCCTCCATGATCCAGCGATTGCTGGACGGACGCGGGCGACTTGTTTTCTCAGTCTGAGGAGGTGACAATTCAGCAGATTTCACCCTTTCGCTAAGTATTTGTCGCTTTTTGCCGTTGAAGGGAGTCCTGACCTTTGCTCATCTTCAACTTGCTCTCTTCCCTCCCGAAACAATTTCTGCCACTCAGAAACATTTGATTGGCCCATCAGCTGTGATCGACCCATGAGCATGACATTCCCATAAGCAGTCTTGATCATTTAATGGGTCTCACTTGCAGTTTTACCCAATTTGACGCAAAACTTTATCGCGGAACGCTGCTCTAACAAACGATTCAATGTGGAGATGACAAGGCATTTTCGAAGAGATTCAACTTAAACTCCATCTATACTCCGTGAAGGCTTGCAGACGACTGGCAACTGGTGCGTTGGTAGCTAAGATCTCCCACAACCCAACCAGCGCACGAGCATGCCCCACCGTCACCACGTTTTGGCGGAAAAAAAATTAGTCCTACTCTTTTCCGGACAAATTCCATAGCTGCTTACGGTTTTTTAAAGCCTCTGACTGGGCAATATAGTTTGTCGTAGGTTTCAAGAAAAACGAGCTTCGAAATGATTATCGAACGCAGCTTAATCTACCGATCATAGAAAAGATTATTGAATGTGAGCGAAATATGCCAGACACGGAGCCTTTTCTTAAATCAACCAATCATCATCTAAAGGATTAAAAAAAGTATGAAATGTTAACTAATTAATACTATTGTAAAATAAAAATAAAAATAAAATATTCAGATCCATCCCATATGCAACTCAGAACAAACCGTTGGAAATAAAATCGACACACATTGACTAATAACATGAAAAGCAAAACCACATATATCAAAAATGAAAACAGTAAAAGAAAAAAGAAAGAAAAAAGTGATTTACATCGTCATCAGGGAGTTGGTGGAACAAAAGAAGTAAATGAATCAACTTGTCTCTGAACTGATAAAACTCAAATTATAAATTAGAATTTAATAATTCGATAATATAGAAATCCATTGAAAATTAATAATAGTAATTTTTGGCTTTACCAATTTAACCATACAGGCTGGAGTGGGTAGTGCAAAAATGCATAAAAAACTAAAATTGCAAGGAAACAATATCAAAACCATAAATTTGCTGAAAAAATAAGTGAAAAGCTCAAACCTCTTTATCGAGCAGATTAACTCTAAATAACAAATCCATCTACTGACAAGTCAAACAATACATAAAATATATGGCCCAATAAACATATAAGGTATTTCTCCCGCCTTCTTAGCATGCCTTCGTGGCGTAATGGTCAGCACGCTCGACGCGTATTCGAAGGGTCCGTGGTTCAAGTGCCGACGAGGACATTGCTTATTTTTCATCTCTTGTGCTCCAAATAATCCTAATGGCTCTGCAATGGCGCCCGAACTAAAAAAAGGTGGTGGCTGATGATTCTCTACCACCATGATTTGGCAGCTGGGTCCCCCAATCCCCAGTCGCCCTTCAAAAGGGGTATAATAAAGTATTTATCCCGCTTTCTTAGCATGCCTTCGTGGTACAATGGTCAGCACGCTCGGCGCGTAATCGAGAAGTCCGTGGTTCAAGTCCCGGCGAGGGCATTGCAAAATTTTTCACGTTTCCTGCAATCAAAAATCCTGATGCCTCTGCAAACATACGATACAGTTAATATAGAAAGAGCGAAAAGTTAATTCTTGAAACTGTAACATTAGAGTAATAAATGTTTTAAAAATGAAAATTCTGAATAGTACACAAATAGAATTCCAAACAGTATAAAGTAAATTCGATAAAACTAGTAGACATTAAGAAAGAAAAGAAAGGGGGGAATAAATTTCGTGCTCTGATGCACTGGGAGGAGTTAACGCTAACATGTGCTTTATTATTAAATCAGAATCAAGTTGAACTTTTTAATTCTGATTTAATAATTTTTGCAATAATCGTTTTTTTAGGGAAAACGCTCATTTGTGAAAAATGCTTTTCCCACAGATCAAAATTAAAAAATACAGAAAAGAACCAAATTGACTGATGAATTCGTGATAAAAATACTAGTTCTAATTATTGTTCTCCAAAGTACAAACTTTATTGAAATTGAATAATTATGGGCTCTAGCTAACAGTTGCAGTGAGAAATAAAGAAGTTTATAATTATTTACATACTAATGCATGCATCTTTTCTGTACGCGTCAAAGAAAAATTAATAAACAAAAGAAAGCTATACTTTCTTTATATATAGAGAGAGCGATTTCATATTTTGTAAAGCGTTAATGAGGTTTTGATTAAGAAACTCAACAATTTCAAAGCGAGCAATGACAACGATTTTAAAGCGATCAGATGGCAACATTGTACGGTGGGGGACAAAACATTTTTATCTCCAGCGCGCGAGAACGTGTATATGAAAATTCTAAAGATATGCTCTTTTAAAATTATTTCGTGATATTACTGTTGAACTGAATTTTACGGTTTAAGTGCGAAGAACATGATATTTAATATATAAATGTAACACAAAACGTTAAAACGTTTACATTGGCCAAACGACTGTCTGTCTATGGTAAGAACAGCTCCCGCCTGTTTGTCTGCAGCTGTCTGTTGCCGTAGAAACGAGCCCTAACCCATTTTTCGTAGGGGTGTCTTGAAGACTTACTTCTGAGTTTGCCACCTTGGCGCATTTAAAGATGATTTGGCGATATTCACATTTTGTTTTAGTTTCAAGTAAAATGCTTGTTGACCCTTTGCGTCGACCCCGACATCCTATTTCCGAAAATGGAAATTCGATGGCGTAGATAAAGCTTTTGCAGTCAAGAAACGGTCTTTGATTTTGCCGTGTGAGGTACAAGTCGCTGAATTTGCCATCCCTCTAGATGTACAATGAGTAAAAATAAACTTGTAGGGAAATAAATTTAAAAATCCGTGTTTATTTTTGAAGAAAAATTTTAATTTTGACATTTAAAAAAATCATGCTATTATTTTGCTTCTTTTTTGTTTATTTGCTTGCTTGCAAAATCATAGATGACATCTTAGAAATCTACTTGATTGCCCCATTCTCTGTAATATAGTATAGACGTACTTCATAAATATAAAATAAATTTAATTTTTATAGTTCTCCCCTCTAGCTGATCTACCTGAACATTCAAAGCAATTTCTTCAGTCTTTAAATGACGTTCTGCTATGTTTTTATTTCAAAATTTTCTGTTAATTTATTGCTTGTGCTTTAATAATGACTAAAAATTTCATCATTAAATGTATATGGAATCATCTTGAAAGTAAAAGTGTTTTTTTACATACCCATGCTCTCAATAAATACTTTTTGCGAACATTTCTTCTATTCCCATACCTTTAAACTAAACCAAAAGCTAGTTAATTTAATGGCGGAAGGAAGCGAAGGTGAATTAAAATCAAAACTGCTTTTTCCTTAATTACCAGTGGTTTGGGTTGGTTTATATGATTACGGAAGCCTCCAGGGTTAAATGCCTAAGAGGAGGGATGTCTTCATGGAGGGCTTGCTAAGGGAAACTGGCTGTGCGCCCAAAACCGTATCATGTTGCCAACATTTCTTAAAAGTTAAATTGCTGTCAATCCATGTTTCATCGATGTAAACGATGTGGCGTTCACTTGCTCTGAGTTTTCTCATTTCTCGTAAATAATTGTTCCTCCAAAATACAATGTGAGGTCTTTCGATAAGAATTTTTTTTTTTTTTTTTTTTTTTTTCTCTACGCATTCCAACGAAAATTCATTGAACACAAAACTTTGCACAAAGAGTCTTTTTGCCACGGGAAGTCTATTTTTTGCCTCATGACAGGCAGTAATTTCCGCACAGATGGCACTTTCTTTTCTTTGATGTAAAAGTCTTGTATTGTCTGTCGTAGAACGAACGCATTTGTCAAAATTGTCAATTTCACACTTATGATTAGCAGGGCTTTTACATTTCTTTCCAAGTGTATTCAGAAGTTTATTTTCACCCATTGTTGATACTTCGCTCTTCAAAACTTAAGGTAGCCCACCAGCGGCCGAGCGGAAGTCGCTGAACACTGGTAGTTCGGTCCGAGGTTCGAATACCGCGAATGAGCTGGCTGCATGGGTGTTTTCGTGGTTTTCCCCATGTGTAACGTGTATACGAGCCAGTTTCCCTTAGAAAGTCCTCCACGAAGACATCCCTCCCCTTAGGCAGATAGCCCTAGTGAGCTTTGCCATAATTAAATACACCAACACCAAAACTTAAAGAAGAGGAACTACTAAAGAGTTCGTCGAAGCTTCAGAAGCGCAAAATTCTGCGACATTATACACGATTTGACGTGACTGAGACTTTAAAGGTTGACCTTTCTTAAACTGGAAGGGCATTTTAAAAAATTGGCTATTAACAAAGCACTACGAAAATCAAGCTAAATAGAAGCGAATTTGAGCAAATGCTAGCACAAAAGATATAACAACAAGAATAAAAATAGCTAATAATAATATAAGGCTTAAGAAAAGATGCGTGCAGCTGGAATGAAGCCGAGAAGACGAATGATAAACTTCCCTTAACCCTTTGAAGGGCACCGGTATATAATATATACCGATTGTTTGTCAATTTTTTAACCTCCGAAAAAATGCTAATTTTTCTACACCAAAAGCTATAATCGTAAGTTTCTAGTGTTTCCTTTGAATTCTAAATGGTAGCATCACCCTATGAATGCTCAATATTTTGCAGTTATGAAATTAATATACCTCTTTGCAAGGTATCATGTTGGAAGATTGATAAATTCTATTGGAGGGAAAGAAAAAGATTCAAAACCTGCAAATATATGACGTACACATGCTGAATCTTATATATTTACTTCATTTTTGTCAGAAATGATAATTAACAGAAGATTATTTATACGATTTTAAAACCGGTATATAATATATACCGGCGCCCACACTGAGGGTACCACGCCAATAGATAGATGGCAGCACCATTCTTCTCCTTTTATAATCTGTGACATGACAGAATTTCTTTATTATTATAACAGTTTATGATGTAATAATTTTTAATGATTAATTTATAAGTCGTTTAGAATTCAGTATTATGTTCATGGAGGAATGGGGAGTTTATTGACTCTGCGCTAAGACTGAATACAAGTATATTAGTTTCATTTATTCTTTGTGTACTCAGCTCGAGTTTCATTCGTCTGTGTTTAGCTAAAATTTTTATTTCAGCACTTCTCTTTTCCAAGAGAAAGACTCATCGATTTCAAAATTGCCATCTGGGGTCAAAACTTTACACAATTGTGGGGGTTAAATGTGGCATGTTAGCCCCCAAAAGACACCCGTTGTTTCGTGTTTTCCAAAATTCTAGAATGCAAGGAAAATGAAAGAGGTGATTGACAACCAATTTGTCATTCGGGAGTCACGCCTTCTTCCCTTTGTGAGGTGTGATAAGATCACACAAAGGGAAAGCTCACTTAAAATGGAAATGTACTTAAGGTCCATCTCACCCGAAGTCGCGAGCTCTCTGTCGCTCTTCCTTCACAAAAACTGCTGGTTTGAAAGCATGGTTTTATTCTTTAGGGAAATTCTTTGTTAATTTCAGATGAAAGACTAGAGAACACAAGAGAAATCTGCTCTCCCGTTGATACAAGTAGGTTGTTTCCGAAATAAATTCTCACAGTTGGTGAAAGGAGGAAAAATATTTCTAAGGCCCGTTTTAGATGCAAACTCAAATTTATCCAAAAGTTGAAAAGAAGCCCCTATGCAGCCAAAGGGGTTGAAAATCAGAATAAGAGCTTTGAGGTGTATCAAATAATAAAATTGTTTAACGGCGTTTCTTCCTGAACAAAATGATACATTACAACCTATATTTACAAAAAATAAAAAAGGGACCCTTACGGTCCTTGATGATCTAAAGTGTGTGTGCGTGGAGGGGGGGGGTGCGATTCTTCGTATCATAGTATGAAGCATGGTTGTTTTTTCACATATTATCTAAAGTATAAAATACAACTTCAAAAATGCAACATACTTTCTCAGCTGAGTCGGTCGTAGTGCTTCACTTTTCAATTTTTTTAATTTTCGGCTGAGTTACATCTACTTGTACTATTATACTAGTTCAGTTACAGCATGATACGATTTACACATGCAGTGTTATATTTGCTAAATTTTTTTATAAAATAATATTGAATTTAAATCAAGTTGAAAAGCTTTTTATCCATATTTTACATAAGTATGTTCAGCTGGGTTGCGTCATCAAAATGCATAAAAAAACATAAATTTTATTTTTAAAATTTTAAATTTCTGCCAAAATTTAAAAAAAAAATTGTCTTTAGACTTACATAACTATATTCAAGCACTCATCACTACAGACGCACATCAAAATTACCCACAATTAATTTTAAAAACAAAGATTAATAGTTGGCAGCTACCTGGAAAAAAATGTCCTAGAGGGGCGCCGGTATAAAATATATACCGGCTCTCAAAATTTAGGATTTCGCTCTAGATTTTTTTTAAGTCTCAATTTTGTATCCTTAGGGTCCATAAGTTATAGTTCATGCAAAATTTTACCACAGTTTAAATTATTTTATATACCGCCCCTCAAAGGGTTAAGCCAACAGTCGCCAAAAACAAAATAACAATAAAGCAACCATTGGTTCGTCCCTATTTGAAATATACTAGCCCTGTTGCTATAGCGACCGCCACTCGGCAGACAGCGTGGCGGGAGCTGTTCTTACCGTAAACAGACAGTAAGAGAGCCTTAAAATTTCGCGTCAAGGAACATGAGGCATATGTTAGAAAAAAGGAAACACAGAAGTCTTCTGTTGCTCAACATTGTTGGTCCGAAAATCACACTTTCAATTTTTCTGCAGCCAAAATTATTCAAAAAACATCTTCCATTGGAGAACTGGATTTTCTAGAGGCATTTCACATTCATAAAAATCTTTCTGTTCTAGTTAACGATCCTAATTCCAATCCAAATTTGCCTTCGGCCTTTAAAGAAATTATGTTTTAGTTCTGGTTTCACCAACAGATGACGCCACTTGCTTATTCTTGTCCAGGCTTTCTTATCTTATCTAATCATTATTTCCTATCTCGTTCATTTGCGGTTTTGCAGCTGAGGATGGTAGTTCGGTAAAACCATCGAAACTAGTCCTGTGAAAATTTTGTAAATATAACGCTGATTTTTGTTGTTTGACTTCTGAATTAGTATTCATTCGGCGTGTTATTGTGTTTTAATGCTTATTCTCGTTATGTCTTCCTTTTTCAGAAAATATTAATTTGTTATCATCAGATTGCCACAGCGACGCATCAAAAGCTTTTTATACTTTTATCACAAAAATGATTTCTGCAGTCAATTATCACACATTAACATGCGTAAACACGGTAAAAAGATTTCCTTCTTGTTTTTTAGTACACTCATTATTTTCACCTTTCGTGTTATCTAGCTCATTGCTATTTTAGCCAGACTTCTTAGTTTTATCTGAATGCGTGCTGACGCATGATTATCTGCTCACTTTTCATCTGAAACAAGGATTAGCAAAGAACGTAAAAACTGAAATAGTTGGTGTTCTAAATTGAAGAAGGCCTTTAAATTGATAAATTAGGTAAATAGTCTTCTTGCAATTCAAGCATTTTTTTCACTTTCAATAATTTTATTGTATTTTCTTGCAAACACCATTTTTTAAATTTCCAAATTAAGAGACATTTCTTAGAGTAATTATGTGACTGAAGGCGCTTTTCAAGCATAAATCGCAACACCTGTTAAATTATGACATTAAAATGCAGAAAGTGAATATTTTCCACATTAAAACTGTTTGAGAATGACATTTTGCAATTTAAATTAAAATATCTCGGAAAATCGTCTGCTCAGGAAACGATATGAGTCGAATGAAAGGAATGTTTGAAATTCGTTTTCTTCAAAATAACACGTTTATTTTTAAATCAGTATTTAAAACATTACCCGAATTTCCTGATCAGCACGTTTTCAAATATATATTTCATAATTTTTTTATGCTTATGATTGAATAAAATATTTCTTTACGTAAGTTAAGAAGATAGTAACGAATTCAATGAGAAGTAGTGAAGACTCTATAGACGTGTTTTTATTTAAGACTTTCAATGGAATAAAATGAAATCTTATGTTCTGCAGAACAAGGCACACAAAAAAGTGAAAAACATTCTCCAACTAATCTTAATATATGTTTTTATTCAGATCGCTTTCTAATTTTGAAAAACATTTCTTATAAATTACGATTCAACGCCTTAACGTGATTTACAGGACTAAAATTTAGAATGGAAGTTGTCATCGAACAGCATTTATATTTGAGGATACTACACTAAAATATTAAAACTGCTCATCAATATGCATTTTATGCGAAGAAAATATTTTTTCAATACACGTTCTGAATTTTAAGTAGTAGAATACGTTCTGAATTTTAAGTATCCTTGTTGAGTTTAATGGTGATACATATTTCATAAACCTTTTATGCTATTCCAATGCAATAACCAGCACTGCCACTGGTAATAGTGAAAGTAGTAGAAATGTATGTTCATCTAATTCCTTTTCGAATGAGATTATATTTCCTAATGACAGAGTTAATATAATAAGCACGAAAATCATTTGAAAGATTTCCTTTATGTCCTATTTACGGTAGCTTCCTTTCAAGTTGTTGCAGAGATGCATCAGCAGAAAGATACGTCTTATTTTGCGCTTCATTCTCTTTTAATTTTCGTTCCGTATATTCATTGACTAACTCGCTTACACGGAAAACATCAGGAGGATCGTATTTGGTGTCTGGAAGAGGTGTCTTGAGTTTTCCAAATTAGTTTCAATAGGAGTGACGTCTTCGTCTTCCGCTTTTCAGATTCCTTTTCGTTTGTTAACATTTGACACCATATTTAAAAGTAATTCTTGCTCTGAATCCCTCAGTTTGTTGTGTCTTCCGGCATAACCAGTATTGTCACTTGAATTATGTTCATATTTCTATCTGTCAATGACATCATCACCAGAATCCGACAATATGTTTGAAGCTCCGTGAGCGATGTTTTCTTTCATCTCTACTTTATCGCTTTCATGAGACTCATTTCCACTATCTAGTGTAAAGTGACTAGCTTGAGAAGAATTCATTCTGTAGTGTCCTGTCGGTAGGTCAGCTAAATTGTTATCATCTTGCATGTGCATATTTTCGCTATTGTATTATATATATATATATATATATATACATAAGTAGAAAGTAGTAAATCATTAAAACGTGAGACCTAGTTGGTTGTTTTCTCCCCACGTGTCGGACAATATCATTGGCTTCTACAAAAATACATTAACTTGCTTCTGTGTCATACTCCTCCAATAGGTGGAATTTAACTGAATTATAATTCAGGTAAACACTCATTGTGTCTTCGTCACTTTCTGGCAACCTTTTTCCAAGTTTTTAGCTCACTTTAATTTTAGGAAGGAAACGTATCGGACGCAGGTATGTTTGCCATTTTTGTAAATTACATTTCTTCACGAATAACTCTGCCTTTTGGTCTTAACAGGACCCCTCTTAGTCAAGATTTTTTCATTAGGATTTTAATTAAGTTTTTAATTTTAACGCCTAGAAGCCTGCCCCTTGGAATGGTTGTTAAACTTTCAGGATTAACACTGAATAATTCGATTGTACATTTGCCTTACCAGGCCACTTTGTATAGGATTTTTCTTACATACTTTAAGGGTTTTTTTTTTTTTTTTTTTTTTTTTTTTTTTTTTTTTTAAGATTACAAGTTTTTCTATCTTGTTTAAAATTTATTGCTTTGATCTTTTTAAGTTTTACTTTGATGTTTTAAAACATGCAAACACTTCGGGAAAAGGGACAAATTTTTGATTTTCTTGTACAAGTTTTCTGTAGTATATATAAAGGATAGTTTTTTTTTTTTTTTTTTTCTATTACATATTTTGATTTTACTTTAATTTAGGTGATTTGACTTTGTTTTACATGATCAGGAATTAAGGAGTTCAAATGTTCTTTACGGCTCTAGCTAGTTTTTAACCTCTCCTTCTCTTGGAAATCTATCTATATATATATATATAAAACAAAAACACAAACAAATTTTATGTATAAAAAAGAATTATTCATTCCAAGAATTTTCGGGCACAATGCCACTGAAAATTTATCACTAACTATATAAAGAAACAGATTTAGAACTAATTTTTCACAAAGACCAAATTGAAATTCATAATCAATAAATTTCAATCCTTCCTTTCAAAATGTAGAATAAGAAATCTATAAACGTTAAAAGAAAATTCAAAATAAACCATCACAGGAGAAACCAAAAAATAAATAAAGTAAAAAACAAAAAAGGACATGAAAGAAGATGAATTTCAGTTAAGTCCGATATAACGTCGTCAGGAGGAGGATACACCGGACTCAATTACAAATCCTCTTCCTTAAGAAAATCCTTGCCTTTCTGTATCCAGAACTAGCTGCTGAACCATTCCAATATATTTTTTAATCTCAACAGCTCACCCGAAAACTTTGGTCTTCCCGAAAGCAAGGAAAAATAAAACAAAAATACAAAATAAAATTATAACTGAAAATTTTCCTAATTTCAAAATGAACCTTTCCTGAAATTGAAAACTTACGCATAATACGTAGAAAATAGTAGTGAAAATGTCAAATACCTTCAGTGAATAAATAAATTCTTTAAAATTAAAAACATCTACAATGCAGCAACAATTTTACAAAACACTTCGTGAGAACTTCCTATTAAACACCATTTCGAAACAATGAAAATTACCGTTAGAATCTCAGGCGCCCATGGTTGCCAGTTTAGCCTCTTTGGAGAAAATAAAAACCGTAGTAGAGAAAGCCATCTCCCAAATGATGGAAAGCATACAAAGCAAAGAATTTTGAATTTCAAAGAAAAACCTTTTATAATTAAAAAATCTGATAAAGCAAAATAATTTAAATTCAAAAATAAAATTCAAAAACTAACTGGCACTTCGAATTGTCAACTAAATAGAGGACAAAGAATTATTCCTTAGTGTAAAAAATATCTATCACTTCCAAAGTAAAACCCAAATTAAAATTAAAAACAAAACTGTTATTAAAATATTAAAAAAAAATTGGAATTAAAATGAAGAAATCGAAAATAGAAAAGCAGAAAAAAACGAAAACATTATAATTAATATACAAATTTCCCAACATTTACTACACTTTAAAATTGTAAGAGGCTCAAAGAGTTGTCAATTTTTACATTGTAAATACTAATATCGAAGGTGCTTTAGAAATTTCCTAATTGCCGATTGTAGCCAAACAGGGAGGCGCACAACTGCATGTTGTAGTAATCCTGTATACAAAATTTCAACGTTCTGAGGCTATTCATTTCTTAGTTATGAGAGATACATACAAAGGTACGTACGACGTTTCGTGACGCACGAAAAAAATCTCTTTTAAATCCATTTTTTAAAAAGAGACCTTTATTCTGTCTGTACATACAGATATTTTAGAAGTACATACAGATGTGTCTGTACATACAGATAGAAGTTTTTTACTTCCATCTCTCTGTTTCCAAACATAGTGCCAGGTATTTATCTCACTGTTAACATTTTTGTTCATCATAAAAAGTGAAGAAAATATTTCTCTTTTTTGCTACACTCTACTTCTGACCTTTTCAGCTGAACCTCAGAGTTAATAACAGTAACGAAAATGCTGGGCAATATTCCTGCTTTTATTGATGATATTAAAGAATTCAATTGAAGAATTTATAAAAACTCTTTCCTGAAATTTCTCATTTATAGATGATGATGGAGTTTTTGAGAAATGTTACTGTTCCTCGGTATTTGCAAGACAGTACTGGTAGACAAATGAAAATATCCTTGCATAAAACATCCGCTTTTTTACAGTATTCTAACTCGAGCGTATGTTTTAGGTAACGTAAAATGAATTACGAAGAAGGTATATTTTTAAAAATTACTTCTAATAAAGATATATGAATTTATTAAACAGTTTTATTCATTGAAAAACAGGAAGACATTTTTTGGAACCAATTATCATTTATTTTTTGTCTATATATAATTTCCTGATTAGTCTGGTTTCAAACAGTCCAGGATATTGGCGGAACCAATTATCCAGATTATGCTAGATATTGCTGTATTAATCATATGTAATATAAATATGATACTGGTAATATTTATTTCACACCCACGGTTGAAGAATTAGAAGTACAAAGTGCCGATGGTAATATAAGGTGATTCAAAAATATCTGACCAAAATGAAAAGGAGGCAGAAGGGAACGAAAACAAGCAAATTATGTAATGGAATACGTACATCGAAATGGCACATTGAGGTGGTACAGAGATAAACAAAAGCATTCTGCTGGCGTAAATCGTCATTCTCGGTGCGAAAGGAACTACTACAGGAACGCGAACCTCGTTGACATGCATTTCATCAATGGCGCTATAGATGGAAACGGAGCAGCTGGTGAAAGGAAGTATTCGGTAATCTAACTCTGTAGCTCCTTGGAAGAGCTGTTTCAGCTGCAGCCCCATAGATAGAATGCATGTCGATGCGTTGCGCTTTTATGTAGCAACGAATACCGCTCAAAATTCACAAGGGGAGAGACGATTTACCATCAACAGAATATTTTTTCCAACGCACCGTTGATAAAAGGTAAAATGGCTAAAGGGACAACAATGATAACAGAGAGGTTGCTAGAGAATATGGAGTATGCCAAAGAGAGAAATATCCAGCATTTTCTGACTACGAATCCTGTCGCTATAACTATAGCTGTTAAGCAGAAAGTGATAAGGAAAGCAAATTTCCCCGAATCCGAGAATTGATTTGTGAGTTGAGAACAAACATAAGTTTCTGTACAAATGACACGTTATCTGCCTTTGTTGCAAAATGTCTGCAGGTGCTTTTTCCGAGGGAGATCACAAACATTGGACATGCACAACCACAGCGATCACTTCCAGTACTTAAGGGAACGAAAAATTTACTTCTTCTCGTAAATTCATTGCACTTACTGGAGAATAAGTCTTTGCCATGTGGGTGGAGGCTTTCTTTCCTTAAAAGTCTCAACAGCCTTTCATGGGATTGTTTCTCAGGGAAAGACACCCAAGTATACAGGAGTTAGAGTCGACTTTTATGGCTTACTTTGTGATAATTCTTCTAACAGTTATTTTTATTTTAAGACAAGCTTTTCCTGTACGCTCTTATTTTTCTACCGACGTTTCCCTGCCAGTATGAGTTACGCTTTATGCAAGTAAGATAGAAACTAGTATTTAAGCTGAGGTCTGAGTTACTTCAATAGAAGAGCATGTTCTGCCTTTCGATCACTTCGTTGATATTGGTTTTAGCTTGCTATCCAACGGCCGTATTCACTACGTGTTTGTTAGCTCAAGTTGGTGATTCTTAAGAGCCAACTACGCGAGTTTGATTTTGTGCAGCTTCTGCTGATTAATTTTATTTAGCTTTAGTTAGTTTTGTATTTTCTATTTTGAGTTAAAGTCCAAGTGAAGGCTTCTTATACGCCCAAGAGGGACCATCTGTAAATCAATTTTGAGTTAGAATAAAAGGGTATTTAACCCTTCTTCCGAGTTGTTACTTACTCACAAGAACTAAGCGAATATTCGGTACTTAGTTCTTAAGCATTCTAGCTTTCAAAAAACTTTATTTTAGCTAGGATATTACAACTTAGTAATAAAATCGAAGTAAAAAGAATTTTCTGTTAAAACTGTAATTCAGTAACTTAAAAGAAATATTTAGGCCCTTTTATTTAGGGTTTCGGAGCACTCTGCAGATTATAATTTGTTTCACAAATTGGCGTTTCTTCGTGGTTACATTTTGATCAGAGCTAGTTTAAACCATTAAGCAAACTAAACATGAGCGTAGGGCATTAAGAAAAAAGAGGACGCAGCAAAAATTTCCTGTTGATGGTTTTTATCATGGACTATATTGTACAGATAAATTAAGAACGAGAGAGAAGGAACAGAGAAATACAGGCCTTATACTGTAAATATAAGTGGGGGGGGACAAAATTGCTTAAGTGCTATGCCTGTTAATAGTTATGATGATTCTGGCACTGGATTGTATTTATAGCTTTTTCCTATTTTTTAAATTTTTTATTAAATTAATTATAAGGAATTTGCCATTTATTTCGATGCCTTGATATCTGGCTTTATCTTTTTCTTCACATTTCATATGACAGGATTTCCCTAACTTATGCCTTACAATTTTTGTATATATTTTTTAACTCATCTTTATTTTGTTTCCGTATTTTAACTCATTGTTTCACTTGTTCTGGATGAGGAATTTTAATACTTTCGTTTTCTGTTTATGTAGCTAACATAAATATACACTGCAGCAATCGAATACAAAAAAGATATTGATTGTGCGTAATCAGTATGGCATGAAAACAAAATGATCAAATTTGTAAGTAGTCTGGGGGTTTATAGAGCTGCGAAATTAGTAGAAACAGCTGCCAGTCCTGGCAGCTAAAATGGCCCTTACCCGGTTAGGCATGGAGTCGAACTGGGCTTGGATGACAGAAACGGGCAACTCATTCCATGCTGTTTCAAGTCTATACCATACTTCATTAACCGTATTAGCTGGAGAGGGGTGGCGAGCCAGTCTCTCAGCAGCCCATGACCAGATGCTTTTTCAGTGGGTGACAGATCTGGAGACCGTGCAGGCCAGAGTACCAATCGAATACCCTGTGTATTGATGAAGGTCAGAACACGACGTGCAACATGTGGTCTTGCATTATCCTGTTGGAAGATGTCCTTTGGCAGGCCTCGAAGATAGGGCACAACCACTGGACGTAAGATGCCAGAAATGTACCCATCTGCGTTCGTCCATCTGAAACAGAGATGCGCATGTCGTATACGCAATGGCTGCCCAAACCATCACACCAGGTGCAGGGTCCCTATGGCGATATCGAATGCAAGCAGCTCTCCTCGGCTCAGGCAAACTCGATGAGTTTTCGCAAAGTGGGTTCCCGCGTTACAACGCTGTCCCGGGATAAGAGGTGTGCGATTTTCGAATCTTTGAGCGTCGAGCAGTTGGATAGAAAATTCGAGCACTATGAGTTCGTAACAAGAACCGATGATATGAGTCCTGAAGAAACACCAGTAGCTGATATGCGTTAGACGGAGATAAGTGTGCAATGGCGTAGTAAAAAAGAAATTGCCTATCGCTAGTCTGAATAGGAGTCCGTGTGACCACTCATCATAGCACAAATAAGTAAACATAAATACATAACATTCCATAGGTAATTAAATAATACATAATAAGGAAAAAATACATAAGACATAAAGTAGGAAATATGTACACTATATACAGAAATTAAGTCAGGCGGCGTGTCAGTTCAAACCAAATCAAATCAAAACAAATCAAAACTCAAGTAAGGGAGAGTGTTTACATAAGTATATTATAAAAAATTGTATTAATTTAGGTATCTTAGTATCGCAAGCGGCCGCTTGCTATTAATGTCAAGTGAGTAATCATAGTGAGGCACAGGTATTGAACTATTGTTTACATTAGGAATATTATAGAAAAATTTTTCTGCAAGGAGTGCAAAGTAATTTGAAATAGTTGGAATTTCCAACTCCTCATGAATGGCCGTATTTCTTATGAACCAACGGCTTCTGGAGAGTTGTCGAAGCGTAACATTCTGCAAGACTTGCAGTTTATTAATATTGGTATGGCTGGTATATCCCCAAACAGGGCAGGCATAAGAAAGTATGGGACGCAAAAGGGTTTTGTAAATGAGCAACTTATTATCAATATAGAGAACGGAGTTCCGGCTAATTAATGGGGTAAGTGTTCGTTTACGAGCACGGAACTTGGCAATAAGCTGTGTAATGTGTGGGGTCCATGTGAGTCGCCTATCTAAAGTAATGCTTAGGTATCGGGCTTGCCTAGTCCACTGTACTGGAGTATCATACATGATGATGCAATCTTCCGAGTCAATGTTTACTCTTTTCGTGAACCAGATCGCCTCCGACTTGTCCACGTTGATCTTAAATTTCCAGGCAGTGAGCCAGGACTCGAGTGTGTGGATGTGCGCTTGGAGTGCTTGTATAACTGTACCAGGAGATGCATTTTTTGAGAGGATTGCCGTGTCGTCGGCGTACATAGCCAGGGTGGTGTGTGGTGTTTGTGGGATGTCGTTCGTGTAGATATTATAGTAGATGGGCCCAAGGAGGCTCCCTTGTGGGACCTCAGCCCTGATAGCCCGTGAGGTTGAGTATGTGTTGTTTACACGAACGACAAAGTGTCTATCCTTAAGATAGGAGTATGTGATGGCTGTAATGTAATCTGGGAAACCCAGAGAGATAATTTTGTGCATGAGGCCCTCCAGCCAGACACGATCAAAGGCCTTAGCTACATCAAGGAAGATGGCACCTGTGGTCTGCCGCTCCTGCAGTCCTTGAGAGATGTATTCCGTCACCCGGTACAGCTGGTGGACAGAGGAGTGTTTCTTCCTGAAACCATGTTGTTGTGGAATGATGACATTTTTAAGGTCCATGTAGACTTGGAGTCTTGTCAAGATGATGTGCTCCGCCACCTTGCTGAGCGAGGACAGAAGACTAATTGGTCTGTAGGAGGCTGGTTCTGCAGGAGGCTTTCCAGGCTTGAGGATAGGTATAATAATGACAGTCTTCCAGGGCATTGGATAATGTCCCAGTCTTAGCATGTCGTTGATGATGGATGTAAGTTTCAGCAGCATGAGGATTCCCATACATCTGATCATCTTGTTGGAAATCTTGTCTATGCCAGGGCTTTTCTTAACCAGCAGTTTTTCGATGTAGCCATAGACCTCTGAGGGTTTGACAGGAGTAATGTTGTTCGTGCGTGGCTTTGAAAGGAATTCTGTTAGTGTGGTGTTAACAAGGTGCTCTGTTTGAGGGTGAGAAATGTTGTTTGTGCAAAATTGAGAAGCATAGTGATCAGCTAGTGACTCAGCTTTCTCAATTTCTGTGAGGGCAATATTCTGTTGGCCGTTTAAGGGCGGAATATTGGTGTGGCATCTCTTAAGCTTAGCAGTCGCCTTCCATACAGAGCTTTGATCTGCTGAAAGGGAAGTGAGATAGTTGGTCCAGTCTCGTTGTGTATGCTGGTGAGTACGAGTCCTGACCAGGTGGTTCAGTCTGTTGAGGGTTGTCTTGTCAGCCGGGAAACGATATCTTTGCCACACCTTTCTGGCAGCGTTTCTTTCCTGTATGAGCTTCTTCAGTTCAGAATCTGTTGCCTTGTGCCTGTGAGAGACTGGAATGCTATTTGCATCCAGGGCAGTAGTTAAGTTTGTGGTGAATTCTTGGACCAAAGCATCTAACTCATCACCCGTGGTGGCTGTTGGAATGTGTAGTGTGGTGTTGTTTAAGGCTTTGGCATAGCCCGCCCAGTTAGTAATAAAGGCCTTTTTGTGTGGTGTGCTACAGACAGAGGTCCCCACCTGTATCATGACGACAGCTCTCCTCGGACACTCCATACAGTATACGGCCATCATAATACTGGACACAGAACCGGGACTCGGCTGAAAAGACAACATTGTGCCACTCCTGTATCCAGCTTTGTCATTCGGCGCACCAGAGTCGCCGTCTCTCTCTATGCCGCATTGTCAAGGGAAGCTGAAGATCGCCGTGCTGATAGTCCACGCTGTTGCAAACGTCGACGCATCCTAAGAGCGGATACTGGACGTGCTGCAATTTCCTGACTAATGGTCCGTGATGTGGTTGTACGGATTTACAGGGCTGACCTCACAGTATGTCTCTCCTGTCGGGCGTTAGACGTGGGAAAGCGTTGAGATCCTGCATGCCACATAACCACCCGCAATAATCCATTGATTCTACATTCGCATGACAGTGGTTGGATGTCGACCAGTGCGATGGGAGATATCATGGAACGTTAATTCAAACTCTCGATAAGGCAACGATCCTGCCTCTATCAAATTCCGACACTTGTTGGTAAGCATTTCTTGTTATTGTTCGAGGCATAACAGGATATTCTAAGCAAACGCCGAAATTCCAAATCGCTTTCCGAATGAGAAATCCACTACGCAGCTTTTCTTTTATGCAGTGCTTCAGCCGTCGTTTCTCCTCCTGCGTCGTCTAAATACGCTGAAATACTAATCATTTGCACAGCCCTACCTCTTCTTCCTTTCATGTGATTTTGACGTTCGTCAGATCATTCCTTCTTGGGGTTGCAATTTTAATGACCAGCAGCGCATATATATATGAATTATATATAATATATGAATATATATATGAATTTTTAACTAACGTACAATGTATGTAGTAAAAACATATATAATAAATTCAATTAAATTTATATATCAATATATCTGATTTATAATATATATATGTGTGTTTGTGTATAAAACGATATTTACTCAAATAATAAAAATTCTTTTGCTTAGTGTTAGTAAAAAGTAATACTTTTTTAAACAGCTTATACAAATTGTGTTAATGTCAATGTTTTAGATTGTTAATAAAGGTGTGTTTCATATTTTGTTTATGAAAATAAATACTGTATGTTTTTAAGTCTGTAATCTTTTTTGAAATGACGCGCAGTTAACAAAAATATTTAAATTCTCTTTTAGACTGCAGAACAAAACAGCGTACAATCTTAATTTTATTGAACACCGCATGATTCCAGACCCGAACACCGAAAATCATTCGATTAATCACGCAGGTTATCCCTCTTTAAAAATTTAAAAATATGCTCTACGTATTTTCCCCACAGAAACAAACAAGTTGGGATTGGAGGGGGGGGCTTCGCCCTTGATGCAGATGGGGCAACACTGTGCAGATATTAATGGAAGTCCCAGTTAATCCAGGTATTTCAACAAGCTTTACGAAGGCCGAGCGGGGGGGGGGTGACAATTCTATTATTTAGTTCAGGACAAATATTACTGAATTTTCAGTTTTGTGTAATTAAAGAAAGTACTTTAGTTTTCTCAATACACATATTAGTATCGCAATAAAATATATAATAGTTGATATCGTGTGAACAATACAAGACTTCCCTTTTTATCTGCATGAACACAGAGAAAAAAAAAAAAAAAAAAAAAGAAGAAGAAAGCATTTTTACGAGCATAAACTTACGTGAATGAACGCGAGTGATATTCAATGCCAAATATCTGATTTTCTACAAAACGGTTACACCCAAGTGGTCGTAGTAAAGCGAGTCTATTCGCGTTTCTATTTATATTGTAAAATAAAAAATCAAGAAGTAAAAACCAAACCGCTACTTCGCCGCCGTTACTGCAAAGATAAGCGGATTTTGTGAAACGGAAGTATACTGCCATCTAGCGGCCAATATTAATACTAATTATAATAGAAATAATCCTTTTAAAGAGAGGTGATGGAGTTCTTCGTTGCTGGTTAGTTTGTTTTACTAAAATATTTATCTGCATGAAGAAATAATGGGAAGATTCTTGTAGATTTCAACTCCATGTTGCATTATTAGAAGTAAGCCATATTTTTTAAACTTGACAATGAGATAATTTTACATTTAAATACATATTCGTAATTAAATGGACATCTAGTGTTCAATAATATTGTGACATTACCAATGTTTATATATTCTTCGTTTCGAAACCGTAAATGCTGTATGTTTCTAATGAATATGGTTATAATTACAAGAATTACAATTCCTTGGAATGATTTTTTAAAGTAAACGAATATAGCAGGTTTTATTCGGTTTACTTTAATTTGCCGGTTATTTTGATAGCATATGTTTCATGTTTTAAAATTTAATGAGTAATGCTATTTTCTTCTTTGATATAATAATATTCTTTTGTACTATATTTCCATGAAAATTCATAATCTAAAAGTCATACCTAACTGAAGTTATAATTTTATCCGTAGCACATATTAGCAGTATTCGATTATTTTGACGTTACATTTTTATTAGCATTCATTGATTATAAAAATATCTGCTCTTTTATCTACCTTTGCATGTGATATTGTGTGTATAAGTTATATTCCCATGTATTTTGATTCAAATTTATTTATTATTTGCAATGATGATCATTTGAAGTGAATAATGGTATAAAGTGTATCCTAAAAAATTTCTTTCTACTAATAAATATATATCTACAATATTTTCAAATAATAATAACCAAAATAGTTAATTAAGAGCATTAACTGATAATAAAAATATCTGCCCTTTTATCCACCATTGCATGTGATACTGTGTGTGTAAATTATATCTCCATGTATATTGACTGACATTTATTTATTATTTGCATTGATGATCATTTGCAGTGAATAATGATGTAAAGTTTCCCATGAAAATTTTCTTTCTACTAATAAATAAATATCTACAATATCTGCAAATACTAGTAATAACTAAACTAATTTATTAAGCGCAATTTTTTTTTCTCTTTCAATATTAGCGTGAGAATTTCGATTTATAGCATCTTAATCGTTTGTAATTTTCTGTATCAGTATTTCTGTTTATTTTCCGAGATTTGTTTTTTCATAAGCAAGTTTTCAGTGCTCTTTTGTAAAGTGCCAGTTCACTTTTAAACTATGTTCTTAATTTATATTTTAATTTATATGTAGCATTTAGTATTTACGTATTTGGTAGATAGTTAACCAGAAAACAAAGTATTTATGTACTTGACATCCATGAAGGTTAAAGAAAAAAATCGTAGAATGTTATTATAACTACAGTTCGAAGTAGTCGGTACATATTTTTGAAAATAATGAAATATTTCTTTAGATTGTGGAACAATGAAAATTTAAATGTATTCCCTTAAAATTTTGTAAAGTTTTTTTTTATTTTATTTATTTATTTATTTTGTTGGAGTTCAAATTTTAGACGCATATTGTATAAATAAATAAGTACTTTTATGTGTATATAACGAAGAGAGCGACAGACACCGAGAATGAAAATATTCGGGTTGTATGAAAAAATTGCATTGAGATATATAAATAAGAATTTTATTTTTGCTTAGGTGATAATTAAGTACTTAATGTATTATTCTTACAATTTTTCAGTTTGGGCGTTTAAAGAGCTAAATTAACTATAATTAAATTTACATAATTTTTTACATTAGTAACTGATAGTTAATAAGCAGTTTTTGAAAAATATTTCTTTTAATGATATTAAAAATAAATGTTTATCGTGTATGCATTGCTGAGAGAAGCACTTAGCCCGTTCTGCCGGTCGTCGAACCCGAGACTTACCCGAATCTCTTGTACCCCCCCCAACCTCAAGTAAAAGCAATTTTCTTGTTTTAAATTTTTCGTTGATTTAAATAGCATCAATACAGGACATTACGCACTTTTTAAGGAACTGTTACATCAATGTAAATCAAACTATTCCATATAAATGGTAATGGAAAAGCAATTACGTGTAAGTGAACTTAGTTGGATGCTTTGTATAGTAAAATAAACGATACTTTTTTACATTTATTATTAAAATCGTCAATTTAATATACATGCTATGTTCAAAAATTTAATGCTATTTTATGTGCAGTGTAATTAATTTTATTTTTATTTGCGTCAGTTATAAAGTTATATTATTGCTTAATCTTAAGTGATTATAATTAATTACTTTATGTTTTTTGTTTTACAGAACTAAAAAATAGTTTATTTGTTTATATAGTTAAAAATATTAATGAAAATAGTAATGCATTTAGTTTTAATATATATGGCAAAAGAATCTCATTTGTTTTATTTCAGTTGGACGAGAAATTGATTGGGTATTCAAGCAAGTAATAAAAATATCTGATGTGGACATCACATGACTTGCTTGTACGGCCTGCTAAATTGTACACATTTTTTGCTGCACTTCATTTAAACTGCAATGCATGTAAACTTATTTCCTCGAATTTCATTAGAGATATATTTCTCATTCAATGAATTCAATTCTCACATCGCGGCAAGGCAAAAATACATAAAAACTCAAAACATCTTTTTTAAAAATTGTTAAATATAGAAAAATCTAAGAAACCAAATACAGTTAAAAAATAATTTTTGCAATTAAAATTAAGAGTTTCTAGGCAAGAACAAGCAATTGGGCCTTCGGGCAGGATGTCAAAATTTTTGGTTCACAAAACTGAGAGTTAACTTTTGGTCCCTCTGGGCAAAATGACATAGAAGTTGGTGCACCAACTCTCTTAATTTGCTAGTCTACTAAGAGTTTCAAATGTAAATAAGTGGCGGCCTCGTTAGACTTAGCGTAACTTAAACTTTTAAATTGTTCATAATTCTACTACCACTGCATGCACATTAACTAAAGGCATTAAAATCTTAACCGGAACCTAAGAACAACCTAATTCAATCACTTTTAAAGTAAAAAAATGCACAGTTTGCCAACACATAAGAATAAAAAATCTGATGTGTGCATCACATGACTTCCTTGTACGGAATAATAAATTATACGCATTTTTTCTTGCATTTCATTTAAACTTATCGGATTGAATTAAATCTACTTCGTCGATAGTGCATAAATCACAATAAAATAAATACATTCTTTAAAATTCACTATATTTGTTTAGTCTTAAATCTACTTCGTCCATAGCGCATAAACCACAATAGAATAAATGCACGCTTTAAAATCCACTATATTTGTTTACCATAGCGACGCTCACTTAACAGCGCTACATTTCAATCATTTTTTAACTCAGAATGCACAAAATTTGTATCATCTTAAGAATTGTCTTATCGTTGCCACATGTTCCATTCAAATACTATAATAAATCGAAAACGATGTATAAAATAAATTAAGCAAAGAACAACAACAACAACAAATCATTCACCTGCCAGATGCCTTTGGCCTTTTTCCTTTTAGTGCACTTTTCCTTTCTCCGTTTTCTCTTCCGAGATGTTCCAGAATTCATTATGTCATGTGCCCTTGGGCTTTATTTAAGGAACTGGCAACGTTGCACCTGCAATAGCTCGGTAATATAGATCTGTCTAAATCTAAGTCTAACAACAACAAAAAGAAACCGTTTTTCACAGACGATTCAGTAGTTCTCATTCAATTAATTCAGTTCTCACTTCGCGACAAGGCAAAAATACATAAAAACTCAAAATATCTATATTAAAAATTAAGAAATAAATCTTAAACACTTATTTCTTCGAATAAATTCCAGAATGGATTAAGATTTATTTCGCAAAAATAAAACAAGGCGTTATTTTTGTTGCTGCGAAGCTTACTTTCTCTAGATTGGCAACAAATCTACCATTCTGATGTTTCAAATGTAAATAAGCAGTGGTCGACATGGCAAAAATTATTAGGCTTAGCGGCAATTAAACAACTTTTAAATTGTTGATAATTCTAAAAATATTGCATACAGATTTACTTTCCTTAACTGGAAGATAAGAACAGCAAAATTCAATCATTTTTAAAGTAAAAAGTGGACAATTTACAAACATATAAGAATAAAGAAACTGAAATCACTGAGCCGAATAACAGAGTGGATATAAATATACATATAATTTATATACTTTTTGGTGCGGCCGATTGCAAACAAACTACGAGGTGCACATCTACATGTTATAGCAGTCATATGTACAAAATTTCAACGTTCTGCGGCTACTCGTTTTTGAGTTATGCGAGATACATACGTACGTATGCACAAACGCCACGAAAAATTCTCGTCAGAATTCATTTTAAATTAGTTTTATAATTTTTTTGGGGGGAAAAGAGTCCTTTATCCAGTCCTTACGTACAGATGGTACGCAAAAACATCATTAAATTGCATTCGATAGCGGTGAAATTGGATATTTGCGTTGAAATATGATTCCTGAAACTTCGCGATTACAATATTTCCTTTTTACTTCGTACAAGAAAGTAAAAATGAACTCGCTAAGCCGGGTAACAGAGTGGGAATAATACATAAGAGAGGTGCACAACTACATATTATAGCAGTTCCATATACAAAATTTCAACGTTCTACTCATTTTTGAGTTATACGAGATATATACATACGTATGTATGTAGAGATGTGAAGAAAAAAAAAAATCTGTTCTGAATCCATTTTACAATTCGTTTTGGAAAAGAAGAGTCTTTTATTCTGTCCGTACGTACAGATATCACGCAAAAATATCGTTTAGATGGATTTCGTGTGAGGCCAAAATGGATATTTTCGTTGAAATGTGGTACCCTAAATTTTTTGCGGTTATAGTACTTCCTTTACTTCGTAAAAAGAAGTAAAAATAATTTCATTATTTAATTGTGGCATAAAAGTGCATCTTATACCACATTAAATAATGAATTTGTGCTTTGTTTTAGGGAGGTAAAAGTATTTTTTAAACTGTAAATTAAATTTAACACCATTAAGAACATCTTTATTGAAACAAAATACGACAAACAAAAGCCTGAAATTCTGTTATTTGCGTTACGTATTTACACTATAGGGGAATTCCTTTTTATTTAGTAAATTAAAGGATAGGTATTATATATTGAAATAAAATATGATAAGTAATATAATGTAAGGGTGGGCGTTTTTTTTTTTTTTTTTTTTTTTTTTTAAAAAAGCAGCAAATTTGAAAAATGAGCTGTCTCCACCCAAGGATATAAACTACAGATCTTTCAACTCGAGCTAGACATATTGACCATTCACACCACGAAAACACCGTAGGCGAATACGGTAATTCCTTACAGTTCAAAATTTAGTCCCATAGGAATTAAAGAATGGATAGATTATTCTTTATAACAAAGCTTACGAGAGTTATCTGCATAGCGCGAGAATCGCCTTTATGGAGGACTTTTAAAAAGAAACTTTCTCGTTTTCATGGTGCACATAAGGAAAACCACCAAAAATACAATGTATCCAGCTTATTTGTTCTTCGGGATTTTTCTTGTTGAGCTCAGATCGAACTAACAGTATTCAGAGATTTTACCATTCGGCAGCTGACTGATAGAGGAATTAAAATATAAGGTTATTCTCCCGCTTTCCTAGCGTGCCTTCGTGGTATAGTGGGTCTGCACGCTGGGCCGGTATTCTAGAGGTCCGTGGTTCGATTCCCGGCGAAGGCAGTTGCTAATTTTTCATCTCTACAGCTTCCAAAAATAACCTAATGTCTATACAGTGGCGCCCGAACTTAAAGGGTGTTGGATGAGGATTCTCCACACCCAGGATTTGGCGACTAGGTCTCCTAAAACCCTAATCTCCCTTTAAAAGGGGGAGTATGTAAGGTATTTCTCCCACCTTCTTGGCGCGCTTTCGTGGTGTAGTGGTTCTGCACACTGGGCCGGTTCCAGAGGTCCGTGGTTCGATTCCCGGCGAAGGCGTTTGGTCATTTATCATCTTGCCTGCTTTAAAAAATACCTAATGTTTCTACAAAAGATAAACATAAAATCATGTGTTTAAAAATCGAATGATGTAATATAATTTCATTATAAATTAATGCCACGTGGACATAGGAGTACTTTTTTAATAACGGAAAGATTCGCTTATTCAAGATAAGTGTGCATTCATTATTTGAAGCTATGAAAGAATTTGAAATACCTGAAAAACGTATAAATTTAGTCACCATTACTCTTACTGAGACAAAACTTAGGGTTAAACTCCAGAATAATCTTTCTGAGCCTATTGTTGTTTCAAATGGGCTCAGACAGGGCCTGCTCTCTTTTTAACCTTGCCCTCCAAAACATCATAAAAGACTCCAACATTAATACTCGTGGAACTATCTTTAACAAATCTGTTCAGATTTTTGCGTTTGCTGACGATATTGACACAGTCGCACACAGACCCAAGTCACAGAGGCCTCTCTGTGTTTTACATCCCTAGAGGCTGCAGCCAGCAAAATACATCTAGCAATCAATCAAAATAAAACTAAATACATGCCATGTGGTAATAACAACAATCCCTATTTTGAAATTGGGAATTACAAATTTGAAACTGTTAGCAAATTTAAATATTTAGGATCAGAGGTTAATACTCTCAATGATTTAATGCCCGAGATCCGTAGTAGAGTCACAGATGCTAACCGATGTTTTTTTCTGTCTAAAAAAATACTTGAAGACTAACTTCACTAGCAGAAAAACGATGTTTTTAATTTACAAAAGCTTAATCACACCCATAAGTATTTTTGGTGGCATAAAATGCACCAATATCTGGAGAAGAAGATATAACTCTGAACCCTATAAATCTTTTAAAGAAATAGATATAGTAAAATATAAAGGATTCAGAGAATTAAATGGGCAGGACACTTGTGCAGAATGGATGAAAATTGAGTAACTAAACAGATCTTCTCGGCCAGACCATTCTGCACCCGAAAAAGAGGGAGACCTAAACTTAGGTGCCTTGACTGTTTGGAAACTTGACTGTTTGCTGACGATTTTAAAGATTTTTTTTTAAAGGCAACTGAGTTATTCAATTATTCGAATTTTCCTACCGTTTTGATGAGCTTGTAATCCCCTTTATTTCCAATCTGTGGAATTCTGTTCTACTAGCAGTTAAATGTCAGAGTAAGAACATACTTTGGATGAATTTTTGGCCCCTTTATTTCCATTGTAATTCCCCTTTATTTCCAATGTGTGGAATTCTGTTCTACTAGCAGTTTAGTGTCAGAATAAGGGCATACTTTGGATGAATTTTTGGCCCCTTTATTTCCATTGTAATTCCCCTTTATTTCCAATGTGTGGAATTCTGTTCTACTAGCAGTTAAATGTCAGAGTAAGAACATACTTTAGATGAATTTTTGGCCCCTTAATTTCCATTGTAATTCCCCTTTATTTCCAATGTGTGGAATTCTGTTCTACTAGCAGTTTAAGGTCAGAATAAAGACATACTTTGGATGAATTTTTGGCCCTTTTATTTCCAATGTAATCTCCTTTATTTCCAGTGTGTGGAATTCTGTTCTATTAGCAGTTTAATGTCAGAATAAAGACATACTTTGGATGAATTTTTGGCCTGATGCTTTTATTGGTGGATGTGTTTGCAAAATATTTTATGATTTTTAATATGAAATATTTTTAATAATTCAAATTTCGAATAGAAATATTTTATTAAATAATGCAGCGTGAAATCAGAATCTATAGATAGGTTTCACCCTTTAATTTATAGCACACAGAAGTCGAGAGGAAAAAAATAAATGTTATTTAGAGGTCACTTATCTTTAAGATTGGTCTTAAGTTATCGCAGAAAGAATTATCTTGTAACTCAAGAGCTAAACGGTAGCACTTCCTGTTTCGTGAGAAATTTATATCTTTATTGGTGGATTTAGTTTCGTGCAGAGTTCGCATTTCAACACTTTTTTTTATTCATTTATTTACTTTATCATTAAATCCTGCCTTCCCCCCGCTCATTTTGTTAGTCTTGGAACTCTTTTTCTTTTTTAATTCTGCGATATCCAGAAGTAATCGCTTCTTTATTTTCAGATCGAGTTTTGTTGCAAAATATTGTAATGTTACTATAGTTTTGACATTAAAAATGAAACATTTGACATTAAAAATGAGGACTTTTGATACAAATTAAATGTTTGAAAAAATCTAGAGTATATACGACGTATTCAGTTTTTTCTTCAAACGGATGAAGCAATTCCAGTATAAGTAGACGGGCTTTATGTGCAATTTGGTGTGCTGTAAGCTTTGCAGCTAAACACAATGAGGCTGAATACGTGTCTCTGTTTGTTGAACTAAAAATTATTCAAGCAGAGACAACCTTGTTGGATTTCAAATGAATGTAGTTTTATTTTATACGTGCTTCAATTTAACTTTACTTACTTTCCTTTAATCTTCTTTTATTTAATGTCGTTTGGCCACTAATAATTATTGTTAGTTTAATTTCTTAGAAGTGGCAACAAGACAATTTATAGAATTAGCAAAATATATGTTTGTGTAGTTAGTTAGGCTTATTAAAGAAGAATGAGATGTTATTTACACTGGTAACGTTTTATTTAAGTTAAAAAATGAATACTTTAGAATATTTTTAGTAGTCTTAGAGTCCGTGATACGCTGGTAGCGTAATAGTTTATTTTGACGCGTAAGCAAACAAACCTGTCTCATGTGACGTAGTATTTAAACAGATTCTTGAGCTTACATCAATGCTAGCAGAAGAAGCTGGCTGCGGAATTATTTCAGTGCTAGAGTATGCACTAAATTAATTTTTTTATTTCACTCATTACTTATGTATTGCTCATGTAAAGTCTGCAAGTATGCAAGTGATAACATGTTTGTGAATTCTGTTTGTTTGTGGCTTATCCCACCCGATGGACAGTAACATCAGATCAGGTCTCTGATAACAGAGCAAGCACACGAAAATCATCATGGCAAGGGGTCAAGATTACGCATGTCGTTGGGAAGAGCCTTGAACATATATTGGTGACAGTACGACTTTGCTCAGTTCCGTCCCAAGTTTTGAAGGAAAGCGCCCCGGAGGGACGGGTCGGAGGGTGTCCACTCTTTTCCTACCACCAACCTCTCGAAAGGACTTTCGGTTCTTCGCATATCTAGAGTGCCCCTTTGCCGCACAGACACTATATATTATTTACAAACAGCCTTGCTTTCTCCGAGATTCGAACCACGGACCTTTGGTACCGCAGTTACTGGTGAATTTTAAATTTTTAATTAAGAAGATTTATTTTTATTTTATGGTAATAAGCGGTAAAATATGCATGTACATGCATACCTTTTTATGTACCTGCAAAATATTTACTTTTTGAAATAATTTTGATAGCTCATGACTTAATTCGTTTGCTAATTTTATAAAACTGCTTTACATCCCGAAATATTTTCGATATATTTATCGAAAAAAAAAAGTTTGCGTATAACTATACCCGCGGTTTTCACGCCCGCCTTAAATGTACATATAACATACAAAATATGTGCTGATCCAGTGTTTACGAACTGGTATGTTATAAACTCTGTGATTGTGTTACGAAATTTTCGAGTTTAGATATCCGTTTTTAAAGCCCCCCCCTCCCCCGTTTTCAGCGTCGTTGTTCTGCGAATCAGATTCTTCTTCTAGAAAGTAGGGAAATCTGGACAAAGAAGAAACTAATGCATTATATATGCTATATATGAAATATATATATATATTGGCTACTAATTTATTAAATAAATAAATATATATATAATAGCAAGTAAACAAAAGACAACAACATAAACATTGTAATTCTTAGCTTCATTTATTTGCTTTCTCAATTTTTATTTCGTAGGAATTATTGGAATTTTAGTAGAAGTATTCTCCTTTCATTCTTTTGATTATGTTTAATTTATATATATATATGCAGGGTGTCTCGTAAATGTTGCGACAAACTTCTGTGGGAGGTAGGGCATATCATAAGGGTTAAGAATTCCATAGGAACCCATGCCCGGAAATGTCAAGGTTAAGTGGTAGCAGACGTAGAAGATGGGAAAGGAAACGAAAGAATGATTAATTTGAAACATTTATTGGGCATAAATACAAATGGTGTACGACAGCTTGAATGTCACAACAGATGCTCGAAGTTTGCAACATCAGACTCCAAACCTGCCTGACACCGACGGACCATTGATTGTCGGACATGTTCAAACACACCGGGAGTTTCTTTGATTGTCGCAGTTGTGCTGGCGAGTTTTGCCATGAGATCCATTTCAGACACAACAGCATCGTGATACACGACACTTTTGATAATTCCCCACAAAAAGAAATCAAGGCTTGATAAATCCGGTGAGCGTGAGGGCCAGGGAACAAGTCCACCTCGCCCAATTCATCGATGCAGGAATGATCTGTGTAAATGGTTACGAACATCCAATTCGAAATGAGCAGGTGCCCTATCATGTTGGAACCACATGTTGCGCCTCACATTTCTTGGAACATCGTCAAGCAAGCCGAGGAGAACCTGCTCCAGGAAGATGATTAGGAATTATTAGCGGCATTCAACCTGGAAGGTACGGCCCGACTTAGCAGAGGCCGAGTAAACCCGCCCGCACATTAACTTGCTTGTGCCATGTGGTGCCGCTAGGAAATTAACATCACGGGCACTTTTTGCAAAAACCACTGTGCGAAACGCACACGTTCAGAATGGTCATCGGAGATCAGTAACTGAACCTTTTGGAGACGAAAGGCGTGGAAGGACTCGGCATTCAAGACACGCTGGACACTGGTACGAGACATTCTTAATTAAGAGGCAATGGCATGTATGCTGGTTCTTGGATTCTTTTCCACCGTATCTAACACACTTTCTTCCCTAACGACCGAGTGGGTTGATCGTGGCCTGCCCTCACTTGTCCTGTCACTTCTTAATGACCCGTAGTCGCACAAATTTTGATGCAGACGTGTAAACAGATTGTGGTGTGGTTGATGTCTGTCGGGGAAGCGCTCTCGATAAATGCGTGCAGCGGCTCATCCATTACTCTCACCTGTTCAATACACTAAGTGCATGTCTGCAAGATCTCCGTTCGTATAGCTTTCCATGCTCTTCGTATGGTGCCCATCGCTCGAATGAGGCAATCCTCACTTTCCACAGAACCCCCTGGCGGCGTACAGTGACGTTTCTGGGCCATGGGTACGTATGCAATTTTTAATCTTTATGATGTTCCCTACCTTCCCCAGAAATTTGTCGCAACATTTACGGACAACCTGTATATGAGTTTGGTCTTTCAAACGCAAAACCGCACCGCGTATTACCCGGGGGAAGGTATTTGGTAAGGCCAATCAAAAAACTGGATCCACTAAAGATTCTACTGCAAGAGATTTTGTACTGACGCTTGCAACCGAAAACAGATCCAAATATGGAAGACTCCCAAAACTAAGCAGAAACTCTAAGATATTGGGTAAAGTCTACTCAGGCGTTTTCGTGGTTTGCTCCATGTGTAACGTGGTTACAAGCTAGTTCCCCGTAGAAAGTCCGCCACGGAAGGCGTATCTTCCCTAAGGCAAATAAGGTTTGTGTGTTTTGCCACAATTAAATAAATAAACTAACCGGATACTAATATCGTGAAGAGAATGGAACAAAAGCAAATGTAAATCTAGTGCCTTGTTTTCAGATGTAGCACCCTTTTCTAGCATAAGTCAGGACGAAATATTTTTGGCCTGCGTATATCGCGAAGGTGAAGATGGGAAGTAGAATCATCATTGTGCCCTTAGAGATTTCATTAATAAACGATTGTATCTGTCCATAAAAATGGCTTGTTTCTTGCTTGGAAGAATCCGATATAAGGCAAATCTTAAGAAATCAGTGCAGTATGTCAATAAGGCCATGCTATAAAGAGATATGACTGGAACTCGGTCCGGAAACTCTCAAAATCTTTCAAGTGCACTTGTTATGTATTTGTTTTGTAATACCATAGTTAGATATCAAAAGCAATATCATTTGTTTAATGTTTAGATATTTTAAGACATTGAAGAGGTGTAAATTTGTAAACAATATTTATTGTAAATAAATTTACCATGGCTTGACAGATAAATGTTTTTCACAGATAAGAGGCTGTAGAAGAATTTCGCTTCAGATTAATGCCGCTATACATATCTGTTCAGTCAGTAGCCATTTTGAAAGTAAGCGTTATGATTATTTCTGCGGAACACATAAAATAAAGTGAACAATTTACAGAAATTTAAAAGTCATCAATTTTTTTTTTTTTTTTTTTTTTAATGTACATGATATATCACAAATAATTTCAAGTTGAACTGGAAAATTAGGTCGGAAAATTAACGAAATGTGTGAAATTACGTGCATTTATATATTTATAATCAGGCGTTCCAAAGTGAATCGCCTGATTATTTTAATAAATATATTCGTGTTTTCCTTCATTAATTTAGGGATGCCAGTTAAATTATTACTGGATATGTGTCTCCCGATTGGTATCTGAGTGAAAAATAAAATAGGCTTTAATTTAGATAAGAACTTTAATTTCGTTTGGTTTGTTTGCAAAGCATTCGAGGACTATATCGCCTCGGGGAAGGGATGCCTTCGTGGAGAACTTTTTAAGGAAAACTGGCTCATAAACACGTTACGCATGGAGACAGCCACGAAAACGCCCATGCAGGCAGCCTGTTCGCCGGGATTCGAAGCTCGGACCGAACTACCAGTGTTCAGCTACTTTACAGCTCGACCCCTGGGGAAGGGGGAATAAGAATTTAAAAGTTTTGATCATCAGCAATTCGAATAGATGGATTATTCTCTGCTGTGTTATCTTCAGAACAAGACATTTCCAGCTTAATGTTATAAGGTATTTCTCCCGCGTTCTTGGCATGTCTTCGTGGTGTGGCTGTCTGCACGCTGGGCGCGTATTCCAGAGGTCCGCGATTTGATTTCCGGCGAAGGCGTTGCTAATCTTTCATCTCTCCTGCATCCAAATACCTAATGTCTCTACAGTGGCGCCCGAACTAAAAGGGTGTTGGATGATGATTCTCCTCACCCAGGATTTGGCGATTGGGTCCCCTAAAACCCCAGTCGCCCTTTAAAAGAGGGAATATATAAAGTATTTCTCCCGTCTTCTTGGCATGCCTTCGTGGTGTGGTGGTCTGCACGCTGGGCGCGTATTCCAGAGGTCCGCGGTTCGATTCCCGCCGAAGGCGTTGATTATTTTTCATCTCTCATGCTTCCAAATAACCTAATTCCATGTAACCAGTGTAACGATGATCATTTTACAGAAATCGAGAAAATCGAGGTCTGATCAAGAGAAATTTTAGATGGCATTTATTTCTCTAAACCGGGCGTACTTTCTTTCGCATAGTAATTATTTTTGCCTACCCGAAGGATAAACAGTAGGGAGCTATTGCTGACGTCTTACTATTTTAAATGAAAATGCTTTAAAAAGGACTTTATTCTGTTTTGGGGTCATTTTCTTAATGAAGCTGTTGTTCGTTCTAAGAAGTGACAAGAGAATTTAGCTTCTAAATTCCAGAAGCCCCACCAGACTGTCAGTCTTTACTGGCAGGTACTTTCCACATGTTTTGCCTTAAATAAATAAACTCTTTTTTTTAACAAAAAATGTTCTTTTTTTATATACTTACATCTGAAATAAACATACCTATGTTCATTAATGTTTATTTACAATAAATATTGTTTATTAATTAACATGTGTGTTAATCTCAAAATTTATTTAAAAAATCTATGCCAAAATAAGGTTGTTTTTCTGTTTAATTTAAAGCTCTATAACATCATTAGCATCAAATAAAATTCAAAAATGTGGTACTTCTCTGTAAACCTTCTCGTCGTGTAACCTGGAAAGAGTCTTTTGTCAGATAAATATGGACACATTTTACTAAAACATTGTCGCATGTTTTTTTTTGTTATCGTTGTTAACTAAACGTGGTATCGCTAAATGTCCCCCGTCGGTTGAATGTTGTACGCTAAGTGTCCACGATCGATTAATTTCTTGTCTTCAATCAGCTTCTTGATTCGGAAGACGAAGAGAAATCTGTGGCGTATATTTTAAGCTAGCTAGGCCCACCAACGGCTGAGCGGTAAAATCGCTGAACACTGGTAGTTCCCACCTGGGTTCAAATCCAGGCGAACAGGCTGGCTGCATGGGCGCTTTCGTGGTTTTCGGTCTGTGTAACGTGTATACGAGCCAGTTTCCCTTAGAAAGTCCTACACGAAGGCATTCCTCCCCTTATGCAGATAACCCTAGTGTGCTTTGCTATTATAAACTAAACCAAACCAGACTAGGCTAGTTAAGCCAGCCCTGAAGCCCATATAATTCAGTCATCGGCATTTATATTCTTTAAGTTAATTAAAAGAAAACTGTATTACAATATTCTTAAATTATATTAAAAGCAAAACATTTTAACTAGATCGTTGGCATATTTTTCCTTATAACAGCCCATTTTTCCAAACGATTAAAGAATAAACGAGGAACATGGGAAGACCCAAACTGACCATCCCTTACGTCATTCATACGATTGGCATGTTAATTCGCGAGTCTAAAATGTAAATTTAAAAAGTATTCCTGCTAGCAATTGATAATATGTAATTGAACAGTTTAAACAATCGATACAGTTATATCTGTTGTCGATACAGTTTAAATAAGACTTTTAAAATTAATTTTGGAAAGAATAAATTAATTAACAAGCATTATAATTTTACTGATACATTGACTGAACTAATTCCAAATGTATGCATAAATTTTTATGCGATTATCGCAACAAATCTAATAATAAGATTCTGCTTCTATTTTATAGTGTACGTTCATATTTGCTAGCCCATAGTGTAAATTGTTGGCATTATGGCTAGTAAATGTTAGCGTATAATGTGTACACATGTGCGAGTACAAATAATGAGCATTATAAAATACAGTATGCAGTGACTTTAATAAGTACCATACCTCAACAGATATTATAATAAAACGCATTGTTTGTGAAAATGTAGTAAAACATTATAAATTGTTCATTTGTTTTCACCTATTCATTACTTTATATATCCAGACTTATAAGTATTAATAGCACAGTTACGCTGGGAAAGCTTCCCTAGAAAGCAGAGAGCTTAATGAAACAACATTAAACAAGATAAATTTAACATGCCGCCCAATCGATATAGTGGTTAGCGACGCTGATCTCTACCGAAGGGCCTGGGCTCAAATACCCGAGAAGGCATGTATGTTTGTAAATGTATAGTGTCTGTGCGGCATGGGGGGCACTCAAAATACGCGGCAACCCGAAAGTCTTGTGGTTGATGCTAGAAGACGGGGAGATGCTAGAAGACGTGGATTTACTTCCTACCTCCATGCTAAGAGAAGAGGGGAGGAGATCCCCGTACCCGCCCTTTCCCGGGGTGCTCTGTTTCAAAACTGGGGATGGAACTGAGTCGGGTTGTCATTTATATATGTCACCACACTGAATGCCGTGGGCTTGTGCTTATCTTTGTCATACAAGTGAGATTGCTAACAACAACATCAATTTAATATAGGGAGCACAGGCACAGGAATAGACGCGATTTTACTGTATTCTTTACAGTAATTGCATAAATTAACCATCACACATTGCATTTTTACGAATTACGTAATTTAAAAACATTAAAAAAGAGGGAAATTAGACAGATGCTTGTTAACTAATAATATTTCCGAAGTTTACAGTTCGTGCTGAATAACAGTTCTCGTTTCGCTTTGTAAGATTGCTGTTAAGAATTAATCATCGTATAGGTCAATTAAAATAATATAAATAAATTCGTAGACTATATTTTGATGTCAAACTACTAATTCTATCAAAGTGAAGAGAGTTAGTTTTAATAATTAATTTATTCTTCGTTTCGAGTTCATTAAGAAATTTCTAATAACTGAGGATTTTCTGCTAAAATACCTTTAAAATAGCGTTTCTGAAACTGCGGTCCACCAACCACAGATGGTTCTCGAAGGTTGCCCTTGTGTTGCTTCTAAATTTGCGAAAATGTTCAGTTATTTATAAATGGAATTAACAAGATTTTACATAAGTTTCTTGCTGATGACACGTGGCTAAATACACCGGCATATTTGTTTTAGATGTATTCTTAAAACTAAATTTATAGCGTGAATTTTATGTCTACAAGGCAGTTCCTTGACTGTTCTCAATGCCCATGAGAAATTTAAGGGGTTTGAGAGGTAGCTTGGTTTGTGGGTTAGTTGTGTAAAAACAGAGAAATTTTTCACAGCTTCCAGCCTTAGAATCTTTTTATCTAAAAAGAATAAGCATTGACTTATGTTCGCATTACAAAAATGTGAGGGCACAATTTGAAACTTAAAAGCTGCTTTCAGACGACGGTATAAAGGGCATAAGTGCTTTAAGACATAAGCCGCTGTTATCTTCAGGGGGCTTTGTTTAAGCCGACCTACGTTGCCAGGCAACCAATCTGTGCTACGTCACGAAATCTGGTTTAGTGCTCTTGGCATAAAGTTCGAAGTTTTCAACTTAGCCGATTTGGAATAAGCGTCGACCAATCAGAGCGAGCGCGCGAAAGCTGAATGGGTAAACAGAGCGGGAAATCTGTAAACACAATTCACGCATGCGCAAATTTAGCTTCTCTAAGTTTGCGCGGCTTAGACACCCTGTGTGGCAGGTGTGAACGGTGGTCTTCTTTACTAGTGAAAATGGAATAGTACATTTCTACAATGTTGCTTTACAAATTGTAACTTAATTTGCTTCTACGTATCTATGTAAAAAAGGGTTTTCATCGCTAAATAAAAATCTGATTTAAACGGCCTCCCAAAAGGGATTGTTAAAGTTTTTACTCTGTCGCTGACTTTGCAGTCTACCATTCTGCTGTTACACTCCTACCAACACCCTTTTTTTTGTCTTTTTATTATTAAGCATAATTTTCTTCGCACTTATACCACAGACAGATTAACAGCAAAATTACAAACATTTTAAAAGCAGCATAGTAGTACACGTTTAGAATTCCCGATGCGTAGTAGTACACGTTTAGAATTCCCGATGCAGCAAGTGTTGGCATACGTTCTTCTGTTTTTTTTTTCTTTCTTTTTTTTTTTTTTTTTCCCCCCAGTCTTTTAGTCTTTTCTCAGTTCATTATATCAGTATTCATATTTCTTACTATGGTGGCTTTACAAAACTTTTTTTTTGACTTTTTATTATTAACATATTGGCGCCTACGTTACATAAAATTCGATTGATCAGCAAAATGACAAAATATTTAAAAACAACACATCTTTAGAATTCCTGGTAGACGGTCTCGCGCACTGGGCATAAAATTTTTTTTCCGTACATTGTTGCCACTACTCACTTTGAAATCATTGGGTTTGTTAGTAAAAAATTCTTTAAAGTTTTGCAAACTAGGAAATAGATAATAAAACAAATTCGAAATTCAAAATTGGGGCTTTCAGGTGCCCATGTTCGGGTGGAGGACTACGTTTTCAAAATTTGATAACTCTAGGTACCGTTGTTTTTTCACAATGCGAGAAACATGCATACATTAATGCAGATTCTACATTACTTAATTTCTTTAAATATAATACAGGGCGATAATATTTTGTGGCAAGAGTTTTAAAAGTGATATGCCTTTTATAGCGATTCAACGCAAAAGGCCGTTTCGAGACTAATATCTCTTCTGGGACTAACGTCACTTTTAGGCTATAAAAACAAAGCATCGAAATCAACCTGATATATGTGCCGATCTCAGATTTAAGCTTATCAGCATACATCCAAACATAGAACAGCTGCGCAAGAATCTGCCTAGCTCATCCATGTCGTTAATGTGAGTACTAATATATATTTAACCTTTAAATTAATAAGATAAAGATTATCCACTTTCTAATAGCCTTGAATTAAAAAAAAATATCTTTTTCAATCTGTTAGCTTAATCTGTCTATATACATAAAGAAGAAAATCTGTGTGTTTGTTCGCTAATAACTCAGTTACTACTAGAGCTATCGTCACCAATCTTCCAACAATAATTTTTTGAATGCTGGAAAATGTCGACGCCAACTTTTTATCAAAAAAAGGTAGCTAAAATCAGTCATATTAATTAAAAACACAGGAAAACGATAATTTTCGCTCTCATTTTCCCCAGTGGCAACAGTCTCGCAAGCTGGAGATGAAAATCTGCTTTATTTCGAAAGTTGTTGCCACTGCTCGCTTTCAAATCGTAGAGTCGTTAATAAAAAATATCTAAGTTTTACAGTGAAATAAAAATAGCATTGTCAAACATTAAATATATTATTCCCGATTTTAAAAATTCGTGGGAAGCCATTTCGACTGCGTACAACTTTAGTCAGCCGAGATATTAATTAAAAACTCCGAAAACACTAATTTTCGCACTCATTTTTCCGAGTGGCAACAGTCTAGCAAGTTGGAAATAAAAAATGCTTTATTTTTTAAAAGTGTTGCTTCTGCTCGCTTTCAAATCGTAGAGGTTGTTAATCAATTGTAAGTTTTACAAAATCTAAATATATAAGGAAGAATGTCTGTTTGTGTGTTTGTTTCTTTGTTCGCGGTATTGAATTATGATTAATTATGATAAATTTTTTGCCACTTTTAATCGACTAAAATTGAATATAGGTGAAATATTGGATGGAACTTGAGCTTTTACGATCATTTGATAAGAAAGACGAAAATCATTAAAGACTGCCATTGTTGCTGACGTAATGAGAGAGAATTAGTTTATTTTTCTACCGAAATTTTTTATATAGGTTCCATATCGCATCCAACTGAAAAAGGTATGACTACGAATCGTATTTTTTGCATCGTTATTAGAGAAGGATTACATTAATAAAATTATATAATTAAATGAATTTTAATTAAAAAAATATAAGTGTACTGGTTATAACAAATGCTTAAAAAATTGTTTTTGAAGGGAACAAGAGTAAAATGGTCCGCAGAGCATTCTAATTTACTACGTAGTCTCCATTTGGAAAAAGTTTGAGAACCCAGCTTTAGAGAATATACTTACCAAGTTGTACATCATTTTCAATCTTCGCTTGTGCCTTTCGAGTTGGCCTTTCGTGGAGTTACTCGAGTACATTGAATAAAATTTATCCTCGAATTTTGTTGCTAAGAAACGAAACTAAAGAAGTTCAAACCGTTCAGTTTGAAATGCCTTTTGTGTTTAAAATCAACAATAAAGTAAATGATAGAGGAGGACGTTATATGAAATTATTCAATGCATCCCCCTCTCTTCAATCCTAGCGATTTCTCGTCTCTGTAAATAAGCATGCTAAATAACGGAGAAGTGTAAAAACGATAATTTTAACATCTGGAAATTGTGAGCATTCTAAAGAAAAATTAACGTACTCCCTCCACTAGTTTTAAGTTTGTCGTCTTATTTTTCTTTCTACTTTGGTTATACATCGAATACAAAATTAGAACGCTGAAATACGATAGCGTATTCCTGACCTTGTGAAAATGTAAACAAAAGAGCCACGATTGATACTTTGGAAGATGGGAGGGGAAAAGTTCCGCTGCACCCATCCTTTGGATGTCTGAGATCATCGCCTCTATGTGGGCGCGTGTGTACTTGCTAATAATAGTAAATATACGTAACAGTGACGTAATAAAAAGTAGGTAAGCAATACTTTTTCAGTTCTGTATTATTGCGTAGGCTTGTTTAATGGTTTTTATTAACATAGATGGGATTCCTGTAAAGTTTAGGATAATTTTAATTCGTGGAATCACAAGTTCACTGTCTTCGACACATCGCTTACTGCGCAAAGTGCTTGGTGCAGAAGTCATTGCTTACTGAATTATGGCAAAGCACATAGGGCTATATGCCTAAGAGGAGGTTAAAGAGAATATACATGAAATTTAATAAATAAAATACACAATTAAAAATTTTCGCTTAATGAATTATGGCAAAGCACATAGGGCTATATGCCTAAGAGGAGGTTAAAGAGAATATAAATGAAATTTAATAAATAAAATACACAATTAAAAATTTTCATTTTCTTAACATAATTTAACAAAACATAATTGAAAAACAGTTGAAGTTTTTTTTTTCAGAATTCTATAAACTCAAAGAACGTTTAAGGGCGGTGGTTAAATCAAGAATTAAAACGAATGAATAGTAAACAAAGATCGCGGAATTTTTTTCATAGTAAAAGAAACGTAAAAAATGTGTATATTTTATGAAAGCTCTGAAAGCTTTCAGGAATAAATCTAAAAAGAACTCGGTTTAAGGCCAATCAACTTCTTTTTTTTTTTTTTTTTTTTAGATTAAAACTTGAAACATACAAATGAGGAAAAAACGCAAAGATTTGAAATCGCGAATCTTGATGCCAGCCAGCGATTTAGTGGAGGAAACCACTGAACACTGGTAATTCGATCTCGGTTCAAATACAGGCAAACGGGCTGGCTATATCGGTTAATTCATGATTTTGCCCATGTGTATGATACAATTACTCATAGAACGTCTTTCTTGAATGCTTTCTCCTTTTTAGGTAGATAGTCCTAATGTGCTTTGTGATAATCTAACAAATCCCATCGAATCTGAAATCTCTTCCAAGGTTCGTATTTTTCGAGGAGATTTAGAAGTGAACAAGAATAATTTATTTCATTTTTATAGCTGAATACATACATAATGAGAACATTCGTAATTAGTATTTGAACCTTTTTATCATTAGTGCATAATAATAATAACAACAATAATAATAATAAAGAATCTGAAAGGGTTCAGATTTTAAAGATCGCCCAAAAGGATTTGTTACGGTTTTTTATGGTCTCGCTGACATTTTAAAATATTTCAGAAAGTATTTTTTTCCAGCACCGATGAACTACTCTGCTTTCGAGTTGTTTAAAGAGGCACTTTCTTACACGTTATCGAAAGATAATTGATCGCCTATGGAATAATAGTACAAGAGATGTGAGAAAAAATCCTCATTGCCAAATTTTAAGTGCCCTTTTATCATGGAAATTAAGGTCCAACTAGGTAGATAAGAGAAAGGGCTACTTCACTGAATACTTAAAAGCATAATATTTGTATTATAATTAATTGTTTTGCTACATCAAAATTGTTCACAAAATATACGAACATCGTCTGCAACTTTAGGCTTTATCAGTCAAGCGTTCTGCCTTATGTGCGTATGCATGTGTATATACATCTATTTTCGTACTGTTTTTGAAAAGATTATCTGCTGCAACGATCTTTATAATAGTTTCTGTTTTAACATAACGGAAACTCTCATTGTGTTTCATGTTATCTAATACATAGTTATACTGTTACTTTTACTGCTGAAAATAAGCACACGATAACATGAAGGAAGTATGGAAATAGTTTAGGAACAAGGCGATTTCCGTTAAATAGTGTCTACTTTTGTGCGTGCAATTAATAATTTAATTCATCGGTGCTGCAACTAATTGTTGTTAATTGATAGTAGATTGGTTTGTTTCCCTTGAAAAGTCAATTAATCTACGGTCAATGACAATAACTGCCTTTTTAATACTTAAAAATTTTTATTTTACCTATACTCACTTTTTACTGATTTTGTTATATTTGCGATTCAGGATTTTTCTTTACAGATTTTGTATGGTTTTTTCCACAAGAGGTCTAGAAAACACTTATTTAAAATACTGGCTAAACACTTTTTTTTAATAATAATTCATGGTTTTTATTGAATTTCTGTTCATTGTATATGGACATGGGAAATATATAGGGAAATGTTTTATGGGTATATGGGAAAGTTTTCCAATAATAAATCAATAGGTTTATTACTTTGCAGCTTTAGCGCAGGTTATGGACCTATTAATTTCCTCATTATTACTTTTATTTAGAATATATATATAAATCAAAAAATCAATAAAATCCGAACGAAAAAGAATAAAATTCCTAATTAAAAATTTTGAAGGTCCAACTTAATTTCTCCGAGTTACATTATAAACTGGTAGAACGCAAATTAAAGAAAATTACAAAATTGGAATCAAATAATGGGACTAAAAATATAATAAATACATGAAATTAGTATGCGTAATAAAACCAAAAATACTAAAAGTTGTTTAACACTTAAAACAGAACTTCTCAAGGAAAAAGTGTTTTGAAGCGTTAAATTAAGTTGATTAATGAGTGCCGAAGACATGTTTCGTTCCTCTGAATCCATCGAGACTCCAAACCGCTTTGTATTAACCTAAGATATAACAAACAAAATTTATTTCAAAAGTCTAAAAAAATTCCGGTCTTTTCCCTACACGCCTTCGCACTCATATAGTACAAATAGTTTAAAAAGAACGAAAATCTCCATATGTAGTAAACTGCTTTTTGAACAGCTGTCTCATTACACCTTCCATGTTACAAAACAACCTAAAATTAACCAATCACAACTTAGCTATACACCTAGTATAAATAGCTAATAGCTGCGTAGACTCCCTTTCTTTCACCTCTTCCCTTCTGTCCGCTGACAACGTATTGCTCAACCTTTGCTAGCTATTCGCAATTAATTAAAATATAATTGCATGTCTAAAATTAGGGAACGCCATAATGTCCAGTCAATCTACGCAGCAGTTTTTTCGGCCATGATTAGAACGTGAATTGTTTTCATCTTCCGCCAAAAGTACAATGTTAATTATTCTCCAAAACTCGTTAATACAATGTTAAATTTACGTACAATGTTACGTAGAATGTTAAATTATATCAAAATAGTATTATACATCTGAATAAATAAAAATATCTTTTTTTTTTTTTTAAATTTTAATAGAAGTAGACATGGGTAATATGCGTGAACAATTAAAAATAATTTCATAACTTAATATAGTTGAAAAAAGTAAAATTTTAATTTCGTTTTGCGAAAACAAAAATAGTTTATTATTTTAAAACTGAACTCATTCTTTTAAAGTTTTAATCTTCCTTGAAATAAAATATGAGAAACGAAAAAATAATACTCTTGCATTTGCATTGCACAAAATAGGAATCTACGTACAGGAAGAAGTTATCTATGTTTTTCGAATATTCAGAGGTAGTATATTATGGTCCTACTTAATTCGAATATTTGGAGTTCTGACGTATTCGAACGAAAATAAGCCACATCGTCTTTCGAAAATATTGAACCACCCCCTTTTTAGTCCAAAGGTGCAATTTGCCCAGAAGGATTATTAATTTCGTTTTGGCATTTTGCATTGATTCACTATAAATGTCGGTTCACTTTTAAAATTGTTGCCACCAAGTATTATCGCTCTTTGTTATATTTAAAGAAATTAAATAATGAAGAATCTGCATGAATGTATGTATGTTTCACGCATTGTGATAAAACAACGTACCTAGAGCCATCAAATATTGAATAGCGTAATTTTCCACCGTATGTGGACAACTGGAAGCCATAATTTGGAATTCGTTTTATTGTCAATTTCATATTTTGTAACACTTTAGCGAATTCTTGATTAAGAAGCTCAACGTTTCAATGCAAGCAATAGCAACACTGTACCGGGGGAAGGAAAAAAAAAAAAAAAAAATTTATCTCCAGCGCGCGCCACTGTGTATCGGAAATTCTAAAAATATGTTCATTTTAAAATTATTTTGCGATATTACTGTTGAGTTAAATTTTATGGTTTAAGTGCAAAGAAAATGATATTTAATAAAAAAGATAACACACAAAACGGTAAAAAAATCCCCTTGGGCTTAATGTATATTTTTTCCCTTTCCTTCTTCCCCCCATTTCTTTTCTTTTCTTTTCTTTTCTTTTTTTTTTCTTTTTCTTTCTTTCTTTCTTTTTTTTCTTCTTCTTTTTTTCTTTTTTTTTTTTCCTTGTAAAATTAGAATATTTCAGATTATTAAAGTTTGTGGCGAAATGAATTACTTGAATTCAAACTATTAAAATTTATGTTTTGCGTGGATCGCTTTCATTGGAAACATTAATTATTTAATGCTTTTTTGACGCTGAAAATACTATAAAAATTTCATCTAGTTTTTTTTAAATATATGTTTTGTCACATTATTGCTGTAAGAGGAAAAACATAAATTTTAATAGTTTGAATTCAAGTAATTCATTTCGCCACAAACTTTAATAATCTGAAATATTCTAATTTTACAAGGGAAAAAAAAAAAAAAAAAAAAAAGAAAGAAAAGAAAAGAAAAGAAATGGGGGGAAGAAAGAAAGGGAAAAAATATACATTAAGCCCAAGGGGATTTTTTTAACGTTTTGTGTGTTATCTTTTTTATTAAATATCATTTTCTTTGCACTTAAACCATAAAATTTAACTCAACAGCAATATCGCAAAATAATTTTTGCTGATAATTAAAAAAAAATTCACTTTTAAACTCTTCATGCTGTAAGTATATTATTAGTAATATGAAAGCTTAGGAGTTATCAATTCATGATAATTTTAAAACTGAGTTGCAAAAATTTCATTATTTATATTACCTTTTTTTTTTTGGAGGGAAGGAGGAATGTGTTAGTTGTTTTCGATATTTATTCCAATGATAATCAGATGATCGAGGAAAACCGTTTATTCAGATATGACTAGAAACAATCTCGCTTATGACTAGAAACAATCTCGCTTAAAGCAAAGACTTATTCGTCAAAATAATTTTTTTCTTCCTGATTTGAAAATTTGATAAACGTCTAAAATTATTATTAGGTTGCAAAAATATATTTTAAGTAGAGATTTTTGGTTGGTTATGAATGCTTGTTTGTTTTAGTCTAATGGAAAAAACTTGGTGTATTCTTACGTTAACCCATTTCTATAACAACTCCCTTATTTATATTGCACAAAATATGGGGAGTAATAATGCTTTAAAATAACATGACCAACCCACGTACTTGTGTCTTGTCCAAAGTTCGTACTTTATTTTCAATCCCCGGTGATCTGTCTCGAATAATTTTTCTGATGTGATAATATTAATGTTAACTCGTCAGTGCACAGAGCGAGCTAAGTGTTTTCACTGCTAAATATTGATATCATCCACGAAGCGCACGACGAGAACTAAATTTTTTGGCCTCCTTAATGTTCTTCCTTAATCTGTTTTTGATTACTGTCATTTTCGAAAGCATTGCTTGTAAACGTAACCATTATTCAGCTGATTGAGTCTGTTATGGCGTGAATTCGAAATGCCAACATATTTTCATTACCTTACGCCAATATAAATGTAAACATAATCTTTTTTTATGTTTGTAATCTCAAACTGTGTTAAGGTTACAATCGTTTTCTTTTACTAAACAAGAAAGAACGTAATTATTATTTTTGGAATACCGACAGCTGCAGCTACACACCCACTCCACATATATATTTTTCTTTTCGCCTTTCCGAATCATATTAACCAAGATGCTGATGTCACTGCTAACGCCAGGAATAACAAAGTAACAATAAATAATAACTAAAGTAAGCTACAACTAAAGTAGGTAACTCTTGCCTAAAAGCTCATAATAGCTTAAAACTAAAATCAAAACAGTTCACAGACTGCAAATCATAAAATTAGGTGATAATATAATAACATTCTATAGATTGTATTATTGGAATCTGAAAATTTACAATTTTAAAATATAAAAATTACATGTTAGCTATTTTCCAAAATAAAAGTGTTAAAACTTAAGATTCTATTTTGAATTGTTATACAAAACGTTGCTATCCACAGCTTCAAAGCAAAAGCAAAAAATAATTAAATTAAACATTTTGAAATTTTCCAGTGTTTTCAGGTACTGAATTAGTATTTTTGTGTGTTAAAAATTTGTATAAACTTTGTGAATAAACATACCAGAACAGAAGTAAAAAAACATTTGAACCTTTTTCACAACTCCAAGCAGTAACAATTTTTACAGGTGAAGATATACGGAGCAAATCATTCGAATATTTCGTTAATTTGCACCCCAAATATATACAGTATAGTGGGTATAAAAAAAGTATAGCAATACTTAGCACTAGTAAACATGACTCTGTCCAGGTGACTGTCCACGGCACACACATTCACCTTTTCTAATATAAGATAATAGATTTGCTAAAACTAGACAACTAGTGAAACTAATTCGAAATAGGACGAAACTTATCTGCTAGAATAGTCTTTTACTGGACGTCATTCTCCTCGTTAATTTTGTCTTCTTTCGAATAGAGTGGATTTGTATTGATCATCGTAGAATCATCATTATATCGTAGATGAAACCAATTAACTTTGGATGGATAACTCACTATATGTCATAAAATGTATTCAAATAAACTCATATGTTATAAAAATTTTCTCAGGTATATGCAATTAAAAACACATTTTGAGGAATATCCAATATTTTATTTTCAATGAAATAGAGAAATAGTTTAAAGCTTTTAAAGTAATATATACCTTTAATTTTCGTAACATCTTTTTTTTTTTTTTTTTTTTTTTTGCATTATATTTACAAATTAATCGCAGTAGTAGCATTTATCAAATTTTGCATAGCTTTTCACAGATTCGAATTTTTACTTTTCGTTTAAATAAAGAAACTTACCCATTTAGCGCATTATCGTAATAATTTTTTGAGCGTATTTGAGTTTTTTTCATGTCAATAGATGGCGCAATGGGCATGTTTGACGTTACTCGTGATTGAAATCGAAAATCAATATTAGAATCTTTCTCACCCAAATGAAGTGCAGGTGGTGAATTTCCACAAGGAAGTGAAGTCCTGTATGATAAAGATTTAATTTTTTGAACGTAATTTTGGGTTGCATTGTGGTGTTAATATTGCAGTGGTAAGTAATTTTTACGCTATTATATGCGTTGTAAGCGCTTTTTCCCCCATATGACATTAGATGGCGCTGGTGTTCATTGCCGGTATTTGATTGATTAGTGGTATACGGAATGAGTAGTAGTATACATTGTAGCTGTCATGAATTTCTTCAGATGCTAAAATGATTCAGGATGGAAATTCAACTTATAACAATTTACAGCTTTATGTGTAGTAAGAAAATGCTTGAAATTTACTTTCTATCAAATCATCATATCGTATAGCTCAAGGTACTGTGCGATTAATTAATTCTCTTTCATATCCTCTATATCTATTTTGCGCGTTTTAAAGAAATATTTGTCGAATTATTTTATAAATTTGGGATAACTTTGTGAAATTCCATTCGTAATTTATTTATTTGTTTTATCGTACCAAAATGAAAGCAGGTAGATGATTGTTTTCATTAAAGAAGTTACATGTGTTCGGAAAGTTTTATTGCGTAGTATGTGGTTTCTTCACAGAGGTAAACAAATCGCATTAAAAGCAAAATTTAAGTGTTCTGCTGTAATACCTTTCTACGTCTTGAAAAAAATGATATGCTAGAATTCGCTAGTTTAACGTTACACGCTAGATGATGATGTATTTGGAATATTTAGATGCAAATTTTATTACTAGTGGCGTAGATAAAAGATATTTAAAATTCTTGTCAGTTTAGTCTCTAATAGGCAGAAAATGCAAACACTTCAGGCATAAATATAGTTGAATGCACATTCAGTCAACGAAAAAGGTGTCTATTCAAATTATTTATTATCTGTGCTCAAGGAACAGTGCGCGCGCGTGCTCTTTAGTTCAGGGTAGTGGTATGAATTGCCAGAATTATTTGTGCTTATTTTTTTTTCCCAAAAGGCGTACTGTTTTGCAACATATTTTTTCCCTGTGCGTGAATTTAGACTTTTTATCATATTCGAATATTAATATAAAAATTTAGAGCCATTTAATGCAATTATTGTGTTTAAAGGTAAGAAAACATACAGTTTCTCATTTAAATACTTAGAATAGAAATTAAGTGCATGCTTTTGCAGATACTTATCTAAAGTAAAACTAAAGTTATCTTTACCCATTATTAGTGTTTTGATGTTTTAGATATGCCATGCCAGTATGTTTTGATAAATAAAAAGTTACTGAATATTTGTTTAAAGTCTAAAATATTTTATTTTTTTTCAAAATAATTTTTATAAAAATTTTTCGCTATCTCATTTGCATGAAGGGATGTTTTATCAGTTTTCGAATGCAGATTTTTGTTAAAAGATTTTTTTTTTTTGGTATTGCAAACATTGATGTATGGAACATTGAATTCCATATTGCTATTTTTTACACATCTTCAACACGGAGGTTTTTTTTATTTAGCAGAATTATATTTCTATATTATTCCTGAGATCGATATTTTGCTTATTGTTTTCATTGGGTGAAATAGTTTGAATTTAATAATTTTGACAATTCTTGTTCCATGGCCAATTTTGCATATTCCAGAAGTTCTTGTTTTAGCAGGATAGGGAACAGATTATTTATTAAAATTTTCTTTGTGGAAAAAAAAATAAACTTTTGCTTATTTTATTAAAGGTATTACGTGACAAAAATTGTCGGATTTTCTGTTTTCGAAGTTTGAAAGTGAAAGGTGTTAATGCATATTTTACTGGAGGTATGAGCCCACGGCAAACTCCTCAACAGCTATTTTGTGACTGAAACATCCTTTCTCAATGCAGTCAAATCTCCATTAACCAGCATTCCATATTAGCAGGCATTTTCCCATTAATGAACATTTCCTGAACCTCCGTATCTTCGAAGTAGGAGACCAATTCACTCACAGTAGGGACACGCCCTTATAAACGTTAAAAATCTTGATCCTATAAATGTTTGCTAATAGATGGTTCGATAAAATTACTCACACTTAACCTTACATTAAAAAAAAAGTTATGGAAATATTTAATAATACAAATATATATATATAAACATAATAATAATAATTAAAAAAACTTATCTATACCTTTTTACCGGTTATTTACTATTAATGTTCAAAAAGATAATTAATGCTCTACACGGGGTAAGGTTTTTAGCCTAGGTACCCAGGTGTCCAGAAATACCGTCCCACTGTGGAAGTTCGATAGCATGCAGGGGCCGGCGACAGACGTGGAGCAACCAGTGCGCACCAGTCGATAGAATTTAGGGGTGCAAATATTTTAGGATACAGAGAAGCACCAAGCAATAAAATTTAGAGATGGCAAAATTTTTAGAATTTAGTTGAGGTATTGGGCAGAAGAATATAGGGAAATGAAAATTTTTAGAATTTAGTAAGGCACTGGACAACAGATTTTTAGGACCATTAGAGATTGCACAGGCAGCAAAATGCCCGCCCTAATGTTATAATTTACAACCGCCTGATGGTTATAGTTAACAGCGGTTATAGTAACAGCGTAGAGCCTAAACCCAGTTCAATCATCAAAACCTTAATCTCGGATTATGGGTCGTACTTAGTGTTGGGAACCCTTCACTTTCTGCAATTGTCTGTGAAAGAATGCTCGATTGGTCTTAAAAAAAAAAAAAAAAAAAAAAAAAAAAAAGTAGATCAACTATTTTTGTAAAAACAGTGAATAATTAATTGTTATTGTTAATCGGTAGTTTATTTTAAATTATTATTTTTCTGTGGAACTATCAAATATTTAGTAATGTCATGCATCGTAACTTGTTCGTAGAAATATCATGCAACAAATCGTAACACCATTTTGATATAGTTCGACCGTCTCAAGCGCAACCCTGGTTGGCATTCTGCCAAATCACATAGACTCGTCCGAAAGGGGCGGTATTACTTGCTGCGACGTGAAAGGTCTTCTCTTCTCCGGAAAGAGCTATGCTGGAGAGAAAGAATGTTCCCATCCTTCGACCCTATTTTGAGAATAATTCAGTCCGAATGGTGCATGCGTCTTTGCGTTCTTGGTCGCGGATGAGGCGGTCGAACTATAAAAGGAAAAGTTCAGAGTCTTTTTGAATGTAAACATTACTTTTACATGCTCTGTTATATCAATGATCTTGGTACCGAGCAGCTTCATAAACTTGCGAGTTTTTGTTGCCATGGCTGATCACACTTAAGATTTTCCTTTCTACAACTTCAGGCCTTATTATTATTATTATTATTATTATTTGTAACCCTAGTCTTTCTGAAGAAGTATGTAGTTGGTATAGTGAAGCATTTTTATTAACATTTACAAAGGAGGATCACGTACAGGTGGCGCTGTGAGACGGGAAGCTTCGTACATAGATCTGGTTACATTGGCACATCAGCAGTTGTTTAGCTATTATGTGATCTTTTTTACAATCTGTTGGCGTTAATTATAATGGAGCATTAGAGTGGTGCGGAAGAATCTTTCACTGTGAAAGTGTTTACAAGAATGACGATAATGCGGCTTTTGTCTAAAAAGGAACTTTTACGCCAGTACTAAATAGCACGTAATAATAGGATCTAGTCTACTTATTCGGTTAAATCATGGGCTTTTAATTTTCAAGAAGCAAACTCAACTATATTGAAGAAGTCTCTGAATGTTCTTCGTTCTGCTTGCACACCAAAGAATGTAGACGCTATTCGAGTTGCCACTGAAGAGAAAACCTTACCTTCTTGTCGAAAAACAAGCAGCATCGCATTGATTGAATCGTTATGCAAAGAATATCCATCGAATTGGAATTCATAATTTAGCCCATTTCGTTCTCGTGGATGCGTTATGAAACAGCATTTCCGTTACGAAGCAGAGGAAGAAATCCTTGTGAGATTTATCAGCATTCATTATACAGTAAGTTAAGAATGTGATATTACCACATTGTACCACAGGCCTTAATTTTTCTGAAACTGAGGAGGGCATTGCAAGCATGGTAACATTTAATCGGTATTTTGCTATGGAGGAAACATTCTTTGCTCCGAGATTGCAAAAACTGCTACGTATGGATATCGAACCACATGATTTTAACGGGTCAGAGCCACATCGAATACTACCCCACAATCCGTGGCAGCTGTTCGATGGTTGTTTTGAAGTTGTTTTATTTCACGCAGTGAGAAAATACTGTCTGTCTACGAGAAGAACAGATCCTGCCACAGTGTCTGGCGGGTGGCAGTCGTTATATAGCAATAGGGCTAGTATATTTCAAATAGGGCGAGCCAAGAGTTGCTTTATTGTTATTTTGTTTTTGGTGACTGTTGGCTGAGGGGAAAAGAGTTATCATTCGTCTTCAAGACACCCCTACGGAAAATGGGTCAAGGCTCATTTCTACGGCAACAGACAGCTGTAGACTAACTGGCGAGAGATTTTCATATGATAGACAGACTGTACCATGGGAGTGGAGATCGCCCCGATCTCAGTGTTTGTGACTCTTTTCGTCAGAAAAAGCAAGTATGCTGCACTAGTCCTGCAACCACTGCTGACCTGAAAAGGAGGAAGTGAAGAGGAAATTATTGACATTCGGAGGGAAGAAAATGTTAGTTTGAGCGAAGCCTGAATTATCTTAGAAAGCTCTCAGAATCCTGTACGGAGACGTGGAATATATATTCCTGTTGTTATCTTTCGAGATATATGATCATTGTTCACCACAAACGGCATATCTTGTACAGTATATTGAATTATTAAATATATGTAACCGAGTTAATTCATGCATCAGACATCAGTTTTAAATTTCCTGTTTCCCTGTGCCATCTTTTATTTAAAATGGCGATTGATTTGAATTTGAGTAAATGACATTGTTTGACTCCAACATTTTTCATACAAGTTAGAATGTGCAAAATAGATCCTTGCTTTTAAAAATACCGCTTTTATATGTAATGACTTCATGCGTGGTGCTCATTTTCAGTCTTTTGTCTCTAAGGTCCCAATCACATTATGTTTCAGCTACGTGGAACTTGACGTCGAAAGGGACAATTCTCAGAACCCGCACAATTCCAGGAAACACACGTAGCTAGGTTACCATTCTCACTTACTACAAAGACTTGAACGCCAAACAGTAATCTATTATCGCTCAAATCGAGATCACGTGATTCTTCAGAAGCAGAACTTTCGTCTGATTGGTTGTCTCTACCCGAGATCGAGACATTTTCGGTGAGGTTTTAAAAAATCTCGCGTAGCCGCAATATTATTTCCGTAGCTAGGCGGAACTTCGCTTCAAGCGGGGCCCTTTTTTTTTTTTAGGAATCCTCCCATTTAAACCAGTGATACCAGAATCTCGTTTCTTAGAAAAGTCCTGTCGGGACTGTAGCCATATGTGATAACCTCTTAACCGTTAAATTAATCTAGCATAATATGATACAGCGCATTTTAAAAATTTGTTTAATAAAATGAAATCCTACGGCTATGAAAAATAATGTGTAACATCAACCAGATAATCCATGGAAGAAACCATTTAACAGTTCAGGTTGTTGTGGCGATGAAGAAAAAAAGCCAGCATTTCCTTTTACGTATCTTTTCTAATTTACTTAATTTCTTTGCACCCTGCGAGTTAACAGAAATCTTGAATTCAATAGATATTTAGGGCATTTGTTTTGAAACCTGATTGGTATATGAAATATTTATTTGAATCGAGTTAAATAAATTTTTACTTCAAGTTTCCATGTTTAAATAATCATTCTTAAAAGATGCAGTTATACTTATCAATTCCAATTCATGCAGTTATCGTATTAAGTCCTCATGAAGTGTATTTGTGATCGAGTGAATAAGATCGCTTAACAAGGGTAGTTCGTCTCTGGTTCAAATACCGGCGAATGGGCTGTTTGTATTAGTAGCTTTTCATATTAGTTTGGCTTATTTGATTATGGCAAAGTATACAAAGGCTATCTACCTAAGAAGGGGGATGCCTTTGTGGAGGACCTTTTAAGGAAAACTTACCTTATTCACATTTACACATGGGAAAGCTATGAAAACGTCCATGCGTCAGCTTGTTTGCCTGCAATTTAATCCAAGTCGGATTATTTTTCAGTGTTCGGAAAAACTAGGCCTACGCTTGGCCGCTGGTTGGCCTAGTTTTTTGGATATGCAGTATCAGTATCAGACAATTTCTTCAAAAAGTCCTTCTCGAAAGATCCCTTTACTTAGGGTAAGGTGCCGTTGTGTGGTTTGTCATTTTCGATTAAGCAAATAAACATACCCTAATGGTCTACATTAGTGTAATTTGATGGTAAATTATAAAATAATCTCTTACTGAATCAAAAGAAAAGGAAGCGGCGTGTTAGCATGTCTTTAAAAAAAAGTGGAATAAGCTAGGAGCTAGGTTTTTTTTTTAAGTGGAATAAGCTAGGAGGATGAAGTGTTAATGATTTTCCACTTTGGTAAAGTGACTGCAGGTTATTAGGAGTAAGGATGTAAAAATAGTTTTTTTGCCGCTGAGCAATCCAGTCTAATCGTATTAAAAAATATAGCATTAAAATTCTAGCATGAAATCTCAAGATAAAATCAAATTAAATAATAGAGACTTCTTTCAGTACCTGAAAGAAACAGGTCTCTATTATTTAATTTGATTTTATCTTGAGATTTTATGCTAGAATTTTAATGCTATGTATTTTAATGAATCACATGTGTTATGATTTTAAATCCATACTGCATATATCATTATCTGTATCTTAATCAGAATTTCATACCACCATTTCATTATCTTACTAACTGCCTCAATTTTATAAGTGTGCTATTGTTTTTTAAACCTATTTCTCTATGTAGCGTATGTACAATAAATCCCGTGTTTGGCGCATATGGCCTTTAGAGCTTTGCGCTAAATCTACTACCGTCACCACCACCACCACCACCAGACCTACTATCATGTGATTCAATCTAATAATATTCAAATTCATTGTATGAATTAATTAAGTATTTGTATTCCACAGTGAATGGTAACGTAAAGAATTTTAAATAACTGAAAAAAGTATATGGAAGATAAAGGATTAAAATTTATGCAATATTAAATTAACAACTAGGGAAAAAGGACTGTACGTTTAATGAAAGTTACAAACATAGGAGAATATGCGCATGCATCTAGTATTTTTTCGTATATCAAGAAATTGTCATGTGTCATTTACACAAATGAATCTTCTGGGTGGTTCATTCAGAAAAGCTACAATAATGACAGGCATGATAGGTGTCAATGAAATAATCTTTTCATTAACGTAATGTAGACATCATTCTTAAGAATATCTTAATCATCCAGTGCCACAGAAGTAATAAGCTCATAACAAAGTCACTTTTTCCATCCCTTCAGGCATTCATTCTGCGATTTTGGCAGAAAAGAAATTGTTTCATTATCTTCAGTCGCTAACAAAAGAAATGTGTAGGAGCTTTGCTCTTGACAAGTAATAAAAAACAATTAACTCAAATGTAATCGTTAACATAATCAGTGCAAGTACGTTACTTGGTGAAAACAAAACTATTTCAATATTTTAATTAGAGATGATCGAAACTCAGGAAAAATGATAAATAATCATTTGCACGCTATTTCTTTTGCTCTGGTTTAATGATATTCTTCAGAGGAGGAAAATCGAAAAAATAGTATATGAAATCGGAATCTAATACTTTTCTCCCCAACTTACTCAGAATTAATTTTGCAATCGTAAAAAGAACCCTTTCTGCTTATGTTATTTTTTCTACACGGTTGTTAACTCTTCCAAGTGCGTTTTCCAGGATTTGATGATAGAAGATATTGATCTTCTTTCACTTTTAGTTTCTCGGCATCTGAGATTAAAGTAAGCTAGTGATTAATGCTGTCTCATTGTATTGGTTCCTGTATAGTAGTAGTGCAGCAAACACTCATTTTTAGCAAGCCGTCGTGGTATAGCTAGAGCTTTTGCCGCCCGTGGCAGTCTCTAATTTTGCCGCCCTTCTGGACTAAAGCAAGCAATTCGCTCAGCGGGCAGGAAGAAAAAAAATTCGGTGCACAAAATTGGGAGTTAACTTTTGTCCCACTCTGCAAAAAGACAGTGAAGTTGGTGCACCAACTAACTTAGTTCATTGTTCTGCTAAGTTTCATACGTAAACAAATGGCGGCCTCGTTAGGCCTAGTGCGGCTTAAACTTAAATTGCTGATAATTCTAAAACTATTGCACGCAGATTAACTGAAAGCTTAGAAACCTTAATCGGAACATAAGAACAACATAATTTCGTCACTTTTAAAGCAAAAAATGAATGATTTATCAATATATAAGAATAAAAAGACTGAGCTCATCGAGCCGGGTAACAGAGCGAATATATATATATTTATCAACGTTTGGTGCGGCCGATTGCAAAAAAGAAAGGAGATGTACAATTAGATGTTATAGCCACCCTATGTATAACATTTCAACGTATTACAACTAATCGTTTTAGAGTTATGCGAGATGCATACATTATGCACGAAAAAAGTCCCTTCTGAGGGAAAAAAAATAGTCCGTACGTAGAGATGTCATGCAAAAAAATCGTCTAAATAGATTCGAGAGCGATCAAAATGGCTATTTTTGATGAAATATACTACTCAAAAATCTTTCACTATTACAATGCTTCCTTTATAAGGTATTTCTCCCACTTTCCTAGCGTCCTTCGTGGTGTAGTGGTTCTGCACGCTGGGCCGGTATTCCAGAGGTCCGTGGTTTGATTCCCGGCGAAGGCGGTTGCTAATTTTTTTCTCTCTGGCTTCCAAAAAATCCTAATGTCTCTACAGTGGCGCCCGAACTAAAAGGGTTGAGGATGATGATTCTCCACACCCAGGATTTGGCGACTATGTCCCCTAAAACCTTAATCGCCCTTTAAAAAGGGGAGTATATAAGGTATTTCTCCCACTTTCCTAGCGTCGTTCGTGGTGTAGTGGTTCTGCACGCTGGGCCGGTATTCCAGAGGTCCGTGGTTCGATTCCCGGCGAAGGCTAATTTTTCATCTCTCTGGCTTCCAAAAAATCCTAATGTGTCTACGCCTTTACTTCATACAAGGAAGTGAAACTGTGACGTATAGGGAGCTAAAGTTAATGCGTATGATTATTTTAGGGAAAAAAAAAAAAAAAAAAAACGCAACTTCGGGGGGGGGGTCTTGCTGTATTGATGCTGTACGTGTTCTGCTATCTTACTTTTTTTAAACAGCAAAAAAAAAAAAAAAAAAAAAAAAAAAAAGTAAATTGAGAGTGTTTACATCTCGAAATAATTGTCCTCTTTTTAAAAATATGGAAGGAAAATGAAAACTTCATAAAATATTTTTCTGCAGTTGAAATACGTGTAATCTACAGGATTAATCATAATTTTGGGAAACATTAAAAAATTATAATAAATAAATTACTCAGCCAATAATAAATTTTATACTAACTTGCAAAACTTAAGGGCTACTGCAAGAAATCACGTGAGGGGCATAAAAATAAAGATACAAACACAATATTTTGTTATTTATGAAGATGGCAAGGAGAATGTAGCTGTTCGTAATAGGATACCAGATGTATGTTCTGTTTTTCAAGCCGAGCTTATGAGATTAAATCTTGCTGTTAAATGGATGCAAGACTCTTGTCGTAAGAATGATACATTTAAATATCTTTATTTGCACAGATTCACTTTTTTCTCTGTCTCTTCTACGTGATGTGATACACTATCGACTGAAACGCTGGTGATGTAAATTCACTCTGTTACATGCGATTAAGAATACTGCAGATATTCATTTTGCCTACGTTCGAGGACACAGTAGTATTCTCTGTAATGAGAGGGCTGACGATTTGGCTAAGGAGGCGCGACTTATTGTGATATTCATTTGTGTTGTCTGCTCCAAACTCTTATTGGAAGCATGTGGCTTGGGAAAAATCTGTGGTTGATTGGAATGCCTAATATCTTGCTTCTTCCAAGGCTCAGTGGACAAAGAGTTTTTTTCAACTGTTTTTCAACCACTAACCGGGTTATAAACTTCCTAAATATTGATCGGTTATGAGAATTCTGGAATTTATTTACTTTTCAGTATTGTTACTAGTAGACTCAGTGCTTGCGGCGATGCTATGGAAGATGTGAAACATATTTTATTACGTTTTAGGTTGCCTGCGAGTGCCAGAAGTGCATTTTAAAGTAAGCTTAAGGCAATTGTCTATTTGCTGGTCTCCTGTTTTCTACGATCTTATTAGGAGATATTAGATCTTATTAGAATAATTTCATTCTTAATGAAAGTTCATAGCTAACTTTCTTTGCCTTTTCAATTTGTTCGTCATCCAAGAAAATTCGGTGTTTCGGATCTACATATATTGAACCCAGCGACATCTCATTGCCTAGAAAACTAGTTTCTCTTTTCTTTATTGAAGAAATGATTCCTTCTCCAATAAACTCTCCATTTCAGAAAGAACAACCATTCCATTCTTCCATTCTCGCCTCCTGTCAGTTCTACAGATTGCAGCTTTTTTATGGCTATATACGGTGTAGAAAGAAGAATTTCCAATTCTGCAAGATCATTCTACAGTCTTCCTCTTAGTGAAACATTAGGGTTATCTACTTCTTCTAAAGAAGTTCTTAATTCTAAAAACTCTTTATCATCAAATATGTACTTTTATCGAGTTGCTTGAACCTTTTCCTGCTCGCTTCCTAAGAATGGCATCAATTTTAGGAGTTCTTGCTGCTATTGCTGCTTACCTAAATTTACCAGTGAGATTTGTAATTAAATGAAACAGTTTAATCATTAATGGCAAATATCACATCCATTCTTATATTATTTAGTCAAAAATAATAACTCAGCTTGTCATTAATTTTTTTTTACATCATTTTAATTTCATTTCGAATTCAAACTGTCCAACAAAAACTGGAGTCTGAGTCGGCCTGTTTTTAGCGATTCCAACTCCGACTCCTTTTACCCCCAAATCTGTCCGACTCCACAGCCCTGCCATCAACGGTATGCCCGTCTACAGTGTGGAGGTGGATATGTCCATTTAGTATAATGCTTCTTCAGACAAGCTTGCGAGGACCATCGTAATGACGTCTTTCCCTGGTGTTACTGGGATGAAATCATGTGTCCAGATCCCTCCATATAAGCTGGCGTTCAGAATCGCTCTGGAATGAATACTAAAATGACTATCTTCTGTATAAAGGACCTTATTGACAATGCGTGTAGTCTTTGTGCTCGTTACATTAGTCCAAATTCTACTGACGGCTGCCTGTCGCCGGTCGTGATTGTGACGTAAAGTGCGTGATGACAGCAAAATAGATCGTCCACGTACAGCAAGCATCTCCTCCTTTATACTCCCTTTGCATAGTGTCATGCGCTGAATGCGCCTTATATAAACTTTTTACATGCTCTCACATGATATAATATGTCTTATTACTACTTACACATGAATGGTACGCCTTGATGCTATTTACGTACGAATCACGTTTCTTCAAAGCTTTGTGTTTATTATCGTTATTATGAAACAGGCGTTACTAACCGCTATGAGCCCTTTGTTCTAATTTCCTGCCTGTTTGATTCAAAATTAGGTCGGTAATTAAGTCTTGTACTCTACTGTGTTATACTGAAATAGATACGAAGTCTTTTTTAAGAGGGGGCAGAACGGGCATTTCACAAATGGTCGGCGTATTCGTCTTTGCTGATACGGTAGATATATATGTAGTAATCTGTTTAGTCCTAGACAGGTGCGAGTATATTAAGATCGACCAGAATCGCAGATCATTGAAGCAGTTGCGAAGACCTGGAGATTAGTGGACTCGGCAACATTATCTCAATATAGGTGTTAGCAATGGAGGCTTAATTCTTGACAAACCCCTATACGAAAAAGTTGCAAGCAATTAAATCCGAACTTTGGGTGTTTTCGCGTCCGGTCCACCTTATTTTATTGAAATATTTTTGCAGATGCTAACTGCCTTTGTTGCAAATTTTGATACTTGCAGAAGTGATGTTCAAAATTAAAATTCTATGACAGTATCCAGGCTGTCTTGCTGAACGAAGTAATAATCCAAGATTTCATTCAGCCATGGCATCAACCAGGTTTCCAAGATGACCAAGTAAAATCCTCCTTGCGACATCTTACATGCCTGTCTTGAACAAGCAAATTTAGACAATTTGAGAGTTTGCGAAATGTGCTAGAAATTTTAATGAGTTTATCCAACACCTCCTTATAGAAGGAAGCCGGGACACTGGATTGTGACGTCACGCCTAGTCGTCTATGTCGAAACCCCGAGAGAGCAACGAAACAAAACAGGCTGCGCGCTAGTGCCGTACTTAACGTTGATTTCACTATTTGATATAGATACTTGGGTGGGATTTCATTCAGAGATTCAATTATATATAATGAATAATTTAATTACTTCAAAATTTAACACAATAAAATTTGACATAAATTTAAGAATTTTTTGTTTCTTATTTCTTGACTTTAATGAATTATACTTCCTTGTAGGTTTCACAGCAGCATTTAAAAAGTTAAAAATCAGCCATACTAACTCAAAAAAGGAATTTCTGACTTTTCCCTCATAATTTAATATTGCTTTATATTTTTCTAATATTTATGAGAAAAACCCAAATTATCTGCATACAAACTATTACTTATCATTTCATTTTTCTTCCAATCAGTAATTTGTCTTTAAAAGAAAATGGTATAAAAATGCACTAAATTTTGTCTATAATATGCTATGTGTCTTGCAAGTTTCAAATAAATTAGTATATCAGAGGTTTGCTTAGCAAATAATTCAATGTGCAATTTAAAATTATTGCTTAAATCTGTAGAACCAATAATATTAGTTGTATATGTCCTTAACTGTATTGTGTTAGTTATATAGCTGAACTTGAAAATAAAGATTCCCAAGTGAAAAATAAAAAAATTTTATTTACAATTTTATGCAAGCAGTCAGCATAACAACACAATACCTAAGTTATAACATACAAATAAGTTAAAACCAGCTGATATCTTTTTATCAATAAATTATTCAAACTTTCTTGTAAAAATTGAAGCAGAAATCTCATTAAGCATATTGCCATACTAAGAAATCTCATCAATTCTTATTTATTAACAGGTGTGAAAATTTCAAAACTGCTTCTATATTAATTGGGTCTCATCAGAAACAATAAGATGAGACTATGTGACCTTAATATTTAAATTTTGATACTGCAAGTTCAAGTTTCTATTCGTTAAATTTCAACCCATTTTGTCTGGCAATTACAAACACCGTTATTAACTTTTTACAACAGCCAATTAATAGTTTCAAAATGTATTACGATACTGCCATAATATGGATAAATATCGGGCAAACACTTGAGAAGACCGTCCATTACCATTTAAAACACTTCAGGTGCACAAATGATATTAAATTTTATACGATGGCTATTATTATTTATGAAGCATATAAAGATACATTCAACAGCAAATGGATGTCAGCATCACCAGTATATGTAAAAACATTTATTGATGTTGTGTAAAGGAAGTGATTATCAGTTAATGTTTCAAATATAGAAAATAATAAAAATGTTTTACCTATGCACCAGTATCCAATTTGAAAGTATCTGGTCACTACATGCAACACAATTTTGTTGTAATTTTTCCAAGCTAAAATCGTGATCTTCTAAGTTACTCGCTATCAGGCTTGTTTAATTTAAGCAAAGAATATATCAAAATGATTTGTCCAGAAAGCCACCAGTCTTAATTATGGGACACCGGTAATTTCAAAATGCACATGAAAATCACAGGTTTGTGAAATGAGTGCTCCTGATCAGAGACACCCTTTATTCAGCCAATTCCCAGAATAATAGTAGGAGTTATTACAAACCTGTTATTTTGTCGCCATGCTGAAACACATAACTGTTATCTTGATAAAGTAATTTATCATATGGTAACATGAAAATTATACTCAAATGATATAAGTAATGGCCACTTAAAGACACAACATAGACCCATTTTTACACAACAACAAATTAAAGACAAGGAAATGAATTTTTCAATATTTTTAAGTGTAAAACAGTCAGTACATGCCCATATAAAAAATATAAATTATAATGACCCATTCTCAGTATAAAAGCAGCAGTTACCATAAACTTGTCATCTTGTAAGCATGCTGAAACACAACTTTTATCATGAGAAAGCATTTTACAGTATGTTAACACCAAATGATAACCACTTACTAAACATTAAGTGGTAGCCATTTAAATACAACCCAGATACCATTTTATGCAGCAAACACTCAACAGCACGAAAATGAATTTTTCAATATTATCATCTTTTAAGTGCTCTGAATATAAAACAGTCAGTGCATGTCCATATGAACAAAATTATAATGACCCATTCCCAGTATAATAGCAGCAGCTATTATAAACATACAATTTTCTAATCATGCTGGAAACATATAACTGTTACCTCGATAAAACATTTTACCATATGTTAACACAAAAATTATATCAAAATGATAAGAGTAGTGGCCACTTAAAACATAACCCAGACACATTTTTATGCGATGACAAATTAAAGGCAAGGAAATTCCTTCTTCAATATTTCAAGTCATAGAGTGGATATATATATAAATATATTTATATACGTTTGGTGTGGCCGATTGCAACCAAAATACGAGGTGCACATATACATGTTATAGCAGTCCTATATACAAAATTTCAACGTTCTGAGGCTACTCGTTTTTGAGTTATGCGAGATATGTACGTACGCACGAATGTACGTACATACGTTCGTACAGAAGCCACGAAAAATTCTCTTCAGAATTAATTTTAGTTTAAGTTTTTTTAAGCAGTTTTATAATTTTTTTGAAGGAAAAGAGTATTTTATTCTGTCCTTACGTACAGATATGGTGCAAAAACATCGTTAAATTGCATTCGATAGCGGTCAAAATGGATATTTTCGGTGAAATATGCTGCCTGAAACTTTTCGCGATTACAATACTTCCTTTTTACTTCGTACAAGGAAGTAGAAAGGACATGCCTTCTTCAATATTTCAAGTCATCTAAATATAAAACAGTCAGTATATGTTCATATCAACAAAATTATAATGACCCATTACCAGTATAACAGTGGCAGTTATTATATACATATCATTCGGTAAGCATGCTGAAACATAACTTTTATCAGGAGAAAGCATTTTACCATATGTCAACACCAAACTTATACCCAAATGATAAAAGTAGTGGCTGCGCTAAAACACAAACCAAGACACCTTTTTACGCAATGACAATTTAAAGGCAAGGAAATGCCTTCGTCAATATTTCAAGTCATCTGAATGTTAAACAGTCAGTATCTGTCCATATCAACAAAAGTATAATGACCCATTACCAGTATAACAGTGGCAGTTATTATATACATATCATTTTGTACCCATGCTGAAACATATCACTTTTATCAGGAGAAAGCATTTTACCATATGTTAACACCAAACTTATATCCAAATGATAAAAGTAGTGGCTGCACTATAACACAAACCGAGACACTTTTTTACGCGATGAGAAATTAAAAAAAGGACATGCCTTCTTCAATATTTCAAGTCATCTGAATGTTAAACAGTCAGTATCTGTCCATATCAACAAAAGTATAATGACCCATTACCAGTATAACAGTGGCAGTTATTATATACATATCATTTTGTACCCATGCTGAAACATATCACTTTTATCAGGAGAAAGCATTTTACCATATGTTAACACCAAACTTATATCCAAATGATAAAAGTAGTGGCTGCACTAAAACACAAACCGAGACACTTTTTTACGCGATGAGAAATTAAAAAAAGGACATGCCTTCTTCAATATTTCAAGTCATCTGAATGTAAAACAGTCAATATCTGTCCATATCAACAAAAGTATAATGACCCATTACCAGTATAACAGTGGCAGTTATTATATACATAACATTTTGTAAGCATTTTGAAACATATAACTGTTACTTTGATAAAGTATTTTATCATGTTAACACCAAAATTATACCCAAATGATAAAAGTAGTGGCCACATAAAAACATAACGCAGACACTTTTTTACACAACAAATTAAGGGCAAGGAAATGAATTTTTCAATATTTCAAGTCAATTATAATGATAAAGAATCTTACCATATGTTAACACTAATTTGATATCCACATTAATAATAAGGACCACTTAAAATACAACCCAGACACTTATTTACATAGATGCATAGAAATGAATTTTTCGTTACCATTACTTTTCAAGTGATCTCAAGGTTAAACAGACAGCATACATGAGTAGAAAAAAAATAATAAGGAATTCACAATAATGTGTAACAGTAACTGTTAGATGCGAAAATATTTTTTCAACAGCTAGTATGCGTTAATGCAAAATGTGTTTCCTTAGTTAGTCCACCACTAGAACAGCCTAAAAGTTTCCACTGATCTAACCACTCAAGTAACTTATTTAAATAAATATATCTAACATCATCATTTTGCACAGTTAACGGCTTTTGATACTCATTCATCTTATGGTGTCCTTTAAAGATACTTTTGACATTGACCACCATGTAGATATAATTTTAATAAATTCAGCTGTTGTTTCGTAATTTAAAATACTATTTTCTTTACCAATAACCATTATTGCCTCTGCAAGACGACTGTCAAATATTTGTAATGCTAGCTTGACATTTTGTCTTTCAAAATTGGTTGGATACAGAGCTTTCAGAGTCAAACCATAACTATATTTTACAATTCTGCCTGCCTCTAATGAATGGAGACTTTTTATGCATGCAAATGCCGCTGTTTCGACCTTGGAAAAATTTTCAAAATTTGGATAAAATAAACATTGCCCAGAAGTTTTTTGATTTATCCAGTTGTTCCTGACACACTTCAAGATGTGCACTGAGTCAATAACAAAAAATAGTGGCCGAGATAAGTCTGCAGGGTTTTTATACACAATACTAATTTTTGGAGGCATACAAAATAATGACATGGCTTTTTTATTTATTGAATTATTGTCAGAGACAACTGCCACAATTCTATAACCTATATTTTCTAAACCAATTATAATTTTCTTAAGATATTGATACAGATCCTCAGCATTTAATGATTTAACTGGTAATATATGTGCCACATCCTTGAAAGGTGATAATAAGCTACGTATCATAAAAACATAAGCACTTGTAGCAGCTTTTTCACAGTTGTACGCCATGCCACACAAATTTCCTCCTTTAAAATCGAAACATGAATTTAAATGCACTTCATCCATCATAATAATTACAGTTTTATCATTTTCTTCTAAATCCTTGCATCTTTGTTTAACATATCCTAAAAAGTCATCATTAAATTGCTCAGTAATAGGATTAAGAGAAAACGTTGAACAAATTCTACGAATAGTACGTGGATGGGGAATAGAAATGTAACCTGAATGTCGTAAAAACTTGTATGCATGCGGTGAGATCGAGTTTAACAAACTGCAAAAAATAAGTAAATCTGGAGTATATCGATACTTCTCTTTCTTTACATTTAGTTTATTTACTTGCTCTGAAAGGAAGTTCAGTTCAGTTCAGTTTCTTTTTCAGGTAACACTCTTTTCAATTCTGAAAGCATATCATCCACAATTTGTATAGAATTCTTAATATATTCTTCATTTTGTAAGTTATGAGACAGACTTTCAACTTCCTTTAGTACTTCTAGAAACATATTTACATTACTAATTTTTAGAGGGAAAACAAATTTACCAATAGATTTTATAGCGATGTTTTTAATATAAACACATACTGTTAAATCCTCATTTATTACTACCGATTTCTGAATTTCTGGAGCTGGGTCACTTAAAATATCAAGTAACATAGTTGAATTTTCAGTATGTACAGTTGTCCAAAATGTTTCTAAAATCTGATGTTCTAGGCAATTATTGAATTCAATTAAACTTTCAAATGATCGTTCATTATCATACCGTTCTTTCATTTTCAAACTTTCTTCTATCGCTTTCTCCAGGTATTTCTCTTCTAAACGAGCTTTCTTCTTTTCTGGTGACATTCTCGATACAGAATTTGATGACATGTAGGATGGGCCATCAGGGAACTGAGAAGGTATGCATCCTTTTTTCAAACGTGGCCTAGAAATTGGGGCTTTAATTAACTTCGCTGATTTCTCATCATACATTTCGATTTCTCGTATTATTTCATCTGATCGAAAATGTAATTCACATACCTATAAAAGAAAATATTCAAAAATCAACTTGTTGTGAGTACAAAAGTTAGATGCATGTTAATATTTAGTAACAGAAGTCAATAAGCCCTATGATTTAAATAAATAATTTGATACATAAATACGAATTAAAAAACCAGTAATATCATTTCAATTACGTGTATAATTTAAGTAATTTGTAAAATCTGGAATGCTCATCATAATGATTACAGCTTAATTTACATTTAAAGAAAATTATATATTTGAGATAATTGTTTACAACAAACACTGGTTACCAAATACAAATAATTACCTTAAATACATCATACCAAACTTTCATATATCATTACAAAAATTTTAAAATGAAACCTATTATGATTACTTAGTAGTTCCTTGTCATATAAATTATGATAAATTTGGAATAACTACAGAATCTGCCTGCACAGTATACTAGAAAGCATTTACAAATTATTGGCATTTATGTAACTACTAAATTTAGAATTATTCCTGTTATATGGAACTTTATTTCATTCATAAAACTTTGAAGGAAAATATTTTTTTGAAATGATTAAAACAGGCAAGATTAAAATCTTTCAAACATAAAACTTCTTACCCACAGATCAAAATCTAATATCGTAAGCATAAACATCACATACCTATCAATAAAAGTAATAAAAAAATGTAAAGATACAAAACATAAAAAATGCAATAAAATTGAACTTACTCTGGTATGTTTAGTAGGTTGAAAGCCATCTTTTCTTCGTAGACTCCTTATCCATTTCATCCGGAGTTCAGTCTCATTTGGAAACTTGAATACAGCCACTTTTGGTCCGTTTTTATAATTACCACGACATGTGGCTACAGCACATTTATGAGGCATCGTATGAAATTATAAAAGCACGAGACAATATAAAAACTCTGTCGCTAACGCAAATAACCGCTCCACGTTCGTCGCTCTTGGCTCAACTACGGGGCTTTGATTTTGTTTGAAGGAGCGAGGTGAGTCAGAGACGACTACCTGTGACGTCAGAGCTTCCCCTCGCTTGAGTGTCCCGGCTTCCTTCTATAAGGAGGTGTTGGTTTATCTCTGTTTACAATATAATAAAATGTATCGATTGTGTGATTTTTTTTTATTATCAGTTATAAAGATATTTCACGAATTATGAATAACCCTTTATTTCTTTTATCGTAAAAGAAAAATGCGAGGAGGATGTTCTTTTTCCTTTTATTAGCATAGTTCCGATTTTTAAATTGGATTATGACGTGTCTAGTCCTTGTGCTGTTTACTCTAGTCTAAATCCTAGTGACAGCTTAGTTTTTTAAATATGAACTTTTTACCAATATTTTTATATTTTCTTTATTACTATAAATAAATTAATATGAATTAAATTCACTCAATGAGCAACTGTGATTGTACAAACAGTTCATATTAGCTAAAGGTTGCTTCGAAAATAGTAAATGAATATAAAATATTAAAATGGAATCACTACATGTGATATTCTATTAAAAGTGTATTTTATAGTATTCAAAATGACAAGGATTTTAAAACTGCATTGATAAACCGTCGAGTGATTTCAGGTGTCAAGATAAAATATCTGTAATCAATACACAAATAAAAATATATTTTACATTATATTTGCTTGTCTTTCGAATACTAAAGTTGTTAAGGATGTAACAGGATGTAAAAAATGCAAGTAAGCAAAGGTATATTTGGTTTCCATGAAACATGAAATTTAAAGTTTAAAATACAATCTTGCAAACCAAAGCAGATATGATTATTTAGGTATTAACGTTTTTAAATTAAAGCAATTTTTGTATAGAATTTTCACTTGAATGAAATAAAAACAGATATGGAAATTCAGTTAATTGTAGAAGCCCATACGAAAAGAGGGACCGTTAAATATTCGACTGTTTTTATGAACTTTAGAGTCTTATAAGAAAGGCTGTTTCCGAGACAGTTACAAGAAACATCGAAGACAGGTAGACAATTACAAAAAGCATAAAAACATGAATCTGGGAATTCTGCGCTGTTTTGTTTTACTATTTCATAATGTGAATTTTCAGACTACGCTATTTATAAAATGTATGAAGCAGAAGATTATAAAAAATGATTAAAAAATTACCTTACATTTTGGTTTATCCAAAGAAATAGTTTGTATTTATTAAACGATAAAAATACATTTTAAAAATAATTTTTCAATTTGGCTTCTCACTTCATTTTTAGTCCAAAGGGCGTTAGTTCAGAAGGGCTATTAATTTCGTTTTGGCATTTTGCGTCGAAAACTTTAAAAGTCTGAATCACTCTTCAGATTGTTGCCACCGAATATTATCGCCCTGTATTATATTTAAAGAAATTAAATAATGAAGAATCTGCATAAATGTACGTATGTTTCTCGCATTGTGACAAAACAACGGTATCTACAGCCATCCAATTTTGAATAACATATGTCTCCACCGAAATATGGGCATCTGGAAGCTCGAAATAGATAGTGAAACAAATTTGGAATTTGTTTCACTATCTATTTCATATTTTTGAAGCATTTATGAGTTTTTGATTAAGAAACTTAACGATTTCAAAGCGAGCAATGGAAATACTGTACGGGGAAAAAAAAAAAAATTTTTTTATATCTCCAGCGTGCGAAACTGTGTATCGGAAATTCTAAAGATATGCTAAATGAAAAATTATTTTGCGACATTGCTCTTGAACTGAATTTTATATAATTTAACTGAATTTTATAATTTAATTGCGAAGAACATGATATTTAATAAATAAAGGTAACACACACACACACACACGCGCGCGCAAAAAAAAAAAAAAAAAAAAAAAAAAAAAAGGACCCTTTGGACGTAATTTAAAATTTGAAACCTTTCAGATTTTCTTTTTCTTTTTAAAAGTTTTAATTATTATTTATAAGAATTAGTATCTGATATAAATTCTTAAATAAAGATTGTTGCTATTATAGAGAATTATATGGAAAACTAAGAACTCAGTATTTAATGAATTATCCACAGATTCGCCGTTTACAAAATTAAGAAAACAGCCACTCCAGATTATATGGAGTATCCTATAAAAATCTTTATGAATTTTAAAGGATTTAAGTAACGAAGTCCCTGTTCTTCGATGAGGACAAATATTTTCCAGTAAAACAATGACAATCTAAATTTAATTGCTGATGAATTTGATGTCTAGCATTGATTTGGTCTTTTGAAAGAAGAATTGATTGGATTTCTACAAAATGTATTTTGTCCGGGACAAATGACTGTTTTTATTATGGTTTACATCTGATGGAAGGATTAAGTGGACATTATTCTCAGCTTTAATAATAATTAAATGTGGTGGCTAGGCAGGCCATGCTAGCCTGTGTTTCATATATCCACTTTAGTTTCTTCAGTGATTTTCTAGCGACGGAGGAATTTCTGTGTAGTAAGAAAGATTGAAATAGAGAGAATGACCAATGGAACTTGTATCCCTTTGAGACATTGAAACTGGAACTTTAAAGATCGAGACTTCTAAAATCTTGTTGTGATAACGAAATTTTAGTTCTTTTTTAATACTGCTTTCTCCGTTTATTAGTCCACAGCGGCTTTGTCGCTGAAGGACTATTGTTTTCGTTTTGCGATTTTGCGTTGAATCACTATAAATGTCCCTTTCACTTTTAAAACTGTTGCTACCAAATGTTGAGTCCTGCATTATATTTGAAGAAATTAAATAATGAAAAATCTGCATAAATGCATATATATTTTTCGCATTGTGATAAAACAACGGTACATAGAGCCATTGAATTTTGAATGACGTAATCCTCCTACGAATATGGGCGTGTGGAAAACCAAATTTGAAATTTGGAATTTGTTTTATTATCGATTTCATATTTTGTAAAACGTTAACGAATTTTTCATTAACAAATTCAAAGATTTCAAAGCGAGCAGTGGCAACACTCTACGGGGCAGAAAAAAAACTTTTTATCTCCAGCTCGCAATTGTATATCGGAAATTCTAAAGATATGCTCATTTTAAAATTATTTTGCGACATTGCTGAATTGTATTGTTTAAGTGCGAAGAACATGATATTTAATAAATAAGGGTAAACACACACACACACACACACACACAAAAAAAAAAAAAAAAAAAAAAAAAAAAGCCTCTTTGGACGTAATTTAAAATCTGAAATCTTTCAGATTTTTTTTCCTAACTTTTTATTATTTTTTATTCAAAACTTTTCTTAAAATGAAGTTGTTCACTAGCAGTTGAGCGGTAAAATCGCTGAACACTGGTAATCCGACCTGGGTTACAAATCCTGGTGAACGTGCTGGTTGTATGGGAGTTTTCATTATTTTCTTCGTATGCAACGTGGATACAAGCCAATTTTTCTTAGGAAGTCCTTCACTAAGACAGCCCTCCTTATGATTAAGTAAAGACATATTGTTGCTAAAATTTGTAAAATAATGAATGAATTTGCTTTCTACATTGGGAAAAGATATTTACTATCCCGCTTCAAAAACATGAATATAATGATAGTATATTTACTTCCTAATTAAAATTTCATAATTTTATTTAGAAGTTCGCACACAGAAACTCTATTTTATAAGCATAAAGTGGAAAGGTTTAATTTGGGTATTATGTATGATCGATTTTTTGAATTTTTGACGGAACTTTATAGACCTCATAAAACTTGGGGGGGGGGGAACTGAAAGGGTTTACATTTTAAATTACGTCCAAAAGAGAGTTTTTTTTTAACATTTTGTCTGTTACCTTTATTTATTAAATATCTCGTTCTTCGTACTTAAACCATAAAATTCAGTTCGAGAGCAATATCGCAAAATAGTTTTAAATTGAGCATATCTTTAGAATTTCTGATACACAGTCTCACGCGTCGGAAATAAAAAATGTTTCTTCTGTACAACGTTGCCATGGCTCGCTTTGAAATCCTTGAGTTTGTTAATCAAAAATTCGTTAAAGTTTTACAAAATATGAAATCGATAATAAAATTAATTTCAAATTTGTGTTTCCACATGCCCTTATTCGCTGTAGGTTTACGTTATTCAAAATTTGATGTTCTATGTACCGTTGTTTTATCACAATGCGAGAAATGTACATACGTTTATGCATATTTTTCATTATTTAATTTCTTCAAATATAATGCAGGCCTCTAACATTGGGTGGCAACAGTTTGAAAGGTGAAACGGACATTTATAGTGAATCAACACAAAATCGCAAAACGAAAACAATAGTTCTTCAGGCGCAAAGCCCCTTTGGACTAAAAATAAAATTAAAATAAATAAATGAATAAATAAATAAATAAATAAAATAAAAATAATAATGAATTTGAAAATGGGAATATAAAGCAGAAGCCAGGCTTTAGAGCTTAATGAGGGGCTTCTAGCTTAGCTGTCTAACCGATCTTTATATATGTTATGTATTATTGGTGTGCTTTTTATTGTTAAGGACTCAGTTGGAATTCTCTCTATTATGTTTACTTTTCAATGTATCTAATGATCAACCCAGCCTGTAGGAGGAGGGGTTTTTCATTATTTAATAACATTAGCGAATATAACTAAACACAAATAATCCTTCCAATTAAGAGCCAACTGTAATAGTGTGACTACTATATATAAAATAATTTGTAACTGCATTATTTTTTGAACAAGTAAATATTTGCGGAATAGAAATCTTGAGAACTGCTAATCTATAACGAAATTTTTTCGTTAAATAATATTTAAACTATTCAAAATATGCAAGTTTGATAAAAATCTTATTCATTTATTTAGAAAAGAAAAATATTTTTGTAACTTTCATGCGATTTTTGTAACATTAATAGTAGTCGCATTTATGTGTTAATAAATGTCTTACAAATTAAAATACATATTAATATTTTCTCAGCGAAATGTTGCTTTTATTATCTAGTTTTGGGATTTCTTTTATTTAATTTTGAAACTGCTGATAAGTAGAGCGTTAAGAAAACCGAGTAAATTAGAATAATAAATAAATAAATAAATAAATGCAAATTTATAATGAAATTTTAAAAGTTTCAAATGCGTATTGATATATTCTTGCTGTTAGTAATTAAATAAAATACTGAACAAATGAAAAAAAGCGCCGATTTCAAGAATTCGTCGGCAGGTTTTTGACATTCCCGCTTGAATGGCAACATTCTTTTTTGGCGGCAGAAAATGCAAAATGTGTGTCTTGGCGATTTTATTTTGAGCGGTAGATGTACGTTTTCCTCTTATTCCTCAGGAGTCACACATATTACATAAATAAGTAAGCAAATAAATAAATAAATAATATGCAGTAAACGTGAAAGTAAAAGTGAATTGAATAAAAATATAATTTTATTGTTATATTAATAATGCGTTTATGTTTCCTCTCTTAAAAATATTAAATCTGAAAATTCACTTTCATAATTTTTTATTATAAATTGGCAGAAGGTTATATAAATATATTGCCTTATCCGGTTTTCGTTTTGGTAACGAAGCGTTTGTGCTGAATGTTTAATTAATATTTGCACGTTTCAAGATTTATGGCATTATCTAATTAATTTAGTGTAATTTGTATTTTTATTTGTATGTTCGAAGTTCTTTAGACATACGCAATTAATTTAAGCTTTAGTGGAAGTTATGGCAGAATATATTATATTTTTTAGACATTTAATATATGAAGTTATATAGGGACGGATATAATTGCAATTGGATATAATTTCCCATAATAACCATTGGATATAATTGCCTTTAAAATTAACTCATTTAAACTAACTATTTTAAGGTCGCAATTAGTTACTATGGAGTCAATTTAATTATTTTATACTCAGAACAGAGTTTCTCAAAGATCCTTCCCCCTTTCAACTCACTGAACCTTTTGATAAAATGAAATGACTGCTAACCTTTTACTTCAGTGAAATATTTTACCGAAACTTTAAGCCAATTAATTATAAGATTATTGAAATTTACTAAAAATGAGAAAATACCGTTTAAAAATAAAGCACATCGGAATTAAATAGCCAAAGAATAGCTTTGATATAAGTTTGAAGTTATGAGCACGAAATAAATACACAATAATTCTTACATTCTTAGGTTAAAAATTTAAGTTATTTGGTTTTTAGTAAAAATAATATTTGAAAAAGATTCTGCGACTTCTGGTAATTTTTAGACCCTCTTCCCCCCAATCGGTCGCAATCTAATCGAGACCCTGCGAGTAATTTTAAGGATCGCTGTTATAGATTTAGAAAATTAAAAGTTTTATTAAGTGTATACGCGTGCATAATTTAAAAAAAAGAACGATTTATTTTAATTAAAATCGTTCACAGGCAACATGATGTAACTCTGGTTAAAAAGCTATATCTTATTGTGTTAATTAATATTTTGTAATATCAGTATAAATAAAGAATCTAGTGAAATCCAGTGACAATACAATCCTGTAAATCCAATGAAAAAAATACCTAGGTATTTTAAAATTAATTAAAGTCTCTTTTAAATAAAATTGGAATTATTATTCTTTGGGAATTTTCGTAATGTATTTTATAAATGAATTTTGATTTATTGTTAAAAGGGAATTTGTGAAAGTTTATATTAATCCTGAGAAAGATCATGTAATCTTGCGACGTGGGTCAGGATTATGATAAATCATCCGAGATGGTCATTATCCGAAATTCCGCCATTATCCGAAAGGGCAGATAAAAGCAAATTTTCTCTGTGTTCCCTTTCCTTGACATGGACTTTTAATTTCTTTACTTGCTCAGGTAAAACGTGCAATTTGAATGCGAAGGATAAATGGCCAAATGTGGAAAACCTGTATCGTAGTACCTGATTTTCTCTTCTATCGTCTGTCATTTGGGTTAGTGACTTGAACGTATGCGGTCTTGCCCTTTTAGATTCTCACACATTTCCTTTTATTTATTTATTTTTCAAGTTTTTGATTTGCCATGGAGAGTGCCATAAGGACTTTGTGCCAACTGTAAGTTAAGCCATTCGTACACGTTGCATATGTATTTTAGGTTTCAAAATTTATTACTAAATTAGCAGTTATTATTTATGAACTTTGTTAGTTTTTAAACGTAATAAGCAAAATGCTGAAATAACATTAAGAATTCATTTTTATATTTATGCGCAATTGTAAGAGTACATGCTACATAACAAATTATTAATCGCAGAGGACTGCATATAATCATTTTCATATTTAAAGCCAACTTGTGTCGAATCTTGTGGCTTTAAGATAATTCTAGCAAACTAGCAATTTGGAAAGTAATTAATTGCTTTATATGTAAAAGCGTATACTAAAAATTTATATATGATGAGTACGACAGTTTTTGTCTATATATAAGATTATAAAATTATGATCATACATCCTTCCAGTATTTAACATGACAGAATAGAAATTAGGAATGCGTGTTCCGTCTCATAATGAATTAATTAGCGAATTAACCATGTTAATATTTTTCATGTTATTTTTCAGTCATAACATTTAACATTACACCTGATTAGTATGATTCAATGAAAAGTTTTAGAATCTAATGAATTAACTAGCGGTTTAATTGCATCAATACTTTTTCAGATTACATCTGTTTATTTCTAAACGCCTTTTGATATTCTTTTGTTCTCTCTGAACTGAAATTTTATGTCTTATGAATGGACTTCAGACAGTCAATAATAAACAATGAGAGCATTTATCATTTATTTAATTTTATCCAAATAGGTTAGTAGTCCATAATAGTCAGGTTACTACAATTTTCATCCATTAGTTTTTGATGGGCTTTTTTGTTCCTACGATTCGTCACTTTGTGTAGTTTAAAAATCCTTAAAAGAATTAAAGGCCTTCTGTCAAAAAATAGGTTTTTAATCCATTCTTAATTATTAGCTATTTTCTCAAATATTCATAATAGTTTTGCTTGTGAAATTGTGTATTTTTGATTAATTACATTATTATACATGCTGGAAATATGTATATGCTACCGTGAAAGACTGAAATTAGAGAATGCCGACTTTTACCGGAGAATGCCAACATTTACCAAATACATGAGTGAAAGATCGAATATTGCATTACATTTTTGCATATTCGGACCCTCACCGGTGTATGTCGACAATCACAATTATGCTCTGGTGTAGGTCGCAAAGAGAGGAGTATATGTACACGCTGTCATTGCAAAAGGAAGTGTTCCACAAATAAATGCAGTCGTAAAAGCAAGAGCCTCTTGTGCAATTCAAAGTGTCATAATAATTCAAGTTGTTGCAATAAATAAGATTTGAATCACATAATTTAGTAAGTTTTTAATTTCTATTATTTTCCTTTCTCATTTTGAATGTACTGTGAGTTTTAAGTAAGTTCTTATTTTTCGCGACTGAATTACGGAGTAGAAAATGTAATATTCTTATATGTTCAACATTCACCATTAGTACATGGTGAATGTCGATATTGACCGGTGTAAGTCTGAAATAAGAGTATTTGGAAAATATTTCGCACATACACCAAGCGACTATGTGAATGTTGGCATTCACCGGTAAAAGTCGACATTCTCCAGATTTCGGTGTTTTACTGTAAAATATATAGGTCATTTTAGACACTGCCGTTCTGTTTCCAACGTAAATAATGTATAAGTTTTTTTTGCTAGCTTTCATCTGGTACAGTGGCTATTTCAGCCAAGTGTGTATTGTGTTGTCCATCATAACTTCTCTTAACTAATACCATGCATATCGAATTACCATTGTCAATTTCAGTGAAAATTTTAAGCGCCATGGTTAAGTGGGACATTATTTTTCATTAAACGAAAATAGATATTATATTCAGGGCCTACCAGTGGCTATTTTCATTATCTTTCTCGTGTGTAATGTGAATACAAGACATTCTTTTCTTAAAATGTCTTCTATGAAGAATTCATTCCTTTTGGTAGATAGCCCTTGTGAGCTTTGCCATATTCAACTAAACAAGCAACTAAATGTATTATAGTCTAAAAGGAAAATTGTCTTAAAATTAAACAAAAAATTAAAATAATATTAAAATAAAATTGCTAATAATAATAATTTCTATACATTTGAAAAATGTTCTGTGAAAGTATAATTTTATTTATGTTTCCGTAGGCGCCTATATTACCACTTGGACACAAAATTTTTATTTCACCAATATAAAAGAGCAAGATCGTAAATTTAAAATTTTCTTTTAGCTATTAAGTTATTTCTTATTTTACGATAACTGCAAGTAATCTCAAGTCTTACAAATTTAATAACAGCTTTTACTGTGCATTATAAGTTTGTTGAAATGTATTGAAAGTGTAACTGATATTTAGCCATTATAGATACCCCTCCCACCACCACCACCACACAGCGGTCGAGCGGTAATGTCGCTGAACACTTGTACCTTCGGCCTAGGTTCGATTTTTGACAAACCGGCTGGCTGTGCTTAGTTTTGTGTTTCTCCAACTGTAACATGGAAAGTCCTCCACGAGGGCATACTTCCATTGGGCAGATTACCTTCGCGTGATTCATCTGTTCTCAGATAAAGCAATCTAGTCATTATTTGAAAGTTTTTCGTATATCAGAAGATTTTCATCGTTTCGAAATTGTATGATTTATGTCGATAATGATTGTAACTTTTAAAAGGTAAGGCTCCCAGAACTTAACATCACATGTTCAATAAATATTGGCTATTTTATTTACTAGGTAGAATATAGTAAGTGTGTTTCAGTTTTATTATCAGTTAAAATAATGACCACATTTCGTCTGGAAATAACTGTTAATTTCTACGATCATTTGAATTTGAAAAATATTCGTATGGAATGTAATTTGAGACTGCAGAAATGCAATCATATTAGTTATGTAAATTTCTTTCCATTTCAACTAATTAAAGGTTAATGTTTTTAATTGATTTTATGATGAAGTATATTTCTTCAAGATGATTGTAATTTCTGGATGCGCCCACCAGCGGTAAAGTCGCTGAACAGTGGTAGTTCGGTCCGAGGTTCGAATCCCGCGAACGGGCTGGCTGCATGGGCGTTTTCGTGGTTTTCCCCATGTGTAACGTGTATACGAGCCAGTTTCCCTTAGATAGTCCTCCACGTAGGCATTCCTCCCCTTAGGCAGATAGCCCAGGCTTTGCCATAATCACACACACACACACTGTAATTTCTGGATGCAAGTTTGGAAATCTGCATGTTTAATAAAAATTTTATCATAAAATGAAAAATTAGAATAAGAAGGTTAATCTTCGGATTATGGTAACTTGGCGATTTTTTGGCGAAAATTTGGAGACCAACCTGTTACAGCAACCTGCTAGTTTTTTTTTTTTTTTTTTTTTTTTTTTTTTTGGACGCCATTTTGTTTTCACGAAGTAAATTCATGGGTTTTTTTTAAACTCAACATTTTTTTCCAACAATCTGCTAGCCGAATTATGCTTATGCGAGAACTTTTATGGAACAAAAGTGCTTAATCATGACGAAGATTAGGTGCGAAATTGGGAGAAAGTGCAGAATCGCCCACTGCTTGCCGCGTTTTTAAGAATTGCACATACACGGTATCCATGTATACGCCGACCTATTTTCACTTAAAAAAACATCCCAGAATTGCACAAAAATGGCATTGCGCACACTCTTGATTTTATCCATGTACACTGCTAAAGTCCTAGCTAGTAACCTTTATAGCCTTACCAAAATGTCGCCAAACTACCTGTTACCATATTCCAAAGATTAGCCAATAAGTTTAAGCTGTTAAAATGGTTCATTTTTGGTAATTATGAAGCTGAAATATTTCCTTTGAGGCCACCTTTTCGTTTAAGAAATATATTTACTGCTTTTAAAATATAATTTTAAAGCTGCAGTTATGCATTGCTTTTTCATGAACGTTACGTTTCTTTAAAAGCTAAAAACAGTATACTTCTGTTAAGTGCAGTAGGCATGAGCATTAAATACTTAAGAAATTTTTGACGACATAAGATTACTTATCGTTTAAGAAGCTTAATTTTGAGGTATTTATAATCATATACCTTTTTGTTTAAAGAAATGTACATCGAGTTTCCTTTGAAATATCCTGTTCCAGTTCGGTATAAATCCATCTTGATATATGCACTTTCTGTTTGTTGACTCCTCTTTGGTACTGTGGGAAGCAATTTTATCTGAATCCTGTAAAATTATTATCGTATCACATTCGTCGGATCGGAAGACTCACAGGGATTAGTAGTAGAATGTTATTTTAAAGTTGTCGCTTATCAATAAATTTAATTCGAATCGGTCCCTGCGCATATTGATCTTACTAAAATTATTCTTTATGAGTATTTAAGAATATTTTGCGTCAGTCGCCCCAAGTTTGAGTTTTAAAAGTTAAATCTTTCTTAATGAATATTTTGTCTTTTGAAATTAGGTTTTGACAAATATTTTAGGTAATATCTTAAGTAATATATATATTAGATATTAAAGTTATTCTCTTGAATGTTTTGACTTTATGCTACAAAAATCTAATTCTCTCAGTAATTATCTACATTAATTTCAAGTTAAATCTTAATTTAGAATACAAGTTTAAATGCTAGAATTATTTCAGTTCGTACGAATAGCTTACTCAGAAATTATGAAAACCGCAGTGCTTTACTTTGCTAGTGCATTCTCATTAGAATTGATGAATTTAACTCTTGATTTTGTCTTTTCTATATTTTCGCTTTCAGGTGAGCGGTGTGATTGCATTCTAATTGACTTAATTACTGCGAGTCGGCTTAGGGCATAAAATTTAACTATCTTGTAAAAATTCTATGTAATTGTATGCCAGTATTGAAAGAAACAATCAATCTCATAAGAAATGACTGCGACTTGTTTTGAAAAGGAGGCGTAAAAGGTTACCAGCGAAGATATTCCGTTTGGCGTCAGTTGTACAATTATTGGCGACTTTATCGTTTGTGCCCTTAAAAACGGAAAAGTACCAAAAGTTCACTTAACAAATAGAAGTATAATTGCATATCAGCAGTAAGCCATAGAAATGTTTGTTGCAATAAGGTCGAATTAAATCCAACCTGAGAAATTTTATTGCTGTTGTATATATATATATATATATACATTTTTATAATTCAGTAGTGTTTTCACTTATTTTGCATTCTCATGAGTATATTAATTTAGACGTTTTACAAAAAAGTCTTATTTCATAGATTGGATACATTAAAAAGACCACAAGTCTTCTCTCTTAAAACACCTCTGCCGTTTTTTGTCTGATTTAGTATTGTCATAAAATATTCACTTCATCGTATTATTTGAAGTTGATCAATTACGTTATGTAGAAACAATATTCAGCTTTCCTTTATTAACCACAGAGAATCACGTTTTGTAACCCTCTGGAATTGTAATTCGTAAGAAGTTTAGCCCTTTGGCACTCCAAAAAGCATATGCTGTGAGAAAAAATTTTTTACCTTATACACTCCTAAAATATATTATTGTACTTTCTGATTATTCGTACTCCGCACAAAAAGTCGCCAACACAGAAACAACTTTATTTAACGGAAAACGTTCCTTTGGCTATCTTGAAGGCTCAAAGGTGCTGTTCTGTTCATAAATACTAATAATAGAAAGAAGCATTTTGCAAGAAATTGTTTTCATTAAGAAAAACAAAAGTCCGTATATGGGCAATATTTTAAATTTTTACAACTGATAGATAACTATTCAACAACTAGTCAAATAAAGGTAAAATAGTTAAATAAAGCGAAATGATGGTTAAATAAAGGTATACGTGGTACGCATACTCGTAGCACGTGTACTCAAGTACATGTGGTACGCTTATACGTGGTTTGACTGTTACCGCGCGTATGCTTAAAATTACGCCAATTCTATTGAATGTTGAAACCGAGAAGGTACCTATATATTATAGTAAAAAGTACGAATTATTTTGCAGTAAGCGTTAAAAAAATCTTGTTTTTAATAATTGCATTTTTAACCTTAATGTTTCACTAGGATTTTTGAAAGCGTAGAACTGTATTAAAGGTAATATAATACGCAAGGGTGTTAATAAATTAGAAATTTTTTCTGCGAAAAATATAAGCTTATAGAATTTTAGCTTTTATTTTTATTATAATTTTTTAGATATGTGTAAATAAAAGATATTGTGCTTTATACATATTCAAAATAGTAAATGTTGATTAGTAAGCAGCTGCATTAAATGTTAGTTTATATGAAATGTATATTTAAGAAAATAACGTAATTTTTATGTTATTGAAATAACGTAATTTTTACGTGATTTTTCATAAACGTACTTGATTTTTCGCAGGAAAAATGCTGAGAATTAGAAATTTAATTATGTAGGAAAAACTTATGTATGGTAACCCTTTTTTCACGGTACTTTCTGAAAATTTGTATTTTAGATATCTAGTTCCTTTTCTATGTTTTCAGTTTATCAGGAAATTTGAAATGAGCAGAAATTCTCAAGATGTGTTCGGGCTTATAGAAAACGTTTATATTCGAAGCAAAATGTTATCTGCCTCATCTAATGCTAATTGCTTACAGATCTGAAGAACCATTTTAAGCCTGAAAAATAGATTCTAAAGCCTTATGTTCTTTCACCATATGGCCCACCAGCGGCCGAGCGGTAAAGTCGCTGAACACTCGTAGTTCGGTCCGAGGTTCGAATCCCGCGAACGGGCTGGCTGCATGGGTGTTTTCGTGGTTTTTCCCATGTGTAACGTGTATACGAGCCAGTTTCCCTTAGAAAGTCCTCCACGAAGGCATCCCTTCCCTTAGGCAGATAGCCGTAGTGTGCTTTGCCATAATTAAATACACCAAACACACCAATCTTCACCATATGCCATTTCCTACTTTTTCCTAGAGATTTTTTTTAGTTCAAAGGGGCTTTGTCCCTGAAGGACTATTGTCTTCGTTTTGCGATTTTGCGTTGAATCACTATAAATGGCGAATCTCTTTTCAAATTGTTGCCACCAAATGTTAGAGTCCTGCATTATATTTGAAGAAATTAAATAATGAAAAATCTGCATAAATGTATGTCTATTTCTCGCATTGTGATAAAGCAACGGTACATAGAGCCATCGAATTTTGAATGACGTAATTCTCCTACGAATATGGGCATTTTGAAATTTTGAATTTGTTTTATTATCGATTTCCTATTTTGTAAAACTTTAACTAACGAATTTTTGAGTAGCAAACTCAACGATTTCAAAGCGAGCACTGGCAACACTCTACGGGGAGAAAAAACTTTTTATCTCCAGCGCGCGGAACTGTGTATCGGAAATTCTAAAGATATGCTCATTTTAAAATTATTTTGCGACATTGCTATTGAACTGAATTTTATGGTTTAAGTGCGAAGAACATGATATTTAATAAATAAAGGTAACACACAAAACGTTAAAAAAACGCCCCTTTGAACCTAATTTATAATCTGAAACCTTTTTTTTTTTTTTTTTTTTTTTCTTCAAGTGTTGTATTCCAAAAAGTATGTTCATATTGCGCGTTAAGACGTATTTCACTTGTTTAATAGCAACACTAGATTAAGTTCCCATTTTATCATGGTAAGAGTCGAAGATTGTTCCTATCGTTAGCTTAGGTCTGAGGCAATTAAACATGTAAAAGTATTAATTTGCCTAGTTTCGTCAAGTTTTCAGAAGCAGAATCCTCTTCTCCTTCCACCAGCTTTTTGAGAAGACACTCCTCTCCATAGTACGAGTATTTTAAGTATCGCCATGGAAACAAAGTACTTTACACAGACATGCATATCTTTGAGATTCGAACCCGGTTTGTGATAGTTGGCTGTCCAACCACTATGCTAACAAATATTGATGTATTGTAAAAAGCCATATAATTTTAAGATTACCGTATTTAATTAATATAGACTATTTATCTAAGCATTATTTTACACATTTTTTAGAGCTTTCATTAAATGCTGTATGTTTACGATAGTTGAGTATATTGTTCATAAAAAGCTAACGGTATTTGAGTATCTTCCCATCTGCCCATGCCCACAAGTGGTCGAGTGAGTTAAACCCCTGATAGGTTATTGCAAATATTGTTTCAGGCGGCTAACGCGTTTTTCTATCCACCGACAGCAGGGCAGCCGATCCCTTGGAACAGTTAATATATAGAAGTTTCCTGGATTACGAGCTCCTCAGAGTGTCTTTGAAGCGGCAAGTAAACTGATGTATTCCAGATCATTTCAAAGTTCGGAGGAAGCATGGCAAGTGTTGGATGAGTGAATAAAGGGGGGTGGCATGCGAGTGAGGAGAACAGTTTTCACATGTTTCTGAATTATAAATAGATTGTTAAAAATTGAAATACTGTAATGGGCTTCTTCAGGAATGACAAATATGTTCTATAAATGTATGCAATTCAGCTGCTTAAATATAAATGAATTACATGAATATGCATTCCATTATCAGACAATAAAAGCAGTTACCGGATATAGAGCGACTATGCTGGCAGTATTATCGGCAGCTGAATGTTACTCCAGCCTGCTTGATTTATTATATGCGATGATGCAATCGCGTTTGCTTTTAAGAGCGCAGCGCTTTTTCAAAATATCTTCAGTCCATGCATGGCTATGCTCTGCAGCTGGCTGTTCGAGGTGATGTTCTCCAGTCTCGCTGCAACCAAGCACACAGTGCTCTGTGCTTCTTGCCACCCCGCAAGAGCGCTGGTCGTTTTCACGTTGTCTAAGCGATGCAGATAGCCATGAAGAGCCCATGCCCAGTTAAAACGGTTAACGGGCTGTCTTTGAAGCTTTCGAGGTTTGCCCTCATGTAAAACGTAAATGTTGGCCAGTTCATCTTGCAAGGCCTATGCTGATTGTATTAACCAGTTAACTGTGATTTGACGAGTATACTCGTTATGGAGAAGCGGCACGATTTTGTGTTTTGACGAGTATACTCGTCATGCTTATAATGAAATGGAAAGATAAGAGGGAGGTTTATTAAGTACTGTACATAATGACAACGTAATAGAAACACAGAAAAGAAACATAACAAAGAAACCAGAGCTAGTGATTGATTATAATAAAAAATGGGTGGACTGGATATGAGCGATGGAATTGTCATAGCGTACTCCACAGCAAGAAGACGACTCAAAAAGTACTACAAAAATATTTCTCTATTTCTTAGACATTATGTGTCCGAATGCATTCATATTATATAAAAAGAATAATAACATTATCGCGTATCAACTTTTTGCTCAAATTTATTGAAGACACTTCAGCGGCGTTATCCAATTGAAAGAAATAAATCGATACAAACTCAGCCATTTAGACTTAATATAAGCCAATTAGGCGGAAATCATGTTCCGGATTATATACCCGAAACATCGGGGAAAAAAAAAAAAAAAAAAAACCCTACGCGAAGGTGTTCGCATTGCTACAAACGTAAGATCGGGAAGAAATCGTGTGACTGGTGTTCGATTTGCAAAGTCCCATTGTGTATAGTACCCTGTTTCGCTGAATATCCCTCCACAGCAGGAATTTAAATTCTTACTTTTATATGTATAATATTTAATTTAATTTATTGCGTTTTTACTTTAATATGTATATAATATGTGCTTATGTTAACCAAATAAGTAAATATTTGTAATAAAATTTTCACTTTTATAAAATAAACCCATCTTTTTCATCGAATATCTTACCAGCACAACTTACTCTGTGATGGACGAATATACTCGTTATGGCTTGATTCTGGCAACACAAAACGGTGCGCACTCTTAAACGAGAGCGCGTACAATTAACTGGTTAAGATTCTTTGCTGCAGTGGAATCTGATATTTTTCCCTTTTATCAATTTCTTTCTTGTACTGAGTGAGCCTACCAGCGGCCGAGCGGTAAAGTCGCCGAACACTAGCTCGCTCCGGGGTTCGAATCCCGCGAACGGGCTGGCTGCATGGGCGTTTTCGTAGTTTTCCCCTTGTGTAACGTGTATACGAGCCAGTTTCCCTTAGAACGTCCTCCACGAAGGCATCCCTCCCCTTAGGCAGAGAGCCCTAGCGTGCTTTGCCATAATTAAATAAACCAAACCAAACTTTCTTGCACTGAATATTTTAATATAGGTATATTCTACATCTTTGTACGTATAACTTGAATTTTTATCACTCGTATACTGAAGCAAAGGAATTTGTTAAAAACTAGCCGGAGTAAAATATTAAATATGCATATTTTACGTATTTCTACGAAATTCGAAATTGTATCTTAGAGGAGACAAGTAATTCGCCAGTCACATAGCTCATATTCTGGTCAAACTACGTTTTTTTTTCACGATGCAACCCAAATGTAACAATAGAACACGATGCTAAAGAGGAAAGTTTTCGAACAGAATTGAAAACTGTGTAACTAATTTATTCACAAAAATAGGATTATTAATATCTTTCGCTTGGACAAATTCTTCCCAAACGTTTTTGCAATGTGATCCACACACATAAAACTGCTATATAAAAAGAACTTCAAAAGAAAATACGGTAATAATGAAAATATTTATAATTAAATTTACTAATAAATTTATATAACTATATAATGTGTTCAGAATGTCCTTGTGAGTTTCGGTAGTGCACGTAATAAAAGTGTTGGAAATGATGCCCAAGCTGAATCTGTGAATTTCATTCGAGAACACTTTTTGCAAATCTGCTTGTTAGATTTTTATCATATATGCAATTACCGCAGTTTTTTTTTTTTTTTTTTTTTTTTTTTTTTTTTTGTAAACTTTGCGTCGGCGCTGCAGTACACTTCATATTTTACTATACCAATTGAAAGAGAGGTGAATGTGTGGTGGAGTAAGATCCCGGAAAGCGAGGAAGACAATTCTCCGAAATGAGAGAGATGACGTATTCTCTGAAAATTTCTATCAAAAGTTTCATAGTTATTATCCGTGCCCATAATAAAGCCATTTTCTTTAAGCCTGAAGCAGATGAATTATCTTCTCAGGTTAGACAGTGGGAGAACAATGGAAAACAGCGTTCAGTATTAACTAATTTCTCAAAGAATAAAAAGCCAACAATGCGATATCTGGATTATAGCAACTCACAATCCGATTTTTGGTCGTACATTTCATACGCAGCAAGAAGACTGTGTAATGATCGTAATCGGGAGTTCTGTATGATGATAGACATTGAGAAGTGGAACTAGATCTTATTTAATAAGACGATCATGATATCAAAGGATCTTATTTGATATCATGTTAATCATCCAGGATCTTATTTGATTAGACGTCTATATGCGGCGAAGGATAGTGCCTTCGCCGCATATATACGGAATAGTGGTTAGTAATGCTGACTGCGGTACGGAAGGCCTCCGTCCAATCCCAGAGATGGTACGGATATTTGCAATGTCTGCGGCAAGAGGCAATCAAAATAGTAATGCGAGCCGAAATACTCTCGAGCGGTTGATGGTAGGTAGATGGAAAGCGGTAGGAGACTCTCGGATCGCCCATGGGGTGTTCTCTTTCGTAATTCCAAATTGGGCGGAAACAATTAGCTAGATATATAGCAATACCCCAATCACTAATGGTACTACAGAAGTGCTTACCTAACTTCTACTTCTGTCTGTCTAGTGACTTCTCGGACATCGGGTGTAGCAAAATAAAAAATTCAGACATTCCAAAAGTCTTCTGACATCAAATTCGAATTGCGATTCTCTCTTTATGAGAAGTATTAATTTAGATCATTCTTCTCATTTCTTTGAAACCTTTTAAATACTTCATTTCTTTGAAAGTTTTTAAGTGCATCGGTTTGCATTTTATATGTTAAATGACTAAAATTCTATTGTTCGTGTCTTCAGACAGGCAGTTTGTCCTGTAGTAATTGTGAAGTGAATGTTTTCGCTCAGGTAAATGGGCAGTATTCTCCAATTTATGTTACGTGACGGAAAGAGGAGTAAAAAATTTGTGCGTGTTATACCAAAATGTTATTTATAATATAAAATTAAGCGGGAGAGAAATTTAGAGGAAATGAGAAAATAACAGCAAATCATGTATTTATCAGGTAAAGTACAAGCAATGAAGTTTTAATATGAGAAATATAGAACTTCAATTTTTTTCGCCTTCTATAGACTGTAGTTTTAAATAGTAGCTTGAAGAAGTGTCTTTGTTATATTGATTACTAGCATCTAAGCTGCCAGCCTTTGTCTGGCTTTTAGGTGTTCGGCAAAAATGCCTTAAGGGAATACCAAACGTTAAATTTTAAAACTGTGTAGAGTTTTACTCTACAGAACAACTTCATCAAAAAATATTCTGAAAGATTTCAGATTAAAATTCAATTCAAGAGCAATATCGTAAAATAGTTTTAAATCGAGCATATCTTTTTAGAATGTCCGATACAGAGTCTCGCGCGCTGGAGATAAAACATTTTTTATCCGTAGAGTGTTGCCATTGCTCGCTTTGAAATCATGTATTTATCAGTTTGGTAAACAAAAATTCATTAAAGTTTTACAAAATATGAAATCGGTAATAAAACAAATTTCAAATTTGGGCTTCCACATGCCCATATTCTCAGTAAAATTACGTCATTCAAAATTCGATGGCTCTATCTCTCCGTATTCGATTCTCTCCGTTGTTTTATCACAATGCGATAAATATATATACATTTATGCAGATTTTTCATTATTTAATTTCTTCGAATATAATGCAGGGCTCTAACATTTGGTGGCAAGAGTTTGAAAAGTGAAACGGACATTTATAGTGAACCAACGCAAAATCGCAAAACAATAGTTCTTCGGGGACGAAGCGCCTTTGAACTAAAAAAAAGAAACCAAATTTAAAAAAAAGTATTGCATATAACAAAATTACCATGAAATGAGCAATATCCCTTAATACAAATATTAAATATCCTAATAAATAAATTAACCAACTTCCCGTTGCCTTCTGTCAACAAACGTCCAGTATTCAAGAGAAACATTAAATTTAAAATACAGAATTATCGCCCTCATTTGTCCAAGTGGCAACAGTGCTGATTTTCAACAGTCAGTAGTATACGATTGAATGAAACACTGTTGCCAAAACCACATTTCTAAAAGAATGAAACTATTCAAAATGTTGCAATGAAATGGAAAAGATTAAAAAAAAAAAAAAAAATCTGTTCCGAATTTTGAAAAAATCGCTTCGAGGTGCACTGGCTCTTGTCTAGACCAGGGGTCTCCAAACTTTTCAGCCCGCGGGCCATATTGGGGCTTTAACGAAGCTTCGAGGGCCAAGATCCAGTTAGTTCATCATCCATGGCGATGCAACTATGATGAACAGCATACAAGTTTTTAAACGAGGCAGTGAGATTTTTGTGATTGGATCTATACGCTATGATCTTACAAAGAGATCCTTGTTTTTTAGACTTTCATGCAGTTTCACCTAACATAAATTTCTTAAAGCTGTTTTTGAACATTTGCAAAAATATAATTTTGTCCAAGAATATTAGAGATTTCTTCGGTTTAGTATGTACTTTGCTTTTCAATCGATTTATCAGCGCATTTTGTTTACATTTTGATCAGCTGCAAACATTCGTTCCATAAGCAAATTTTTTGTAAAAAAAAAAAAAAAAAAAAATCTCGAAAATTAAAATAAATTACAACATATATAGAAAAATTAAGATTTAAATAAAATCACTACTGAAAATTTCTATGAAGCAACTTAGAATGCTACTATGAAACTAGAAAAGATAACACACGAAACCTTTATTCTTGTAAAGAGTACAATGAGAGTTTTCTACTTCCTTGTACAAAGTAAGGGAAGTATTGTAATTGCGAAAAATTTCGGATATCATATGTCAACGAAAATATCCATTTTGACCTCTCTCTCTCTCTCTCGAATCCATTTGAACTTTTTTTTTGGCGTGACATCTGTTCGTACGGACAGAATAAATGAATCTTTTTCTCAAAATGGATTCAGAAGAGATTTTTTTCGTGATGTCTGTACGTACGTATGCAGGTATCTCGCATAACTCGAAAACGAGTGGCCTCAAAACGTTGAAATTTTGTATATGGGACATGTATAACATGTAGTTGAGCACCTCCCTTTTTGTTTGCAATCGGCTGCATCAGAACTCTATGTATATCTACCCAATCTGTTACCGGAGACGGGGAGTTTAGTTTTTTAGTCTTATATGCTTGTAGATTGTGCGATTTTTGCTTTCGAAGTGACTCAAGGGGTTAAGGTTTTTATAACTTTATTTAATCTGCATGCAATAGTTGTAGAATTATCAATATTTTAAAAGTTGTTTAAGTGCTACTAAGCCTACTAAAGTCGCTATTTGTTTACATTTTCAACTCCTGTTTTGTTTGAAGATGTTTTGAGTTTTTATGTATTTTTGCCTCGTCACGAAGTGAGAACTGAATGAGGAATCCATGTGTGTCCACATCAGATTTTATATAGAGCGTATTTCCCTCATAGTAAATTTAGAAATGATTGTATAATGTCCATATTATGTTTTATATACAACGCGCATGATAGGCAACGCATTTCTAGATTGGCTGTTATTATAAAATATTTAATGTGTATGTTATTTGTTACTTTAAATTTTAAAAAATTATTTTAAAGAAACACTTGGCGGGCCGGATTATTAGATTTCGCGGGCCAGATTTGGCCCTTGGGCCGTAGTTTGGAGACCCCTGGTCTAGACGCACGTATGTACCAAATTTCGTAGCCCTGGGTCTATTAGCTTACGCGCAACACGAACGAAAGACACAGACTATTTCTTTGGTATTATATGTATTTTCTGTCTCTGCATTTAAAAAATTGGATCTTTTTCGTTACAGTACAATAAGCACGAAACAATTTTTTAAATAAAATAACGAAATATACACCAACATAATATTTCCGGCGACTTTGAATTTAAATAGAGATCCTGAAATAAAGATGGTTTCTTTTGAACACATTTTAGCTTATAATTTTTGCCTAGTGGCCAACTTAAAATTAAATTCTCATCCCTTATAGAGAATAATCTTCTTTCGAAATAAATATTGCATTGAAAACTTTTTAAAGTGTATCATTCTATTTTAATTCTCTCTTTATTGGAATATTAGTCAAACTTGCACATATATTTCTTAGATTTAGAAAGGACTCAGCGTGTTGTGCTGTAAAAGATCCTGAAGTTTTCCCTTTGTCTGAAAACTCAGTTGGCATTGTATAAAATTTATTGCCAATCTGCAATGTTCTTTCTATATAATGGGGTAGGAAAGTTAAAATTTGTAAAATTATTTGCAATCTTACTTGTCCTGGATTAACGGAACATCGCCATCTCGGTTCGTTGGCTGCGAACAGTGTAATTGTACGTTCATCTGTTGAATTTCAATCGCTGCTGTTGCGGTCCATTGTATGGGTAGATTAATTCTTTATTCGGTAAATCGCCTAAGGGCGAGTATTTGATTTCATTTTTACGACCCATTAACTTAGTTTCTACAGTGTTTTTAACCGTTTCGCTGCACCATTAACCTCTAAAAATCCATTAATTCCATTTTCGATTTCTAATGATTTTTTTTGTTCAGTTTTAAAGGTAGTGATCGAGTGGATAATTGTATTGTTTGTTTTGTTAACTTAGTTGTATTGCAGTTTTCGTCCAGATTTTTAGTGTTAAATAGTAATGTCATCTTTTTTTAAATCCGGAAATGTTTAAAGAATGGCGCAGCTGGTTGAACCTGTAAAATGTTCGTATATTAGAAATTTTATTTATTTTTTGGATTTAAGCACTTAGGAATGATTCCTTCCTTTTCTTGATAACATGTAATTAGATTTTTACTTCCTTGTACGTAGTAAAAAGGAAGTATTGTAATCGCGAAAAGTTTCAGGCACCATATTTCAACAAAAATATCTATTTTGACCACTATCGAATGTAATTTAACGATGTTTTGCGTGATATCTGTACGTAAGGACAGAATATAATACTCTTTTCCTTCAAAAAAATTATAAAACTGCTTTAAAATTAATTCTGAAGAGAATTTTTCGTGGCGTCTGTACGAACGTATGTACGTACATACGTATCTCGAATAACTCAAAAACGAGTAGCCTCAAGAACGTTGAAATTTTGCACATAGGACTGCTATAACATGTAAACGTGCACCTCGTATTTTGGTTGCAATCGGCTTCACCAAACGTATATAAATATATTTATATGTAAATACATTGTTACCCGGCTCAGTGATCTCAGTTTTTTTACTCTTATATGTTTGTAAATTGTACATTTTTTGCTTTAAAAATGATTGAATTATGTTGTTCTTATCTTCCGGTTAAGGTTTTTATGCCTTTAGTAAATCTGTATGCAATATTTTTAAAATTATCAACAATTTTAAAGTTGTTTAAGTGCCGCTAAGCCTAATAATTTTTTTGATGGCGGCCATTGCTTATTTACATTTGAAACAGCAGGATAGTGGATTTGTTGCCAATCTAGAGAAACTTAGCTTCGCAACAACAAAGATAACGCCTTCATTTATTATTGCGAATTAAACCATGCTTAATCCTTTCTGGAATTTTTTCGAGGAAATAAATGTTTACTATTTACTTCGTAATTTTTAGTACAGATATTTTGAGTTTTTATGTATTTTTGCCTTGTCGCGAAGTGAGAACTGAATTACTTGAATGAGAAATACTCAACCGTCTGTGAAAAACTGTTTCTTTTTTGTTTTGTTTGTTTAATTTCATTATGCGGGACTAAAAGTAATCTTTCAGTTTTGTGCAATGAAAAATCTGCCTTTTTGTCCGCTGGCCGAATTGCTTATTTTTGCTTAGAAACTATAAATTGTAAAAATGGTTTAAATTGTTTTGGCTGTATTTGATGTTTTATGTTTTTCTATATTTTTCAGTTTATAATTAAGATATTTTGAGGTTTTATGTATTTTTGCCTTGCCGCGAAGTGAGAAACGAATTAATTGAATGAGAATTGAATATCTCTAATGAAATTCTGGGAAATAAGTTTAAATGAAATGCAGCCAAAAATGCCTATAATTTAATAGGCTGTACAAGGAAGTCGTGTGGGATCCTCATCGGATTTTTTCCAAATCTGATTGCAAAATAGATTCAAAGATATTTTTTACGTAACGTCTGTATATAAGTTTGTGTGAATGTATCTCCCATAATTCAAGAGCAGGCAGCCGCAGAACGTTGAAATTTTGTATATAGGACTGATATAACATTTAGTTGTGCATCTCCCTTTTTCGTTGCAATCGCCTTCACCAGTCGTATATGAATATATATATATTTCCACTCTGTTACCTGCCTCGGTGAGCGTAGCTTTAGAAAGTAGGCTAGTACCATTTTTACATGAAAGGCGTATATATATATATATATGTAATTTTTAAAAGAAAAATTTATAGCCTTCCCAAGTATGGGAATTTCCATTAAAGTAATATAGATGACATCAATGTTCTAACTTTCTAAATATAACTGTAGCGTCTGCTGTTAACCAAATATTCAGTTCTGTTTTACTTTTTCTGCATTTGCTAAATTTAGCCTTTTCCCACAGTCTTTTATTTCAATACCTAAACTGTGCGTCGTCAAGAATTTGGCAAGAAATGAAACCGAAGATATTCTCTTTTTTTTTTTTTTTTTTTTTTCCTTTTCCAAGAGTATGGTATGTTGCCGAACAATCGCAAATGGGGGGGGGGACTGCCGTGCAGAGATAATAATTTATTAAAGAAAGCATGATGTGGAAATTTGCACAGACGTTATATAATGACGATAGGAGATTCATATTTTCTCGCCTACCGTAAGATTTATTTACTGTTGGTGCATGGAATTAAGGGAAATTTTGCTAAGAATTAGATATGGCGGATAAAACCTTGAGTGGGATAGGAATAACTATTGGTTCTTTTTTTTTTTTTTTTTTTTTTTCCCCGCTTAAGCTAGAATACTTGATTTTTTGTTGTTGTCATCTTGAGTATTTCCTTGGCATTAAGTTTCATCAACAAAAGTTGAAACCGCATAAAAATTACATATATAAGTTCATACACATTATTTCATCTGATGTGTCAATATAGAATTTAATTTCTTGCACCTCTTTCAACTTAAAGAATACTAAGTATTTTGTTTCGGTTTATCATAGTTATACACACACTATATAGGAAGTTTATAAAATGAAGCAAAAGTCTTTTAGGGAAGGTAGAGCGCATCTTAAGGATTGGGAATTGCAATAGCAACCCATGACGGGAAGCGCCCAGGTAGCAGAGGTAAGAAGATCGGAAAGGACACAAGAGTGATTGATTTGAAACATTTATTGGACATCATGAATACAAATAGCATACAGCTCTTGGAAGTTTCAATAGATGGTGTTTTCGCCATCAGCATATACCTGATAACGACGAAACGTTGATTGCTGGACCTTTCCTTAAGATAATTGTCTTTATAACCATTATACTTGTGCAATCGTGTATTTAATGTAATTATATTTTTTGACCCCTGTGCAATGGATTTTATTTACTATATGGGATTTGGAATATTTCGGAGTAAATCATTTTTATTATTTCTTCGATCTGGGTTCTAAATGTCGCCCTAAATTGAGCAGTAGACTTCTGACATCGCACGCGTTCTAAAGGAGAAAGATTTTGATACGTACTAGATGACATTTTGTAATTCTATGGCTCTTTTTAGTCTCAAATGATTGCTATTTATTTAGTCTTTTAAGAAGAAATAAATATAACCACATTTTTTTTATGTACTTCATATTATCGTGAAAGCTAGCCATCATCCAAACATGAAATTGGCGGAAATACCCCCAAAGCTACGCTGATCGTTCGTGTGCAAGTCTGAAGGAACTGAGGCTTCTTTAAGTAATAAACATTCAGTATTCCAGCCGATTCGTTTCTTCGTTCCATGAAGAGGCTTTCGTCGATTTCTGTTATTTTGTTAGGCCCTCCGATTTTACCGAAAGCAATGTTTAGAAAGCTTTAAATACAAACTTGCTGCAGGTAATTGTTCCAATTTGTTATTGTTTTGCTGACAATATTCAGCTGACTGTACCGTGTGTAGACTTTGTTTGATGATGGTATGATCCCCTAACTTTTAAAATAATTCAGTTCTTTCTGTTCAGTAGGAGGCAAATCCAAATTTTAAACATGTCTTTCAAAAGACAGCAATAATTAATTTATATCCTTGTTCATAAAAACTAAGGTGGCTTTTGAGAATGAATCGAGATTACATTAGACGAAAGTGCAGACGTTATAAATGTGCTGTTACGTCGTGTTTACCATAATTGGTGCTAAATCTTGCTATTTGGCGACAGTTTCACAACTGTCATTTAAGAACGACAGGATAATACGTAAGAACTTTTTTATATTTATTTCCACTGTTTTTTCTTTCCTTTTTTAGAAGAGGGGTTTAGGGATGAAACCAACAATAATTTAGTTAAAAAAAGTTTTGGAGCAAGAATGATTAGTATTAAGCCAAACGAAAAGAAACACGCCAAAATGCACTAATATGGGTACTTTGGTATTACTGCAACCACCTTGACGCAATTTGGCGATTTTTTGCAGAAGAAAATTACTGGAAATTTCAAATCGAAAAAGTTATTTCATATCATACATGTTACTAGGTTCATATTTTAATTTCAATACGATATTTATTCCGAAAAACAGTTTATAAAACTAACAAATTGTATCTCCGGCATGTATTTATTTCAATGTACCGCAGTCTTGTCAGCCATTTCTAATTTTTCCAAGCTAAATTTAACACTCGTTAAGTCTTCACTTCAGCTGTATACAAGTCAGACCTGCTGTAGTAAATGGCAGAAGATTCTCAAACCAGTTACATCTTCGGAAGGCCGACGTGTTCGTTACATTTTTTGACGTTGCATTGCCAAAAAAGTTTTTTCCAAAATACAGCATCACAAAATGAAAATGTGAACATCAGCCTTTGTGGCAAAATATAATATTCCTGAAAAATTACACAGAACTTTCTTCGTTTGCAGGCAAATTCCACAAGCGCATATTTCAAAATTCACCTGAAAACCAAAAATATCGTATTTTGCCTCAGCATGGTCGAAATGACGGCGTTTACTTATTTAAACTTAGTTATTGATATAGTTACCTGAAGAATTGTTATGCGCATAGTTGTCACAGTTTGGCGACTTCTACGAAGGTGGTTGCGATAATACCTAATACTGTGCTGGAAGTGGCTTTAACGGAAAAGTACCTAATTATCTTCAAGAGGTTACGATGCTGAAATGTAATGCGAACAACTTTAAAAGAAATTCAGTCAAATGCATCATTAAAGTTTAAGAATTTGTGGCGGAGTACCTTTGAGTTTGTACTGAAATCCGCTGAGTTGGCTTCCGTCCCAGAGTATTACATAATCCATACAGAATTGGTTATCAACTCAGCAGTTTAAGGTCTTTGAAGATATTAAAGCACTGTGTTCTTAGGAAGCCGAATCTCTTACCCATCGTGCATAATACATGCATACTTACTAATACATAATACAAATATAAAATATAGATTCAAATATGTGAAGCAATTACGTAATACAAATATACAGCACATTCTTGAATAAATGCTAATACATTCTTAAATAAGTAGTAAAATATAACTGAGTTAAAAACATTATACAAAAATTATTACATCTTATGAAACTTCTGTTATGCTTCCAATACCTGCACTTTATACCTATACACTATACATTTACCAATACTTGATTGACCAATAACTTGTACCATATTATTACAAAAATGCATTATACAGCAGGTACAAGTACAATGTATTATCAATCTACTTATTCACAAGTATTTTTACATAGAAATGCATTATACAGCAGGTACAAGTACAATGTATTATCAATCTACTTATTCACAAGTATTTTTACATAGAAATGCATTATACAGCAGGTACAAGTACAGTGTTTTATCAATCTACTTCTTACCGAGTATTTTTTTGCATTCTTAGGTAAGTACTCAAACCTGTTTCAAGTACTGATACATTACCACACATGCAAATTTACCTTACAGTGTATAGTACTTTATCCAATCTCTTATCCTTTATAATATTAATGCACATAATACAAAACAAGAACAAACTTCCAAGTACGTTTATAATACAGTACATTATACAAATGCGTTGTACCTGTACATTACATAGTTACCAATATTTAATACAATTGCAAGTTCAATCCGAGTTTGTGCTATCGGTCTGTATAATGCACAAGGCAGGAAACTAAAAATATAATCTTGGTGCAATGACATAACTCATTGTGTGGCATTTCATCGTGGTCATTTAAATCATGCTTTTCGGACTCTTATAACTTGCAGATTTTAATTGCAGCTCTTTCATGGGAATTTATTTTGCAAAATAAGAAATATTCATTGGTTATGTATTAAATTTAATTATAGATTTAAATCTTGCATACAGTGTTGTTGTATGTAGGTTACTGAACTTGAAGCAATTGATTGAATTTGGAAAAGTGTCCCACCCGTCTCTTGATAGATGGGAGTTCACCAAACTAAAGTAGAAAAATCGTTCAATAACTTTCCATGAATGAAGTCTTTTTATTCCTATTTTGCAGTGTGATTTGAATCAATAATCAAGAAAATCAATTTCAGTTGCAATTGCGTCAAAATTGCCTCCCAATTCGATTCTGCACGCTAGTTTTGAATTTATACTTTCTTGATTAAAAATTAAGAAAGATCCTAATAATATCCTAAAAAAAGCAGTTTGATTTAAGAAAACTATTAAACTGTCAGTAGTCATCCATGATTATTTTCAAGCACGGAAATGATTTAGAATTCTAATCCACCTCCTCGGTTGGGCGAGGCGCCTGAAAGCAAGGAGATTCTTAGCAAGTTTTGTAGCCCGAATCGATTCCGCGACTGGACTTTCTGTCGCCCATGCGGTAAGGAATGAGACAGGTTACGCTGGTTTTTTGTTTTTTTTACCCGTCCGTAAACAATCAGTGGGTTCACTTGCCGGAAACGTGTTGATGAACAGTAATTGTTCTCTCACAGGAACGCATCAATGCCTCGGAAGGAACTGCAGCTAATAATAAAGCAGAGGAGGAGATAAACTGTAAAAGAGAAGTAAATGATGAGAAGAATTTATCTAATCAATTCCGAGTTTTGTTTTTCAGTTGTTTTGAAATGTTGTTTTTCCTTACTGCTGGATAGATGGGAGTAATCATTGAATGGCACTTTTCTGTGATCGGGACCGGATTCAGAAATGTATGTATGTGTGTACACATGCATACAAATGTACGTTTAAACATGAAGACATCCATCCACATATGCATACGTAATGTACACTGCGCCAAAAAAACGTTCTACATCTCCCGTTCTACTGGCTACAGTTCTATATCTCCCGTTCTATATCTCCCGTTCTACTGGGCCGATTGAAGAAATTCAAACTGTATTTTCCATGTATCGAAAGTGCGACTTAGGATGTATATATTTATATGTAGCATTGTTCTAACATAAATATTTTGGTACAAAATCAAACTTTTTCTGAAATAACATATCAATTTTTTCCATATTTCGATTCTATGTTTCAAATTATGCCTAGCTATTAAATTTTGTATTTTTTGGGGAGAAATTTAAAAATTTATCTTGGTGCATTTTTTTAAGTTTGCGCCAAGAATAATTAATTCACTTGGCAAACTTCTTAATTTACAGCAACTTATTTTCCTTGTCCACGAGCAGGGAAAAAAGGTCATCGTTCATACTTTCAAATAATTTTAACAAAGTGCATAAACCACATTTTCGTTATTATCGCTTCTAATAAATACACCAAATTTCAAAACCCGGCAAAATGTAAACTCACGTATATCTTCGGAAATTTTGAATTAAAAAACTCTATTTTTTTTTTTTTTTTTTTTTTTTTTTTTTTTTTTTTGCAGGTATGTTTAGAAATACATCTGCTTTAACTCGTTGTAGCACAGTGTGTCCGGTTTGGACACACTTAAAAATTTCCTTCTGTACGCACAGACAAATTGAATGAAAAAGGATTTATAGGTTACTCTGAACCTTCTTTATTTATAGTAGATAGCAGTTCAACACAAACCAGTCCATATATTTTAGCCATGTTTAGTTTTTTAAGACCCTCATTTTTCAAAGAAATCTAGATTTTTTTTAGGGTATAAAAGGAATTGTTTGAAAAGAAATTTCTATTATTTTTTTGGCTGTATGCTAATCTCCTTATTGTATATTAGTTTTAATTTTTTACCTTGAAATCTTGCCTAAACTCAAACAGCGGACCCTAGGTGTGCCCAGATCGGGCTCACCGATAATCTAGGACAACTGAGAGTCTGTATTCTTTGTTTCTCCGCATCTCATCGGTCAGTTCATTGACAACAATGCTCGTTTCAGCACTCTTTTCGGAGCTCTATTCAATCACTGTGCCATAGAATTAAAGCGATAAGTGCTATCTTCACAAAATTTTACTTGTGTACTCCTCTAGGCCTAATTACACTGCCTACCTTTTTTTTTTTTTTTTGGATCAAACTCCAACTTTAAAAGGTAGCGTGCCGGAAAGGGTTAAGACGATGGCAGAAATTTTATAGGTTATAATTCAAAATTTTTAAATTTTATAAAAAATTATTTAAAATTAAATTAAAAAATGGTGAATTTTATTTGGAATGAACCTAAATTTCGAAGAAAGGAAGAATCAAGTAAGTTTAATAAAGATATATTAATAAATATATTTCAAATTCGATTAACATTGAGGAGCTAAAATTTTTAAAGCTAATTTTTTAAAAACTACTCATGCGATTTTTGCAAAACTTGGCAATTTGGAATGGAAATATGGAAAAAATTTGGCATGCCATTTCATGCTATATATAAGTCTAATATATGTCCTAAGTCGCGCTTTCGAGAGATGAAAAACGCAAGTTGAATTTCGTTAACCGGCCCAGTTGAACGGGAGTTATAGAACAGCAGCATTTCTTTTTTTTTTTTTTTTTTTTTTTTTTTTCTTTTTCTTTTTTTACTTCCTTGTACGAAGTAAAAAGGAAGTATTGTAATCGCGAAAAGTTTCAGGCAGCATATTTCCACGAAAATATCCATTTTGACCGCTATCGAATGCAATTTAACGATGTTTTTGCGTGATATCTGTACGTTAGGACAGAATAAAAGACTCGTTTCCTCCAAAAAAATTACAAAACTGCTTTAAAATTAATTCTGAAGAGAATTTTTCGTGGCGTCTGTACGAACGTATGTACGTATGTACGTACGTATCTCGCATAACTCAAAAACGAGTAGCCTCAGAACGTTGAAATTTTGTATATAGGACTGCTGTAACATGTAGATGTGCACTTCGTATTTTGGCTGCAATCGGCCGCACCAAACGTATATAAATATATTTATATATATATCCACTCTGTTACCTGGCTCGGTGATCTCAGTTTCTTTACTCTTATATGTTTGTAAATTGTACATTTTTTGCTTTAAAAATGATTGTATCTTCCGGTTGTATTGTTGTTATCTTCCGGTTAAGGTTTTTATGCCTTTAGTAAATCTGTATGCAATATTTTTAGAATTATCAACAATTTTAAAGTTGTCTAAGTGCCGCTAAGCCTTTTTTTAATGGCCGTCATTGATGTTTACATTTGAAACAAGAGACTAGTGGATTTGTTGCCAATCTAGAGAAACTTAGCTTGGCAGCAACAAAGATAATGCATTCATTTATTATTGCGAATTAAATCCTGCTTAATTCTTTCTGGAATTTTTTCGAGGAAATAAGTGTTTAAGATTTACTTCGTAATTTTTAATAAAGATATTTTGAGTTTTTATGTATTTTTGCCTTCTCGCGAAGTGAGAACTGAATTAATTGAATGAGAAATACTCAATCGTCTGTGAAAAACTGTTTCTTTTTTGTTTTTTTGCTTAATTTCTTTTATACATCGTTCTAGCTTTATTATAGTATTTGAATAGAACATGTGGCAACGATTAGATAATTCTATTCTTTAAATGATATAAATTTTGTGCATTATGAGTTATAATATGAACGAAATAGAATACTGTTAATAGAATACTGTTAAGTGAATCTAGCGCCAGAGTGTCGCTATGGTAAACAAATACTAGAGTGAATTTTAAAGAATGCCTTTATTCTATTGTGGTTTATGCGCTGTCGGCGAAGTAGATTTAATTCAATCCAATAAGTTTAAATGAAATGCAAGAAAAAATGCTTATAATTTAATATTCCGTACAGGGTGATGTGGTGTACACATTTTTTTTTTTTTTTTTTTTTTTTTTTTTTTTTTTTTTTTTTTGTGAGCGTGTGTGCGTGCACGGTGTACATTTCTAAATCTAGTCCCGATAACAGAAGAGTACCTATTAAAGACTTTAATTTCAGTTGATGAAAATTCGTTTCTAACACGCTATTAATGTCTATTATAAATTGTTTTCTTACGTTAGTGATTTATTAGTATAAAGGTAAAGTTAATTTTTGCCATTAGTAACAACAGTTTTTCCCCGTCTGCTAAGATAATATTAGAACGTAATTTCTTTTTCTTATTATTTAAAAAGGTTTATTTTTGTTTACGAGAACTCTGTATAACGACGAATGGACGATATTTTAAGTAACAAAGCAAAATTGTCTTAAAAATGTGCGAACATAATACGTCATATTTTGATATTTTCCAAGAGTGAGGCTATTAAGATTTAGTTGTGCTGTATTGCGGGCATTATAATAAGGGCTAAATAAAACTCTCATTAGGAGAATAAAGCCTCAAGCTTCGTTGTTAAACCTTGAAAATGAAATTGTTTTCAAGAGTGAACTTTTTCCCTTTGAACAGCTTCTGTGCGGATAATGAGGAAAATCTGATATCCTCGATATCGTTGATTGGAAAAGTTGTACTCATTCAGAAAGCTATTTTTGCGCTAATATTCCTGTACTTAATGTGGTTAAAGGAACTTTCAGACTTATTTGAATCCAATGTTTGTTAAACCGGTATTTCTATGGGAAAATATTCAGCCTTCTGGTTGCTGGCATTATACTGGTGTATTAATTATTGAATAATCACCTTCTTGTGTAACTTTTACATTTGAAGTCAATTTAATTTTTACTTGCTTCATTTAAATAGTACGTACCGAGTTTAAAAATAATATTTTCAATGTTTTAGTAATTTGACGTTTTTTACCACTAACACAGAATTTACGGCTTTGCTTTTTCTGCTTCTTAAAAGGCTGATGATAATGTAGATAATCCTTTAGAGAACCACGTTTAAATGAAAAAAATCTGTGTACACCACACGACTTCCTTGTATGGAATATTAAATTATACGCATTTTTCTTGCATTTCATTTAAACTTATTGAATTGAATTAAACCTACGTACTTTGTCGATAGCGCATAAACCAAAATAGAATAAATGCGCTCTTTAAAATTCACTATATTTGTTTACCATAGCGACACTCTGGCGCTAGATTCACTTAAGAGAGTTATATTTCGTTCATATTATAACTATGTCTTATCACTTAGTAAGAGGCAATCGGCCATTAACGGCCTTTACCAATATATTATACTTCACTTTTGAATGCGTAAAAAATCGAATAAGTTGTATTCAGTAATATGGAAGTACTTGTGCGCATGCTGTGCTAGAACTTGGAGATTACTAGCGACGGAGGTTCCTGTGCCGCCGTCCGTAGAATAAGTAAACTTTGAACAAATGAGGCGCTCGTGTGACGCCATCTATTAGTAGGGATGAAAAGCATTTTAGTTGACTGGAGCTCTGGTGGCGCCATCTCTATTATAACTCGGAATGCACCAAATTTATATCATTTGAAGAATTATCTGATCGTTGCCACATGTTCTATTCAAATGCTTTAATAAATCTAGAACGATTTATAAAAGAAATTAAGAAAACAAAACAAAAAAGAAACAGTTTTTCACAGACGATTCAATATTTCTCATTCAATTAATTCAATTCTCACTTCGCGACAAGGCAAAAATACATAAAAACTCAAAATATCTATATTAAAAATTACGAAATAAACCTTAAACATTTATTTCCTCGAAAAAATTCCTGAAAGGATTAAGCATGATTTAATTCGCAATAATAAATGAAGGCGTTATCTTTGTTGTTGCGAAGCTTAGTCTCTCTAGATTGGCCATGGAGGTAGGAAGTAAGGAGTCGCCCTAAACAAGTTTCTCCGTACCCTGCTCTGAAGCACCGGCGATCCCTACGTGGTGACCAAAACATTGGGTCATTTACCATTGAGTTCTATGGGATTTGACGCGTTCGGGTGTAAATATTTTGTAATTACGTCGCAAATATACATATAAATGTATATATTTTCTTTTTCTACAACACTTCAGAGTCCTAAGTATGTGAAAACAACATATTTTTAAACAACATTTCATTCTGAACTGAATTAAATGCTATACTTTTCACAGGACAGTTTTCTCAGAATGGTTTAATTTGAATGAAATATTTCCACAAGTTTTCGTTAATTACATTAGAAAAAAAAATTAAGGTAATTCGATTTTATTCGGTTAAGGTACAAAAATTAAGATCAAAGTTTATTGTATTATTAATATTAAAATTATGCATTATTTCTTTTCTATTTATAGAGCTTCTTCCTAAAATACTTTCTTAAATATGACATGAAAAATCGAAAAATGTAAGTCAATTTATAATTAATGCTCTATTCGGTTCATTTTAAATTAGAGAATTATTAGGAATTAGCGAAATACTTTAAAGAAGTATTTCGCTAATTCCTAATAATTAAATATGTATTAAATAGTATTTGACTTTCTCTGAACATTTCTGAAAGAAAATAAAATAAGTTTTTTTTTTTTTTTTTTTTTTTTTTTTTTTTTTTTTTTAGTATTATTTAAAACTTGTAACTGAGTTATTATAAAATGTAAAGGGAATAATTCTTTTAATTATACTTATCAGATTTTTTTTACCCTTCATTTCAACAATACATATTCCATTCAACAATACATAATACATATTCTTTATTACGTTCTTAAATGCGCATCTCATAGCATTTGCTTTACAATACCTTTTAACAGATTGCTTTCCAATGCGAACAATTCTTGCTTAAATAGTTTTATAACGTATTTGTCAACAGGATTTCAATTTATGTTTACAATTCAATATTAAGGTTATTATATATTTAGATAATATTTATAATCATTATAAATTAGATACATTTAATCATTAGATTTCTTCACAGTACTTTCACAGTTTTTTATAAGTGAATAAATTCTTCATTTCAAATACATTTATAAATAATTTAATGAATATTTAAGTATTTTGTCAAAGGCAGATACATCCTTTTTGCAAGCACATGCATAAATACCCATACATATTTCCTATTTATCATTTCCGGCATGTGCAAATCTTTAATTTCTGTGCATTCACTATATTTTTCGTGTAAAGTAATTTACACTAATTTAGCATACACCCGAAAGTTTTACATAAAAAATATATATGAATATAATTTGAATGAAAATTATAAGTATTATTTTTAATACCCACTCAAAGGTCAGTTTTTCTTCAAAATTCCTCCACGACGGCATCCCTCTCTTTAGGCAGATAGCCCTTGCCTGCGTTACTCTATTTAATAAAAACTTAATCTGACCTATGTGCTTAATTACAAATATTTTAACATACATAATTTTATATTTACATTTAGCCATCAAGTTTCAAACTTTTCAAATCTTCTAGAAAATAAATTTTGGCAGATCTCTTTTAGCAATTTTCTTAAAATCTATATTTTTGTAGTACAACAGCTTAGAATTTTATAAAACAAATTCATAATCAAAATCGCTGTTGTTAGTTATCGAAAAATAACCAAGATGTGATTTTTGCGTAAATGTCAGTAAACTATACAAATTGCTATTATCCATCCCACTATGAATGTTTCTTTCATGCGAGAGTGTCACTCTTTCGATTTCTATGGAACTGTCGTGTGTCGAAATACTATCAGAATCTTGTCAAGCGAGCTACTGAATGTAAACAAATAACACCCCGTCTGGTGACCCAAGCTTCAAAGCAGTGCTTCACTTCTAGCGCGGAATGGCTCCTCCTCCCTTTCCTACCTCCATGAGATTGGCAGCAAATCTACTATTCTGCCGTTTCAAATGTGAACAAATATGTCCGCCATGTTATGTAAAAATTACGCCTAACACCACTTAAACAGCTTTTAAATTGTTGATAATTCTACAAATATTGCTTGTAGACTTACTTCCTAAAGGCATAAAAACCTTAACCGGAAGATATGAAAAACATAATTCAAACATTTTTAAAGCAAAAAATGCACAGTAAAGAAACTGAGATTACTGAGCCGGGTTCCAGAGTGGATATATATGTATAAATATATACATTTGGTGCGGCCGATTACAACCAAAATACGAGGTGCACATCTACACGTTATAGCAGTCCTATATACAAAATTATACAAAATTTCAACGTTCTGAGGGTACTCGCTTTTGAGTTATGCGAAATATATACATAGGTAGAGACACCACGAAAAATTCTCTTTGTAATTCTTTGGAGGAAAAGAGTTTTATTCTGTCCTTATGTGCAGTGTAACGCAAAAACATCGTTAAATTGCATTCGATAGCGGTCAAAATGGATGTTTTCGTTGAAATATGCTGCCTGAAACTTTTTGCGATTACAATAGTTCCTTTTTACTTCGTACAAGGAAGTAAAAATAGAGGTACTACAGGAAGAAGGAATAAACTTATGCGTAAGTGTTTGATTACGTCTGCTTAGCAATACAAGACACAAACCACCGTGCTCTTAAATCTAGTACATATGCGAGCGCCAGCCAGATGGTATAGTAATACCGAAGAAGCCAGGTCCGAATTCCGGAGAAGACATGGATGTTTGTAAGTGTGTGTCTTTGCGGCACGGAGACACTCTAAATGTGCGGCGAGCCAAAATTCCTGTAGAGAAGTTGATGGTAAAAAAAGGAGTGGGAGACCCTTGGAGCCGTCCCTCCATCAAAATTAGGAGCGAAACTGAGCGGAGTTGTAGTGTCATCTCTATGATGCTCCTCATTATGGCAACGACAGGCGCAATCATGCATTGTGGGCTTGTTCTGATGTTACTATCAGAACACATGTTCGAGCCAACTGAGAACTTGAGGTCAGCGAAGACCGATGGTGTGTTCCGAGCTCAGTCCCTAGCGAATGAATGGGCTGGTTACAGGAACAGCTTTTTTCCATCCATAGTATAAAATCGTTCTCATAGTACTGTACAAACGTTTCTTCTTTAACGCAAATAACTCTCGAATGCTTTATCGTAAGTAACAATCGATACTATAGATCACTCTAATTCGCCTTACTGAATGATTGAGATCGATGAATGCTAAATCGATCGATGAATTTGGCTGAATGCTGGAAGTTCGGCTGAGGTTCGAAAATGTGGGCTGTACGGTTGGTTTTCGTGCTTTGACTCTTGTGTAACATGGAAACGAGCCAGTGTTCCTTAACACCTATGAGAACACATGTTCATTATAATGCAAAGTTACACATGCGGTCATTTTTAACATGTATGTACGTATAATGTTTTTTTAAAAGAAGACATAGTAAAGTTAAATTAAATTTAAGTAATTCTCTTGCGCCATTGCTGCAAGGAATTAAATTTGAATTCAATAAACGTTCTCTATTCGTAAAAAGCAAATTAAAAGTTAATGAATTTAATTGCAAACAAATAAAAGATTAATTATTGCTGCGAACTAATCTAAACTATCATTTAAATTCTGAGAGCATATGTAAATCAAGTGAAAGTATCAAAATCCATGAACAAATATATAATTTCAAAAAAATTTTTTTAATCCTAGGAAATTATAAAAATGCAGAAGTGTGAGTAAGTGTTGAGAAGGCAGGAGACGGACATCAAGGGGAAGTTGCCTCCAAACCTATCTTTTCAATTATTCAATTCGTGTTTTGTCATCCGTGTAGGCAAGGGTAAAAGTAAAATTCAAATTCAAAAGTATTGCGTCAGTCCATAATTTCGTGCGCATTTTTTGGTAAATTTTTAAATAATATAATTATATATTTTTCTTAGTTACCTGCAAGGTCTCGCCATCTTACAGGCAGCTTTTTTATGCCATTACTGTAGAAAGACTCTGGTTTTGATGCATAAAAACTTGAAAGTTCATTGTGTACATCCTGTTTAGAATTTAATTTTTTTCCCAGTAAAAAATTTTGTAAGGCACGAAATAAGTGAAAATCCCTTGGGGGGGGGCAATATCTGGAGAGTCAGCAGGATGTGGCAAAAGCTCCCAATTAAATTCTCTCACTTTTTGCAGCGTTGTTCCAGCCGTATGCGGTCTAGCGTTATCACGATGAAACAACACTTGATATTCACCCATCGTGGGCGTTTTTTGATCCATTCTGAGTTCAGACGACAAAGTTGTTCACTATAAACTTCTGAATAAATCGTTTGATTTGGTTCTAACAGTTCAAAACGTCCCGAACGGGGATCATCATCCATGTTGCTTTTTCCAACTTTAAATTTTTTAAACCATTTCTGGGCAGTCCTTACACTAATAGTTTGTTCTCCATGTACACTATTAATTTTTATCGCTGCAAACCTGGCAGATTCACCACACGAAAACAAAAAATGTAGCACCGCACGTTTGTACTGATTACCTATATTCACCTTTTATGGATACTAAAATGCGTTCGATATTTACGAAAGTTGGTGATGAACTGAATAATATGTTAGTCAAACGATGACAAGTTTCAACAGGTTCAAAATTGGATTGTTTTAGTAAATGCATCATAGTGAATGTCACGCATACTCTTAATGCGCACGAACTTATGGACTGACCCGATAAAACCAAATGCCGTGAATTACTAAAAATAAATTTAAATAAGTGGAATTTTGAGTACCATTAAAAAACTTCGTAAGGCAATAAGAAATTAAAGGACATTACCAAGCAGGAATAGACGACATCAAACTGCACTTACTAGATTCCTTAATGGCGATCTGTTATCAGTGACTTTTGTCGGTGGTAATAAATACTTTGAAATATGCACTAAGTGTTCTACCGCACAGGCTTCTCCTGATCACATCTTATCTTGTCTAGGGTTTACCAGATAGGATCTCGTTCAAGACCCCTTTTTTTACTGGACTCTTTCAGTGTGAATGGGCTCTTGGACTTGACCTAGCTGTGCTGGTCATGGGGATGAGAAACAACAACAGAACATTTAAATTAACCAGAAAAGATGATTAAACATGACTGTTAATAGCTGTATTACAATTCTAAAGCTTTTACAAAAGCAAAAAACTTGATCTTACCAAACATTGACATATTATATACTGGTGTAATGTAAAGTTCATAAACTACCTCAATTCTTTTTCTCAACCAGTGTTGCCAAAATCAGAACGTAAAAATGGTCAATTGGATGTTAAAGGCCTTTTCGAATGCTTCACCTGATCCAGATAGCTCTCCTGTGCTTTGCCATATTCAAATAACCTCACGACCTCTACCAGCAAGTGTTCTCTAGAAATGGCCGTAATTTGTGTTACTGAGTTCTGGTAAATTTGTAGAGACATTAGGATTTTTTGGAAGCTTGAAAAATGAGTAACGCCTTCGCCGGGAATCGAACCATGGACCTCTGGAATACGCGCCCAGCCTGCAGACCACCACACTACAAAGCCATGCTAAGAAGGCGGGAGAAATACCTTATATACTCCCCCTTTTAAAGGGCGACTGGGGTTTTAGGGGAACCAGTCGCCAAATCCTGGGTGTGGATAATTATCATCCACCGCCCTTCTAGTTCGGGCACCACTGTAGAGATATTAGGCTATTTTTTTTAAGAAGCAGGAGAAGTGAAAAATGAGCAATGCCTTCTCCGGGAATCGAATCACGGATCTCTGAAATAAGCGTCCAGCGTGCAGACCACCACACTACGAAGGCATGCTAAGAAGGCGGGCGAAATACCTTATAAATTCATCCCTGATTTTGATGAAACCCGAAAAAGAGCTGCCTTCGATACATATTTTAAAAATCATGTTTAATAAATATGAGTGTAATCCTTATTTTTCACGGCAAATGAGTCTCGCTGTGAGCAAAACGCTCATCTGCTTGTTTTAAATAAATCAACCAATTTATACTCATTAAATGTATTTAAGATAGCGATTTCTCTTCCTGGCAGTCAGGTTATTGTAAATTTTTTTTTTTTCTTTATACGTTTTGACGTAATACGGGCTAGCTTTCCTCAAAGTTTCCCACGAAGTCTCTTTGTTAAGCATACCTTTAATATACTTCGCATTAGTGTGATTCTTGCTTGATCTGTAAGGCATTTGTAAATCTTCTATTCCGTGCAATAGTGTGAATTCAGTGCATCCAAATAATTTAGTATACTGAACAGTGAAGGTAATCTTTATATAAATATATGTATATAAAATTCAGTGTCGTTAGGCTACTTAAATTAAAAATGGTTTTGTATGTTTTTTATTATTAAACCTAACGGACAATTAAGCACCACAATTCCTATAAGAATGATTTTTTACTTCGTCTTGGGTGTCATCTTTTAGAGTAATAAAGCATGAGAAAAATCTTGTTTGATAAGTCGCATTATTCTGCTAAAGAGCATCGGTTAATATCCCTAGTATTCGTAAAAGAAGATAATGGGAGAAGCGTTGTTTCCTTGTTTTGATGTAAATGTTTGAATAAATGATAAGTAAAAGACTTTAGTTTTAATGCTTCTGTTCCGCGAAGGGCTTTATTTTGCAGAATTTGTATTTTATTGAGATTTATTTTTGCTGCATGTTTCCAAAGAGGGAATGTTGCTTGTTTAAATAAAATAGTTTCGTTGTTTAATATTACCAGGGAGGGAGGGGGCAGAATTCTATGCAAGATATGTAATATGTGGCGTTAGAAGCCTCTTTAATTATAATAATACTGGAAATGCTCTTAAAACTTTGAGTTGAATGTATTATAAATGAAATGGATTTCAAATTCTGTCACATTATTAAGGATAGAAGGTTGCAAATTTTCATAGTTATTAATTGCGTATCTTATAAAATCGTATTTTACATTTTTAAAGTATTCTATATAATGAAAAATGGTTGCAGTTAAGAAGTGAGGGATTGCTTTTAAATCGCTCAATAAAGTAACCAAGAGAATTAAAATTTGAAAAGCATATCAAATATTTTATGTCGCATCGAATGGTGACAATTTGAGAACTAGTTTGCGACATGGCGCGAATGAAAAAGTTCTACAAAATAGCAATACTTATCCATGTTGCATATTTGACAAATACGTGGTAGCATAGCGTAACGTGACGTAAATTAATATAATGTAACGGTTAAAAAATTTTGTAAACACTTCGTTAAGGATGTTTTGGGATCGAAAAATTTGTTTTTTAGTCCAAAGGGGCTTTGTCCTTGAAGGACTATTGTTTTCGTTTTGCGATTTTACGTCGAATCACTCTGAATGTCCGTTTCACTTTTCAAACTGTTGCCACCAAATATTATCGTCTTGTATAATATTTGAAGAAATTAAACAATGAAGAATAGGCATAAATGCGTTTCTATTTCTCGCATTGTGATAAAACAACGGTACCTAGAGCCATCCAATTTTGAATGACGTAATCCTACTGCAAATATGGGCATCTGGAAGCCCAAATTTGAAATTTGTTTTATTATCGATTTCATATTTTGTAAAACTTTAACGAATTTTTGATTAACAAACTCAAGGATTTCAAAGCGAGCAATGGTAACGTTATACACAAAAAAACATTTTTATGTCCAGCGCGCGGAACTTTGTATCGGAATGTCAATCGTAAACTTGTTTCGCTTTTCATTCAAGTCTTGTCATTTGGCAAAATTTAATATATTTACCTTTAAAATCTAATATATTATTGACTAATAAGCCAAGCTATTTAAAAGCATTACACACAATTCTTAACAATGCTTTTTTTAATTTTTAATCTGATTGATTTAAAATGCATTTAATTCATGATATATCTAATTGAAAACATTTTAATATTTTTACATAATTACATGATATATTTCTTCATTTTTCAAATATATAGAAGATATATAACTTTCTGGTGTCAGTATCTTATAAAATGTTTTGCTATTTCCACTGCCCCATCTGTATTGATAATCTATGCATTCATAAACTTTTAGCCTCTTTGAGTGACTGCTAAAATCTGAGGCCTTTCAGATTTTTTTTTTAATTGTGTGAGCAGAAAGATAGAATTTTAGAAGAGCTTCTTGAGTTACCTTTTGAATGATATAAAGAATTGTTAACATAATGTCAAATTTTTACAACTAAATATTAAATATATAAAAAAGCCTGCAGCATTCTCATGTTACGAAAACATATTTATTTATTCTGAGGCTAGGAATTTAGTTTTAAAAATACAATTTATTTCTTTTAACAATTTCCCAACAGTGTCATCAAAACACTATAAATTCCTTACATGTTTTAAAGAAAGATGATTCATTTATGTAAAGATTACTAAATGGCTTATTTTATTATTCAATTTTTAATACAAATTAACTGAAATTAGAAACTGATTTTGTAAAATAATTTAATTATGAATAATTCAATTTGGGGTCTATTGGATGTTTAAAAATGATCAAAAGATTTTTAATATCTTAAAAATAAAAGATAGGCTCATTTTAAAATCATTTTGCGGCATTGCTATTGAACTGAATTTTATGGTTTAAGTTCGAAGAATATGATATGTAATAAATAAAGGTAACACACAAAATGTTAAAAAAAAAGGCCCCTTTGAACGTAATTTAAAATCTGAAACCGTTCAATTTTTTTTTTCCTTGTTTGTTTAAAGAAAGTAAAAAGTATTTTGTTCTTTTTAACTCTATAATCTCTTCATTGAAATATGATATAAGCAAAAGAAAACAAAAACATCAAGGCTACTTCATTTACATAATTATTGCGTATTTGGCCTTTAGATAAAGAGAATCCAGACTTATCTTGGTTATAGACTATTCGGATGCGTTATGATTTCCAGATAGCCATTATATCTGGATCTTCACTGTAATAATTACGGTGTGTTTACTTTAGTCTTCTTTAACTAGCCAGAACTTCGGTGTTTTACCTTTGTACTGTATTAATGTACCTGGTGCTAAATTTCCTGCATCTATCGCAATTGTGAACTCGTATCAGTGCATGGGTTTGTGTATTCTTAGCAATTTGCTGTAAAAAAGTAAGCTTGCGTAACCAAAAGATTCTACGCTAGAGTCTACATTATTTATGATTGTAAAAGTAGTTATTTTCTTAAAGGATTTGTACACCCAAGAGCAAGATATAAAACGAAATATTTGACTGCCGTGGCAGTGCGTGCTAGACAAATGAACTGATAGCGACTGAGATTTTTAGCGTTTCTTTTGTTGCTTGTGGTAAAATATTTCTCTGTTAATCTTGCTTTATGGTAGATAATAATACAAAGATTTATATTATTTGACTTGGTTTCAACCGTGGAAGGCATGACTTTATCCGTATTTCATAATCTCTGTTTAATGGGTTCCTAATCTCTGTTTAGGAATCCTTGTTATTAACCCTGTTGTTTAGAACATTCTAAAAAAGCAACAGTTCGTTTGCCGTAGCTTTTAAGGCGTGTGCTAGAAAAAATTGCAGTAGAATTCTCTTAAGGTGATAAGTTTTTGAAACTCTTTAACTCTCTTCTTCCTCACGATCCGGGTACATCATTGGGAAGTCTTTACAGTTTTGCGAATGGATTCTATCAACTATCCTGAGTAAGTAAATCACCACTTTTGCGTTTGCTTAAAATTGTCCTAATAATAGACAAGTAGTTGCCAAACTTTTATGATTCCCATATCTCTAGGAAATGTTTCATTTTTAGCGCACTCTGCAAATGTAATTTTACCTCTGGTTGAACAGTAAAAGTCGCTGTGAACACTGGTAGTTCGACCAGGGTTTGATTCCAGGCGAATGGGCTGGTTGCATGAGAGTTTTCGTGATTCTCCCCATATGTAACATTAGTACAATCCATTTTCCTTCAAAGGTCCTCCACGAAAGCATCCCTACCTTTAAGCAGATAGCCATCGAGTGCTTTGCCATAAACAAACCAAACGTACCTTTTTAAATTATGTACAATTCCACACATTTTTCTCAGCCACTCTTTAAGGGACCCTGTGGAATTCCACACAATTTGCTCGGTTGAGATCGAGCGCTAGACTTTAAAAGTTTTGCAGAAATTTTTGGTGGCTTTATCTTCTGTGCATTTTTCAATTTATTAATTATTTAATAGGATGGGCGGATTGGAGAGTATTTCTGCTGGAAAAAATTATTCTGGGATTTGGCCTCAATTCCAGCTGTACTATTTTAAGGTTCTTTCAGATTATAGTTCATTTTTTACTATTTTTGCTTTTATGAATATATGAAACTGGGCAGTAATAAGAATAAAGAGTAATAAAATAAAGATTAAGAATTTTAATGTGAAATTTTTGAACACAAATCATTTTAGTTTTCGTTATAAATTTTAACAATGTCATTTAAATCTGAAAAAATATAAAAATGAAACCGAATTTTTTTTTTTTTCTGGATATAATTGTAGGCCTACCAGCGGCTGAACGGTTGATTCACATGCGATTTTCATGGCATCAAACACATGTCGCTCTTCTTTAGCATGGACAGTAATAGTGGGGGGGGGGATGCCCCTTTTTGTAGTTTTGCTTCTGAAGTATTTTTTGAAATGTATTAGTTTCTTAAACATTTAATATCAGTCGTAAATATGTATTTTCTATGTTTCCCACTGGTTACCAAAAAAACGGAGTTCTTTAGAATTTTATTAGTAGTTTATTCATTTTATAAGATATTTCTCCCGCTTTCCTAGCGTGCCTTCGTGGTGTAGTGGTCAGCACACTTAGCCGATATTGCAGAGGTCCGTGGTTCGATTCCCGCCGAAGGCGTTTGCTATTTTTCATCTTGCCTGCTTAAAAAAAAAAAAAAAAAAAAAAAAAAAAAAAAAAAAACTAGTGTCTCTATAGTGGCGCCTGAATTAAAAGGATGTTGGATGAGGATTCTCCACACCCAGGATTTGGCGATTGGGTCCCCTAAAAACTCCAGTTGCCTTTTAAAAAGGGGAGTATTTCGTCCGCTTTCCTAGCGTGCCTTCGTGGTGTAGTGCTTCTACACGCTGGGCCGGTATTCCAGAGGTCCGTGGTTCGATTCTCGGCGAAGGCGGTTGCTAATTTTTCATCTCTCCGTTTTTTTTCCAATTAAACCTAATGTCTCTATAATTTCTTTGTAAAAATGTACGATACACTACAGAATGCTGTGGTAAAAATCCTACAAGTAAGACATCGGTTCGTCTTATGCATGTATCTGATGTCTTATTTGTAAAACATCGGGTACATGCATAATTTTGCGCTTTGGGTTTTCAGTTTCCAATTAAAATACTCATCAGCTATGTTATAAAAAGAAATTATTGTAAGTAATCAAATTTTAGAGAAATTAAATGAACTAAATTTTTATTTAAGTAGAAATGTAATCGTATATAATATCTGTGTTTTCACTCTTAGCTATAACTTTTACTAAATTTAGAGAACAGCATTTCCTAAAAAGCAACCTTGAATTCTAGCTACTACGAAGAACAGTTTTTGGGTTATTTCTATTTTTATAAAGCATTTTTTTCCCCAAATTGAGCTAGATTTATACTCCCAATCGTTCAAAAATTTTGTTTCATCATTTACTTTAGAGAAGCGGTAGATAATCTATGACACGTATATCAGTAGTGACACTCTTCGATCTTCAGAGTGACACGCCAGCTTTTACCATCACCTGATGCTCTCGTTTGAGCTGAGTACGGTTTTTCGTTCGTGTGAACAAAGAGTATGTTCAGTTTATTTTATTATTATTTTGTGCTAATCCAACTACTACACTGCTGTGTGAAGTAAGTGGTGTTAAAATTCGCATTAAGTAGGGAAATATTTACTTTCAAATGCAAATTTAGCCCTTTAAATTCAACAACAAAAGTTCACGAACTGGTGCTAGTAAAACCAAACCAAAAGCAATGGTTTTCGCATTTTTCCAGTTTGCTTCAAAATTACTATTGCTAGGGTAATTTGTTTCATACCGTACACTTTTGCGTTGAAAACGCACCACCCTGTTAAAGAACACGTGAAACTGAAGTTCTTAACGCCAAACAAAAGATCTCCGAACTTCTATTAAGTCGATCAATATGCATGTGTTTTCCTATATAAGTCGCTGGTTTTTAAACGCCTCGAAAGTATAGCATAATTTTCGGTTACGAAATAAGATTACGTTCTGGCAACGTAAAATTTATACGCACGACCATGCCTAAACGACCAATACGCAGAATTACCGAGTCGAGAAAAAAATGTTAAAGATTTGACACGTTCTTTATTTTCAGGAAAATCGAAAATCAGATTACAGACTGTCTTTCGCATTCATTTTCAGAAAATTATTTCTTTTTTGGCTTAGTGTTAAAAAATTTAAAGAAGTCTAAAAGTGATTTTTTTATTCTGCTCGGCATGTAAATGGAAGCAAACTTTCCTCACCCCCAAAAGAAAAATTGCTGCTGCTAGTATGAAATAATTTCATGCAATCTTCAGCTGTTTAACAAGTGAAGTCTCCATCTAATTTGATTGATTTGGTTATAATTTGCTAATTTAATATCCGATGAATTCATCTGATTTCGATTACAATATCAGCTTAGTAGTATCATACATTATCAGCTTAATAGATTTTTAGTGCTGATATCTTTCCAGTAATGGTACTGAGCAGTCTTTGCCATGTTTTTTAGGTACCTTTCTTTTCCTAATCAAAATTTAATTTATACTGAAAATATGCATTTCATTTTTATAAAGACGAATAGTTTTAGGAATAATGCATAATATAATTTGCATCACGTAGACCTCAGTCGCTTTAAAAAAATTTTATTCTTTTTTTCAGAAAAAAAAGTCGCGTGAAAAACGAAGAAAAAATTCCTTTAGGTAAAGTCGCTGAACACTGGTCATTCGCCCTGGGGCTCAAATCCCGGCGAACAGTCTGGCTGTATGGGCGCTTTCGTGTTTCCTCCTTGTATAGCATGTATACGATCCAATTTCCCTTAGTCCTCCCTCCCTTTAGGCAGGTAGCCCTCGAATGCTTTACCATAATTAAATAAACCAATAACCAAGCCAATCCTGCCATCATATAATTTTTTAAATATCATATGTAATTAATATCCAGGAGATTCCAGATATTAGTATAGTTTTGATAAACTAACTTATGCGTAAAATGTTTCCGAATGCCTCATTAAAATGCTGAAATTGTGAAGTCCCAATTCATTTTAAACGATAAAAATTCTACAAATTAAAATCATTGTTTACACTGATAGTTCTTATTTATAACCCTTTTTTCGAAAACTAGTAAGTTTTCAAGAAACTTGTGTCCTAGTGTCTTTCATTGCAATTAAAAGCGAACTTAAGACTTCAGATTTTGGCAAAACTTTAATTTATATATTCGTGTGCTTTGAATTTAAACTTTATATATTGATGTGTTTTGAACTTAGTTTATTCCTTTTTTGCATGCATCTGAATTGTGAACGACTGTCTAAATTTCTAATGAACTGAAATATTTCACCATTTTCTGTAATATTATCTGTTTAATTTTTTGTCTTCTGTTGAATTCGTTATATTTGTTTATATAGTCGTGGAACCACGAATTGATTAATTCAAATAATGGGAGCTTAACTAAGAGATTTTTCCTTTCTATTAAGATGAGATTGTCATGTCATGTCATCACTTCTTCACAAACTATAAATTAATCCACTTTCTTACTGGCCATGGAAATTTCAAAAGTTATTTGAACAGATTTAAGTTGAGCCCCGAGTCTGTCTGTGATTGTAGCCTCGGTGGCGAGGAGAATGTTGAACACGTGCTTCTTCTGTGTCCTAAATATGAGTGCGAAAGAAAAGACTTGAAACTGGGACTGAAAAATTTTAATATTAACTGGCCTCCAGAATTTTACCAGTTTATTTCCGAGAGAAGTGCTTTTAATACTTTTTTTGTCAATTCATTGTAAAACTTTGTAATCATCCTTAATTTTATTTCAGTTTTTTCTTATGTTTATTTTGTATTGTGTTTCATACTTACTTCTGTAATCCCCATGTGATACTATGTGGTACACGGGGAATTTATAGTGTTTCTTTAATTAAAAAAAAAAAAAAAAAAATACTATTCCGTTTTGAGGGCCGTAAAGAAAATAGCGGCGAAAATGTATGCGCTAAAGCGCCAAATCTAGCAAACGCGCCTATTTAACAGCGCGCCAAATCTAGCGTGCGCGCTGATTTCAGATTGCGTAAGTTTATATATAGTTCTATATTTCTTAAGACGCCATTGAAATACTAGTTTAAAAATTAAACTTAATTTTTATATACTAAATTAAACTTAATTTTTAATACTTTGTTGATATCCTATGGAATTTGGGAATTGCCCATGATGAAAAGTCTGCGATAGAATTTTGGGTGAAGTGGCAGAATCCCCCACTGCTTGACGCGTTTTTAAGAATTGCACATACTCGGTATCCATGTGCACATCGACTTATTTTCGCTTAAAAAAATCCCAGAATTGCACAAAAATGGCACTGCGCACACCCTTGACTTTATCTATGTCGACACATCGACCTATTGTCACTTAAAAAGTAAAACAAAATTGACAAAAATCCAATAGGTTTTACCCTTGTAAAAAGCGGGAAACAAATAAGTTGGCGATTCTGCAATTTACCGAGAATGTTTTCAAAGAAAAGGCATCATTCGTTATAGAAAATTATGTTTGAACAACCAACGAGATGAAATTATGCTTTAGCGATAAGTCGGTAGCGAAATAGCGATGCAGGCATCCATTCAGTTATGTTTAGCAATTTTTACATACTAAATTATAATAATGATCTGAATAGTTATTTATTCTTATGCTTCCATTCAGTTATGTTTAGCCTTTTATATATAAATTATAATAATAAAAAAGTAATATGAAACTAACTTTTCATCTAAATTAAAACATCAATCTTAGATAGTTATTTACTTATTATACTTCCTTTCTTGCGTTAGGGTTGCCGCAATTATTTTTGGCAGCACTGGCATCAACAATAGTTTGGCGATTTTTTACGGCCCTCAAAAAAAGTTTTATCTTTAAAAAAATAACAAAATAGTAATAATTGTAATAAAAACATCCATTAGCCTATTTTAATGTAAACTGTATATAAAGTGTGTCGTTACAACGGAATAACATTAGACATTTATAGGAAATAAATGCTTAACAAAATATTTAAAATTCAAGTTATCTTTTTACGATATAAATTTCCTTAGTGATATTTATTTTCTGAAAATAAATGAGGAGTATAGGATTATAAAAAATTAACAGAAAAAATATTTAACAAACAAAAGAACATCTCGCTGCTCAGTATGAAATCTCATTTTCTAATAAAGTTCTGCGCGACCTACAAAACGATTCCGTCCATTTGTTTTTAATGTGAATGGTCAGGTTTGTATAAAACGGTCTTCGAAGAATATCAAGTTGCATATCTTGCTATTCCAATATGTTTATCATTCATCGCAGACGGTATAGTACTGCGCTAGTCTTGTAGGTCACGCCCTCATCTTATGAAAATACTAGTCTGGCATCCTGCAGCATTTTTCGATAGTAATTTGATTTTAAATTCGTGGCAATTTTTCCTTCGGTGACAAGGCCGCTAAACCCGTCCGCACGTCAGTTGCATTGCAATTAAGCGTGGTATCGGACATATAAAAGCGAACAGCGGGTTGTTTAGTTTCTTTTGGAAACCTTGCTTTTCTGTGTCTACGAGCGGTATTGCCAGTTTTATATTTCCGTGGAACAGCTTTAAGGATATTAAATTTTAGACGATGTAAGTATTTGTAAGTTTTATATTGCAATGTATGCTTAAATTAAGTTTAGATGATTTTTATTAATTCCAATTTTTTTGTTTTAATTATTCGCTTTAGAATGTTCAGTTATTCTTGATAGTTACTTGAATTATAAATTTATTGGTTTAGTTTTCAGTTTCAGACTAACAACTGTGACTTTTCCGATTGATTCGCGTTAGCAATAACGAAATAACCCAATGTTTTCATTTTCAGTTACGCGTATATATGCTTCTTGAATTATTTATCAATATGTCATGGATATTTGCATGTGTATCTTTTAAAAATAAAAATAAAATAGAGTTCAACTGCAAATGCAACTTATCTGGAACTGTTAAAGAATTTATAAAAAAAATTATGGTCTTTAAATTTTAAATATTTATGGTTCAAAATAATTGTGATAACAATAGATTTAATTATTGATTATTATTTTCAACTATATAATTTTCACACGTTATGCAAAAAGCAATTCTTGATGTTTATTAACTTGCATAGTGAGAAATGTATGATGGTACGATGTTTTCATGTACAGGAATTTGAAGGAAACCTGATATTTGATAAACTTCTTTTAAAAAAAGGACATTTTAAAATTCTCTATAGAGTATGTTAATTAAATCTTCAAAATTAAAAATACATATATTAAGAGGTACATAGCAAGAGCCAAAATATGAATTCGTGTAAAGAAAAGTAAAATCTTTTAAATTTATTCCCGGGAAAATTATGTTTGCAATTCAAAGTCAAGCTGGCTACTGGACGAGTAACTAAAAACTCGAAACACTTGTCCCAAGTTCTATTCTCGGGTTGAGTGAGCTGGCTTTATGAGGCTTTCATTTTCCTTTTATGGATTAGTTGTTTACTGCTCATCGACAAATCCGTAACGGCATTACGATAATCAAATAATCCAATCTAATTAAAAAAATTAAATGTATTGTATAATATTTAATTACTTTTTAATGTATTTTCGAAGTATTGCTCGCAATAACAGAAAGGATCCCATGGCACGTATTCAAAATTTGAGTACAGAGAGCAACAGATTTCCTTTCTGCATATTTACATATTATTGCACGTCTTTAAATTAAACATTTATATTTTTGCGACGTCTTTGCTTTAAAATTAATAGCTTTATTTTATACTGTTAGCATGCACTTAATAGGATCTTAAGATAAATTGCAATAATTAAAAAAACTTTAAAGTTAGATATTTAAAAATATGGGCATTACTAAAAATATGAAAATTTATCTTTTTCTGTGAAGAGTGAGTTTGCTTAAGAAAAGATAACTGACTTTCGTTTTTGATGACAGCAGAAATTTATGTTTTTATAATAATATGCAAACATGCTTATCTCAGTGAAAAGAGATAGCACAAACTACGTTTTTCGCGTCGTATAAACCCACGAGGGCAGAACTTAAGAGAAAAAACTATTATTGGAAATTTTAATGGGAGACATACAATGCTTCTTACGAGTTAGATGGAGGAATAAACGGGAAAAATATAATCAGTGATTGGCTTGGAATAGAAAACAAATTTAACGTCATATGATGCAAAATTTATTACAACCAGTTTCTTCATAAACGGACTTAGATTTATGTAAGACATCATGTTAACTTGGATATAATCTCCATGGATCATGAATATAAGACAGAATAATGTATTAATGTATTAAACTTCATAGGCAGAATTTCTAAGCAAACATAAAGGAATTGGTAATTCAGAAGACAAACAACGTTTTTCGTTGTCTTTATTATAAAGGAATTGGCTTTAAATTATTAATTATATTTAATTATATTTATAATTTTACTTTGTAATTTACTCGATACTAAATTTTTTACGTATTTCTGTTAATATAGATATTTAAAATTCTTTGAACCATTTTTCTTATTAGATCGCAAATCGGAGCAGAAGTATTGAGTACTGTTCAAAAATTACTTTGAATGTTAGTTTCCTGTGTAATTGTTGGTATTAAAAAAATGCGGAGAAGCAAATCTAACTGAATTCAAACCACTAAGCTTGAACCGCACAGTGAAATTTTTTTAAAGACGAAGGTCAAAACACGTTTTTTCAGAATTTTCTTTCACAACTCAAGTTGGTAACTGTTTTACTTTAGGATTCATTATTATTGCAGTTTCTTCGTTGCAAAATTTTCAACAGTTATAATATTAAACTACCATCATCTATTCTATGCAAACCATTTTCTTGCAGAATTTTATGAACGAATTGGTTTTCTGATATTATTTTATTTGTATTTCCAGGACATCTTGCAGGAAAATGCCTTCCGCCGACGTAGAAGATCTCCGTAAACAGCTGGCTACGTATGGTCAAGATCACCTCTTGAAATTTTGGTCACGTCTAAGTGGTGATCAGAAAGCTCACTTAGTTGCCGACATCCAAGCTGTAGATTTCTCAGACCTGACAAATGCTTTTAAGGAAACGGTAGCAAATCGCGAGAACAATAACCAAAAAATAGACTTGTTGCTAGAACCTATACCTGAGGAACTACACGAAGGTGTATCGCGATGTACTCCGGAGCAGCTGCAAGCTTATCGCGATACTGGTAAGTAATAATTGCTCTTTAAGATTTGACATGAGATACAATGCATGTAAAATATTCATTCCTCTTGGCGTTATTTGAGCTATTTCTATTTATATTCGGACACCACAAATCTGAATTACAATGGTTCTATGTAATTTAACCCTTTGCGGCACAGCGTGTCCACTCTGGACACACCTAAAAATTTTCTTCTGTACACACAGAAAAACTGAATGAGAAAGGATTTGTAGGTTACTATAGTAATTCAGAAGTCAAACAACAAAAATCAGCGTTATACCTACAAAATTTTCACAGTCTGAAAATTTTGTAGGTATAACGCTGATTTTTGTTGTTTGACTTCTGAATTAGTATTTATTCGGCGTGTTATTGTGTCTTAGGTTACTATAGGTTACTCTGAACCTTCTTTATTTATCGTAGATGGCAGCTCAACACAAACCAGTCCATATATATTTTAGCCATGTTTAGTTTTTAAGACCCTCATTTTTCAAAGAAATCTTCCAGATTTTTTAGGGTATAAAAGGAATTGTTTGAAAAGAAATTCCTATGTTATTTTTTGGCTGTATGCTAATCTCCTTATTCTATATTAGTTTTAAATTTTTACCTTGAAATCTTGCTTAAAATCAAACGTCGAACCCCAGGTTTGCCCAGACCGGGCTCACCGATCATCTAGGACAACTGAGAGTCTCCGCATCTCATCGGTCAGTTCATTGACAACAATGCTCATTTCAGCACTCTTTTCGAAGCTTTATTCAGTCAGTGTGCCACTTTGGGCACACCCACAGAATTAAAACGATAAGTGCTATCTTCACAAAATTTTACTTGTGTGCTCCTCTAGGCCTAATTAGACTGCCTACTTTATATATATATATGTATATGTTACCGTGAAAGACCGAAATTGGAGAATGTCGACTTTCACCGTAGAATGTCAACATTCACCAAATACGTCAGTGAAAGATCGAATATTGCATTGCATTCTTATACATTTGGACCCTCACCGGTGTATGTCGACAATCACAGATATGCTCTGGTGTAGGTTGAAAAGATAGGAGTGTATGTATACGCTGTCATTGCAAAAGGAAGTGTTCCACAAATGCAGTTGTAAAAGCAAGGGCCTTTTGTGCAATTCAAAGTGTAATAATAGTTAATTTGTTGCAATAAATAAGATTTGAATCACGTAATTTAGTAAGTTTTTCACTTCTATTATTTTCCTTTCTCATTTTGAATGTACAGTGTGTTTTAAGTTCTTATATTCTTAAGTTCTTGTTTTAAGTCTCAAGTGCGTTTTTTCGCGACCGAATTACGGAGAAGAAAAGGCAATATTCTTATGCGTTCAAAATTCTTCATTAGTACATGGTGAACAGAGTCGTAGCTAGGGCTTTCAGCGCCCAGGCACAACTGAAGATTTCGCGCCCCCTACTGCTTGCGAAGGATGGAAAACATTTAATTCTAAAATGTCGTAACATCAGTTTGGCGGCCCTTGGATTCTGCGCCCGGGGACAGATGCCCCCCTTGCCCCCTCTAGCTACGCCCCTGATGGTGAATGTCGACATTTACCGGTGTAAGTCAGAAATAAGAGTATTTGGAAAATATTTCGGACATACACCAAGCGACTATGTGAATGTTGACATTCACCGGTGAAAGTTGACATTCTCCAGATGTCGGTGTTTCACCGTAACATATATGTATCAAAATCCGACTTTAAAAGGTAGTGTGCCGGAAAGGGTTAAGCAATCTGGCATGTATAAAGAACTGTTAAATGCTTATAATTCCATTCCGAGTTTGACTATTGGCGAAAAAGGACAAGTTACACTTCGAGCACCGTATAGTACTGTAAGCATATAGCTTGATTTTGGGCACTAGCAAAAATATCCGTTATTAACCGCTACACAAATTTAGTATATATGAAGTACAAAACTGAAAATCTTAAAAGTGGATCATTGTTATTTGTGTTGCATCTTAAAGGTAGGTTGGGAGCTGAATATTGCACTTATTTTCCGCGGCGATGTTTCGTTAGTGCTATGATTTTATGCAAATTCTTCGAATTAATTTTTTTGTGGAAATTAATAATGAATAGTAACCTGCGTTTACTAGTTAAACTGGAAGTTGAGAGTGTGATTATCTTGTGCAACACCCACAATCCGATATTATGGAAGTGATCTGTTTGCATTCTAAATAGCCGCTGATTCACTTTTCTTGTTTAATATATTCATTTGATGAAAGAAACACTAGTATGAATGTATGACAGCAGTTTTATAGACTGCTATTGGAATGAATTCTCTAATATAAAGTTTCAGCATAACGCCATAAAAAGAAGGCTATAGAGAGTTCGGAAGGAAAGTTTTACTAAAGAGTGTTTAGAGCTTGTAGATGATCTTTTTACTGTAATATGTAGAGTCCGTGGCTGTACCTCTGATTTCCACGTGAGGAGGGGCGCAAAAATGCGTAAATCCTCTTGCTTGTGAATGTTGTGTGTTGTCAAAGAACACTGATTTGAGATATGAAATGCATCCATTTAGAATGAGTCCTGCATAGACCCTTGCTTTTCAGTTTCTCTGTGGCGTGGTTCTCCCAGTGTGTAATATAAAAGCAAGCCAGTTTCTCTTAGAAAGTCTCCACAAAGGTATTCCTTCCTTTAGGCAAATAACCTTCCCGTGGTTTACTTGGTCGGATTGAGGAACTAACCTGTTTCTGGAGTATTCTTGATGACATTTAGTACTTAGGATTTAAATATTTCGAATTTTCTGCGTGACCGAGAAACGTTGGAAGAAGCCAAGCTGTTTTGCTACATTCTAGTTTATTTGCTTTGTAAGCTCGATTTTAAAACTGCAATTTTGGATTTATAAAAGTTATTGCAATTAATTAAAAATGCAGTTTTTTGATAAAATGTTAAGTGTTTGTCGGAGTTGAATCACACTAATTTTGCCCAACTGGTGTAACTGGATGGTACAGATTATCCAACTTCGAGAATAAATAATTGCGTAATAATCAAATTATCTAAGCTTACCTGATAGAGGTTAGCAGCCTTTATTATATTATATCGTAGAATCATAAAATTTTTTTTATTGTTTCTTGTTCAACGTGGCCAGATGAAAACTTTTCTTATTGCTGCAAATAGGCTTATTAAGCTGAGTATGAATCGGTGGTTATAAACGTTCTCAGTGAAACAGTACTTAAAAGGCCATAAAGAGATCGGAAATCGGTCTTTTTAAGATGAAATATTTTGATGCTTATTTTTGTGTTATCGTATCTTTCAGAAGTTAATTTCTAAACTGAGTATTGTTTTCACATAAGATGAATTTCCGATTGATGTATCTCGCTACGAAACTCAATATAAATTAATATATTATTATTTAATATAAAGAACTAAATAAAATGGTCATTTGGAAAGATTATATGAAAACCTTGTTAAAACTGAGAAAATTGTTGAAATACTTACAAATTGTTGAAATACTTGTTTGATATTCAAAATTATTTTTTTAAAATGAGAAAAATTTGATTATTTCAAAAAATGATAAAAACAGCATATTAAATTGATGTCTTAATGAGAATATTGGTACTTGCGGGAAAATCCCGACGACCATTTGTGCCTATTAAAGAACAGACGCCAAACTACGCGATTTTTCGCCAAAAATGGAAAAGTCTTCTTCAAACACGCTGAGTTTGGTGTAAATTTGATTTACACGTTTTAATTATTATTATTTTTGAGTCAAGACTCCTTTTTTTTCCCCTGTATCACGCATTTTCGAAAAAGAATGATTAAAATTTGGAACCTGCCTACTACAGAAGAGCTTGATGTTGAATATTTCCAAAGTTATAGAATCTTACTGGCGATTAAATTAAAACCTAGCGAAAATAATTGCTTTTATAGTATATCTCCTTAATAAAAAATAATGGAAATTTTTAATGAAAAATTAAGTATAAATAAATGATAATATAATAAATTTGAAAGAAAAATAAGAATAGATCGTTTCTTCTTGTATTTAGTAAATGGGCTTTTTTGGTTTGGCGCGATTGGCGCCGTCTCTTGTTATCGACGGGATTTTCCGTAAATATCAAAATGATTTTTTTTTATTATTATTACAACGATTTTTGTTCACTATTACAACACCTTTTATTCCTTTCACTAGCCTTTGAATATTTAATTGCATTAAGAACAATATAGGGTACTTTTCCGTTTTGCCGGCGCAGGCGATAGATTCGCCAATAATGGTACAATGCCAAACGGAATATCTTCCGATGCCAAACGGAATATCTTCGTTGGTAGACTTTTGCGCCTCATTTTCAAAACAAGTCGCAGCCATTTCTTATCAGATTGATTTTTTTTTTTTTTTTCAATACTGGCGTACAATTACATAGAATTTTTACAAGAAAGTTCAATTTTATGCCCTAAGGCCATTCGCGGGCGGTTATCAAGTCAATTAGGATGCAATCACACCGCTCACCCGATGACGAAAATATAGAAAAGACAAAGTCAAGGGTTAAATACATCAATTCCAATGAGAATGCACTAGCAAAGTAAAGCACTGCGGTTTTACATAATTTCTGAGTAAGCTATTCGTACGAATTGAAGTAATTCTTGCATTTAAATTTGTGTTCCAAATTAAGATTTAACTTGAAATTAATATAGATAATTACTGAGAGAATTAGATTTTCGTAGCGTAATTTACGTTAGATGAGATTACTTAAGGTTACGTGATATGAACCGGCGAATCAGGATGTTGTACCGCGAAAGCATAGTATATTCTTAATGTCTCTTTACAAATTTATTGTCTTTATTTATTGGCTTTTTTACAAAATTTTAAACGACATTAAAATGTTTATACCTTCATTATAAAAAATTCTTAGAATTAACATTTGTCAACATTTTTTTATGTGTATTTTCGTCAATAAAGTCTGCTTGAAGAGACATAGTTTGGACATGCATATTGGTAATTAAAATCACATGCTGTTTCAAGCGTATAGTTAACGTGGGCTTCTAATACCATGGTAGCTAGATAATTACGAAGGATCTAAACATTCGAAGGCTTGTAGCTGAGCTTTATCCAGCTCGTTTAAGCAGTTATTTTTAGAAAATCATAAATTGCATATGAAACAATTTTCGATTTAAGTACAAGGTGTTTCGAAACTCATGGGTAAAAATTTAAGGGATGATAAAGGTGCGTATTAAAAATGCCTTCACGAGTAAAGGTGCATTCATCCGTGACTAACACATGTGCATCGAAATTAGGCTGCGCTGCTAGCTGTTGTAAAAACCAACTTGCAAACTCGACACGTGGCGCGTAATTTGCAGGTATCAAGGCATGGTAGGGGTATAATCCTTCGTCCCGTAATATTCGCCAAACAATTGAGCTGCACACGGGAAAACTTTCGCAAGCTAATATCCGGACGATCTTCCACTCTTTGCAGAATGTCCTATACAACATCTGGCGTCAGCACACTGCTGCCATGCACTTTATCATGCATGCCGGTGACAAAGGATCGCGTTTCACATAGGTACCGATGCAATCGCTCGAATTTATTTTCGGTCTGGCGTATACGTGTCTTCTCGAAAAACGTCACCTGTGCAGGGTTTCGGCTTCCAGAGCTTCCATTCGCAAGACCATACATAAAATGCGTATCGGCCTTTTTGTGATTACTGTACGTCGACATGCCTTCTGAAATCCAAGATAGAAATGACGAGGTGTAAGAAACTCGCTGTTTATGTTTTCCATTACTGCGCTGTGTAACTGTTCACTGCTTGCTCACCGCCCGTGCGCTGTGTGGTGAAAACCGCTTGTTTAGATGTTTTCTATCACCCCTTAAATTTTTGTCGATGAGTTACGAAACACGCTGTATATCGAAGTCAATATAACGGCATTTATGGAAGATGAAAAATAAATAAATAAATAAAAAGCCCTTATTTATGTTTTAAAATATTGTTCCAATTCTTGTTTCATTCCTATCAGGTGCAATTGCCGTCCTACCATATCTTGCTAAGCTATTTTGATTTTTTACGTTTAAATCATTAAGTGTAGATTTACCTGAAAGCAGTAAATTTATTTAACGTTTCGCATGTATAAAAATATGTATTCAGCTGTATATCTTTGATATGAATGGTATTGGCATAATTTTAAATATTCATAGTTTTAATTTTTTTATGAAGGTGCTAACACAAATGAAAATTTAGATTAAAAATGCTAAAAGAATAAGAATTTTAAACGAGAACTAATATTTTTAATAAATATTTTCTGGAAAGATTCTAATAAATGGGTTCAAAACTCAAGATTTCTGAGTATTAAATTCGAAAACAAATTCATATAAATCCTTTACCACATTTTGCCGAAGTATTAAAAATTCAGATATATATTTTAGATTACAATTAATTTGTACGTAAACGTACATTGTGACGTGGCGCCACACAGCTTTCAAGCATGTTTAAGGAGTGACGCTTCACAACCTCGTCTGTGTTACGCTGACAACATTCAACTGTTGAGGTTCATTCTGATCTGCCTAGTGATTTACAGCTACAGTGTAAGACTGTGAATGTATGTGCCAGGGAAGTTTGTAAATCATCTAGATAATTTCTGCTACGTATGTGTGTGTGGGGGGGGGCTATCATTTTTGTAAAGATTAAACGACGTTATTTGATTCCGTTAGTTGTAAAATGTTAGGTACTATATTTTGGCTGTAACAATGGATTATCGAGATAAAAACTTAGCCACCCGAATGTGTTATTCGATCTGCGTGAATCTTTTAACAAATTGGGTAAAGAATCTCGATTCTGAGGACAATTACCATGGTGTGGCCTAAACCACAAGATAATTTTTGTTACTTATTTCTTCATAAAGAATATAAAAATAATTAGTATAGTTCGACCTTTCAAGCGCAACCCTGGTTGGCATTCTGCCAAAACACATAGATTCGCCCAAAAGGGGCGGTATTACTTGCTGCGACGTGAAAGGTCTCTTCTCCGCAAAGAGCTATGCTGGAGGAAAAGAAAGTCCCCATCCTTCCACCCTATTTTGAGAATAAGTCGGTCCGAATGGCGCATGCGTGTTTGCGCTCATGGTCGTGGATAAGGCGGTAAGTTCGTATTTGTTGAGAAGTTAATATCTCACAACGATGACTCATTTGTGCTACATCCTTCTATCCACTTAACTGTAGATGAATTGGAACATGAAGCAGCTGCCGGAGTTTCGAATGAGAAACAAGATTATCTTAGGTATTTTAAAATCAAGTACTTTTTGTAAATCTCATTTCTCAGAGACGTACGAAATTTGAACGAGCTTAAAAATTGTCCCCAAAATAGGCTTAGTGTTTTGAATGTTAGCTGAAAAGTTTAAATCTTCATGAAAAAGACTTCAAGGTGCACTTTTTGTAACCACCAAGAATTTTGAGATGTAAAATAAATGGTTTAATGCATTATAACAAGATTTACGCTGTGATGCATCTTTGGCCAGGAACATACGAAGCAAGAGTTGGGAGCGGGGTGTCTTGTTGATTTCTCTCAGTTTCTTCGGAGGCTGTTAATTTTTATGGTACTTTTCCGTTTTGCAGGCGAAGGCGATAAAGTCACCAATAATGGTACAACTGATGCCAAACGGAATATCATCCCTGGTAACCTTTTACGCTTCATTTTTAAAACAATCGGATTGATTGTTTTTTTCAATACTGGCATACAATTACATAGAATTTTTACCATAAAGTTCAATTTTATACCCTAAGGCCATTCGCGGACGGTAATTAAGTCAATTAGGATGTAATCACATCGCTCACCCGAAGGTGAAAATATAGATAAGGCAAACTCATGAGTTAAATTCACCAATTCTAATGAGAATGCACTTGCAAAGTAAAGCACTGCGGTTTTTACATAATTTCTAAGTAAGCTATTCGTAAGAATTGAAAAAATTCTGGCATTTAAACTTGCATTTCAAATCAAGATTTAACTTGAAATCAATGTACATAATTACTGAGAGAATTGGATTTTTGTAGTGTAGTTTACGTTAGATGCGATCACTTGGGATTACGTGATATGATCCGCCGAATTAAGATGTTGAACTATGAAAGCATAGTAATGTCTTTTTACAAATTGTCTTTATTTGTTGACTTTTTATAAAATTTTAAACGATATTAAAATGTTTATGCCTTCAAAAAATAAAAACATCTTAGAACTAACATTTGTTAACATTTTTTATGTGCATATTGTATGTTGTCGCCAGTAAAGTTTGCTTGGCGAGATTTGCGCCGGCGAAACGGAAAAGTACCGTTTTCATAAAGTGAATACAAATTTCTTTTATTGTGCCATTGGTTTATGGAGTTAAGGTGACAAAATCACAAAATATGAAAATCTTATTAGAAACATTTTAGTAGACAAATGTTGGACCATGTTGCGATTCAAAAGTCATTGCTTTTTAATAGGCTTGCAACTTGAACACATCAAATTTTAGTATTTTCTCTTGCGAATGGATCAGCACGAACAAAAGAGGGATAGTCAAAGCGTTGATGCTGCTTAGTTAATGGTTAATTTAAGGCAAAGCGCTAAAGGATATCTGTTTAGGGCTATATAATATGCTTATTTAGCATGATTACTGTATTTCTTCTTTACATGAAAACCTTTATTAAGGTTACGGGTAAAAGTCATGATAGATTATTTTATTTGGAAGAAAATTCCTTTCTAGAAACTATGCTAAAATAAGAAATAAACAGCCAAAATCTGATTGAAAATGGAAAATTTGAAGATGTATTAGGCCAAATAAAATGTTTATGCTGTTTTAGTTAAGTTGCACTGATTTAATTAAATTACACGATTTTAGTTATATGCGCTGAGCATGAAAAATAGTTTTATCTCCTATCAGCCTATATATATATATGTATATAGGCTGGTAGGTGATAAAACTATTTAAAAAACAAAGTAAGAAAGGTATTATAAAACTAAGCAAGGAAGGTAATGATTTCGATCAGAAAATTTTTTTGTCGATGACGGCTCTTACATGAAGCTTAATAAAGTTTCTATTTTCCGTATTTAAGCTTTTTACTTTCGTATAAAGAGTTTATTACATTTTGGATGAAATTACACAATCGGATGTGGTACTTTACATGTAGTCCATAATAATCTGTAATGGACAACCGAAAGTGGTACTTTACTTTAAGCCCGTAAGATTGTGATAAAAAGCGATGTTAAAATGTAGTTCATTTTTTAAAAAAAAATTTTAATATCTAACGCTTTCAAATCAATGGGAATAACAGATTGAAGCTAAAACGTATAAACCGGAAATGATGCTTTACATGAAGCTCTTAACAGACTTTCTTGAAAAAATGTTTTATGAATTCATCAATTATGAAATCAATAATTCTCAGATTTGATATTTAAAATAGGTATGTCATTGAGAACAACAAATTACGTTTGTAAGCATTAAAGACAGAATTATGCTAAATGCAACCACGACAAGTAGCTTATTATGACGCAATTAAATATATTAGCCTCAAATCTCAACTTCATTGTTAGTTTCGCCTTTATGTCGCTTATGGATCACTTTTCAAATCAAAAGGATGCTGCCACTAAATTTTATTGTTAAATATTATTTTTAAAGAAATAATATATCAAATATAGGTACTATAACGAATATTAGAGAATGTATGGCAACAATTAACACTCTATTGGGAATTTTAAAGATATGCCAATTTTTAAAGATTTTGTGGTTTTGTTGTTGAGTTTCATAAGATGTTAAATACGAAAAAAGTGATGTTAAATAAATAAAGCTAAAATGACATATGCAAAAGTTTGTCGTTCTTAAACAAACAAAAATCGATCTGCAAGCGTTCAGATTTTATATTACGCCCAAAGGGGCGTTTTTAACGTTTTGTGTGTTACCTTTATATATTAAATATCATGTTCTTCGCACTTAGAGCATAAAATTCGATTCAGCAGCGATATCACAAAATATTTAAAACAGCATATCTTTAGAATTTTCCATACAGTCTCCTGCACTGGAGGATAAAAATATATTTTTTCCCGTAGTGTCGCCATTGCTCGCTTTGAAATCGTTGAGGTTTTTAGTCAAAAACTCAAATGCTTTACAAAATATGAAATGGATAATAAAACAGATTCCAAGTTTGGGCTTCCAGATGCCCATATTTAGGTGGAGACGTACGATATTCAAAATTCGATGGCTCTATATGTACCGTTGTTTTATCACAATGCGAGAAACATACATACGTTTATGCAGATTCTTTATGATTTAATTTCTATAAATATAATACAGGGCTCTAATATTTGGTGGCAACAATTTAAAAGGTGATTCGTCGTTTGTAGTGAATTAAAAATTAATTGCAGGTATAGAGTAGAACTACATGGCTGATGTCTGCTAGGCATTCAAAATGACCCTATTTTCAATGGCTTTTAGGACTTAATTCATACAAAATTGAAGACTGCAGAAGTCTTGTTTCTTCTTTCAGTGTACAATCTATAGAAGTCTGCAACATTTGGCACGTTCATACAGCTGCTTAATCTTGTGTTATTAAAATTTTGATCTTTTTGAGATGAGACTTAACGACTTAACTTTAGTTTTTAGGTCCGAGAATTTCTTCCGTGCTCCATACTGCTGAGGTGGGGTTTCAGTTTTCAGGGGCAAATCTGGGGAATAAAGGGCGGGTTTTGAGAAATGTGACACTTTTCTTTACTAGAAACTGCGTGATGAGAATTAGTGACGGCGCATTGTTATGCAACAGAAATCGAATATTCGATTGAGCTTTTTTGAAGCCAATTATACTTTATTTTCTTCAGATGTCTATCCATTGCATCTTAAAATACGAAGCATGCTGGCTCTTGTTAAGTGACGAAACTTCTTGTGAATGATACCTTTCCAATAAAAAAATGTCTCCATCAAAGTCTTTAATCGATATTTCTGGAACTGAAATTTCATGGCCGTGGTGAACCTTCTCCAACTCAAGCGGAACTGCCATTTTGTCTCAGGATCATAAGCGAATTTCGTATCCTGGCACAATTTGTTTGAAGTCTGGATTAATTTCTTCTATTTGGATGGAATCGTGAGGTGCAGAAAATTCTTTCTTTCCGCTTAGAAGTCAGTGCGCGAGAATAAGCTTTTCTATTTTCAGGATCTTCCACAACATTTTTGTGAGCAGTGTCTGTCGAAGTTAAGCATAACAGCTATCATTCGAAGAAACAAGAACTGAAACCCTTCAGCAGCGGTTGTGGAACTTATTCAGTATTCTTATGCTCCAAGACAGCGACCACTACCGGGATCAACATCATCATCTTCGCGACCTTCACGAAATGATCCGTGCCAACAAAAAACATTAAGTCGTGTTAATGTTTGATCCCTTATGCTTCGCACATTTCAGATGTCTCCGTTGGTGTTCTGTTTTGCTCAACAAAACTGAGCGAAGAATATAGTATTAAAATTTTGATGTTGCACAGCAAAACGTTAATGCTATTCTTCGAAGCTATTGTAGCAGATGTTCATTATAAAAAAAAGCAAATATATTTTTACAAAATGTACAGGCGCGGTAAGATAGCTTCCCCGCAAAGCAGTTTTAGGGTTGCCATAAAAGGGCAAGGGAAGGCAGTATTGTCACATTTGGCGAGAAATCGCCCATTTGGCGCTATTTAGCGACATAATTGGCGATATGCCATGGACGGGTAGAGAACCTTCTGGAACGATACCGGTTTAGCCCAGAATGTTCTCGAACACAAGCCGAAAGCTATATAAACCCTGCTGGGCCGCGGAGAGTCAGAGTGCGAGATAGTCAGTCCCTGCGGAGTCGATCGAGTTGACAGCCGGGCAGCGAGTACCGAGTGGGTCTTCTAGTGTATCGTCAAGAGTGTTGAGCTCCGGGAATGACTGAACCGAAGAGTCGGGAGCTGTGCTTTGTGTGTCGTCGAATGCATCGCGAGTTGTAGCGTGGAGTTCCGAGAACTACCGAGCAGAGTGGGAAGCTGTACTCTGGTGCTTTGCAGTGAAGCTGTCTTCACCGTTATTGCCTGACAGTTTGAAGGCTCTGTCGCTGAACGTATCAGCATGTTTATAACAGTTCGACGACTGTAAAAGTGACTTTGGAGCTGTCCTGATTAATATTGGTAAAATAAAGTGTGCTTCGATACTTCATCATCAAGTGTCGCCATTATTCACTCCAAATCCACACGAACCCCGTACGTAACGTAACAACTGGTGTCAGGAAAAAACGTAACAATATAGTAAATAAATTATAACAAATGCTGTCAATTATCATTTGACAGTTTTGGTGGAATTTGTTGAAAAATAAGTTCACAAATGTGTAGATGCACTGTATGTGTTCTGGAGCAAATAAACGCGTTTGATGACTGCTAAAATATTCAGACGAGAGTTTTGTGTTATGATGTTTTCCGTGTCCTAGCGCCTCGCTGAAAAAATTGTTTGTTTAAAATTAAAAGGTTCTTTAAAAAATTCATTTCTTTGTCTGTTAGTGTATAAAAAGTAATTCATGAATGGTAGTAAAAAAGTGATGTTTCTCGAACAATTTTATCACCGTTTTGTGTACGTGTGAATAATAACAATATACTCAAAAATTAGTGAATTATTTTATCTTTTATAGGTGTAAAGGATTAAATTGAAAAAAGGTATGTCTCCAAATTCTGTTTTATTAAAGTAGGCCTACTTGTACGTTTTATTTCTTATGCAACCCCAGATATGCGAGTTATCAAATAATTAATAATAGTAATAAATTTGGGGAAGTCTTAAGTTTTTGTTTTTAGCATAAAAAGAGGCCTATGTCAGAAGTTGGGAAATATCATAAATAAAATATTCTGCTGAATATACGAATGTATCTGTAAGGAAAATACAGCTTAATCCTAGCAGAAAACATCTGCTGTTATCTGCAGCTGTTAAATTGGCGATAAGGAAATCACGTTTTAGCACTTTATATGTTTTTATTGCTAATAGCATTCAGTTAACAGTGTAGGGAATTACTTTTGACTGTTTTTTAATAAGCAAAACACAGTCATTTTACTTATAAAAGGTAATAATCCTTACAGCGAATAATATTTTTCTGTATTTGGCTACATAGCGTTCTTTCATGAAATAACCTTGAAATGCCACGGCAGCTTAAAAAATTTCGGTCTTAGAAGTCGACTTGATTTAATCATATTGTTAAAAATTCTGTTTAAAGTTAAAAATAGTTTGCAAGAGCCTCATTATTAACGAGTAATTCGCTTTAACGTGAAGAGGTAAAACGTTCGACAAAGCCATGTCGAAATTTGTACACAAGCTAAAAAAAACTGAGTATCTGAGTCCTTAGACAGCTAATTGTTTTGAAAAATATCCCGAAAAAGAAAACTAGTTTTTACTTCTTGATTTGGGCGTTGCATAAAATAATATTGAAATAAAATGCTTTATATTTTTATTTCTCTGTCATGTATTAATTTTCATTCCATGTAAGCCAACTGATTTTCTCAGAAAGCATTTTTCCTTAAATGCACGTATTCTACGAATATAAACGTAGTTCCATGAAAATGACAAATAAAAGCGTTACGAAATTATCTCGTTGTCGGTGCCCTGGATAAGAACGTAAACTACACGTTTTGTGTACTCTGTACCTAACATGTAAACAAAATCAGGAAATTTTTATAAATGTCCCGCACGTCATTAATATGGCAGTTTGTTACTAGAAAATATTAAGTTTGTAATAAAATGATATAGTTGTTTGAGATCGTCATATTTTAATGGTGCAGATTTATTAAAAAAAGTCCGGTGAAAAAGCTTCTTCATTAATAAGCTGAGATATATTTCTTTCGTCGAATTCTATAATACAGTTTACAGGAATAAATATGTTAGAATTTTAAAAATTGAGAAAATTTCAATAAATAGGCTTTTTACGAGAAATTTCTAAACAACTCTTTTACCCAAAGGGCGTTAGCCAAGAGGTGCTTTTAATTTCGTTTTAGCATTTTGCTTTGAAAACTTTAAATGTCGGTTCACTTTTCAATTTTTGCCAACAAAAATTACAGCCGTGTATTATATTTAAAGAAATTAAATAATGAAGAATCTGCACATACAGTGGTAGCCAAAATTGTGGACACTTTTGGAAATTTTTGTTTTTGAGCTTTGTATGCTTATAGAAAACGTCACGTTTCACAAAATGCAAACTTGTATATATCATTTTAAAGAGAATTTATTTCTGAATTCAATACAAAACACAAAATTCAATTATTTGCAATACAAAAAAAGTTAAACGATAATAGTTATCGATATGCATTAGATAGTGATGATTGCAGTGAGTTATCAGTACTTAGTAGGGTACCCTTTATTTTTGATTACAGCTTCACATCGACGTTTCCTTGAGCTGACAAGAGTTTTAAGCTCTTCTTTCGTTATTACATGATGCCAGGAAACAATTATAGCCTCAATTAGTTCCCTTTTATTTGATGGGCGCCTCATTCGGACAAGAGTTTTCAAACGGTGCCACAAATTTTCGATAGGATTGAGGTCAGGACTGTTTCCTGGCCATGACAACAATTTAATGCTCTTTGTACGAAACCACTCTTTCGATATTTTGGCCGTACGGCAAGGAGCAGAATCCTGCTGAAAAATAAACGAAGCATTGTTGGGAAAGAGATCTGTGATGGAAGGTAGAAGTTTTGGTTCTAGAATAGTGTCAACGTATTTTCTGGCATTCAGTGTCCCATCGATGACATGAAGGCGACCAATACCATCTGCTGACATGCATGACCAAATCATAACACTAACTGGGTTCTTCACAGTTGCTTGAATGCAGTTAGGATGTAGCTCTTCTCCTATTCTACGTCTTATATATTTTCGCCCCTCACTACCGAACAAAGATATCTTAGTTTCATCACTCCATATAACTTGTGACCACTGATCATCTGTCCAATTAATATGTTCCTTTGCCCACTGTAGTCTTTTTTTTTTTTTTTTTTTTTTTTTTTCTTTGCTGAAAATTAAGATAAGGCTTTTTTCGTGGAATTCTACCTCTCAGTCCAACATCTGTTAATCTTCTCCTGATTGTTCTTGAATTGACAGAAACAACAGCATCATTCAGATCACTTCTGATGGCCGCTGATGACATTTTTCTATCTTGGGGACATACTCTTTTTATTCTTCTGTCATCAATAGATGTGGTGCGCCTTTTTCGGCCTTTTCCTTCTTCGTTTTTTATTCAATTTGTCTCTTGATATCGTAAACAAAACTTTCGAACTTCAGATGCAGTCACTGAACCACCCACCTGTCTTGCAATTTCAGCATAGGAAAGAGCACTTTCTCGTAGCACAAGAATATTACATCTCTTTCTAGGTGTCCGGTCTACTCTTTTATTTGATGTCATTGCTTCTTGACTTTACAAAAATTCCTACTTGTAATTGCAGTGTATAAGAAACAGGTCCTTTTTCTACAGAACAAAGCAAAATAATGAATTGTTTCAAGTGTAAGAATGTCAGCTTCTGGCAGTTGCTAACATTTGATTGGTTCTCCGAACAAGAACAGTGATTGGCCAGGAAAGCTAGACATTACAAACCACTTCATAACTGTGTTTTTTATTTATATTAAAGTACATATAACTTTTTTTTTGTATTGCAAATAATTGAATTTTGTGTTTTGTATTGAATTCAGTAATAAATTTTCTTTAACCCTTTAACTGTCAAGTTATTTTGATGATTTGGGTTCACAAATTGTCAAATTTTTTTATTGCAAAAATCAAATGTTTAGTACAAAATAAAATATTTTTAAGTAGTTAAAAATTGATATTTTGAAGTACATGGGTAAAATTTTTAAAGTTTTGTAGCCACGGCATATTTGCTTGAGGCGGCTGCCACTCAACATGGCAGTTGTAAAGTTCGCTTCTAGTGGAGCATTATTTTCTAAAAATGAAAAAAAATTATTATTTTCTAAAAAAGAAATAAATATAAGTGAATACCTATTAGTAGTTCAGTAATTCAGCCTTGTGTGGTACAACTGGAAACACTTTTCCAAGCACAAACCAACTCCACAATCACTACACCAGAATCGTTATTCCTTCCTTATCTTTTCCTCATTTTTATCCTTTTTCGAACAACACACTTTGCACTGTCTTGTAGGCGCACGTTTCGCAGGAGTAGGAGGAATATGGGATATGAAATGTCGTTCAGTAAGACGGGCAGGGTTATCTATTGTAGGTGGTCTGCCAACATTCTTTTGTCCAGAAGCTGCATCATCATATTTATGTAAAAGCTCTTCTACAACTTGGATTCGAAATTCTAGAAATGTAATATGTTTCCCAACTACATTTTTATAGAGCAAATATGAGTTCCAAAGTACCTTGTCTAGTAAATGTAAAAATATCTTTTTATAATATTTTTTCTGACGTTTAACGGATTGTTGGATGAAATGATATTTCCTAATCACAGCGATCTACACCACCCATAGTTAGACTGCAATTAGAAACAATCTTCGCCTTGAGTATATCTCCATTTTTTTATTTTTGAGGCTGACCATGGAAGTATCATGAATACTGCTCATCAAACACACATTCTTCATCTTCGGTTGAAGAATCTAAATCATCTATAACGTTTCAAAGAACTGGACGCCATTTTACAACAAAAAGATCCCATGCACTTTGAACCAAAGAACTTATAACCTCTAACCTTTGAAATCTTCAGTAAAGTGCTGTCATCTATTGAACTGAGCGCACATTAACTTTTCCCGAGATACAGTCGGGTTTGACAAAGAGATGAAGCCGAAATAAACGTCTCCCGATATATATTCGGGTATAACAATACGATGCACTCAAAAAAAAAAAAAAATATATACCCCGAGTAATACTCGGGCGTGACATTTTCGAACACCAGTGCTGTGCCCGAGATTATCTCGGGCATGACAGTTAAAAGGTTAAAATGAATATACAATTTTGCATTTTGCGAAACGTAACATTTTCTATAAGCATACGAAGTTCAAAAACATAAAAATTTCCAAAAGTATCCACAATTTTGGCCACCACTGTATATATGTATGTTTCTCGCATTGTGATAAAACGACGGTACCTAGAACCATCAAATTTTGAATAACTTAGGTTTCCACCCGATTATGGCCATCTGGATGCCCAAATTTGGAATTTTATTTATTATTATTATTATTTTTTTCCCCAATGGCAGATTGTGAATAATTACAAATGTAACCCAGTCCATTTATCTATACAAGGTCGGATGTGGTGGTCTCTTTATTATGGAGGCACCTAATAAGTGGGCCACTATGGCCTTTTCCTATGAATGGACGGTAAGTTACAACCATGCCTTCTCCGGGATTCGAACCCAGGCGCTTCGGCATCGCAGTCAGCTTCCCTGACCACTATACCGACTGAGCGGCTGAATTTGTTTTATTGTCTGTTTCATATTTTGTAAAACTTTTAACGAATTTTTGATTATCAAACTCAACGATTTTAAAGTGAGTAATGGCAACACTGTACGGGAAAAAAAATTTTTTTTCCCTCCAACGCCCGATACTGTATCGGAAATTCTAAACATATGCTCGTTTTAAAATTATTTTGCGATATTGCTGTTGAACTGAATTTTGTAGTTTAAGTGAAAAGAACATGATATTTAAGACACAATAACACGCCGAATAAATACTAATTCAGAAGTCAACAAAAATCAGCGTTATATTTACAAAATTTTCACAGTGAAAATTTTGTAAATATAACGCTGATTTTTGTTGTTTGACTTCTGAATTAACATGATATTTATTAAATAAAGGTAAACCTACAAAACTTTAAAAATAAACGCTCCTTTGGGCGTGATATAAAATCTGAAAGCTTTTTTTTTTTTTCCTTCCATTATCGATTTTTTTAACCGAGGTTGAAATTTATTGAAAGTAATTGCGTATTGTACCTTCTGATCGATCTGTTTGGATTGCATTAGTTGTGTTGCATTTAATTCTTTATGTTTTCTGAATATTTTTGCTGTCTTTTCACTGCAGGGTTAAAGCTCTCTTTGACGAAAGTTTCTAAATATAACTTAGAATTATCTACAGCATTCAGATACCTGATGTCGTAAAGTTCTCGTAGACAGAAATATCCGTTTGTCGTGAATTTAGCTCAGGCTACTACATAAATAATAATCCTTTCGCAGTACTGCTAACGATTGGTCAGAGGCGTTTTCGACGAAAATAGTAACACGCGTGATTGAATGACTTGCTTTCCCGTAACTGAGTTCTGCCGTTATACTCCGATGCTGGATGTTTTATTCTTGCCGGCTCATGTATTCTTTGCGTATCGATCGATTTTCTCTCTGTGACCTTTTGTAGTCATTTCTTCTCCATACACCTACTCCATACGTTTACCTATCTTTGCCATTGACGTCATTAATACTTGAATTTCATGGATAGCAACTGACGTATGCTATTATTTTCTAATATAATATGTTAAATAATATTTTTGAGTGTATTCAAATCAAATATGGTTGAAGAGTATTTTTAAAGCTCAGTTATTTTGATTAAATTTGGGAAGATTTAATTTGCTAAAGGGTGTGAGAAATGAATTATGTTGGAGAAAGGCCAATCATTGCAGAGAAAAAAAAAAAAAAAAAAAAAAAAAATCGAAATATTATTTTAATTAATACGTTAGAATTAAAATAATACACGAGTGCGATATATTCTTTATCAAAAGTATGAAAGGACGTATGATAGCTAAAATTATATTATTCCTGTCTTAAAATGAAAGTCTCATTTTTTCAAAGCTAATTATAGAAAAACCTCTTTTGGAAACTTTGATGGAAGTAATGTCGTGGAACTTCGATTATCCATCAGTATATAGACCGTCGCCGTGCCGATGGTGTGAACAACTCCTGCCATATACGGATCCACTAGCAGCCGAGCGGTAACGTCTCTGAACACTGGCAGTTCCACCTAGAATCGAATCCTGTCGACACGTGGATATGAGCCAGTTTCCCATAAAACGTCCTTCACGAAGGCATCCCGCTCCATAGTCAGGCTAGCCTTCAAGTTGCTTTGCCTTAATCAACTAACTTCGGGTAATGGGATCACATTCTTAGTCGTAGTATAGTATATTACATTACGCGGATAAAAATAAAAAATTGGAATTAAAAATTGGTCACGTTACAGCTTAGCTTACTTATTACTGTGCACAGTAAAATGAATTTAATACAGTTTCTGGCCACAATACGATAAATTTTAGATATCTTTAATCTTCAGTTTAAAGTAAAACAGAGTCCCTTTTTTTAAAAAAAATCTGGTCCATGAGTCAAATTTTTTATAAGAAAAATAGGATAGATAATCACACGTAAGATGACAGTGATTTATTCTTTCGGATAGTGTGTGATTACAATTGCAGTACATAATTAGAAACGAAGTGAATTTTATATTTGAAATTTCATATTAGATGCACAAGTTTCATATGGATGCATAAGTTTTACCATTGACCCTGTAAGTTATTCATAAGGAACATGTAATTGTCTAGCTTTCGCGGTAATTTTATACTTCCCCGCGTGAAGTTTTATTTGATAGTACATACTGTAGTCTTTAAGATGGCATTTTAACCTTTTATGATAAATATGGTAACAAAAACCGTCATTTATCGTACATTAGGGCTTGTTGTAAAGCTATTTTTTAATACTTATTTATATTGTTTATACTTTTTTGGTAGATTTATTTTCCGTAAAGCTATAGCAGCAGGTGACGGATAATTAAAATTATCAGTTAAAATGCAGCGGATAATCCATTTTCCGATGTGCTATTCATTTCTCTCTTTATTTTCGCGTATGGCTGCACGCCTCTCAAAGGCGGCATTCAGTACGTCTTTGATAGATACGCAACCGTTCATCTATAAACGCAAACGCTGGCTAACTTTGGAAGTATTAATAACTGAGCCGAGAAACAGTTACAAAGAAAATGTACATCAAAACAGAACATAACAAAAATAGAACACTTAACATTTAGAATTAACGTTCGAGTAATATTGGAGAACCTATCTTCATAGCAGCTGGAGGTCAACTGACTGCAAGTGATTCTCGTTGACACTACATGGCGTTCGATAAAATAGTTCGGTTACATACAAATACTTCTGTTACATTATTATAAAGTCATTCAGAAGTATAGTTACGATACCCCATTCGAAAATAAAAGTTTTCTAACGAAATACCAAGTGATTTCAATATATTTATTTTTTATTTTAAATTCTCTTTATATTATAAATCTAGCAATGCAGTAATATGCTAATTTTCTGCATATTACTCTCAACTCCGTGACTGTGTTAATAGCATCATTTACGTGTTAATAGCATCTGTTCTTTTATTTCACATAGTAATAAGTTTATTAGTCCAAAGGGGCTTTGTCCCTGAAGAACTATTGTTTTCGTTTTGCGATTTTGCGTTGAATCACTATAAATGTGTAGATGTAGATAATAAAATGTAGATGATAAATAAATATGTAGTGATAATTTTCCTTGAAAAAAATATTAAAAAAATTAGAGAGATGCAAGTTTAAAATTCTTTTAACTGCTTATTACTATATGTGGTTTTAATTTTTATTAGTTTCCAGATTTTCTCCTTGCTTTCTCAATATATATTCGTTAGTTAATACAAAAATATAAAGTATGAAACGAAAAATATTTCTCATTTCGTCTTGTAATCACAAATCATTACACGAAATTTCACTTGAATTTCTTGTAATCAGAACTGCAGTGTTATACGGTGATTTTAGATGCTTTATTTTTATCACGATATTTTTCAAGACGATGCTTTAAAACTGAAGTTTTTACTTCGCTTTATTTTCTTACCACGATGTTTTAAAGTTGCAGTGTGTTCTTATTGCTTTTTTCTCGCCCGCGGTGTTTTTGTACTACGACGTTTATCCCTTGCGTTGTTTTCTCCGCGATGGACACCAGGAGATGAGGGTAAAATTGAACCAGAAAAGGTTAAGAAAAGAATTTCACCGAAATTTGCAAAACTTGGAAAACAGTTAAAACATTTTTCTGTGCCCAAAGTGAAATGCAGCAGACTATGAAACATTTCAAGTCTTCAGAAATCATATTCTCAGTTGAAGTAAAATGCAAGATTATTTCACCTTTTAGTTTGAAAATAATTTTTAATGTAATGTATGCTTATTGTAAATTATAAATGTTATTTATGTAACCCTTTCGCGTCGATTGTCATGCATACGTGACAAGAAGAAACGCAGTCATTTCCCGACCGGCAGGCTGGCGTGACAGAGCGTTTTCTTGTTCACCCCGACCGTCACACATTTGTGTCAAAATTGTCTTGGAAAGCTTTAAAAACTATAACTTTTGCCATAAGATGGCATTGCATGACCATAGGTTTTAAGATACATATAGATTTAATCTGCTACTCGAAATGAGAGAAACATGCTCACTCAGGAGGGAAAGAAAAGTATAACCTAAACAAACAGGGCTCGTCTCTTTAACTCGCCACGTGATATAAACATTCGCGTTTGTGATATTCCTCTGAATCCTTTTTTTAAAAAATTCTTTTTTCTCTATTTTATATGGTCTTTTTAGGCATCTTACTAGGTGAAGTTCTGTTACGCTTTGCGTTGTTTTCGGATATATTTCGCAGTCTTCCCTTTTTATTTTGGAAAGTTGACTCCAGTTTATAATGCAGAGAAAGCGTAATTTATCAGAGGAAAGATATACTCGCGCAGTAAATGTAAATGTGCCAATTAATGGCATGGATGAAGAGTGATAATTAATTTTCTGAAGTGATATTTCTAGTCATTCTGATACGGCATTTGTGAGAGACTGAGCTCTCTGAATGCCCACCTTCCACTTCCCTTGAAAGATTTTGTTACTTCTTCTTTTAAAATGGTCTTTCTTGTACTTTTTAAATTGATTTTGAAATTTAAATATGTTTTGTCAATTAAAACTTCTGAATGATATATCTAGAACATATAACTGCATATTTCCGAATTCTATTATAAATAGATGTTAAAATTTTTTTTAAATGTTAAATGCAGGTGCTCTTGTATTTTTAATTTTTTCGGCTTAGCTTTCTCATAATATTAGATTCAATGTCTAATAAGTAAGCATAGCTGAAATTAAATAGGGCATGTATAAGCAACCTTTCTGTCTGTTTTAGAGTGTTCCGGTTGATTGCCTATTGTTGTTCAAGCACAAAATATCATTTCTCGTTTCCATGTCAATGAAATTCATTTTGCGATTATCGTGATGAATTGAAAATCACTCCCACTTTCCCTGTGGGAAGTAATTATGAAAACAATCAAACATTTCTTTGTTGTCCAAGAAGTTTATATACAACTAGAAAGCCCGGTGGTCATACGAAATGACCGCTGTTCTAGATATTATAAATTGTAATTAAAATGATTTGTGCAAAGTTGTCTGCTAATTCAAACTGAATTACCCAAGGCAGGCGGCGAGGACGCTACTTTGCTTACTGCCCCACGGGGTTTCCCCCCTTCTACTTGCTTAAAGTATAGTGCAATGAAGGAAACCACTGGCGGTACATTTCTTAAGAGCCACCACTAGTTCTATAAATAAAGGTGATTTAAATAATAAAATATTAATTCACATCTCAAAGATCTCTTTGTACACAACATTTCTTGTGTAGATCTTTTCATCATTTTTAAGCTCGCTTTGCAGAGGTCCATCCATTATTTTTAATTTTACGTCCGTTTTTTCACGAACTCTTGAACAGGCAACATAAAGTTGACCGTGTCCAAATGCAGGCTCAGGTAAAAAAATGCCAACACGCTCAAGCGTTTGGCCCTGAGACTTATGGATGGTCATAGCAAAGGCAAGTTTTACAGGAAATTGTCTACGTCTCAATTGAAACGGCAACCCTGTGCCGTGGCAACTTCACCCCATTGGCTAGTACAGTTACGCAAGCAAACGATAAACTATCTGCACAGACAGTTAAACCGCATATAATAAAGATATTTATTTCATTTTATTTGTTTTTTTTTTTCATCGTTGCCGGTTGCATATTTCCGAATTCTATTATAAATAGATGTTAAAATTTTTTTAAATGTTAAATGCAGGTGCTCTTGTATTTTTAATTTTTTCGGCTTAGCTTTCTCATAATATTCGTCACGCGCTGCCCTTCACGGGGAAGAAAACAATTTACAGTTACGGAAACAACCAATAAACTATCGGCGACAAACACTTAAGCCGCATATATATATAAGATATAGCTTTGCTTTACTTGTAAATATTATGGTTTAAATATTAGTATTAAGGCAGTTTGATATTAATTTAGTTAACACTTCTTATTGAAATTGTTCTTAAAACTAATAATTCGTAGACTTTTTTTAAGATGTTCAATGAAGAAAATTTTCTGTTGTGAAAAAAAGTTTAAGAAATTCTATCTAGTAATGGTAAATGCTGTTATATATTTACGGACTACTACAACGAATCTTCATTTTTTTTTATTTATTTAAATTCCACAGTTTCATTTCAGACATGTTACAGATTTGCATATATATATATATATATATATATATATATATATATAGGTTTCTTAAAAGTCCAAATGGAAAACGAATTAAAATGTTTTAAAACTTTTTTTGACTACGAAGAAAAAAGGTATAAAGATGATTGTACCGAACGATTGTTATAAAATGCATTTACAATAGAAAAAAGAAAAAAAAAAAAAACCTTGCATTACTTTAGTTTTAATGTGAATTTGACATTGTTTCTGCTTGATTAAAGCTTCGATATCCGGTTTAATTACAATTCGTAAAGTTTCCTCCAAATGTCTGTCTGTTAGCCGTGTTCTTGTTTTTGATTTCAAGATTTTCGTTTTACTAAAAAGCTGTTCACATATGTAGGTACTGAGAAATAAGATATACAGAACATAGTAGAAATAAAATAAGATAGAAGACATGAAAAGTCCATGTTTACGAATCCCTGGATACGTGTCTTCGGTCACGTACTTCGAATAAAAAGCAATTAATGTAGGATTTTCAGGAAACTTTCATTTTACTGCAGAGTCGCACTGTAAATCTATAAATTCTAATTGAAGTTCAGTTGGAACACATATTGCATAAGATAAATTACATAAGATAATGTGAAATTTTTAAAAAATTCGTAATTTTCCGAAAATTTTGTCTCAAATAATATCAGTCATAACAATAAAGTGTTTTAAATATCAAGAATAAGAGAAAAAAAGTTTTTATACGACAAAAAGCTGACAAGGCAATTTTTCTTGAAATCAAAATTTGTTCAAATTCTTCAATTCTTCTTCAAATTTAAATGTGGGGCCACTAAAATGCCTTCAGCGGGCTATGGGTTGAAGACCCCTCCCTACCTTAGCAAATAACGGTTATGTGCTTTCGTATAATTAAACAAACCAAACTAACCCAGAAGATAATTTTTTATAGCAATATTATTTTTAGTGAACAACATAAAAATCACCAATAGCATCAAGAGAGACATATTTTTAGGCTTAGCTGTAATATAATGATCCAGACGTTCACACAGTTCCGATTTTTATTAAACATCATACCTATTTCATGAGATACACACTTCAGATCTCATTCGTGGAAATTATGAAAGCACCTCCATTCTAACAAATGCACCCTCTTTCAAACTTTGTTATCTCGAAGAAACTTGTTGAGATTTACTGTAGCATTTTCTTGTTTGAAAAATTTTTTACGGTAACTGGGATGTCGAAAATGTAATCAGCGGCACCCAAAAGAATTTTCTGAAAATGGCGAATGAAAAATCTTTTCGAAGATGAGCATAAGTCGTAGAAAATGATAATTAAATTTATGCAACAATTGTTTATTGTGTTAACGTTTTATGTTTCACTCAGGCAGTACTTTCCGATCCAGATGATACATTTCTCAAAGATTGATACATTATATATAAATCTAATACATATCCTAAGTCGCGCTTTTCGAGGCACGAAAAACTCAATTTGAATTTCGTCAAACGGCTCAGTAGAACAGGAGATATAGAACTGTCCGTCCCTTTTTTTGCGCAGTGTACATACGTGTATGTATAGACGTATGTATGTATTTCGTATAACTCAAAAATAAGATGTTGAAATTTTGTATATGGGACTGCTATAACATCTAGTTGGGCACCTCCCTTTTTTGTTGCAACCGGCCGCACCAAACGCATATCTACTTTACGTCCCACTTTCCTACTCTGCTCAGTGAGCTCTGTTTTTATTCTTATATGTTGGTAAATTGTTCATTTTTTGTTTTAAAAGTGATTGAACTATGTTGTTTTTAATGTTCCGGTCAAAGTTTTTATGCCTTTAGTTAATCTACGTGCAAACGTTATATAATTATCAACAATTTAAATGCTTAAGATGCGGTAGGCCTAAGGTCACCATTTGTTTACATCTGAAACTCTTAATAGAGTTGTGAATTAAGCCGGTTGGTACACAAACATCAGTATTTTTTTTCCCCAGTGGGACCAAAGTTAACTTCCAGTTTCGTGCACTGAAAATTTTGTCTTCCTGTCTGTTGGCCGAATTGCTCTGTATTTGGTGTTTTAGGTTTCTTATATCTTACAATTTATTAAGAAGATATTGTGAGTTTTTATTCATTTTTGCCTTGCCTCGAAGAGAGAACTGAATTGATTGAATGCGAAATTTATCTGTAGTAAAATTCTAGGAAATAAGTTTAACCCTTTCCGGCACGCTGCCTTTTAAAGTCGGAATTTTGATTAAGAAAAAAAAAAAAAAAAAAGTAGGCAGTCTAATTAGGCATAGAATAGTACAAAAGTAAAATTTTGTGAAGATAGCACTTATCGTTTTAATTCTGTGGGTGTGCCCAAAGTGGCACACTGATTGAATAGAGCTTTGAATAGTGTTGAAAACAACATTGTTGTCAATGAACTGACCGATGAGGTGCGGAGAAACAAAGAATACAGACTCTCAGTTGTCCTAGATTATCCGTTAGCCCGGTCAGGGCGCACTTAGTGTTCGCCGTTTGATTTTAGGCAAGATTTCAAGGTAAAAATTTAAAACTAATATAGAATAAGGATATTAGCATACAGCCAAAAAAATAACACAGAAATTTCTTTTCAAACAATTCCTTTTATACCCTAAAAAAAATCTGGAAGATTTTTTTGAAAAATGAGGGTTTAAAAAACTAAATATGGCTAAAATATATGGACTGGTTTGTGTTGAGCTGCCATCTACTATAAATAAAGAAGGTTCAGAGTAACCTATAAATCCTTTTTCATTTAATTTTTATGTGCGTACAGAAGGAAATGTTTAGGTGTGCCGCAAAGGGTTAAATGAAGTGCAGCAAAAAATATGTATAATTTAAGTAGAACGTGTAAGGAAGTCATTTGACGTGCACGTCAGATTTTTTTAAGTTTTCAAGCATAATACAGTCTGTCCGCTCAATATTGTAACAAATTTTCGTTTATCCTTTTGCATTAAATATAAGTAAGTGGAATTCTTTTTGAGTAAATTCTTGGAATAGAAAGGGTAATGTTAAATACGCTTCATCCGGTATGACTCTACTAAAATTAATATAATCAAAATTTCTTTACTCAGTAAAGTTATCTCTCTCTCTATATATATATATAAAGAAGAATGTGCGTGTTTGTTCGCGATTAATTCAGTTACTACTAAAGCTATCGTTACTTTCTACAGTTCTTTTTTTTGGGGGGGGGGGTTCCTGGAAAAGGTCGATGTCAACTCTCCCCCCTCAAAAAAAAGCTGAAATAAGAGATATTAATTAAAAACTCTGAAAACGCTAATTTTCGTCCTCATTTTATCGAGTGGCAACAGTCTGGCACGCTTGAGATAAAAATCTGCTTTATTTCGAGAAGTGTTGCCATTACTCACGGAGCTCGGCTTTAACCACTTATGTCCTTTACGCCCTCGTTTGAACGGGGCCTTACTCGCTTTCAAATCGTAGAGTTTGTTAATAAAACATTTCTAAGTTTTACAATGAAATAAAAATACATTATTCCCAATTCCAAAAATTCGTGGGAAGCCATTTCGGCTGTTCCCATCTTCGTATGACTTTAATTAGCCGAGATATTAATTAAAAACTTCGAAAACACTAATTTTCGCACTCATTTTTCCGATTTCACGCGTTGGAGATAAAATGCTTTAATTCGAAAAGTGCAGCTACTGCTTGCTTTCAAATTCTGGAGTTTGTTAAAATTTGTAAACGTTACAAAATCTGTATACAGGAAGAAGAATGTCTGTTGGTGTGTTTGTTCGCGTTATTGATTTCTGATCAATTATCATAATTTTTTTCCACATTTAATCGACTAAAATTGAATATAGATGAAATCCTGGATGGAACTTGAGCTTTTACGACCATTTGATTAGAAAGACGAAAATCATTGAAAATTGTGTGCCATTGTTGCTGATATAATGAGAGAGAATTAGTTTTTCTATCGGAATTTTTTATGTGGGTTCCACATCGCATCAGATTGAAAAATGCATGACTATGAATCGTATTTTTTGCATCGTTATTAGAGAAGGATTAAAGAGCGGTATCGTTCTCTTTTTAGATGCATTACTCTCAATCTAACTTTAACTGGCATGGGTATTGCCGCTAGTGTCTTCATAGAAGGAAGAATGGTTAATACTACCACAAAGGAATATTGTGCTGTTACCAGTTATCGATTCAAAAAAGCTGACCTGAGTTGTTTGAACGCATTATTTTAAAATTTATATGAATATTAAAATTTTGAGATGTATTCCTACAGTTTTGTGAGTATATCGATTGTAGGAAATAAAAGTTTTGTTTAAAAATCGGATTGCAGATGTTAGATTATTATAAAAGTAATTTTTTTTCCACAGACAAATTGCGTTATTTAATTATTACAAAATGCTATGTTTATATATGAGAAAAACGACGTCTTGTGGAGTACCTACTGATAAAAACTGGCAGATATTTATTACCTAACGTATGGCTGGGGAAATTGTGAAAACGTCATGCAACCAGCTTGCTGAAATTGGCCAACAGGAAAGAGTAAACTACCAGAATTTCGCGGCTTAAACCTGTCAGTCCCTGGATAAGCAAGTGAAATGGAATTAAAAGAACAACGCAATGCATTGCAAGGTACCATTGATGATATAAAACTCCCTGTTGACCTTATAAATGTGTTTTCAATTAATTCATAAGTATATTTATTTATTTGGTGTCTTTAGGATGAGTGTTTTGCCCTCTTCTGAAGTATTGTTGAAACAGGAGATTTTTTGAGCTTTCACTTTCACAGGATTCTTTCGTTTCACTTCTAAATATTTAAAATGAAAAGTAGATAAGATGTTTCAGCAAATGCATTGAGGACAAAGCTGCGAGATAAAGATAAGTATTAGGAATAAGAAGTGTTAATGATAAGTTTTATCTGTAATTCTGAAAGTTCTGTTCAGTTTGTTTGCAAACCTAATATTCGTTCCATAGCTATTTCAGAAACGAATTGTGTGCTGAGTATAATTTGACTTGCGTTTTGATATTTGTGAAAATCAAAAGTGAGAAGTTTTACTATAGGGAACCATTTTTGTGATAATGATTTCTCTTCATTTTAATAAAGTTCATGAGAATACTTTGAAAGGAAGGTTTTTTTTATATAATAAATAGCAAGGAAAAGACGGAGTAGTGTTGATGCGCACGTAGATCCATATTGAAGAGTTAAGAATTCTGATTGCGTAGTATGCTAATATGTTGACTTCGTAATATCTAAGAAACTTTGCAGTCGTGGCAGTTTTAATTCCATTTTTATTTGCAGCCGACTTTTGTGGCCACAATCACTTGGCACTGTAATTGTGCCTATTGACAGAGCATTTACATTTTTGATATTACTGCGATAGCAAGATAGCGAAATTACATCCTAGCAGAGTGGAGAGCGAAGCTGAAGTACGTAGTTGGCCAAAACCGTGTTTGACTCCTACCCCTCTTCCTCTGCATTATTACTCGGATCAAGCGACAGTACGTCAGTACATTGCATTCAGGTGCCCGCGCGTGAGCGCTACCCTAGTATATCTGACTGAGCGATTTTCGATCATATGCAATTCCTAATTTGGCGCCGGTATGATCATACGTGAAGATGGCATAATCTGATGAAGATCCGACACTTTTCCCTTTTTCGCTTGTGCTTTCCTCGTGGCCAGACGCTTTGCTGCAATACTCTATGTGCTGCAATGATCGCTTATATCACAATAGTATCAAAATTGTTATGGAAATAGGCACGATTGGAGTGCCAAGTGAATTGTGGCCACAAATCTGAATTTAAATAAATATAAAATTTAATCCGGCTCGACTGCTTATTCTTCAAAATGGATAGACTCTCTAAGCATCAAATATCTACACTAAACAATATTGCTACGCTTCTACATCTCAGTAGTCTTAATCGGTGTTTCCAAATTTGTGCTTTTATTACATTGTTCGGCCAGTTCTAATTACGAAAAAAATCTACACGGTTTTGTTATCCTATGTGCACAGTGAATCATGGGAAAAAGTCCCGTTTCACCAAAAATTTTAATGCAAGTTTGTGCGCATTCATAATCTAATCCTTCATGTGTCATCGAACCGCAGTTTAATATTATATATATGTATATGTATTCTGTGTTGGCTTATTTATTATTGTACGACGTAGTAGCTTCCATGACCATATTTGTGGATATTATTAATAGTTGCTTTTTGGATGTACGAGAGTGTACAAAACAATTAAAAATGCTTACGAATACGAAAATTGCAAATCGTTCTTTTTCTTAGTGCAGTTGTATTTCTTCGTGTTATGATTGTATAACCCAAACTGAGTTTTCAAAATCGCCATTTCTTACACTTATTTTCATATAATAAAAGTGCCATTTGGCCGTGATTTCGAGTCCTCTCTCAGAAGCAAACTGGTGTGGTGTGGAAATCATTTCTTAAATGAGGCAAATGAGGAAGATTAAAGCAAATCACATCCGCTTTTTGGCCTTGAGGCGAAGAAAATAGTATAGTGTATCTTGTTCTTTATTTACAAATTATATCGTAGTAATTAATATGAGCGACCGTCGAATGCTAACTATCGTATTAGCCCGAATGTAAGTTGGCCTCGTGTATAAGATGACTTTGAATTTTTGGAGTTGTTGTACGAGGTGAAAAAGGGATTGTTCGCGAGACAACTTCTCTTAGGAGCTTGATTTGTTCAAGGTATTTTACTAAAATAAATAAATAAATAATCTGAAAGCCTTCAGATTATTTTTAAAGTTTTTGTGTGTTACCTTTATGTATGAAATACAGAGTCGTAGCTAGGGTTTTCAGCGCCCAGGGACAACTGAAAATTTCGCGCCCCCTATTGCTTGCCAAGGATGGAAAACATTTAATTCTAAAATGTCGTAACATCAGTTTGGCGCCCCTAGGATTCTGCGCCAGGGACAGATGCTCCCCTTGCCCCCTCCCCCCTCTAGCTACGTCCCTGATGAAATATCATGTTCATCGCACTAAAACCACATAAAATTCAATTCAACAGCAACGTCACAAAATATTTTAAAAAGGCATATCTTCAGAATTTCCGGTACAGAGTTCCGCATACTGGAGATAATTTTTTTTCCCGTATAGTGTTGCCATTGCTGGCTTTGAAATTGTTGAGTTTTTTAAACCACTCGTTAAAGTTTTTTGGTATATTCTAATTTTTTGGTATTTTCTCATGTAGAACTTGAATGAGAACCAGTTTCCCTTAAAGTCTTCCACGAAGTCATCCCTTCCCTTAGACTAGGGATGGGCAAACCACGGCCCGCCGAAAGGTTCTATCCGGCCCGCATTAGAATTTTAATTTGCCGCTCCGAGGCAAATTAAAAGAAATATATATCCCTTTTCTACTTTGGTTAAATATTATTTTTTTCCTTCTTTTTTTTCAAAGGACTAGTGATCTTTTCACTTTCTCTATTTGTGTTCTACAAAACACAAATTGACGGAAATAACAAGCACAAACAGCTTTCAATCGGTTTTTAAGTATTAAAAGCGGAAGTTCGTTGTTAATTATAGCTGTAGATTGGCGTCAACAAGCGTTATCTCTTTCTCGAGGAGCAGACATATGGGAATCCCATATAAATGAATTAGACCTCTTAGAAAAAACTTAATCTTAAATTCAAACTTAATAAGAAAACGTAATCTGTTTTCTGGGCGGCTAGCTAAGAACAACTTGTCTCATTTCCCGAGGTTAAATTCAATACCCTCAGTAAATGAAGAGAAGCTTAAGAGTTATGAAGATGGCTTGAAAGAACTGCATTTTGAGTTCAAACGTAGATTTCAAGATTTCTGTGCCATTTAAACGGAATTGGATATTTTTACCATGCCTTTCAACGTAAACTGTGAAGCAGCGAAGTCAGATTTGCAGCTTGAATTAACTGAGTTGCAATCCAACAATCATCTCAAGCAGTTGTTTCTAAATATGCCAAAGTAGAGTTTTATAAATCTTATCGAAAGTAAGTTTCCCAAATTTAATATTTCACGCCCAGAAAATCAGTGCTATGTTTGCTTCATCTTATATATGTGAACAAGTCTTCAACTATGAACCTTAGAAAGAATTATTTCGGAACTAGACTGACCGGATGAGCATTTAGCCTCGTTCCTTAGAATCAGTGCATCTCACTTCGAAACTCAATGTAAGGAACTTCTAAAAATGAAATCGCAATTTCATTCATCTTATTAACATATTTATATTGTAATGCATGCATATTGTTTTTAAAATTTTAGAAAAACTTATCTTGGCCCGCCAAACTTTTTTTTTTCCGATTTTTGGCCCGCGACCGAAAAAGTTTGCCCATCCCTGCCTTAGACAGACAGCCCGGATATGCTTTGCTATATTCAAACAACCCAACTGTATGAGGCAGATATTAATTTAAGTCGTACATTTACAGAAAAAAAGATTTATATTTAAAATTAAATTATTTAATCATTTATCGTATTTTTGATGCGGTAATCGATTGCGTCGAGTTTGCCATAAAGAGCTGATGATCTCTGAATGCCGATAAACCCTGTACGGGTAAAGGATAAGTTTGGTTTTGTATATATAGGGCGAGATAAAAGCATGATCATGCGTTTGATTTGCATTATCTCATGTCAGTCCTATGGCTCGGAGAAAGAAGATAGTGTCACTAGAAGTCATCTTCAAACTGATGAGCAATACACAACAGTGCCAAAAAGGCTTGCTTTATTATCTCAAACTACTCATCCTTTCAAAAACCTTCCGATCCTTCCATTTTTGTTGCATCTGTGTTATTACGAGTTCCTTCAAGAGATTCTTTAACTGGATGTTTTGTACTGTAAGCAGTCGTTTTCTCTACTTTCCCATAGCCGATGGCAACAATGCTACATTAAAATCATCACTTTCCAGTTTTGTATTTGACGTGATAATGCTATCCGTTTACAATTTGAAGGTTCTTTACGAAGGCATCCCTCCCCCTCAGTAGATAGACCTGGTGGAAGGCTTTGCTATAATTTAAATTATCCAATCCTCTCAAGTTCTCACGATCATTGGGAAAGGCTTAATAATTAGTCGTCAGGTCGTTATCTAGAGTGGTTTCAGCAATGATCAGTTGCAGTACGGTTCCTTGTTGCAATTGTAGCTTACAGCTGCATGTTCATCACTTCTTGGCTAATGATAAAAAGCTTTGGCCCGTAACTATTTGAACTAAATATGTGATGTTTCAAATCTAATATATCATTCATCATTTCCCTTTGCAATACATTGCATTTGCTTCGGATATGTGGCCATTTTTCTTACTTACCTTACTATATTATTTTCTTATATAGAGACTGTTTGTAAGATATTGTTCTGTTTTGTTTACCTGTTTTTGAAGAACTTTCGTTTTACCCAGCTGTTTGGCTCTTACCTGTTATCCGATGGAGCTCATCCTTTGACCTCATTTTCTTTTTAATTTTGATCTTTCGCTGTTGGCGGAAGTTGAATTCCTTAATTTTCCTTACTTTCTCCCACATTCCTATTTTTTATTTTTTTTCCTCAACATCTTGTTCTACCCTATCAGACCAGTTATTCTAATACCAGACAGTTATATTTTATGAAGAAAAAAAAAAAAAAAAAAAACCTGTTTTGTAGAAGGGGGATAACTTTTTTTGAAAGGTTGCTGGAAAGAATGTGCCCGTTCTAGCCTGTCGCGTATCCAGAATCGAAAAAGAGAAGAGGTGAAGAGGGGGGGGGGAGGCAGAGAGAAAGATTGTGGATCTAGGTTACAAATTTAGGTCAACCACCAAGTCTAACGGGTTCGAACTGTGGTTAGGTTGGCATGAATATCCAGTTTTTAACTCAACAGGCATGTTTCTATTTATTTTTTTCCAGATACATTGTTTGTGTGCATTTCCGTTTGTTTGTTTACATACAATATTTATTAAACTTCTTCGAGGTCTTTTTGAAATTATGTTTTTGTAAAAAAGAAATTAATTGCTGTTTATAAGGAGGATTTCACCTGAGGGTTTATTGAATTTTTAAGCAGCTAAAATAGAATTTAGACAATTGTTTTTTGGGAGAAAAAGTCAATTTTTGTATTTTTACGCTAATTTTGCTGAGGTAAAAATGTTCAATTATTGTAACTTACATTGTACTTTCATTTTGTCGTTATATTCATGCATTTGGATACCCAGTTTTCCATGCAATAAACAGTTGCAAGCTTGTGACAAAAAATGCTGCATATTAAGGTTAACTTATTTATTGTTTGTTCCTAATCAAAGTATGCTAACTACTGTTGAAAGGAAGAAACAAAGAGTACAAAATAAGCGTTACTTTTAGCTTTTGAGGGTATTTAAATGTTTTTCCTGTGAGTTACTGTGTGAGTGCATTAATGTAAAAGAACTTCATTGGAAGTTTGTTTTTATTTGATTAAATGTGTTTTTATGTTTGAGTAAATGTTATTGCGATTTAATAATAAGGATACTGGAGATAGTTGTAAATCGTTGACTAGTAAATGAAAGCGACTTTGAGCATTAGTATTTATTCTAGATTTAGTAATCAGGAGAAATATGGATACGTTTATAAACAGCAAAGTTTCAGAAAACTTTGTTACGCATTCTGTGTTAAATGATTTCATAAATTATTTTTCATAAATTTCTCGTGATATTTTATTTTGAAATTTTCTAATCGTAAAATGTTATATGCATTTGTAAAAATCAAAATCATGCCAATTATGTAAATGAAAATTTAGATTTATGTTATCAAAAATTAATGAAATTTAAATTATCTTTTCCACAATAATTTTAATGAAATCGACTATTTGGTTTCCCAAAGGAATTTTCGCTTTTGCATCCGTGAAGAATTCGAGTCCTTTGTTTATTCTTTTGTGTATGAGTATGAATTAGTGTACGCTGAGCTCGTAGGAGAAATGGATTAAACTAGAATATATGAATAAGGAAAACTTATTCAGCTGTAGTTCTAGCTTCTAGTTTCCTCAAGTCATGGCGATAGATAAGTTTATGAAAATTAAATCTGCTGCGAGAAAAAGATCGATGTCAGATGCTAAATTGATTACTCAAACTTCAGTTGATGTATTATAAACGTAAAGATATTAATTACAGAAAATTTTTGCAAGTTTCTTCAGATCATCGCAGAGCCTTAGCTTGGGTTTTCACTGCTTGGGGAGGCCACCAGCGGCCGAGCGGTAAAGTCTCTGAACACTGGTAGTTCGGTCCGAGGTTCGAATCCCGCAAACGGGCTGGCTGCTTGGGAGTTTTCGGGGTTTTCCCCATGTGTAACGTGTATACGAGCCAGTTTCCCTTAGAAAGTCCTCGACGAAGGCATCCCTCCCCGTAGGTAGATAGCGCTCGAGGCTTTGCCATAATCACACACACATTCACTGCCTGGGGACAACTGAAGGTTTTGCGCCCTATTCTGTATGCCAAGAATGAAAAGCATTTCATTCTAAAATTTTGTGACATTAATTTGGCACCCCATGGATGCTGCGCCCGGGGACAAATGTCCCCCCTTGCCCCACCTTAACTACCCACTGGATCATGGCTAAATATAAGAAATAAAATTCTAAAGAACGTTTAGATTTCGTGATTTATGCATTAGAATGTGGCTGAATGCGATAGTAACTGCAGTGTATGTTAATTACGCATTTGTTATGAAATGTTTCAGAATTTTCAACCGAATGAAATTGATTTTAAATTACTTTCAAAAATATTCATTTATTCATAATTACGATTTTGAAGGCAAAAGTCTGGTCTGGAACTTCTCACGTTTATTTTTACATCTTTATTGCCTGTATATAACGAGTGGCCATAATTAAACTGACAGTGCTCACAGTGTTCTGTAGCGCGATCTATTTGCGAGAATGACGCCACATTTTATAGGAAGATTAAACAAGACTTATATGTATGTACTCGCAGTATTTTAAGAGCGAAAATCAGAATTTATCCTCTTGGTTTTTGCTTTTTTATTACTATTCAGATCATGGAGGTATCTAACTTCCTACCTCCACGATTCAGATGCTTCCGAGTTGTTTCATCTGTTAACAGAGCTCTTTCATAAGCTTTCTGGTGCATTAATGAGTGAGTGGACAAAATCGCTGAACACTGTTAATTTGTTCTAGTTTCTATTCTCGGCAAATGAGCTGGCAATATAAGAGTTGACATTTTCCTTGTGTGTAGTATGAATATAACTTTTCTTTCCCCCTTTTTTTTCCCAGAAAACTCTCCGTAACTCATCCTTCTTTCGGCAGGTAGTACAATTGTGCATTACCTTAATTCACAAACCTTTTTTCTTCGAACGCCGAACTGTTTTTCGACATTCGCCACTCCTGAGTCCGGAAGTGGTGGCCATTTTATTATGGATGCACCAATAAGCGGCCACCGTTTACCTCTTATGACGGGACGGACAGTTACAACCATGCTTTCTCCGGGATTCCAACCCGGGCCCTTTCGTTATCGTAGTCGGCTCCTCTAGCCACTGTACCATCTAGGTGGCTGATTCACAACCCTAAAGTGGTAGAGAATAGCGAATTTCAATCCTTGTTTTACATGTTTCTTGTGAGTAACTGAATCACAAAAACCTGATTATTGAATATCTGTCGAATTTTAATCCTGTTTGAAAGGTCCTTAAATTAGCAAATATTTTTAATGCTGCCAGGGACGTTAAAAATTAATCTGACTAGACTAGATTTAAATGTAAGGGGATGGCCGAAGTTTATGGCAGATAAACAGAATTCAATGCATTTTTGCCTCACAATAGTTTTGGAGGTAAATGACTTCGTGCACTATTATCAATAAAATTCGCTTTATGCTGTCTGGTTTCTCAGTCTGCTTGCTTGTGTACTTTCTTAGATAGTCGAAATACAATGCTTATGCAAATCTTGATATCATCAAACTCGTCGTGTAAGGAGCCCAACCCAAACAACGCCCTCTCATTACTTTTGGTTTCGTTTTTTTTCCCCCTCGCTCTAATTCCGACACACCTTATTAATCTTTATTAAATAATCTTATTTTTTTGTGATAAAATCTTCGACATCGTCAATTAGACTTTTAAATGGATAATGCTAACTTTAATGCCCCTAATAAGTCGCAACAAAAATCAGCGGAAATTTATAAATTTGCAGAGCTAGTTTAGAAGGCTAAATATGGAACCTTCTTCAGCTGCAGAATGCAAATTAAACCTTCGAAATTAGTCCGGCAAATTTCTGAAAATGCCGATTCTTGTTACCTTAGCATCTCCAATAATCGTTATTCAGGCATGTTATTTTAACTCAGATCCTTAAAAATCTTTATAGAAAATGCAAACGGTAGTGTACGAACTACGCGACTTTTCCCTGTTCCCTCTTTCTAAGAACCTGAATTCCCAAGAAGATTGGGTGTTACAAAAAGTCATTTATCGCCATTAATGGTTCATTTTATTGAGACTGCAAGCCTCTGTTTTCTTTTATCAATAATGTAAAAAATTGTAACAAAACAAATATCAATTTAAAGTCTGGCGTGTGCTAAAGTAAAAATGAGTTTCTTTTACGCTCATTTTAAAGTTCTATGATGCTTAAAAGAATGATAAGCCAGATCTTTTTTATTCTCTAAGAATTAAAAACTTTCCAAGTTGTAGATTTTAGTCACTGATATATATACATCAGTTTTGAATATTTAAATCGATAGGTTAATGACATACACAAAACTGATACATAATCAACCTATCAAGTATCGGATTTGTAGCGCACCTTAAACAAGTTTCTTGTCTAGATAAGTATTAACAAATCTTCTTAGACAGCAGAAGGTTTTAATTTTCAAATTCACCATTTTAAGTAAAGGGTCTAATTTAATTTAAACAATTCTCTTTATTAAATCTAAAAATTTGATTTCTTAAGTGGTTCGAAATTCACACTAATATTATTGCAATATATCCCGTATTAAGCTTTCCATTTTTAATCATTGAAGTTATTTTAAGGTTATTTAACTTTGTTATAAATTCCATATTTTAATACTAGAAACGTTTAAATATTTATTCTGTTTTCCACCTGATGTACTTTGGCATACATTTAATTTCTAACACACATTTAATTAATAAATTAATAATTATGAGCGTCTGCAGAATTTTCATAATTTAAAAAAAAATCGAACTCCCTTATATTTATATCTTGGTATTATCAGTTCCCTTTTTATCCATTCCTTTTTCACATATTGTTGTACAGTATTCAAGTTTTCATATATGTAGAATGTATATAATTTGTATTATATTTATGCCAATTTATATTTAAATGATATTTTTACAAATTCTTGCATCATAACTCTAATTATGTTAACAATAATAATCTAATATGTTAACAATTAATAATCTAATCTGTTAACTAGAGTTAACAGAAGATATTTTCAACACCTTGGTAAAGCTTAATCTTCAGCATGCAGCTTATTTTCTAACCTAGTTTCAGGCTGAATTATTTGTAAAATTAATTTGAAATTTTTTGTTAACAAACATGGTCGCTAAATCACGCTAATAATATTCTAACTGTTGTAATTTATAATGCAACACGTTCGTGTGATTTATAATAGAATTCATTTCTAATTTTTTCAGCAGTATTGAAATTGATAGCAGATATTGATAATTTTATAAATTTAGATTACATTGATTTAGATTGCCATTGCCTTCTTTACTAATTCTTTTTACATTCCTAATATTTCATAATGGCATACAGATAAGTTTATCTCATTCACCAAACATGTAAATCTCTAATTCAGCCCGCTTTTGTTCTTACGTGTGCTGTATCTTCTATTTTCTTTAATATATTGTTCAGCCTAATTTCAAAAGGTCTTATGATCAAGCGGAAAAGGTCACTAAACATTGGTAGTTCGACCCGAGTTTCTAATCCCAGAGATCCCCCAGGACTTTCTTTCTTTGTACTTATTTACTGTGTAAAAATGTTTCATAAAAATTTCAGTGCGTGAACCAAAAAATATTTTTTAAAATTTTTTCTTTAAAAATATTGCAAAAATTTTCACCTTAACATATCTTTTTACAAATCCTTCTAATATGAAAAAATAAGGAAAGAAATTAACTTGGAATCGATGATTGATTTCTCGATCCAAATTATATGTAACCTTTTCCAAAAAGCATAGAGTTTATATGGATATCAATAAATTAAGGATTATTTATCTAATTTTCTTAACATATTTATTCCAGAATTTTTTTTTCACACTGTAGTGCTTAACTTTACGAGTTTTCTATAACGATTCAATTTATGTAGCTATAGTAACTTTGTATACCTTCTGAGAATTAGTTATATTTTAACCACTATATTTTAATTCCTGTGGACTATCAGTACATTATTCACTTGTTTCACAAGTGCAGATATTTATTTTATACGGAAATCTACATAAAATAGCAATTAAACTTCAGTTATGCGGAGCACCTGATCGATTGCTTGTTTTATGTAGATTGAATGAAACTAAGCTTAATGTTGCTGTTGATTAGCTTGTTATTAATTTAATTATACGTTTTTGATTAATTGTATGTTCAGATGTTGTAAAGTATATTATACAAACTTTTGCATCCCAATTTTTAATTTTTGGTTTAAAAAAAATTTCTATTTATTGAGAGGCCTGATTGATTATATTAATTTGCAATACTGTTTATCTAATTCTTTTCTTCTAGATAAATTTTAGAAAAACTTCTTAGCATAATAATTTAAATTTTATTTACAATTTATATGTCAGAGTTCCAAACGCATAGTAATGTTGTTATAATATATTTAATCCTAAGCTTTTTTTAAATTTAACTATTAATTTCTGCAAATACTTACATGATTACTTTAATTAACAAAAAATATTTCTAGCACACTTTAACACACTTCCATACGGAATAATCTTTTGCACGCCAGTGAACTATATTAAATTTTCCATTCTAGTTCAGACATCTTGATTATTGATCTAATTTATAAAAAAAATAATTGGTATGCTTTACAATTATTTGATTCATGATATTATTGTAATAATCTTTCCTCTAATATTGTAATTAATGAAAGATGTTTCTAATGCTAATATGTTATGTTTAGCAATACCTTTTATTTTCTCTGTTAGCTTTCACATTTAGTATTACTGTTATTCAAGTAATTATCCTGCTTGTTAGATATTCTGTACATGTTGTTGTGATATGTCATTCTATTTCCTTATTTTTATTTTCCTCTTGGCTACAATTGGCTTCGAAAAGTAAAATTGTAACTCTGTAGGCAACAGGGGGGGGGAATTTTGATTCGCGTAGTTGGACTATACAAAGACGGGGGGGGATTTTCATTCGCGCAGTTGGAGTACACCCATACAAACTATATCGAAATTCGAAAGGGATGTAATAAATGTCTCTTCGTAATGGTTTCGTGTATGGAGGACCATATTTACTCATATATACAGTTTTATGTTTATGATTTATGTTACAGATTTGTTTCTTGATGTCTAATATTTTACAATGTTAGGCGTTAGAACAAAGGATTTTGTATGCTGCATATTAAAATGTTAAACATTAGTATTTTACTCATATATACAGAAGTCTTCTGTTGCTCAACATTGTTGGTCCGAAAACCACATTTTCAGTTTTTCTGCTGCTAAAATTATTCAAAAAACATCTTCCATTGGAGAACTGAATTTTTTAGAGGCATTTCACATTCATAAAAAATCTTTCTGTTCTAGTTAACGATCCTAATTCCAATCCAAATTTGCCTTCGGCCTTTAAAGAAATTGTTTTAGTTCTGGTTTCACCAACAGATGGCGCCACTTGCTTATTCTTGTCCAGGCTTTCTTTTCTTATCTAATCGTTATTTCCTATCTGGTTCATTTGCGGTTTTGCAGCTGAAGATGGTGGTTCGGTAAAACCATCGAAACTAGTCCTGTGAAAATTTTGTAAATATAACGCTGATTTTTGTTGTTTGACTTCTGATTTAGTATTTATTCGGCGTGTTATTGTGTCTTGATTAGTATTTTGATTGCATTCCTTTTAAAATATATATTAACATTTTAATGATTGATATTGGTTCTTTCTTCCCCAGCCCACCCCCTTTTTTAAGTTGCTTTGCATGTAGAGAGAAAACACTGAAATTTTAATTCTTGTTAGATATGCCGTTTTAATTCGTTGACTTCCTTGCATAAACTAAAAACTATGTAATTTGAAAAATGGATTGTTAGGTCCCGACTTATTTGAAGTGTTGGTTTTGAGTTCATTAACAAATCGTGTCGCTTCAGTTGATGGTTGCATTTTGGTGCTATAGAAACTGAACTGATTACACTAATTAAACTTTCGGGTGTATAAAATAAAAATTATCTTGTGAACTTATAAGTCAAACAAATTACATTCTCAATCATTAATTAACGCTGTGTTTCACTAGCTTTTGAAATAACTTGTGATATCACTCCAGCTCATGATTGTTGTATGCAGTTGTAATGATTTCTGTAATAAATATTTAAGATAAATCCTTATTATATAATTGTTAAACCTCTTTCAAATTCCTTCGTGGTTTTCTTCATGTGTAACATGGATACGAACTCCCTCAGAACGTCCTTCATGAAGACATCCCTTCTCTTAAGGAAACAGACCTCACATGCTTTGCCATATCAAAGAAAAATTAAAACTTTCAAAATTTTTTGTTACTTGAAATTTCGCACTATTTTTTGTAATTCTAAACTTGTTTTGAGTATTTTTGGGGGGGGCCTTATTACGTGCTCCGCCATTAGGCACTACACGGAAAGGGAGGGTGCCCCGTGGAGGTCTTTTTAAGGGAAACTGGCTCGTATCCATGCTACATATGGGGAAAACCACGAAAACGCCCATGCAGCCAGCCCTTTTGCCGGGGCTCGAATCCCGGACCGAACTACCAGTGTTTAGTGGCTTGTACCGCTCGGCCGCTGGTGGGCCCTTTGAGTATTTGTTGGGGAGTAATTTTTCAGCATTTTATTTTGATTTATGCGAACTGTAGGACTTATGAGCTATACCTCAAGCTTACAATTTTGTGTTACAAATATTTAGTTCTTGAAATCATTATTATGCTATTTTGTTTTCTATAAAAATGATCACAGATTAAGCTTTGTTGAATCCTTTTTCGCATCACTGTGTTTCAAGTTTTGGGGGAATTTCAAATATGATGCTATAAGGAAATTTTTTAATGTTCTATTACTTCATTGATAATGTTGTTTTCTAAAAAGCGCATGCGCAGTAAAACTATTCGGAATATTCTTGACCTCTTGTAAAGGAGACCTTCCCAAAGTAGCTGATTTGCGGGGTGTGGTGGTAATGATTTCCGGATTCTTTATCTGGTATTTAATAATTATTGTACACGTACATTCATATATGCATGTATACATATATTATATGCGTACGTATGTATATTCTTGAGTACTGTGATAGGAAAATTCAATTTTGTAGAGATTTTTACCGTTAAAGTTTTAGGAATGCTAATCACGCTATGCATGTGAAAAATTATTTTAAATACGTTTTTGTTGGAGAGAGATTTGAAAGTACTTAAGTTTTTCTTACTTAAATATTTTTACCTTACCGTTTCTAATTTTCGGGAATTGTTAATTTTCTGGCAACTTGTTGTTGCAATGGCCGATTAACTGTTTTTTAATTAGCTGAATGCACAGAGTACTCCTTGATGTGATGGATATTTAAGAAATGAGTGGATATATTAGTAATAAGAAAGTATTTTGTTTTCCTTACATTTATTTCAGTATTTAATGATGAAACAAATTTTTTCCTTTCCAAGGGCTTCGCGAGATCTCAGAAGGTCGTGTTGCCGCTCTTCTTTTAGCCGGAGGACAAGGAACGAGGCTTGGTGTCAACTATCCTAAAGGGATGTACGACGTAGGTCTTCCTTCCCGCAAGACTTTGTATCAGCTTCAGGGCGAACGCTTGCTTAAGCTAGAAGAACTTGCTGAGCAGCTGACTGGGAAAAAAGGAACCATACCTTGGTAAGTAGAACTTGTGTTTAATTGATCATAAATCTCCATGCTGTCACAATCTTCGCTTTCCGTTCTACTTTTATAGATGTGACTGAAATTGCTTTTATGATATTAATGGCGTGCGAGATTTTCACCAGTTCCGTTTTCTTGCTGACTTTTTTTGGGCTTTTAACTTTTCTGACAATTACTTTCTTACTGTACTTTCTGTTCTTTGAATACTTTATTTTATCACTTCCCTTGCCAAATTGTTTTGCTTTTAATTGTTAACCTGTTTTAAAATGGACGAAATACTTAAATAATTAACACTGATATTTCGGTTTCGTATTCGATTCATAAAGAACAGGTATTAATTGCGATTTTTATGGCCCTTTGTCTAAATACGAACTAACGAAGGCAGATTTTCCAACGCAGATGATGTTTGCATGAATTGCCATGTGCAATAACATCATATAAGCTGATGCCATTGCTAGAACTCAGGGAAGGTCACCAGCAGGAGCGTAGCTAGAGTTTCCAGCGGCCGGGGACAACTGAAGGATTTGCGTCCCTTTCTGTGTGCAAAGAATGGGAAACATTTCATCAAAAAATTTCGTAGCATCAATTTGGCGCACCTTGGATGCAGCGGCTGGGGACAGATGTTCCCCCTTGCCCCGCCCACCAGCAGCCGAGCGGTAAAAGTTGCTGAACACTGGTAGTTCGGTCCGAGGTTTGAATCCCGCGAACGGGCTGGCTGCATGGGCGTTTTCGTGGTTTTCACCATGTGTAACGTGTATACGAGCCAGTTTCCCTTAGAAAGTCCTCCACAAAGGCATCCCTCCTCTTAGGCAGATAGCCTTCTAGGCTTTGCCATAATCACACACCCTTGCCCCACCCTAGCTACACCACTGGTCACCAGAGAGTGGACATCATCAAGATATGTAATGGTGCCATAAGTAATCTCAATGATAATGGTCTGCCTCCCTTTGATCCTGTATGCAAGAAAACTTGTTGTATCGTAAACATAATTTCTGATTCCTCCCCCCCCCAGTGAAAATAAAAAATGGCTCTCTTTTCTTTCTCTGGTAAATTGAGATTGTTTTTTGATATATTTTTATGTGGAGAAATCAAGATGTTTTAGTTGCTGACAGTCCTCCAGCATAAAGAGAAAGCAACTGCTATTATTAAGCAGGTATTTGAGAGTGGAATGATATCGAGCTAGACGTTGGTATACCGTTTCTGCTCTTCTGTGGAGAAAGTGTGACTTCTTAGCTCTAAAGGAATCAGGTCTTTGCCCCTTAAGTGAAATACTATCGTGGAGTCATAAATCTCTTTTTATAAATGCTGCGGCACAGAGCCCAGGTTATCCAGCATTTCTTAGGAAAGAAAGATATTTAATGAATGCAGCTTTCTTCTAGGTCTCTGAATTTCATCTGTAGACCCAAGCCACTAGGCAAGATTATCCTCGTTAAAATTCGCTGTCATGGAAAAGTGTCATCTATTACCACAAGAAAAAGTCTTCTGTATAAAAAAATAAATGTGTTGATGTAGAATTATAGGAAAAAGTAATTAATTTGATGTAAATTTTAAATAAAATGCAAGAGCTACTGACTTAAGTCTCTCATTTTCTTTGAATGGCAATCTCTTTTCTGAAATCGTATTTTATCTTTAATCACCTTTTGAAGACACTCTATTGAAGAAGAAAGGCCTATATCATGGATAAAGATGTTTTTAATATCTCTAGTGTTAGATTGTTTATTTACTAGAGTTTAAACTTTTTTTCAGTCTCCTCAATAACATAAAAGTTCGGTGTGAGAGATATATGTCTATTCTGGGTGACTATAACTCCATTTTTATGGAGCGTTTTTCTGCATTTTATTGAAGGAATCTTTTCGCAAACTTGTTTTACTTTCTTTTTAATTTGATATTGCTATACTGAGTTTGGTTTTGCTGACAGAGTTTTGTGATATTATGTTTATTACTTTCATTTTGAATGCCGGTACAATAAAAATGCTTTCACATTCCCTTTCTCTTTTTTAACGCGTAAGTAATATTGATGGGAAATTTCTTTTTAGCATAAGTACGTAAAATACCGGTATTGAAGAATGCATCTAAAAATAGTGTCCAATTAAAGAGCACGTTTATGCATAAATGATTAATTAAAGAAAATTAATGAAAACCTAATATACTGTAAATTGAAGTGTTTTATGAAGACTTTAATAATATGGATAATTATATTTGATGACCAGAAATGATTAATAGGATGGGAAACAAAAGCATCTGTCTCGTATTTTGTTACCAAGGTCCTATTATTGTAGTTTTAGGCGAAAGGAGATAAAACTGTGTTTCAGTTCTGTTATTAGAAACATTTCTAGTTAGAATGCTAGAAACATCTTTCCATTTTTTTGCATTTCGCCTTCTAACGCTAAGCTGTCGGGATATTTATGATCCAAGTAGCTTACAATCTGTTGCTTTAAAATAGGAATTTCAAGGTTTTTTTTTTCCCGCTACCCGATTTGACTCAGAACCATGGGAATAACAACTGCAGAAAAAGAGTCGAGTCGTTTAATTCCCCCTTTCATTTCTGTTTAGTGTGTTTCGCTTCGTGCCTTATTTTAAAATAACAGACTCATAGTAAGTATTGCTTTTTCACGAGGTGTAAGATCTTATTATCCAAACAACCTGGTAGGTTATACCACTCTAGGAGACGCGTTGTAATTCTTTACTTTTTAATTTATACTCAGTAGTTTAATAGCAAGATATGTGCTTATTAATAATTGACTTTTGTTTTTGAATATTTGTAATAAAGAGCTATGATTTCTGTATAGCTGATTTTCACAAAAAATTTACTATTATGGTAATACTATATACCCAGGTGCGCATCAGTGGTAATCCAAGTTTGTCAAAAGTATGGTGGTTCAGCAAAACACAATATCATATCAAATATCAATAAAATATAAATTGATTTAATGGAGTATAATAATTTCACAATCTCAGAAATCTCACATCATCACTGCGTCACATCTTCCATCAACTCTCTGAACACACTCAATGGCGCTGTCAGCGCCCTCTAGCATTAGGCGGGTCTTACCACCAGGTACAAAACAGTTGTTTGCTTGTTGTTTAACAACGAATTTTTTACGCCAGCGTTTTGTTTATTTATATGTATTTTGAGTATTTGACTGTTTATGTTATTTTCGATTTTTAATTAAGTTCTATTTCAAGAACTTTCTTTTAATTGCAGAATTCTTGCAAGTCGTCTTTTACATTTTGTTGATTAACTACATTTCTTGTACATTGTAAGGTGGATTGGCGTTCAAAATGGTTTAGCCTTGAGTTTTTTTTAAAAAAAAGCAATTTAAATTTCGAATATTTTTCCTCGAAAAGCATATTTCAGCGTAAGAAAGGGAAGGAAATGAAGTATTTATTGCTAACAATTAGCTGCTTGTTTAAGCATCGTCTTAGCAAAAAAATTCTTTTCAGCCCATACCAGTGTGGCTTTCGCACGGGAAAATCGACAATTTATCTTTTTATAGCGGCAGTAGAGGACTCCATCGTACACTGAAGTGACAAAAGTCATGGGATAGCAATATGCAAATCTACAGATGGCAGTAGTATCGCATAGAAAATGTATAAATGCGAAGTGCTTTGGCAGGGCTTTCATTCAAGCACACTCGAGCAGAGCAGCAACCCAGTACCGTAGACGGTTGTACAGTGCTCTTGATTTTTCGTTCTGATTCTTCGCACCCTGACTCTTGGTAAGTTGACCTTTACTTGCTCACCTCCATGGCCAGTACAAGCAAAAAACCACCAGATAAGAATTGGGCAGATAGACAAGAAAGCGACTACGAAATAGACTCAGATTACTCCGTAAATTCTAACGCAATCGACTCTGATTATTCTGCAAAATCTAGTATGAGCAATCAACTCCGTAAGCAATACCTTAAAAATAAAAATCAGGATTCAGAAAACTCCTTAAGAAAACCTAAAAGAAGTAAAAAAGTAGAAAGTACAGCAAATCCCCAAGAAAAATTTAAAGACATCTTTCCAAATTTATTAACAGCTCAAGTAGCCTCGAATAATGAAACTAAAACTTCAAGTGAAACAGAAACGCCTTCAAAAACCCCAAACAGCGAAAAGTCAAATGCTGCAGAAATAACAGAAATAAAAGATCTGCTAAGTACAATGCGTGCATTTATTAAGACTTATGACCCGAATAGTGAAACGTACCAAAAAAGTTTAATATTCCAATCTCATTACGAACAAAAACTTATTTAATTGGAGAAAGAAGAGGAAGCAATTCGTAATAAATGGATAAAACCAAACAAAACCTGCAAACCCACCATCAATCTAACAGAAGCAACTCCAATAGTAGAAAGAAATCAATTTACCCCATTAAATACAGCAATGGACACAGATGAAAATACAACAAAAGATTCAAATGAAACTATTCCACCAGAAAAAATTCCTCCCATTGTAATCAAAGAATCTAACCCAGATTGGAGATCCGTTCGGCAAATGTGCCATGAAAAATGCAAAAACCATTTCGAAGCAGAAATGAAAAATCGTGCAATTTACTTAAGAACCACCACGCAGGAAGATGTCCACAATTTAAAACAGTCTTTAAAAAGCCATACTATTCAATTTTATACCTTCTCACTTCAAAATGAATCCTCCATTAAAGTGATACTCAAAGATATGCCAAGCACCACCACAGAAGCAGAAATCGCAGAAGATCTTATCAGCAGAGGCTTCGCTGTTATTAAAGTCAGACAATTCTCCAAAAAGATCGAAGACCAGAAAATTTTACTACTCATTTACCTGATTGAACTACACAAAAATGCGGCTGGAGAACAAATTCATCGCCTAAACAATATTTTTGACGTCAACATTAAAATAGAAAAATATACCCCTCGCAAATGTCCTGTACAATGCTTTAAATGTCAAGAATTTGGCCACTCACAGCTAAACTGCTTCAAAAAAGTTCGATGTTGTAAATGCTGAGGCAATCACAGGAGCAATACCTGCCAACTAAAAGAAAACGAAAAACCTAAATGCATTTTTTGTTCAAAAGAACACATATCTTCGTATCGTGGATGCGAAATTTACAAAAGAAGATTTGAAAATCAGCAACCAGTTAAGAAAATAACAGCCCCACTGCCTACTCCAGAGGACTTTCCAAAATTTCACAGTTCTTCAGAGACTAAACCGTCAAACTCCCCCAAACTAAACTTCAGAAAAATCTCCCAACTAATGTTTCAGAAGTTACAGAAATATTTCAAGATCCAAAAGTTTTCAGATTTATACAGAATATCACAACAATTGCGCATCAAATTAAAAACACAAGCAACACAACAGAAAAAATGATCCTTGCCTTCCGCATTATGGAATTAACGTTCAGGTTTTCAGAAGAGAATTAAATTCGATGTCATTAACTGCACAGATTATGCCTCTACTTTAAAAATTTACTCTTATGCTTATCAGATCTCTACTTCAGATTCCGACAATAGATGGCGACACCCATGCTACTCCACTAAGCTTACTTAAAATTTCCCGCCTACTTACAGTTCTCCCCAACAGATGGCGGCACAGCTTTCGATCACTTTTCTATCAAAAAATTGCTTCACTCATCCAAGCTACTCCCAGCGAATACTTGTATCTCTACCAACAAATGGAGCCACTGGACCAACCAAGTATCCTCTACTCAAGAAATTTTCCACTTTAAAATACTAAAGTGGAATCATTTCATCACTATGACGTACCCCGTAGGGTAAATAATTACTGAGTCAAAGTCCCCAGGACTATATACTCATCGTCACTTCAATTCATTCAATGGCTTTCATTTGACGTGATTATGGCCGCACGACGAGAATTAACAGACTTTGAACGCGGAATGGTAGTTGGAGCTAGACGCATGGGTCATTCCATTTCGGATATCGTTAGGGAATTCAACATTTCGAGATCCACAGTGTCAAGAGTGTGCCGAGAGTATCTAATTTCAGGCATAACATCCCACCATGGACAGGGCAGTGGCCGACCACCTGCACTTAACGACCGAGACCAGCGACGTCTGCGTAGAGTTGACAGTGTTCACAGACAAGCAACACTGCATCAAATAACCGCAAAAATCAATGTGGGACGTACGAGGGACGTGTCCGATAGGACAGTGCGGCGAAATTTTTCTTCCTTGGGCTATGTCAGCAGAAGACCGACTCGAGTGCCTTTACTGACAGCACGACATCGCCTGCAGCGACTCTCGTGTGCTCGTGAGCATATTGGTTAGTCCCTAAACGAATGGGAAAACCGTTGCTTGGTCAGATGAGTCACGATTTCAGTTGGTAAGAGCTGATGGTAGGGTTCGAGTGTGGCGTAGACCCCATGAAGCCATGGACCCAAGTTGTCAAAAAGGCACTGTTCAAGCTGGTGGTGGTTCCATAATGGTCTGGGCTGTTTTTACATGGCATGGACTCGGTCCTCTGGTGCAACTGAACCGATCATTGACTGGAAATGGATACCTTCAGCTACTTGGAAGATCACTTACAGCCATTCATGGACTTCACGTACTCAAACAACGAGATTTTTATGGGACATCATCGAGAGGTCAGTTTGTGCCCAAAACCCTGCACCGTCAACACTTTCACAATTATGGACGTCTATAGAGGCAGCATGGCTCAATATTTCTGCAGGGGTCTTCCAACGACTTGTTGAGTCCATGCCACGTCGAGTTGCTGCACTTCGCCGAGCAAAAGGAGGACTGACAAAATATTAGGAGGTATCCCATGACTTTTGTCACTTCAGTGTATATAATAAATACAATGTGTATTACACAGCAGTAATTAGCCTTGACTTTATAAAAATACTTTCGGCACATTGTCTGGTTGTAATCCAAACATTGAGAAACGCTAGCTGTCCTAGAACTTATATTGTACCATTGTATATTACTTAACTGATAGAAAATTTGTACGCAATAAAGGTAGCATATCAAGAGAACAAATCAAAGCCTGGTCCGTCGTGCTCATTATAAAACCTCGTACTTAACAAAGGCTCTGTTCCGGAATTACGTAAACACTAAGGTTGCAGCTTTTGCCGATGATGCAGCTCAAGTTAACCGTGGTCTCGCATGCCACGACCTTCTTCACTTCTTCTTCTTCGACTAGTTGTTCAATGACCTCATCACCGAGCTCAAGCTCATCATTTCAGACTAAAAATCATCAGTACCTATTAAATCCAAAATGACGAAAATATCGGTAGAAGACCAAACATTAAATTGAATTGCTAGAGCATTAAAATAGTAAAATTTAAATATTTAGGCCCTAAATCATGTGAATCCCAAACATTACTGAGCTCAAATACCGCACGCTTGCAATAGCCCCAAAACTGAATTTCTTCCGGAGACAGCTGGGGTCTCATTAAATATAACCAAAAATTTCTCTACACCTCAGTGATAGAAAAAAAGTCACAAATGCCGCAGCCAGTATTGACAGTCTATGTAGTATTGACAATCTAGTAGCCTATGGAAGGTTCCAAAAATTAATCATCTCTCCAGCTTCGAGTGTTCTTGGACATTAGTGATCGCCAAGGTACATAGGACTACGGCAATGGTTACTGCAAATGCCCTGATCTGCTTTTCTCCATTACATATTTGAGCATAAAGAGCAGTCTAACAGCAGATTACACAGTTCGACACCCTATCAACCTTTGGCGATGAGAGTTCTTTCGCGGCCCTCTACGAACATCTAGCATTAAAGTAAAGGAATGAAGTATAGTGAACTATAAGACAACGGCGCACGGTTCCTGGTAATTTTTAGTCTTCTGTGAATTGATCATGTTAGGGATGTCGTATTCAGTATTGAATTTTAATTAGATTTTCAGAAACATTGGTAGCTTCAGGTGTTCATTTTCGTAAAGTGGTCGCCATGGGAACCTTCCCTGTAGATTAAACAAACTGACTTTTAATCCCCTTAAAAAATAAGAAGAAATGGATTTGCAGAATTAACTTTAAATTGATTGCAGGGAAGGATGCTAGATTCCCATTCTTATCGTAAAGATCTTCCATAAATCTTAAGAATGTGAAGCATATTTTCAGTTTATTTTCTTCTCTTCAGCAAAAAAAGTGTAAGAATAAAATAATTTTAGTCGTGTGTAGCGCGAAGAGCCAAAAGGTACTTCCTTTTCGCCTGCAGTGTCGTCGTCCTTCTCAATTACAACGGAACTGAATTCGGTTGCTGCCACTTTTTGTAATATATAGCATTGCAGAGTTCGAGCGTGTGATTTGGGTTTTAAAGAGGCGAATCACAGGTGCTCAACAATACTGAAGCATAGGTTACTGAATAACTGAAATGCAGTCGTTTTAATTTGGTGTGCAGTGAATTATTTTCTGCCTAAAATGTCTTGAACTATATTTTTTGAATTAAAGCATTTTGATTTGTATCCTAATCTGTATATTTCCAATGATTTGAAAACATTATTCATATGCTCATATTCTTTTATAAAACTTAGATAGCATATAAAAAATTATAAAATAATTATTCTTATCTTTACAAAAATTCTCTTCGTCCTAAGTCCCTTTTGTGAAAGATTTATAGGGGTAAGTTTTTTCCTAACCGAAAGGCATTAAGAAAAGGATTTAGCGCTTTTATCGACAAATACCGAAAGAGGAAAAGTGCTGAGTTTTCCTTTGCTTTATGTAACGATTGGAGAAATGTTTGACTTTAATGTTGAAAGAGTTTGTACGTTTAAGAGTAGTTTTAAGAATATTTTAAAATGCGTATGAAGAGTTGGATGGTCGAAGAATGTGCTAGTCGTATGTTGTCAAGAGTTGTCGCATTTAAACTCTTTTATATCAGACTCATAAAACGATAAATTTCGATTATCGATTTCGAGAGAAAGAAGTCGGAGAAAGGCTTAATCATTATGCCCTGATGGATACGGAGGACAGTTCTTTTTACGCTCACATTCATCTGCATCCTTGTTACCGAATTTCTTATCATTTATCGTAACGCATTATTTCCACTGCCACCACTTTTTCAAGCATTCTAGTATTTGTTCATTGTGGTACCAGTTTTGAAAGGTGAAGCATCATTCTGTTAATGTTATTTTTCGATATCATATATATGTATGTGTCATATCATCCTTACCTTTAGGTTTTTAATTTGTGTTTGTTAGTTGTTACGACTAAATCATTTTTTGGGGGGAAGGGGGCGGTAGGCTTCGAAATTCTGGAAACTGGTTCCTTATTTAAACTAATGCTATATTGGTTAAGTCGAAAAGCCTTATCGCTGTAGAACTTTTCTACTTGCGCAAGGTTTTGCTGCTGCTTTCTTAAAGCGAGGGAAATTTGTGTAGTATAAATTATGCGAGTAACTTAATCCAAATTAAAAGCTTCAGTTTTTGACATAGTGATTTTTTTCTTTTGTAGAACTTTCGCTTAATAATTTGATCTTCAAACGTCGAAATTTTTTTAAAACTATTGACTCATAATATTTGATGTAATTCATAATGTACTGATTGTATCTCTTTTTAAATCGCAGTCTCAAAATCCATTGTTATATCCGTAAAAGTTATTCTTTCCGGAAAGTGCGTCTTTTCTCCGAATACAGCGTGAAAGACTAAATGGCACAAGAAGAAATGCTCAGAAAGGTATAAATCGTGCTAATAGGTGGCCGAATAGGTCCAGAATAAATAATTTAATTTTCATGTACAGATAAGGTTCCAGTGGCCAAAAATATGAAGTGATCAATAAGTAGCGCGGTCTTCACTTTGGGAAATACGTTATCGAATTAATGTAGTATTATTTCATTGAACATCCGAATAAATGTCCTGGGATATCGTAGACCAAATTCTGTTAAGCCTAGTTTATAGTTCATCTTCAGTTTGTGGGGGTGGGAGGGAATTGACCTGATGGCGTCATATCGGGCTGGCCAAGAAAATATCCGCACATCTTGAAAAGCGCCATCAACCACACAACACCTCATTAACATGGTTGTGTTACGTAATGCATACTAAAGGTAAGCAGCTGCTATCGCTGACGGCACCATAAACAGCAACCTCACGCTAACGAGCCATGACACGCTCTAAAATGGCAAAAGCATCCGACAGATGGCTATATCACTTCCACACTCTCGCATAGTGATTATCATTGGTGAGACTGAAAATGGATTTATCGCCTGTTCTTTTCTACACCCCACGCAACTCTGACGCGATACTAAGCTAAGCAATACTGGCACGTTTTTGAAAACAGAATGTCTGTAAAACAAACCCTGCAACCAATTAGTACGGTATTGTCCATGTTGGTATAGAATATCCAAAACTCCCCTTATAATGGCTCACAATACTGGCATTCGTGAACTGGATGTACTGTTATATTATATCTAATGGGACGATCTGCGTGCTTTGATGTTCCGTCTCATTACGATGTTGGGCATTTCTTTCCCAAGATCGTTGTCTCCAAATGCGACCAATGACAGCTTCGCATTTCTTTTCTATAGCAATATGACGCAATTAACAACCGTCAGTTTAAGAACCTAAAATGAAAACTCTTGTGAACACAATCATTTAAAGAAATTGCTTTCGACAATGCCTTAAGAGCATTAATGTACCGTATTCTTTCTCTCTACACAGCAATAGCAAAAGCTCGCAACTCACAGCCGTGACAGTCGGGTTTATCAGCTCACAACACGTACGGAGTTGTCTTTTTTATCCAAGAATTTTAATCATTTGCATAACTTGCTGAAGTTTATGCGGTTTAGGTCCGTAACACTTAGCCGACACGTACACTACCCAAAAAAAAGGACTGTTCTCCCGTTCTACTGGGCTGATTGAAAAAATTCAAATTGCGTTTTTCATGTCTCGAAAGCGCGACTTAGGATATATATTAGATTTATATATAGCACTGTTCTAATGTAGGTATTTTGACACAAAATCGGACTTTTTCTGAAATAACATACCAATTTTTTTTTCATATTTCGATTCTACGACTCAAACTTTGTCTAGTTAATTAAATTATGTAAAATTTGGTATGAAATTTACGGAGAAATTCAAAAATTTATCTTATTACAATTATTTCAGTTTTCACCAAAAATAATTCATTTGGCAAACTTCTTAATATGTGGCAACCAATTTTACTTTCCCTTCCATTATGCTGGAGCGGAAAAAAAAAGTCATATCATTCCTACCTTTTTACATTGTGCATGAGCGGAAAACAGCTGAACTTCTTTTGATGCATTTACCCCAATGTGTTTTATTCCTTGAAAGACGATTCCATGTCATCTTTCAGTAACCCACTGCTATGCTAACTTTCTAAATTAATTGCTTTCAAAATGCTTAAAATTCTACTCATCGTCAAAGGTTTCCTGTTTTATTCCCTAACATTCATAATTAATTTTCTAAATCTTTTCTTCCAGATTTCAGTAAAAGGCATGGTATTTTGTCCATATCATTACAGATAAGTTTAAGAATGAATTACAATTGATGGCGAATGAGTATAAAAACTTGCAAGGGTAATTGAAATATAGTCTTTATAACAGGCATGCTTAGAGTGGTTTTTTGTTTTTCTTAGCCCAGAAGGGTAAATTTCGTTTTGGCATTTTGCGTTGAAAACTTTAAATGTTGGTTCACTTTCCAAATTGTTGCCGCCAAATATTATCACATTGTGTTATATTTAAAGAAATTAATTAATGAAGCATCTGCATAGATGTATGAATATTTCTCGCATTGTGATAAAACAACTGTACCTAGAGCCATCCAATTTTGAATAACGTAATCCTCCACCAAATATGGCCATCCGAAAGCCCGAATTTGGAATTTTTTTATTATTTATTTTATATTTTGTAAAACTTTGAAGAATTTTTGATTAATAAACTCAGCAATTTCAAAACGAGCGATGGCAAAACTCTACGTAAAAAAAAAAAAAAAAAAAAAAAAAAAAAAAAAATCTCCAGCGCGCGAGATTGTGTATCGGGAAATCTAAAGATATGCTCGTATAAAAATTATTTTCCGACATTGCCGTTGAATTGAATTTTATGGTTGAAGTGCGAAGAAAATTATATCTCCTAAAGGTAACCCACAGGCCGTTAAAAAAAAACCCTTTCGGATGTAATGTAAAATCTGAAAACTTCAGATTTTTTTTGTTTGTATTTTTTAACTGGATTGGCAGTTTGTCAGGAATTTGCTTACCTTCAGTAACTGACTTAACGTTGTGTCAATGCAGCCTTCATCTGAAACCATGTTAGTGGTTTCATTTCAAAAACTGCTAATCCAAGAATAGGTATTCTATGCTTTACTAAGAAATACTGATTTTGACAAGCAAAGTTATTGTCGGAAAGGAAAGGCTCTGACAATGAATGCAAAACAAAGGCAAAATGACTTTATTCAGTCCTAAAAGAATTATATTAACATGATTCTTTATTCATTCTTGAATGAGCAAAAATTACGTTTTAATAAATAACACAAATGACCATTTTTAGAAATGAAACATGTCTTTCACATACGTATATCAAACAACGTAAAGCATTTCTATATTTCGGAATGTAAATTGTTGACGCTTTGAACTCGAGACATTCTTGTAGTTGAAGAAACTGTGCTAAACCTCAACTAAGAATAATTGAGCATTTCTTGTAAAGTTTTAGCACAAGAAAATTATGTATCTGATTCAATGACCTCGTTCGTCATAACAAAGAATTCTGGTAAACTGACCCCATTAACTCATCCTCAGTGTAAAATATTATTTGGGATTTTCATTAGAATTTTCTTCATAGTAATAGTCATACCGTTCTGTATGCCTTCTTGATACCGTCACAGATCTAGCGTGTTGGTTGTCAGGTTGTCTCATAATTAATAACATTTTTCAGATAGAACTTGTTAACCGCTTGCCTGATTATCCCGAGTTATCTCGGGTTCGTATATATTGCAGTTAATTATTATCCCGAGAAAACTCGGGCGGAGCAGAATTTGCTAGTACGATTTCTTTTATCACGGTTTTACTCGGTCTGGAGGAAATGAAAGGAAATATTCAGCTTTGATTGACAGTTTTGCCAAATTTTGTTGGTTGCACGGTTCTTTTGGAGAGACTGGTCGCGTGTTTCCCAATTGTATAGTATACGTTGGCTTGTGGATTAGTAATGTATAAAGAAGGATGCATGCGTTGGAAAAAAATAAAATAATGGCGATGACGGAAGATAGCGAAAGCGATGATTTTTCAGATAGTGATCATGAAAAGGTGGGGGAAAAAAATCAAAAAACAAAAAAATCAAATCCAACGAGACAGTGTACTCTGTGCTCCCGTGAAAAAGATTTCAGCGGTAAGCCAGTAAGAAAAAGAGACCAGATACCAGTGTAGAATGTCAGGTATCACTCTGTGTTGTCTCTTGTTTCAAAAGCTATCATACAAAGATTAATATTTAACTTTTTTTCTTTTGCCCGAGATAAGTCGGGATAGTAAACTAATATTAAAAATAAATGCTTTTACACCTTCAAAAAATTAAAAATTCAACTTAAAAACCTACATATTTTGATTTGTTTCGTTTTGCTGTATTTAATAATAAAATAAAATGTGATGATTTTTTGCAATTTTTTTCAAAAACATTTGTAAGGGAAGCGGTTAAAATATGTTCTAACGTGCTTAAACAAGTGATTTTTCATGCATGTTTGAATACCACTGGGCAAAAACAGCTTAATTATGGTGATAAATTATGATTTGTAAGCCTGCAGGTGCACGTTGCTTTAATAGCCCCTTATGGAAATTGCAGTTGCAGAAGATTGTCTGAGACATGCCATGCTTTATGAGTTTTTAAAAAGTTAGTAGTGCAGCAAATATTGTAAACAGGTCAAAGGAAGTGTATGGTAAAGGTGGTTTGAATTTATGGTAAAGATGTTTCGAATATTCGTAAGTGGCAGCAGATGGTTCTGTAAATTTCGACGAGGTGACTATAACAAAGATCCAGCTATTAACATTATACGTATCTTTCTGTTCAAAAGAATTTGGATTTAAAAACATGAAATTAATAAAATTTTGTCTTTATGGAGTTCTTTATTTAACTGCATTCTGTAAATGTTTCTTCTGTATTCTTCGAATTCTTAATTTTCTGCTACTTCGAGCCTGATTACAGTCCATTTAGGGCAGTTCTCTCATTAATTCAAGATATCACTTATAAGGTATTTTCTAACTCCTATCCGCGTGCTTTAGCACTTCTGATGCGTAATCGGGTGGTCCGGACCAAAGCTGTATCAAGAGTATGATATGTACAATTTCAAAAGCATTATATATTATATATACAGCTTTGGTTCGGACTCTTGGTTAGAATAGTCTCCCTGATCACGGGTAGAGCACTGCGCATATTTCATATTCCTGCGTCGATGTAGTTAATGTACAGACTTCTAAATTTCTGTTTGTTATCAAATATTCAAATATTCCTCTACTTCTATCTTATGTAGTCCTTTTAAAGCCAAAATTTGCGGTATATAATTTATATTTAATAAAATTTTATTAAAAATATAAACTAGTACTTGAAAATGTTATCGGTAATTTTTTCTAAAGTACCGTCTTTTTCCGAAAATAAGACACTGTCTTACTTTCTTTTTTGGTCCAAAATACGCGCTAGGGCTTATTTTCGGGGGAGGGAAAAATAAAAGTATATTTATATATTTTATTTAATATTTATTTTACACAGAATACAGAAATTTAAATTTATTCAATTACAGTCATGTCATCTTCTTCTGGAACATCGTCATAAATAAAATTCTGATTTTCTTCCAAATTCATTTCCTGTTGAATCATTCGTCCGAATCTCTCATGTCTTGCGATATAGCTATCGTTAAATGAATATTTCTTGTCTAAGTAGCCTGTTCATAGTGCATTGGAAACATCACTATCAGTTATTTTGTGAATTTTTTACCCAATTCACAACTTCTTGTAAGTCTGGTTTTACAAAATTACCTCGATGATTTCTCACCATTCTGTTTTCAATATATTCATTGATTTCCATCTGCAAATGATCCTTGAATGGCTTGTTTATTGCAATGCCAAGTGTCTGGAGGTAACCAGTCTTTCCTGCCGGAATCATTATTTGATCAATCTTCCTCTCAGGAAGAAAGTTTTCATGTCTTTAACGCGATGAGTACTGGCTGAATCCCAAACTAGTAAACCTCTATTATGACCCCTCAATAGTGGTGACAGCATAAAATCAACCCACTTTCTTATAACTACTTGGGTGCACCAGGCTTTTTCACTTTCAATGACATAAATTCCTGAAACACGTTGAATCTGGTTTTACCTTTAGTGATTAAAAATGGCGATACTTTCTTGCCATGTAGACGAATCGCCAAAATACAGGTAACACGTGCACTATCGTAACCGGTAGAAGGAACGTAAATTGACGAAGTAGCCTTGTGGTGAACTGTCGTGTGAGCTCCTTGGCCTAGGAATACCGCGGTCTCATCCATAGCAATCATGTTGGACAGTTGGTATTTCGAAAAATCGATGCCATCAACAAAAAGCTTAAACGCAAGTGCACGCTTAACAACTTCATTGTCTTCCAGCTTAAGCAATGTTGTTGATCTCCTTAGAGACAGTTCATATCGTTTAAGGAAGTTGTCCAACCAGTGTGACGATGCTTTAAGTTTTTCTGTGGATATATCAAATTCAATTGCTGTTTCAAGAGCAAATTTTTTAATATCAGCCCTGCGCACAACCAAAGCCATTGCTCTCCTGCCTGCAATCCATTCCCAGATGCAATCTTCCAACTCGGAAAATAACAGCTGCCGACCTGATCCAACTCTGCGTTTTTTCTTATTTCCTTGGTCCACCAGTTGACACAGGTAATCGTAGTCTGCACGCCATTTACGAATCCAGCATCTTCTCTTTACAGAATGCTACAAGATTTACACCCCTGGAGTGTTCCACGATTCCTTTTTTTGTACTCGACGGAATAGCTCTTTCGTTTTGTACTCATTTTAACTGGGGTTAAAAATTATTCACTTTATTTTAAAATAAAATTACATATGAGGAAATAATCAGACTTACAATACTGAAATGAATGAACGTTGTATACCTGCACTGTCGCTCAATGTAGACTGCTGCCTTATGTTGTATTTTTAACCAGTTCGCCGTTAGGAAAATCGCAAACATTTCGTGCCCTTTTTCGCATCCAAAGGTAAACTTTTTGTGTCTAAAACTGGGCTCAGAGTATTTCTTTTTCCCTTTCACCACCTGTGAAAGCCTATTTAGAAATTCTGTTCAAATCAGATTGAACAGCGTACCTGTCACACTGAAGGATGGTGAATAACGACCCTCTAAGGGCCAATATAAAACGCAAAGACTGGTGTAATCCTTAAAGCAGATATTTTTCCCTTTGCACCCAACCCCACTTCCACTTCCACTTCCTGCACCCAACCCCAAATCTATGGCAATCTATTACAATGTAAATGTAATTTATAATTGTCAAGAAAAAGCTTTATATAAAGTAAAAATAAGGGCATTAGCTATTATTTGAAATGTCCTTGAATTTTGTTTTGTTATTTTCTTGATGGCTTGTAACAAAAGAGAAGAATTGAATCGTTAAGAATTGAAAAGATAGCACTCAAATCCCTTTGTTCGTTAATAGAAAGGGAGAAAGCTGTTGTGCACCTCATAACATACGTTGAGGGGGGTAGCTGTTCAAAGAAAGTGTCCCCATCCTTTACTTTCCCGAAACCCATGGAGGTAGGAAGTAAGAAGGAGTCGCCCTAAACAAGTTTCTCCGTACCCTGCTCTGAAGCACCGGCGATCCCTACGTGGTGACCAAAACATTGGGTCATTTACCATTGAGTTCTATGGGATTTGACGCGTTCGGGTGTAAATATTTTGTAATTACGTCGCAAATATACATATAAATGTATATATTTTCTTTTTCTACAACACTTCAGAGTCCTAAGTATGTGAAAACAACATATTTTTAAACAACATTTCATTCTGAACGGAATTAAATGCTGTACTTTTCACAGGACAGTTTTCTCAGAATGGTTTAATTTGAATGAAATATTTTCACAAGTTTTCGTTAATTACATTAGAAAAAAAAATTAAGTTAATTCGATTTTATTCGGTTAATGTACAAAAATTAAGATAAAAGTTTATTGTATTATTAATATTAAAATTATGCATTATTTCTTTTCTATTTATAGAGCTTCTTCCTAAAATACTTTCTTAAATATGACAAGATTTTTTGGCTTCTTTTAAATCGAAAAATCTAAGTCAATTTATAATTAATGCTCTATTCGGTTCATTTTAAATTAGAGAATTATTAGGAATAAGCGAAATACTTGACTTTCTCTGAACATTTCTGAAAGGGAATAAAATAAGTTTTTTTTTTTTTTTTTTTAAGTATTATTTAAAACTTGTAACTGAGTTATTATAAAATGTAAGGGGAATAATTGTTTTAATTATACTTATCAGATTTTTTTTTTTTACTCTTTATTTCAACAATACATATTCCAAAACTCTTTATTACGTTCTTAACTGCGCATCTCATAGCATTTGCTTTACAATACCTTTTAACAGATTGCTTTCCAATACGAACAATTCTTGCTTAAATAGTTTTATAACGTATTTGTCAACAGGATTTCAATTTATGTTTACAATTCAATATTAAAGTTATTATATATTTAGATAACATTTATAATCGTTATAAATTAGATACATTTAATCATTAGATTTCTTCACAGTACTTTCACAGTTGTTTATAAGTGAATAAATTCTTCATTTCAAATACATTTATAAATAATTTAATGAATATTTAAGTATTTTGTCAAAGGCAGATACATCCTTTTTGCAAGCACATGCATAAATACCCATACATATTTCCTATTTATCATTTCCGGCATGTGCAAATCTTTAATTTCTGTGCATTCACTATATTTTTCGTGTAAAGTAATTTACACTAATTTAGCATACACCCGAAAGTTTTACATAAAAAATATATATGAATATAATTTGAATGAAAATTATAAGTATTATTTTTAATATCCACTCAAAGGTCAGTTTTTCTTCAAAATTCCCGCACGATGGCATCTCTCTCTTTAGGCAGATAGCCCTTGCATGCGTTACTCTATTTAATAAAAACTTAATCTGACCTATGTGCCTAATTACAAATATTTTAACATACATAATTTTATGTTTACATTTAGCCATCAAGTTTCAAACTTTTCAAATCTTCTAGAAAATAAATTTTGGCAGATCTCTTTTAGCAATTTTATTAAAATCTATATTTTTGTAGTGCAACAGCTTAGAATTTTATAAAACAAATTCATAATCAAAATCGCTGTTGTTAGTTATCGAAAAATAACCAAGATGTGATTTTTGCGTAAATGTCAGTAAACTATACAAATTGCTATTATCCATCACACTATGAATGTTTCTTTCATGCAAGATTGTCCCTTTTTCGATTTCTATGGAACTGTCGTGTGTCGAAATACTATCAGAATTTTGTCAAGTGAGCTTCTGAATGTAAACAAAAAACACCCCGTCTGGTGACCCAAGCTTCAAAGCAGTGCTTCACTTCTAGCGCGGAATGGCCCCTCCTCCCTTTCCTACCTCCATGCCGAAACCATGGAGGTAGGAAGTAAGATGGAGTCGCCCTAAACAAGTTTCTCCGTACCCTGCTCTGAAGCACCGGCGATCCCTACGTGGTGACCAAAACATTGGATGGGTCATTTACCATTGAGTTCTATGGGATTTGACACGTTCGGGTGTAAATATTTTGTAATTACGTTGCAAATATACATATAAATGTATATATTTTCTTTTTCTACAACACTTCAGAGTCCTAAGTATGTGAAAACAACATATTTTTAAACAACATTTCATTCTGAACGGAATTAAATGCTATACTTTTCACAGGACAGTTTTCTCAGAATGGTTTAATTTGAATGAAGTATTTTCACAAGTTTGCGTTAATTACATTAGAAAAAAAAATTAAGGTAATTCAATTTTATTCGGTTAAGGTACAAAAATTAAGATAAAAGTTTATTGTATTATTAATATTAAAATTATGCATTATTTCTTTTCTATTTATAGAGCTTCTTCCGAAAATACTTTCTTAAATATGACATGATTTTTTGGCTTCTTTTAAATCGAAAAATGTAAGTCAATTTATAATTAATGCTCTATATAGTTCATTTTAAATTAGAGAATTATTAGGAATTAGCGAAATACTTTAAATAAGTATTTCACTAATTCCTAATAATTAAATAGGTATTAAATAGTATTTGACTTTCTCTGAACATTTCTGAAAGGGAATAAAATAAGTTTTTTTTTTTTTTAAGTATTATTTAAAACTTGTAACTGAGTTATTATAAAATGTAAAGGGAATAATTCTTTTAATTTTACTTAGATTTTTTTTTTTTTTTTACCCTTCGTTTCAACAATACATATTCCAAAACTCTTTATTACGTTCTTAAGTGCGCATCTCATAGCATTTGCTTTACAATACCTTTTAACAGATTGCTTTCCAATACGAACAATTCTTGCTTAAATAGTTTTATAACGTATTTGTCAACAGGATTTCAATTTATGTTTACAATTCAATATTAAAGTTATTATATATTTAGATAACATTTATAATCCTTATAAATTAGATACATTTAATCATTAGATTTCTTCACAGTACTTTCCCAGTTGTTTATAAGTGAATAAATTCTTCATTTCAAATACATTTATAAATAATTTAATGAATATTTAAGTATTTTGTCAAAGGCAGATACATGCTTTTTGCAAGCACATGCATAAATACCCATACATATTTCCTATTTATCATTTCTGGCATGTGCAAATCTTTAATTTCTGTGCATTCACTATATTTTTCATGTAAAGTAATTTACACGTGTAAAGTAAATTTTCGTGTAAAGTAATTTTTCGTGTAAAGTAATTTAATTTCGTGTAAAGTAATTTAGTAGTACTAAAGTAATTTACACTAATTTAGCGTACACTCGAAAGTTTTACATAAAAAATATATATGAATATAATTTGAATGAAAATTATAAGTATTATTTTTAATACCCACTCAAAGGTCAGTTTTTCTTCAAAATTCCTCCACGACGGCATCTCTCTCTTTATGCAGATAGCCCTTTTATGCATTACTCTATTTAATAAAAACTTAATCTGACTAATGTGCCTAATTACAAATATTTTAACATACATAATTTTATATTTACATTTAGCCATCAAGTTTCAAACTTTTCAAATCTTCTAGAAAATAAATTTTGGCAGATCTCTTTTAGCAATTTTCTTAAAATCTATATTTTTGTAGTGCAACAGCTTAGAATTTTATAAAACAAATTCATAATCAAAATCGCTGTTGTTAGTTATCGAAAAATAACCAAGATGTGATTTTTGCGTAAATGTCAGTAAACTAGACAAATTGCTATTATCCATCACACTATGAATGTTTCTTTCATGCGAGAGTGTCCCTTTTTCGATTTCTATGGAACTGTCGTGTGTCGAAATACTATCAGAATCTTGTCAAGCGAGCTTCTGAATGTAAACAAAGAACACCCCGTCTGGTGACCCAAGCTTCAAAGCAGTGCTTCACTTCTAGCGCGGAATGGCCCCTCCTCCCTTTCCTACCTCCATGCCTGAAACAGTCCTGCTGTGATCCTAATGCGACAACGCTGAGAAAAGTAACCCATCAATCACCCCTTTTGATTTTCGACTCATTCTGTGGGGACTGGAAAAAGGTCGCTGCGTCGTATGTGTCTCGAGAGTTACGGTTCAGCCCAAATTTCACCCCGACGAGAGTCTGCCGACGCTAACGGATGACGATGCCTTTCCTGTGAACGTATCTCTCTCGGGGCAAACGTTGAACTGGTTAAGATAAATTCCAAGAATTAATTTGAAACGAATTGTAGAGGTAAACAATTAATTTCTCGGAATATTTTGTTTCAGACATTTCTCTGAAATACGAGTATTAAGAAAGCTAAACATATTATTACTTAATAAATCAACAGCATTTTTCAACGAATTCTTTTTGTCACATTATTTTAACTAGGGTTTATTTTCGAGGGATGTCTTATTCTACAAAAAGTTCCAAAAATCACGATAGGGCTTATTTTCGGAGGATGTCTTATTTTCAGAAAAAGACGGTATGATAATTTAGGAATTTTGATATGTTAGTTATCTTTTGTGACAATTTAGCACTTTTTGTTTAATAACGGCATTGTTTTATGATAATTCTATATATATTAATAAATTTTTGGATGCTTTTCCTTTATCTGTTCTCAATATAGTAAGAGCAGATAATATGATGTATAACACATTATAATTAGTAGTAAGATAATGAGAAAAATTAGAAAAAGGATAGGAGAGTTGCTCATGTAAATTAATGTTTATTTCAGGTGGAAACTGTTTGCCTGTTGCATCTAGAATATAATTATGTACCAGAGCTTCAATTACGCCGATACTTCATAGTTTTTAGGACATATTTCTAATTCTATCCAGAGCGCACTGGAACCCTAAATAAAGAGGCTTCGGCACTCTTTTTATGTAACTGAATAATAATTTCAATAGAAATTTGATTTAGAAAATTTTATTTTTAGCAATAAAATTGTATAAAAAATCGCTTATTAAATTTTAGTTTATCTCTTTACATTTTACTTAATTTTAATTATTTAATTATTTTTAATCTTTAATTATTTTAATAAATAATAAATTGATTATACATTAATTAAATAATAATTATAAATTAATAATGCATAAATCTTAATTTTGAATATCAGTGAAATAATTATTAATTTGATACTCATTAATTATTTAACTTTTAAATCATTAAGGATTTTAATCGTCATTTTATTTATTTACTCTTGTTCCTCTTTCCTGATGATCTTCCATAGGGCTCCGGCACTTCTACTTTTATAAATTATGCCCTGTTATGTAATATATAAATATTTTATATAAGAATAATATAATCTTATTATTTCATACAGTACAAAGTCCGTAATCCGGACTCGTCGGGTCTTTGGCGATTCCGGATAAGGGATTTTCCAGATTATAGATCATCAATTTAAATCTGGTAAGATGGCATGCAGAAATTATACAATTAAAAATATGAAACCGTAATTTATGAAATAAAGAGAAATTATGATCTAAAGGGTATCAAAATTTACAAAAAAAAAAGCTTAATATTTGTTTACTTTATTAAACATTTCTTTCAATGTAAGTTGTTTAAGTTGCTTCCTTTTTTGTGCTAATACTTTTTCTTTAATTCTATAAACAGACATAATTTATTGTTCAGTTACAAAGTTCCACTGTTCAAGTCCTGTAATTGCTATGTCGAGAATACCGACTAACTTGTCGACCAACATTTTTTCGTTTTCGTTTTTAACCTCTTTGTCACTTTCTTCACTATCGGAAGCGCGCATGGGTGAACGCTTTACTGGATTTACGCTCATGCGTAGCGGACGCGCGCATTAAACGCGCATGCGTGTTTATCTCTTTGAGGTCCGGATTATAGATCATTCCGGATAATGGACGTCCGGATTACGGACTTTGTACTGTATAAGAATATTTAAAAAATTGAAAATATTTGTACATAAAATAATTCTCATTGTTTTATTATTAATTAGTATATCATATTATTATTTATTCTTACGATTTTATGATATTGCATGCAGATAAAGGAAAAGTTCAAATTTTTGATTAGTCATAGTTATCAGGTGCTGGAATGAAAAAATTAAATTGATTTTACAATTTCCTTAGTGTTTCTTTAATTTCAGGTATATTATGACAAGTGAACATACTATGGAGCCAACTCTAGAATTTTTTGCCAATCACAATTACTTTGGTTTAAAAAAAGAGAATCTGAAAGTTTTCGAACAGTATATGTTGCCTTGTCTTACCCTGGATGGCAAAATAATCCTCGAAACGCCTTGGAAGATGGCAAAAGCCCCTGGTAAGCCCCTTTTTTTCATTCAAATTTCTTTTTAAAATGTGGTAACCAGAGAACTTTTAACAGGTATTTTTCTCTTCAAAACTTAAGTTTTTAAAAGTATTATCTAGGTAAACTGTGAAAACTTATCAAACATCTGTTGCTCCCATGCATTCTTACTGTGTTTCCTACTTGTGTATAGATAGAATAATTTATTTTGGTTGCTTGTAGTTTATCTTTTTAAAAGATTAGGCTTTTTAAGAGATTAGACAAAATCAGTAACATGAGTAAGCAGTGTTCTCTATGATAGCTTCTCTATCTTCATCTGAAATTGAATAAATGCTGAAATATTGTTAAAACAAAACTTTTTTTTTTAAGTCCACAAGAACTTAAATATTGCTTGGTTTAAGATGTTATCAAGCTATTTACAGAATTTTTCATACTAATATTCAAATCTATTGTCATACAATTACTATTCACCTGTGGTTAATTAATTTATTGAATCTATAAATGATTTGTGTACTTTTCCTTAATAGATGAATTAACAACCTAAATATAATTTGAAATTGCCAAGGTAGTATGTGCTTAATTAATACAGCAGCTATCTGTCTCCTTAATGCCCAGACAAAATACATATACTGATGTTCTGAATACTTTCAGCAGTTTGAATTAGTAGCCAAAAAATTCAAAGTTCTTTTAAATTCAAATTTCCAAAACTGGATTTTTGCAATGTTAAATAGGTTGTTGTTTTAGATACATCTACATTCAAAATTTAAATTTTTTTAATTTATTTTCTTCTGGCAAGTCAAGGGGCAGAAAATATTAGATGTAGAGAAAAATTTAATTTTTATCGTAAATGGCTTACATTTTATTTTGAGATGTTGTTTTTCTGATAACTGTTATATTGTGCAGAAGATATACAGCTAAACATTTCACTTAGTTTGTTAACTACAGTCAAAAGTCGTTAATCCGGACTCGTCGGGACTTCGGCGATTCCGGATTATCAATTTTTCCGGATTATAGATCATCAGTTTAAATCTGGTAAGATGGCATGCCGAAATTATAAAATAAAAAATATGAAACTGTAATTTATGAAATAAAGAACAATTATGATCTAAAGGGTATCAAAATTTACAAAAAAAAAAAAAAAGCTTAATATTTATTTGTTTACTTTATTAAATATTTCTTTCAGTGCAAGTTGTTTAAGTTGCTTCATTTTATGTGATAATACTTTCTCTTTAATTCTATAAACAGACATAATTTTTTGTTCAGTTACAAAGTTCTGCTGTTGAAGTCCTATAATTACTGTGTCGAGAATACCGACTAATTTGTCATTCGAAATTTTTTCGTTTTCAATAACCTCTGTGTCACTTTCTTCACTATCAGAAGCGAAGTATAATGACGAGGAATTTAATTTAAATCTTATCAAAGACGGAGTACATCAAGATGAAGTACTACATTTAGTAAGGAATTATAAGCCAAATAAAATAAAAACATCTGCCCTGAAGATAAGGATAGTGCTGACAGATCAACTTCCAATTCATTGCGCGCCGCGGCGTTTTCCCCCCACCTGCCGCAGAGCAGCTTGAAATTGATGAACAGATTTCAGAATGGTTAGATAAACAAAGGATTATGCCTTTATCCATTTTTTACAGCAATTCCACTTTTTGTTTAATGGACTTCGAAACATACTTTCGCTTTGTAGATCCTTTACATATTAGTAAATATATATCATAAATTCTATTTGAAATAATCGAAAGTTCAAGCTTACTTTTATAAAATTGCTCCAACAGTTTGCAAAAAATAATAAGCCGGATCCAATTCGAAGATTAAGGAACAACGCCTGAATTGGATAATTTTAGCTTAGCTTGTAGTGGCCCAGTTATTGCATGAGAAATAATTATTTTTTATTTCATACATTTGTTCATGTGTTTAATTATTTTATAAAATTAACTTTAATATTTTGTTAATATTCATATTTATATTTCTTTTATGCTGAATGGAAATAAGTAGTTCTATTTATATTTAAATTTCTTTATGCTGAATGGCAACTAGTTCTAGTTCTGATTCATGATTGCTAGGTTTTGGTTTCAAAACGTTGCTCGTAGCGTCGCATTTCAATAGCTGGAAAATAAAATAGCTGTTTGTTTATAATTCATGCTGTTCCTAGTCATAAATTAATTTTAAACATTAGTAGCCAAGGCTACATCGTGGTGACCCTGATTAATTTTCGAAATGTCAACAAATGACTCTTCTGAAACTGCTATGAAAGATACCATGCAGTCACAGGAGCTTCATAAGGTGAGTGTAAAAATACCTCCTTTTCGGACTGATAAACCGGAAATATGGTTTTTTCAAGTTGAAGCTCAGTTCAAAATTAGTAATATCGTTTCAGAAGAAACGAAATTTAACTGTTTAGTTTCACAGCTTGAACCTAAGTTCGTCGAAAATATTTGAGACATTGTAACGAACGATAGTGCCACAAAATATTCGGATGCTAAAATTAGGTTATTACATTTATTCAAAGAAAGTGAAAATGTACGAATTAAACGTTTGATTACTGGTATCGAACTTGGAGACATGAAACCAAGCCAACTTTTGCAGAAGTTGAGATCAGTTGCTACTACAGATGTCTGAAAATCTGATCAAAACTTTATGGCTGGAGAAGCTACCTGACTCAATAAAAAATATATTATTAGTTAGTGTGAAGATGTAACCAAGTTAGCGTCTGGCAGACAAAATTAGTGATATGAATCGGAAACCAGAAGTATTTAGTGCTAATGCTCATTCCGTTCCCGCAAATGATTTGTTGCAAAGAATTACCTTTCTTGAACAAAAAATTGATCAAATAACCATTCGCTCAAGACGCAGGGACTCGGATTTACGTAATTCACGTTCACGATCTCGAAGCCGATCTCGTAAATGATATGACCCTACTGGCAAATTTTGTTTCTATCACTTTCGATTTGGAGTAAAATGTATTCCAGAGAAATGCCAGCATCCGTGTGCTTGGGTAAAAAATGATTCCAAAAACCAGGAAAACTTGAATCTGCAGTAGGTTCAGCAGCAAATGCTGCTGCAGAAAATATGAAGGATTGTCGCAAATTTCGTTTATTTGTTCGTGACCGAAGATCAAATTTGCACTTTCTTATTGATAGTGGAGCTGACGTAAGCATAATTCCTGCTACTTCACAGAATAAATGTAAAACTGAATACAAACTGTATGCAGCTAATGGTACAGATATTTCCACTTATGGCATAAAAATGCTAACTCTTGATTTGGGATTACGTCGTGATTTTCAGTTTCCATTCATAATTGCTGATGTCACAAAAGGTATTTTAGGAGCTGACTTTCTTCACAATATAAATTGCTTATCGATATAAGTAAGAAAAAATTTATTGATGGCGTAACACAGCTTTGTGTTCAGTGTGATGTCTCTGCTATTTCCAGTGATTACTCAGTAACCGCATTAAATAAATCCATAAAAATTTTCGATTTACTGTCGAAATATCCCGAAATTTCTAAACCTATCCTTTTTCCTACACAAATTAAACATGGTGTTACACATTTTATTACGACTGATGGTCAACCCGTTTATTCAAAGGCACGACAGCTCGATCCAAAACGCTTAGCTATAGCTAAAGAGGAATTTAAATTTATGCTTGACAGTGGAATAATTCGTCCATCAAACTCCCAGTGGTCAAGCCCCTTGCACCTTGTTACGAAAAAGGATGGTTCATATTGTCCTTGCGGAGATTACCGACGATTGAATGCGCAGACGATACCTGATCGATACCCAATTCCTCGCATTGAAGATTTTCATCATATTTTAAGAGGTACAAATATTTTTTCTAAAATTGATTTATTCAAAGCTTATTTTCAAATTCCTATTGCAGAAGAAGACAAATGTAAAACGGCTATCATCACTCCTTTCGGTTTATACGAATTTAATGTAATGAGTTTCGGTTTAAAAAATGCTCCTGCAACGTTCCAAAGATTTATTCATGAAGTCTTTAGAGGATTAGAATTCGTTTTTCCCTATTTAGATGATATACTCATTGCATCCAGTACCCATGAAGAACACGAAAATCACCTTAAATTAGTTTTCGAAAGATTACATACATTTGGGTTAAGAATTAATGTTTCAAAATCTGTATTTGCTGTTCCCCAAATCGAGTTTCTAGGCTACCTAATTACACCTAAGGGTTCCCGTCCTTTGCCAGAAAGAGTTCAAGCTATTACTAACTACAAACGACCAGAAACAATTCATGAGCTTGGAACTTTTCTTGGAATACTTAACTTTTATCGTCGTTATATAAAGGATGCAGCGAAGAATCAAGCATTGTTACATGCGTATCTCAAGGGAGCTAAAAAGAGGGTTAAACGTAAAATCGAATGGACTGAAGAAACTGAAAAACAGTTTGAAACGTGCAAGAATGACCTGGTGAACACGGCACTGTTGTCTTTTCCCAATTCTGAACTACCTCTGGCGTTATTTACAGATGCTTCAGATACGGCGATTGGCTCAGTGTTGCAACAATATGAAAACTCCTCGTGGAAGCCAATGGCATTTTTTTCTAAAAAATTAAGTGATACTCAGCAAAAATATAGCACCTATGATAGACAACTATTAAGCATATATCTTTCAGTTACACTCTAAGCATTATCTAGAAGGAAGAGTATTTACAATTTATACAGATCACAAGCCCTTAATATTCGCCTTTCGTCAAAAACTTGACAAAGCAGCACCTAGACAGGCTTGCCAACTTCAATACATCTCCCAGTTTTCGACTGATATCAAATATGTAAAAGGTGAGAATAATATTGTGGCAGATACATTATCTAGAATTAATGAAATTTCATTGATAGATTATGATAAAATAGCTGATGAACAAACTCAAGATGAAGAACTGAAGAGTTTGCAAACCACTACTTCCTTGAATTTCAAGCATTGTTCTCTACCTTCAGGGAAATATTTGTGGTGTGATACATCAACTAAACATATTCGGCCGTATATTCCTCAGGCTTTCAGAAAACACATCTTTCAACGAATTCATGATTTATCACATCCAGGAATAAAATCGACTATGAAATTAATGACATCAAAATTCATTTGGCCTAACATAAAAAAAGATGTACAGTTGTGGACAAGAACTTGCATTCCTTGCCAAAAAGCTAAAATCAGTCGGCATACCAAAACAAAATTAGGTGAGTTTGAAGTACCACCAGGAAGATTTTCTGTCATCCATATCGATCTCATAGGACCACTTCCACCACCTAAAGGGAATATTTGTCTTACTTGCATAGATAGATTTTCGAATTGGATGGAAGCAATTCCTTTAGAAAATATTTCCGCTGAGAACGTCGCAAGAGCCTTTTATAGCAACTGGATTGCGCGTTTCAGAATGCCAAGTAAACTCATTAGTGATCGTGGATCCCAATTTAAAAGTGATACATTACGAGCTTTGTCCAAAATCTGTGACATCAATTTACAACACACTACGGCCTACCACCCCTCGTGTAATGGCAAAGTTGAGTGCCTTCATCGAACATTAAAAACAGCATTAAAAGCCCACAACAACATATCTTGGACGGACACGTTACCAACAGTACTTTTGGGTTTGCGTACTGCTATTCAAGAAGATACCAATCATTCTATTGCGCAAGTAGTTTATGGCCAGAGTTTCAGACTTCCTGGAGAGTTTTTCAGCGAACCAAGTATCCAGACAGCATCGGAGACTTTTGCTAATAAACTCCAGAAACAGATGAAGTTGTTGGACCGAGACTAATTCGTAAAAATTCATCTGAACAGATATTTGTACATAAAGACTTAAAAACTTGTTCTCATGTGTTTCAGCAAATAGATCGGGTAAAAAAACTCTGGAACCTCCTTATGAAGGACCATTTCCTGTTATTGATCGCAAGGACAAATATTTTACTATTAGCATAAAAGGAAAACATATTAATGTATCCCTGGATCGCTTGAAACCAGCATATATTTTAGCTGAGGAAAATTCTCATTTGATACAACCTGACTACACTAATTTGCAGAGACCGGACTCAAATTCGGATGTGAATCAAAAACATTCTCGCACAGGCAGAACTATACGTTTACCTGTTAGATTCAAGGACTGACTAAATTATTTTGATAGTGGTTAACACTGCAATACTAGTTACTACCTATTTCTCCATCTTCGTAACGTAACTTAGTTACTGGTGGGGGAGTAGTGTAGTGGCCCAGTTATTGCATGAGAAATAATTTTTTATTTCATATATTTGTTCATGTGTTTAATTATTTTATAAAATTTAATATTTTGTTAATATTCATATTTATATTTCTTTTATGCTGAATGGAAATAAGTAGTTCATATTTATATTTAAATTTCTTTATGCTGAATGGCAACTAGTTCTAGTTCTGATTCATGATTGCTAGGTTTTGGTTTCAAAACGTTGCTCGTAGCATCGCATTTCGATAGCTGGAAAATAAAATGCAATAACTTAGCTATTTGTTTATAATTCATGCTGTCCCTAGTCATAAATTAATTTTAAACATTAGTAGCCAAGGCTACAAGCTTATACCGTCCGTTATACATTAAACCTCCGTTATACATGTAAACGCATTATGCGCATGCGCACACGCATATTCGCAGCCGTAAAAGTCAACGCTATGCAAGCGCAGAAAGTTTGTAGCTTTGAGGTCCGGAATATGGGTGTCCGAATTAACGACTTTTGACTGTATTAGAAAATGAAATGCATTTTTTCATAATAGATTTTTCCGTTTAACTAATTTTGCATTTTACTTATTTCTGACAGATGGCAACGGTGGCCTTTTCCGTGCATTACGCGAGCGTGGCGTTTTGGATGACATGACAAAAAGAGGAATCCAATACGTCCATGTGTACTGTGTAGACAATATTCTGGTCAAAATGGCAGATCCAGTTTTTATTGGCTATTGCATTAGCAAGGACGCAAACTGTGCTGCCAAGGTAAGTTTTCTAGTGCACATTTTGCAATTTTTATATTTCTCTGAAATTATAGAAAAATGATTACAGTTAAAAAAATCCTTTGACCTTGTATTTCTTTTGCTATTCCATTTCTGCAATACAATAAAATGCCTTTTTGTGGAATGAATTCTTAAACATATATTTCTTCCTTAAAAATTTAAAATTGACAACATATTTCACATCCAAAAGCTTTATCAATATGCACTTTCAGTTTGCAGTGGTTTTCTTGAATGGGCAGGTTTGTCAGTGCTTAAATTGCGCCGGAGCCCACCGGAGCTCTACTCCGGTACTTCTCAATTTTTGAGATAAATTACAATTTTAACTGGAGTGCAGCGGAGCCCTAAATAAGATGAGCTCCGGTACTTCTTTTTATAAAACTGAACCACAATTTAAAGGGGAAAAAATTAGAATTCCTAACGTTTTAGTTTAACAATAATGATAATTTCCCTAGAAATACGAACTCGTGAGAACATGAGACGTTCAATTAAAGTCCCCTCACTCACATGCGGAAACCTTTCCCTTTAAGAAGGGCAATAAATTTGGGGGAGTTTGTTTAGGAATGCGTAAATTTCTCGCCATGCCATCGTATCTAGTGTATCTATGCTTACAATTGGTTATCCTCGCAGGATGGAAATTTTGTGTTCTTAAATGTGCGTCAAGTGACAGCGAGTGCAAGGAGAGTGAAATACTGAGATAAACTGCTCAAGCACATTCTATACATCGTCTTTCCACAGTATCCACTAATGGAAGCGTAACCAGGAACTTTACATTCATCCTTAGGAGTCAGATTCAGGACTCAATTTACCCCTGCCACACATCTGCTTGATGGCTATAATTATATCGGCAGAGAGCCGTGATCAAAAAGAACGTTCTCTCTCACCAAGGTTTCCCTCCTTTTTTGTTTCCACCCACTAATACCCTCATTCTGTTGCGCCCTGGAATTTTTCATCAGCTATACTTTAAGTATATTTAATTTTTGTGATGATAAAAGAACTTCCCCCCCCTTACGATCAGAGCTTAAATTGGGCCAGTGCTTCTTAGTTTTTATAATAAATCAAAAATATAGCCGGAACACACCAGAGACCTGAATAAGAAGGCTGTGTCACTTCTTTTATGTAATTGAATAGCAACTTCAGTAGAAATTTTATCTCGAAAATTTTATTTCAACAAAAAAATTATATTAAAAATTGCTTATTAAATTTCAATTTATCTCTTCACATTTTATTTATTTTTAATTGTTTAATTGCTTCAATCTTTAATTATTTCAATAAATAATAATTATCTAATAATTATCAATTAAATGATCATTAAATATTTAATAATTATTGATTACATAACAATTTATAAACATTAATTAAATATTTATTAATTAATTTGATAATAATTATTTAATTTTAAAATTATTAATGAGTTTAATTATTTAACCTTTTGAGGCCGGGGATTTGGTAGCAGTAAAAGCTACCAAAGGACAGGGAATCTTGAACCGAATGCTTTCCCCCCTTTAAGAAATCTATTTGCAACAAAGATTCTCGTGTGTAGTTTAATGGATTCTCAGAGGGGTGCATCTATGTCGCAAAAGGAAGACCTTTGAAAGAGATAAGTGGTTAAAACCCCAGGGATGTCAAATTTGACATTTCACCCCACTTTTCAGCCTGGAAAATGGGGGAAAAAAGACATGGCCACTAAAGTGGACAACCCCGTCTTTTCAAAGAGAGGACTCTTTGGCCACTATAATGGCCATCCCATCATCGAAAGGTTAATTTATTTATTTACTCTTCCTCTTTGCTGATGGTCTTCCATAGGGCTCCGGCACTTCTAATCTTAGAAATGAAGCTCTGAGGTTTGTTCTTGAATGGGCAGGTTTGTTCATTCAAGGTGTTTAGGTTTGTTTTTCAATCAGCAATCAGCTTTGGCCACAAGTATTGTTTATGCTTGTGATGTAGTTATGCTTCTTTTGCTTGAACTACTTTACATGGATTTCTGATAACCATAAGGGATGGCTGAAACTTGGGATTTGAAATATAATGTTAAACAAAATCAAGGGGCCAGAGAAATTAGTGTGAACTTTGTGCCCTAATTCAATATACAGCACAATATAAAAATAAATTTACAAAAGCAGATAAAGAATATGCTGCAGAATGAAAAGTGCAACACAATTTAAAGATATGTGCGAGAAATGGACAAGAAAATAAACAACAAAATCAGCCAAAAAAAGTGTTTTAATTTAATGAAAACATATCTGGTGTCATATCATTGAAAAAAACCATTGTAATCTTTACTTTTCGGAGTGAAAATAAAAACTAATGTGCTTCATCAAGTGTCTAATAAGTTATATGGGCATCTTGAATGTGGAACTTAACACCTGTGAGGAATTAAATTGAAGCGATCAATTAGGTTTTGGAAGATTTTTCTCCATTTTCTGAAAAGGGTATTTTTTAACTGAAGGTGCATCAATAGAGATTGTGCTGTAAGAGCATAACCTCTTCTATTTTGTCTATGCTAAACACATTTGTCAGATTCAAATTCAAGGAGCATGCCCTCAAATGTTTTCTCTTCAGGCAGATTTATAAGGCCCATTCAATGATGTATCTCAGTTTTTGTGCATTTGAAATTTATTCACCATTTGCTTGGCGCATCATAATCTTTAATGTTTTGTGCCAATAAAATAAACCAACCAACCTCCCAATGATGTCAGGTTTTGTTATTCATAAAGAGATCAGAATTAAAATAAGGCTTTCAATTGAAATAAGGCTAAGGATCTAATAAATTCGTCATTGTTTCTTTAAGCAGTCAAGGACCCATTCCAAATGACATCAAAATTATTTTGTCTGCTTAAATTTCTGCCTGAACAAGCACCCTGCATCCAGCAAAATGTAATCTTAGCAGTACAAAACAGAAATTGCTTGCAGTATGAAACAAAAGCAGCAATACACAATAAAGATTGCTTTTTTGGCAATGAATGATTGTAGCTAGAGCTACCTAACTTCATAATGGCATCCAGTTTTTCTTTTTTTAGCCTTGTAAATTACACTTTTTTTTTTAAAATCTTTATTCCCTGACTCAAACATTACTGCCCTTTGTATTTTTAGTCTTCAACAGCTGCAGATATATGAGCAGTATTATTTATCTGTCTAGTGCTGCATTTTCAAATAACTGAATATAAATATTATTTTTAAATTTGAATCAGTTTTATGTTTTAGGAATAAATAGTTTTTTATCTTGATGTTACTATCCTGTTCCCAGAGTCGTAGCTAGGGTTTTCAGCGCCCAGGGACAACTGAAGATTTCGCACCCCGTACTGCTTGCCAAGGATGGAAAACATTTAATTCTAAATTGTGGTAACATCTGTTTGGCGCCCCTTGGATTCTGCGCCCGGGGACAGATGCCCCCCTTGCCCCCCTCTAGCTACGCCCCTGCCTGTTCCTAATCTATTAATGCTGCATATTTTTTTTGTTCAAATAAATTTAATAATAAAAGTTATAAGTCATAAATCTGATTAACCTTATCCTACAGGTGGTGGAGAAGGTTGTACCTACAGAAGCAGTTGGTGTTGTTTGCCGAGTAGGGGGCAAGTTCCAAGTGGTTGAATATAGCGAAATATCTTTGGAAACTGCTCAGAAAAGGAACCCCGATGGGCGACTCACCTTCAATGCTGGCAATATCTGCAATCACTTTTTCACAGTTGACTTTCTTCGCCAGATTGGCAGGTAGATTCTCTTTTCTTTATATTAAGATGGGAAATTTTCATACCCTCTATATTTTAAGTCTTTTATCTATATACCTATTATATATTTACATTAAATAAGATTATACAAATAAATAAAGTGTAATCTTGTTAGAAATTTAATATTTTAGGCAATCTGAAGGAAAGTTTTTAACAGTCATCTCTTACTTTCAATGGCCTACTTAATCATATAGTATTTACATTGTGATATTTTTGCTTATGCTGAGTGCCCAGTCAATTTTCAGTACTAAATATTATGAAATGAAGCAATTTCTTAGTACCTTGTGTTTATTATTATCTTGGAATCGAGCCTATTATACTTGCATATGTTTTTGTCATATGTATATTTTATCTGAAAAGTCATGACACATTTTTTTCTATGCTCTTCAAAGGTCCTTTACTTACAATGGTCAGTGAACAGTTTATTTTCCGATCTGTTTGATAATTTTTACTTTCTTTTAATGAGCTTCATAATTCCTCATTCACAAAAAAAAAAAAAAAAAAAAAAGCCTAGCTGTATTGGCAAGAAACTGAACAAGCTGTTGACTTATGGCCTCATCCGAATTGAATGTTATACCACAATAGAAATTTTGAGGAGAGTAAAACAAGCGAAAGACTGAAGGCACAAGACAGGTGAGTATAATGTACGTGGTAGCGCTTTTCATCCAAACTCTGTCAGGGATCAAACTTGTGTGTGGTCTTGTTTCCGAGCTCCTACTAATGAGCCAAGAAATCAGTTTGACTGTATGCTGTCACCAACAGGACAGTTTCATTGAATCCACATTTCAGTAGCTTCCAGAGCGCATTAATTATATTGGAATTGCATTCCATCCCGATAACATGAGGCTACACTCTTGTCATTCAACGTTCACAAGCAGCCCTTGACTTCAAAAGAGTCTTTATACTGTAGATCAATCGATACGTAAGGCTTTTCATGGTAATGGGTAGATTTAAAGGTGTAAAAAATTTTACACCACACCCTGGGACAAGAAAAAGCAAAATGACATTAAATTCATGCATTCAAAGCTTTTGTGAAGTAAGATTATCTTAAAAGTTAGATGCAAAAGTAGGAGAGACGAAAGTTATGGCAGAACTGCACTGCCTTTCCCACTGATCTGCAGTTGTTTACGTCAATTTCGTTATAATAGTGGTGTATTTCTTTACTTGAATAGTTGTTTTCAGCAAAGGTAATAATGTTCTGTGCTGCCTGGCGACCGGCTTTTAATTTGTCTACTGCAGAGTTAGCATTATGTATTTTTCCAATTATTTCGATAATGGTTTTTAATAAATCTTGAATCTTGTCATCAAGTATCCATGAAAGCGCATCATTGATATTCTATGGAGTGGCTTTCAGAGATGATTTTAATTTTTCAATGTACTGAATTTTTGATTTCTGGGATTTGTCAAGATAATGAGTCGGTTTGGATTCAGAGTTCATTAGTAGCATTCCCGCCTTCTTCAGAGTCAGGATTTATGGCATCTAATTTCTGGAATTTATTAGTGTGCGTAATATCCATAGGCTCGCTGGAAACTGGGCTTTTCGCGGGATTTCTTGGAGTTTTCCATTCATTATTAGTCATGGATCCACTCGTGGTCATATTCTCATTCGTCATATTCGTCAAAGTGGTTTTTTATTGAGGGTAGCATCCAGTGGCATAGCTAGGGTGGGGCAAGGGTGGACATCTGTCCCCGAGCGCAACATCCAAGGGGTGCCAAATTGATGCTACGAAATTTTTAATTCAATGTTTTCCATTTTTTGGCACACAGAAAGGAGCACAAATTCTTCAGCTGTCTTAGCTATGCCCCTGGTAGCATCAGTTGGGTTCAGCTGTTGGACTGAATCAGTAGTTCGAAGCTTCTTGCTAGATTCTGAGAGGCTTCTTTATTTTCCTTGACTTGTCTCAGTGTTTCATCTACTCCGTGTTGTTTTACCATTTCCATCAAAAAATTAATCCTTTCCATCTCTGAATTATTTTCTGGTTCATCATTAACTGTAGGAGGTTTCGTAACTGGATCAGTTTCCATTCTTGCAGGCTTTTTCCTTTTAGCATTCTTGGCTTTATTCAGGCTTTTTAGGAATTCCTTAAGTCTCGCTGGGAGAGTTTATTATTTTATGAAAAATTTGGAGTCTGCATTTTAGCTAAAATCATCGAGGCTGGGAGTCCTATAAAAGCACATTTTTCCACAGTGGTACCCAAAGGTAACACTAAGGTAAATCAGAATTAAATTAACTTAGAGAGCAATTGCACTGGCTGCCTACTTTTACTGAGCCATGCGGGTGAAACTGAAAACGTTTAATTCAGATGAGGCCATAAATCAACACCTTATTCAGCTTTTTGCTGACAGTTCTTTTATGAATGAGGTATTATGAAGCTCATTAAAAGAAAGTTATTGAACAAAACAGGCAATATGCTACTGACTAATCGTTGTTCTTTATATAAATATAGGACTTTTGAAGAACAGAAAAAATGTCTCATGACTTTTCAAACAACCCAGATATAGGGAACTTATGCCACTAATTAAAATACCAAATTTTAATCAAGTATAAACTGATTCATAGCTTTATTATCTGAACCACTGAATATTGTAATATTGCATATTTATAAAATAAGAACATATGATTAATTTAGAAATATTTTCCTGAACAAATTTCAAAACATTCTCCACTGGAAACACTCAAAGCTAATAACCTTTTCTGAATGTGTTGCAGGAATTCAAATTTAAAGAGAGAGAAATGAAACAAATATTACCTGATAAAAGCATCAAAGTATACTGGCTTATGCTCTCTTTTCTGCCAATGCATGAGTAACATGGCTTAACTATTAGCTTGAATATTTCCACAATTTAAATTAATTACAATATGTAATTAATTTAAATTGTGAAAGGCTTCAAGGTATTTATTTCGAATTATAATTTTTTAGTGGAGCTAAAAGATTAAAGTATCACATAGCACAGAAGAAAATTCCGTATGTTGGAGATGATGGCAAGATGGTTAAGCCTCTCAAACCGAATGGAATAAAACTTGAGAAATTCGTTTTCGATGTATTTGTATTCTCCGAGTAAGTGCATTTTATCTGAAATTAAGAATTACTAATAGTAAAAATATTACTAACAATTATTAATATTAAAATTATTAATAAGTAGTAATAATAAGTAATTAATTTTAATATTAATAATTCTAATTAAATGAAAAATCTGAATTTTTTTAGCCTTTCAGCCTGATTTGTTATGTAACTATCTGTATCAGCTCTTAAATCAGTTTTGTACTTTTAAATTAGGAAAACTAAAACACATCATGAGCTGAATTGATCTGATCTTTTAAGCAGTATCAGCTCATGAATTTTATAAGCTTGTTCATTTTAAGCTACAGTTCTAAGTATGAATGGAACATTTATTGATTTTTTAAATGTGTTTATTTGCACTTCAAATGAGGTGTTATTAATTCCATTATGCAGAGAGTAAGAAATTGTGCCATTGCAAAATAAGTTATTGCATATCTGCAAAGCATATCTTTGTCTTCTATTTTATAAAAGTACTTGTGAGCACAAAAAGTGAACACTTGAAAACCAGTTTTTATATATTGAGAACATTTTAACAAATACTATGTTTGTATCATTAATTTAATTAATAAATATATCTAATGCCTTATGATATGTACCTTGATTAAATTTGCATTTTCTCCCTGCAAACACTATCATCTGCATGAAATTGAAAGTTTAATGAAACTAATGTAAAATTTTCTGAAAATTTTATTTGAATGGTTATATAGTTTTTAAAATATTTTATTTTAATATTTTTCTTTTTATATTTGTTCTTCAATTAGTAAACGAAATTATAAAAGCAAACATTTAAACATAAAAAATTTAAATGTTTTCTGTATTCTTTTTATCATACTGATGGACTGCAAGTTTACATCTGCTATTAAGTATTGGATGTAACTATACAATCAATCTAGTTGCAAGTTAGACTTAACTTTTTATTGATTTATTATAATTATCAGTTGGCAATGCAGTATGAAGAGCATCTGCTGACATGAACTTTGTCTTTTTGTCTTGCATTAGGATATCCGAATTGTATGAAAGAAATGACCATTTTTTGTTATCATGGAAAATTAATGTACCGTATATTCCATGTATAATGTGCACTGGTGTATAAAGTGCATCTGTAATTTCAAACTGCATTTTTTAATTTTTAGGCATATATTTGCTATTATAACATGCACCTTTTTCATTATGAAGAAACCTGAAATATACATGTAAGGTCTATTATTTTTGAAGTCACAAAATTCGAAGATGTTTCGCAGGCTTTCAAACACTGGCTTTTTTACAGGCTTTCAGACCCCTTATCTCTGAATGACAAGCTAAATACGAGTGCCAGGAAAATGCTTCAGGGAGTAAATAATTGTGCAAAGAGCGTGGGTTATATTTAATGCAGTTGAGAACAAGAATATTATTCTAGAGTTTCATGAAAAGGAGGAAGTAATCTGATATGCGAAAATTATTTCCAGTCAGAATTAGGTGTCGGATGTTTTCTCTTTCTGTAGTCATTTGAAGCTGTGATTTTGAAGTGAACATTGATGGCTTTAGTAAATTGCATTTGCTTTAGCTGAAAGGCAGTTGTTCTGATGTTTCTTTTAGTAATATGGTTCCTGCCAAATGAAACAAACATAGTGCTGGTTTCAAATGCAAAGTCATTCAGTTTGTGAAAGAAAATAGTGTTGCAGCAAGGATATTTGGTTTGGTGAAAGCTCTATATGAGAATGGAAGAAAAATTATATCACAGTAATTAATATGCTAAGGAATGAATGTTCGTTGTGGAATGGCCTATCCTAGAAGAAAGTGTTGTGAACTGGTTCATAGAAAATATTCAGAATCGGCAGCTACAATAGATGTAGAAATCAAATTTTTGTATGCTCATCTTTTCCTTACTTTTAAAGCTATTTTTTTTATATCTGCCTTATAACTTACACCCCTAAATTTCGTTATCAGTTTTTGTATTAAAAGTGCGCATTATACACCAGAATGTATGGTAAGTGAAGGTAAAAAAAATTGAGTAAGGTAATGATATAATAGTGGCTAGTGCGTCACATGGCTGCACCACTGGTCCTGGGTTCGATCCCTGTGCTGGGCAAGGCTCACTCAGCCTTTTATCCCTTAAGTGGGTCAACAAAGTGAGTACCAAATTCACTCGGGGTCTAAACACTGGGGATCCTGAGACAAGCTGACCACTTTCCGAGGGCATATGCTGATGCACTCCAAGGCCCAAAGTTCAAGAAAGGAGAAAAAAAGGCTCTGCAGGCCATCGTGGCCCACTAGAGTGTTGCACCACTGAGTTTAGTTCAATGATATAATAATTGAAAATGGTTGTTCATATTGTAATAAGGGACAAATAAGAATGATTTTGCTCTTATAAAACTGATGCCACATTTATAATGTTAACGTGTGTCTGAATTTACTGCCAATTTTGGCCAGTTACTATGTTATGTTGTTGGATCTTCAACCAACATCCATGGTTTTCTTATTATATATATTGTTTCATAAGAATGTGTTAGATTCAAATTATATATATTTATTATATATATATTCTTTAATTTTGTAAAAGAAAATATTTTACAGATAAGTTATTATTTATACCCCCTGCTGACTTTTACTTATTATTGTTATTGTTTTTATTTGCCATTGTATAATTTTTCTCAATATTAGCAAATTTGCTGCATGGGAAGTGCATCGTGAAGCTGAATTCTCACCTTTGAAAAATTCTGATGATAGTCCAAAGGATACACCAACAACAGCAAGACTTTCCCTTTATGCCTTGCATCGACAGTACATCAAAGATGCTGGTGGTCACTTTGCAGATGAAAATTCAGAAACTTTTGTATCTGTGTAAGTTAATTGTATATCAAATTTTTGTAATGTGTGCATCAAATTGCAATAATCAGGCTCTCACTGAATTATTTTCAGAATTATTTGGTATAAATCTCTGTAATTTTTTTGCTTTGAGATAATATGTCAGTTTTAAATGCAGTGTAACATCTTCTTAGGCACTAACATATTTTTTGATGGGATGAAAAGCCGTAACTTCAGATTTGTTCTTGTTAATTATATCTTTTGTTTTATTTGTAGTATATAATAATATAATGGAATCAAATCGAAGGGATAACATATGTAAAATTTGTAAATTTTTCTAAATATTGAAATCCATCCACGTCTACAGTTTAACAGTTTTAATAAGCAGGCAAAATAGGGGGAGGAGTGCCAGTGAATGAAAAAATCATATCGAAATTATCTAATATCAACTTGATTATTCTTCCTTGAGCAAAAGAGATTATTGAATTGTAATAATAAAGTCTAAATATTATATGGCTGTAATGAATATTCGGTTTTAGCATTTACATAAATATTACACAATTCTTATCATGAATGTATATGAAGATGGTAGTAGTTTTATTTTAAATTTCTCTTTATTCACTGGAAGAAAAATCGTTACTCATATAGAGAAATATTTTTACAATGTAAATTACAGAGCATTGAATGTCCCACAAAGCATGCTACTGTTGTGTCCAGATCTCTAAAATGAGTTCTACTTATTGCCGTGGACTGGTTTCTGCTCGACTCATTCGCTCGAGAAAATTACTGGTAGCACTGTCTATCAGCATGACGAATATTAAATTGATTACAGGATCCCCTTTACCAGAATGCTTAAGACATGAATAGTAATAGATTATTCACAATTAAAATGTACTTTGTCTTCTGGAGCACATTATTCAAAATGCATAATGAGAAAATGAAGAATGAGTTAAAGCAGTTAAAGCTTGTGTTTGGATGAAGTCAGGGCAATATTACTGGTTACAGGGTTTGGAGAAGTCAAAATCTCAAAGAATGTTAGTTTCAACCAGTCAGTTCTTAGACGGATTTCTTGGCATGCTCTATCACAGTAAAAGGTTTTTTCTGTGATAGAGCATGCCATATGCATAAACTTTAACACATTTGCTACCAGAATTGAAATTGTGTGTATTCTCGCACATGCCAAGAATATTCATAGTTACAAGACACTATGAGAATAATCATAGCTGGCAAGCAAATTCAGTTTGTCAAATACAAATTATTTTAATAGATCGCTGTATAGCCCATTGTATGGAGTAGTCAGAGGAGGTTTCACTGCATCATTTTTAATGAAGACATGGGCATATGTGTTCAGTGTGGGCTATACAAGATGATTTGCTGTGGTAAATAATGGTGGAATTAAAGGCAGTTTTTATCACCTCTCGCAAATTCTGAAGAAAAGATGATGGATCTCTAGTAAAAGGGGATTGAAAAAACTTGGATGAAAGTTCAAGTGTCATGCGATAGATTGTTTTGTCATCTATGTATCTGTCTATCCTGGAGATCTCATTTGGAGGAGGAATTCAGATTAATTAGCACAATTGACAGAGCCTCAATCCAGTAAATATTATTATGGAAATTTATTGCTTGTATGAAACTCTTTTGAAATTGTTCCATGAGAAAATTTGAAGAAGGATGGTGCACTGAGGATATACCCCTATTGTTATTTCTCCATTTTAAGTTAACGAAGTATTGTAATTGTGAAAATTTTTAGGTATCATATTTCAATAAAAATAAAAAATTATTTATTATTTCAATAAAAATAAGAAGTTATTACTCGAGTGTATTTGAACGATGTTTTTGCATGACATCTGTACATATGAACAGAATAAAGGACTCTTTCCCCGAAGCAGGTCGTAAAATGGATTTAAATAGATTCAGAAGAGCTATTTTTTATGATGTGTATGTATGTACGTCCACACACATACACTGATCGACACTGAAAATGCAACACCAAGGAGTGGTCAGAAATTTACGTAAATTTTAGAGTAGATGCATGTCGCTGAGTTATGCGAACGATTTAAATTCGCAGCTCTCCAACGCACGTGAAGTAAGATATAAGGGAATGAGCGTGCAGAATGGGCAATATTCGTGTCATTACTTCTGCCAGACGAATTATCAAAGAAAGTTGGTTTTTGTCAAGGAGGATACGTGTAAGCGGAGAGAATGCCAGGCCGCTGTCAACGAAGGCACTTCCAGCAGATAAACGATTTTACGAGGGGTATGGTAATTGGACTGAGAAGGGCGGGTTGGTCCTTACATCAAATTGCAGCTGATACCCACATGGATGCGAGCACGGTACATCGGCTATGGCGAACATGGTTGGAACAAGGAGGAGTGCAAGTGCAGCCAGAGTGATGTCAGCACGCGGGAATCGATGCATCTGCCGACAAGAACCATTTCCCGTCGATTGGTTGAATGTGGCCTGCACTCATGGTGTCAGTTAAGAAGACTGCCATTGACCCCATAGCATAGACGCCAGCATTTAGAATGGTGCCGGATAGGAGCGATGTGGATGACAAAATGGCGAAACGTCATGTTCTTAGATGAGTCACGCTTCTGTTTATCCAGTGGCAGTCGCCGCGTATGGGTGTGGCATCGACTTGGAGACAGATCAAATCCGACAGTAACTGTGGAACATCCCACCGCGCAAGAATGTGGGCATAATGGTTTGGGGCGCTATTGCCTATGTTTCCAGGTCACCTCTAGCTCGTATTCAGGGCACTATGATGGCCCTACGATACTCGGATAATGTACTGCGGCCGGTGGCAATACCCTACCTTTAGAGGCTGCCTAATGCAATTTTCAGCAGAATAACGCCCGACCACACATTGCTCGCCACACACAAGGTTTACAGATGCTTCCCTGGCCACTGTACTCTCCTGACCTGTCACCAATCGAACATGTGTGGGATGTGATTGGACGCCGTTTGCAGACTCTGCCCCTGCCTTGTTCAAAAGAAGAACTGTGGCAAATGGTTGAAAGGGAATGGAGAACCATCCCTCTGGACACCATCAGGACTCTTATTGACTCTATGCCTAGATGTCTTTCTTTGTGCATTGCTGTCCACGGTGGTCCTACATCCTACTGAGCTGATGCCATTCTCGCTCTGTATTCTATCATTTTGAAATAAAGATCGCTTATTGCTGCTTGCTGTCTGTCTTTTTTCCAAATTTTATCATTTTCTGACCACTCCTTCTTGGTGTTGCATTTTCAATGTCAAGTAGTGTATGTATGTATCTCGCATAACTCAGAAACAAGTAGCCATGTAACGTTGAAATTTTTGTACATGGGACTGCTATAACATCTAGTTATGCACCTCCCTCTTTTTGTTTCAATTGGTACACCAAACGTATATATATACGTGATGAAAAAGATGTAGTTATGTTGATGGTATTGAATGTAGATCCATATTGAAGAGGAAGCTTGGCAACCAAGTGAGATCAAATATTCAGTTTTATTTCAATTGATATTTGCAGCCACAATTTGCTTCTCACTTTAGTTGTGCCTGTTCAAGAACATTTACATTTTTGATACTGCTGCAGTAGGAAGAGAACAGAGCAAAATACCATCTTAACAGAAAGAAAAGGTAGAAGTTAATGTGCAGAATTATCCATTATGGAGGCTCACGAGGAGAAGGTTCTGGCTTAGGTTGCTTACTAAGAGAAAGGTTTCAATTCTTGAAATTTTGAGTTCAGGTTCTGAAATAGCTGCGTGATCATTATGTAGTGCAGAAAAAGGCATTACTATTTTTAGAAAAGAGACTGGGAATTAAGTGGATATTTTTAGTTTATTATAGATTTACATATTTTTATTTTAGATATATATATTTTTATCTTACATATACATACATGTATATTCCTTTTATGTTAACTGGCTTAGTGAGCGCAGCATTATTTATTCTTATACAGTGAAAATCATTTAACATGAAACCGAGGGGACTGAAATATTTTTTCATCTTAAAGGATATTGAAAAAGAAAACACATATTCAGCAAAATTAAGTTTATTAGGGTACATTTTACTTACATGTATATATGCATGTATTTAATAAAAATCAATGAAACAAAAACATCCATAAGAACTTAATGAAATTTAATACAAATTTTTTAAAGTTATTTTGAAAAACAAAACATTATTGAGTTTTCAGAAAATAATCCAATATTTTTCTTTGCATTGTCTTTTTTAGCATCAAATTGTTAACAAATTGTTCAATGTCGTCCATTTTGTTATTCATTTCACCACTGGAATGTGCATCTAAATAACTGCACATATTTTTTATGATGTTCCTTTTTTCGGATGATGGGTTAACAGGAGCTGCATTATTCCTATAATACAGTAGAACAGTCCATTAATACAGAAACTTTCTCAAACATTTCATTAAGTGTCGGCTCAGTTTCAATATCCTCCCTTTCCTTTTCTTTCGGCGCCAAAGAATCTGATTCTTTTGAGAATTGTGTGTGATGAAAACAATTTTCATTCGTCCTTAGAGTCAATGAATTCCATGCAGAGTGCAACATATGAACCAAACTCACTAATTTTTGCTCACACTGCGATGTACTCATCACCGAATTCCAAAGCCAACTGATGAGAGATGAAATGTTTGTGTGGCTTTTGTGGGGGTGGAAGGTGAAAGTAGCGTAGAAAAACAAAACTGGCTCATGTAACAGGCTAGTCCGAGGGTATTTCAAAGCCAAGTTAGCCTCTTTTCTATGAAACATGTGAAACCACCTCTCTTTCATTTCACATCCTGCTTAAATCTCGCCTGCGAGGGCAGTGTTTTCCATATTTTGTTTATTCACAGAAAGGATATCTTTTCGTGTTAAGCGATTTTTTTTAAAAGATATTTTTATTTCATGGTAAGAGAAACAAATTGCATGAAAATACATAGTAGTTTGTCGGGATTGTTGTATTATTTCGTGTTAACTGATATTTCGTTTTAAGCGTTTTCACATTGAACATATTTCACTGTATGTTGGTAAATTGTACATTTTTTACTTTAAAAGTGATTGAATTATATTGTTCTTATGTTCTGGTTAAGGTTTTCATGCCTATAGTTAATTTGCATGCAATAGTCTTATAATTATCAACAATTTAAAATTAGAACTTGGCCTAACAGGGTCACCATTTGTTTACATATGAAACACTTACCAGGTGTCCCAAAAATGACTGATGGATTTTGTAAATCAATCAAAAAAAGATGGAATGCGATAGATATGTATCATTTGCGGCCTTATGCTGAGGAAATCAAGGAATTCTATCCCACCAAATTTCAGATTTAGTTAACATTTTCACCCACAAATGGCACAAAACTATAAAAAAATAAAAAGTAGTAGAATAGTGCATTAAATCAGCTGGTGCATGAACTTCAGTGTCATTTTGCCCAGTGGGGGCAAAAGTTAACTTTCAATTTTGTGCACCGAAAATTTTATCTTCGTGTCTGCTGGCCGAATTGCTCGTTTTTGCATACATACTCATTGTAATAATTGTTTTTAACTGTATTTGGCATTTTAAGTTTTCTTTAAGTTTTTAATGAAGATGTTTAAATTTTCTTATGTATTTTTTTTTGCCTTGCCATGAAATTAGAACTAAATTGAATGAACAAGAAATGTATCTGTAATGAAATACAAGGAAATAAGTTTAAATGAAGTGCAGCAAAAAATTAGTATAATTTAATAGGCCATCCATACAAGGAAGTCACATGGTGTCCACATCATATATTTAGATTTTGTAAAGAAAGGCGATTTAAAAAAAATTTTTTTTTGGCTGGTGGTCTGTATATTTTAGATGTTCAAATTTTAGACTATGCACTGTATTTAACACTTGAATAACTATTACTCAATTTTCATCATAGATGTATAAAAAGACAGCTCCCACTTCTGTTAATGTTTCATCTTTAATCACGACACAAAAGTCCGTATAAGAATAATTTTGCAATTTAAAGTATGGAACATTGAAAGTCACATTAAGCATGTGATATATGTATGAGTCCATATTGTCAGAGTTCTGCTTGTTGCTGTGGACCAGTTTTTGCTAGACTGGTAACACATTCTCTCAGTGTGAATGATATTAAATTGATTCTCTGCAGTTCTCTGAAATAAAATTAAAGGTTTTGATGCATATTGGAACCTTCAAGAAAAATTGTTTCAGTTTCTGGAGCATTTTAAACTCTTAATTGGAAACAGCATGTTTTCAAAGTTTTTAGAAAGTGTATGCAATTTAAGGTTCCCTTCTGTCAGTAATTAATCTCATGTATTCAGTAATCTGAAGAGATTTATGTAAAAGGTTGAAAATTATTTAAAATTATATTTTTGTGTTCAAAAGTATTGGAGATCTTTTAATATGCTTGAAAAATTTTTAATATTTTATTTCTTTTTTCAGAGACTTGAATGTTACTGGAAATGATGATGAAAAGAAAGAGTAAGTTTTTTTATTAATTTGCAAAAGCACTGAATTTGTCATTAAATGTATTTAAATTTTTGTGGATTTAATTTTTCAGTTCATATCATCTTCAGTTTATGCATTCTATATTTACATAGTTACAGAATACATTGGCTTCTAAAAGTTAAGCTTGTGACAGCAAAATTAACAGAAATGTAAAGCTGTGATCAACATCAAATTGCACATGAAGGCAGCAAATGCTTTTGCTTGAAAGGTAGCAAATATTTATGCTTGAAAGAAAACAAGCATTATGCACAAAGATGGAAGCAATATTTAATTTTTGTAAATTATATGATGACATCACATTTGGGTCATTGTCAAATCGATGTTTAAAGCTAGAAACAAAAATTTTAAAGTATGTAACCAACTTAGATTTCCATACATAGTTTACGTCTGTTGCACAGGCTTTCATTGAGGTTATCATCCATTACGCATGTTAGCTATGGTCATTTTTTTTTTTCATTGGGGTGGCTTGAACTGTGTGAGACTGGCTGGAATAGGTAAACATGTAGAGACGACATGCCCATGGGCATCCCAAATATTTTCAATGGCATTAAAGTTGGGAGAATACAGCTGCCACTCCATACTAGAAATGCTCTAATTATCTAGGTACTTGTTTATGAAGTTGGCTCGATTGGAATGCTTATTACCTCCCATAGAGGAAATTAGGACCAACTACTGAGTGTAAAATTTCCCAATGGGATGTAGGATGTGATCTTTACAATGCAGAGCCATAACAAAACTGTCTTTAAAGATGTGCAGCTAGGAGCAATATCCTCGCTGAAATTCCAGCTCACACCGTGATGCTGTCACCTCTGAGTGTGTGATATTCGATGATGTTCTGGGTTCGATTTTGTGTATATCATTCTCTCCAGAGTCTTGCATATTTATCACCTGACTTCAAGGTAAAATCTGAACTTATCTATGAAAAGGATTTTGCATCAGTCCGAGACAATCAATTTGATGTTGATGAGATCACTTTAATCTTGCCTTTCTGGATTGGGTGGTTAGTTTAACACAAACATTTGGTACCCAGTCAGTTCATGTAAAGTCTTCAGGAGAGTATTGGCAGATACCGTTTTATCATTAAATCATTATACTGTTAAGTGAAGACTGCCATCAATATGAAGGACTAGAGAAGTTGGGTGTTGGCACCTTGTTATTGACTTATTGAATATCATGTTTCCTTGTGTATAGATTCTATTAGTAAATTATTTCTTTTTATGAATAATGCCACATCTGATCAAATCAGAGCAGTGGAATTTTTTTTGTAGAATGAGAATATCCTTCATACTGACATATTTTTGTTTTTGAGGTCAGACAGAATGTGGGCTTGTTAATTCAGCAGATATCACTCTTTCCAAATTTTAGTCCAATTGAGAATATTTGAGACATTAAAGGAAGACAAATTTCAGTTGGCCTTCCTCTGCTGGAAAACAATGAAGACCAAAATGATGTAATGGAGAGTAAGAATAATCTTGACCCAGGAACCTCTAAAGGCCTTAAAGCATACCATGTGATTGTATTTGTTGTATCACAGTTCTAATGAACTAGTGTGTGACTTTTTTTTTTGCAAGACCTGCTCACATTGCTTTGATTTTTTATTCCCTGCAGATTGTGTTATCTTCTGTTAAGTATTGGGATATAATTTAGTTACTATGTTATATCTCATTCTTGCACTGTTTTATGTTTAAAAAAATTTGAAAAGTTTCAGATTTTAATGGTCGCCCAAAAGGGCTCTTTTAAAGTTTAATAATGGTCTATCAGTAGATATTATCAAGAGAGGTGGACTAGGTATAATAGCAAAACATATCACAAGATGTTAGATTAATATACATATAGACCAACATGGAAATGTTATATATATTCTGTATATTTAAAAAAGATATTTTTATTAGATATATGTCTGAAATACATTTTTATTTAAATCAGTCCAATTAAAAAAGAAAAAAAAATATTAAGAACTGTTCATTTGTTGCTTTTAAATAGCTTGTTGACCAATAACAGAGAGATTAAATTTGTAAGATAGTCTGGAGACTAATAGCCCATTTGGGCAAAAAAATATACGATATACTAAATGTATATATTTATAATATACATTACTATTTGACAGTTTATTAAAACTAATTTTAATGGCCTAAATTTGCAAAACATTGAGTTTATAGTTCTGTAAGTATAATCAGTACACTCTTTTTTTTTAAATATTTTTTCAAGTATTATAGCGCATTTACGGTGTTAAAACATAAAACAATGAATTTCTTACCTTTGAATGATCAGTATAAAATAATCTTAATTTTCCTATTCTTTCTCTAATTATTATAAAACATTGTTATTATTATTATCCTATTTAAAAATTATTGTACTTTTATTTATACAGTTTTAGTATAATAAAAATTTGCAATTTATGTATAAGAAACTTAGAACTATTCATTGATTTTTCAGTATTGCAGAAGAAAAGCGTACAGTGGGCATTTGTGAAATTTCGCCATTAGTTTCATATGCTGGCGAAGTATGTATTGTACTGATTTATTATTTTAACTATTTTATCACTTGTTAATATTTCATTAATGCAGCTAATATTTACATGGATTTCACAATAAAAGCTTTGGATTCCAAGATTTTTTAACATAGTGTCTGTGTTAGAATAATCCCTATTTCAATCTATTTTGGAGGTTTTGAGATATGACATTAATTGGAACTCCTAAACATTAAAAAAATGTGCAATAAGGTGAATGTTATTTTTTCATTAAAAGAGAAAAACTGTACAAGATGCTAACAAGTAAAGTAGAAAGCATGTATTATTCAACAGTTAATGATTGTTTATGTCAAATGATGAAAGTTATGCATAATATGTTTTAATATATATGTCTAGTTTGCTTGTACTTATCAGCTGAAAGATTTAGATACATAAACAAATATTATACGAATTTCATTAAAAAATTTTAAATAAAAGTTAATTTGATCTTTTGATTCATTAAAGTAAATTGCATTTTTTTTTAAATTATAAGTATTGGCTATAATGCAGTCCATCATAAGTATTATTCGGAACTACTTATCTACATATGATCAATTTTTTGCTTATGATGTATTAACAAACCAATGGTCATGCAGATCACCATCCTTTAGAATATTATTCATTAGAATAGTTTTATGTAATTGTATATTGCTGAATTTTGAACAATACACTCTTGAAAAGAAAGTTCTGTTGCTTACATAATGAGATGGTTGGACTTTGCTGAGGCAGTGATCATATGAATTTGGTGTTGGCTGTTAACAGATGTAAGGTTTCATCTTTAGATACAATATTATACACTGATGCAAAGAAGTATTTTAATGTACACTGAAGAGATATTCATATCTCTAATATGTTGCTTCTCCCAAAACTGCTAAAACATCTGGTCAGAAAAATGGACAACTGTGTTTGTGTTTTAAAATAGTAAAATTTTTAATTTTTTGCATATTGAATATTAATCCTTAGAATATTTTAACATTAAATGGTTTCAGTATTTATGCTTTTAAATATTTTGTGTTTATTACAAAAAGCCTTGCAATAGAAATCCGGGTATTTACACATTAATTTTCTTTGCAATATAAATACTTGCGTCGCATTGGTGTAGTTACTGATGATGTCTGTCTGGTGAAACCATGGAATTTCTTCATTTGACAACTTGCACTTCACTTGATTTTTATGACTTTTAATTTTGACAACTTTACCAAGGCTAAATTTATTGGACTGCCAGAGGTCTCCTGGCAGATATCGCTACAGACTGATGTATGAAAAAATATTTCTTTGCAAGATATCCATTATAACTTTTATTTCAAATTATACCAGATGGTAGAGTGGCTAAAGCATTGCTTTAGCCACTTGCTAACTACTTTACCCACTTTAACTAAAGCACTGCTTTGGTGACTTCTGAATTTGGCAAAAATAATTGAGCAAAGTATTGCATTAAATTTTGTTTCTCTAATTGAATTTCTGCTACACAGCATAGTAGCAAAAATCCTTTTGAGATTATCACTTTGAGGTTTTGAGTAGTACAAGATGTTTGAGGGAGGTAGATAATATGTAGAGACATTAGGTATTTTTTGGAAGCAGGCAATATGAAAAATGAACAATCGCCTTTAACAGGAATTGAACCACTGACCTCTGGAATACCGACCAAGCGTGCTGAACCACTACACCACTGTAGCGGCAGTGCCAAACAGGCGATACAGATTCAAAAAATCTGGAGAAAAGCACCAATTGGCGAAACAGCATACAAAGACAGTAAACCTGTTTGGCAACCCTACGGGCTGAAGGGAAGAGAAGAATTTTTTCCCAGCAGTTCTGAGTAACGACTTCAGTCTGTGTGCATATGTGAAACTACTCCAGTCTTGTGCCTTCAACGTGATATGTAAATTCCGTATCTGGACTGCATGCTTCCTTAAGCCATTATTATGTATTGGGTGTAGCTAGAGGGGGGCAAGGGGCATCTGTCCCCGGGCGCAGAATGCAAGGGGCGCCAAACTGATGTTACGACATTTTAGAATTAAATGTTTTCCATCCTTGGCAAGCAGTAGGGGCACGAAATCTTCAGTTGTCCCTGGACGCTGAAAACCCTAGCTACAACTCTGTTATGTATCTACATTACTTCTCCTTATTAAATCTCATTCTTAATGTTATATGCCTATCTCAATTTTGATTGCTATTTTTCTAGGTGAGGTTATCTTTTGTAGGCACGCGTTATTCGCGCATACCTCACCACGAAGGCACGCTAGGAAGACAGGAGAAATGCCTGATAAATGTAATTATTACATGTGATGTACAAGATGGACCACACTCTGTTAGACCATCCTCTTCAACTTCTACCTTTTATATGAGCAAAATTTTGACATAACTCAGAAGATTTGTTAACCTAGCAATCATTGTTGCACTATTTAAGATTTAATTAAATAAGTTCGTGTATCATGATTTGGCAAACAATTTAGAAACTTCGTGCAATCTTGTGGCGTATCACTTCTCGAGTTGTTTCTAAACTGCGGAATTTTTTCAAAAACCACATTCAAATGGCCACGAGATTCTTTCTCTAGATCAGTCACTTTTAAAATGCATTATTATCAGTGATAAAATATATAGATCTAAATTTTTGATGTAGAAACAACAATCAAATGAATGTCTCCAGAAAGGTGAGTTTACCATGCCAACATTGGTAAAAAATCAAGGATAGTGCTGACCATTTTATTTGACTGTTTTGATATTGTGCCTCAGGAACTTTCATAAGCTGGCTAAATTGTTAAAAAAATTGTATGATTTGTGGCATTGTGGGAAGCAGTTCATTGAAAATTATCTGAATTTGTGGTGATGGACTCTGCATTAATAATGCACCTGATTGCAGTGCTTTTGCCGTTTGTGAAATTTTGTCCCCAAATGCAGAAAAAATATGACTCTGCAAGCTCCATATTTACGTGATATGGATTACATGATCGGATTCTGATTTATAAAAGGAGGCTTGAGGTAAAACTTATGGAGGTTTCTGTTGCTCTAATTCTTTTCAGTGTAGTAGATAACACTGAAGCAAAATATTGATTTAATGCAATTGAAATGCACAGCAGGTATATATATCACCTTCAAAGCTATGTAGATGAAGCCAACTGTGCTTAAACAGTCAAACTGGTCTTCCTTAGTATCCATACACTTCTGCCATTACTATGCCAATGACTGGATAATTTAGTGAAAGAAGTCGGGAATGTGTAATGCAAAGTTGTTAGCTGCATGCTCTGGACCTCTTCGTCATCAGTGAATATTTTTTGACTAAAAATTGGTTTAAGTTGATGAAAGAAGCTGTTAATTGAGATTCATACTGTAGTTCATTAAGAGTCTGTATAGATACTGGAGTGGATAGTTTCATGTAATAAGGAGGGAGCCATGTGTGTTGATTGTGTGTTAATGTGGCATTTCACGGGGTTTAGTGCTATAATTCACTATGATCATTTTGCCCTTGTGAAGTATAGTAGTATGGTAAATTATTCTAATAGTAAACCATCACAAAATCAGAAATATCTTTTATTTAGATGGAAGGGTTATATTGGAAGATGCTGTAGTGGTTGTTCATGATTAACCCTTGTGAATAATCATTTGTGATCATCATGGTAAACACAATTTTCATCATATGTGAAATTTCTTTCAATTTTCCCTTTAGCTAAGGGAGATTGGCTACTTTCAAATGTCATGCCTATTTGCTTGGTGTTAACTCTTCATCTTACTGATAACCTGAAGGTACTGAACAATTGTGGTGAGCCGTTTAACTTTCTCTGCAGTAGCATGAAACATTTTGCTCTGGATCAGCTTCTATAGTATTTTTGAGGAACTTATTTGAATCTGAGAATGATCGTTGGCCACAAGGCTCAGTTTCAGGTATCATATTGCCAATATGAAATTTCATACACTATCAGCATATGGTGCATCCAGTTAGCCATTCCTTGGGCAACTATGATGCTAATATTTCAATTTAAACTCATAGTGTAAATATATTCATAATTATGTCTTTTGTGTGGGCCATTATGAGAACTCTTGTTTAACATAATCTTACTTATTTGTTTCTTTGTATCTCAACGTATTCTGCAAATTTATTGTGATGCTGTTACACTGTTCGTGGCCCAGAGACTGTGCTTGCATCATATCTGTAATCTGACATTTCAATTTTCCCAGCCCAATATATAAGTATTTTCTGAAGTGATCTAAAAATTTATTATTCATTTCTTAAAAGTTGTTTAAACAAAATATAGATTTCATTTTCCTGTATGTTTTGCTTTGATGGTTTCAGTTTGTGTTGTGTAAAATAGTAAGGTCCATTTATAAATATTGACTGAAATTTTGTGCATGTATGAAAAATGACATGGGATTAGAATGATATTCCACTACATGTTAACAGGAAAGAAAATCTGAGAATAATATGTAGATTATGATCTGGAGCTGATGCGGTTGGTCTGATGGGAGCAGGAAAATAGTTCAAAGATGCTTAGAATATAAAGCTGGTGATGGTTGAAAAAGTATATTTACAAAAAGCAATTAATTGAATATACATTTTATTTTATAATTCAAATATAAAAAACAGTTAAAACATGAGTATTAAAAAATTGAACAATCTGAGTAATACAAAATATATGAAAAAAAGAATGTATGGTCACAAAATATGCCAGCTGTTGCATAAGAAAAGAGAAGGAAAAAATTAATCCTGAATAAACATTAAATGTTAATTGTATTAATTGCTATATTTAAATTGAAGCACTTGTTGTTTAAAATAATACTTGTGAATTTCTAATATAAAATAAATATTAATTTTAATAAAATGCAACATTTTAAAAAGAAATTATATTAAAATTATTTATGAATGCATAAATAATAAAGTTATTTGCAAAGCTATACCTCAATCGCTTGTTAAATTTTAAACAATATTATTAAAACCTACATAATGCAACAGACCAAGACAAAGATTGAATATGTTAAGAAGGAAAAAAAAGAAACGAGACATTTTAAATATGCAAAATTAAAAAAAAAAAAAAGTAAAACATAATACATTAATTTTTTAAGGAAAAATTCACTTGCTTGTCTTAGATCATTAATTATGCTATCATTTTATATTAACCCAAGAAATCTGCTTTATAATTCATCAGCAAAAGTGTCTTTAAATGAGATTGCATTTGTTTCTAACAGCTATTTTGCATTAGATTTAAATTGAGAGAATTTTAAACCTTGTTTCTGAAAATATAACAAAAAGTTATAAAACACTATTGTAAAATTAGGTTAAATATTTCTCCAAATGAAACTTTACTCAAGATTGAAATTTTTTAAAATTCAGATTTAAATCCTGTTATGAGTTCAAATAATGTTGTATAAATAATGTGAAATAACCTGAATACGTCCTCCTGCTTTAAATTTCAGTCATTCTCTTTTGAATTAATTCTGTTCTAATAAATCAAATAAAGCCTGCATCAAATACATACTGTTATTTTCTATCATAAGTTTTAGTCTGCAAATTTAATATTATTAGTGAAATAACTTCCACTTCTGAAAAAAAGGTTTATCTGACGACAATAATATTAATGTTTAAAACCCTATCTTAACCAACCTATGGAATTCAAACCAAACTATAATTTCACTATTATTAACCTAATGTTTTTTATAATTTGTACTATCTTCCCATGTTTGCCTCAGCGTTTCATTATATAGTCTAATTTATTATATATAGCATTTTCATTATATAACTAGCTGTTTCTAGTTGTAATGTTGTTCATGTGAATTTGTGTTGTGCATTGCAAATTAATGTATGTTATGTAAAACCTGTATGCAAATTGTTGAACTGCAGTGCATCTATTCTGCTGCTTATACAGTACAAAGTCCGTAAACCGGACTCGTTGGGACTTCGGCGATTCCGGATTAAGGGTTTTCCTGGATTATAGATCGTCAATTTAAATCTGGTAAGATGGCATGCAGAAATTATACAATTAAAAATATTAAACCGTAATTTATGAAATAAAGAGCAATTATGATCTAAAGGGTACCAAAATTTAAAAAAAAAAAAGAGCTTAATATTTGTTTACTTTTAAACATTTCTCTCAATGATGTGTATATGAGCCAATTTTCCTTAGAAAGTCCTCCACAAAGGCATCCCTCCCCTTAGGCAGATAGCCCTCGAGGCTTTGCCATAACTACACACACACAAACAAACAATTTCTTTCAATGTAAGTTGTTTGCTTCGTTTTTTGTGCTAAACACGCATGAGTATTATTAAACGCGCATGTGTAAACGCATTTACGTGCATGAAGAGAAATTATGATCTAAAGGGTATCAAAATTTACACCAAAAAGCTTAATATTTGTTTATTTTATTAAAAATTTCTTTCCAATATAAGTTGTTTGCTTTGTTTTTGGTGCTAAACGTGCATGCGTAAACTCATTACATGCATGAAGAGAAATTATCTAAAGGGTATCAAAATTTGCAAAAAAAAAGCTTAGTATTTGTTTACTTTATTAAACATTTCTTTCAATGTAAGTTGTTTAAGTTGCTTTATTTTTTTTGTGCTAAACATGCATGCGTAAACGCATTACGTGCATGCGTAAAGCATACAAAAAAGAAAAGTTAGTGGCTTTGAGGTCCGGATTGTAGATCATTTTGGATAATGGACGTCCGGATTACGTATTTTATACTGTATTGCTGTGTTGTGTTCATTGATCGCAAGAATCCAGGATCATCTGTTTTATATTTTCATCATTTAATTAAAATTGTAAAATATTACATAAAATTTTATATTCTTATGCACTTCATTAATAAACTGCAATAAAAAAATTTTTTAGGGCTTGGAAGAGCTGGTTGCTGGTCGTACATTTTCTGGTCCTGTTATTATCAGTTCTCCAAGGGAGAGGATACCAGTTTCAGATGACAATGGGAACAGAGATTGAAAGAATACCTTGAAACCATGATGTGAACATAAATTGCAATTGGTCTGGGTAAACAAGACTGTTAGTAAATGCTGAAAGTGGAAACTGATTACTGGAGATGTGCTGGAGAGCCTTAATTGGGAATTCGATTTCTTTTTAAACATTCCAATTATAGTGACAACTTATTTGGTACTGGCAGCTTGAAATAAAGCAGAACTTTGACATAAAACTATTCTTGTGGACACTAATAGAACACAGTAAAACAAAATGCATAGAATCCAGTAATTCTGAGTTATATATAAAACTGCATTTAAAAAGCACAAAAAAAGAACTTTTTTATTTATGGTAAATTATCACAAAGGTGGTTAATTAGAAAATTTTATTAATTATCTACATCAAATCCAAACTTCAAATTGTGTGTTAGTATGTGGAACAAAGAGTGCAAACTTAAACTTGAGTGATATGGCAGAAATCACTGCATGTATTTGTATTGTAAATTACTTAAATTATTTTACTTACTGCTGTTTATTCTGCATTTTTTCCTCTTTCAGTTGCCCTTTTATTATGAAGAACTCAAATTTTTATGTATATTAATAGTTGTGTATAAATTACTTCCACAATTACATTTTTTATTTCAGAATTCAGACATTATGAATTAACACATCTGTGATTAGAATCGTGTGTTTAAAATGTAATTTGAATTAATTTCATAAATTTAATTAATATTGTAACAAATTTTTATTTTGTTACTGTAAAACTAGGCTAATATGTGGCAGTTTTTAGACAGTCTGGTTATAGAGTTCCTTAAAATCTTGAGCTTTAATATTTGAAATCAAAGAGCTCACTGTATGCATTTGTCTGCATTCTGATTCTTATCTTTTTGAGTTTGAGTTATAAGTATTTCACATTCAAAATGTTTTCACTTTTAGTTTAATATATTTTTTTAAATGTGATTTTAATTCGATGTACTTAAAATGCTTTTAAAGTTGTACTTCTTGTAAAATCAAAATATTATATAACTTTGTTACTGAGTTTTGTTTTATAGTTTTAAGAATTTTACCTGTATTTATTGATTATTTCAAAATTTTGTACAGTAAATTAATCGATGTAAATGACTGTACATCACTCTTGTTTGCTGCACTTTTTAAACTTTGCAAAAAGAGATTATTTTTTTAAAGATATTTTTATACTTGTATGTTAAATGTGACTTTTAGAAATGAATGGATGTTTTTTCTAAAAAATAATAAAAAAAATCTGTAATAAATGTTCCAAATAAATATATTTTAAGGAATATTTTCTCTCTCTCTCTTTAAAAAAAAACTTGAATTTCTAAATGACATACATATTTGTATCGGTTTAACCATTTCTAGCATCATTTTTTGTGCTACACTTAAAAATTTTCTAATTTGTTATGTTTATATTTTATGTAAGAAATTTACAAGGACTGTTAAAATATTCACGGATTGAGGTATATTAGGCTAGGTGTGCAGAAACAGTTTTCTGATTGTTAGTCATGAAAATAGCTTATACAGTCAAAAGTCGTTAATCCGGACACCCATAATTCGGAATGATCTATAATCCGGACCTCAAAGCTAAAAACTTTCTGCGCATGCGCATAGGCATTTACGCGTGCGCGTAAGACCTCTTACGACTGCGCATTTGCGTGTGCGCAAGCGCAGAATACGTTTTTGCGTGCGCGTTTTATGTATAACGGACGGTATAAGCTAAAATTATCTAATTATCTAAATCAGTTAATGTTGATGATTGCATTGTTCCTTAATTTTCGAATTGGATCCAGCTTATTATTTTTTGCAGACTTTAAGAGCAATACTATAAAAGTAAACTTGAACTTTCGATTATGTCAAATAGAATTTTAGATTCTGTAGCTCCCAAAGGATCGTTTTGTTTGATGGGCAACGAAGTATGTTTCGATGCCTGTCAAACAAAAAGTGGAATTGCTGCAAAAAATGGATAAAGACATGAAGAATGTGACAGAGAGGTTAGTGAAAACGAAAAAATTTCGATTGACAAGTTAGTCGGTATTCTCGGCACAGCAATTAACGGGACTTGAACAGCGGAACTTTGTAACTGAACAAAAAATTATGTCTGTTTATAGAATTAAAGAGAAAGTATTATCATATAAAACGAAGCAACTTAAACAACTTACATTGAAAGAAATGTTTAATAAAGTAAACAAATAAATATTAAGCTTTTTTTTGTAAATTTTGATACCCTTTAGATCATAATTGTTCTTTATTTCATAAATTACGGTTTCATATTTTTAATTTTAGAATTTCTGCATGCCATCTTACGCGATTTAAACTGATGATCTATAATCCGGAAAAATCGATAATCCGGAATCGCCGAAGTCCCGACAAGTCTGGATTAACGACTTTTGACTGTATTATATTTTTTTGTTAACCCATTTATTTGTTTATATCCATTTATTTATAAGAGTTGAACTGCAGTATGGCTTACAATCGCAAATGAGAAAATGTTTCTTCTGGATAATGCTAGATAACGTATGGCATGATAGACTATGGAAGCATTGGTGAAATTAATGAGCAGTTTACAATCTTAATTTTCTGTATATCCCAGATCTTCTAGAAAATTAACATAAACCAGGAAAGGAAAGTTCTCAAAGTGTACTTGAATATGAGCCAGTTTTCCATTAAGGTGTTTCTATGGATTTCCACTATGGATTTTCAAAGGTTAAAAGTACTTTCCATGAAGGCATCCTTACTCTTGAGGAGGTAGTCCTTGTATGCTTTACCATAATCCAGATAATCTAATTGGGCACAATTTGAAATTTGTCTCCTAAACCTGTATTTTTTAGCCTTTCATGTATGCAATAAGTTTCAAGATTTACTAACACATAAAAATATACTCATTTCTTCTTCTCTGCAAGAATTTAATTGAGAAAGCTTCACTATCCTGTTAAACATTATCCTATTGCTTAGAAAATAATTGCAGTTTTTAGCAGTAGTATGGGGTATAAATATTTTGCATTTCTGTCAAATTTCAATTAAGCAATAAATAAATAAATAAATAAATAAATAAAATAAAAGTAATGTAGATTGCAGAAAACAAAGTACTGAAATTTCCTGGTGCCATGATTTAAAGTAAAAGTCTTCATCTAACACAAATTACTTGAAATATATAGCTAACAAATGTAGCAGAAGATACCAGGACACAAACATGAAAGAGTTACCTTCGTACAGAATCTGTGTCTGTAACAAAACACATCTTTATATAAAATATATCAAAAAGGAAATAATGGCAAGCCAGCTGTGCTTTCATTCAAAGAATCACTACAGCCAAATGTAATATCAATAAATAAACATATAAAAAATGAGTGTAGAAAGTAGATTGAGAAATAAAACTTCTTAAAGTATTGTCTGTTAACTATTTTCTTTAAACCCATTCCATTTCAAGTACGTCCAAGTGGTCGAAAGCACGAAAGAAGTACCTGGCAACACAGCTCTATCTTGTTAGAAAATTAAGTCGTATGTTATAACTGTTTGAAATATTACCGTTTGTCTCGCAACGGTAATACGTGATCCACAGCTTATTACACATGTACTTCCTGATTAATGAAAATAGACTAAAGGAGCACTGTGGGTTTTTGAGCCCTGTCTGTCCGTTTTTTCATCTGCAGCAAAGGTAAATGTGCGTCTCTATTGAAATCCAATTAGCTATATTTTTTTATATTTTTGTACTATAAAAGTAACTGCAAAATATATCAAAATATATTGTCAAATATCAAAATATAATTTTAGAACATAATTGACACATGATTCTTATAGTATTTGTTCTTTATTAATATATAGAAAGGTGCGTGTAATAATTTATAATTTTTAAATGAAAATGCTAAAAATTACATTTTTGATAATATTTGATACTACTGCATTATACTATTCAGTGTTAATTTGCAAATGCTAAAATTAAGCATAATGTGTTAAAATTGAAATTGTTAAAATTATTAAAATTTCAAATAACATTGCAATTCTAAGAAGCATAATGCATGAATTGCAAACTTTTTTATAATTTTTTTATTATATTTCTTGTATTTTCGAAGCAAAATCCTCAATAATTGCGTTTTTCTTGCCTTTTTCGAAGCGAAATTGGCAGCAACGTTGTAGCTTAATTTATGTTCTATAGAAAAAACAGCCATTTTTGAAAGATTTTTTTTAACTGTAGAAACATATTTAAACGCTTTTTTATTATTTTATGTTCTTTACACCCTAATAATAACTGACAAGTTTTAAGGCGTTATTAAGGCAGTTTTCAAATCTGCATACATTTGAACTATTTTATGTTTCTGTATTAGTTGAAAGGACTAATCTACTTTAGTGACCAGAATATTACAACAAATGCAATAATGGAGTGTCTAAAACTAGATATTTCTGATGAAATTAGAGAATTTACATCATTTACATATTTAAATCTTAAATTATCAGATGCTTCTTTTAAAATACCTAAATCCAATGTTATTGATTAAAGTTTTAACTAGTTATATTAAAAAAGCTGGATACAATCTCTCTTATTTTTCATATTTGCATTTAAATTGTGAGATTAAAATAACCATTTCTTTTATTTCCTCTGTGAAAAATATTTTTAAATGTATTCTTTTATCAATTGATTATTAAAAGTCTAATTTATTAACCTTTTTCTTCAATTTCTTTAAATTCTGTTGGTATATTTATATTCATCTTGAAGAAAAATTTTCAGGTATATCAAGAATATTTTCTCTTTTTTTTTTTAGTCCAAAGGGTTTTTTTAGTCCTGAAGGTCTATTTTTTTTGCGATTTTGCATAGATTCACTACAAACGGGGAATCACTTTTCAAACCGTTGCCACAAAGTATTATCGCTCTGTGGTATATTTGAAGAAATTAAATAATGAAAAATCCATTTCTCGCATTGTGATAAAACAACGGTACATAGAACTATCGAATTTTGAATGACGTAATCCTCCAACGTATATGAGCATGTGGAACACCAAATTTGAAATTTGTTTTATTATCAATTTCCTATTTTGTAAAACTTTAACGAATTTTTGATTAACGAACTCAAGGATTTCAAACCGAACAAAGGCAATGTTGTAAAAAAAATAATAATAATAAAAATGATAATAATAATCTCCAGTGCGCGAGTCTTTGTATCGGAAATTCTATTGATAAGCTCATTTTAAAACTATTTTGGGATATTGCTGTTGAACTGAATTTTATGGTTTAAGTGCAAAGAACATGATACTTTTAATAAATAAATGTAACATATAAAATGTTAAAAAAACGCCCTTTGGACGTAATTTAAAATCAAACCTTTCAGATTTTTTTTTCAGAAAAAAAGAAAATCTTTTTATCACATTTGTTTTATTTAATATGATAAAGCAACTTGTTGTTGCTTAATAGAAGTAATGCTTTCGCGGAGTAAGTTCTAAGGAAACTCTTTGTATTCATATCCAACACGAAAATTTTCATTCACCCTCACCTTCATCCAAATGGAACTGGGTTCAAGCTGTCTGTATTCAGCGGCCTTATCTACTCCGCTACGGGAGGAACAAAGTCTTTGAATATAATTATTTCCTGAGAGCTTTAGTTGTCAGATGTTACTACTGATGTTTTTTTCTTATATAAATTATGTATAAATGTCTCTTTTGATTAAAACTTTAATAAAAAAACATTTTATTTTAATTTGTATTACAGGTAGCTTTTCAGAACAATATTTGTTACTATTAATGCTTATGATATTAGCGATATTTTGGGGAGATTGTGTTGTACTATTTGCAGAAATTGGCGTTTTCTGATCTCTAATAATACAGGGTAACCAAAAAAGTTCTAGGCATTTTGAACAGTCGGAAAGAAAAAGTCATAAAACAAATAATAATCAGCGCTGTCCTCAAAGTAATCACCATCGGCATCAAGTGCTTTTTGCCAACGAGCGGCGAGCTGTGCGATTCTATCGAGGTAAAACTCAGGAGTCTTGGATGCAAAGAAGTCCATGAGGGCATTTTCGAGGTCTGGCCGGTTGTTGAAGGATTTCCCACGAAGATTGTTGTCCAGAGAAGGGAAAGGGTGGTAGTCTGTTGGCGCAAGGTCTGGAGAGTATGGTGAATGGGGTAGTGCCTCCCAGCCCATTCGCTGGATGGTGTCCCTGGCCTTCCAAACCACATGCGGCCTCTCATTGTCATGGAGAGAGAGAGAGAATGGAGGACGTGGGCACTATCCCTTTACCAAATGGTTAATCAATATAGCACCACGTCCACCACTATCTAATGTATCCCTTCAAAGTGCATAATGCCACCTGAAAAGTGTTCAACGTGCACGACAAGACATACAAAATAACGTTAGAGTTACAGATTAATATTCAAGATACATTACTGATGCAAATATGACTGATGCAGAACTGATACAAGGCTGATATAGTACTGATATTAATACTCATTAATACTGCTACAGTACTAATTCACTGGTATAACATTGATTGTCAATACTAATTAAATGAGAATGATTTTGCACAAGTCGATAAATAAATCCATGAAATAATACGCTACAAAGACTCAAAATATTGCGAATTAAAATATCACAGATCAGTGTTCTACTTGAAATATAACTGATACACTACTGATGCAAGGCTGATATAATACTGACACAATATTTTACTGATGTAAGACTGTTATATTGCTCATGCAATATGCATATACAATACTTTACTGATATTAATACTCATATGTTACTTTAATGGTATTAATTCTCATACAATACTGATTAATTGTAAATGGGAATGATTTTGTACAAGTCGGTAAATAAAACCACTGAATTGCACGTTACGAAGACTCAAGCTATTGTGAATTAACACATGAACATATGCATTATCGACACATTACTGGTATATTAGCTGATGCAAATATGACTGGTAAACTACTGATATAATACTGATACACCGATGCAATACTCATATACGACTGTTACATTACTGATACTCGTACAATACAATATTGAACTGTTACAGTATTGATACATTACTTTACCAGTATTAATAGTGACACAATACTGATTAATATTGGTACAATATTTTGCTGATGTAAGCAATATTTTCAAAATATTACTGATACAAATTTGCATATAATCCATACGGAGCATACGTTTATGGCAGCAGGAGAATTTACGCTGTCTGACATAAGTCCATGCCCAGCGCAGACAGTTCGTCCATTAAATTGACAACCTTTGTAATCGGATATCTCTGCTTTATGATAAATTTGCAGAAGGCCTGCCTGTTGGTACTTGGCAGCTGAATATGAAGATCAGTTGTCAATGGAGAAGTGGTCAGGTAATGCTCTGGGGACCCAATATCTCCGCAGCAGCAGAACCCAGTATGGCTGAGTCTGCGTTTTGCAAAATATTGCGGAAATGGACCATGGCCAGTGATAAATCGAACGAGCTGAGGGTTGGAAATGATACGGTCAGTGTCCACATACGCTATGTAATACTACGTTCGTCGACCGGTTGAGCCCTGGTCCCATTCTTCTTGCCGCCGTCCAATGGCATTTAATCTCGGGCATTTCTTTAGATAAGGAATAGGCCATGGGATATTGACTTGAGTATCTGCATTGCCTGAAGCTGCCTCTTTGACTAGACTGTCTGCCGTTTCATTTCCGTAATGCCCAGCATGGTCTTTGATCCACTCAAATTTAAGCTGATGGGGGGGGGGAATGCTCTCTTAGATCATGCTGAATGTTTTGGATGATGGGAGATGGATGGCTTCATTGTCATGGAGGAGGCACACACCCTTACGATTGACCAGTGCTGGCTCTTTATGCATCAGTGCCTGATGCACACATTCCAAGTGCTGCGAGTACAAGCCTGCCGTGATGGTTTGGCTCACTGGCAGGAGCTCATAGTGCATCGCTTGGCGACTACAGATACAGAGCATGATCTTGCGTGGATGTGTGAAGCACAGGGTCCCGTGGTGAGAACCAATGTCTGGAATGCCTGGGTGTTTCATACTGAACCCACGTTTCACTGCTGGTGAGTACTAGATCAAATATGAATGCATTGGGGTGCCGAGTAAGCAATGACAAACTTTCAGCTATACACTGTTGCTTGTTTGCACCGGACAGTGAGTGGGATACCCACTTGCTCAGCTTGTATGCCTTTCCTATGCGGTGTAGATGGAGTTTGATCGTTTCATCAGATACCTGGAATTGTGCAGGTATCTGATGTGACATGTGAAAGCTCATCACATGTTTGGCTACTTGTCACTCTCTGTGGCTGCTCACAGGGCCTCATCATCCAGTGCTTGTGAATGATCGTTGCGTGGCGCATTACTAAGAGACATATTCCCTGAACTGAACTTCTGGAACCATTGCCTAGCAATTCGTTCGTTAACGGCGTCATCCCCAAAGGCTTGGCAAAATCGATGACTTGATTCTGCTGATGATAGGCTCACTTTAAAATCGTACAGCAAACAACTCCGAACGAGCGCTTTTGATGCGTCCATTTAAATCAGTCGCTGTGTGAATTATGTTTGAAGTTTGAACTTTGTGGCTATACTGGCTTTCAGCAGGGAAATTTTATCCTGCTCTTGCCAGTTCCTGATGTAATCCCATATATGACCTGACAGTGAATATTTCTGAAGGGAAGTTTCTTTCGTGAAGATGAACTTTGCGGTGAATATATTTGAAGTACAGATGCAAGGTGCTTTTATACTCTTTGTCAATGTCCGGACTCCCATCCTAACCACTTCATCGCCAGGTTTCATGACTATTTTTATGTTGGGGTTCACTCTTCCAATGTCATATCAGAAACGGCAAGAACTTTTTGGCCACCTTGTATCAAGTATCTGAGAATTTAAAATGTCAATTAATATTACGGATATTTTTTCATAAATCATGTATGAATTTCTCTTTTGATTACAATATTAACAAAGAAAACCTTTTATTTTAAACCTTTGTATTACAGCTGAGTTTTCAGAAAAATGTTTTTTTCTACTAATACTTACAATAATAGCGATTTTTTTTGGGGGGGGGAGATTCTACTGTAGTATTTGCAAAATTCTGCGTTTTGCAATCTCTGATAATATCAATTATGTTACATTTGCTGGAAAGTTTTTCATTACTTCCTTCACAACAAAATTCAGAAAATGAACTTGTTCATTTAGTTCTTTGAGTTTCAAAAATTCTAGAAAAGTCAGCCAAAAAAAAAAAAAAAAAAAAAAAGATACCTTAAATTACCCCTTAATAAGTAAAATAAAATATAATATGGATCAGTCATTTGTAAATCACTGATTAATGCTTAAAGAAATAGCAGACTTAACAATAATTGCATTTACTTACCAAAAACATCAAAAGGATGGCATCCCAAATGCCGTTAAGAGGGGGACACTGACATTAATTGGTAAGGGGAAAATAAACGGGTGCGTTAGGGATCATAATAGGAGATATATTGTAAAAGAAAAGTGTTTTTAGGTCTCATTCAGTATCAGTATATCTGGAATAAAAACCTGAATGGAGCTACAGAGTTCTCCTCTGTTCCTCAATGCAAATCAGTAATGTAATCAGTACCAGAATGCAAACAAATTATACAGGATGCGAAAAGTTTTGAAGTGCTCTTTTATGTATTATTAAATAGTTTAATAATATTAGTATGCATTTTATTATTAATAACATGTACATTCTTTAATTGCAAATTAAATTATCAAATGAATTTAATGATTATATTTATTTGCTTATTAACATTTCATTATTTTCATCTAGGAATTTCCTTCCCCCCCCCGAGCAATACATACATGTAAGATACGAGGCTGAAAAGCATTGCTATAAATAAATAATCCAATCTAATTCCCATACCTGCCAACCTCTAAAGATAAAAATTCAGAAGATTTCTCCCCCAAATTCAGAAGAACACAAAGAATTACTATCATGCTTTGATATTAAAAAAATAACAATTTATACAAATAGAAAAAAGAAAATTGTACTTACATTAGTAAATCTCAATTAAGTAGTAACTAAAAAATTTATTAGGAAACATAAAACAAGAACTTCATGTTACACAAAAAAATTATTGCAATGAATTTAGAGTGCATTTTTTGGCTTTAGCCAAAAATTCTTTGGAAAATTTCCTGTCATAACAATTAGTTTCCTCATAACATTTAGCAATTAAAATGCTTTCTAGAGTTTTGGGTGAAATTGAAGAACGAAACATAGTTTTGTTTTTCTTCACAACACTGAAGACTCTCTCGCACTCAGCATTACTATGTGGAATTACGAGAATAGCACATAAAACTCTTGCTAGTCTATACTTTGGTGATCCATCAGCTTTTTTTATTCTTTTTAAGGTACCAACGAGGACATCAAGTCTATCTTCTCCAGAACTGGCAAAGTCTTCAAACTGTGCAGCAGAAAATTGGTTCTGTAGTTCATCTAAAGCATCATTATGGCATTCATTTTCTTTGTTAACAAAAATGGAAATTTATCAATAAAAATAAACGAATCTTTTAAAAAGATTAATTTTCAATTTGTTTTAAATTTGTCACTTCAGCATTTAAAAGATGTTAAGTTGTTTCAACTCATTAATTACCAAGGAGGCAATATTTTCCCCCGTAGCGTCTCAATTTAACAATGGAAAACGCAAAAGATGAGTTTTCATTTCATTAGAAACATCACAGAAATATGTGACAACGATGGGGTAAAGCTTCCAATCGCTGTCGTTGCTGCCATCGATTGACACCGAAAATGCTGAATTCTGGAGTGCAGCTATCGTTTTACTTTGCGCATCGCAAGCAATTTCGTTCACAATAGAAGATGTTTTCGTGCGAGCACAAGCATATTTCTGAGCAATCTTGGAGTCGGGAAACATCCGTCTGAAAAGTTGACCGGCGTGATCGGCAGCGCTTAGCGGCACGTTATGTTCGATGAGGAATGCAGTAAACAAACACTCTGCCAAAATGACATCGGCATCCGAATTCGAAAAAAAATAATCCACTTTGACGTTGTCGAAGCCAAAGCATTAACTTCATGCTTTTTAGACTTAACATGCTTCACAATGTCGCTTCTTCGACCGTGACTTATTATGAAGTCACACACGCACACGTTGCAAAATGCATAGTTATTTCCTTTGAAGGATTCTTTAATTGTTGGAAATTCAGCTTTGTAGGCAGGCCGAAAATATTGAGAATACGTTTTTTTTTTAACTCATTTCATAACAACGACGTATTAAGAAAATTCGTAGCACGTGCAAACAAACAAACGAACAAAAAAAAAAAAAAAAAAAAAAAACAGAATGCGACAATCCACGCTAAAAAAATAATCTGGCGCCCACAAAGAAAAGAGTGGGAGAAACAAGTTCAGCGCATTGGATTGGCTGGTTAAGTGGCGAGTTGGGAGAAACCGCAGGTTACTGGATTCGAAGTAGTCGGTAGTTGGCGGTAAAACACGATGCAATTGGCGAAAAATTCTAAAATTTTGACAAAAATCACTAAAAACACTTGAAAAAGGAAAAAAATCGTAAAAAATGGATTACGATCGTAAAGACAAACGCCTTTTCGTAAAAGTTGACAGGTATGAATTCCAGTTGAACAGCATAAACTAGCACTAATTGTTTACGGAAAGTATCCTAGTTTTTGAAACGATTGGTATCTTCTAACATAAAATTAATTAATTAATCATCTTAAGAATGATTTTGTATGCTTATTTAATTGAATATGGCAAAGTATGAGAGTTTGGGCGAGGCATGGTTTCATGGAGAATTTTTCTAGGGAAAATGGATTCATATTTACATTGCCTTAAGGAAATCCACGAAAATGCTTACACACAGTGGTAGGCTGTAAGACAGCTCGTTTAATCTATTTGTTAAATTTGCATCTAATTCCCCCCCTTTTTTGGCTAGCTGATTCATTCAAAGGAAAATACATATTACTCACTGAACTTCGCACGTTAGTTGAGCAAGCTTTAAACCTGATGAATAGTACATTTCTGTGACAAAGAGAGCTTTCTGACTGCACAATCTATTTTACATTTACCAAGTTTATGCCGAATAAGTTTATTCCGCTGTTTTATGTCATTTATGCGATATTTTGTAAATATTTATATTCTTGCAAATTTAAATTACATTTTTTTAAAGATATTTTATTTTTATTCATAAATATTTGTATCTGCTATTTTTCTAAGAAGTGAAACATTTAGTTAGATTCTGATATTTTGTTTTCATAACACAAAGTATGAACCCTTTCTTAAAATTTTTATACCTCACTGTTGCTTACACCGCGAGTCCATTCAACCGATTTGAAACTAGGAATGAATTAACAAATCGATCTTTCCACTCATTGGTCTTATCGACTTGAATACAGTGAGCCTGAGTAATGAGGGAAATATCTGTCGTAAATATAAAAGCCATTATAAACGTATTACTAAATAATAATTTTAAAATATGACGTTCCTTTCAAAAGATTTTTTAATTAGAAATTTAAATATATATCTCGAAAATTACGAAGGGAATAACTTATATGTATTTGTAATTACGAGAATAAATATTTCTGTATGTATGCAATAGGGCTTGACAAATTTGGATACATAATTTTTTCTTCAAATAAATATTAGAGTTTATTAACTATCAGCTTCTCGTTGACTGTAGGCATCTATTCTCATCAGCAAATGATAACATCCTGGGTTCAAAAAAGCAGATCAACTGCTATTGAACTCTGAAGAGGGGTTTATTAGAGGGAAAATGGCAACTAACCCCTTCGAGCCGGGTAGCGAAAACGCGCGCTTATCGCTGAGGTCGGCAGTGTCTTACGCGAGCGTCTCTCCAGGGCTGGTGGCTTTTTTGCTACTAAGCCTAAATCCATGAAATTTCCGAAGTATCAACGCATTGTTTAATAATGCTCTATAGAGTATTTAAACGGCTTATGCTTTATAAATATTTTTATATATATACTTTAATTACCTCATTTCTTGTTTAAATGCATATTTTACACATTTTATTTTAATTACTCACCATTTTATGAATTTTAACATTATACATCTGAAAACTAAATATATTACTTAAAATTCTCTTTTCGTATGAAAAATTTGAAAACAGGGATCTACACACAGTCCTACGTTACATTCCTTGCACTCGTAATAACTCATTTCCCGTTTTGGAGGATTTTTCTGGGAATGTGAACAAACGAAGCATCGTCGTCTCATTTTCTTATCAGTCTCTTCTGAACAAAGTTTTGGAAAATGTCTTTCAGTTAATCTTTCAGAATCCATATCAGAATATCAGAATCAATATATGAAATATTTTGCATCATTTCTGCTATTTCATGCTCTGTTAAACATTTTCGACGCTTCGACATTGCAACGGTAAAAACAAAGAATTCACGTCTAACAAGATCTAATTATTTTCTAAAAACTGAACTGCAAACCGAAATACCCAACGCTTTAGAGCAAATAAAACTTCTCTACTTACAGTAAACAACTACCACGTGCAAATAAAGTGCGATTTAAAGAGACGTCATAAATCACGCCATTCGGAAACCTTTATTTCCCCGTTTGTTTATATAATCAAAAACACATGTATGCGAGTCATGCTTCTCTCATTTCGAGTAGAAGGTCTAATTTACATGTATCTGAAACCATATGGACATACGGTGCCATCTTGTGGCAGAAATTATAGTTTGAAAAACGTTCCAAAGTACTGGCACAAATACGTAACAGTCGGTAGAGAATGGAACAATCCTCTGGCACGCCTGCGTGTCGGCCGGTAGGTAAGTGCGTTCGTTGCTGGCACGTATACGTGACAGTCGGCGCGAAGGGGTTAAAATGAATTAAAATTCCCTTTAATTTTTTTAATTATTTACTATATTAATTTATTACTGATTACAATGGATTGGAATATCTGAATATTCAAAATATATATATATATAATGTTTGCGAGAATACAAAAATATTTTTTGGGAATGTGCTTTCTTATAGAATGCAAATGAATTGCTTTTACTCAATGAAAATTAAATTTGTTTGCTAATTAATCTGTTCTCTATTCAGCACTTTATTTCAGTAATCCGTATTAATGTGCCATTTTTTAAAAATTTAAATGCTTCAAGAATTATTAGAAAGGGACTTAATTCTCTTCTTATCCTTAAATTCTTCATTAATAAAACTGCATTTTCACCTATAATTATGTGAAATAATTCTCTAAATATTTTCACAGCAGAAAAAATACGACACATAAACGGCTTGGATATGGAATTAGCATTGAGATTCTCTTTATGATGAAGCTTACAAAAAGTCTACGAAGCAAAGTAATTTCGTAGAATATTTTATAACGCTCCATGATTAAATTGCCGTGAATTACACTTTATAAACGACATGTAAATATAATTTAATAATATAATGTGTTTGTGTATGTGTGGTTCACTAACAACCGAGCGGATTTTAATAAAACCACCATTGCCAAAGTAAACTGTTATGGCATAAAACCGATGAGCATTTGCTGTGGAGGAGCTCAGATAGTAACAGTAGATAGACAAGACAGAGTAGATAGACAAATCAGTGCTGGAGAATAATGAAATGCGAGGAATCTTATCACCCAGAATGAACTCCTTACTCTTTGGTACAGTTGTCTGTGTAACAGAGAAAAATAATTAGGTCTTGGTTTTGTTATTGCAGTAGATTCGAATATAATTCTACGAAAAAAGGATGATTTAATTTTTGATGGAATTATTTTATAACATAAGAGCCTCATGGTATTTTAGAGATTGTAATGCAGAGAAGAATAAGCACGAGAGGCTATTTAAAGCTTCGAAACTTGTTCTGCTAATGTGTGCGAATTGCGCTGATACCTGTTTGTTTCAGTATTATTAACATTTATTTTTCTGCTTGTAATTTTAACTAATAATGAGTTTGATAGTCTTGTTATTGTTTTGAAAATTTATATATACATTTTCATTTGAGCAAAGTTTTTTTCTTCTAAACATAGATTATGTACATCTTATTATTATAGCTTCTTTGTGTTGTTATAAACATACAACAGTATTTCCTGAAAGGAATAACAAATACATTTTCAATGCCAAACAGTAAATTAAATAACAGACTCGTAAAATATATAACGTATAAATATATATTTTTTCTATTTTATTACATTTTATACCTCAGACATTTAATCATAATTAGAAATCACATATCAATTGCAAACTTATAAACTTCAATTTTAAGTACATATCCATAAATTACACTACATATTTCCATCAGTCTAGAAATAGTAGTCATTTAACCAGCAATGATGGTAATCCGAGTTCAGTGGAATATTTTCCTATATTTCTAATAGCTGCATTGCAAAGGTTCTGTAAGGTAAGACACTTCTTCGATTCACTAAAAACATAATTTAATAGCTGATGGTTTTTCTCATTTAATTCTTCCCTCCATCTCCAGAATTCGAAGTGATGTTCCCAATCTTCGGCCCATAAATTAGCACCGCAAATTCTGAGTAAATGAACTATTGTCTGTTTTCCATTTTTACACGTGTAGTACAATGGGGGCCCAAACCCATCACGTCTGTCAATGTGACTTCCAGAAATAAGAAGTTTTCTAACTAAAGTTTCGTGGTTTATTTGAGCAGCAATATGCAGAGCAGTTTCACCCATCAACCAAGGAATATTAACATCACATCCTCGGTCTATCAAAAGCATGGAAATATCTGTATACAAATGATTTTGATCTGCAGTGGAATTTGCTGCACCTACCAGTTCGCGTCTTAAAGCAGTTACCATTGGTGTTCTCCCAGATTCGTCGGCAGCGTCAATCTGAGGAAGAAATTGGACATTAAAATATAATGTAAATTAAAATATTAGAATAAAAATAGTTAAATAAATTATCACAAAAAGTTAATGAAGCATAAAATAATAAATAAATAATTCTGATCCCAATAAAGTCTTACTCATGAGCAATCTATCGAAATTCAGTGAAGAAGAGTGTTCCGAAAGAATGCCATCTATTCATTAAAATAAATTACTGAGGAAACATTGCCGGTATTCATCATAAAGAACATGGACAAATCCATTCTGATGTATACATAGAGAGAGAAAGAGACAGGCTGGGAAAATCGATAACTAATTTTCGAATGACAAGTCTCGCCAATTTCAAAAGTTTAGAAAATAAATAAACTGCAGAGAAGATGATTAAGTAAACAATACTTGATGAAATGAATGTTATTAGCAGAGACGAATAAAAAAGCTAATCTGATTAAAATTTAAAATTAGGTGAAATTCTATTAAGGAGGAAACTGATACTCTGCATATTTATTTATTTTCATTAACACCACATTTTATCCGAATCACTTTTCAAATTGCTGCCGTCATTATCGCTATGCACTATTTTTAAATATATTAAATAATAAAAATTCTGTATGTATGCTGCTCGACACTGAAAATGTAACACCAAGAAAGAGTGGTCAGAAAGTGAAAAAATTTGGAAAAAAGACAGAGACAGCAAGCAGCAATAAGCGATCTTTATTTCAAAATGATAGAATACAGAGCGAGAATGGCATCAGCTCAGTACGATGTAGGACCACCGCGGACAGCAATGCACAAAGAAAGATGTCTAGGCATAGAGTCAATAAGAGTGCGGATGGTGTCCAGAGGGATGGCTCTCCATTCCCTTTCAACCATTTGCCACAGTTCGTCTTTTGAACGAGGCAGGGGCAGAGTCTGCAAACAGCGTCCAATCACATCCCACACATTTTCGATTGGTGACAGGTCAGGAGAATACGGTGGCCAGGGAAGCATCAGTATACCTTGCAGAGCATGTTGGCAGATGCCAGCACTGCGTGTCGGGAGTTATCCTGCTGAAAAATTGCATTAGGCAGCATCTGAAGGTAGGGGATTGCCACTGGCCACAGTACATTATCCAAGTATCGTTGGGCCGTCATAGCACCCTGAATATGAACTAGAGGTGATCTGGAACTGTAGGCAATAGCGCCCAAAACCACTATGCCACATCGTCACGCGGTGGTACGTTCCACAATTACTGCCGGATTAGATCTGTCTCCACGTCGACTCCACACACGTATGCGGCGACTATCACTGGATAAACAGAAGCGTGACTCATCTGAGAACACGACGTTTTGCCATTCTGTCATCCACATCGCTCCAGACCGGCACCATTTTAGACGTTGGAGTCTATGTTGTGGGGTCAATGGCAGTCTTCTTAACAGACGGCGTGAGTGCAGGCCACGTGCAACCAATCAACGGAAAATGGTTCTGTTCGACACGGGAACATGCAGGGTATCTTGCACATGCTGCAGAATCGCAGTACAAGTGACTTGCGGGACCGCCTCAGCTTGTCGGCGGATGCGTCGATCCACGCGTGCTGACGTCACTCTGGCTGCCCCTGCACCCCTCTTTCTTCCCACATTTCCTGGTTCCATCCATGTTCGCCATAGCCCATGCACCGTGCTCGCATTGATGTGGATATCAGCTATGATTTGACGTAAGGACCAAACCGCCCTTCTCAGTCCAATCACCATACCCCTCGTAAAATCGTCTATCTGCTGGAAGTGCCTTCGTTGACAGCGGCCTGGCATTCTCTCCTCTTACACGTATCCTCCTTGACAAAAACCAACTTTCTTCGATAATTCGTCTGGCAGAAGTAATGACACGAATATTGACCATTTTGCACGCTCATTCCCTTATATCTTACTTCACGTGTGTTGGAGAGCTGCGCATTTTACATCGTTCGCATAACTCAGCGACATGCCTCTACTCTAAAATTTGCATAAATTTCTGACCACTCCTTCTTGGTGTTGCATTTTCAATGTCGAGCAGTGTACTTAGACAATATTATCATAACCAGCAGAAGCAGAAAGCAGAGATTGAAGATCGCATCGTGTGAACAACAATGTGATCTGGAAAGACTTTTGTAGCAAAAGGATGGCAGTTTATCAAGCAAAGGAAAACAAAGATAAGTGAACTTTTCAATAAATATTTTCTGTTTTGTAAAGTTATATGAAAATTTTCAAATACGAATTTACGAAGTCAATTTGCCTCGGTTGACAGCTAAAGTTATTTTAGTTTTATTTGGCAAAAACACAAAGCAATATTGTATTCTAAAAATGCAATGTTAATGGAAAGTCCAAGTAGTTAGTATTTGTGTTAAACCGCCAAAAGTTCTGGGTTGATACAAGCAGCTTAATGAAAATTTGATTTTAGTTTCGCACGTTTGGCGAGAAATGGATTCAAGCAAAATTTTCATTTTATTCTCTGTTGTGGTAAAAGCTCACAACTCAAAGAGCATATACACTCACGTTTGTGAAAATTGCAACACCAAGAAGGAATCGTCATAATTGAATGCAATTTAATACACAGTTGAGTGGTAGTGGTACAAATAAATGATTAAATGTTCAAAGCAAACAAACAAGAACAAGACATCAGAATCAGTATTTTGTGTGGCCACCACGCGCCGCAATAAGTGCTGCTACACGACGTGGCATGGAGTCAAACAAAGTTTGAATGTCTGACTGAGGAAGAGCATTCCATATAGTTTGTACGCGTACCCAAAGTTCGTCTGCAGACGCAACAGGACGAGGATCAAGAGCAAGACGCCGACCAATGACATCCCACACATGTTCAATTGGCGACATATCCGGGGAACACGCAGGCCAAGGAAGAAGCTGTACCTGCTGCGCTGCAAAGAAGGATTTAACAATCCGAGCAGTACGAGGGCGGGCATTGTCCTGTTGAAATACAGCGCCTGGCAAGCTTTGAAGGAAGGGAACAGCTTCGGGCTGTAGAACTTCACGGATATACCGGTTGCTGTTCAGATTGCCCACAATTCGTAGCAATTGAGATCGTCTATGATATGCTATGACGCCCCAGACCATAACTCCGGGTGTTCGTCCACTGTGGCGTTCGATAATGCACTCCGGAAGGTGGCGTTCACCGGCATAGCGTCTGCTATGCCGGTGGTATCATGGTACCACAAATTAAAGCGGGATTCGTCAGAAAACACGACATGCTGCCAATCAGCACGCCAGTCTCTATGCTGATTGGCCCATTGTAGCCGCAGGCGGCGATGGTCATGCGTTAGGGGGATCCTGTATAAAGGAGTCCGTGCACGCAGTCCACACTGCAGCAGACGTCTACGAATTGATGAAGCACACAATGAAACACCTGTAGCTATTGACCATAGTGCTGCCAATTGTCTAGAGGAAGCTGTACGGTCCGTCCGCGCCATGCGGACCAGGTGTCTATCATCGCGAGCTGACGTCACATTTCGGGGTCCACTCCCGGATTTCCGAGTTGTCCGACACTCGTCCGTCCACTGCTTCCAAACACGCATCACTGTGCTGCTGTTACGCTGCACACGAGAGGCTACTGCACGATACGACAATCCAGCTTCACGAAGGCCGATGATTCTCCCTCGTTCAAACTCTGTAAATTGTTCAAATCTCGCTCTCTTTCGTCGACGAGGCATAAGTACAGATTGAGTTAACGTTTACCACTAGCAGATAACCACCGATAACCATACACGCCTCGCTACAGCCGTCTATTTATTCGGATCCATCAGCTGTTCAGAGGGCGCTGCTCAGCATACGCATGCGCTACGGATTTGCAATTCTAATCATTTGCATATCATGCGCTACTTTGCATTTCCTGAAAATTTCAGCTCACTCGCGTAAGTCCTTCATGGTGTTGCAATTTTCACAAACGTGAATGTATAATGAGTATTTAGTGCTAAAGCCTCATATTGTAATGTATTCAAGGATTTATCTTGAGCAAAAGCTTGCATGTGTTTAAGAAAAAATGTAGTGTTCTGCAGGGCTCTCCATCTATACTCTAGTTAATGTTCATTTTTGCTAGCTCATATAGAATTAAGAATTGGATTTAGAGTGTGTCTATCTAATGGTTGCTATGTGCTAACAAGTTTATGTGCATTTAGGTGGAGCGGTTGTTCACTTTGACATATAGTACTTGCGTTTCCATAATGTTTCACCACACTTTGTGGGTGAAGGTGATTTAAATTTAAATAAAAGCACGAATGTATTATGAGTACATTACCCGTAATATTCGGAAAACTAAAGAACGCTACCGTAAATACAAAAGATGGTTAGAAACTCAATAAAAGGGTTAATTTATTGTGAAAATAAAGTGCTATTTGTTGTTGGATAGAAACATGTATTCATAGTAAGACTGAAGGCCCTAATGAGGCAAGTACGGCGGAAGAAATTAGGAAAAGAAATTAAAATTTGTGTTGTATTTAAGTTAAAGTTTAATACTTGCGTGTAAACGGGATCAGGGCCTGTTAGGTGTAAAATTCAACACTTTGCATCAGGTCTTTGAGAACCTTCATCAAAGTCTGCTAAATTCTGGCAGAGGCTACTGTAGGGATTTATATTTATTTTAAATAACCAATTAAATTTTAAGTTTACTTTCTTTATAAGCCTTCAATCCTCTGTTAATGCCCGAATATTTAAATTCGGTAACGCGCGTGATGTAATTCAAATTTATAAGTATTAAGTTCTAGAAGGGAAAATTACAGACCGTGGGCAAGCGCTGTATCTATGTAGCGTTATTTTGCATTAATTGCTGGTTAATGTGGCATAACAGCTATGCTGCCACTAGATTTCGATCCAATTTCAGGTAATATGATTATCTGAGCCCTGTAGTTCTACTACTTGTTAATATCTTCAAATATTTAGTTTAGTTCTTATTATTTGAGATATCGCCTGAGTGAGATGTAATGTGTCAGTGTGAAGTCTACGCATTGTAAATTTTAAAGAGTTAATAAAAGGGTTCATTTTACCCTTTTCCTGTGTGTTTCCTACATGTAATTGAGCTGTCACATCAGAAGATAGACAAATAGATATCAGAATGTAATAACAGAAATATTCTCAGAGTTTCCATTATAATATTGTAATGTTTCTGTGCATTCTTTGATCTGTAGAAAGTTTCCTAAAAAGCTTTTTTTTTAAATGTTTGGTAAGCATAGTTTCATCAAAATAAATAATATTTAGCACTTGAAATTTGCTTCATTAGTTTCAACGCTTTCTCCTGAAAACAGAATTCATTGGCTGCTGAAATGAGTTCCAGAAAACTAGAATTATGCGTTAATCTTGACAAATAATTAATTCCATAGCGTAAAAATAACGTATAGGTACTTTGAATTCATTAAATTTATACATCAATTCGGAAATTTGAATTGGTTAGGTATATCTGAGCAAAGACATATATTGCTTGAAAATTAATACTAAACATTTATCACTTAAAATACTGATTTGATTTCGCTACTTACGTTTGCACCAGCGTCTAAAAGCAGAGATATCATTGGAATAGCATACTTGTATGCTTTGCTGTTATTTAGAGTACTTATTAAAACCTGTCGGTCACCTTTTCCAAATACACTCTTGCCTTGTGCCAAGAGAATCCGAACAGCTTCTGGGCAATGATATAGACAAGCAATGTCTAAAGGAATATGGCCTTTTGCATCACGGATGTCAAAAATGTATGGCATCGATCTCTCAGCTAGGAGCTTTATCATTTCTGAAAAATAATACAGTTTTAAGAATACACTAAATTTGAAAGCAAAAAAATAATTATCGATATTTTTAACAAATGGTAATCTGATTCATGCAGCAATATAAAAGTACTCAGAAATATTTTCTCAGTTATCTGAATTGATGGAATTCTGGAACAGAAACTATCACTTATACATTCATATAGAAATCATACACTTAATGTTTGTTAGAAGAAAAACCAGATAGGTTATCCTTAGTATATATTGGTATGTAGATTTTAGCTGATATATACAACATACCCGCTATAAACGTTTTCTACTTCTCGTAACTGGGTTGCTGAGTTAATTGCATAAGAATCACACTTCTCACAAAATATCATTTAGATTTTCATTTCATTTAGTGGGGACTATTTATAACCTTACAATAATATATATTTTTTCTAATTTTATGTTCATATTTATGTACATAATTTCTGATAAATAAATTTATGTATGTTTTCTTAGCCTAACATGGACAATTAATTACCTTGTTACATTCCCTCCATTTCCGCTAAAGAAGCATTATGATACTATTTTGCCCCATGGTGAAATCTGCTTTGCCTATCTTACCTAACTATAATTACGATGTCTTATCAAAGAATATAATATTACATTTCACTATAAAAATAAGACAATCAGCTTTTAAAAAGAAATGCTGAGAAAAATGAATGTAAGTTTATAAAATGGGGAAAAAAAAAAAAAAAAAAAAAAAAAAAAAACAATTTTCTCACTCTGTAATTTTTTTTTTTTTTTTTTTAAACTTTTCCCATTTCAGACAGTAGATTTCATCGCAAATAGCCTTAACCTCTAATCAGTTTTTAAAACCTGCTGTTTTTAGACTAATAAAATGGAATGAATAGAAAATGCAATACTGCTCTTTAAAAAACAGGAAAGAATTAATATTTATAAAATTTAGAGTATTTCTCTAGCAAACTTAAATAAATACTTAAAATAACTATTTGAGAAATAGCGTTATGTATAAATGATGTCATAACATGGCAGAATCACGTGAAGCAAATATAGAAGCAAAACATCCCCTCTACTCAAACTGAAGTGCAGTATGTTATTTTTGAAAAGTAGAAAATAGCCGACTTGATATTTTTTAATACTTGTTTCAAAAGAGATCAAAGGGTGTGCCTTTATATGTGTCAAAACAGACGTATTTTTTATGTCTAAATTTTAAAATAACTATCCGTATAAAACAGTTAATTAAAAAAGTATAGAACTTCAATTATTGCTTTTAAGTTGCTTAGTTGTTACCGAATAACGGTTAAATTAAATTTGAAAAAAAAAAAAAAATTAAATACCTTACGCTTTGACGAATGGAAAGAGACCTGAGCGTGGAAAATAAAAACCATTTTATTTTAGGCAATAGCAACACCTACCTTTAAAATCACAAAGTTTATTCGAGTTTTTTACTTCTTTTCAAATTCTAAAAATGTTGAGAATAATCACACGCACTCCCCGTTCTTGTTTTAATGTCCTGTATTTTAACCGTAACTGTTTTATACTTTTGCTTAAAGCCTCTACTTAATTATCATCGGCCTCTGATTCACCTTTTTTTTTTAAATCTTTACAGCAGAGCGTGGTTCTGATATTGAACACGCTAGAGACAAAGCATTTATATTTGTTTTGTGGAACTTATTTGTTTAGAACGGAATCGCGCGTTAAGTGAAATTTGAAATGGCAGCACGTGATGAGAACATTGTATTGTGTTGAGCCGTTTAACGGTAAAACCTTTTCTCTGTTTAAGTGCCGTGTAGAAGCTGTGTTTGCAGCCAAAGAACATGATAAATATTTAGACGTTGAAGCGGATGAAACGAAAGTTGCTGAAATCAAAGATGCAAAAAGGCTTACGCATTGCTGCTAACCCTTCTAGATGATGCCATATTGGAGACCATGTCAAGTGAATCTTCTGCATGTGAAATTTGGAGCAGTTTAAAGAATAAATACCATAAGGTGAGTGCAGTTAGTCAGATATTAGTACGAAAGAAATTATCAACACTGAAGAAACGCCGAGATTGCAGTATGCAGTCACATATAAACGAACTGTTGGCTATCGTAAATGAACTGTGGCTTTAGGATGCTGAAGTCAAAGATATGGATGTGATTATTTATTTGTTGATGTCGCTACCTTCTGAGTACGACATTATTAAATCGACAATTGAGAACCAGCCAAATGAAATGCTTACGCTGGACTTTGTTATGCAAAGGCTCTTGAATGCTGAAGAATTGCAAGGTGAGAGAAATTCTTGCGATTCTCGTATTTCTGGCTCAAGTAATAACGTAACTTTTAGCGCTGATAAGCGTGATATCATCTGCCACAAATGTAAAAGTAAAGGTCATATTGCCAGGCTTTGCAAGAAAAAATTAGTTTGTTTTGGATGTGGACGCCCAGGGCATTACAGGAAGGATTGTAGATTTAAGTATAAATCAGATTATAGAGAATCGGCTGCAGTAACATTCATGGTAGGTGAGCCTGTTGGAAATTTCATTCTGGATTCTGGAGCATCTACACACATGTGTAATAAAGGTGAGTGGTTTGAAGAAATTAAACCTTTTTCTGGAACTGTTGCATGTGCTTCAAAAAATGAAGTTTTAAAGGTAGAAGGTATTGATACAGTACCTGGAACATTAAGTGGAAGAGAAATATTACTTAAAGATGTGTTATATGTGCCTGAGTTGAATGGTCAATTAATATCTGTGAAGAATATTCAAAAAGCAGGTTACAGTGTAAATTTTAAGAATGATGTAGCTGTTATTGAAAAGAGGAAAGAAAAATTTAAGTTTGCTAAACTCAATGAGAAAGGACAGTATGCGAGTCAATTTGAACCTGTTAAAACTTCAACATACATTGCAAATCATAGTGCAGAATTATGGCACAGGCGCATGGGGCACTCATCTGATAAAATATTAAAAGAAATGGGTTTGCCAGTATCTGAGTCACCTTCAAGCTTTTGTGAAGAGTGCATATTAGCAAAACATTCGAACACTCCTATGAACAAAGGTCCTAGAAGCAGAGAGCATGTGCCGATGAGAATGGTACACACTGACATATGTGGTCCCATTGATCCACCCACTAGGGAAGGTGAAAAGTATTTTGCTACAATCATAGACGATTTTTCTAGATTTACTGAAGTGCATCTCTTAAAGCACAAGAGTGACATAAATGAAGTGTTTAAATTGTTCCTAAAGCAGAATCCTGATGTCTACAAAATTCGGTGTGATAATGCCAAGGAATACGTGTCTGGTGAACTAGCTCGTTATTGCAAGAAAAATGGTGTTATGATAGATCCTGCTCCTCCATATTCACCTCCTTTAAATGGTGTGGCTGAGAGAGCCAACAGATATCTTTTAGAGAAGGCCCGTGCTCTAATATGTGAAGCAAAGCTTTCTAAATCCTTCTGGGGCTATGCTGTACAGACAGCTGCATATCTTAAGAATAGAATTCCAAATCAGACTGTTGAAAATGTACCTTATAAGCTTAAATATGGGAAGCCGCCTGATTTGAATATTATTAAGGTGTTTGGATCTGATACATGAGAGTTCCTGATAACTTAAGAAAGAAATTGGATCCAAAATCAAAAAAGATGATTTTTATTGGATACTCTACCATGGGTTATCGTTTACTGGACCCAGTCACAAATCATGTTGTGGTTTCTCGAAATGTGTTGTTTAATGAAGAGAAAAAGAAATGTATCTCAGTTCAAGATGATTTTTCCATAGAAAGTAAAGATCCTGCTAAAGATGAAGTAGTATATGATTCAAGTGATGTAGAATCCAGAAATCTTGAAGAAAGTCATGAAGAAATTACTAAGCAAAGAAGAAATATAAAATTACCTGTAAAGTTGAATGATTACTTTGTGTATGAAGCTAATGTGGCAACTGTTGATACAGTAACATATGAGGATATAACATCATTGCCAACAGAAGAGCAAGTCCTATGGAGGAAAGCCATGGATGAGGAAATAGCTTCTCTTAATAAAAATAAAGTGTGGGAGTTAGTCAACTTGCCAAAGGATGAAAAGCCAATATCCTGTAAATGGGTGTTGCGCATCAAATGAAACACTGTTTACAAAGCTAGATTGGTTGCTCGTGACTTTGAACAGAAGCCAGGTATGATTACTTTGAGACCTATGCTCCTGTAATTAGTACATCATCACTTCGACTTGTGCTGGCTATCACTGTTCAAAAGAATTTAACTTCCAACAACTTAACTGTGAAGCATGTACTTTTGTAAGAAGAACTAAACAGAGTGAAATATTTATTGTGCTGTATGTGGATGACTTGCTAATTGCTGGTTCTAATGATTCAGAGGTAAAAATTGTGATTGAATTACTTAGAAATGAATTTGAGATGTCCAAGGCTGAAGTTGCAAATGAATTTCTTGGAATAAGTTTTGAATATTCACAGAACAAACTTACTTTAGGCCAAAAATCTTATGTTGAAAAATTGTTAAATAGATTTAGAATGTTAGATTGTAAGCCATCTGATACTCCTCTAGTGCCTAAGTCAACTTCATCAAATTTTGTGAATGGTGAAAGATTTCATGGCCCTTATCGTGAACTTGTAGGTGCTTTGCTGTATCTGTCTATGACAACTCGTCCTGATATTCTGTTTTCTGTGAACTGTCTGAGTCAGATACAAGAACAACCCACTAACAGTGCTTGGGCTGGTCTGAAGCAAATTCTTCGATATTTAAAAGGGACATCTGAATTGAAATTATTATTTTGTAAATCTAATAGTGTTGATATTGTGTTAAATGTTTATGTTGATGCTGATTGGGGGTCAGATACAAATGATAGAAAATCTATTTCAGGGTTTATTATTTTCTTTAATGATTGTCCTGTAACTTGGTCTGTTAAAAAGCAAACATCTATTGCTCTGTCCTCTACTGAGGCAGAAATTTTGGCTTTAGCAAAAGCTATTCAAGACCTAACTGTATTTTATAATGTATCTAAAGAAATTTTAGGAGTATTGTGCTAGGCTAAAACATTTGGATATTAAATTAAAGTATATTAGGGATATTGTAAAATTGTACGATATAAATCTCGTATATGTTTCTAGTGAAAATCAGTTAGCTGATTTGTTTACAAAATGCCTGCCTAAACCAAGATTATGCTATTTAAGAGATAAATGTAAAATAATACGTGATTAAGGGAGGGTGTTGAGAATAATCACACGCACTCCCCGTTCTTGTTTTAATGTCCTGTATTTTAACCGTAACTGTTTTATACTTTTGCTTAGGTTGATCTGGCAACAGTTGTAGTTGTTCTCGTGTGATATGTTGAAACGTGCTTTGCCATGTGGGCGTGAAATTCCATCTTTTAATATAGCCTCTACTTAATTATCATCGGCCTCTGATTCACCTTTTTTTTTTTTTAAATCTTTACAAAAAACAAATTCGTTCGCTTCTAGGAATAGTAATACACTGCTTTTAAATCTTAGATCAAAGATTAATGTTAATCAAAGATTCATTAAATTCGCATAAAATATCAAATAAATAAAAGGAAATTCGAAATTAAAAATTCGGGCTTTGAGGTGTCCATTTTCAGATGGAGAAGTACGGGCATTAAAAATTTAGTGGTTGTAGAAGCTGCCGTTTCTCAACAAAGCAAGGATTAAATACATATACTAAGATAACAAATATTCAAACTTTCAATTTTAATTGGCAATATCCCGTTATATTCTCGATTTTAATTTCTGTATTTACCTTTCTGTATTTAAAACAGCAGCTGCATATAATACATGAGTATAAACTATCAAACTAAATCAGAATACATGCCTCAAGAGTTATTTATGTCAAGAAGTAAAAAAAATAATGCATTGAATCTAGTTCTACGTTTCTAATCAGGTTTTATCATTCAACCATGCAGTTTCTCATTCTCGATACCAGCACTATCTTCAACAGCCTGATTAAGTCTGTCCACATCCTTCCTGATGTGCGACTGAAACCTGATTGTTGATGAGTCAATGGCAGACGCTACTGTTACAAAAAAAAAAAAAAAAAAAAAAAAATTCCGAACAGTTATAAAACTACTGAAATTCTGGAGAAGAAACAAAAGAAACAAAACGTTCCCCCAATTATTATTAAAGACTTTGGATACCACTGGAAGAAGTTCAAGAAATTGACGACAAAAATACAGTATTACAATCTAACTGTAGACCATACTGGAGAATTGATATAAGAATAAATGAAGCTCAGTCTCAAGCAACCCATCTTATACAAGCGATTGGCTTCTGTCTTCATAACTGAACTACAATTGCTTCCCTCTGCCAGAAAGGAAGGACCTAGTGGTTGTCTAAAGAAACCTTCCTTCATACATACATACTGAAGACATATCTTTCCAATTTTAGGAAAAATAATATGACAACCTGTTGCTCATCAGGCTGTAAAGAAGAATATATGGAGAAGAAAATAATCTACCAATTTTGCCAGTGATTTGCCAAAAATTAATTTCCAGTAAAAAATTCACGAGGAAAGACTCAGTGTGAAAATAAAGGTCAATGTTTAACCGATAGAGACGCTGACAAGGTTTTTTTTTTTTTACAACTGAGAGTTGCTACAACCATGAACCACTCTGCACACGTTGTAGTGAAAATCACGAAACCTCCAAATAGCGTAAAATAAGATGAGTCGTCATAATGTACAACTGCCAAGAAGTGAAACAATTTTAGAGGATATGTAAAACTTCGGTAATAGAAAGAGTTCCTCAACATAAAGGTTAAGCAGACCGTTTCGTTATAAAATAGTTTATGCCCAAGCTCTTTCTGATGGCCCCAGAATCAAAAATTGAAGCTAATCAAGTGATTGCTAATTAAAACCTTTTTTGACGTTGATAAAATAATCCAATATTGCACTCCAAAACTAAAAATTCCATACTCAGTTATATTCTGACATCAGAATAAACAATTACAGCAAAAACATGGATACGTATATCGAAAAGTTAATTCACATACACTTCACAGTATACTAAATGATATGGGAAACCTGCTTAGAATTCTGGACTGTAGGTGTTAATACATGAGGTCGAAGAAAATTTCATAAGAGAAGACGTAACGAAGATTATGAAAAGAGTTTAACACTCCTGGCTCATTAAAGAAAGCAGAGACCGTGGATGTTAACTTATAACTGTCTGTGTTTCCCTGTCTTCCTAGCAACGTGTTTAATTTAGGTAATTTAAATTCCACCCAAAAATGGACTGAGTGACAACACTCTGGATTTGATCTTACCACGAAATATTTCCACCATCGTAGCCAGCGACTTGAACTATAAGCACATGTTATGTATTAATTTTTATAATTTTCAAATTTAAGTTTTGCTTACTATTTCAGTTTGGATCTGTAATTGAAGTTCTTAATTTTTTTTTTTTTTTTTTTTTTCCTTTAGTTATTTAAAGTTGGTTGTGAGTTTAAACTGTAACTTTTGTAAACTTTAAATTTAAGTTTGGTTGCTTTAAAAGTATGCTCAAGTTGAAGTTGTTTAGTTTTTAATTTGAGTTTAGGGACTTAAGTTTACTTGGGTTTTGTAGTTTTGTTTCGACTTTTAAGGTTGTTTAACTTTTAACTTTAATTAATTTTTTTAAAGTTTTGTTTGCTGCACTTTTAGTGTGTTAATTTATTATTTTTTTTTTTTTAAAATTAAGGTAACTTAAATTTTAACCCCTCTTCCTATTAAAGTTGTCGAATATATATTTTCTGACTGGTGGTAAGGTAAATCAGTAGTAATTGAAGATCAATCTGGTTAATGAGTGTATATACTTAAAATGCTGCTGAAGAAACAATTTATATAGTGCTGACATTTTTAATGAGTTATATTGTTATGTAATAGTTTAATTTTTAATGCCCAAATTTGTTTGTGTTGAATAACTATTCACTGGTTCTGAAAATTTTCTCATCCCAACCATCGGCTTGGAATTCTTTCTCAGAATCCCTTATTGGAGGATTACTGCTCCCCGAAATTCTTTCGCCCAAGCGAAAAAACACATGTCGGATGATGTGTTGGATGTTTACACCATCTGGAGTTTTACTTAAACAGAACCCCGGTTGCTGTGACATCTCTAGTAGGGAAAGGTTCTACAGCGAATTTTTGAGGAGGGGGAAATAATCGTTGTATAGGAAGCTCTACATGGTTGAGTTGCGCCTCGATACGAGGCTAATGCCCCCCCCTATTTTCGACTGCAGAGAGTTGTTGACCCATCAGAGTGGCCTTGGAGGCCGAATGGATGAACTGCACTTACTGGCTCTTTTGGTAGTCAGGAAACCCCTTCCCGTGAGGATTTTTCTGCTTTGGTTGCTGGGTTTGGCTTCCTCGTTATCACCTTCACCAAATTTTCACAAAATGCTCTAGCTGTTAAAGTGGCTGCGAAATGTTTTTCGGAGGAGAAAGACGGAGAAAAGAAATTTCATGAGACCTTCGAAGCACAAGAAAAATAAAAAGATGTCAATTTTGCCGAGCAGCTTGGAGGGCAGCTGCATCGTAGACGTAGCAACGTAAAATAACCTGCTTCGAAGACAGGCTTACTACATTTATAATTCTTGCCAAATTACGCTTTCAATGATGGCCTGTAGAGGGAAAACCTGTATCCTACAGGATGGAAGTAGCAATAGGAGGAAATCCTGGCCTCCGAAACAATAGCCTTTGTTAAATTTAATCAACTTAACTTTTTCTTCTTCTTACATATAATTTTCCAAGTTTTCCATGAGACCAAATTGTTCACAGTCGCCGTTCGCCTGTATCAAGTAATCCAACAAAAATTGTATGATGGATCCCAAAACATGAACTGTGTAAATTTATATATGTTAAAGAAGGGTATGTTATCCTTTTCTGTTGTTTCTTCAGATATTTAAATGATCGGTCACCACCAATGTAAACTGCAACTTGTATTCTCTCTCTTTATCACCCTAAATAAACGTTAGTTTGATTTTACTTAACTAGCTTTGTAATTATTTTACACTGGACCAATATCCTATCTTACTGGGTTTACATTGTTTTCTTTTTACACAACGCAACTGGATATATTGACTGTTTTCTTGAATGTGATTTGCCATGTATTGATGTCATATAACACTAAATACTCTGAGAATATTACTGATGTGGAGTATTTTCACATATTTACTAAATACATGCATTAACATGAATTTTCAATCACACAGAAATGACATTAAGTAGTTAGTTACATTAGTAATATCTAGAATATATTGTTCTAATTGCTCAGTAATTTAATACCTAATTTAAAATAAAATAATAATAAAGTAATATTAAAAATGCTTATTTGATTCACTATGATGAAAAATTCATTATGACAGAAAAGAGATTTATTGACTGAAGCACAAAATTTAGTGTAATGAATGAATTTTATGAAATTTATATACTTTATATTATTTTTAAATCTATGAATTTTATGAAATCACAGAGCTTCATTTACTAAAATTTTGTCGTAATTTATACTAAACTGTGTTGCGATACAAGTACCGGGTGGCCATAATTAAACTGACAGTACTAACAGTGTTCTGTAGCGCGATCTATTTGCGAAAATGATGCCACATTTTGTAGGAAGATTAAACAAGACGGGCGAAGGATTCCGCGAAAAAAAAAAAAAAAAGTTCCAAAAGTCACCGCTAGGGAAATATTTGGCGCGGTGTAATAGAAAATAGTGTGTTAACAAATGCAAATCAATACGGAAATTACCTTTTATTTTGAATTCAAACGAGGTTCAATGTGGCTGCCGTTGTTGTGGACCACATATTGCATTCTATGCACAGTACGCACAACAGCAGAAAGTAACAGGTCTGCAGGAATCTCCCGTACAGTTCGTGATATGTTATCTTTCAACGTAGCCAGGTCCTAGACCACTCTTTGATACACCTTGGACTTAAGGTAACCCCATAGCCAGAAGTTGCATGGGGTAAGATCAGGTGACCGAGGTGGCCATGCAGTTGGAAAGTAGCGACTAATGACTCTCTCTGTTGTGAATTTCTGTCGTAGCATCTGTTGCACCCGTACAGCAACATGTGGAGGGGCTCCATCTTGCATGAAAATGATTTTCCCCGGGCATTGTCTTTGCCGAAGTGCTGGAATGACAAAGCTGTTCAACATGTGGCGATATTTCTCTCCGGTAACAGAACAGGTTTCCGGTCCTGTCGGGGTAATGTTCTCATAGAAGAATGGACCTACGAGAAATTCCGCTGTGAACCCACACCAAACAGTTACCTTTGGTGAATGTAAGGGAATTGCTGTGACTGCATGTGGTGGTTTGTCATCCCATATTCGGCAGTTCTGGGTATTCACAGTTCCATTCAGGTAAAAGTAGGCCTCGTCTACCCATAAGATTTTCGACGGCCAAGCATCATCCACCTCCATTCTGGCAAGAAAGGTGAGAGCAAAATTTAATCGCTTATCATGGTCGGGGTACAGTAACTCCTGTACACGGCTGATCTTGTACGGATAGAAGTTGATAATCTTTCGTAAGATTTTCCATACCATACTGTAAGGCATATCCATATTCCGAGCTACTCCACGAGCGCTAGAGGTGGCAACGATATTGTCTGGTCTTTTGTCGACAATCGCTGTGGCAACTGCTTCGATTGTATCCTGTGGTACAGGTTTTCGTTCTCTGCCTGACTGAACCTTCAGAGAGCCTGTTTTCTCAAACGTTCGCAACCATTGCTTTTAGCCCATTAACTGACACAGGACCGTTACCTTTACGCATTTTTTTGTGCATTCTAAAAGCACGAAGAGCGGCTGATGCGTTGCACTGGTTGAAGTAAAAGAATTTGACCAGTAACGCACGCTCGACTAAAGAAGGAGACATTGCACATAAACTTTCAATCTGATTGATTCGAAACGCATTGCCTTTTAAAACCCAAGCAGCTGGCACTGTGCGAATGGATGAAACGTGAAATTTGAATAAAGAACTTCTTCTTCTGCTCAGCGTACGTGATATTGCAGATCACGAGACTTTATCGGTGTTTATGTAGATTTTACGCTTTTTTAAAAGTGTTGTAAAAAGTACAAATGCTTTGATCTACCAGAAGGAAAATCCCAAAGGTTTTTCTTAAGAAACCTTTCTTCATACATATATACTGAAGATATAGCTTTTCAATTGTAGGAAAAACAATTATGACATTCTGACATCTTTAAAGAAGAAGATATGGAGAAGAAACCAATCTACCACTTTTCCTAGTGACTTTGCCAAAAATTAATATCCGTAAACAGATTTATGAGGAAAGATTCAGTGTCAAAATAAAGTCAATGTTCAGGCGATAGAGATGATGACAAGGTTATTTTAGTGTTCAACCAATTTTAGTCACCAATTTTACAAGTCAACCAATTTTAGAGGATATGTAACATTTCGGAAATAGAAATTGTTTCTCAACATAAAAGTTATACAGACCGTTTCGTTATAAAATAGGTTATTCTCAAGCTCTTTCTGATGGCTCCAGATTTAATAAATGAAGCTGATCAAGTGAATGCTAATTAAAACCTTTTCCAACGTTGATCAAATAATCTGATATCGCACTCTAAAGTTAGAAATTCCCCTGTAGTGTGCTCTCTGAGTTATAAAATGAATGAGATGTAATACTGTTAAGTTAACCTAGTGCCGAAGTGTCGCTATGGTAAATAAATATAGTGAACTTTAAAATCATTGTGCGCTGTCTATTCATGTTTATCCTCTATCCACGAAGTAGATTTAATTCAAAATTCGTTAACTGTTAATTCAATATGTTTAAATGAAAAGCAAGACAGTTGCGTGCAATTTAATATTCCGTAGAAGGAAGTCGTGGTGTACACAACAGATTTCTTGTATTTGTTTTCCTTCATGGTATTGCAATTTCCACGGCCAGCAGTGTGTACTTTGTTTCTTTGCAAACCACCTATTTTTCTCTTGCTTACCGCTGGTTGAGAACCACTGAACTAAACCAAACCAAATCTAATAGAAGAATAGAGGCATGCAATCCTCGAGGAAACAGAATACTTTCAGGGAATGATTCCAATCGTGAACATCATTTTTCAGAGGCTGATATGAAAACACTACTATGAGACTAAGTTGTCCTTTTAAAATCCCAAAGACGGAAATTATAAACGAAACATGATAAAAATACCAAGATCAAAATGCCTATTTGATTCACGATCATGAATAATTCATTATGACAGAAAAGAGATTTATAGACCAAAGCACAAAATTTACGGTAATGAATGAATATTATGAACGTTATGAAATTTATATACTTTATATTATTGATGAAAACTATAAGTATTATGAAATCGCGGAATTTCATTTACTAAAATTTCGTCATAATTTATACCAATCTGTGTTGTGATACAAGTATTTTAAGAAAATAACAGAGGGAAGAAAACTAATTTAATTTAGCGTATATGCACTAAATATTATTAATAGTAATATGATTCTTTTCTTAGGGAGGGGAATTGAAAATCGACTTCTTCATTCATAAAAAGGACTACAATCCTTTAACCATGAATACCGTAATTAACTTTTGATAATTTGAAGAGTAGAATACAATCATTAGTGTAAAGTTTCAGAATGGTAGAGTTCCATTTGGGAAAATAAATTTTATCAAGGTATCATCAGACCAGTGACCATTCAATAAATTATGAGCCCGTACACACGTAATGACATAATTAAATGCATTATGTTAGAATTGTCATAATAGTAATCATAATAATATTAATTAAATTTTAATTTTCTTTTGATGCAAGTATAATAAAATAGTGTAAAAGTTCAGAAATTTCTTTAACAATTCATTTACTATTATCTTCATTAAATGTTCGGTACGTTAATATCTCTTCCAAAGAACAAGTTATTTAGCTACATAAATGAGGAAAAATATGAAAATGTATTCATAATATTTTTAACATTACCTAAAGATTTTCCTTCACAAGCAATATGCAGAGCTGTTCGCTCGAATGTATCTCTGCTGGCAAGGTCAGCTCCCTTTTCTAGAAGCAATTCGGCCAACATTCCCTAAGGACTCCTTAGGATTTATCCATTGATTACCACAAGATAGATAGTCTTCTGAAATTTAGAATTATTTAAAATGTTAAGTTCTAGAAATAAGGTAAATATCAATTCCTATATAATTTAATAATATTTTAAAGACGTTCTTATCAAAGAGCAATGTTTAAGAATTACTAGAATCTCAGTATGTCTCTTCTACATACCTATCAAATCACAAAAACAAGCTACGAAGAAAAAATATACACTACAAAATATGTTTATGATTTTTTTTAATGTTGAATATAAAAATTAATAAGGAACATTTATTAGAAACGTGTAAAACTCTTAAAACAATTAATTCCTAAGCTTAAAGTTAGTCAATAAAATGGCAAAAAGTTCTCTTTCCTCTCAAATAGAAAGCAGAAACCAACTTGACAGAGAGAAATTTTAATTTTTTACCCAGCATTGTGTTTCTTTTAACACAAAATCAATTTATGGAATATTTTCATAATACTTTAAATGTCTGTAGATCTATAAGTTCTGAAACCATGACATATTGTTGTATGATGCACCGTGGTGTACGAGAATTTGACCCTAATCGAACTTAGAACTGGCGGGCGCCAAGCCGCACTAAGCACCGCGGAGTGCGTGAAGCAAGTGTTATCGTGGATAGTTGGAGTTGTACATGTGTACTTGTACGCTTTTATGTACAGTTTGATGATGTGTGTTGTATATAATAAAGTGTCATGTGGATAAATACAGTGTCTTGCAAAATAAATACCCACAAAAGACAAAAACGGTTAGTTTCATTTTGACTCTAAAGAATGTAGATAGATTTCTTTACCGCTAAGAAGAAGCTTATTCCATATCAATAATGCACGAAAAGGATAGAAAAGTTATTTAATTAATGAAGCAGAAATTAAATTTGTTCACTCTCGAGTTTCAATTTTTTTAAAGTAAAATCTGACAATAAATATTTGAATGTTTTCTTTTTCTAACAATGCCGTTGAATGGAAAAGATTGTTTCAAGAAAAAACACTGAACGTATATTTAAAGATTATAGAATTTGCTTTAAAGATTATAGAATCTTTAAAGCTACGAGGGCAGATCAAGCACTTCCAAGTTATGACTGTTCATTAAATTGTCAATACAAAAGCAAAAACGGCTATGGCAGCATACAATGTAAGTTCAATTTTCCATATAAGTTCCCAAGACACTCTAAACATTTCTTTGAACGGACAACCAACTTTACAATTCCGGATGCATAAAAAATCTCCTCTAGCACTATGTAACCACACAGACATAGCTGCTTTTACCTCCTCATCATTTCGGAAACGTTGTCCACCAATATGCTTACCGAAAATCACGCAACACCTCACAAGACTCGCCAAACGTGCCACCTGCTGCAGCAATTCAAGTGGGAGGTATGACAAGATCCTCCATACAGTCCCAATTTGGCGCCATGCGACTTTCACGTTTTCGGTAAGCTTGAAAAGCTTCTCGGTGGACAATGATTCCGAAACGATGAGGTGATGAAAGCAGCTGTGTCCGTGTGGTTACATAGCACTGGGGAAGATTTCTATGCCTCAGGAATCCAAAAGTTAGTTGTCCGTTCGGAGAAATGCTTAGAGTGTCTTGGAAACTATGTGGAAAAGTGAACTGACATTGTATGCTGTCATAGCCGTGTTGCTTTTGTATTGACAATTAAATAAATGGCCACAACTTGGAAGTGCCATTTACTTTTTGATCTGCCCTAATACATAGCCCTGAAGGACATATTCTCACGCAGGGATAGGACTGAAATAGTAAAAATTACCTTGTATTCAAGGAATATTTTTACTGGACATCAACAAGGAGACAAAATAAATAAAGCTTAGCAAAATTTTAATAAATAAACCGCTGTTCTTAATTGAAAGCAAAAAATATAATTTAATTTTAATGGTGCTTTTACGATCATTAAACACTAAACCTAAATGTACAAATCACATAAAATTAAGTGGTAAAATACCATTCACTCGTAAGAATAGAGCACGAACAGATAATCCAATGAGACCCTTTTTTTGCCAGAGGGAAGATATAATGCAAATGGTAACCTCGACTTAAATATCTTTTAATAGTGCTAGTATCACCATTCTTCAAAGCTAGCTTCACTGCGTCAACGAGATTTCTTATATCCTGCAAAAGAAAAAAAAAAAAAAAAAATGTTTTAACACGAACATAATTTTGTTTTTCGTATTACATCAAGTTTACTCTTCATGTAGTGCAATAAAGAGAAGTAAACTCTGAAAGTATGCGGCATTCTTTTAAAGAAATTTTAGAAATTCCAGAAGAATGAGGGGTTTTGTTTCTGGCTAATCACTATTACTTCTTTCAACATTAATATACATGCGGATAGAACGAAAGTTTTTCTTCCGCGTCAGCCTGTAGAATCGATTTGCTTATATTTGAGAATAATTTGCTTATATTAAATATTCTTCCCGAACTAAAAAGAAGCAAAAAATTAATACCAAAAAACTGCATTATGATTAACTGAAAGTGTGGGATTGAAGACGTATAAATAAGTAAAAGCATAATAACAATGAATACAGTCAAAAGTCGTTAATTCGGACACCCATAATTCGGAATGATCTATAATCCGGACCTGAAAACTAAAAACTTTCTACACATGCGCATAAGACATTTTACGACTGCGCATATGAGTGTGCGCAAGTGCAGAATACGTTTTCGCGTGCGCGTTTTATGTATAATGGACGTATAAGCTAAAATTATCTAATTATCTATTTCAGTTAATGTTGATGATTGCGTTGTTCCTTAATTTTTGAATTGGATCCGGCTTATTATTTTTTGCAGACTGTAAGAGCAATTTTATAAAAGTAAGCTTAAACTTTCGATTATATCAAATAGAATTTCCGATATATATTTGTTAATATGTAAAGGATCTAAAGCGAAAGTATGTTTTGAAATCCGAAATTTGTTTATCAATTTCATGGCTGCTCGGCGGGGGGAACGCCGCCGCCGTGGGCACATAATGAATTGGAAGTTGATCTGTCAGCACTATCCTTATCTTCAGCGCAGATGTTTTCATTTTATTTGGCTTATAATTCCTTACCAAATGTAGTATTTCATCTCGATATGCTCTGTCTTTGATATGATTTAAAACAAGTTCCTCGTCATTATAATTCGCTTCTGATAGCAAAGAAAGTGACACAGGTTATTGAAAACGAAAAAATTTCGATTGACAAATTAGTCTTGACAAATTAGTCGGTGTTCTCGACACAGCAATTATAGGACTTGAACAGCGGAACTTTGTAACTGAACAAGGAATTATGTCTGTTTAATAGAATTAAAGAGAAAGTATTATCACATGAAACGAAGCAAAACTTAAACAACTTACATTGAAAGAAATGTTTAATAAAGTAAACAAATAAATATTAAGCTTTTTCTTTTTGCGAATTTTGATACCCTTTAGATCATAATTGTTCTTTATTTCATAAATTACGGTTTCATATTTTTAATTTTGTAATTTCTGCTTGCAATCTTACCAGATTTAAACTGATGATCTATAATCCGGAATCGCCGAAGTCCCGATGAGTCCGGATTAACGACTTTTGACTGTATTAATTAAAATTTATATGCATTTAAGTAATGATACATTATGCACGTCTTAACTGGGAAAAAGTGTATATGATAGTTACCATTCATGGTAGCAAGAAAGTTTTCGTTTGAAATATTTAGTAATATACAAGAAATTCAGATAGAGATATCAACCTGCAACATCGAGAAATATAAATACGCGTAAATGTATGAAAGTTCAGAAACGCAACTTCTGCTCCAACTCAAAAGTTTATAAGGTTTATCCTCAGTTTCTAACAGTGAATTTTCGTTAAAGCTACTTTCCTGTCCGTTCTAATTTCGGCTTAGAATTTTCTACTAGAATGTGCTTTTAGAATTGCGTTTAATGCAAATGAGTAAGACAAGGTATTTAAGTCGAAGCTCCACTGTCTTCGAGAGAAAGTTTCAGAATTTCTGACTAGCGCGCATTGTTTGCCTTTTGGCCAAGTCTCTCTGAGCTGTTACTACGCTAGGCCATATTACAAGCCCTTGTTAGCTTCGTTAGCTTATGCGATATTTAGGAGCCAATTGCTTAGAATTTTGATAGCTTCGGCTAAATCTTTGCAATTAACCATTAGTTCTTATTTTGAGTTCAAGCCCAAGTGGAGGCTTTGCTGTGTGCCCTGGGAAAAGGGTTGTCTGTTTACTTCTTATATTGAGAAATAAAGGGTAATTAACCCTTCTTGAGTTTACATATCCATTCCTGATCTGAAGCGATTATTTGCTTAGCTGCTAACTAGCTTCCTCCACATTTAGCTATTTGATAAGAGGCTGGAACCACACAAGTTGATTAATAAGAAAACCTGTGATTTCCCAAAGATTAGGTGGAAGTTAAGAATGAATATCAAAGATCAAGATATCTCAATTTCTTGTACATTGCTAAATAATCTAAAGGAAGGCATTCTTATATGTCACAATGCAACACAGTAAACAATTCAAAACACATTTTCAGCATCTTTGAAAGCTGTAATGAAATTATTCCAGAAATGAAATTTCATTCCAAAAAATGCTTTACTCTGTTGTTCCTTAATACTACAGTATTATGATATGCAATGTACAAATCGAGCAGAAATTAGAAATTGTCAAAATGCTATCCAAAGTAATTTTTAAATAAAATAATCATTTCTAGCCCAAACGGGGCTATTTTTCGAAATGGGATTTGGGGTCGGTTGATTATCAACAGCATATCGATTTTTGAGATGTTGCCACCAAATATTATCTTCCTCTATTATGTTTAAAGAAGTTAATAATGAAAATTGTATGCGCATATATGTATGTATGTTTTTCGCATTGTGAGAAAACGACAAGCCATTTAACCTTCAATAACGTAGGCCTCCCCCCCCGAATATGGGCACAAAGGAATCCCGAATTTTTAATTTCGAATTTGTTTTATTATTTATTGGATTTTTTGTAAATCATCAGCGAGTTTTCGATTAAGAAACTCAACGATTTCAAGATGAGCAGTCGCAACACTGTTAAAAAAAAACCTTTATATTTCCAGCGAGAAGACTGTTGCCATTCCGAAGAAATGCTGTTGCAAAACGCCTGTAGAGGGCACTGTACTTTGCCTGCTTCTTCAAGGTAGGATTACTAGAATTGGAACTGTAACGAGACTAGGAGTTAAAATGTTTTGTAAGGTAGTCACCAGCCCTAAGAATTAGCGACAAAAGAATATTGTATGGATTTTTTTATATCAATAACTAGTAAATAAATTAGTTGTTATGTTTTAGACAGAGCATTTTATCACCTATTACATAAAAACTGAACCAACCAAAGAAATTAAATTGACGTTGATGATAGTTACAAGTTTGAATTAGTATTTCATTAATGTAAAATATTTATCTTTCGGGTCTAGTTTACAAACTCGGCTCTATGAAAGCAATCTTCCGCTTCGGCCGGAAATAAAATACTTATGTATCAAAATCATGAGATGTCTAATTAGAAATGTGGAATATTATTATGAAATATGACACTAATTGCAGTAACTGAAATCATTATACACTTTCTCCTTTTCATAATATGACTAGTTTTTACAGAAAAAATATAGCAAATATAGAAATATGTACGACAATCTTTAACACTCTATCGGGAATTGTAAACATATGCTGTATTTAAGTATTTTGTGATTTTCCTGTGAACTGAATTTTAGGCAGCATAAGGGAAATGATATTTAATAAATACAGTTAAGATACAGAAAGTTAAAATAATAAAAAGGCAAAGATATGTTTTGTAAATCATCTTACCTAGCAAACTGAACTTGATTTAATCCTAGTATCTGGTGCACACGGGATTTGGCTACTTTATGATGAGCAGTAAAAACTCGACATATACGATGAGTAGTAAATGGGTCATTCAAAGAATATATATAGTTGTACATAGTATATACTATATATATAGTGATGGTATATAGTGCATAGTATATACAGACGTTCTTTGGGTTATTTTTGGTGTTGGCGATAATTTTCAAAATCGCGCCAAGGCTGCGCCGTATACTAGGATTTTACCCTGAACTTTACTATTAGTGAGACTGGGAAAAAAAATAATAATAATAGGTCATGCCAACACTTAATATAGCATCGGGAATTCTGAACATATGCTAATATAAAGGCTTTTTATAAATTTAATGATTTTGCTGTTGAATTGTTTGTGGCGTACAAAAAAAAAAAAAAAAAAAAAAAAAAAAAAAAAAGATGATTAATCATAAAGCTACAACGACCCCCCCCCCCAAAAAAAAAGTTTAGCAAGAGAGAACGTGGCAGTCAAACTGGTAACATGCAAGCTCAGTAAGAATATAAAATACCTTAACAAAGCCTTTGGGGCAACCGTTAAAATCTGAAACATTTCGTTGCGAATCGCGAGGGTTACAGGATATTAAGGAACACGGTACAAAATCAAATTACATATGAGATTCGTTTTTTGACAAAGCGTTTCGCTATAATTTCAACTGGGATTTTCGTAAATTTTTTTATGCAAAATAAATAATTCATATATTAATTTACTTGACGGAACACTGATTTGATTTACGTCGATACAACGTGGAAATATATTTTATCTCAGAACTTTGAAATAGGTTTCCAACGAAATTAAAGCTCGGTACTTCTCTAACAGTACAGAAATAAGAATTACACACATGTAAAGAATTCACGTTTTTCAATCATTCAATATAACGCTCGGTTAATCTTTGGATTATGGTAACTTGGCGATTTTTTGGCGACCAACCCTGCTACAGCAACCTGCTAGTTTTTGTTTGGACGCCATTTCGTTTTCACGAAGTAAAGGGTTTTTTTTTAAACAAAATTTTTTTCCAACAATCTGCTTGCCGAATTACGCTTATGCTAGAACTTTTATGGAACAAAAGTGCTTAATCATCATTAGGTGCGAAATTGGGAGAAAGTGCAGAATCGCAAACTGCTAGCCGAGTTTTTAAGAATTGCACATACACGGTAACCATATACACGTCGACCTATTTTCACTTAAAAAAATCCCAGAATTTCATAAAAACGGCATTGCGCACACTCTTGACTTTATCCATGTACACTGTTAAACTACCTGTTACCATATTCCAAAGATTAGCTTAACGCTCTGACAAGTTTTCAGATGCTGCTGACAGTTTTGGATCGCATTCGTAGATGAAACTTAAGCCTGCCATTGTGCCTGTAAAGTTTGTCGACGTCGAACACCAAACACCTCTTCGAGGCTTTCGATACCAATTGTAAATACGCATATACATTCTTTGTCGCTAAAAATGAATTCAAATCAAAATATAAAGAAATCTCACTTACCTGTCAGACGCATTCTCGCCTTTTATCATTTTCTCTATATTTTATTGACGACACAATTAAATACATTTACAACAAAGAGAGGCACATATAAATTGTGGTTAATGTTCCGCGTTGCTGTAACATATTTCGCAAGGTTCTTTAATATACTAAGGTTAGGCCAGGAACGGAAAAAGCGTGCCATTGGTTGCTGGTAGTGACGTCACCCGGGAGACAAGACGCATCGGCCGACGCGTCTGCTACATGATTTTGGTAATGGAAAAAATGTAAACTAAAGCAAAATGATCATTTTATATGTGGTAGATACACCTGAAGAACCTGAACACCTGAGAAAATGTTTATTTTATGCACAGAATTCGTACCAATGCTGAAAATAATTGTAAACATTAAATTCTTTTCGTAAAGGAAAGCATTAGAAAATGAAAAACGATATTTAAGTTAATTAAGGGAAATAAATATTGTAAAACAAGGTATTTTTCAATATTTTTTCGTAGTATTGTTTGCACTAAATAAATCTTGTTGAACAGAACACATGATGGCATAACTGCTAAGACCATGGTAAAAACATAATCAAAAAGTATTATTCTATTTATTTTCATTGCTCATGCACTTTTTTTAATACAAATGAACTTTGACATTCCATGAGAAATATATGATCGTGATTTCAGTTTAAATTACATATCTCAAGCAAAAATATATATAAAAAGATTTGACTTAACAAATTCATATTTAAATACTACAAAATTCTACAAATTTCTTAATATCCGTCATTATACTTTTAAATAGTATACTTATCTCATTCTTTTTAAAGTGAAAAGTCACTTCATACTGATTCACTTCAGATTTTAGCAGAAGTGCGTATATTTTCAGTATAATCTAAAAGTACTCTTATAATCCCTTACACTCAACAAGATTTCTATATAACATTTATCCTGACGTGATTATTTGCTATAGTAAATAATCTTCGATATTGGCATCCTATTCTTCCTTCCATACATTAAAAATGGAACAATTAAAATACATTTTCTTACACATATACGCACAATTATAATAATAATAAACTTGCCCTACATCTTAGTTTCGGCCCACCAGCGGCCGAGCGGTAAAGTCGCTGAACACTGGTAGTTCGGTCCGAATCCCGCGAATGGGCTGGCTGCATGGGTGTTTTCGTGGTTTTCCTCATGCGTAACGTGTATACGAGCCAGTTTCCCTGAGAAGGTCCTCCACGAAGGCATCACACCTATTATGCAGATAGCCCTAGTGTGCTTTGCCATAATTAAATACACCACCACATCTTAATTTCAATTCAGCCTGTACACAAATTAAATATTTTTAATTACTAATGTATTTTTATCAGGTTATTTCTTAAAATACTTTTGTTATACTCGAAATATGTGTTCAATATTGAATTATTTTTCTTTCTCTTATAATTAAAAACAAGTTATATGGAATCAAAATTAAAACATATGCAGCAGTTAAATAAAACTGAACCGAATATCTTACTTACTCTTTCGCTATTTGTATTCTGGCATTATACACAGATTTGTTTTCCTTCAGGTTCAAGCATGTGTAAGTTATATCAATTAAATTACATCACACATACCTGTATGCATCAGTTAAATAACACTGAAGGAAATATGTCACTCACTCATTCGATGTTTGCATCATAGTGTGGTCGAGAAATTGTTCTTTCCTCACGGTGAGGCATGTATCAGTTTACTTAGTTCGCAAAGCTTAACCCAGACGCTGCTTCAATGCATAGAATTACGTTTGGGATGTAAAGAAAGTAACCAAAACATGTAAATGAAGTTGCATACGCGAATTTATTAACTAATCATTCAGGTACTCAGTATTGGTAAACATGACACTGAGTTTAAATATCTCACTACGATGTAAGTCTCATACACAAAATGAAGATTATGATAAAAAATGATTTAAAATGAGAAATTTTTCAATTTAAATGTAAAATAGCAGTAAAATGAAAAATAAATGTAAAATTACATCACATTTATGTATGAAAATTACATAAATTCATTAAAAAAATAGTTATTTTATCTGGTTGTAAAGAGTGTTTTCCGCCAAAAAACGTATTAACGTGTATAATTCTGACACAACGCTATAGCACAATTTGCCACTTCCGCCTAGGTATAATAGCAAATTAACAACACAAATCAAATCAAACTGTTGATGCAACGAAAGTAAACAAACGCCAAGAACTAACGCTGTCACCCACATGACGTCATGCGCATGTGGCATAACTTTCTCACTGCACTGCGCATCGCTCTTGGGCCCCCCCCCTGCATATTTCGCAATCATCAAGGTAAGGTTCACTCTAGTCCAAGGAATTCAAGCGCACACAGCGCCATCTGGTGCAATACAGTTTCTACACCAGTAGCGTCTCCCTTTGGCTAAATGGTTATTGCTTCTCTCAAAAGCAGTACACTTTTTCATAACGAAGCACTGTAATCCGAGTCGATTGCTGCCTAATACGTAAATTTCTGCTTGACGACGAGAAATTTAAAGGAAATTTTACTTCAGTGTGCAAAATATAAACCTTTAAATGATATTTTTAGGCCCAAAGTTAATATTTGATACAGTTTTAATAAGGAATTACCGATTTACCATTCAGATAAGTCTTAAGTACAGGTGGAAATAGTAGGTCTCATTCTCTTTTCACCGCGTTTATGTTTTGGAATTGATTTAAATTCGTGCTATAAGTTGCTATGAAGTACAATAATCCATTAATTTTACCCTATTTCACTTTTATTTCCCAATGTATTCTTATCTGATATTTTATCTTACGTTTAATAGCATCATAAAAGTTCGTTTCATAGGCGTCCTGAAAAATCAAACTTTGAGCCTTTCTTTTTTTACACTTCATTACATTATTATACCTGCAGCTGAAAACTGAATAAAAAGAAACACATATTTGGTACTGGCTTTATATTCATTAAGCGAGTTAGACCATCCTTAACTAATTTTGTGGATAAAGGAAACTTTCCATGAACAAGAATGATAAAAAATTATTAATTGAGCGATTTTAATCATGGTGTATTTAATAACGAAGTTCATCATTTTGGTGCATTTTATGAACTCCCGGTACTAAATTTTTCATTTTAGCTTTAAGTAAAATGCTCCTTTAGCATTGTTATTCCATCCAAATTCCGAAACTGAATATTCAGTGAGATTTCTCCTTTCTCTGAGTTTCCTGCAGTTAATTTTATTTATTTCATAATTTTTCTATATTGTGTTGCTTGTGTTTTAAACGTGACTAAAGATTTTAACGCCGGTAAGGTATAATTCACACTAAAAATATAAATAAAATCAAACAAAGATGTTTATAAAAAAAGCTTTTAATTAAAACGGGTATGATATTTAATATACTAAGGAGAAAAATGGGAATAACAGTTTAAATAACTCTCTTTAGAGAATTTCTCTACAATTTTATACCTCGAATATCAAAATATATCTAAATAAAGAAATCTATTAATTAAATTGCATTGTCGAATATTAATGCCAAAAGTCAAATGTTGTCATTTGTCTAAGCATGACATCCCCATACATTTATTATTCGCAATATAAATTGTTGACGAATTCAAATTATTTAATCTATTATTCTCATTAAACTCTAAGATAAATCATTTTTCTCTTTTTCGATCATTATTTTTCATAACCATAATAAATAAAAGCGTATTATATAGAGACATTTTTCTAATTATATTTTATATTTTTAATTTAAAATAAAGAAAAAAAACTTTTTTCTAGAACATATGTGTATCTCAAACGCTTGTTACATTTAAAAAATATGTTACGCAATAAAGCATTGCAAGCGACATATAATAACAGAAAAAATGTACTAAAACTTTTTAAATATCAATTTTATACTCTGCAGAAAGATTATTAGAAACTTAGTAAGAAATAAAACTAAAATGTACCACTTATGATCCGCATTCTTTTCAGTTTATTTTATTTTTTACTTTCACCAATTTTTTTACTTTTCTTTTTATTTTTGAAATCATTGATCATTTTAATCAAAAAGTCTTTACAAAATATGAAACAAATAATAAAACAAATTCAAAATTCGGGCTTCCAGGTGCCCATATTCGAATGCAGCACTACGTTATTCAAAATTGGATGATTCTAGATACTGTTTTTTTTTTTTTTTTTTTTTTTTTTTTTTTTTTTTCATAATGCGAGAAACATTCACAGATTCATGCAGATTATTCATTATTTAATTTCTTTAAACAGTATAATACAGGGCTGTAACATTTGGTAGCCATAATCTGAAAAGAGATTCAATGATTTTAGACGTTCGATGCAAAATGCGGTTTCGAGATTATATAGTCCTTCTTGGATAACGCCATTTTGGGCTAAAAAAAATAATGTAAAGCAATAAAAGCTCTCCTGTTTTTTGAAATTAAATAAACTAATAATCGAACACTTTTGTCTGGCAATAAGCAGACTAAATATTAAAATATTAACTTTTATTTGATTTCATTACAATAGCCTGATATTTTTTATTCATTTCTTTTTTTTTTTTTGTCCTCTCAATTTTACCATTACTATGACTTAATATATTACGTATCTTTTATCTAGTAATTTATTAACGTGTATATTTATTGCTCTCTAAATTTCGTTAATTTTCAAATAACTTACTGCCTTATTACTTTTACTATCGATTTATTTCCTTTGAACATTTCATAGGGCTCTCAATTTTCGAACTGAATGATGTAATATTTTACCGTATTGTATTACTATGCACTACTCTACGAATATATAACAATCTGAAAAACTGCGTCATTAAATCGAATTTCCGTACCATAAATTCCTCATGACATTACACAAATAATTAGGAAAGATCTGGCTTAATAATTTGAATATATAATTTATTGCCATTAGTCTAAATTTAAAATATTTTATTGCTCTTAATATAGAAATATTTCTAAACTTTCAAACTAGTATTACAGAGGCTACGTTCTTTATTGACATAAATTGTCACGCACCAAGTTAAAATACTTTATTTTGAAGAGATGTATAACCTGATGCTTTGCACATAATAAGTTCCAAATTTCCTCAAAATGCAGAGGATACTTTTAAGAAAACCTTTCAATGTTAGGAGGTTCCCCAGAAATAATATAATAATAATAATAATAAAAACTAATATTTTTATAGACCGGTTGTGAATTTACTTATTAAAAGCTGGGCACAGTTAAATATCTTATATACTACACAAATATTATATACTGTATAAATATCTTTCTTCTGTAAGACATAGCGATTTTTATATTTAGTTTCTCAAAGAAGAAAAAAGATACTACTTTAAAGCAGCAAAATAGTATACTAATATTAAATGGCTATATAAACGAAGCAGCTAATTTTTAGACCCAAATTTCCTCTTATTCTCGGCCCACCAGCGGCCGAGCGGTAAAGTCGCTGAAAACTGGTAGTTCGGTCCGAGGTTCTAATCCCGCAAACGGGCTTGCTGCATGGGCGTTTTCATGGTTTTCCCCATGTGTAACGTGTATACGAGCCAGTTTTCCTTAGAAAGTCCTCCACGAAGGCATCCCTCCCCTTAGGCAGGTAGCCCTAGTGTGCTTTGCCATAATTAAATACACCACCACCTCTTATTCTCATTTTCAATCAGAAATATCTGACATAATTAAACAACCACCTGAGATAAGTTACTTCAACTAGACTTGATGATGTTCATCAAGGTACAGCTTTTCTTCCCCTGCAAAAGAGTTAATTTCTGCTTTCATCTTATTCATCACCTCAGGCATTAAATCGTTAGGACCCTTTAAAAAGCACCGATGTAATATATACCGGTAATTTGTCAATTTTTTAATGTCCTAAAAAATGCTAAATTTTCTACACCAAAAGCTGTAATCTTGAGTTTCTAGTACTTCCTTTTGTTTTTAAAGGAGCACTTGCCTATGAATGCTCGATATTTTTCAGTTATGAAATTAATATACTTCGTTCAAATGTATCATGGTTGAAGATTCATAAATTCTATTGGAGGAGAAGAAAAAATTCAAAATCCTCAAATATATGATGTACACAAGCTGAACCTTATATTTACTGCATTTCGATCAAAACTGATAATTAAAAAATTTTTTTAATACGGTTTTAAAACCGCCATACTGTGAGGGTACCATGCCAATAGTTCAGCACCAGGCTTCACCTTTTATACTCTATTAGAGTGACATAATATTTTTATATTGCAGTCATTTATGACGTAATATAATACAGTTGTTTATGATTAACAAGTTGTTCTATATTTTTTTGAAATCTCAATTTTATGTTCTTAAGGTCCATACGTTGCAATTCATGCAAAATTCAACCGTAATTTATATTGTTTTATATACCGCCCCTGAAAGTGTTGAAACATACACATTATTAGAACACCATACAAAGTATATAGCTACTGTAAAATATATTTTATTTTCCCTAATTAAACTTCTGGCTCGATGACAAACGAATGCAAAAAAAATTGCGCAAATAAATTTTTAATAAACTAATTACATCTGCGGACAAAGACATCCGACGAAATTTCTTTTTAGTAAAAATTGCATATTTTTCATTTTGAACCTCAGTCTGAATCTCAGAAAGCCAGAAATGGAATTTGGTCTTATATCTTCCTTTTGTTTGAGATAATGAAATTAACAAGAATAATATAAAATTACTACGAAAGGTTATTACTATGTCTTGAAAAGAACTCTTTCTTCAATATTATGTTCTTTCTCAAGAATTCACGCGAAACATTATGAAGTTTAAAAGTACTAAAAGCTGCATATATAATTTTTATAAAAAGCGAATATTTTTATAATTATTCAACAACTAGCTGTTACCTTACAGAAATATGAGAGAGCTAGAATTATGTTGTGCATCGAAACCTAACACTCATGACAATAATTAAATTTATCCCACGTGCACTTAATCCATATACTTCAGACCACACGTAGATTCATCTTGCATACTTCCAAGCAAAATTATTTTATGCTTAGGCCTATTTTAAGCACGTGTCTAGCAAGGAAATATGGCTCGCAAAATAAAAAAGGTTGCTTCTCTACGGTGAAGGTTGTTGCATGCGAACTAGTAAAATATAAATAGAATAGTATCATGAATACATTTCCCTTAATAAAGGATTCTATACATGTTTCAACGTGGCTATCAATATCGTTGAAATAATATCGGAATTTACTAGGAAATTTAGAAACTTTCCATACATTTTGGACCAAAATCTTTCATATTACAGATTTAAAAAAAAGTACATTTCTGTTTTTGTAGGATTAATTTCAGACAGTGGCAGTTGTTACACCAACGAGATAGCATGTGACAAATGACAGTAAAATATCTTAAAAAGACATATTTCTTTGAACCACAAAAATAATTTATGAAGATTTTGGACGTTTCGTATTACCTGCTGAAACTATGAAAAGAAAATTACAAGTTAAGACAGCAGACAGATTACGAAACATCCCGTCTAGTCATATTTGGAATTTGGAAAACAAGAAGAAAATTGAAATTTTATAAGGGAAAGATATTAGTTGCTTTTATATCATATATTTTCACCATTCATATTCCAGCGATACTGTCATTAACATATGAATTAGTTATGAAAATTAATTAAATGTATTAGAGTGCCACTGAAAACAATCATTTATTTCAAACCACGTGGTCATTATGACAGTTTGGAGAACACGTGGTTATTTCATGCACATATTTTAATGCACTGTCTCGCTCCAACTTTTCTAAATATCTCGAATATTCTGTTAATATTTCATCAATGGGATTTCGTCTCCTCTCAAAATAAACCAATAAATATAATTATTCATTTTGGAAATTTATGAGAATATTTCACCTTTAAATAAGTAACTAAACGTATGTTTTTCTTTTACCATTACTTCTTAAGTGATTAGCCACTACTTAGTTGAAAGTTATTTTTGGCAATTAATTTTAATTTTCTTTCAAAATTTTGAAGTTGATTTACAAAATAAAAAAAACTATAAGTTAAATATTTCATAACTGAATTTTTTAATTTATTGTTTTTATATTTTATTTTTAAATTGTATATGTAATATTAAATTCTTCAAAGTATTAGATTGAAGTTCAAATTTTTAAGTAAGGAAACAAAGAACAGTGTCCATACTTATCTTAACTATTAGAGCTTTGAATCCAGTAAATAAAATTTATCGAGAGAATAAATTTTCAATTAATCAACTAATGAACGAAATTAATACCTTTTAAAACTAAATTTTAAATTCATACATTTTCCTTTATAAAATATGCTCGATAAGAAAAGAGAAAAGACATAACAAATATGTTAAACATACCATATTGAACTTTCCTTTCTGCAAAATTCCTTTCTTAGGCTTGGCAACTCAGGATACCTAATGAAATGCTCCAAACTGAAGGCACTTGATAAACTGCTTGATCAAGAAACACTGCGAAACTCTTCGCGCAAGCCCGACAGCGAACTGAGCAATGATTTCCTTTCAAATTTCCCTCACAAGCTTTCGGGATGTCAGCTTGCACCACGCGTGTGCAATAACATCTCCCGCTCCTGTGACCAATCAGAGTAGTGTCTTGCTCGCATTATTAAGATTCGCCTTGCTTTTCATGAATTTGGGTCCATTGTCGATCATCACAGACGCACACATTAAAAAAGACGTATTTTACTTAAAGTTCTGTGCATTTCAGACTCAAAACTGGTGAAATCTGTATCTATTAACAAACGGTATATTATTAACGATTGTATAACATAAGAAATAATAGCCAGACTTACAATACAAATTGAAAAATCGTGCCTCTTTTTAGAAATCTGTGCGGAGGGAAATCTTGATGTTATTCAATTTTAAGCTGGAATTTTAATTTAAAATGATTCTTTAGATCAGTTAAAACTGCAAGTAAATATGAAAATTATAAATGTCCAAAGTGTTAATATTCAAATTGTTAAAAATATTAAAATTTCAAACAACACTGCATGCAATACTATGAAACATAAGGCATAAATTTCAAACTTTTTTTATAAATTAATTTTTGATTTTTTCGAAGCAAAATTTCCAGCAATGTTTTAACTTCATTTATGTTCTGTGGAGAAAACAGCCGTGTTTGAAAGATTTCTTTTAACCGAAGAAAGATATTTACATGCGTTTTTATTAGATTAGGTTCTTACACTCTGTTAATTAAAATTGAAAAGTTTAAAAATGTTATTAAGGCAGTTATCAAATCTGCATACTTTTGAATTACTTTATATTTGTGTAGCATAGTTGAAAGGACTAATCTACTGTAGTGCCTAGAATATTACAACAATAATGTAGTCTTTAAAATTAGATATTTCTGATGAAAAATTACAGGATTACGTCATTTGCGTATTTAAATCTTAAATTATCAGATTTAAAAAAAAAAAAAAAAAAAAATATCTAAATCCAATGTTATTAAAATTTAACTAGTTAGCTTTAAAAAACTCGATGAAATCTCAGTTATTTTTCATGTCTGCGTTTAAATTGTAAGATTAAAATAACCATCATTTCTTTTATTTAATCTGTGAAAAGTAACTTTTTAAATGTATTGTTTTATCAATTTCTTTGAAAAATCAAATTTATTAATATTTTTCTTCAAATTCTGTTGATATATCCATCTTGAAGAGAAATTTTTACGTATATCAAGAATATTTTCTCCCACTTTCTTGAAAAAAATGATAAAAGAATCGTTCTATCATATTTGTTTATTTAGTCCCCCTCTCGAAAGTCACGGCCTTCTTCCGGTGGTGAAGTCTGAAACCACTGTTCTTCACAAAGGCATTTGCTTCTTTCAAATAAGATTTTTTTTTTTTTTTTTTTTTCCGGATATAGATAAGGGTCTTTGAAACTACACAGTTATTTTATTACTAAGCTATGCATGCACCTGCCGAGTGAAAATGTGTTTATTTCCAGAGTTTTATCTCTGAGCTGAGTCCCCTTTCTTCCTATGCTAGTATTGTTATTTTATAAATTATTTTGTGTGCTTCAAATATAATGTAAATATTCTTTGCTATAACTAAAAATAGAAATCGCGTAAATGTTTTTTTTTAACTTAAAATATTTTCTTAATATTTTGGAACGAAATACGAATAAAATAAATTCGTACCAAAGGCCAAAATGACTAAGCCTCCGCCTATTAACATAAGAAAACAAAAAATTCATGTGCCAGACGAAAAGAGACTAAAGAACGTTGGGATATACCAGTAAAATGAAAATTCCAGAGATGTAAATTTTGTAGTAAAAGGGATAAACTTCATAGAACAAGATATATGTGCGAAATATATATGCAGTGTAGGTCTATGAACAAACACAAATATGCAGTGTAGGTCTAATAGTATAGGTAACACAAATATGCAGTGTAGGTAATATATATGCAGTGTAGGTCTATGAACAAACACAAAGCATGCTTTAAACAGTGTAAAAAAAAAAAAAAAAATTGACGTTTCAAAACAAAACACCGAGATTTTTTATCCTTATTTTACTGATTTTTCTTTCATTTTGCGTTTTTTAATCCATTAATCTGAACTTCTTTATTATGTAAGTGGTCGTGTTTTCACTTCTATAGAAAAGTTACATAAATGTTTATTTTTCATTTTTTCGGCCGATTTACTTTCTTATTTATTAGTAATATTAGCGGTATTTTTGAGGGTTTGGGTTCTAGTAGTTGCAAAAAGCGTTTTGGGATCCCTAATAATATCATTTATTTACGTTTGGAGAACGGTTTGCATTACTTCCTTGACAACAAAATAAAAAACAGCAGTAAAACAACACCTAATCCTTCAGAACTAGCATTTACTGAAAGAGTTACATCCTTACTAACGTCATAAGCATTTACAACCAATTCTTTAAGTGTTGCGAATGCTCTTTGAATTTTTCAGTCGAGTGTCAGAGCACATTTTTTTCAAGTAACTGTCCTAATGATGAGGTAATAGTAGTTAAGTTAGGAATAAATTTGGCTAAATAATTAATCAGTCCCAAAAATCTTTGTAGCGAAGGCACATCTGTAAGTTCTGGCATTTTAATAATTGCTTCCACATTAGAAAAATCAGGTTTTAATCCATTTTTACTTAACTCATGCCTATATATTTCACATGATTAACTTTTATTTTATATTTAGCCTTATTGAACTTCATATTATTTTCTCGAGCTCTCTGGAGTACTTTCTAAAGTCGTATCCAATGTTGCTTTTCATTAGATCCTCATATTAAGATATCATCTATAATACATTCAACGCCTCTAGACCTTCTATTATTTAGTATAATTTTCTTTGGCAAATTTCTGAAGCTGAACACATGGCACAAGGTAAGCTTTTAAATTTGTTTCTCCCAAAAAGTGTATTGAATGTACACAAATTACTACTTTCTTCGTCAAAAGCACTATTAGCATCTTCAGAAAGTATTTTTGCGTTTGGCATTCTAGTGACAACTTCGTCAATGGTTATCTTAAGATAATGGTCTCGTTTCATAGCTTTATTTAAATTTCTAGGCTCTAAACATAGTCTTATTTTGTTAGGTTTGACAATTGTGACCACTGAATTTAGCCATTCAGTTGGTTCTTACTTTCTCAATAACATTCAACTTTTCCATTCTCTGTAGTTCTTTCTTCCCTTTATTTCGTATAGCTATGGGTATTTTTCTTCGAGAACGAATTACTGGTGTTGCTTCTTGTTTTAACTAGATTTTATATTCTCCACTGAAACAACCTAAGCTTTCAAACACATCTTTATATTCCTTCAGTAAATCTTCAGTATAAACAGGCATTACTTTTGGAATGAGTTGCAGACATGATTTTAATCCTAATATAGAAGGTACTTCTTTGTAAATAACTTATAATTCTACATTAATTTTTCCATATTAGCAGTTAAGTATTACTTTTCCTAAAGTATCCGTTTTATTCCCAGAGAATGTAACTAATCTTTTAATTTGAGACTTCTGCATCGGAGCGTTTAGCAGTTTTGCTTTTAGAAATAACATTACACATTGCTCCAGTATCTAACTGCTTGATTATGTAATATTTGCGTTATTTCAGGAGAATAAATCAGGATGAAGCAACTAAAAGTAGGTATATGTAAAGTAATGTATTTATTTTTTATCATTCACGTCTATAGTTTCAATACATATTTCTGGCTTCTCATCTTAATAATGATGACTTATTTATATTTTCATAAAGACGCAACAGTAGCCGATTCTGCACAACAACTTCTATCCTTTATCCTGCTATTTTCATTTTCTTTAAGTTTAGTCAGAAGATATTTAAATTTTACTCTTTGTCCTACATTAGTAGACATTTTATATATTTTACAGCTTCCTCATGAAATTTTACAGTCTCTTAATGTAACTCTAAATCTTAGCCACAGGCAGCATACATTCTTTGTTATATAGTCAATCACATTCTATTAATTTCTTGCCGGTTTTGTAGCCAAAGCTTTCTACTTCACGACCTAGGCTACATTTTTAGAATCGTATTACTACATATAAACGTTTAGATCGCTATTTTGAGTTTTTTTTGCTGCATTTTGCAGTTTTTATTTGCTTTTGAAAACTGAATTTTGCAATTACTTTGAGAATAAGGTTAGCAAAACGTTTTAATGATTTTTACTTCCTTGTACGAAGTAAAGGAAGTACTGTAATCATAAAAAAATCGGGTATCATATTTCAATGAAAATATCCATTTTGACCACTTTCGAATCCATTTGAACAATCTTTTTACATCGTACGTACCAGAAATGTTGTCCTTGACTTTTTCTTCCTCAAGGGCTGTACCTTTAAATCCGTTGACAGTTTGAATGAATTGTCATCGGACCATAATCCAGTTCTGATCGATCTTGACCTTACCGTCTGTAACACACCACACAAAAAGGCCTTTATTACTAATTGGTCTGGATATACCAAAGCCTTAAACAACACCACAATACACATTCCAACAGCACAAACAGGCGATGAGTTAGATGCTATAGTCAATGACTTCACCATGCAGCTTCAGAATGCTCTGAAAGCCAATAGTAAACCTGCATTGATAGTGGAAAAACCAAAACAAACAATGAAGTCAAACAACTTCTCCAAAGAAGAAATGCTGCAAGGAGAGAGTGGCAGCGATCAAGATACCCTCCCGATAGAGCACTCAACCAGCTTAACCGCCAGGTCAGGGCCCTTACACGTAAACAAACAGACCACGACTGGGCCGTTTACCTTTCGGGTAAATTAATTTTGGGCCGTTTATACTTCACTATACGAACGATATCCCACACACACCACACACCACCCTAGCAATGTATGATGATGATACGGCAATTCTATCTCAAAATGCATCTCACGGCTCAGTCATACAACAGCTACAAAACCACATTCACACACTGGAGTCCTGGCTAACGGCATGGAAAATTAGTATTAATGTGATTAATGTGGAAAAGTCAGATGCCATCCTCTTCACGAGGAAAAAGAACATTGATTATGATATCCACATTAAAATGTATGGCACGCCCATCCCCTGGACCAAGCAGGCCCAATACCTAGGTGTCACATTAGACCAAACTCTCACATGGACCCCTCACATTACAAAACTTATTGAAAAGTTCCGGGTTCGTAAAGCTACACTTGGCCCCTTAATTGCCCGGAACAGCGTTCTCTCTATTGATAACAAATTACTCATTTATAAAACCATGTTACGTTCCATCATCACCTATGCCTGCCCTGTCTGGGGGCATACTTATGATATTCATGTGCAAAAACTTCAAGTTCTACAAAATATTGTGCTTAGGCAAGCGGCGGGTTGTCCGTGGTTCATTAGAAACGCGGCAATCCACCGCGAACTTAATATACCATATTTAAAGGAATATATGGCCACTCTGGCCCTCAGATTTTACCAAAATATACCTAATGTCTGTAATCCCACCATCCCTGTATTGGATTATAATTACAACAGCCAGGCCTTCAAAAAAAGGCCTCGGGCCGTACTGAGACATCTAAAATAATTTGTTGCTTCTAACTAATGCTTTCTTTATATACAATACCTCTGATTTGCAATTGTTAAAATTTAAATTCACAAATTATCATCCATGTTTAATATATTATACCATTTTTTTCATTTCTGCCTGTATGTACCCAATTTCTCACTATTGCTTATATTTTTGTGTGTTGTCATTCAGCATAACTATGTGTGTCACACTGGATTCTCTGGACTTAGTTGCATAAGGCGTTTCTTTTTTCTTACTCCGCACTTGCCCTCGCCCGATGGGGCGTGTTAGCCACTGCGGTGGCCAGTCTCTTGGGATCTCACGGATTATTGCCATCTACATGTTCTTACCTGCTCCAACTTAGGAACTGTATGCGATCGAAAATCGTATAGTGTGATATTCTAGGGTAGCGCATCACGCGCGGGTACCTGACTGCAACGTACACTTAATCCTAAATGTTGTTTGGCGTAGAACGTAGCTCTATATTGAAGAGGAAGAATTCTGATTGCGTAGTTTGCTAGTCCATAATGAATAGGAACACACCTTAAACCCCTTATGATCTTCGAATATATGACTGGGTATTTTAAAAGCAATTACCTCCAACTTTTTACAGGTGACTACATAATATATAGCTGCTTTAGAAACTAGTAACCAGAAAGTTTGTGCTGCCACAAATATTTTTGTAATTTACAAAATTTTTGCAATGTTTCCACCTTGCGCGCATGATATTTTAAAAATGGCTAATGGTGCATTCTTGAAATTTGATGGAATTCTTTATATGGGCACTATTTTCTAACTGAACCAATAATCTGATGAATATTTTAATATTAAAAAATTTTATGGACGAAAATATTACAGATTTTTTTTTTTTTTTTTATAAAATATATTTTATGAACTCCACTCCAAATAAAATAAAGATTTAACATGAAATTCTTAGAATTTTTGGTTCACAATAGTTTCCAAAATAAAAGCTATATATTAAATATGAAATTAAATTATGCAACAGAATGTTTTAAACTGTGCGCGCAAGGTGGAAACATGGCGAAAACGTTTGTCACAAAGAGGGTAAAATTATAAAAATATTTGTGGCAACACAAACTTTCTAATTACCATTTAAGAAAGCAGTTATATTATGTAGTGAGATGTAAAAATATGGAAGTAATTGCTTTTAAAATAAATAAGTTATCCCAATTCTTGCAACAGTCACATATTCGAAGATCTTAAGGGTTTCAAGGTGTATGAGTCCCCTTTTAAATTCCATTGTCATTTAAATTCATATTTGAGGCCAAAATTCGCTTGACACTCTAATCGCGGCTATTTTCAAAGCATTTACATTTTTGAATGCTATTGCGATAGAAACAGAGCACAGCAAAATCATCTCCAAGCAGCAACAGAGATACAAACGAAGTACGCCTTTATCCTGTAATGTTCCTCAGTACTTTGTCTAGATATAATATCGAGGAACCTAGTGAACTAATTAACGAATTATCGATGAGTATAAGTAATTACTACAGAGACCTGAGAAGGGTTAAAATACCCTTTTATTCACTCAAAGAAAGAACATTAGATGGCCCCTTCTCGGACTTACAGGAAAGTTCCCGCTTAGGCTTTTAAATCAGGATAGAAAATGAGAAACAAATCTAATACCAAAGTAAACAGACTTAGCAGAAACTAGACACAAATACCTAACGTAGTTCACCCTTAAATTAACGTAGCTAGAAGGCAAACACACGTCACTAAGGACTCCTAAGCACTCTTTCTCGAAGTAAGTTGAACTTTCCTTAAAGACTTCTTCTAATTCGTTTGCATACAACACGATATTAAAAAGATTATTCTGGTAGGGTATAGTAGATGGGAAACCAGAAGATAGTAAAGCATGTTTTAACTTCTCGAAAACATGGGGTATATGAAATACCTGCCTTTAGTTAATCTGCATGCAATGGCTGTAGAATTATCAAGAATTTAAAACTTGTTTACTAGTACTAAACCTAACGAAGACGCCACTTGCCTACATTTAAACTCTTAGCAGAATAGTGAATTAGTTTGTGCACAAACTTCAGTGATTTTTTTTGCCGAGTCGGACCAAAAGCAAAATTTAAATTTTTTGCACCAAAAAATCTGTCTTCCTACCCGCTGGCCAAACTGCTTGTTTTTACTTAGAAACTTTAATTTTAATTGCAATTTTTTGTTAACTATATTTGGTGATTTATGCTTTTCTGTGTTTTGCAATTTTTAATGAAGCTGTTTTGAGGTTTTATATATTTTTGCCTTATTATTGCGAAAAGAGAATTGAATTAATTGAATGAGAAATATTTCTGTGATAAAATTAGAGGAAATAAGTTTAAATGAAATGCAGGAAAAATATGTGTATAATTTAATACGCCGTACAAGGAAAGTCGTTTGGTGTCCGCATCAGATGTTTGTAATACTACAAAGGATGTATTTGATTGTTCCGAATAGTGAAGAAAGGCGAAATAGATTTTCAGAGCTCCTGATAGTTACTCAGATTTAATTATTAATTACCCTCGATGACTCTAAGTTATGAATAATTAAACGCAGTTTGTTTTAAAATAATTTATATTAAAGGTTTTTTTTAAATTATTTTATTCTTAAATTTAAAAAAAAATAAATTTTTATTTTGCGTATTTTTAATTTTTATTTGAATTAATTTTTTAAGATAAATACTGTTGCGAATTTTTTGCAGAGACAGATGGTTTTTTAGTGCAATTATATGTGAAATTATTGTATTTTGCTGCGCAATGTAACGTGAAAACTCTTAAGAAAAAAACTAAGCCGGAAAAGTAAAAATACAGCGGCAAGTGCATTTAACATTAAGTCAATAGGTATCTCTGCAATTTCGCGAAAAATCGAAAAAGTCGCCAAATTTGGTGCGCATTTAGCGATTTTTGGCCCCATTTCTGTATTTCCGTAATAGGTATTGTAACTGAATAAATGTAATTGACTACTATGTTAGCTGTATTTAGAGAAGCAGAAAGTACTAGAAATATCTCGGCGGCCGGTTGAAAACTATATAGTTGATTCAACGTGAAATCAGATTAGCTTTCTCTTTAGATGCGCTTTGCATTGCGTTAATTAGTTAAAAAAAATTAAAGTAGTTACTATAGGCTTCGATTAATGATTACTTTGTTACAAACTGATTATAATTCTTTATTATTACTTACATGTGTATATCGAAAATGGCCCTCTTTGATAGCAACTTGCTGTTAAGGAGAGCATCAAACTCCAATTCCTTCAACTCTTGAAGACAACTACAAAAAGAAGCATAATTTTTTCTTTTACAATACAGTAGTCCTTTAACTTTGTGAGTCTTTTTTTTCTCCATCTATCCTGACTGCTAAAAAACTTGTACACCATACACAGCTTGATAGACCAGATTGTTTAGATGATACTGTGACTAAAAGGCACGAATTTCCTTATATAAGATGGCCATACCATGGAAATCTGTGACTAGTCATTCTGTTTTCTCGGAAACTGCCCTTTTAAGACAGTTCAGTATGAGATATTTTGCACGAATATGGATAGATGTATGTTGAAAAACAAGCACATCTACTTTCGTACCAAACAAAAGCTGAAGAACATGACTGATATCCTTCAAAAATGGCTACTAATGGTAAATGACTCAATGAAACTGTACCATGATGTGACATTTGCAAGCATGCAAGTTTCGATTATTCGATAAAATACGTAAATATCATCTAAAGAGAAATTCTAACCCTTCAGGGAAAAAAAATGGCTATGTCACTCAATAAGATTTTCCAAGGCCATCATTCACTTCCATAGAAGTCAAAAATATATGAGAAATTCGCTTTCGAGTTTTCGTAAAGTCGACAAGGAAATTACCACAAAAAGGAAAAAGGTTCCACAGTTTCCATAGAAGAAAAAATATAGTCTCATAGAAGAAAAATTTTCCTACAGCCAAATATGTCACATTCATGCAACTGTATGCTCTTCAGTTAGTGTCAGATATCTAGACTTATCACTTTTTTTCTCAATATCAGTTGAGACTTATTCAGCATTTTAAGAAATAATTGGTCCATGCTTCCATCATGATTTCGTAAACAGTACTACGGGAATTTTAAATCGTAAAGTTATCTTCATTAAACATTTTGTTCTCATTGATCCTCTCCACACATCTACTAACAGCAGATGTTTGGGAAGTAGCCTTATGATTTTATTGATAGTAAAGATAAATAGCAAAGTTAGTTTAATTAAGGAATGATGATTATGATTTTAACTGAATAGCAGAATCAATAGAATTCATTGTTAAAAGAACTTATTTAAATCATCTTTATTATTTAAATTATGCTTTTTTATTTAAATCATCTATCACTAAATTATCACTAAATATCGCCTAAGTCTAAACTAACAACTGAAACTTGAGAAAGGTGTAGAAAACGTTTTAAAACTAAATAACAACAGAAGGCTCACTCAGTGCTTACAAGGTAGCCAAACACTTGTGGCGAGGTAACTTAAAGTGACAGAGAGTCAAATACACAGCTTAATTTTAATAAGCTAGTAGCCAAAGGCTACACAGATCAGTTTACACAAAGTTGGCTCAAAACGTAACCGGTGTGGATATTCACTATCGGTAATTAGAATGTAAGGCCGAAGACTACAATTCTTATCTAATCTAGCAACATAGAAAAGTGGCCTCGAGAGAAGAACATGCTCTGTCTTAAACCCTTATCACATACGATATTTGTTGCCGGAACAAAACGTTTGCAGCAACAGTTCTGAGAAACGGCCTTTGGCGAAATATGGTTACCATCTTCACTTGGTAAACAGGCTGAAAGCCAAACAAGAATCAGTTATCGCTCAGATTGGCGAAAGTGACGTTTTCTTTGAAGTGACGTTTGCTTTTTCCGTGTTGTTTTGTATCGCTCACACTCTTTTCGTTTTAAACTTTATTGTTAGCCATGGAAGATAATAGAAAGGTTATTGCTATCAAGATAATCACTTTGATCTCCACTCTGGCACTTCAAGTAACAGATAAACACGCGCATATACAAACGGATTTAAAAAAATTATTCAACATAAATTTAAGAAATAAAATTCTATTATATAACAGTGATAATACACGATCAGCACGAAATACGACAAATTTGGCGAACTTTTGGCGACGAACAATTTGTAAACAAATCCGAACTGCAAGAACGTCGTAAAATACTGTCAACTCTGAAATTTCCAAGATTACATATTTAATGAATATATACACATTTAAAAAATGACTCAGGCAGTTGTATTGCAACAAAACAGCAATAATTAAATCGGCCTCTATTTCCACCGTCCATCACTTCACAGTGAGAGCCAACGCTATATTGAAAGTTACCCGTGATCCTTCAGAAGCAGAACTTTCGTCTGATTGGTTGAACGTTCGAGGAACACGTCTCCAGCCGCAACATTTTCGGACAAATTTTAAAATGTTGCTCGTAGCCGGGACAGGTTCATCCTAGCTAGACGAAACATTTCTCGGAAGCCTGCCGCTTAAAGCCGTGCTACTAGAATCTTGTTTCTCGGAATTGTCCCGGGTAAGCGCGCGCGTCCATAGAAGTGATAGGACCCTTACAGTTTTAAAAACCTTACCTTAAATGCACGCAAATTAAATTTGCATTTTGGCTGGAAAACGGAAGAGAGAAAAGAGAGTAAAGATTTAAAACGCAAAATAAAAAGTTGTTTAACATAAAGAAACTTTACAAATTGAATCAAAAGGCAATCTCTAAAATCAATACTATACTGATTTAAATAAATAGGTACTAGTCATGTAAAAAGAAATGGATAAACATAGAAATTACTTACGATGTGAAATCGGCCTTTCTTTGCTAGTGATCCTTATTTTAATTGAGATAGAATCTGAAATTCTGGATAGTAAGATATCTGTTTTTCTTCTAAGTAAGCACTATCCATACATTTGACTCTATCACTTGAAAGAAACACTACTATGTATTTCGAATTCAATGTACGTTTCGAGTTTTGTGATGCATCATTTTCCAAAGCTTTTTACGTAATACTTGAAATCTCACAAATCGCTGACGCAGCAGAACACATTTACCTTTCCCTTTAAATTATTAAATCAAACCTGTACCATTGTTGCAAGATATGCAATAAATACACTTCATTTTTTTGCTATTGTTGTCTTGCCCATGAATTTCATGGAAGAATGTTTGCCAGAGCCTCACGGAGGTTAAACTTCTATTTCCACCCTAATTTTGAGGAACAGCACCTCAGGGGATGATCTGAGGGTCTCCCCTCTTCCCTAGCACCAATCCACACAAGAGAACTTTCGGTTTGCCATATATTTAGAGTGTACGCAAATCGCAAAGGCTCGATACATTTATAAACATCCATGCCTTCTCCGGGATACGAATTCGGGCCCTTCGGTGCCGCAGTTAAATTCTATTAAAAATAGCAAACTGAATACAAAATACGTAACAATGTTTATAGGTAAAGTTGTACCTTTATTTGAAATAATTTCTTCAGACTTAGAGATCTCTTTTTCAAATTCGATGATGTATTTTCATATAATAGATCAAAGATGTATGTGGGAAATTTAGACTGAATTTGGGCATTACACTTTATTAAGGATTTACTTCTTTCTAAAACCGAATCACCAGAATAGAAGCATGAAAAATAATTTACAAATTTGAAATCACAGTCTGTTCATTAATTATATGGAGTGTATTACGTGTAAAATTTTGCATGCTTCTTTTAATAATAATGATAATTTTAACGCAAATACATTTGGCAATTGCAAAGAAATTTGGAAAAATTGCTGCATATCTTTCTAAAAGTTTGTAGAGACATTAGGAATTTTTTGGAAGCGGGCAAGATGAAAAATGAGCAATCGCCTTCGCCGGGAATCGAACCACGGACCTCTGGAATACCGGTCCAGCGTGCAGAACCACTACACCACGAAGGCACGCTAGGAAAGCGGGAGAAATACTTTATATACTGCCCCACTTAAAGGGCGACTGGGGTTTTTAGGGGACCCAATCGCCAAATCCTGGGTGTGGAGGGTCATCATCCTCAACTCTTTTAGTTCGGGCGCCACTGTACAGACATTAGGACTTTTGGAAGCAGGAGAATTGAAAAATTAGCAACCGCCTTCGCCGGGAATCGAACCACGGACCTATGGATTCCGGTCAGGGTGCAAACCCACTACACCACGAAGGCACGTTAGGAAGGCGGGAGAAATACCTTATAAGTTAATTACACTATATTCCATTGCTTCCTTTTTCGTTCTTTGAATGTAATTAATTACATTTATATTTTCAACTAATTTTTAGATAAAAATTTTATAAGTACTGTGGAGAAAATTATTTTACAGGTATCTGAAAGCAATCCTTTTACCAAAAAATTAGTATGAGTTGATAGTAAAGAAATAAAAAAATTGCTGATGCAGCTGCGTTTAACAAATTTACGTTAAAAACGAAATCTGTCTCGCTCGTATGTTTTTTAACTTCATAGAAGAAGATGTGTCGTTTGCTCTAGACATATATTAACATACACTTGCCCCCCCCCGAAAAAAAAAACTTAAACACAGTGGAGGAAAAAAGCAAAAAAACAATCTAGATGCAGCACTTCGCACATTTTATCATTTGTAAAAAATGTAGTAGTCCTTTTTTGTCTTCCCCACACAGTCATTTATGTCACATTCCCAAATGCTGTCATTCTGAAAAGTTCTTTCTTTATAATTCGAACTAAGGCAAATATCCAACAAATAATTAATTTTAACAAATATTGCCGCTTTCGTTTCAATTAATTAAGATATTTCTAACGCCATAATTCTATGTAACCAGTGCAGAATATTTTCCCTAAATTTGTATGATAGTTTTACAGTTTTTAATTATTATTAAAGTAATTTTTTTATTTAAAAATATTACGCTACCTTCTTTGAGGATGTTGAAATGTAATCTGAAGTTTGAAATTTTGACGAGTTACAACTCCCCGCCTTTGTTTTTCTGGAATTAAAATTTAAAGAGAAGAGCTTTTAAACCTTATTAAAAAATAATAAATATATAAATAAATTTAAAAAAGTATTTTTATTACATTCTTTCCACGCTAAAAAATTCCATTTGAAATTACAGGTTTAGAAACTGTTTTTAAAACTTAAAAATTATAAATTAAAATATTTTTCCACAAAATGATGGAAAATGCTTTTTACATCAATCAATAAATTATTGCTGTAGCAGAAAATACACAGTTTTCAACTCTATTGAGAAGTAAAGCTACGGCCTTTTTCATGCAATAGCAAAACCAAATGACAAGCCGCGAATAAGTGCCTTCAGATCTCAAAGATTAGTTCGAGTAGCAATTTTAATGAAATCAAATGGAGGGTTTTCGTACTTAACAGTCGTCTTCATGTTGAGAATCCATAAAATTCTAAATGTCTCATCAAGTCATCATCTGTCAGTGCCCCAAGTTTTATATCTGTCAAAATATAGAACATTAATGAAGTATGGTATTCACTAGTTTGCAGGTTATTTCATATTTTCGTAATTTAAATAAATGTTTCAGAGGAATTTAGGAACAATATTACATCTGAAGCATATTTTAGTGATAGGCGAGTGGAAGAGGAAATAGTTTTAATATAGCTTTCATGAGAAACGTTGAACACACCGAGCAGAATATATTGGTAACAATCTATCTATTCGCATATCTCAATTAAATTGAAATCCTGATTCAAGTAATAAAATTTTCACTAAAAATAATTTTGCACAATTAAACCATAACTTCAATTTACAAAGTTTTTATGTGGTAATATATTTCTGTGAATTTTCTAGTATTTTTTTCATTTGTGAATAAAAATATTTATGTCTACAAACCGATTCTGATTTGAATTAAAATTAATAATTTTTAGGGAGCAATAAAATTGATAAATTTTTCAGCTTTTTTAAATTTGAAACTGTTTATCACATAATTTAAATTTTAAAGTAACGTTATATTGGGGATGATGATATAGTTAGTTTCTTAAGTATGCATTATTTGTTTCAAATCTTTTACTAATTTGAGTAACAGAGTTTAACTTCAACATTATATTAATCATTCGGACTTTCTATCTGTTTTAAATTTTAAATTAATTGTCCTTTTTATATGAAATCTACAATTCTCCTATTGTGTATTACATTATATTTGTTTCAATCTATCAGAGAATTGTGCATTTCATCAACAGGGAAATTCTGAAATTCTTTTCGTTACAAGACAACATGTGCCAAATAGTTTTTCGACAGAAAGATACATACAAAAAGATAGCGACCCATTTGGCAACTTTGGTCCGATCCCTCTCTAAGTGTAAATGGTCTGATTCCTATAAGTAGAATTGTGTATGCCCCTAAGCTTGAATTTTCGCCCTGTGGGCAAAACGACTTAGCGGGTGCAAAACAAGACGTGTTTACTTTGACTGTCAGAAATGGAAGGCACTGAAAGTTTCTCGGCGGACGATATAAGACAGTAGAGAGGGTCAGTTTAGTTTAGTTCAGAAGTCGCTGTGTATACTTAAGCATTTGAGGCTTTTTATTTACAGCTGAATTGGACATGAAACGTAGGCAAATATCAAAAATCAGTTTTTATTATTTTTCTGTTTATTGTTTAAACATGCATGCAAAATAGGGAAAATTACCACAAAATGTTTAGATACACATCACAGGATAACTGAAAAATAAATCAATATATTTAAGTAAATCAACATATTAACATTTTATAAATTGGTTAGTGATTATAATGATTAGCTAAACTTTTTAAATTGAAAGTTGCATTCTACGTTACTTATAAAAAGCAGTTTACAACATATCACTGCAATGTGTCATGAGTCCTAATATCTTCCTTTATTTTCATAGTCTCGATCAATAGATTTTGCTATTGTCTTCTCAGCCTTTACGTTTATATCCTTTTTAAAAGACGTAAAAGCGGTCTCAGAAAGTTCGCTTTCCACAGTAGATACGCAATAAGGCTGCAAATTCGAATTTGCCTCCGAGGGATTTTCTCTGCAATGAAAGAACGAATAAATAAACACATAGAATGAATTACAGTTAAATTTGTGCTTGTAAATCTTTAAATATATCTACTAAAATGGAAACATCACTCGCATCAGCCATATTATTTAGATTACATTACATCGATCTCTAAAATAATCTTTACATAAAATAAAACATGACTCAATAAAACTCAAATAAAACATTTACTCAAATAAAACATGAAATGAATTAAGCAGGAAGTTTGACCTTTATCAATGACACTTTAACACACACGCAAAGATAGATAAAATTATCAATACCTTTCTAAAATGCAAAAAATAAATAATTGCAGCATGTTATTGAAAGGAAGGAATCTGCTTTACAGACATTACATTTCTACTGGCGAGAACTTAGGCTTGGACGCTACGATGGCCAGAAGCTGTGGCGACTTTACTGTGGACCATCGTTACCTCGTATGAATGGACGAGCAATTACAGCCATGCCTTCTCCGGGATTTGAGCCAGGGCCCTTTGGTATCGTGACCCGAACAAGAATAAAGAGGATATTCTATGACAGTTATCGAAACACTTTGCACTCTTTAACGCGAAACTTCTAATGAGTTTCATCAGATGTCCCCCCCCCCAAAAAAAATCAACTAGCTTTAAAAAAATAACTGCGTCATATACAAGTTAAGCAGTAGCATAAATACTTTCATTTAACATTTGTTTCATTTCTTCCCTTTTAATTATAATAATATTTAGGTTTGTATAAATTATACCAACCTTTTTATTCTGAACTATACCTAACCCATTTTGTTCTATAGAAAGTTTATTTACTATAAAAGTTTATATAGTCTAAATATTTTGCTGTATTCGCAATGCGTTAAAGACGTAACCCCCGCGTTCGGCAGAGGTTTACTGTAATAATTACAGACTTAAAGTTATATGCAGACATTCGTATACACAGAATATCTATCACGAAATATTTCCGAGTTAATGTAAATTTCCCATATTAAATTATATGTATTTTGCTATGGATTAATATTAAGTATACTTACCTATTGAAGGAAAAGAACTTTCTATCTTTGCCAAATTCTTCTGCGTCAGATATTGTTTGTGGCAAGTTTTTGTTGAGTGTCTCTGGCAGGAGTAATATCAAAACACAACTGAAGAAGGAGCAATGTGCAATAGTTATATAAAGAATATTTTTGTTGAATGGACTCTGAAAATAAATGCATAAAATTTGAATAACTATTTGGTTTTCCACATCAGTCCATCAGATACAGATAATGGAATAATCGAAGTTAGAAATGAAAGTTATAATTAGTAAGAAACTTTATTACTACGCCTATTAGAGTAAAGAAACGTATTGTTAAGAAGTAACTTATACTTGTTAGTAAGAAACTCATTTGTATACCTATTTATGTACCTTATACAAGACTGCATATTGTCAAACTCGATCCCGGACCAATTCATCTTTGTCGGTTCGTTTCCATCCACTTATGAATGTTATTAGTCAACTCTATTTGCAGGAAATAAACTGCGACACTTATGCAGGTTTAACAATAACATGAGCTATATTTTAATTTTGTAAATACACATTATCTTTTCACAAAGTATTGTTTTTATTCACCATTCCATCAAACGCACAAGTAATACATTGCACCTTTAAGTTCTTAACAAAACAAAACAAACAAAACAAAACAAAACAAAACAAAAACCTCAACTCTTGGAATACAGAAAAACTCATTTCAAATGTTTTCCCACGATCATGCCGTCCTTCTCGCATCAAACACGCTTCTTCTTCTCGTTGCCAGATTTTCTCCTCTCTCCTTTCAGCTATAAGTCGTTGGCGTAACTGTTCTTCCGGCAGGCTTGGTCGGTAGCATCCCCTTACCGAGTATGCGCATGACACACATGACTAATAAAATTAACATAATGTATAAATATCTTAAACAGGAAATTACTCTTCAATGACACATTGCATATGAATAAAAAAAGTCAAGTTTTAATTTTAGAGAAGCAATACCGTAGAGAAGTGATCTCAAACTCATATTGCATTGGGGGCCGAATGCACGATCTGAAAGTAGCCGAGGAGAGAAACATTTTTAACAAACTTTTCTTAACTAAAATTTTAATTCCATTTACTAAATATTTATCAAAGCAGTGTACATAAACCGTAATAATAAGCAAACGAAGAAATATTTCAATTTTATATTTTCTTTCTGAAATCTAAACAATGGCATCTGCAAGAAATTTCTCTACGTTACACATTCCAACGTACTGACAGCTAACTATTGAATTTTCAAATTGGATGCCGCTCTAGTTGGTCTTCGTCCGGGTAGTTAGCCATATGTAATCTATATAGTAACTCCTCGTAATATATGACAGCTATGAGAATCGTATGAGTTCTGTCGAACTGATGTCATGAAAACAGGTTAATAATGGCAGCAAACATACATTTACAGAAGACTTAATTACACGCATCACCTTGTGCAATCGGGAAAAGACAAACTGTAACAGCGTTACATGAATATTGATAAACAGTTGCTATTGCGTAAGTTTATGTAGAAATGCTTTGTAGGTTGATAAAAAAATAATCAAATTGAAAATTTACATAAAACCAGCACGGAATATGGAGTGTGCCGCTGTACTATTGCTATGGAAAAATTCATATTATAGAAGCGTTTTCAGAAAGCTTCATCGACGTGACATGACTCAGTAAGCAGTAACACTGTATTAAATGACTGAGTCAATTTTATTTCGAGCGGATGTATTACTAATAGTATTAGCAGTCCAATATAACCAGTCTGTATAAGATGTCTCTTCTAATATGGTATCGTAATGTTTATAGGTAGTCAAATACGTAATAGTCTGCTGTTCTTTCCCTACCGCAAGCATTAAGATACCTTTCTCTGAGGCGGAAGCGATGCAAGCATGCTGAGAATAAAACGTGTACATAGAAGTATTGTGTCAGTGAAGACGAACTATTTCTTAGCTCTTTTGCCATTTATGGAAAGAACAAGAATTCTGTGCGAACCATGCAGAGTATTCTTCTTCTTTCTCTTTCCAGAGTAGTTTTGTTCTTTTTGTATTTCTGCTTCAACTTTTCCAGTAGTTGCTCCTGGAGTGGTCCGCTTAAGGTATGATGTCGGGAAATGGTCTATGCAGTTGGCTTCCGCTATACCAGTGCATTGCGAGATACTCATACACACATCGTGCTTCAGGTTATCGTATTCAGGTATACAACTTTGAATTTTACATAGTTGGGAATTTACATATGTCTGGCCCCAGAGATCACATGTTCTGTCTACGCTGGTGGTGTGCAGTGATAGACAAATTGTGATCCTACTAGGTCCTGAAGCGCTGCCGTTGACGTTTTGCAGTATGCTCTGCAGATGGTGACTAGATATACTGCTGTAAAAACAGGGTTTCTGCCTCAATCGGTAGGTAGAGTTTATGGTATCAGCTATTTTACTGCGGCTGTATGGTACACGGGACTGGCATGTTGGAAACGAGCTTTGCTTAATGTAGCGAACATGGAGAATCCGTGTAAACCGACGTTCTAGCATTGATGCGACGTGCTGCTTGTCAAGGTATAAATATTTAGAAAGAGGTTTAAATCAAGTATCTTCAGTATGTTGAAATAATCACTAAAAAAACTAAGAAGCAAAGTACGATTACTTTCCATTTAAGATAAAACTCGATAAAAAGTAATGACAAACTATTCTCTGTCTTTCATTAACTAAATTTTGTTTGACTTCATATATTTGTACGTAAAAAAATATAAATTATTTTTTTACTTCCTATTACAACTTTCAGCTACACATAATGGAGTTCCGATTTTCAGAAGTTTCGTAACCTTGAAGAAAGGTTATTAAAAAGTACCTTCATCAAAAATTCCAGAGAGGCTCATTGCCCAACCTGGTTCTTTTCTAACTAACTTTCAACTAGTTGAAGAAAGTACTCACATATAAATCAGTCTCAAACAGAGCGATTATTCTTATTACTAAAATCGCAACTGAGTGTACGTATGAGTGTAATAACAACTGAGTGTAATACGAATTTTCAAATTTTTCCGCATGTTTAATATCACAGTGTAAATCAATTAGGTTTATTTATATATTTTGCAGGGCGTTACTTACGTTCTTTTTTATGGGATTGAAAATAATGTAAAACTCGACTCCAAATCATTAAAAGTCTTAAACTACTCTTCAAATTATTTTCATAATAGTTAATCATATAATAGTGCTAATTAATTTACGATAAATGTATTAGTGGTTTACTCAGGGATAAATAGAAGGGCTAGCTCATTTCTTTGTTCGACTCCTCGCTGACGCGAGCCTAGTGGGGGGACGTAACAGGCAATAATCTGACGTCACTGTGATGCCACCTGTCCTGATTTCCCGCGTTTAAAACAGTATTTTCATTGAGCTGCGAGACGATTTTCTAGAGGTTACATATCCCAAATTAATTTTAATAATATATATATTTGTTTTCTAATAATGTATATATTTAAAATAATTTATATATATGTAATTTTAGTCAGTTTTTATTTTAAATTCTATATTGTAAAGTATCGTTTACGTAATATGGCTTTTTGCGCTGCCGTAGCACTTACAGAAGTATGAAAGGATGAGATATTTTATTTCATGGGACCAAAGGATCCAAATGAGAGTTTGCTTTTGAAGAAAGTATGGATACACAAATGTCAAAGAGAAGATTCTATTAATGTGAAGAGCGGAAAAATTTGCAGCGAACATTTTCTATGCAGTGTTTATGAAGATGATATGAAAAATCGCTTGTTTGGATAGCCACAAAAAGAAACTGTTGGAATGGAATGCTGTGCCGAAAGTAAATTATGATGACAATAATAAATCGAAATTGATGATGACAATAATGAATCAAATTTTAATGATTTTGAAATAAAACTCACAAATGAAAATGTAGATCATCCTGAATGTTAAGGATAAACAAGAATGCATTGATAATTTGAAGAACAAAATAATATCCTTAGAAAATTGTATTAAATTGTATTAAAGTATTGAAAAATAGAGAAAAGAACAATTTTAGAATGTTTGTTCAGCGACAAAGAAGGTGGACGACATCTAGACAGAAATTGGTATCAGAAATTAAAATCTCAAATAGCGAAATTTGGGGGGGGGGGAGCACAAATCGGAGAATTTGGAAAAATGTCTAAAGCCTATTTTTATAAAGACGCAGATTAATGCATTACTGAAAAAATTACTGAAAAAGAAGAAAAAAATCAGGTAGACTAGTGAAAATATTTCACGTAGCATCGTCATAAGAGCTCTGTCATCTTAAAGCTGATTTTTGGAAAGAAAAAAAATTGGAATATCTTTACCTAGTATTATCAAATTAAAGAAATGGTGTTTATTTTATTTTTTAGTGTTTTCTAAATTTTAGTGTAGTCCAAGAATTCAAAGTAATGTTCTGACTCTAAAGAAGGAAAGAGGCGAATATTTGTATTCTGTAGAAAAAATATGCGTTCTCAGTTTCGACGAAATGCATATAGATTGAAAACTCTGCTATGACTCTAAACTGGACTAAGTTGGTTCTTTTCAAAATGTGCAGTTTGTTTGAATCAGAGTCTCATTTCGCGCTCTGCCTCAAATTACTGAGAAACCACGTTTTAGATAGAGGATTTGTTTTAGAAGATGTAACTGTTTTAAATTTTGATATTATTAAAGAGGTTTTAAATAGAGATTGAGAAGAAATCAAATTGTGTCACAAACTAAAACCAACCAAATTATTTAATGGTCAAGGGAAACGAGAGACAAAAAGTCGCTCCAGAGAAAACATTATTTTCAAAAAGTACCGCAAAAGGTATACTCTACCCCACAGGAAATCAGAAAGCATCTGACTTCTATGAGTTAATCGATAATATCTTCGGTATTATGTGTATGTGTGTATTTAATTATGGCAAAGCACACTAGGGCTATCTGCCTAAGGGGAGGGATGCCTTCGTGGAGGACTTTCTAAGGAAAACTGGCTCGTATACACGTTACACATAGGGAAAACCACGAAAACACCCATGCAGCCAGCCCGTTCGCGGGATTCGAACCTCAGACCGAACTACCAGTGTTCAGCGACTTTACCGCTCGGCCGCTGGTGGGCCTCTTCGGTATTATGAATAGTACCAAAATAGTACCAACAAGAATGACAAGTATTTAACAAACTAATTTTGTAAAGTACTTGTTAAAGTTATTCTTATTGTATCCTTTGTAACTAATTATTAATTAGATTTTGTGCTAGATTAGAATTCTAGATAAAATATAATAGTATAAAACATCAAAGTAATTGGCATAAAAAGACCTGCTTCCTTTACTCACACTTTTGAAAAATTAAATAACTGTTTTAGGTACTCTGAATAAAGCTATTTTGTCAAAATTAAGGTAACAATCTTATATACATTTATTTACTTGTAATATAGATATAAGTATAAATTACAAAATTATTTAAAAAATATCTATTATATTGAATCGGAAGAGAATTATAACAATGTAAAATTTACAATTAGGCAAAAAATCAAACGTAGGTTAGCAGAAATGTTGCCATATATGTCATATATGTTTAAACCTATGTCGATGTAAAGTTGTTTTTTGAGTAAATTTAAATAGCTGCTATTATAGTTATCTTAGAAGCAGCATAAAAATTTTCTCAGTTAGTATGCAAATAAAGAAATGATTAGAAATAAACGTGCATTAAATAAAAAAAAAAAAACCTGCAAATAAAAATAAAAAAAACCACGGAACTTTATGTTAAAAGAGTAGCACATTTTATCTATTATTTTAAAATTGAGTAAGCATTATTAAATTTTTAATGGTTCAGTCTAAAATTCATAAAGCAGTAACATTGCCTTTTACAAATTATAGCTATCTTTCACACACAGCTCATTTTAAACGCTGGCTCAAAAACGCTAATTTCCAAGCTGTGAATTATATTGGCGCGCTCAGCGTCATCATGGCTACGTCATCACTTCTCACTTTCTGCTTCAGGGGGAAAAGCTCTATGAGCTAGCCCTTCTCTTCTAAGTCCTGGGTTTACTTAAAACTGTTTTGGAATCCGCTTGCAGTTTGTAGGTCGCCAGTTTGAAACCACAGCCATAGAATACTTGAAATTTATTTTAGCAGTTTAGAATCGTATAACTGCTGCTCGTGAATAATGGGCATGAAAACGAGTAAGTGTTGAAAAAACTATCAACACACCAGAAATGAGTAAAAACCATTAAAGAATACAAAATATAAAATAAAGAAAAGAAAGAGTAAACAAAAAAGTAAGAAGCAAAGGGCTGTAATAAGACAGATTACGACGACATTTCAGCAATGACTACATTAATTACAATGAAAAACAAACGACTTAAATTGCATTCACTTTAAGCTTAAGCTATTTTCTTAATTAACGAATAGATTCTTACCACAGTCAGCTAATTATTTTGGTGTGAAAGAGTTAATGAGAATACCAAAAATTAAAGTTATAGAAGAAGCAACAGAGAAACGGATCAAAGGGCCGGTCAGAAGATCGTCTTCAGTGCAACACGAATATGGTAGATATATAATATGATGAGCTGTTGTTGTACAGGATGGGTACCAATCAATTAAGTTTTGCGTCCCTTCCTGCGAACGGAATGCAGCTAGGGCGACAACCAGTGATCATCCTCCGCATTAGGCGAGAGGGGCGGACATTACCAAACACGTTTCTCTTAACTCTTTCGCATCGAAGTCGTCCCAAACGCCCAAACATTCAGACATCGGCTGAACGCCCGAAACGCCTGAATAATTTCCTACCCAGTGGAAAATTCTGGGGCATTCTGGGGCCCCATTACGTTACTGCATTACTCATTGCTTTCAGGTGTTGTTAAATCACATGTCAATCATTCTTTTGAAGCTACTAAAAGTAGCTTCCTTGTTTCCTTTGTTCCTTCTTTTAATTTGTTTACTGTCAGTGTTTAGCTTTTGATGCCCGAAGTTGCAATCCCGTCCCAAGGGGGAACTTCACACAGTGTCAAAGCGTCGAAGAAAGAAGTTCTCGCTTTACTTAAGTAAGGCTATTGTTAGCGCTGTAGTATTCAACTTGTCATGGGAGAAGGAAAAGCATTCCAGGAGAAATTCTTAGATATGGGCGTTTTCGATGTTTGGGGAATTGAGATTTTGCCCTCTCTCGATGCGAAAGAGTTAAGAGATAGTAAAACAAACTCAGCTCGCTATGAAGCAGGGGCTTCAATCTAGTGACAAATCTAATCTTTTTTTTTATAAGAACTCTCTTTTAATCACTGGGCAACGGGCACTCGGCAAACCCGAGTCTCAAAAACCACCCCGGTGGAGGTAAGAATAACGTCCTACCTCCATGATGGACGCCGTTATTAACCGGGCAGTCTGACTGGTCATCAGTAATGGCCCCACCGGTTCTACGTGGACTGCCCGTTACCGGAGGATATTACCTGTAACACTCGGACCAGTCGAGTGACTAGTGTTCTCGGTTGTAGGTCTTTGCCTGTCCCCGTCGGTCCGAACTTATAAACGATTTTCCCTCGGGTTCTGGAGCCGCCATGCTCGTAATTATTATTTCCCCAGAATGCTACTGCCATAGTAAAATACCACGTCAGTGTATACATCCCAGGGGGTAGGGAAAGGGTATAAAGCAAGATGCCATTTTTATATTTAACATGCCCGTGAGAACCAAACCAATGTATGATTCCGTTTGAACAACGTCAAGTTGTTACCACAAAGTGATGTGCTTCTTCATATTTTTCCACAAACAACAGCTATGTACTCTGGTCTGTTTGTTAAGAAACTGAAGGAAAACAGGAAGGATCCTGTCACAGGTTCAGACGGCGCACAGAAAGGCAAAAGCAATTGCTTGAAAGCTTAGTAGCAGTTATTCATGAGCATGCTCAACGATATAATAACATTACGCGTACCTACCATAGTTCTGCTTACAAATAAGTTATAAGTGTATGCGAAGAAGTGGTTGCTTCCCTAAAAATGTAGTTTACTAAGTCTGTTGACTAAACTATCCAGGCTGAGAAGCATCAAATGTCCAGTGGACAATAAAAATAAAATTATGTGCCCATGCTGCATTCTATTGACATTTAATGTGTTGTTAAGGATGTTAATTAGCCAACAAGTTAATAACTCTGTGAGTGAGGACATTAGTTTGAACATTCAGCTAAGATATTTTTCGTAGCACGCAAATTTAAGACTTACCAGATATACAATATATGGAGCATATAGGGTGGCTAATAGGCCTACGGTGTTACTCATACCCATACCAGAAGATCTGATAACTGTAGGAAATAGTTCAGAGCTGTACTGATAAGCGGTTGCATAAATTCCTGATGCAAACATTTTGCCTAAAATAGAACTCGCCACATCGATGTATGGATATTCTGAAAAATAAAATGAGATTTTTAGTAATACCATTTATATAAATTATTGTTATTGTTACTTACTGAAATAACATAATTAATATTTGAGTACATCAGACAATCTAGATTCATCTTTGTGCGTTACAAATATGATGAAGATGTTAAATGAGTTCCATCAAAATTTATCTTTGAAAGGGATGGAAAAGTAATAGGAGAAGCGAAAGAATCTTATGTTTAATATATGCAAGGAAAATAAGCCTCAAGAGAAATATTATGGAATTCTGCGTGTATAAAATTTTAAATTATGTGATGGTAAGAGCATCACTATATGCTTCACGTTGGAAAACCTCGAAACAGCAAGATTAAGAAAATTTATGGAATGATACTGTTGCTCAGGAATATTTATGAAAACTTTCTTTTTGTTTAAATTTAAAGAGTCTGATTATAAAAAAGCAACTGATGTTGATAAATCTGCATTCTTTGGCTGAATATCTTCAAAGAGAACGTAAGAAAACTGATTGAATCATATCAAGACTGCCACTGTTAATAACGGTGGCACCTGTTAATCACGGAAAATAAGATAAGGTTTATTTTTGAATATGCATGTATATCTTTAAAACTTTCTAAATATATTTGCGATAAATACTACAAAATCAATTAATTCTATAGCTAGAGATGTAAAGTAGAGAAACAGTGGCTTTCCTTCAGGACAATGTCCAGCATTGCGACCGTGGTATTGACAACAGAGAATTGAAGACAATCTTTTAGCATTATAATATCTTATATATAGCCTGAAATTAGTAACAGGGCAGGAAGAAGCATGCGAGGTACTAGGTTTCCACAATTAAACACGCAGATATAACCTCTTTATGCCATCGATCTTGAAAGAACACTCAAGGGAGACACGAGAGACAACATTCAAACTCTGCAATTATACGCGTGGCCATGGTCGAATCCCTGTAAAACTTGGGAGAAATCAAGGGCATCCTCAAGCGCCTAGACCTAGCCATTGTTGCCGAAAGTTGATTAAACCCTTAAATCATTACACGAAGACCATATCAAGTACGTAGCGAAGATTTGAAATAACTGATGGACATACCAAGCACAGCATGATTGCAATTAAATGGTGAATGTATCAAACACAAATGCATATATATATATATAAATATATAAAATATGATGTATATGGTAAGTTACTGAGTGCAAGTTGACTATTTCAAATACTGGGTGAAAACCGCAGTTGCCCAATGAGTATAGAGATGAAAATATGAAAAAAGTGATAAACATAAATGATGAACTTTTCGATTACTTGATGACCATTTCAAATACACTGTGAATAATTCAAATACTTCGTGTACATAAGAAATTCTTGATAATCACTCCATAACAATTGAAAATGCCAAAATTATAGTGCCTCTACTCAACAACATTAAAAATTAGAAGTACACAAAAATAGCGATAGTAAATAAGTTACATAGCGCTAAGAAAACTAAACGTTCTGACTACACACTTGTTACAATGACAAAAAACCTTCCTTCTTATGCCCGACATAGTAATTAGCAATTCTATCTGTTAGTTAAGTCTTTTTTCTTCGTCCTTGACTATGAGCCTAACAGTTACGAAATAGCTACACAAATCTTCTAACGAGTGACTTAAAGTTGCCTCTGAAAATTAGATACATACGATTTTGTGACGTGTTTAATACTAAAAGCATAATTGCGGAGGAGGAGGTTCTAGGTGTAATGTGACTGAAGCACTGCTGTAACACCCTTGTTAGTGTGGCAAGGACTGTCAGGGTGTCTGGATTAATATTAGATGTGAACGGATATCGTATGCGAAGGCTCCTTATTCCATCACACTAATTAAGAGAGCGGGGTGACGCTATAAAGCAAAGGGATGATTGGGGAGTTTATGATTGAGTCTCCAAACACGTACGCGGTTATTATAACTGCTGCTGTGAATGTCGATTTGTCTCTGAAGTCGATTTAGTCTACCACATTCGTCTACCACCCAGCCTCGTCGAGCGATTAGCTTTTTCATACTAAAGTTACAGTGGATGGATGGACAGTGGATTTCATACTAAGGCCATTGCAGCACACATGAGAGACAGTGCAATATGTAATGCCCACCAAAGGCGCCTTGAGCAGGCCGGCTTGCCTGCGACCGATCTCTCTTCCATTGATATCGATACCTCTTCACAGTGTAGAAAGACTAGTTTAAGTGACTGGCTGCTTAGCAAGCTGATCCTTGGCTGCCCATCTCGTCTATATTTCCCCTGTTTAACTCTCATAGCTGATCATATTTTATTGCAATGCTATGTAAAGTCATCCAGGTGAAAAGAAAAAGGTGTCCCTCTGCAGCAGAGTAACTACAACAACATGCATTTGCGCATTTGTTTTATGCGCGCGGGGGGGGGCAAAACTTTCAACGCCATCTGGCGGCAATACGCAGTGCGCAAACTAGCTGTACTTCTAATCATTTGCGAATATTAGCTTCATGCCAAGTTTCGTTGCGATTCGTTCATTACCTTTTGGTGCCTAATTTGCTATGATAAAATTTTTATATTATACATTGATATCGACCGCATTAGAGAATCTCTAAACAATATTTCGTAATATAAAGTCATGCAAATATGGAAAAAGTTCCTCAATCTCTGTTACTAATTCTAAAATTTATTAACCGATATAGTGATTAATACTTTAATTCACCTACCTGCTAAAGGCAAAAGGCATGCCAGTCCTATGAAAATGAAGTTAGTAGCTAAAGTAAACCTTCTTCCAAAGCGTTCTAGCATGTACCAACATATAATACATCCAGGTATTTCTGCCAGTGAGAGAATGGAAAAGTTAACGAATTCGTTTCCCATTAAGTTATATATGTTCAATTGAAGACCATAGTATGCTAGATACACTGTTGCCCTGAAATTACGTGTACATTATTACATTTAAGTAGCAATAAAAAAAAACAAATTCAATACGATTAGCCAAAGTCGAATGATTATATTTTTGACCGTTCAATCAATAGATGATGATTGGTAGCACATCAAGCTAGTAAAGAACTGAACACATTTGCTTTCACGTTATATTTATTTTATGCAGAAATCTGCAACCATAATAATGATTGTGCATTCAAACCATGTTGTATGCGCACATCAATATATTCTTTGTCACCGATTCGGCAACGGAAAGAATGCAAATTTTCACTTCTTAATTAAAGCATGGAAAATGTTGAATAAGAAAAACGTTGTTGCGAATTCTGGTCGATATTGGTACTGAAACACTTTAACTATTATAAATTTTTGTTAATGTTCAGAAAGTAGCTAAGATGCGTGTCACAGGGCGTGTAAAGTTGTCCCTCATTATATTGTACCAATAAAGGAATAATGTGTCACGTGTCTTCAGTTATTGTCTCTGAAGTCCATCAAGTTAACAACTAAACAAAAATTTTCTATCTTATTTGTCGATTGAGTTCTTTTCTTTAAACTTTATTGTGAGCCAAAATACTGAATTTTTAAGGGTATAAATTTTCACTGCTTGGATTCAAAGATAAAACCCGTGGAGATGTGATGAATTTGAGTGAGGATTTAATGAAGTGGAATATTGCCTAGTTTTGCTCGGTTACCAACGAGAAACCACATTAGGGATTTATAACGTGAAAAGAAAATTCAAGAACTTTCCTTTTCACTGATGAACTACTAATCACTCTTCACTTATGCATTCTAAATTTCAGTCATCTGAAGTTTCATATTACATATTTTAAGTTACTTGGAGTAGTTATCAAATAAGAGAAATTATAAATTTTCTTACCACATGATGCTGAGTGTGATAAATATTTTCCTCAGCTCAGAATACATCAGGATATACAAAGTAGAGTGTTTTATGTCTACTTCCTGCTTCGTCCTGCACCTTTCACCCAGTTTCTAGCAGAAAATTAAAAAGAAATTGATTATCTAACTTTAAGAAAATATAAATATTAAGAAATTCTAATTATAGATTAAAAAGGAAGAGAAGATTCTTTCATAATTTAATACAGAAAATTATTTGGAATTTTACTTACCGTACTTTCCGGAAGAAAGGCCGCATCAGCGTAAACGCCGCACTCGAGAAAAATGGCGGGAAAAAAATTAAAATTACACAGAAACGCCGCATCAGCGTAAACGCCGCAAAAGATTAAATTGCGCGTGACATCGTCGTGGGCCGTATAAATGCAAAAACTCAACCTAAGTCCTGATATATGACATACCAGTTAAGAAAAATGCATGAAATGAAACCATAACTCAAAAATAAATTAAAGGTAAGAAATGTATAGCTTCTGTGCCGTTTAGAGACATTTTCAAAAATTTTCCGCTCCCTAATTAAAATCTATCCAACAAGTACTTGTACTCTAACTGATGGGATCTGTATTTGGCAGAATGCCAAGAAAAATCCATTCATGCTGAAGGGGAAATACGTCAGAGTTCGTTATTGCGAGGCAGGTGGAGTCGTGTCCGCCTTTGAAAAAAATTGCAGAAAAGGCAGGGGTGGAAAGAGGCAGTACCTCCTATAAACGAAGCCACGGCACGCCGCACACTACGTCACTAAAGTCGTCCTTATGTACAGAAAGCATGGTTGCCACATGAAACCACTTATCGCTGTTATTCCTTTAAGAGGAGAGAAAATGAAAAGTAGTTTTTATTTCCTTGCATAAGGCTTACTATATCGTTTGGTTTTAAATATATATATATGTGTGTGTGTGTGTGTGTGCAAATATATATATTCCGATTTGATTTCATCGACCGCATTTTCTAATTTCAAATACCTAACCTTACTTTCCTTATATATTTTTATGCTTAAAATAATAACAGTATAGTAAAGAAATTAATTCAACATACTTCAGATTAGTAGTAATAAATATATACTGAATATCTGGCTGATGCTGGTTTGCTTTCTGAAGAATATATATTTTATTAAATATTTTCTTCCTTAACAAAGAGGATAACGCATAATTAAGCAAGTTTACAATTGATTAACACTAAAAATCCTTAAATTAATTTTAATCAATTTTTAACGGCATTTTCTGTTTCTCATAAATACAAATTTACACATAATTGTTTAGTCATTTTCCGCTTTTTTTTCACTTCAGTGTGGGACTGAATTTCTTAACAGATGAGAAACCTGGAGAATGATTTGAAAAATACTATTTTTTAGCACCTATCAATATTTATTCATTGGTAGTTTTAAAATACGGTAGCAAAACATTTCATATATTTAGGCATTTTAAATTAGATCATTATTTGAGAATACATAACTGCATCTTCCCCAATAATAAAAAATAGAAAAATTGTAAAAATTCAACAAACTTGACACTTGCTAGGAATTCAAAATTCTTATGTTTCATTCTTATTGTTAAATGTTTGTAACACCCCTTTTGTCTAATTATGTGCATATAATTTTTTTTTGTAACTTGTAAATTTTTGTTCCTGAAAGCATTTCATTGTAACTTATTTGAGAATTTTTTAGCAAATGATAAATATGAAGTTTATATATGTATTTACTGGAATTTTTATCAGGGTAATCAGTAGGAACTTTTAAAACATCTAAATAGATCAAATGTCCTCAATTCTTAGAATTGAAAGAATAACAAGTTTTATGTATTTTCCTATTAGAAATGAAAATAAATATAGCCTGATTGTTAAGATGTAAAGTAAGATTTAAAATTTTCAAAATAATTCAGATTTTTATTAAAGGAAAGCAACACAATTAGGATGCAAAACATATAAAAAGGATTTTATTTATTTATTTTTTTTGGCCTGAATTTTTTGTACCAGTAAATTTATAACTGGAAGTAATAGGAAATGGCATTGCATACTACAGTGGGAAAAAGGGTGGGATGACTATTTATTTATGTAACTTGATGCTACTTATTTTTTATTACAGTTAAGTCTTTTTAATATCAAAATAGTTTAGTATAACTGCATGAAGCCTTACAGCTGGGAAGGATTAAAAATATTTTTTTACTCAATTTATTTTTGATAAGTTTTCCCCTGTATATGTACAACCACATCATTAGAAATTTTAATTCCAAAGTATTTAATTTTAGTTTTGACAGAATTTAGCATGTATTACAATGAAAATATTGTATAAGAATACAGTGAATTTCCTCCATAAAAATGCATGAATATCTATAAAAATGACTCATATGGAATTGTAGGTAAAAACAAATTGTATTTATTTTCTTCTTACAGTGTAAAATTAATGTAATAAACATGTCTGCTTCAATTAAAATAATATTAAAAAATTGCAAGATACTGATTTCAATATCTAAACAATAGTAATATTAATTGGCAAAGTATTTTATCTTCAAAAATCAATATTTCTCTAGTTTACAATAAATACACCTATTTTGCACAAAATGATATTATATAAGAGACTTAACAACTTTAGCACTTTACTGTCATAATTAGTTAACTATTACAAATGCTTTTTTGTGTGTGTGTGCATGCATTTTGAAAGAGTTGGTAAAGATTTCACAACACAAATAGAAAAAGCACTATTTTTTTATTTAACATACTATCTACATTCTGCAAAAAATATTCATTTAGATAAAATGAATTACAAATTAAGTCTGAAGATAATAAGAAACAATAGATTAGTGTCACTATCTTATTTTATAAAGTTTACTAACTTATAAACATAGTATATGTCATTTCTGCTGTATGCATAAATTATTTTTTTAATGTTTTCAATTTCCGTTGCTTATTTAAATTGTTACTTAAAAGATTATCATTCAACTTTTTGCAGTAATTATTTAGAAAAATATTCGTTGATGCTTGTATGATGTTTTTCAAAATAATTTGAGGGTCATGAAGTTTAGGACAGTCATTCAACTCTAAAAAAAAATTTTCATGAAGTAAATTTAGAGTAATTTTACACACTGTAACTCGTGGATTTGCCGAAAATAAAAATTTTTGCTCATATTCATCTGAAATAAGTTTCTTAACAACAATAAAATTGTATATAACAGCATGTAAAATATCAGGATGAGGATACATAAGACCTCTATCAAAAACCTTAATCCATGAATGAATATTTTCATCGTTTTCTAAAGCTAACTCCTTATCAATAGTAATATTGGATTTACATACATCACATTTTAACTTTTTTAGCATACTATAACAGCAGTATCCAGCTATATAAGTCAAAATAGGTACATCCAATTTTATGTCGTGTATATCACTATCTTCAACTGTTATTTCATCTATGAATGTTTATACATCAGTGTCATCAAAAGTTTGTTCTTCAGTGTCTTTAAAATCAGATACATGAAGAGGAATATTTCCAAATTTTGAAGAATTTATTAGGGTTGGTAATGTACTCTGAAGTCTTAATTTACCCTCTATTTCATAAACCTGTCTGATAGAAATATTATGGTGAGCTCCAGCCAGTTGCCTGTACTTACCAAATCTAGCCTCTAACATATATGTTTGTATTTTTCCAAGTAAAAGGTATTTAAAACCCAACTCATTTATACAATACCTTGATATCTCAATTAAAGCATACGTTGTATGGTATACTGCAAAGTGAGTTTCTTTGGTTAGGCAACCAGAGGTTAAATTCAAATTTTTCCAACTATCTAGCCAATTCAAAAAGTTATTCATAAAAACATATTTTTCATCATTTTCTGCCACAGTGAAAGGTGTTTCAAATACATTATTTTTATGAACCCCTTTAAAAATAGATTTCACATTTACAATTGACCACCATGTGTTTATTATTTTAATAAAGTTTCCAGTTTCTTGGAAATTTATTATTTCTTTCTGCTGCCCAAAAGAAAATAATGCTTCAACAACATTATCATTAAAAATCTGCAATGCAAGCTTTACACTTTGTTTTTCTAAGTTAGTTGGATATAGAGCTTTTATTGTCAGACCATAAGCATACTTTGATAACTTACCAGTTTCAGATTCATGTAATTTTTTAATACAAGAAAAAGATGCAGTTTCAATATGTGAAGCATCATCAAAACTTGGGAAAAACATACTCTGATTATTATTTTTTTGATTTATCCAGTTATTTCTAATGCATTTTAAAATATGCACTGTATCAATAATAAAAAAACATTGGCCTAGATTTGTCAACAGGGTTTTGATAAACAATACTAACTTTAGGTGGTTCGGAAAACAGAGACATAGCCTTTTTATTAATCGAATTATTGTCAGTGACAATAGCAATAATTTTAAACCCAATATTTTCTAATCCCACAACAATTTTTTTAATATAAATATACAAATTATCCGCACTAAGTGTTTTCACCGGCAAAATATGTACAACATCCTTATAAACAGATAAATAGGCTGCGAATCATGAAAACATATGCACTAGATGCAGCATTTTTGCAATTATATGCTATTCCACACAAATTACCATCTTTATAATCAAATGCTTGATTTAGATGAATTTCATCAATCATTAAAATAACAAGCAGATCTTTTTCTGATAGTTCTTGAAATTTAAATTTTATGTAGCTTAGGAACTTTTGGTTGTATTGTTCATTTATTGGATATATATTAAAATCTGAAAAAATTTTCTGAATGGTCCGTGGATGAGGCATAATAATATTTTCTGAATTTCGAATAAAATTATATGCATGTGGTGAAATTGTGTGAAGTAAAGTGGAAAATATTAGAAAGTCTGCAGAATACCTATATTGTTGTTTTTCTGAATTCAAGTTTGATAGTTGCTCAACGAGAAAATTTATTTCATTGTTTTTATGTGGAATTTTCTCTTTTAAAATTGTCATTAATTCATTTACAATTTGTAAATAATTTTGAATACTGTCTTCAGATGAATCATTTGAGGCAAATAGGTCTAATTTCTCTAAAATACTTAAAAGATCTTTAAGGTTGTTAATTTTTGATGGGATTACATATTGCTTCAGTGATTTAATAGGTATATTTCTAATTGCTACAGATATATTCAAATTACAATCAATCAATAATGATTTTAGAATTCTTGGATGATTGTCATTAGAAATATTAAGAATCATAGTATGTATAGGCCTGTGTATAACTATCCAGTTATCTGGTAAATTCACAGTATTAAAACAAATTTTTAGTTCATCTAAATTATAAAACATTTGTTTTCGTTCATACTCTTCCTTTTCAGCTAAGCTACAGGCTAAGGCTTTTTCGAGTGCATCTTGTTCTCTTTTGAGTCTTTTATGCTCTAGTGATTCCCTTGATGAAACACTGGAACTAAGATGACTCGGACCATCAGGAAACAGACTTGGAATTGCACCATTCTTTAAACGAGGATATGACAATGGTATAATGATCTTCTTTCCAGTTTTCTCATCAAAGAATTCAGTTTGCCTCAGAACATCCTCTTGCTTGAAGTGAAGTTCACACACCTTTTAATATGAAAAAGAACAAATAAACAAACATGTATCAAAAGGTTAAACAATTATAAAATCGTAAGCATTCGCCATCCTTTAAATACATGCACAGTCTAATAAGGGTTTTATTGTATTTTTATTTAATCATGGCAAAGCACTCAAGAGCTATCTGCTTAAGGGAAGGGTTACCGTTGTGGAAAACGTTCATCATTTAATTTCTTTAAAAATAATACAGGGCGATAATGTTTGGATGGTAACAATTTGAAGAGATATAGCCATTTAAAGTGCACAACGCAAAAAAGTGATGCAGCCATTTAGAGTGAATAATGCAAAATCTTAAAACAAAACTATTAACTCTTTTGGGCTAAAAAGAGCCATGGATGCTGTCATAAAGTTTTGAAAAGTGCAAATAATTAGCACATGTTTGTTGTCATATGTCAAATGCATATAACATAAGTAATATTTAATTGATACATCCTCAGGTAACATACAATTGCTCATGTATATATAATTGCTACATCCTAAATATTTCTTTCTTCAGTTATTTGAAAACAACACTTGGTTATGGAATTACATTCAAAATGGTGATAATACAGTTATAAAAAAGAATAAGATTAACCATCAGTTGATGGATAAGAATAAGATTAACCACATTCATTCGTACCATTCAAATATAAAGTTACTGGCTCTTTTTCTAAACATTTTTACAAATGATATGTTCACAACCAGAAGTACAAATTTACTTGTGTGCCTATGAATGTTTATATTTAAGAGCATAAAACATCATTAGTCATTAAAAAAATTCATTTTTCTTGAATTATTGAAAACATGTATAAGTGCTAAAATATGATACACAAAGAAAAAAACAAGAATTTGTATATTTAACAGTTTATTTGCAGTAATTAAATATTTTAGGCTATTCTTATGTAATTTTGGAGTGAAATATTCACATTCATCAATCGTGTTTGACATTATATTACTGTGGAAGGCTCACTAGATTGCTTATTTTCCATATAATTTTCTTAACTTTTTTCAAAAATTTTAAAAGTTATATAACTTATTAATACAATGAAACATTTTCATATTCCACTGCAACAAGTATAAATAAACAAAACCCCTTATATAAGTGTTTTTAGATAAGAAATTAATGTAAATTTCAAGCCCACAAGAACTTACTGCCAGTAGCAAGTGAACCACTGTAACAAGGTAGGTGTTATTGGCATAAGAAACTCGTACTTTTATAGATGTGTGTGTGCATGAAACAATTTAATAGGCTAATTAGGATTTATGCTAACATGTAATGAAAACTAGTAAGCTTACAATCTTAGGCAATATTATTTGAACAAGACAGTTTAATTTAAACACCTTGTAACTTATTCCAGAAATTAAAATAATTACTGTCAAAACTAGTCCATTTATACGATTGTTTTCTTTTACATATATTTCATAATTTTTTTAAGGATTTTAGAATTAATAAAGTTTAGAACATTGCATAATTAGCATTAATTTCCTGTTCACATGAGTTACGAGCAAAATGCATTCTCAAATGCTCCTAGCATATAATAAAGGGGCATTGCATACATTCAGTTTTAAAAAGAAAAAAAAAAAAATAAAAATAAAATAGGTGTAACGAGACTTATCTAAATCAAAAGAAATAGTATACCCAAACAGTTAAATACTTATATCTAAAACAACTTTAAATTAACGGCTTTAAAATTACGACTTGAAGCATTTTATATTTATCTACTTAAAGTTATAATATGAACTTTATAAGGTTGGTGGATTTTCTATTGACTAGTTATTGAGAAAAGGGTCCATTTTATAATCACTTTAAAATTCAGTATAAGCTCTGTATAACATAAATTCCTGAAAGATTAATCAATCCCAAATCAATGTGCGTGTTATAAAGATCCCGACGCCGAAAATATAAATTACTGAAAGAATTCATTAATAATACTCATTCATAATGGGATAAGAGAAATTTCTGCCTAGCAAATAAATATATAACTATGCTTGTATAGAAAGTAATTAAAACTTCGTTTTATTTTCTATGGTTGAATGCAATGGAACTTTAGTAAATTATTTCCCTTGCATTGAGAATTTTTTGTTTTCGCATTTTCAAGTCATGTTTCTTTCAATGACATTAATCTTTCAGGAATTTTCTAATTTAAAAATGAAATGCATGCTTACCTTTGAATGTTTCGTAGGCTTGAATCCATCTTTTCGTTTGCAGTTCCAAATCCATTGTTTTCTCAGTTGTTCTTCCGTAGGAAAACTAAATACAGCCCCCTTCGGGCCATTCTTATAATTTCCCTTGCATGTTGCAACACAGCATTTATGTGGCATAATAAAAAATAAATAAAGTAATTTAAATGAAAAATGTTCTATTAGAGCACACTACACTTTCAAACAACAATCAGTTCACTACGCTACGACACCGAAATATATTCTTTCATTCTTTGCCACGAGGAAGATGGTAGGAATGACGACTTAGATGACGTCAGACCGTTCAAGCAACCCTAGAGGCTTGGCTTCGTATATAGGAGGTACTGAAAGAGGATGGGTCCTGGAAGATTCATCCAATGGCAGAGGAGAGAGATTATTCAAACTGATGAGAATGTTGATTTGAAAGATGGAATAATGTTATTGTTCTGAGATCTCGTTTAGGGTGAATAAGGCATGTAGGTCCGTTCAAAGGAAAGAACGTAAACAAAATAACGTTCGCAAAAAGCAACTGAGTGGTCTTTTGTGTGGGAACAGCACCAGTCTATGCACAATGACAAGGCCATCCAAACTATGTACAATGACCATCATAGGAAATATTTTATTTTTAGTGCACCTAAACGCCGCATGGGTAGAAACGCCGCACCCGCTGAAAATTTAAGTTTTAAACACGTAAACGCCGCGGCGTTTCTTCCGGAAATTACGGTATTTTTTCCCATTGTCATTCATATCTTCTTAATAAATGCAGATGTATTTTTAAAAAGAGTATTCTAATATGTGAAATTAGGCACGGAATTTAAATACTTTTTTTTATCTCTCTATTCCCGACATTGAGAAAATGAAGTTTCTTTCATGCGCCTGTGACAATGGGGGATGGGAGGGATTGAACGTCAGTATGTCCGATAGGCGTTTCGCAAGGAATCCTAACTTGCTACAATAATTTCCCATAAATTTTGCTTTTTATCGAAATGTTTGGATTTTTGCATACGTTTTTTAAATGCTATTTCTTATAATGTAAATAAAACGTAATAAAACTACGGTTAAAATTTTAAATTAAAAGTGAGTTACTATGCAATATTAGTATTAATGGCTGTATTTACACAGTTAAATTAAAACCTTACAATAATGAAGTTAAAAAATTTAGACTGTAAATATTTCTAAATTCTGAACGCGCATTGTAATCATGCATCAAATGTTTTACACCGTAGAATAAAATAGTATTTAATAATGCACTAATCATAATAAATGCACTAATGTGCACACCGTAAAAAAGGGGGAACAGTTTTATATCTCCCCTTCTACTGGCCCGATTGACGAAATTCAAATTGCGTTTTTCATGTCTCGAAAGCACAACTTAGGATATGTATTAGATTTATACGTAGCATTGTTCTAATATAGGTATTTTGACACAAAATCGCACTTTTTCTGAAATGACATGGGACCTTTTTTCCCCATATTTCGATTCTACGAATCAAATTATGTCAAACCGCCAAGTTTTCTAAAAATCGCACTAGTAATTAAGACACAATAACACGCTGAATAAATACTAATTCAGAAGTCAAACAACAAAAATGTAGGTATAACGCTGATTTTTGTTGTTTGACTTCTGAATCGCACTAGTAGTTTTTAAAAACTTAGCTCTCAAAATTTTAGCTCCTCAATCTTAATTGAATTTAATATATAGTTATTAATATCTTTTGGTTATTAATCTTAATTGAAGGCTACTTCTAGAATTCGAAATTTATTTTTAATCCAAATATAATTCGCCCATTTTTTATGATTTATTTTTAAAATTTGTACTTTTAAATATTTTTTAGCAATTTTTCGAAAAAACTTTTGCATTTTAAACTACAAAATTTTTAACATCATCTTAAAGTAGACGCTTTTCTAGGCACACCTGCAAAAAAATTAGAATTTTTTGTTCAAAGTTTCTAAAATACACATGAATTTACATATTGAAATTTGGCAACTTTTTTTAAGGATAATAACGCCAAACGATAATATGCACTTTGTTAAAATTATTTGAAAGAATGTACGATGACATTTTTTCCGCTCGTCCGTTATGAAAAAAAGAAAAGGAAAATAGGTTGCTATAAATTAAGAAGTTCGCTGAATAAATTATACTTGGCGAAAACTGGAAAAAAAAAAAATACGCCAAGATAAATCTTTGAATTTCTCCGTAAATTTCGCGCCAAATTTTACAAAATTTAGCATATAAGCATAATTTAAGTCGTAGAATCGAAATCAGAAAAAATATAGACATGTCATTTCCGAAAAAGTCCAATTTTGTGTCAAAATACCTATGTTAGAATGATGCCATATATAAATCTAATATATATCCTAAGTCGCGCTTTCGAGACATGAAACACGCAATTTGAATTTCGTCAATTGGCCCAGTAGAACAGGAGATATAGAACTATCTTTTAGTCCAAACGGGCTTTGTCTCTGAAGGACTATTGTTTTCGTTTTGCGATTTTGCGTTGAATCACTATAAATGTCCGTTTCACTTTTCAAACTGTTGCCATCAAATTTTAGAGTTCTGCATTATATTTGATGAAATTAAATAATGATAAATCTGCATAAATGTATATATATTTCTCGCATTGTGATTAAACAACGGTACATAGAGCCATCGAATTTTGAATGACGTAATCCTAATACAAATGTGGGCATGTGGAAGACTAAATTTGAAATTTGGAATTTGTTTTATTATCGATTTCATATTTTTTAAGACTTTAACGAATTTTTGAGTAACAAATTCAACGATTTAAAAGCGAGCATTAGCAACACTCTACGGGAAAACAAGACCTTTTTATCTCCAGCGCGCGGAACTGTGTATCGGAAATTCTGAAGATATACTCATTTTAAAATTATTTTGAGACATTGCTATTTAACTGAATTTTATGGTTTAGTTGCAAAGAACATGATATTTAACAAATAAAGGTAACACACAAAACGTTAAAAAAATGCCCCTTTGGAAGTAATTTTACACTGTGGGGGGGAAAAAAAAAAAAAAAAAAAAAAATGGCGGGCAGTTCTATACCTCCCGTTCTACCCGGCCGATTGACGAATTTCAACTTGCGTTTTTCATGTCTCGAAAGCGCGACTTAGGATACGTATTAGATTTATATGCCATAATATAATAATTGCTCTGATATATGTATTTTGACACAAAATCGGAGTGTTTCTGAAATGACATGCCAATTGTTTTTCCATATTTCGAGTCTACGTTTCAAACTATGCCAAACTACCAAGTTTTGTAAAAATCGCACGAGTAGTTCTTAAAAAATTAGCTCTCAAAATTTTAGTTCCTCAATGTTAATTGAGTTTGGTATATATTTATTAATCTATCTTTTTTTATTAAACTGATTTGATTCTTTATTTCACATTTCGAAATTTAGGTTCATTCCAAATAAAATTCACCCATATTTTAAGATTTATTTTTAAAATTTGTATTTTTAAATATTTTTTTTATAAATTTTTCAAAAACATTTTTGGATTATAATCTATAAGATTTTTACCATCATCTTAAAGTAAACGCATTTCTAAGCATACCTGCAAAAAATTACAGCTTTTTTATGCAAAATTTCCAATGATATACGTAAATTTATATATACGTTTTAAAATTTGGAATATTTGTTGAAAGCGATAAATATCATATGTTGTTTAGACGCTTTGATAAAAACGATGTGACTTTTTTTACTCTCATGCACAATGTAAAAAGGTAGCAACAAGGTACCTTTTTTTGCGGTCCGGCATAATGGAAGGGAAAGGAAAATTGGTTACCACATATTAAGAAGTACGCCAAGTGAATTATTCTGGGCGAAAACTAAAAAAAATTGTGCCAAGATAAATTTTTGAATGCCTCCGTAAATTTCGCACCAAATTGTACAAAATTTAATATCTCATTATAATTTGAGTCTTAGAATCGAAATAGGGAAAAAATTGGTAAGTCATTTCCGAAAAAGTCCGATTTTGTGTCAAAATATCTATGTTAGAACAGTGCTATATATAAATCTAAATATATATATCCTAAGTCGCGCTTTCGAGAGATGAAAAACGCAATTTAAATTTCGTCAATTGACCCAGTAGAACAAGAAATATAAAACTGCCCCCCCCCTTTTTCCCGCAGTGTACGTACGATTAATGGCATATGCACGTGCTTTTTCTGACTTTTTTTTTTTTCTTCCTCCGCAGTGTACATGTTTTTCGCTACTATGTGAAGAAAGCACCTCAAAGCTATTTGTATTGACATTAGAACCCGGAACCTGTTGTATAAACCATTTAACTACCGGTACCTTCATTTGTACTTTTTATGCATGTTTTCTTCTTAACGATGCATGAGGGTTACTGAAATTTCTGAGACACAGCTAATTGACACAAGTTAAACTTACCAAATCTGACGAATATTTAAATTATTAGGTAAAATGTTTAAAGTCATCCATTTCTAGAAACTGATAAATACAATTTTAAGAATCTCATCTTTGGAATAAAAACAACATCTGAGTAAATTTTTTTTTTAGATTGAAAAATAGCAAAAAATCACATCTAGCAAAATCAGGGGAACAAGGTGGATGTTTTATCGATTTAATATGTGTTTGCTCCTAAAATCTAGCTGTCATTCTCATTGAATGAGTAGATGCAATAGCAGGGTAAAACTGGATTCCCATAATTTTCACTCCTTAAAGAATTTTTGGAAAACAATTAATGATGAAGCAGTTAGCTGTAATTGTCTTCTGTCTCTTTGACTTAATGGCTTTCTGTCAATCCCGAACTTCTGAAGATAACGGCCTACATTAATGTTTCGCCCATTGGGGCAATTTGCCACCCAGAAGGGCTATTCATTTCGTTTTGGCATTTTGCATCGGTTCATTATAAATGTCGGTTCAATTTTCAAATTGTTTCCACCAAATATTAGAGACCTGCATTATATTTACGGAAATTTAATAATGAAGAATCTGCATAAAGATACGTATGTTTCTCGCAATGTGATAAAACAACAATTCCCAAGAGTCATCAAATTTTGAATAACGTAATCCTCTACCAAATATGGGCATCCGGAAGCACTAATTTGGAAGTTGCGTAATTATCGATTTCATATTTTGTAACACTTTAATGAATTTCTGATTAACAAACTCAACCAGTTTTAAATGAATAATGGCAAAACTGTACGGGAAAAAAATTATCTTGAAATTATACTGTGTATCGGAAATTCTAAAGAAATTTATCGAAATTATAATTCTATTGTAAAGAAAATGCTAAAGATATTTAAAGTATCGGAAATTCTCTTTCAATTATTTTGTGGTATTGCTGTTCAATTGAATTTTATGATTTAATAACGAAGAACATGATATTTAATAAGTAAAGGGCGTAATATAAAATGTGAGAGCTTTCATATTTTTTTTTCGTTGTTCTTCCCGTTTTCTTAATGGTGATTATGGTTCATCTTCAAAATCCATACTGTACTTTCTTGACATGTTAGACTGTCAAACAAGCCATATACATTTCAAAACCAGTTACAATTTTTAGAAATAATTCGGTGTCCCATCACTAAATAATTTTGTCATAGCTTTTTACTAACCTACCATCTCTTCTGCATAAAGACAACCGCCTACGATTTCAATTAACTTGTAACAGCGACTTGAACTTCCTCATCATCAGTGAAGTTTATGCCTCAAGTCATTTCCTCATTGCAGAAAATAATCGGAAGGAGTCATGTACGGTTTATAGAATGATGTTGAAACACGTTCCATTTGAATAGGAGCAAAAGATCTTTCTCTGAGCACTGTCAGGGCGAACGCTATCGTACTGGGCCACAACTCCATCTGTCAGCAAGTCGCAAATTTTGTTGTGGATGGTTCTTTTCAGTTTATTAAAAGTGATACAGTGCACTTCAGAATTGAATGTGATACCACGTTCTATGAATTCGACATGCAAGGTTAAATAACATTTCTCGCTAACGAAGTTCGATGTGCTTTCCTCAGCCGGAATGGAGAATTGGTATGATCCCCATTCCATTGACTGTTGTTTTGTACCAGCATTCACATACACTACTCGAGTTTCATCCTAGGCACTCTTTTGTACAAAATCTCCTCCCTTTCCATGTGGTACTGGAAAAGAAAGTCTAAGGCAGTGAGCATTCCGTTGATTTTTGTGGATTTCCGTGAGAATTTTCTATGACCATCGAGCACAGAACTTCCGGTAGCTTAATTTTCCGGTGACTACCTAGTACAAAACAGCCCGATAAATGCTCAAATTATTGTGGAAATTTCAAAATTGTGAATCGACGGATCTGATCAACTTTGACATCAGCTTGTTTAACGAGAACCTCACTCCCTACAGATGTCCTCATTGATTCATCATGAATGTTTGTTCTTCGTTTTATGAAACCTCTCACCCACTGACGCACTACACGTTTACTCATAATGTTTGGGATCTATATGACACACAATTTACGATGAATGTCTGCCCTGACAGTTTTTTTTGACCAAAGAATTCTTATTATTCCTCTTACATTGTATTTGACGGGATTTTTCAATACCATCGTATATTTATTTTGTGGCATTATAACCAGTACACGCGACGAAATCGACACTATCACTAGGAAAGCAGGAAGCTTACTAAATTACAGATTGCTTGATATAACAATGGTTGCGATTCGCCCATTACTACTAGCGCCAAGCCACGAAGGAGGTTAGTTTCTGAATTGCCCTCGTATGTATAACAACATAATTTCATAATTATAAAAGTTATCATTGATTGACATTTTTCGTATGACAGACATATTTTCTTAGACTTCAGTTAACAAAGGTGATTCTGTGTGGTTTTCATCAAAGAGAGAATTTAGACCCTACTAATTCTTTAAACATTCTTTATAGAGTGGTACGAGATGGAACTCGATACCCATATGCTATTTGTAGACGAAGGCATTTTTCTTGATTTAAATCCATTTAAAATCATAGGAAATTATAACTCGATAATATCCTGATGTCAGTTTCATTTTTTGTTTTTCAAAATTAATTCTACAATCAAAAAATTTCGGTTGATGTCAGAAATTATCACCTGAGGGCATGAAAGAGTTCAGATTCACACATCTACCAAATAATTGTTCTTTAGCATATAATGTCTACCCTTACCTCAAAAATTATAAAATTACCTACGTATTAGAAGCAAGTACAACTAATTACCAAATTGAGAAACTTAATGCCACATGTATTACCTTTATCTATAAACATACATTATAATTTTTAAGGGGTGTTGGAACCTAAAAATCTTCAAAAAATGGTGATTCCGGGTATTTGCATTTTCAAATTCGCTACACTTTTATCTTTCTAAAAATACCATTCTTTAATCTCTATGAATATTAGAACTGTAAAAAATCTAGTTTTAATTTGTCCTCGAATGCTTTGATAAATGAAAATTTTTACGTAAAAACGCGTTTTTCTCCAAACGTGATTTTTTTTATACTCGACGTATTTTTTCTCAGGAACTACTGCTCACAGGTATCTAACATTTTTATGGCTTATTTATTAGGTTTCGTAATATAATAAATATTACGAAAATTAAATATAATAAATATTACGAAATGAGATTTTTGTGATAAACTAAGATTTTTTTTTTTTTTTTGGTGTGTGTGTGTGTGTGTGTGAGTGAGAAAGTGCTTAATTTTACTATGCCTAACAAAATATTCCGTAAATTACTCTAAAATTCAAAATGTTTCAAAAGCTCATTTCAGTATAATCAGATAGGTATACTTCAATTACACAAAAAATTTAAAGCGTGTATCTACAGCCAGATTTTGAAAAAGGTACATCAAAATGGCCAATTTAACATTGTCGATATAGGGGTTTCTGATACCACTTAAATAAAGAGTACAGACGAGAATGCACCGCAATTCGGTTTTCTCAAATATTTTCACTCTTAATCCCCTTTTTATCAGCTACATTTTTACGGGATATTTTCAATCTTTCGTGAATCGCCTTATTTCAATGAAATCATAATTTTCGAAATTCTAATATAAATTTAGTTTTCATAGAAAACAGAAATATATGAAAATTATGTTTGAAAAATTACAGTTTAAGAGAAAATGTAATACACACCAGAACAAAGATTCTAGCGTCTTTACATTTAATATAATATACTGAATAAATCATAATTAATTCATAATTAAGCATATTGACTCGATTATAACTTGATACCTCAATCAGTGCCTTCAAAGTAGCTGAATCTTTGGTTTTCCCATTCTTTTCACTAATTCCCTTCACAATTGTTAACGCCTCTTCATATCTCTGATTTGTTATTAACCAGCTTGGCGATTCGGGAAAAAATCTGAAAACAGAACAATTCGAATAAACAATTAAATCTAGATATAAGTGCAGAAAACAGGTTTTACAAGCAAGTACAGGTAGAAATGGACGGATAGTAGTGGAATACTCCCTCTTTTCTTTCTATCATTACACTCAAGAGGACCACCATCTCCCCAGTATTTTAAGTGCGCCCATACCACTCATGCATTATGAACATACAGGGGTTGGACAAAAATATGGAAACACCTTTAAAAAACATGTTTCTTTGTTTAATATGGTGTAGGAAACCCGTTGGCATCCAAAACAGCTTGCAGTCTTCTCGAAATGGATAAATACAGTTCCTGTATGTTTGCCAAGGGAATATTATACCATTCTTCCTGCAAAACGGTGGCAAGTTCAGATAACGATGTTGGCGGTGGATAACGAGAACGAACTTTCCGTTCCAGTGTAGACCACAAAGGTTCGATAATATTCAGGTCTGGTGACTGTGCTGGCCAGGGGAGATGGGACAACTCATCCTCGTGCTCAGAAAACCAGTCTTGGACAATGTGAGCTGTGTGAACAGGGGCTTTGTCTTCTTGGAAGACACCATCACCATCGGGGAACAAAGTTTGTACCATGGGATGAACTTGATCGGCCAAAATGTTCACATAAGTCTTGGCAGTCATGTGCCCTGACACAGTTATCATGGGGCTAGCAGAGAACCACGATATGGCTGCCCAAACCATAACAGAACCCCCGCCATGTTTCACTCTTGGCAACAAGCAGTCTGTATTATAGGCTTGAGATGGCGTACTCCAGACGTAAACTCGGCCAGAAGTGGGAAACAATGTGAAAGAAGACTCGTCAGACCATATTACTCGCTTCCACTGCTCTATAGTCCAGGCTTTATGACTTAAACACCACCTTTTCCTATTACGGGCATTAGCATCACTGATGAGTGGCTTCTCAATTGCAGCACGCCAACAATTCCCTGTTTATGAAGCTCCCTTCTAATTGTTTTGGTACTCACAGGGTTCGGTAACACAACATTCATTTCAGCAGTAACTTTTGCAGCTGTGTTCTTCTTATTTTTCGTCACAATTGCCCTTAATGATCGTCTGTCACGATCACTCAGGACACACTTTCGTCCGCGCTGTGATTTAGCAGATGATGTTTTTCCGCTTTTCAAATATGCGGAATAAATCTTCGATACAGTACCTCCTGAAACACTAAACACCTCGGCTACCTTGCTTACGGAAGCACCTACCATACGTGCTCCAACAATTTGCCCACGTTCGAAGTCTGTTAACTCTGACATAATGCAATGACAACCTCACATAACAGTACTCCGACAACAACTGAACTGTTTAGCACATTTACGAAGTTGTATAGGTGGCGTCAGTAGTCAAAAACGCCAGCGCCACCTACATATTTCATTAAAATCAATCTTTTTTTTCAAACATGCATGTCACAAGGTGTTTCCATATTTTTGTCCATCCACTGTACGTACCATTCATGTGTACTCTGGAATTTTTAGAATTCCAGAGTACAGACTAACTATATATGTCTAACTATACTACAGACAACATCGCTGTACTGCAAACAGTAGCTAGCAGACAGACTGCAGGTTACTTAACTACTTAACTAATACCCTCAGCTTCACTTTGTGAAATAGGAATGTATAAAACTTTAATTCTAAACAGCCGATACAACTAAGAAACAAACGAAGAAAATAAGAAATCTAACTAAATTAAAATACTGGGCCAAATCGCCCTAAACTTGCCCTCCGAGAAGATTCCCTGACCTCTCCAGCAATGTCACCTCGACCTTTATTCTGAATACATACAACGTAATAATAATAATTTTATAGCAAATTGATTTACTTTGACAATTTTCACAAATGGAGATTTTACATCTTTTAAGTATCTATTTACTTGCGCTTATGATACATACATAAAGAGTCTCAAAAACACAAATTAATTTAGTTACAATTTCGAGAAAAACATTTATAACTCAATTTCAAAATATTCATGATTAATCAAATTGTTTAAATTTTTATAATCCCTAATATTGCTTTCTCATTCGTGAATAAATATTTCACATTTTTCTCTTGAAATATTTAAAAAATATTCTTCACTAATATAAATCGTCTTTACGTATTCCCACAAGTAATGTGTAAAATCTATATATTGTGCTTCCCAACCACATTCACATTTTACATTCTTTTTATGAAATCTATTCAAATATTCTGGATATTGTCCATAACCTGTCAATGCTTGATTTATTCTTTTATCACTCAAAAGTCTTGTCTTCTTTACTTTAGGAAAAACCAAAAAAACTTTTTTCTCAGTATTCTCATTTTCCCATCGAACTTGCCACTTTTTCATAATTTCATTCTGCAATAACGTTTTTACGTAATCCATTGAGGTGATGGGGAAAATATCTACATACCGTTCTTTGTTGCGTCTTTTCCAGTATTATCTACTGTCTTATTTCCCAGTATTCCTGTCTGAGTTTTTACCCAATTTGCTCTGAAATTATATTTTTCCATAAGTTCAAGAGTTTTGTTTCTTATTTCAGTTCTCTTTCTAGCCCTATATTTATTTTCTGGAGTTTAATGCTTTCAACACACTCTAAGAATCAGAAAAATTTGAAACAGCAGTTTGTGAAATCGCTTTTTCTATAGCCTATTTTAAAGCTTCTTTGAAGGATGATATTCAGCCTCAAAAGTATTTGTTTCATTCAGTCTAATACCTTTGTCTTCAGATTTCTAGATTTCTGTTCAAGTTACAAGGGCAGCTCCTATTGTCTCGTCTATCACCGAGCCATCAGTAAAAATCTCTAAACCACATCCCTGTGGAATATTTCTTTCCTCTTTACAAGAAAGATCTTTGTTTTTGCCGGATGACAATAATATTTATCTTCCTTTATGGCAATATGCACGTGGCTTACGGTTAAACTGATTTGTATACTTGCTGTTGATACTGTCTTGCAGCATCCAGTAATAGACAATAAGGCCACTCACTGAATCTGTAACAGCATAACTCTTGTCTTTTCTTTCTTGTTCCAGGACACGAGAGCACAATATAAAATTATTCTTTCTATTCCTTTTTTTATCCAATTCTTTAAGTAGAGTTTTATTTCTATAATTGTTTTCATTTAACAATCTATTTAATTTATTAACAATTTTATATATCTTGAATCTGACATTTGGTCAAGTGAGGAATTCAGCTAAGGTTTGTCTCCATAGTTACTCCCAGATACTTTACAAATTGTTTACTAATGATGTTACTGTTTTTCCATTTCCTCTTTTTCTGGATGCGTTGAATTTAATGTTGGTGTGCACAAGAATGCTATTCTAGGGTTTCGAGAAAGTGAGGAGATTATTTGATGTAGCACTGCACTTCTAACCAGAATGAATTCACGGAATTAGCAGTTTGATGATTTTCCTTTCTGTAGTCATTTGAAGCCGTCATTTTGAAGTGAACATCGAAGGCAAGGTAAAAAAGGAGGACAAATGCGTCATGACAATCTAGAAATAATATGTGAGTGGCTAATAAAAACATGGAATGAAATTAAATAAATAGAATTCAAATGCCACTGAAATATAGTACATCTAACAATCTAGATGGAATGAAACCTGATTATTTATTTATAGATCAGAATAACCATGATGGTGAAGATGAAACAGACCGGAATATATGGTGTTTCATTTAACTATTCTTTCAAAAAGATGTCTGAAAATTTGTTCTGTCCCAATACATTCTTGACTCACTCCACTGTTCTTCATAAAGGTACAGTAAAATTAAGTTCCGTTTTCGTCAATTTTATCTGCTTTTATATTAAATCATCTATTTTGCTTGTTTAATATTACGTGTTAAATTATATTTTTTTCGTTTTATGTTAGCTGAATCTCACTGATTTTGAATTATAAACTTGTGGACAAAGTATTGTTGTAAAGTTTACATAAGCTGTTGTCTGTGGTCTAGTGACGAATTAATTCATTTTACATTAATCCCCGTGAGAAAAATTGTTTTGGTTTAAGGATATTTCGGTTGATGAATGGTCTACAGGAAATATTTCAATTCGTGAACTAAGGTTTCAGTGCATGCTATTACAAAGTACAATATAATTATTTTTAAATCATTCTGGTTATTTATGAATACCCCTTCGTAATTAACATATTTACCGTAATAACTTACCTTAAATAAAGGAAAGGAATAAGAGCAATACAGCTAGTTGTGATACTTAGTGATACCCAGCTTCTTGTCAGGAATGCAATGAGAGCCAATAAGCTAAGTCCGAAAGTCCAGAAACAATGCACTATCCAGTTTATTCGACTGCGTGATTCTGGTGAGACAATTTCTAGCACTATGAATATGCAATTAAATTTTGCTGTATTATTTTATATTTAATAAATCTGATAAAATAAATCTATAATTAACATTTCAATTAAAAACACTGTAACAAATGTACAACTTTAAACATTTAAATTTCTCTTTAAAGTTTTCATAAATCATAAGAATTAAGATCAAGTTTAGTTGATCGTACTTGAATTAAAAATTTATTAAGTATTTCAGTTTCCCTAACATTACAAAATACTCTTATTATAATAAGTTTTAACTAACAGGAGAAAAGAAAAAGCAATTAGTTGAAATGATTCATTAGAAATTAAAATTATCCAATGATTCTCAAAACCATATCTATATATTCTAGTGCTTCTCGATTAAAAATATTTTTTAAAATGCGAAAACTTCTTTGTCAGTGGGTTTGCTGTAACTGAATTCTCAAGTCCTTATTCTATTTGACGTTTTGCACTTTGATGCTTTACGCATTTGACGCTTTACGCAATTTAATTAATTTATTTGTCGATTTATATAACTCTTTCACAGCGAAGCCGTCCAAAACGCCCGTGCATTCAGACATCAGCTGGTCGCTCAAATTCCTGCAGCCCTTTTCTACCTCCCCTGTTACGTTAATGCATGTCTTATTGATTTCGGGAGTTATTAAATGACATACCAGTCATTCATTTGAAGCGAGTAAAAGTAGCTCTCTTATTTGAATGCACCTTCCTTCTCCTTTGCTCAGCTTATGGGGTTCCAACTTGTTATCTAAAAGCTAGTTGTGATACTTAGTGCCTGTTATCTAAAAGCCTAACCTGTTATCTAAAAGTGTATCTCGTGAACAGGTAATCGAGTATTCGATTTAGTTCAGAAACAGATACGTAAAACTCAAGAAGGGTTAATTACCCTTTATTTCTCGAAATAAGAATTTCACAGATGGTCCCTTTCTCAGGATGTACAGCCAAGCCTCCACTTGGGTTCGAACTCAAAGCAATAAGAAATGAAACTTAATTAAAGCTTAACTAAAAGATATAGCTTAAGCTATCAACATTTCTACGTGGTTGGCCCCTAAATATCAATTAAGGTAAAAGTAAAGTATGGGGGACACCAGCGATGTACCATAGGTCAACTGGTAATGCCTTTCCATACTAACTCTTTGAGAGAAAAAAAAAGAGGGGGGTAATTGCAAGTTTTATAAGAATTTGCATAGACTGAAGCTTTTCAAAAGTTCTAAAGTTTGCCTATTATGGTACATCGTGCAATTCCACAGTACGCCCCGCATCCAGTATTTATTAAAAATAATGGTGTAGGGCATAAGTAGATTACAAAATAGTAGGAATACAATTTGAGATTCACAAGATAAAAATTGAACATCTGATTTGATGCAACAAAATTAGGAGATAAACATAATTAATAAACAAATAAACATAATGAGATAATTATAATTAGTACTGGCAACACAGTGTTAAATGAATTGTTATAATAATGCTAAAGAGATAGGTGTCCATGGGTTATTTCAGATATATTGGTTTATTGCAGTTTATAAAGTTCACGAGCGGATCCATTTTGTCCATAATCACAGCATGTAAAAGTTCACTAAGTTTAAACTGTATGTGGACTTACACTTGACAGAGATCTAGGCCGTAGGAAGAGAGTCGTTGCATAATTTTCTGAAACTTTGGATATTGATGTTTATCTTTAATTAAAAACCTTTGGAATGCCAGGAGGTCAGTTCTTGGGGATTTTATGTGAATATCCTCAGTTAAGGGGCATGAGAAAACGTAGTGATCAGGAGTTCCCTGTTCCCCACATATGCAGATATCAAAATTTGCCAAATTTCTTGCGTAGAAATATGTGGGGAAGGGTTCATGTCCTGTTATAAAGTAATTTAGGGAAGGATTCGAGTTCAGAGATGCTAAGCTTACATTGGGCATCAAGTTATATGTGCGTCTTCCCTGTGGAGCATTGTTCCACAAATCTTGCCAAGATTTTGAAGCAAGTTGTTTTAGTTGGTACTTGAAATTTGAGCGAGGCCACGGAATGATGATTTCAGTACCATCTTGATCAATAGCTGCTTCTTTGGCTAGTTCATCTGCCTGATCATTACCAAAATGGCCACTATGTCCTTTGAACCATGAAATTTGAATTTTGTAGTTTGGGATTTTTCCAAGAAGAGAATTTATGTCGGATATCAATGGAGAGGAAGGTAAGGGATTTTTAATAGCTAGAATAGCTGCTTGGGAGTCAGATTTTGTGCTAAATTCGTTGAGATTTTTGAGAAAGGCTATTTCAATCGCTGCTTTTATAGCTGACAATTCCGCTTGGAAAACACTATTATTATTATGGAGATGGACTTTCCATTTGATGATATTTGAGGGGGTAATTTGAAAAAAGACTGCGGAACCAACTTTTCCTTCAATTTTTGATCCATCAGTATGAGCAATTGGAGATGAACTTGAATTTTCTTCAGACGTGGGGAATATTATTTTGCTGAAGCGAAGCGCTGGATGGATAAGATTGGGGTTAATTTTCTTTTCATAGTTGGATGGCCAAAACGTTTGGTTGTTGAATTCTGCGGCTTGGTTAAGTTGAAGAAGGTGCATTCCATTTCTGCACTGATTGATAACGGAAGAGTACCAGCTAGAGTATCAAGTGCTATATTTGAAGTTGTGCGATACGCCCGAGTAATGCAAAGAGTAAAAGGCCTTTGAATTGAATTTAAACATTTCATTTTTCTTACTGTCATTGGTTGTGCCCAAATTCCGGCTCCGTAATTTACCATTTTCGAGATGACTGTTTTTAGAAGAATACATGTTATATGGGGATTTAAGCCCCAGTTATATCCATGCATACGTCGTAGGCAATTAGCTATTGATGTTGTACGAAGTTTAATATTTTGTAGATGAGGAATCCAGGATAATTTCTTGTCGATTGTTAAACCGAGGTACTTGATTGTGTTCACAGATCTGATCTTTTGATTGTCAATTTTTAGAGCTAAAGCTTTAGTTATATTTTTTCCTGGTTTATGGATCACTAAGACTTGAGACTTACTATGTGAAATTTGTAGTTTTTGAATTTTGGAAAGTTGGTTAAATAACTGGATGGCGAAGCTATAAAGGGCCTGAGATAAGGCCGAGAGTAAAAAAAGTGTAGCCAAAAGGCAAACGCGCTAGTCAGAATCTCTGGCTCTCTAACGAAGTCAGCGGAACTGCGCCTTAAATACCGCTCTTACTCATTTACATTAACCGCGATTCTAAAAACACATTCTGGTAGGAATCTGTAATCTGAAATCAAGAAGGACAGGAAACTAAAGATAACTGTTAAAAACTTAAGATATACCTTACAAGCTTCAACATTTAGATATTGATTGTCCTAGTTTTAACCCTGTTCTAAGGGAAAACTGCTAACCGTGTGTGAAACCGCCCATAGATAACCAAGAAAGAATTATTCCTATCACTAAAGTAGCTTATTATTGACGCTGTAGCATTCTACATGGGGGCAGGAAATACATTCCAAAAAAATTCGTATGTATGGGCGTTTCAAATGTTTGATAGGAATAGATTTTGCTCCCTAACGATGCAAAAGAGTTAAGCTAAAGCATATGACCTAAAAAGAGAAAGGCTGACGTTCAAAAAAAAATACTGTAGTGTTACTTAAGACTATTTATATATATATATATATTTTTGTTTTACTATTTTTTTTTTATTTGCAAAGGAAGCAAAAGTAATTTACAGTAGTAATGTAAATAATGTAATGCTGATAGAACATAGAGCAAAATAATTACAAAATAAATGTATAGCTTTTGAAATAAAATCTTTATTTGCGTATGGAATAATTTGTTGTGGTTAAAGTATATGTAATATCTTACCATTACACATAAACAGAATGTAAAAAACGTATTCCATTTCATGCATTAGTGATAAGAAATTAAAATCTACAGCTCAGCAGAGGATTTGTCGACAGACTTGGAAAAACAGTAATCTTAATAAACTATAAAACTCAGAAAAAAAGTATAAGATTTAATAATTCATGATTAAAATTGCTTGTTTTTAAGGATCCAGCATTGAAATACAAATTGTATTGAATATTAAGAACTTTAAGAAAACATATATTATTATATTCGTTCTTTACATATTGGATTTAGGAATCAAATGTAATTCTGATGTGGGCACAATGTGACTTCCTTCTATTTAATTACAGACGAAAACATCACGGATGAAAACGTTGCGGAGAAAACAACGCAAGGTGAAAACGTCGTCATATGAAATATTGTGAGAGAAAACAAAGAGAAAACATCGCGGTATAAAATGACGTGGTGGAAAATAAAGTGATTCAAAAACATCGCTGTTTTAAAACGTCGTCGTAGAAAGTACCGTGGTAAAGAATTAAGGACCTACAAATCATCGCTTGGCGATAAAATCGCAGACATGTATTTTTCATGTTTTAAAAGTTGTAGATGTATATTCTCAGAATTATTTCGGAGCGCAAGATGGAATGACCAATTTATTTCATGCTTTTGAATTCATTAATAATCTTTTGCCAAAAATGCAAGAAAGAAGCTGAAAATGAATAGAAAATTAATGCTAAACATAACAGTTAATAGAATTTTAAACTTGTATAGTAAATATTAAAGATAATTATTTAATTAACATGTTTTATAAATTTTTATTGGTAGCCTTTAATGAAAAATATAGCTTAAAATTGATTAGAAAAGAGAATATGAGAAACTGCCTATGGTTATCTATATTAAGATTAATTAATTACCAAATTATAAAATTATCTTCCTTTACTTAGAACCATTAAGCGAATATACATTTACCATTGCCATGGCCTGAAAAACACACGCTCGCGATGTTATCGTCATGAAGATTTGTAAGTGCTTTGTATGCTTATCACTATATTTTCAACGATCGTTTCAACTTGCAATGTTTATGAACGACTTTATTTTCGACGACGGTGTTTTTCACCGTTAAAGTTTAAAACTGCAATGTTTTCCTTTACTTTTTCTCCCAAAATGTTTTATACGGATTTGTTTTGTCTTGCGTTGTTTTTCCCGCGACGTTTTCGTCCGCGATTTTTCTCACGGACATCACTTAATCTACAAACAATTTTTGCTGCTAAAAAACCTTAATTCATTTACGTTCTTGATAATATTCAGTAAAAAAAGATGGAAGAAAAATTTATCCAGAATGATATATGAAGAACTTACTGATAATTAACGGCAGTTGGAGCATTGTAGGGAATAGACTACCGTTAATGATCCTTAAAATTATGAAGAACGTTAAATTTCGAACCAATGCGGAGGGAAGTTCAGTCGCTACCCCCAAGAACAGTGAAAAAAAGAAGATCCGCTTGCGTCCCAACCTAGAATTGATAACAAGTGTTTCAGAATTGTTATATCATTCTTGCTTGTTATGTCAGAATCTCAAGTGCTAATAAATTAGTTTAATAAATTCCAGAATACAAGATTGATTGAATCAAAAAGGAATGAATAAAAACTGAAAATTTTGATTTTAAGGGTTTCCCAAAAGGGTTGTCAAGTTTTTTTACGTTCTGATTGCGCTCGCAGTTTTGCCAGTTTCAAACTACTTACATGTACACCACTCATTCCTGCTATTCTCCAGCGGCCGAGCGGTAGAATCGCTAAACACTGGTAGTTCGGTCCGAGGTTCAAATCCAGCGAACGGGCTGGCTGCATGGGTGTTTTCGTGGTTTTCTCCATGTGTAACGTGTATACGAGTCATTTTCCCTTAGAAAATCCTCCACGAAGGCATCCCTCCCCTTAGGCAGATAGCCCTAGTGTGCTTTGCCGTAATTAAATATACACACCACCATTCCTGCTATCCCGTCCTCCTTTTTTTTGTCCAAAGGGGCAATTTGCCCAGAAGAACTATTGATTTTTTTTTTTTTTTGGCATTTTGCGTTGATTCACTACAAGCGTTGTTTCACTTTTAAAATTGTTTCCACTCAATATTATCGCCCTGTATTATATTTAAAGAAATGAAATAATAAAGAACCTGCATAAATGTATATATGCTTCTCGCAGTGTGATAAAACAACGGTACCTAGAGCCATCCAGTTTTGAATGACGTAATCCTTCTTCGAATATGGGCACCAGGAAGCCCAAATTGGAAATTTGGAATTTGTTTTATGATCGATTTCATACTTTGTAAAACTTTAACGAGTTTTTGATTATCAAACTCAAGTATTTCAGAGCGAGCGATGGCAACTTTGCACAGAAAACACATTTTTATCTCCAGCGCGCGAGACTGTGCATCGGAAATTCTAAAGATAGGCTCAATTTAAAACTATTTTGTGATATGGCTCTTAAACTGAATTTTATGGTTTAAGTGTGAAGAACGTGATATTTAATAAATAAAGGTTACAGATAAAATGTTAAAAAAATGCCCCTTTGGACGTAATTTAAAATCTGAAACCTTTCAGATTTTTTGGTTTATTTTTAAATATTTCGAAATTAAGAAAGCTAGATTCTTTTATTATTACTAATTTGAAGTGTATATTTTAAATCGTTATTTATTTATTTATTGTCTTTTTAGCTTTAATTAAACATCGTTTACTTCGCACTTATACTATATACATTTCAACAGGAAAATAACAAGAAAATTTTAAACCCAGTATAGCAAAGTATGTCTAGAATTCTCGATGCAGTGTATGTCTAGAACGTATGTCTAGAATGTATAGAACGTATAGAGACGTATAGCAAAGTATGTCTAGAATGTCTAGAACGTATAGCAACGTATGTCAACGTATAGCAACGTATGTCTAGATTTCCCGATGCAGTGATAATTTTAATACCGTATTTATGCGAATCTAATGCGCCATCTAATCTAATGCGCATCCCCATTTTAAAACTTTAAATAATAAAAAAATTGTTTGTCGGCGAATGTAATGCGCATCAATGATATGAGGAATTTATTGAATCTTATTTTATACAACAATGGATTTGTATATAAACTATCAATTAATGGTATGATAATTTTATTTAAACTTAGATACCATATTTTATACAACAATGGATTTATACATAAAGTAGCAGAACATAGAATTAACCTATTAGTGGGCTATTGTCATGTGAAACAATCATTGTTAATTAGCACTACCGTATATACGGTACCTATCGTAAAATATGAACATGAAATAAATCGTAACATTTCTATCTAGCTAACAGTTTCTTCAATCAGTGATTAATAGTAAACGTCTTTATTCACTAATGTTTTCATCACTGGAATCCTCGCAGCTCTCTTCGTCAGAAGCAGATTCATTTCTTCTTTCCTCATCATCGTCATCGTCATCCTCGGCGTTCCAGGGCACGTCATCGTCACTGCCATTCAATGAATTTGAACAGCATTTCTTGAAAGATTTCACAATCATTGGTGCTTCGATGCTTTTCCAGGCAGCAGAAACCCAGTGTGCAACAATGTGCGGTGCAGCACGCTTAATTTTTCCTGTCGGGGTCAATACACGGTTTGGCTCACAAAACCATTTTTCGTACTCCGCCTGAACGTACCCCTTAAAAGGTTTATTTATACTAACGTCCAGGGGGTGTAACACAGATGTAATCCCTCCAGGAATGATAACAAGATCACTGCCTAGGCTGTGCATCTTCTTTTTTACGTCGTCGGTGAGATGACCACGAAATGCGTCCAGACAAAGCATTGATGGTGGATTAGAGAGCCCACCGGGACGGCGTTTCCATACATTTCGGAGCCAATCAAGCAGTAATGATTCCGTCATCCACCCCTTCTCTTGGTTTCGAATCAGGACATCATCTGGGAACAGCTTTTCATTCTTAGGGGTTTTAGGGCATGTTTTCCGTTTGAAGATTAAGAAAGGGGGAAGTTTGCACCCGTCTGCTGTTATTGCCAGCATCACTGTTACGCGTTGTTTTTCACATCCCGAAGTTTTGATGATAACTTCCTTAGTCCCCTTATCCGCAATGGTGTAGTTACGAGGCATATCAAACCAAATTGCCGTCTCGTCAGCGTTGCCAATTTACCCCATTGAAAAATTCTTTTCCTTCCGAAGTGTGATGACATACCGCTGAAATGTTAGTAGTTTTCCCTCAAAATCTGCAGGAAGCTTTTGGCATGTTGTTGTACGGCGTCTTAGAGATAAACCCATCCGCTTCATAAACCGATCCACCCATCCACGGCTAGCCTTAAACTCTTGTTTCGGTATTCCAAAAACTTCAGCCTCCTCTTTTGCTTTATTTCTTAAGGTGTCACTAGTCACAGGTTGTCCATTCTTCCTCCTTTCACGTACAAATTCCAAAACGTTTTCTTCAATTTTAGGGTGTCTTCCTTTGCGAGGGCCAGTGAATTTCTTTCTACTAGCTTTAGTTCCAAACAGTGCCAATTTCTGTTGCCGCCACAAGCGAACATTGCTCTCAGCTACGTTGAACTCTCTCCCTGTCTTTCTATTGCCATTTTTTTTCAGCATAAGGAATTACTTTACGTTTGAAAGTAGCGTCATATGACATTCTTCTCTGTTTGCCCTCCATTTCGTGACTACGTACTCTGCAGTTTGTATCCTCTATGCAATAATGTGTCAACGATAAATGTAACGGTAAATGTAGTCGAGAAATTTGGTTGACGTCATCGGCGAACTTTGCACTCGAATCTAATGCGCCATCGAATCTAATGCGCACCCCAGTTTTGAATACTATATTTGGCCAAAAATGATGCGCATTAGATTCGCGTAAATAAGGTAATAAATAATTAATATGCAATGTCATTTTATGAAAATATTGAATATTTTTTATTAAGTAGATTACTAATTAAACGCATTTTTATTTTTAATGCAATTCGATTCAAAGGTAAGAAATGAATATTCAAAAGAACTGCATCTATTGCTTTCGAATAGCTTAGTTTGTTAATCCGTATCAGATAAATATATTTCATTTTGCTGAATGGCAGCAGAATCGAATGAAAAGTGAAATGACGTATTTTTAATGATTCGATGCAAAATTCCATTTTGAGAATAATAGTCCTTCTTAAGCAAAAAATCGGTGATATGGGATCTCCCCCCCAAAACGCAGCTCCTTTAGCATTCAGCCAGTTTGAGATCAGATCAGTCATGACATCTAGTTATTTTATCACTATTAAAAATTAGTGGATTCCAAATGGGATATTTATTTGTATAGTGTCTCAGCATGATATAAAATAAGAAGACAATATTTAGTGGAAAAAAAAAGGGGGGCAATGCTATATCTCCCGTTCTACTGGCGCAATTGACGAAATTCAAATTGCGTTTTTCATGTCTCGGAGCGCGACTTAGGATATATATTAGATTAATATATAGCATCATTCCAACATAGGTATTTTGACACAAAATCGGACTTTTTTCCAAATTTCGATTCTACGACTCAAATTATGCCTAAATGTTAAATTTTGTAAAATTTGGTGCGAAATTTACGGAGAAATTCAAAAATTTATTTTGGCTTATATTTTTCAGTTTTCACGAAGAATAATTTACTTGGCGAACTTCTTAACTTATAGTAACCCATTTTCCTTTTCTTTTTTCATTGTAAACGAGCGAGAAAATGTCATCCTTCATACTTTCAAATAATTTTAACAAAGTGCGTATTACCATTTGGCGTTATTATCGCTCAAACAAAGATGTCAAATTTCAAAACACTTCAGTATGTAAATTCATGTATATCGTAGAAAAATTTGAATTTAAGAATTCTAATTTTATGCGATTATAAAAATACATTTACTTTAAGATGATGTTAAAAATTTTTAGTTTATAATATAAAATCGTTTTCGAAAAATTTATGAAAAATATTTAAAAATACAAATTGTAATAATAAATAATTAAAAATGTGCGAATTATATATCTTTATATATTAATATAATTATATATAATGAAATCTAAAGGTGCAGGAAATTTCTTTTGGTTGAACTTTGTAATTCAAACGTACTGACAAATATTTGACGCACACACACACACACACACACAAAAAAAAAAAAAAAAAAAAAAAAAAAAAAAAAATACATACATATAACTGTTTAGGAGTCTAACAACAAAAATCAGCGTTATATTTTCAAATTTTCACAGGACTAGTTTCGATGGTTTTACCGAAACACCATCGTCAGCTGCAAAAGCGCAAATTTTGTACGTTATAATACAAAATCGTTTTCGAAAAAATTATGAAAAATATTTAAAAATACAAATTTTAATAATAATTTAAATGTGCGAATTATATATGGATTAAGCCTAAATTTCGAATTCTGGAAGAAGGAATCAAGTAAGTTTAATAAAAAAGGAGATATTAATAAACATATATCAGATTTCATAATATATATCAGAATATATAGAAATATATATATTGCCTTTGCGCTTTTGCAGCTGACGATGGTAGTTCGGTAAAACCATCGAAACTAGTCCTGTGAAAATTTGAAATATAACGTTGATTTTTGTTGTTTGACTTCTGAATTAGTATTTGTTCGGCGTGTTATTGTGTCTTAATTACATATAACTGTATTTAAATAACTAAAAATTCTTTATTATATTCTTTATTACTTATAAAGTTTGCAACCTTGGAGAAATATTCATTATTATTTATAAAGTTTACAACCTTATAGAAAAATTACTAAAAAATATCTTCTTCACGAATTGTAGATGCAATCGGTCTATATGGTTCTTTTCTTAAACTCTTTAATTTTCATCTGCGGGGGGGGGGAATTGTTCACATATAAATATACTCCTAACAAAGCGATTATTCCCACTGAAAAAATTCGTAACTGAGGGTGCTTATCTTTTGACAGGTAAGAATAAAAGGTTTTCAGATATTTTTATAAATATTATATCACAGAGTAAATTAATTAGCTCTATTTGTATATTTTCGGGAGCCTAACTCACGTTTGTTTAAAGTTATGAAAATGATACATAATTTGACTCTAATTAAAGCTTAAAGAATTTATTTAAATTCTTTTCATAATGTCATAATAACGCGAATTTATTTACGTGAAATGTATTCGCAGGCCACTAGTTTGAGACCATTGATGCTGATCACCAAAACAGAAATTTCATCATCTTAAAATCTGTTGGCTTGCATATACAGGATGGTCATAAAAAAACTACTCAGATATATAAACCATTAGCGGTCAATCCGCTCAAGAATTCGAAGTGAAAGTTCAGGTTTTGTTATTTGAAGGTTTGAGCTCGAGAATGTTATGATTTAAAAAAAAAGTAGAATTTTTACGGCTACGGTTACATTGAAAACATTTCGAAATTTTCGAAAGGCAACACCCATTGTTTTCCTGCACAATTTGATCAGCGCATTGAAAAAACATAAATGGCGCTGGAACTTATGAGGAAAGTTGCCTGCGTAAAACTTTATAATTAAAAACGAGTAAAACACTTACAAATAACAGCGTCGCAAAGGGCCAGAAGAGAGGAGAGGGAAATGTCTCTTGTCTCGAGGTGATCCTCAGTAGTTCTCTCACATGGACCCCACACATAACATCTCTCTTACAGAAGTTTCAAGCTCGTAAAGCAACACAAATTCCCTGAATTGTTCGAAACAGCGTTCTATGAAAAGACGACGAGTTAGTTACTCATTTATAAATTGTATTCCGTCTCATGCTGCGTTACGCTTTCCCAGTATGGGCATATTCTTGCAAATCGGATAGAAAGAGGCTCCAAATAGCCCAAAATCGTATATTACGTCAAATTTCAAACTCATCCTGATACATTCGTAATAACCGTATCCATTTTTAACTGAAAATGGACCAGCTTAAAACTATATATTGTAAATTAACAAGGAAGTTTTTCGAAAGCCAAAAAAATATTCAAAAGCCTGCCATTAAAATACGTAATTACGACATTAATGATTCTGCTAACTGCAAACGCTCTATGGCCATACTTTGTAAATAGTGTTTGATGTTTTCTTACTGTTATCTGCAGTATTACTCAGCATTTGTATTATATATTGCAACCATGCTTATTATATTATGTATATATCTCGTCTCATTTTTTATATGCACATATTTTGTATCTTGTTATGCCTTTTGATAGGACCAGTGTCAATTTAATATTTCAAATGCCTCAAACTTGTCCATTATTTACTCGCATTTTTATTCTTTCCCCCTTTTATATTTTTCACCGAAGGAGTTATACCTACTTCTTGTTTTATTCTTTCAATTGTTGTATGTCTCCCTTTCAGGATATTTGTCACCGGCTCGAATGGTTTTACTAGATGCTTCCCCCATTAGTCGATTCTGTTTCACTAAACCTTTAAATTCTTACCTCATTTTAACTTGTTATTAATAAATTTTCATTTTAAATTTTTTCATCTAGCTCAACTGTTTTTTAAAATTTAGAAATTTTCTTTGTGTTAATACACACATAATTAGTAATTTTTAATTTTGTTCGATAGGGGTAGAGCCTTCGCCCCAGGTACCCAGGTGTATACATCATTCTCCCGTGAATCCGAGGAGAAGGAAATTCTTTTATTGAAATTGCAAGATTTCAACTTGTGCAAGAGAGTCATCTATCCGATGGATTTCTAATTCTGGGGTATTCTGAAATTAGAGTACTCATCAAATCCGCAAGATTCGTCAGAAAGGAAAGATGCCATAAAACATGAAGTTATGAAGGTTCTTCCTGCGATGTTACGTTCCTCTTGGTTGTGAACAATCTCCTTCGTGTAATGCATTATCTTTTTCAATAAAAGTAGGTGTTGCCATTCGATTACTGCGAAACGGTTTAACTGAAACCGACTATAAGAGCCCTATTCTCTTAAATCATAACATTCTCGAGCGCATAACAAAATAATCTTCAAATAAAATTTCTGAATTTTCATTTCGACTTGTTGAGCGGATAGGTCGCCAGGAGCTCATATTGTAAGATATTTCTCCCGTCGTCTCAGCATGCCTTCGTGATGTAGTAGTCAGCACGCTCGACGCGTATTCGAGAGGTCCGTGATTTGAGACCTGGGAGAGGGCATTGCTCATTTTTCACTTCTCCTGCTTTCAAAAATACCTAATGTCTCTGATGCCATAATGGTGAATGATGATTCTTCACCACCAAGATTTGGCGACTTTGGGTCCCCTAAAAACCCAGTCGCCTTTTAAAAGGGTGAGTATATAAAGTATTTCTCCTGCCTTCTTAACATGCCTTCGTCGTGTACTGGTCAGCACGCTCGACGCGTATTCGAGAGGTCCCGGGGAAGGCATTGCTCATTTTTCACTTCTCCTGCTTTCAAAAATGCCTTATGTCTCTACAATATATTGGATAATTTTTATGGCACCCCTGCATATGCTGTAAATAAAATTTAGCAAATTTATTTATCGCTTTTCTATCCTATTTTTCCTCTCAGGTCCCTAGACATGGTTTAGGAGCAATCTGCCCGAAAATCTTTGCTTCTGCCATCTATCTCCTCAGGATATTTCGGAAATTTGGCACTATTTGTTCATTATAGACAGTGGTGCCGTTACGATTTGTTTTAGTTTTGTTGAGATGGCACTTCTCCACAAAGTTTTTGACATCCACTTATTTGGCAAAATTGTGGCATGAGAGGTTGCCGTAGATTAATGACGACGTTTTTGTGCAAAATTGGTCGTAGCATTGTTTCGAAAGAAATAAACAAACGTAATGCGAGGAGACGTGACTCATTAAACTCGAGTCAAATTCCATACAAATGTCATATATACCAAACAAACTTTTTTGCATTCATACTGGGCATACACCAAGTTGGACATATTCTAAAGTGGACGAATGTCAAGGTACCGGTGTATTCTGAAAGCTAAGCTGCTATTAATTATTTTTATATTAAAATCGAAAGTTAAATTAAGTAATAATAAACCACTTTTGCTTAAAGGATTATTGATAAATTAGATAATAGATGCAAACAGTACCTATCTGCGAAGAATCCTAAAATAGGTGTTCCGATGATGCTTCCAAGATTATGCAGTGTAAGAATTAAGCTGGGATAATATGCGTCGTCACAGACCAGATTCCACTAAAATATTAATTGAAATTAAATTAGATTATTAAAAATACAAATAGTAATAAGCAGTAAATTAACGCACATAAAATCGTGATAAAACGCATTTTTCATACATAATGACCCTTAACAAGCCATAAAGGTATAACGTCTCGTAATGTTAGCGAGCATAAATTAATTAGACGTTAGTAGAAGGTATAAGGAATTAGCCTTAAGTACGACTAAGTCCAGAGAAAGGGTGTCAAAAACGTTTTTTTTTTACTCAACATTATTTACGTCTGTCACCAAATCGTCTTATAAAAGTCAACAAGTTTGGTTCAACTCAAAAGGTAATAAGTTAAGTAAATTAGAAAAGAATTAAGTTAACGTAACGGCTTCTCACAGATTAACTAACGCGTAGGCAGGCTCTGACTCGTAAAAGCCGGCGTAAACAAGCCTAGTGATTAGAATCGCTCAACGCCACAGAAATGTAATTATTAGTGTATGAGAGATAATAATGGTGCCTTCAGGCAGACAGAAGATACTCCAAAATCGCATTCCAAAACATTTTCTTAAATTCTAACTTCTTTCTATCTCATCTTTTTCTTTTTGAACACACGCGCACTAACTTATTTAAACTCAGTCAAGAAAGCCTGGGTTAAAACCGAGAGTAATAGGGCAGGTTGCTTCAAAATAAAATTAACTGTTGTGTAACTTAAATAAATCCCTACAAATGTAACAGGTTAAAATTAAGGGTTTTTTTTTTTTTTTTGTTTGTTTGTTTTGTTACATTAACCTAGCATACTGAGCTATGTTAATCTAAAATGTAACCTTACTTCTTCAAAATTAAGTATTTTGTAGACTGTATTAAATCTCTATAGAGATAACAGTACTGGAATTTTTAGAAGAAAATGTTTAAGTTTATAAATAAACTAATAGTATAATTTTTATTACAAACATTTTATTTCAAACACTGTGTTTGAAAGATATAACGCACGATAGACTACGCACTATTTGAACACTTGATAGACTAACTCTGACATCCATAACGGAAAGGTTTCTTGGGTTTTCCTTACTGACAGAGAAAATGAAAATGTACCTGCAAAATATAAAAGATGGATAAAACCGGACTTCGTTGGCATTAAGTGTTGAGAAGGTCTATTTTGCGGTACTTACATGTTATCGCGACCACCTCAGAAGTCGCCAAATTTTCAGAATGTGCCAAACTATGGCAACCGTGCGCATAACCTATCTTCAGGCAAACATGCTTATACTGTTCCTTCAGTTTCGTGTGCGTTCTTTTTGCTGTATTCTAATTTCCAACAGCTTTTGTAAACAATCCATTATATTTTTTTTGTCTTAAATTTAATTTTAAAATATCCGCTTGAGGAATTTGCTAGCGATGGAAGAAACTTAGGCAAAATTTCTGCAAAAATGCAGAATATTGCCGTAAAATCTCTAATAAATGGAACAACGAGGAGATGCATTTGGTAGATAAACAGTGTTGCTCCGGTCATGTTTTGGCGATGTAAATTTAAAAAAAAAAAAAAAAAAAATCGACAAATAACGAGATCTAGCTTCATTTTCTAGCGCGTCGCGCAGCTGCACCACAGGTTCGGGGCTCGATTCCCGGGCTGATCAAGGTTGATTCAGCCTTTCATCCCTTGAGTGGTTCGATAAAATGAGTATCAAGTTCGCTTCGGAACTAAACACTGGGGGTCCTGAGACAAGCTGACCACTTGCCCAGGGCCATATGCTGACATACTCTGGTGCCCAAGGTCAAGAATGCAGTTCTTCTTAATTTAGGTAGTTGTTTCTGTTTGTTTTCAGGAAAGAGTTAAGCTAGTAGTCATAATTCACTTGAGAACTTTTACATAACATTTGACGGGGAGAAGTTGTATTTGAGTAAATAAGGAATTTGACTTAGCACGTAACGGACAATGCAACAATAGAACATTAAAACATTCTAAGTGCTTAAGTATCAGTAAGGATTTAAAAAATGCCTATGAAAACCTAAATAATTACATACATATAAATAAGATTATTAGTTTTTTTCTACATTATTCAGTATATGCTTTGCCATGTGTTCTAAAATCTGCCTATTACAGTTTTGTGGGAACGGCTTCGTAGTAGATTGAATATACACAGAACCGATGAAAGCCTGAAAAATGTTTTCCTAAAAAGAATATTTTACTGTCGTGGAACTTTTCGCAAAAATACTCGAACAACTCTCTGCAATATGACAGAACACAATCAAGATTTACCACTTCAAACTACTAAGAACGTTAAACACAAGACAATAGAAACCTCAAATGTGTAAACTCTGTCATCTATCACTACTCTCAATACTACGAGCTAATTTGTCACTTAAACCAACTGATACTATATAGTTTTTCCTGTCCCCCCTGAGAAATTTCCAGTACCTTCGATTTCTCGAAACGACTGAAAGTCAAATACGGTTCCAGTTTCAAAGGGCTGGATACGATCACAGTTGCATAGGAGACGGGCCAATTACAATCACATAGGTATAGGACCAAAATTTCACAGTCACGTTTGGTGACATTTTGTGAAAAAAATTAGTCTCCAAAACATTGACACAACTTGTCGCTGTTTCGTTAGTTTGGCGAATAATCATTTAACTCAATGTTAAATGTGCTACCCCTGCAACCCTGTTTTTCCGGCAATGCTTCCCATTCTGGAGTCCTTTCATGTTATATTACGCAAGAGATACTACAATTTACAAATAGTTTCACTAAAATTATTAACATGCATACAAAATTCGTAACAATATTCTTATCAGCAGATTAATATAATATTGAAAAGAAACTGTTTCGCAATTTGCAGTCTTGATCAAAATATGTCCAGTCTGAACATAAAAACGCTGAATAAATGTGGATAAAAACGCTTGCTCTTTAATACACATGTGTACAATTCTTTTTGGTAATTCTGTTCATATTAAAACTCCTTCAACCCGAAGAAAAAGCTGGTTTAATCCCACGGTGAAAGGAACAAACACCCGGATATTAAACTGTAAGTGTTATAGGTACATTAGCGTACCGACCTTAAAGGATCAGAAAACGCTGTAAGAAAAGAGTACACCAGGACTTCATTGTTAATGATACGGGTATATTAATGACTTGTTACTCCACTGCATAACGATATTGCAAGGCATAATGATACTAGAGGGAACATTAATTACTCCACTTGACAATATAGTACAATATAATAAAGCATTAGTTACAATATAGTACAGTTAGTAGAAATAGTAGTGCAATCCCTATGTCTTGCTTACATATATAACAATTCTGCGAGAGCTGTTTAACTAATAATTGAAACTACATCGCTCAAAGCCTCTTCATATGAGGTACCAGAATTACCTGAATTAAACGGAAGATTGTATTTTAGAAATAAACGTTAAAACAAATAATAAATTACATATTGATGTAAATTAGTGTTTTAAAATTGCATAATTATAATTACGTTAAATTACATAAAAAATGTTACACCATTTCAGGAACAATGACGTATTCTACAGTACTATATAATCATATAAAACTTACCTCAGTCGCTATCGTATACTCATAATCAGTTTTGTCATATTGCCAGCCTTTGTCACAATGTTTTAGCGCTGAATTTGTTTGTATTGTGAAATTTTCATGCCTAAAAATTTCCGTATAGTTGGCATCATACATGTAACAGTCGGATATTTTTGGTGGACTGATGAGAGCTTTCTGTTGGACGATTGTTAAATTAGAAGTTGCAACTTCCGGTTCGTAACACCAATGATCCGGAACCGATGCCATAAAGATAACATTCATATTTATTATTGGAAGCAACATTGTAACTGGTATGAGGAGAAATATAATCAAATGTTTTTGATACTTCCCGTTACCCCCGATTTCCTCCAAGATATCTTCAAATTCCATTTCTGCAGGCATCTGGATAAATGAAAAAATTATGAATTAATACCGGTTTGCCTAACTTTTAAAATATTAAAATAATTAAGTATATGTAGTTAATTTCATTTTTTTTGATTGTTAAAATTACTGAAAGTATAAATCAAGTTTACAAAACGACAATCATGTAAAGAAATTTATCAAGGAAACGTCTAAGAATTGGTTAATATTGAGTACTGAAAATTCTAAGCAATTACGTTCCGTTATCTCAAATTCTAAACGAAAAGTAAAATTTTAAGGTGATTAAATTTACGATATGGGCAGACTGCAATGGTCAAAACACGATATAATTGAAAATTATAAAATTTTACAAAATGTGGCGAAGATTACACACACAAACAAGATACTATTAGTGAGACTGACAAATTATATGTATATATATATATGACGTACCAGCTTTTGTTCGGAATAAATAGATTGGTGAAGAATCATAGATGTAGTTGTAGCTCAAAAGTATCAGACGATAAGTTTAAAAAACAGGATCCATTTATTATTATTCAGGTGAAATAGCAATTACAAAAATCTGATCTCCGCAGTAAATAAAAAAGAATTGCAAATAACATTTTGTATGAAGTTTACTGCATCGTTACATTAAAGAAAAGACCCCGATATTCCTTTGCGAGTCCTTTTATAGCTTCTGGAAAGGCGGAGCTTCCAAGAAATGACGTCAGCCTAGTCAGCCATTCCAGTTCGCTTTAAATATCTCCAGAACATTCTATAGCTGTACGTGCAGAAAAGGCGGGAAAAACAACTTGACTACGGGGCTGTGGATTTAATTCCACGTACTTTCAAATAAGAGACCGTCGCCATTAAAAATGAAAAGAACATACAGTTAGAATTTTAAGTGTATTTTTGACTATGGAATTTTATTATTACATATATATATAATTTATTTACTAAATAAAATTGATTATATTATCTCCTAAGATTAATTAAAGCAGAATGATCTGCAAAGAGTGAATCCATACTTAGTAAGTTCTGTTTCGAAAGATGTAAATAAGTAACATGAATGTAAATTTTTAAAAATGCTTAACGGGGATTGGAATTAAATCATGAATAACAATTTTAAAAGGAATAAATTAAAAGCAAGAAATAATTGCAAGTAATCATTGACATTGACCGGAAATTAGTTGAATTTTCAAGGGGAACAAACCAACTCCCGTTAGGTTCAATGAACAATAATTAAGAAATAAACACGAAGATGTTTCGTCCCTTACTCGAGCAATAAGGCGATGCCAAATCGGCAATTCAAGTCAGGCCAAACATTTCTGTGAATAGAAGGGAACCAATGCAGAGATCTAAAGAACTTATTCCGATTAAGTATTTTAGCTAATTCAGTTTTGAGTGAAAAGCAATTGCAGTAAAAGTGACATTGCTCGAGTAAGCATTCCCCAACACACCCCGTGTTTATGCATTTGAGTTCAATATTATTTGTAAAAATTAAACATTGGAAATTGTCATTATGAAATATAATTCAAATTAGTTGAAATAAACATTAGAAAATTACTAAATATAAGAAAAATAATGTAATCTTTGTAAAAAAAATCAAAAAATAAAAAATAAAAAATATATATAATAAGAAAAGTGAATGTACATGAAGATATAAAGGCCAGAAAAAGCATTAATTAACTGAAGTTCTTTCTAGTTGGGATTGGGCAAAGTGTTCTCTTCGCGTCTGACTCAGAAGTGTTGTGTTCAGAAAATTCTTCAGCGGCAGCGGGGGCTTTGAATTATATCAGTCGGTAAGACTTGTGTGAAGTAATTTATGGGAAAGGGAGTGACTAGGAATTCTTGAGGGACGTTTGCTGTGGAGCTCTTATTTGAGTGAAACCGTCTGTTAAAATGTTTTGTAAATACTAGTGAATTATTTTATAAATACTAGTGAATTATTTTATAAATACTAGTGAAATACTAGTATTATTTTGTTCACTAGTATTTACAAAAAATTTTAACAGAAGGTTTCACTCAAATAAGAGCTCCACAGCAAACGTCCCTCAAGAATTCCTAGTCCCTCCCGCACCAAGTCTTACCGACTTATATACGTAGCGTATTCGGAAACTAAGTACCGTTTCATTCTAGCGCCGTCGCAGCGCTGTGGTAGGCACCCCGCGCATGCGCACTAGTCTTTCTTGTTCACTGACTTTCAATTGTAGCCATTTTGGTTGCTCTATGTTGTGTTTTCAGTTTGCTGTGCACATTCAAAATGTTTAAGACAATTAGTTCTCCCGCTGACTGTGAGATTCGTGCCGTGATTAAATTTTTGAACGCGAGGAATGTTAAATCGGCCGAAATTTATCGTCAAGTGACAGAAGTTTACGGTGAATACGCGATAAGTGATGGAATGGTGAGAAAGTGGGTAAGAATGTTTAATGCAGGTCGAACAAATGTCCACGCCGAGGCTCGGAGTGGTCGGCCTTCGGTTGTCACCGATGATTTGGTAAGGAAAGTTGATGAAGCAATTCATGAGAACAGACGCTTCACAATGACAACTCTTTCAGAGGCATTTCCACAAATTTCACGTACTGTTTTGTTCGAAATTGTGTCTGACCGTTTGAATTATCGCAAACTGTGTTCCCGATGGGTTCCAAAAATGCTCACTGATGTTCACAAAACAAAGCGACTTGGTAGCGCCATGACATTTCTCACGCGGTACAGTGATAAGGGAGAAAACTTTTAAACCAAATTGTGACAGGTGATGAAACTTGGGTGTGTCATTTCACACCAGAATCGAAACAACAATCGATGGAGTGGAGACACACTCATTCTCCGAAAAAACAAAAGTTCAAAGTGACAATGTTATCACAAAAAATCATGTGCGTTGTCTTCTGGGATAGGAAAGGCGTTTTGCTTACTTAATTTCTTCCCAGAGGTGAAACCATTAATGCGGCACGATATTGTGAGAGTTTAACAAAATTAAGGCGTGCCATTCAAAACAAACGAAGAGGAATGCTCAGTAAAGGAATTGTGTTGCTCCATGACAATGCTCGGCCCCATACTCCTGGTGTCACTCAATCGTTAATTCGACAGTTTCATTGGGAGCAGTTCGATCACCCGCCGTACAGCCCCGACTTGGCGCTGTCCTACTATCACTTGTTCCTGCACATGAAGCGCGAGCTTGGTGGCAAGCGCTTTGGATCTGACGATGACACGAAAAGTGCTGTGGAGACGTGGTTATCGAAACTGGCGGGAAGTTTCTTTGACGATGGTATACAAAAACTGGTCACCCACTATGAAAAGTGTTTGATCATTGGCGGAAACTATGTTGAAAAATAGTTTAAGACATGTATTTTCATGTAAAAATAAAATTGGATTCGAAAAAATTGTTTTACTATTTTTTTTTTTTTTTTTTTTTTTTTTTTTTTTTCAAAACGGTACTTAGTTTCCAAATACGCCTCGTAATTCAAAGCCCCCGCTGCCGCTAAAGAATTTTCTGAACACATCACTTCTGAGTCAGACGCGAAGAGAACACTTTGCCCAATCCCAACTAGAAAGAACGTAAGTTAATTAATGCTTTTTCTGGCCTTTATATCTTCATGTACATTCACTTTACTTATTATATATATTTTTTATTCTTTTATTTTTTTTACAAAGGTTGCATTATTTTTCTTATATTTAGTAATTTTCTAATGTTTATTTCAACTAATTTGAATTATATTTCATAATGGCAATTTCCAATGTTTAATTTTTACAAATAATATTGAACTCAAATGCATAAACACGGGGGGTGTCGGGGAATGCTTACTCGAGCAATGTCACTTTTACTGCAATTGCTTTTCACTCAAAACTGAATTAGCTAAAATACTTAATCGGAATAAGTTCTTTAGATCTCTGCATTGGTTCCCTTCTATTCACAGAAATGTTTGGCCTGACTTGAATTGCCGGTTTGGCATCGCCTTATTGCTCGAGTAAAGGACGAAACACCTTCGTGTTTATTTCTTAATTATTGTTCATTGAACGGGAGTTGGTTTGTTCCCCTTGAAAAGTCAACTAATTTCCGGTCAATGTCAATGATTACTTGCAATTATTTCTTGCTTTTAATTTATTCCTTTTAAAATTGTTATTCATGATTTAACTCCAGTCTCCGTTAAACATTTTTAACAATTTTCATTCAAGTTACTTAAATACATCTTTCGAAATAGAACTTACTAAGTATGGATTCACTCTTTTCAAATCATTCTACTTTAATTAATCTTAGGAGATAATATAATCAATTTTATTTAGTAAATAAATTGTTATTATTAACTTACTTTGCAGCAATTGCGCAAGTAGTACAATAACTTAATTTCGCACTAAATGAATTTAAGATCATACAGCATTATATATATATATATGCAATATTAGCATAAATTTTGGAAACACGGATATAAGAACACTGAGATGTAAATGCGCAGAAATACTGATGGCGTAGATACTTGATACTTAGAGCGTCTATCCATTTTGAAGAAGAAACAGTCGAGCCAAATGAAATACCACATTTATTTAAATTCACATTTTATGGCCACAATTCACGTGGCACTCCAATCGTCCTCACTTCCAGAATATTCACAATTTTAATACTATACCGGTAGAAGCTATCATAACAGTACATAGATGATTGCAGCAATGCTTCTCAACAGGATGAAAGCTTAAGCGAAAAGAGAAAGTGTGTGTCGCAGTACTTCAGAGGAAGAAGGGAGGGAGTCAAGTTTCAGTTAGTTTTGGTTTAAAATTATTTTGATTGGGCAAGAGATATCTGCAGTAAGCGTTGCGTAAGATCGCATGATTAACTTGAATAACGCAGTTTAGACTTATGGCGCTACTTCTAAGACAGAAAGATGAAGTTCTCAAATGAAATAAAAAATAAAGGAGGTTATAGACAATTAAATTTATATGTTTGCTTTCACATTTTTTATCTTACACATTTCTATGAGTCGACAGGATCGAACCTGTGCGGGGAAACTTCAATGGATTTCGAAGTTTATTCAACTAATCTATTAACGTTTAACTAATGGACAAAATCACTACCTGATTTCCGATTAAGGCCAAGGTCACTGTAACGTCGAACTATGTCGTGCGAAAATTGATTTTTAACAGCGTTATAGGCAATGTGGTTTTTCAACAAGTTATGAAACTTATTTCACGGCGTCTTCAAGAGGGCTTATCTTATTTTATCAGGGTCAATGTTCCTTGTTATCTTCTTCGGGAACATACAAGGACCTGACTCGGAACAGAGAGCTTACTAAAGCTATGTTCACTAATTGTGGTAAGTAGACAGGATACAGACGAAGGGTATACAAAACCCTTTATTTTTCTCTATATACAATAACTTCCGTACTTCGGAATACACTGACCCGCTACTTGGGGTCTAACGTAAAAGTATAAAAATAAAACTAAACTCTAATTTAACTTTAGAATAATAAACGTGGAAGATTGGCCTTATATTAACAGGAAGCGTATGTAGTACAGAGAACTGTGAACACTACAATACGTTTTAAAATTTATCAAGAGGATTAAAACCTCTGGCCTGGAAGACAAACAGCAACTAAGTAACTTCTAAGGTAAGCGGCCTGCTTTGACTCAACTGCTTCCTCCCTCTCGTTTGGCAAAAAGCCACAACTTAAATACTTGGCGTTCGCCAGACAAACTTTGCATAAAAACCTTAACGCTTATAATTCTGGCCGGAAGTAGAAAATAAGAAGTGATAGTAAAGATTTAAAATAAAATAAACGTTAGTAAAACTTAAGATCCTTACAATTTAACAAGTGAAATATTATTAAAAGATTGTGTCGCAATACTTCAGAGGAAGAGGCGGAGGGAGTCAACTTTCAGTTCGAGTTAGTTTTGGTTTAAAATTATTTTGATTGGGCAAGAGATATCTACAGTAAGCGTTACGTATTTAATTCTAAGGATTCAATAGTCAAACTTTTATTTTCGGTTTCGATATTACATAACTGGAATTTAACCCTACATGTTGTAGTGTTCACTGCAACATTATTACCAAAAGTGTGTAAATTTATTTTTCTTTATCTACGACTGGCAAATTTAATTTCTTTGATACATTTTCATGAATAAATATTCGTTGACTTCCTGACTCAAGTAAGGTACGAAATTTCGTTTTGATCCCTGTGCCACAAACAATGGCCGGAAATGTTTGTAGAAAAACAATTTGTTTACCGTTTGTAATTTCTTTCCTTTCTGGCATTAATGCCGTCAATACTGTTTCATAGTTATTAATAGAATTAACCTGTTCACATAAAGAATCCTTTACAACTGGATATGCCTTTTTACATAACCCCTTTCTGTGTTGTTGCCTTTTGTGACATACATTACATTCAACCTTAACTATGCATAATTTTTTAGTATGGAACTTTTTATAACACAAGAAACATCTACCATTTCTTTTCAGAATATCCGTCTTTTGTGCTATGTTAAATTTATTACGATCGTTTGATAAATGATCTGTTTCTTTATCACAAAAAGTCTGATGTGTGCATTACATGACTTCTTTGTACGGAATATTAAATTATACACATTTTTTCTTCCATTTGATTCAAACTTATTGGATTGAATTAAATCTACTTCCTCGATAGCGCATAAGCCATAATAGAATAAATGCACTCTTTAAAACTCACTGTTTACCATAGCGACATTTTGGTCCTGAGTTCACTTAATAGCGTTACATTTCATTCAGTATTTAATTCAGAATGCACAAAATTTATATCATCTTAAGAATTATCTAATCGTTGCCGCATGTTCTATTCAAATACTATAATAAAAATAAAACGATATATAAAAGAAATTAAGCAAAGAACAACAACAAAAAAGAAACAGTTTTTCACAGACGATTCAGTATTTCTTATTCAATTAATTCAGATCTCACTTCGCGACAAGGCAAAATACATAAAAAATCAAAATGTCTGTATTGAAAATTATGAAGTAAATCTTAAACACATATTTCCTCGAAAAAATTCCAGAAAGGATTAAGCATGATTTAATTGGCAATAATAAACGAAGGCGTTATCTTTGTTGTTGCGAAGCTAAGTTTCTCTAGATTAGCAACAAATCCACTAGTCTGCTGTTTCAAATGTAAACAAGCAATGGCCGCCATCAAAAACATTATTAGGCTTAGCGGCACTTAAAGAATTTCAAAATTGTTGATAATTCTAAAAATATTGCATACAGATTTACTAAAGGCATAAAAACCTTAACCGGAAGATAAGAACAACTTAATTCAATCATTTTTAAAGCAAAAAATGTACAATTTACAAACATATAAGAGTAAAGAAACTGAGATCACTGAGCCGGGTAACAGAGTGGATATATACATATATATACATATATTTATATAACTTTGGTGCGGTCGATTGCAACCAAAATACGAGGTGCACATCAACATGTTATAGCAGTCCTATATTACAAAATTTCAACGTTCTGAGGCTACTCGGTTTTGAGTTATACGAGAGACACCATGAAAAATTCTCTTCAGAATTCATTTTAAATTAGTTTTAGAATTTTTTGGGGGAATATGAGTCCTTTATTCTGTCCTTACGTACTGATGTCACGCGAAAACATCCTGAAATTGCATTCGAAAGCGGTGAAAATGGATATTTGTGTTGAAATATAATGCCTGAAACTTTTTGCGATTACAATACTTCCATTTTACTTTGTACAAGGAAGTAAAAAACTCATACATTTTCAACAAATGTATTGAAAGCCGCAACTGTTGACTGTTTTCTTAGATTTTTATTTTTATTTTTATTTTCGTATGATACGAACTTTTATTTATTTTGTTTATTTGCGCGAACATATTTATCTGTATTTTTTTGGATAAATATTATCGCAGCCCATCGATTTAATTAAAAAAAATGTACGTTTTCTAGATTCGATTTCTTTCTTTAAAAACGTTAATAAATCCGTTATTTTATAATATTGGGCATCATACAGTCGGTTAACTTCTAAAGCTATATTAGTTAGTAATGCTCTAATTAAAATGGGGAAAAGAAGTCCTCCATTAAGAATTTTACTCAAAGCCAAGGGCTCGGTAACATTTGTATTTCGATGTTAACGTTTGTCATAATTCTTCGCCGACTCTATCATAGCCTTGTAGCGAAATCAGTTTTGGAAGTCGATCATTTGACTATTTCGTGGCGTCTCTTCACTACAATCGCGAAGTTTAACTTTGCTGAAAATAATGGTTTTCTCTTAAAATAAGCATAAGTAAAATTAAAAACGTGAGAGTTGGTAGCATAATTTACATTAAATTTTTCATATTGTAGTATTTTCACAGGCGGTAAAAATGCATATCTTCAATAATTTAAAAACATTTATACTCTGTTTATGTAACTAAAAATATCATTGCGATTTACTACATGCAATCTTTATTTCTGTAATTTTAATAAAAATGGAATCCATTTATGTAATCTGAATCAAATTTATTCTAAAATAATATTAAATCCACATAAGGGGAAAAATTCAATATATTTATGGGTGTAATTTTTTTTAATATTTCCTTAATAGTAAAATAAATATTAACAGCAGAATATTTTGTAAAATTCCATGCCGCTACCGTCACATCAGCTATATGAATTTTCAGGAAGCAAATAGAAATAATCATCTCTCTTTACTCGCTTCACTAATAAAAACTGGATATCTTAGTTTTGTTAAAACAGGGAAATGAATTAAAAATTCCTTAAATGTTAGAAAATTTGATAGTAAAGATAAACTTACTAGCATTTTATGCTATAAATAACTCTTTAAAGAAAAATTCAAAGAATTAAATGCTAATTGCATTCATAAGAAGGACAGCCTTCTATTTGTGCCAGCTCCAATTTTATGTTGTGTCACTTTTTCCAAACCATTCAAGAGGTAAGCAATTAGGCTCATTTTTTTAAAAGTGGTTTCCTCAAATTACAAGCCTATTCCACTATTAAAAATAGATTCATAAAACTTGGAGCTGTACCATATGCACACATGCTACATATTATGCATAATTTATGCAGAATTGTGACTTATTAACTAAAATTAATTGGTAAGTTTTTTAACTTTTATATATTAATTTTTTCATTTTTATATTTTGCATAATTATTTAAATTTTTTTGGCAATTTATCAAACAGATAAGTCATTCCACAAATGCAAGAATCTGTTAAATTAAAGTTCATTCGACCGAACTGTATGCGAGATAACTTATATAAAATACCCAATTGCTTTTCTGACATAAGAAATGTATTTTCCATTGTTTTTAAGAATTTCACCAAATAAGAAGTGTACAATTGAAGACGTTAATAAAGCAACTTTAGATGGTAAAGTTTTAGTTTCCGCCTATCTGATTCTTTAAAGACACCAAAAATATATCATCTGCTTTATCTATGAACACTTTGCAATCAGTTCCGGCAAATATTGCATTTTACCAGCTTTAATTCTTTCACAGAAGCATAACCTGAAACATAAAGCAGCACTGGTAAAATATCAGAAGAAACATTTTCTATAGAAAATATCATTAACTAATAAATTTGAATAATCAACAATATTCACAAATCTAAATACTGGGTGGCCATACATAATTAAACTGACAGTGCTCAAAGTGTTCTGTAGCGCGATCTATTTGCGATAATGACGCCACATTTTGTAGGAAGATTAAACAAGACGGGAGACGAAGGATTCCGCGAAAAAACAAATTAGTTCCAAAAGTCACCGCTAGGGGAATATTTGGCGCTGTGTAATAGAAAATAGAGTGTTAACAAATGCAAATCAATACGGAAATTACCTTTCATTTTGCAGCAAAAGTCAGTCGCTCATCATGGTCGGGGTACAGTAGCTCCTGCACACGGCTGATCTTGTACGGATAGAAGTTGATAATTTTTCATAAGATTTTCCATACCGTACTGTAAGGCATATCCATATTCAGAGCTACTCCACAAGACTAGCGGCTCAAAACAGGGATGGCTGTGAGCGGCTCCTTACGGAAGGCATGTTATGCGCATGCTCACGGACATAACGTGAAATGTATTTATTTTCAAATGATCATTGCAAAATGTTCATGTTATGCGTAAAGAATGAAAAATACCTTAAGATACATTTAAAATGTCAAAATTTCGGAAAAATATAACACTCTTTAAACCTCAGTTTCCTTACATCTAAATAGTATTAAGTTTGAAAATTTGTATAATTTATATATTTTTAATTACTTGTATAATGTATGCATTTGTGAATTCAGATCAATTAGTTGTTTAAACTGTTTTAAAAAATGAAGCAATATTATGCAGAGTAAGGAAATAAAGAATGTGATCCGATGACAATGAGATTAATGTTTAAATGTGAAATGGAAAGTTGTTATTTATTATATTATCAGAGAACTATTAAACTGGGCATAATCGCCAAGGAAGGTATTGAATGCTACCCGAAAATATGTTTACTAAAAAATTTGAATTTGATAATGAATGTATCCAAACACATGTTTTGAGTCAAAAGTTTGAAACTTGATGACTGAGTGTAAATATAAAATTATGGATGTTCAAATACTTTGTAATTAGGCACATAGGTCAGGTTAAGCTTTTTAAATAAGGTAATGCATGCAAGAGCTATATGCCTAAAGGAAAATATGCCTTCATGGAGAAATTTCAAGGCAAAACTGACGTTTGAGTGCATATTAAAAAATAATACATCTAATTTTCATTCAATTTATACATATTTCATATGTAAAAAATTCTGATATATGCTACATTACTGTTAATTACTTTACTTGAAAAATATACTGAATACACAGAAATTTAAGATTTGCACTTCCGAAAAATATTAAATACTATATGAGTATGCATTATCCTTGTAAAAAGCATAAAATACATAAATATTTATTAAATTATTATAAATGTATTTGGAAATGAAGGATTTATTCTTTCATAAACCCCTGTTAACGTTACTGTGAAAAAATCTAGTTATTAAATATATCTAATTTATAATGATTATAAATATTATCTAAATATATAATAACCTTAACATTTAATTGTAAACATAAATTGAAATTTTTGAGCAGGAACATTTTATTTGCACAGTCGAGTCAGGCAATTTTGCCAATGGCTTTCGATAATGTGAAATATACCCATACAATCCCGATATTTTGGAAGACAATGTGTTTGAATATGAACTGATGTCTACTACAAATGGCAGTATTCCAGTTATAGTAGAGGAAGACGATAACCTCCAGAGGTCATCATCACCATCTCCTGCATCAGCTTCGACATCATTTTCGGAATTATCACCAGTACCAGTAGTACACAATCACTCTGTACGGAATAGGAGAAAAAATAAGAATCAGCCATTATAACATCCGCAGAATACAGGAGTCAACTGCGCAGTAAAACACCTAGACGTCAGGGAGGAACTCAACCCAGTAACTCGAGGGATCTCAAAGACAGTGGAAATTACTGTGGCGAGTGCGGTGGGTACTATTTTGATGATACTGCCGCACAGAAGTGGGTAAAATGGGTTACAGCCGAAAACATCGCGGACGGAAACGTCGCGGAGAAAACAACGCAAGGCGAAAACGTCGTGCTACAAAACATCGTGGGAGAAAACATCGCAACGAAAAAACATCGCAGTCCTAAAACATCGTGGTACAAAACATCGTCGTCGAAAATAAAGCGGTTCAAAAACTTCGCAGTTTAAAAACATCGTCGTCGAAAATATCGTGGTAAAAAATAAAGTATCTACAAATCATCGCATGACGATAACATCGCAGATATGCTTTTTTCAGACATGCTTTTCGGAGACATTCTTTAATAACTGTAAATGGATATCTCCATAATGATTTGTGAGCGCAAGATGGAAAGAAGGATAATTTTTACTTTCATATTTTTTATTAACTAATAAATTTTTGCTGAGAAAATAAAAAGGAAATTTAAGCATAGAAAATTAATGCAACTTATAGCACTTAATGGAATTTTAAACCGACATAGTTAACTAACAAAGGCCATTAATAAATAATTTTTGTAATGCTTTTACTGGTAATTTTTCATGAAAAGTATAAGCTATAAGTTGCATTTAATTATTTATGCTTAAATTTCCTTCTTACGTTTTCAGCAAAAATTTATTAGTTATTTAAAAAATGTGAAAGTAAAAATTATCCTTGTTTACATCTTGCGCTCACAAATCATTATGGGAATATCCATTTCCAATTATTAAAACCCGAAAAAAGAATGTCTGCGATGTTATCGTCATGCGATGATTTGTAGATACTTTACTTTTTACCACGATATTTTCGACGGCGATGTTTTCAAACTGCGAAGTTTTTGAACCGCTTTATTTTCGACGACGATGTTTTGTACCACGATGTTTTAGAACTGCGATGTTTTCTCTTTGCGATGTTTTCTCCCACGATGTTTTGTAGCACGACGTTTTCTCCTTGCGTTGTTTTCTTCGCGACGTTTTCGTCCGCGATGTTTTCGCCGCGATGTTATCGGCGGACACCGGTAAAATGTGTTGGAGAGTGTAGTACGTGGTTCCATGAGGCGTGTGTACAAAATGGGAATCAACCCCAGTCTACATGCAACAAATGTACATAGTTAAAAGGGAGGATATATATTGGTGCATCGTTAATATGTTTTTAGTCCGTCAATCATTCTTTTCCATAGACCGTTGTCCTTATTTCTTAAAAAAAAAAAGCCATTGTTCTGAATTGTAGCTGCCGTCCCGTAGATACCTGTCGAGATCTCCCGCAATTAAGGGAGAAGTGGACATCTGGCTTTTATGTTTTTCATTGCATTTATATGACCTATGATGTTTTTCAGGTAAGCCAAATTTTCATAATGTGTTTCTAATGCAGGAATAATTATTTTCTGTAAAAGTAAATGATAAAATCCTTAAATATCAACCAGTTATTCATAATTTTCCCTTAAGGTGTCAAGATATCCCAGAACAACCTTAAATGAAATTTCTGAACTTTTACACTATTTTTATTATACTTGCATCAAAACAAATTTTTACTTTAATATAATACTATTATGATTACAATTAAGCCAGTTCTAACGTAATGCGTTTAATTATGTCGTTACGTGTGTACAGGTTCATAATTTATTGAATGCACACACAACTGATGATAGCTTGATAAAATTTATTTTCCCAAATGGGACGTTTTACAGTTCTAAAACTTCCCACAAAAGCACTCTTAGAGGTTTTTCTCAGTATGACAGGGCACAAACACACTCCAACTTACGAAGAAGATCAAAAACAACACACTGTAAAGCACACCTAAGCACACCGTGGGGAGATTTGTGTATGTAGTTTATGTAATGTCATGTAGTTTCCTCGAGGCCGCCGGCAAATTTCCGGTAGCTTCCATTTCTCCTAAATGCTCGAAGAGATATACAGTTAAAATTACCTATAAAGGGACAGATACGGTTACAAGTACGTTTACAAAAGTGACTCCACAAACCGCTTAACCAATTATTTAATTATAGTTATACCGGCACCGGGCCAAACTCTCCCAAATGATCGCCTAGTGCGGTTACGTTTGGTAATTTATCTCTAAATTCAACGACAAAAAAATTATCTCTAAAGCCATCGTAATCTTATCGTTATCTCTCGAATTTAGCGAGATAGCCATTTACCTCGATATTAAATAGTCCCTCGAATCTGTTTATTCCGGGAAAGCTTCGCATATCCTAAGGCCGCTCACGTTGCATTATGCAAAATTAGTGACATTATCCTAATTATAAATAAATGTTTCCACTAGAGTATAGGAACTGAGCAATCATAGATAAAAACGTATGATGATAAGGCTCATTCATTTGTAAATGACGTGTCTTCTTATTCATTCAAGAAAGTAATTTACAAATTTTAACAACTGAATTAGACGGAACGCACCAGGGGCTGAGACGTAATATCCACAGGACTAGAATGGTTATTCTACCACAGGTCAGATATCGGCGTTCACTTTCATATATAAAGAGAATAGAGTAAACCTTCCCTAAAAATGGTTTTGGACGAAGGCATGCTTTTAGCTTGCTTAGGGGCAATTCGGATAGTTTAAATACGCAAGTAACACATTTTGTGGAGTCACTTTTCTGCTGTCCATTAAAAGTGCGTAGGGTTTTCGGAAATTATTTTTGGATTTCTTTAAAATTCGAAATTTTATTTAGAACATGCAAGTCCTCTTGAATTTTGATAATCTGATTTTTCTGTTCCTAGTCAGAGGTTGCCATCCGGAGTGTGAAGTAATACTTTGGATTAATATAGAGTTCAAACAACATGGCTTTCTGTGAAGCCTCGAAAATTTCCTTTTTAAACAACAAAGCCAATTGGACACTCTAGAATGAAATTTTTGGACCTGATTTATTTTTCGTCCAATATTTCACAATAGCTGTTGTCAACACAATTCTATCAGGTCGTATTGCAAAAAAAATGGAGTTTCTTTTATTTTAACTTTGTCGTTAAGGCTGGGCATTGACGTCTCTGACGAAATTGCAGTCTTCAAGAAAGTCAAGGCATGATTTTCATAAACATCATGCTTTTACCCATTGTTAATCCACGAATTATGTATTCGAAAGTTTTTCAAAGGTACAGCCCACGGAGTATAAAAATGGAGGTGAAATTGCATAGTAGACTAAAGAACCCATCATGTCCTCTTCACTAGCTAGCGCTAAGGGTTGTCTTTTAGGGATTCCAAGTGTAAGCATTTATATGCCTCTCGACAAAGCTAAGCTTCGCAATAGAGGAGAAAATGTTTACGTTTTTATACGCTGGATTTTCTTTATAGCTATTTATACAAATTTTTATGATTGTGGGATAATATTTTTTATCTAAAATTCTTGATTTCTCTTCACTAATGATTGTATTTTACTCTTCAAATTATCAAACGTTAGTTATGGTATTCATGGTTAAAGGATTGTAGTCCTTTTTATGAACGAAGAAGTCCTTTTTCAATTTCCCTCCCTAAGAAAAGAGTCATATTACTATTAATAATATTTAGCGCATATACGCTAAATTAACTTTCCTCTGTTATTTTCTTAAAATACTTGTATCACAACACAGATTGGTATAAATTATGACGAAAGTTTAGTAAATGAAGCTCCGGGATTTCATAATATTGATAGTTTAATATGTAATATAAAGTATATAAATTTCATAACGTTCATAATATTCATTCATTACACTAAATTTTGTGCTTCGGTCTATAATCTCTTTTCTGTCATAATGAATTATTCATGATAGTGAATTAAATAGGCATTTTGATCATGCTATTTTTATCATGTTTCGTTAATAATTTCCACGTCTTTATGATTTTAAAAGGACAACTCGGTCTCATAGTAGTGTTTCATATCAGCTTCTGAAAAATGATGTTCACAAATGGAATCAATCCCCGAAAGTATTCGGTTTTCTAGAGGATTGCATGCCTCTATTCTCCTAGTAGCTTTGGTTCGGTTTAGTTCAGCGATTCTCAACCGGCGGTAAGCAAGAGAAAAATAGGTGGTTCGCAAAGAAACAAAGTACACACTGCTGGCCATGTTACATATCCTCTAAAATCCGAAATGTTACATATCCTCTAAAATTAGTTGACTTGTAAAATTGGTTGAACACTAAAATAACCTTGTCAGCATCTCTATCGCCTGAACATTGACTTTATTTTGACACTGAATCTTTCCTCATAAATCTGTTTACGGATATTAATTTTTGGCAAAGTCACTAGGAAAAGTGGTAGATTGGTTTCTTCTCCATATCTTCTTCTTTAAAGATGATGAGCATCAGAATGTCATAATTGTTTTTCCTACAATTGAAAAGCTATATCTTCAGTATATATGTATGAAGAAAGGTTTCTTAAGAAAAACCTTTGGGATTTTCCCTTCTGGTAGATCAAAGCATTTGTACTTTTTACAACACTTTTAAAAAAGCGTAAAATCTACATAAACACCGATAAAGTCTCGCGATCTACAATATCACGTACGCTGAGCAGAAGAAGAAGTTCTTTATTCAAATTTCACGTTTCATCCATTCGCACAGTGCCAGCTGCTTGGGTTTTAAAAGGCAATGCGTTTCGAATCAATCAGATTGAAAGTTTATGTGCAATGTCTCCTTCTTTAGTCGAGCGTGCGTTACTGGTCAAATTCTTTTACCTCAACCAGTGCAACGCATCAGCCGCTCTTCGTGCTTTTAGAACGCACAAAAATGAAGGAAAGTTTCTTAGGACAACCTTTAGAATTTTCCTTTCTGATAGATCGAAGCATTTGTAGTGAGCACCTTCAGTTGTGAAGACAGCATCCAATCGTTTGTATAGGATCGGTTGCTTGAAATTGACCTTCATTCACTCTCATATCAATTCTCCAGTATGGTCTTCAGCTGTTAGACCGTAATATTGTGTTTTTGTCGTCATTTTCCGCAAGTTCTTCCAGTGGTATCGAAAGTCTATAATAATAATTCGGGAATCGCTTTGCGTCTTCTCCACAGTTTCAGTAATTTAGAACTGTTGCGATGGTAGGTTTTAGTTCTGTAAAAGTAGCGTCTACCATTATGTAAATAGCTGAGTTCATGAATTTAATGCAAAAACCATAACACTACATTCTCAATTCAATTGTAAAGACGTTGTATACTAGTAAGTATATTATAATTATTGCAATTTTGTTGCATTCTGTTCCTTTTGCATTACAGAAAATATTTCCTTTGCGAATGTTATGTTATTTCCCCGTTAATGTCCATGTCTTTACATTTCTACAAGTAATATTTTGTTACTTTAAATGAAAGAAAAAAACTGCATTCAGTATTGTCTCTGAATTTAATACACGTGTATAAGAAAAGAAATTTCCTTCTCTGACAAACACTATCAAAGATGCAAAAGATTTCACTTTGACAAATACTGTCAAAGATATCAAAGATTTGCAAAGGTACAAAAGATGTTACACATTAAAAAGTGAACAATATTCATAAAATAATATTATTCAATTTAAAATAATTACTCTGTTCTAAATCTATATTTTATTTAGTATGTATTATGTTAGCTGCAGAGAATGGATATATAATGATAGTGAAATAACAAACAAATAAATACAACAGCTTTAATATGAAGGGTTTTAAATTAAGAATACATTTATTAAAAATCTCTGCTCTTAAAACACATTTACGGAGATAACCCAAGGAGAAATAATACTTTTTTCTCTCTAGGGGAAAACAAAATCAGTGCATATTTTATATTAAATTTACCACACTACACTGTAGTAATCTCATAGCAACAAAATACAACGCACGTAACAATTTCTTTGGTACTGCTATCAAAATGTAAACAAACGGTATGGAGATGTGCCCTCGAGCCCAATTACGAGGAGGGATTGTACCCTATGTGCGTGGCGCAGTACAGAATACTTATATGTAACCCGGAATCTTCAGTACGGGAGTCAGAATCATTAACCAGTTTCCCGTTTGGACGGCAGACAGAAATAACTTTCCTATTGCATTGAAAAAAAATGCATCTTAGTTGGAGAATAAAACACCGAGAAATGCTAAAATGAGAGAAATTAATATCATTGAGTTTTCTGTCAGAGCTTCGATCTGTCATCTATTTCACACATGATTTGAATCTTAACCCCATCGAGTTTCGTTAAATCTGTAAATGAAAGAAAGACGGAATAAAATTTGTCACTGTGAAATTTCACCTAACCACTACAGAAAGCGCGAAAATTGTTACTCTGAGGAATCAAACAGAGAATAGTAATGTTTAGAATATTGGTCTTGAATTACTGAAAAACTTAATAAACAGAATTGTTTACGCATGACAATACAATGTAGTTAGCTCATTTTTGTCAAAATCGATTTAGATTTCTATTTCTTTCGCCGAAAAAACTGTGTTTAAGGATCAAATATGAAATCTCAGAATTTTATTATCTGCATCATCATATACAAGAGAATAAAATATTTTAAATGAAACTTGTATGTGATATGTAATGTAGTTCCGAATTTCATGCCGAATTTTTAACAATCTTTCGTTTCTTACTCCAATCATTTCACGTCTTTGTCACGTAAATAATGAAGGATCTGTATGTACATCCTTTTGTCAGAAAGGTTTCAGGAGAAAAGTCGTGAAAAATAGAAAATTTCATTTACTAAGTAATGATCCCAGTAGCTATGAAAAAAGTTCCTTTCGCTATCTATACACATTTGCTAACGTTTCTGTAACGCCAACGTTCTCGGAAATAAGCGAGCAAATCTTCAACTGTGATGCTTGCCAGCTCATTTGTAGCAGCTCGTTGGATGTCGGCAATAATCGTTATGAAGATTTCCTTTAGGTCACCTTTTCATGCATGGAAACAAGTAAAAATCACAATAATCTCTGACACAAATGTGTAATCAGTCTGACTCTATCCAATGGTTTAGCAGAAATTCTTCGTCTTTCTTCTTTCTGTTCATCTATTACTGATTGAAGGAGGATTCTTGCATTAAGTTTTCGTTTCTCTAAATTTAGCGAAAATTCTTATGCCAGACATCAGGATTCAAATACAATTCTTCTAATATCATAAGCACAGTTACACGACTGTCTTCTTTCAATAACTGCCTTAAACGCTTCGCGTTTGTATCGGTATGTGCTATAGACGAGCGACAAGATCTGGGATCATCTTGCATTAAATTTCTGCTTTCACAAAACCTTTTGTGCCACTCGAAAACACAACTTCTTAAAAGTGCCTCGCCCTGAGTACACTTGCTTAATCATATGCCACGTTTTATTACGTGTTTTCCTGAACTTAACGCGGAATTTAATGTTCACTCGTTGCTCAGAACAGCATCCATTGTGTCACCTTAAGGAATGCGACAACAATCTGAATAGTGTATTGCTAAATACAGCCCTAGTCCCCAGCAAGCTTTCGTGAAAATATGGCCAACGGCATGTCAAGTAAAAATACGCACTAGGTAACATAAGAAGAACATGGGTTCCTTTTTAGTATTGCAAAGCCAGAAATAAAAAAAAAAATATTCTGAACCTTTTCTGACATGGGATGCTTATGTATGCATGCTGTATGTATGTACGTAATGATTTAAGATTCGAAAGAAGTTACAAAAAATTCTAATCATGGCCGATTGTTAAAGATGGTGCTGGCATCAAGAATGAGAAACTGCGTGGATGAATGATGAAACCTGAAACACAACGTAGCACTAGACTGAGCACAATTTACTTCTTGGGATACATACTCTTGAGGCATATATTCTGATTTAGTTTGATAGTGATTTTATAGTTTATGTACATATATTTTAAGCAGCTGCTGTTTTAAATACAGAAAGGTAAATTAGAAATTAAAATGAAGAATATAACGGGATCTAAAAATTCGAATATATTCGGTGATTGTTATGATACGTGTTGCCACTGCCTGAAATAAAATGCTTTTATTTTCCACGTTCCAGTTTCTTAACATACGTCAAAGCGTAAGGTATTTAACTATTCTTTCAAATTTAATTTACCCATTATTCGTTGACAACTAAGCGATTTAAAAGCAATAATGGCAGTTTTATAGTTTTTTTTAATTAACAGTTTCATGCGAATAGTTATTTTGAAATTTAGATATCTAAAAATACATTTGTTTTAACACATTAGAAAGCACACGCTTATACTTCTTTTAAAACAAGTATAGAAAATATTAAGTCGGATATTTTTTAGATTTCAAAAAGAATGTACTGGGTATCAGTTTTAGTAGATGGTATGTTTTGCTTCTATATTTGCGTCACGTGATTCTAATATATTGTGATGTCATTTTAACATAATGCTATTTCTCAAATAGTTATTTTATTTATTAAGTTTGCTACAGAAGTATTCTGAATTTTATAAATATTAATTCTTCCCCCTTTTTTACAGAGCGATACTGCATTACCTATTTATTCCATTTTGATAGTCTGAAAAGCAGACATTTTTAAAAACTGATCAGCGGTTAAGGCTATTTTCGATAAAATACATTCTCTGAAATTTTAAAAATTATAAAAAGCGGAAAATTTAAAATTTTTTCCATTTTATAAACTTATATTCATTTTTCTGAGCATTTCTTTTTTTAAAGCTGATTGTCGTATTTTATAATGAAATGCAATATTATATTCTTTGATGGGACATTAGAATTATAGTTAAGGTAAGCAGACAAAACAGGATTCACTAGGGGCGAAATTGTATAATAATACTTATTTAGGGAAAATGGAAAGAATGCAACCAGCTAATTGTCCAAGGTAGTCTCAGCAAACATACATAAATTTATTTATCCTTGATAACGTACATAAATATGAACGTAAAATAAGAAACAATAAACTTTATCACAAGGTTATAAATAATCCCCATTAAATGGAATCAAAATCTAAACGACAGTGAGATGTGAGAAGTGTGATTCTTATGCAATTAACTCAGCAACACCGTTAAGAGAAGAAGTAGAAAGCGCTAATAGCGGGTATGTCATATACTCGTATATCAGCTTAAATCTGTGTACCAATATATACTGAGGATAACTATCTGGTTTTTCTTCTAACAAACATTAAGCTTATGATTTCTATATGAACGTATAAGTTATAGTTTCTGTTCCAGAATTTCATCAATTCAGATAATTTTAATTGAATAAACTGAGAAAATATTTCTGAGTGCTCTTATATTCCTGCTCCGTCCAAATGAAACAGATTACCATTTGTTAAAAATATCGATAGTTATTTTCTTGCTTTCAAATTTAGTGTATGACTAAAACTGACGAAGTATTATTTTTCAAAAATGATAAAGCTCCTAGCTGAGAGATCGGCGCCATGCATTTTTAACATCCGTGATACAAAAGGCCATATTCCTTTAGAAGTTGCTTGCAGATTTCATGGCCCAGAAGCTGTTCAGATTCTCTTGTGACAAGGCAAAAGTGTATTTGGAAAAGGTGACCGACCGGTTTTACTAAGTACTCTAAATAATAGCAGAGCATACAAGTGTGCAATTCCAATGATATCTCTGCTTTTAGACGCTGGTGCAAACGTAAGTAAGGAAATCAAATCAGCAATTTAAGTGATAAATCTTTAGTATGAATTTTTAAGCAATATATGTCTTTACTCAGATATCGCTAACTAATTCAAATTTGCAATTTGACATATAAGTTTAATGAATTCAAAGTACCTATACGTTATTGTGACGCTATGGAATTAATTATTTCTCCAGATAGGCGCATAATTCTAGTTTTCTGGAAATCATTTCATCAGCCAATGCATTCTGTTTTCAAGAGAAATTGTTGAAACTAATGAAACAAATTTCAATTGTTAAATACCATTCATTTTCATAAAATTATGTTTATCAAACAATTTTAATAAGCTTTTCATAAAAATTTCTACGGATCAAGAATTGACAGAAACATTAGAATATTATAATGGAAACTCTGAGAATGTTTCTGTTATTATTACATCGTGAATGCTACTTCTCTCTCTTCTGACGTGACATCTGAATTACATGTAGGAAACACACAGGAGAAGGGTAAATTGAACTCTTAATTAACGCTTTAAATTTCACAATGCGTCGACTTCACGCTGACACACTATGCCTCACTCGTGCGCTAACTCAAATAACAAGAACTAAACTAAATGTTTGAAGATATTAACAAGTAGTAGAACTACAGGGCTCAGATAATCAATCCTGCTATCTAAAAACCACGTCGAAATCTAGTTGTGGCAAAGTAATAGCTATTACACCACTTTAAATAAATAATAATAAAATAATAAATGCAGAATCAGAAGCTCACGTTATAGAGATACAGCGCTTGCCCACGCTCTAATAATTTTCCCTTCTAGAACTTGAATATTTAACCCTTTTCCTTACAAGGAACAATTTGATTTACCTCACGCTCGCTACCAAATCTAAATATTCTGATGTTGACAATTAGGGGCATGAAGGCTTATAGGAAAAAATAAACTTAAACTTTAAATGGTTATTTAAAATAAATATAAATTCCTGCAGTTGCCCCTGTCAGAATTTAGCAGACTTGGATAAATGTACACCAGGACCTGATTTCAACTGTTAAATTCTACATCCTGAGGCCCGTTTACACACAAGTACTTAACTTTAACTTAAATACCAAACTAACAATATCCTTTACCCTTTTTGTTCCGCTGTACTTGCTTTATCATGCTTGCTCCTTAGGGCATTCAGTCCTGTCCTCCCACTCATCTGGAAGGAATCACTTCGAACACATATTTCTTTGAACAACAAATAACATTTTATTTTTCACAATAAATAATCCCTTTCATTGAGTTTCTAACCATTTCTTTTATTTACCATAGATTTCTTAACCGTAGCTTTCCGAAAATTACAAAAATTAAGTGTCACATCTACTCGTTGCACATTCAGGCTTTAATTTAAACTTAATTCCCTTTTGGCTCTCCTCACTGTGTGGTGAAACATTATGAAAACGCAAGTGCTATATATCTAAGGGAACAACCGCTCCACCTAAATGCACATAAACTTGTTAGACATTTCTTAAATCTCTATAAGCTACCAAAAATGAACATTAACTAGAGTGTTGGTGGAGAGCTCTACAAAACATATGCATAGAAAACTTTCCCTACATTCGGTTAAACACATGCAAGATTTTGTTCAAAATCACATGATTTGACATGGCTGACTTTTCTTTCGTACAATCTCATAATTAAGCACTGAACACAATAACTTTTAAATACATTTCCTTTACGTTTTGAAGTTTTAGCACTAAATACTTATTATATATGCTCTTTGAGGTTTTAAACATATATTTGCTTCATCATTTACTTTAACACAACAAATATTTTTACAAATATTTTTATTAAATTATAATAAATTTTCAAAAAAAGTTCACTTTCACTTTCACTCAAAAAAATTTTACTTGAATCCTCTTCTCGCCAAACGTGCGTACCCAAAATCAAATTTTCAGTCACAAGTACTAATATGAAGCTGCTTCTTTCAGGTCAGAACCTTTGGTGTTTTAAAATGAATAGTTTTTCGACAAACAAAAGGAAGTATTTGCTCTTTAAATTAACATTACATTTTTAGAATACATTATTGTTTTGTGCTTTTGCCCAATAAAACTAAATTAACTTTAGGCCTCAACCGAGGCACCAACTTAACAAAACAGAAAAGATTTATTCAAAAATTCACTTACCATTACCTAAACTTATGGCTATCCTTGTTTTTCTTTGCTTGATTGCTTGATTTAGTTGCAGAAGTCTTTCCAGGTCATAATGCTCACACTTACGATCTTCAATCTCTGCTTTCTTTCCACGGTTGAGGTTGGCCCTCCTTTTTTCCGTTGCGTCCATCGTTCTCTCAGGGTCCAGCGGTTTTGACTCTTGTCTTTTCCTTTTGCTGGCAGGAAAGCTTTGGTTGTTGGAGTGTCCATAGTCGTGGACTCTTGACTACACACTCATTGTTGCTTCAATCCCCGCTGTGGGCTTTGAACTTCGGGTGGTCTTTTCCTTATTTTTCCCACTGGTTTGTTTGTACTATTCTTTCGATGCATCGCCTCCGTGTCATATCCTGTGGCTGTCTGCTGCGAGACCTTGTCGGGGTACTTCATCTGCCGGGAGACCTTGTTATCTTGTTCGTTCTTTATTTCTTTGCTAGTGGTGGAAGCTCTGGTGGGACCGAAGTCATGAGGCCGCCAGTGAGGATGCCGCTTCTGCTGATTTGGAAGCCTGATTTAGAAACGTTCATAATAACGTTTTAATGTATCCGGACTAGATTTTATTCTCTCGCCCGTATTCGAGGTAATATTATATAACAGCAACGACGATCTATTGTACAATATATGGCCCTTCAAAACTTCTGACCGAATTTCGCTACAAAGTTCTTTGGTGAACTAGGCAGCGTAAATGTTCTTTTCAGCACCTTGTTCCTCAATTTATAACCTGATTCACAGCGTCTTACATCGTAATATAATTTCTGCCACACTCTTGCTACATCTGAATTCTTCAGAACTTCGTCGATTAGCTTTTGAATATTTTGCTGTTTAAATTCTGGCTCCTACTTGGCAGTTTATGTACCTCATAAAATACTACCATTTAAAATTTGATAAAAATTTGGAAACAGCTTTAGTATAGCCCACACAGAATTTTAACCAAACAATATCGCCAAGAGTGGGGATAAATTATACGATGTGGCAACCCACACCGGCTTACGAGCATGTGGTATCCCATACTATTCGGCAAACCCAATGTATGCAACCGTAAATTTCTGATTTCTTAAGAAGATGGAATTTTGGTTACAGCTAACATAGTGGTCAATTACATTTATTTAGTTTCAATACAAATTACCGACATATCCCTTTACTCAAAGTTAAATGCACGTGCCCCTCTGTATTCTTAAGCTTGCTCTTAAGATTTGTCTCACGCTGCATTGCATGGGGAAATACAACATTTTTAATTAGAACTCTACTAAAATTAACTATTTATATACAAAATTCGTAACACTATTTTCCGCGATTGTTTAACTCTCAGATATCGTGGATATATGTTTTGGAGATCAGATTTTGGGCTACTTTGGAGGTGAGAATTTTGCATTTAGTTAGTGATGTTGTAATTAAGTATCAAAAGATTTTAAAGGAAAATTTAACGTGGGAATTTTCAAACAAGCGTAAGTTTCAAACAGATAATTTATGTATGAATTAACAAGAAAGAATGAACTCCATGAACTCCAGAACTATTATCCATGATTTCTGAGCCGCCATATTTTAATCACGGAGTTTCGTCGAAAATCTTGATGATAACCATTTTTCAAACAACGTATTTCACGCGCTTTGGCGCCAAAAAGAAATTCACCAAAATTTGAAGGTGGGCTATACTGAAGCTGTTCGAAAATTTGCTTACTTTTGCAGAGAAATTAGATTTAGGGACTTTTCAGGAAAAAAATTTAAAAATCCACTTTCGTACATAGTTTCTTTATTGGAAAAATTTCACAGTTCGAGTAACCCTGACAGAGACAACTGTTTTATATGAACCAAGATATATTTAAAACAACTCGCATACACTTTAGAAAACATTTATCTTCATAAAATAAATAAATAAAAAAATAAAAATATATAAGGATTCAGAATTCAACGGCTCGCCAGAGGGTATCGTTAACGTTTTTTATACTGTCTCCGAGTATCGCAGGTTACGTATCATTGTCTTACCCCTCACGACCGTTTTTGTGCACAGTTTTTTTTCCCTCTTTTTAGCTTTAGTATTAAGCACTGCTTTCTTGGTATGTGCGAGCAAGTCAATAGCAAAATCATATTTTTTTTTTAAAGTAGCAAAACTGCATATTTGTAGAATACCAGCCGCAATATATACGCTGAAGTGCCACTGAATTAGGGTTAATCATGGCTATGCAAATTTTATAGCGCTGCACCGCATCTCTGCTCACGTGAGGAAGTTGGGGTACGTGCATATAAAGCTAACACTACGGTTGCTGCTAATCAATCGTTTCAATTGCCAGTATGCGTAAAACATCTGATTTAGACAGATTCATTCTCGGACAGATAGTAGACACTCGGCGCATGGGCCGTTTAATTTCCAAAATCCTCAGAGAGCTTGGATTTTAAAAGTCGATAGTGTCAAGAGTATACCGAGCATACACGGATTGTGGAAAAAAGAATTAGCCATCGGGAAAATTGAAAGGGACAAAAAACCTAAAAGAAGCGTGTTGTAAGACGGCTCAGCCCGTACTGTACATAGTGAACGAAACCAAACATTTGCTCAAATTACCACCCAGCTTAATCAGGGCGAACTTCGTGCGGTAAGTAAAAGGACTGTGCAATGCTTACTTCACCATATGGACTTCGGAGACCGTAGACCCACGAGAGTACCTTTGCTGAATGCACGCCATCGAGCTACCTAACTTGCCCAGGAAAGAGAATACAGAGAATAGACACTACTGGACTTGAAATGAGTAGCAAGGAGTGATAAGTCTCCGTTCCGACTAATTAATACTGCTGGGAGGCTGAGAATATGGTGTCAGACTCATAAAGCCATGAACCCATTATGGCAGATTGGACATGGCGGATGTTCCCTCTTGGCAGTGGTTGGGATCTTTCGTACTTGTACCAACCTCCCTCAATATGATTTGGTACGTAGAGTTGTTGGGCTATCTTCTCCATCTATTTCTGTTGTCCTGTCATTCACACGAAAATGGAGTATCCCAGCAAGATAACTGCACCTCTTACAGGTCCCGTTTGGCTATGCCTAGTTGGATGAACATGGATCTCTGTCATAAATTGGTTACTTAAAAGGCCTGATGTAAAATTTTCTGAGCATCTTTTGGACGTTTAGGAGAAAGGTTTCAAAGCTCATCACACAACACTAGCGATTCTTCCTAAATTAGAGACAGCTCTATCCGATGTCTGGCAAGCCATTCCCGTAGAATGCTTCCAGAAACTTATTGAATCTATGCTTCGTCGTTTGGCAGCCATTATAAAGGCCAGAGGAGGCCCATTTGTTATTGGCTAGCTATCCCTAAGTCAGTGGCACTTCATTTGTATTTTTTTTTTTTTTTTTTTTTTTTTTTTTTTCAGTTCATTATATCGATGCTCGGTTTATAAAACAGAATACAACAAAATCACAAAATATTTAAAAATAAAATACATTTAGAGTGTTCAATGGTGCCGCACACATTTTTATATTCGCTGTATTATTTCTTTGAAACCTAGACCTTTACGTGCCAGGCACCTAAAATAGTTATCAAAAACGAAAACGGATATAATGCTTTCAGTGTGTCTATCTGGTGTAATTTCTTAAAAGTGCTTAAGTATTTCAATGCCTTTTTGTTGAAATCAATTAATTGAAAAAGTGCTAAAATTAATCTTAGGAAGTGTGTTGATTGCTTATAAATAGGTTAATATGTTACTTAATAACCTTTCAGATTAAATATGAAAGCGAAATGTCTGAGAAAACCAAATGGCAACAGCCTGGCGCGTTCGTGATAAATGCATTTTATGCCTGGCAGTGGCAACACATTGTTTCGAATAGCCGAGTTTGTTAAATCAAATTGAAAATAAGTATCTTACATTTTTGTGAATGCAACATTCTCGCGGCCTGAAGGTAAAAATATTTTATTTCCAAGAATGTTACTACTCTTCGCTTTCAAGTCGCTGTGTTTATTATTTTTTTTTAAGTTCATTTAATTTGTACAGAATAGGAAAACGAATTTCAATTTCAGAATTCTGTCTTTCAAGTTCACATATGTTCCTGCGTAAGACTACGAGTATTGAAAATATAGGATGTTCTATGTCCCGTCGTTTTTTCACAGTGTGAGGAACATACCTACCTACATACATATATATACATACAGAGTATTTATTATTTAATACTTTTAAAAGTAATACATGGCGACAATGACGGTAACAATTTGAAAAGTGATCCAGATAAAAAAAGTGTGTAAATGAAAATAAATAGAGTATCAGTGTTTTTCCTCCTTAATTAGAACTTCGCCTATTTTCTTTAATATTAATCAGGTTCTCTATTTTTTATGCGTCACTGCTAATAATTACGTTCATTTCTTCGAGTATTATTCACTTAACTATCTTCGCTGCAGTGTATTTTGTATTTTCTCAACTTTTGAAATTCGAGTGACTTTTGTCATTTGATAAGTAGTTGTCGTCTATTTTCCCAGCCTGTCTCTTTCTCCCTGTAATTATGCATTTGAGCGGATGTGTCCATGTTCTTTATAATGGATCCAGGAAATGTTACTACAATATTTTATTTTTATCAATAGATGGCATTTTGTGACATTTCTTCTTTACTGGGTTTCGATAGATTACTCATAAGTATGATTTTATTGGGATCAGATTTTTTTATTTATTTTTATATGGTTCATCAAGTGTTTGTTATCATTTATTAAACTATTCAAATATTTTAATTTAGATGATATTTTAATGTCCACTTTCTTCCTCAGATTGACGCTGCCGACGGATCGGGGAATACAGCACTGTTATCTGCTTTAGAAAACATAAAGCCCACTGGAGATCAAAAAGATTTCTACACAGATATTTGTATGTTTTTGATAGGCCGTGGATGTGATGTTCATATTTCTGCGTACGGTCTAACTGCTCTGCATATTGCTGTTGAAAAAAACCACGAAATGTTAGTTCGAAAACTCCTCATTTCTGAAAGTCACATCGACAGACGTGTTATATTTCGGAAACCTCCATTGTACTACGCTTGTAAATATTAATACCAGAGAATAGTTGAGTTACTCGTAATTTGCGGTTCTAATTTACGGGCCGAAGATTGGGAAACTCACTTCGGAATGTGGAGTAGGGGCAATAATTGAATGAGAAAAATACTCGCCTATTAAGTTATGTTATTAATGAATCGACGCAGTGTCTTACTTTGCAGAACCTTTGCAATGCAACTAATTAAAAAAATATTAGAAATTTAGAAAAAGATTCTACTGAACTTGGATTACACCATTACTGATTAAACGACTACTACTTCTAGACTGATGGAAATATGTAATGTAATTTATGGACATATGCATAAAATTGGAGTTTATATGTTTCCAATTGATAAGTGATTTCTAATTATGATTAAATGTCTGAGGTATAAAATGTAATAAAAGGAAAAAAAATATATATAACGAGTCCATTTTTCTCTTTCCCACAAGAAGCAGTTTTACTTAATTTACTGTTTGACACTGAAACGTATTTGTTATTCCTTTCCGGAAATACTGTTCTTAGTTTATAACAACACAAACAAGCTACAATAATAAGATACTACAAAACTTTGCTCAAACGAAAATCTATATTATAACGCATTTGCGTTGCCAAGCTACAAACATGTTTCCACTAAGAAACCGCGCGCAAGAATATCCGTGTAGACGATGCATGCGCTTAAAAATGTTTTTCAGTTTTCTGTAAGTTTTGACTAATAAAATTTGTTGTTTGATCAAAAATGGCGAGATTTCCTGAAAACTTCGTTACAGACGTATAAAGGAATAAATACCTGGTGGTAGTCGCTGCGATAGAAAGGTGACACCAGTGTTTATTTAAAAAGAAAAGAAATACTGTACGTGCGAGTGTAATTTTTTATGAATACTGTGGCATTTTATATGAAAACCTTTTTATTTTATTATTGAATTCAACTAATAGAACGATATTCTAAGTGTAAGCTTTTGGATTAAAGCGTCAAAATATTTAGCCTGATTACGATGTTCTTTTAAAATTTGAGCTCTTGTATTAGCGTGACAAATTTATTACGTTCATATTACAATATTTAATAATTTGTAAATGGCGACATTTAATATTTAGTAACTTGTAATTGGCAACACTTTGGACAGGATATTAAATTAGAACTATGCTGGCATTGCAGTTCCCTGCAATATAATACATTGTATAATTATAAATAAATACGAGTAGTTTCTAAAACCTAAAAGGGCTACCTCATTATTTTATATGGTGTGAGAAGTATTTTGCTTTCAACATGGAAAGTTTAGCCTCCAGAGCCAATGAATTTTGATCGAAATCTTGCCTCAAATTGGCAAAGATGTCTGCAATTATTCGAAATATATGAAGTACCCAGTGGATTACATAATAAAGAAGAGAAGGTAAGAGTTAATACTTTTCTTCATGAAATAGGAATTCGTGGTTTTGAAATATATAATACATTTCCTAGAAAGACATTTATTCTTTACCAGAAATTGAAGTGCGTCAGAAACCATTGATGAATATGTAACTGACCTTCGAAATAAAGCTAGAACATGCGAGTTTGACAATTAACGGATAGTCTAATTAAAGGATAAAATTGTTTGCGGTATGAAAGATGATGTAGTGACAGCAAGATTGTTACATGCAATAGAATTAACATCAGAAAAAGCTCTTGATATATGCAGATCTACCGTAATAAGTGCAATGAAATTCATAAAAGATGCAAAAACTTTAAAAAATTTAGTGAAAAACTAAGTAAACACAATAAGAATACATACAAAGAGGTAAATACTGAGAAGCAAAAGACAAAAGTTTGTTCTAAATGTGGAACATCTCATGAGTATCGGAAGTGTCCAGCACAGGCAAAATCTGTCGTAAGGTGTAAAAAGGCAAATCATTTCGTGGGAACAGCTTTAGTATAGCCCACCTTCAAAGTTTGGCGAATTTGGTTTCGTGCCAAAGCACATGAAATACGTTGTTTTGAAAAATGGTTGCCATCCAGATTTTGGACGAAACTCCGTGTTTCAAAAAATGGCGGCCATCTTGATTTCACCAGAAATCATGGATAATGGAAATAAGTTTACGACTATTATACACGATTTTAAGAGAAAGAAATATTAAGAAATGATTAATAAAAATGATTAAGGTTAAAAGGATGTAATTTTAAAAACAATACCAGAAACTTTTAGCTATTTCACCTTTAATAAATAATTTGGTAAAAGCGTAGAATAGGCTGCATCAACAAAGTTGAGAAGGCGGAGCTGTGTGACGACCATGAACGGGCAAGAATAAGCTTGTGACGTCACAATGTATTCTCCATGCTACACGTAATTTCTATTTTCGGTACTTTTCCGTTTCGCCGGCGCAAGCCTCGCCATTTCCCTTTCTCCGGCGCAAATCTCGCCAAGCAGACCTTATTGGCGACAACACACAGTATACACATAAAAAAATGTTAAGAAATGTTAATTCTAAGAATTTTAAACATTTTTTTTTTTATTTTGGAGGCATAAACATTTTAATATCGTTTAGAATTTTTTCAAATGGGTCTTTTGTGTCCTTTCGCCACATAAATTCGGCGAGGTAACTTTCCAGATGATGCCGAGCAGTTCCTCTGTGTTTCTTATTCCGCCATTTTGCGCTTCCCCATAGTCTTTCAATTTTTTGCGTGTGCGTTCCAGTTTCCGGATCTACAAAATTGTATTTATGGTTCACTTTGAAATGTTCGAAATTTTCCTCTTGCAGTTTTTCAGTGCAATATGATTTCCATGAATCGGAATATATTGTAGTTCCTTTTTCGATGTTTTCATTTATTGCCTCTAATATAATACTCATGGATCGGTTTGGCACCATCACAAGGAAACATTCGTTTGTTTCACGACAAACTCCACCAAAGATCCACTGTTGTGGTAAAATCCGTCCCGCGTTGTTTTTGAGCTTCGTGAACATACTTTCATCCACTTCAACGATCATACCAGGGCCTCCTATTTTGCGTTGTTGACGTTTAATTAAAGAATCCACACAAACCTTTCGCATGTAGTTATTCCAATCCACAACTGTTCCGTGACTGATTTCCAACTGCTTTTCACACCATTTAACTGAAGTTAATTCTTCACTCCAACCATAAATGAATCTTAAACACTTCAAGAAACTCAATCTCGATGATTCAAACCATGTGCCTTTCCCTATACTTCTTTTACTGCGACAAGTTGAAAGGTTGCAACGCCATTGAATTTCGTCTCCGAAATATAATTTCATTTCATGATTATTTTCACAAATAGCAATGTTAGGCAAAACGCCTTTCGCTTGAAAGAATCTGACGGATTCTTCTTCTGTCCTGGGCAAATCCCAAATTTTCATTGGTTTTTCATCCATTTTTGACATATTTGTAAAAGACGTTAATTTTAGAATTTAAAAACGTTAAATTAAAGATTTACTATGCTTTCATGGTATAACCTCTTGATTCGCAGTTTAATATCACGTGATCCCAAACGATCTCATCTCACGTAAAATACGCTACAAAAATCTGATTCTCTCAGGAATTATCTACATTAATTTCAAGTTAAATCTCAGTATGGAATACGAGTTTAAATGCAAGAATTATTTCAATATTATAATTAAAAAAATTCTATGTAACTGTATGCCAATATTGAAAAAAAAAGGTAAATCTGATAATAAATCTCAGCGACTTGTTTTGAAAAAGTGCCGTGAAAGGTTATCAGCGAAAATATTCGCTTTGGCATCAGTTCTACCATTTTCGGCGACTTTATCGCTTGCGCCGGCCAAACGGAAAAGTACCACCTATTTTCTCTTAAAAAAAAAAAATAATAATGAATTGTTTATTATTGTAAATTAACATCAAATTCTTTAAATTTACATTTCTGAGCTTAGGCGTAACTGAAAATAAGTACAATAAATTGTATATATTTAAAATTATGATGATACAGTAAGCGAATTCTACCAGTTATTACAACGATAAAGAACGTCGCAGTCTCTTATACTTGTATTTCATAATGCTTCAGTATTTTCAAAGATTTTTAAGCTTTAGCATTTATACAAATAAAAAAAGTTTTTTTTTTTTTAATTAATACTCTGGAACATATCAATTTTATCATATTTACAAATTAACGTTTTGCTACGTAACAACATAATCTCTTATATACCAGTAAGTAGACAATTTTCATTATTTTCTAAAAATTTTAAACTTCACATTAATGAAAAACAGGTTCTAAAATTCCTAAATCACATTATATTCTCTGTAGGCAGGCATACTAGAATTCTACACATAAATAAGTAAAAAAAATAATTTCTCACAATGAAAGAAAATATTATAAGAAAATAAATACTACAAATTAGGAACACTAAGCAATGCTTTACATACACACACACATACAGTGTCTCACAAAAGTGATGGGACGGTGCTACTTTGGTAGACGGTTGCACGGATTTTGGCGATTTTTCTGTTGGAGAGGAATACGACTTATGGTAAACCCATTGCTGGTAAGTTATTTATGGTAACCGATACTTTGTTGTCATTTTATTTAAAAAATAATGCGTTTTATATTATGCATAAATTCCGTGTTTTAAATATTATTTAAGGCTTCTAAATATTAAAAATAAATTTAATTTTGCATTTTTATTTGAAATAAAAATTTTATTGTTTATGATATTTTATGTTGTAGATGATGTAATCAATGACGTCACCTTACTTTAAAACACAGCCAAGACTTTAAAAGTTGTTAGTTTTATTATCTATAAATTTAATCTAATGTTTTGAACATTATTTATGGCTGTTAAATATTAAAATACAATTTAATTTTGCAATTTTTTTGAAAAATGATTTTATTATGTATGATTATTTAAATAATTTTAATTCTAGGAGTGATGTAATCAGCTCTCTGATTGGTTATAGAATATCTGTGCATTAACGAGCTGTAATTAGCTCTCTGATTGGTTACTGAAAATTTGTGCATTACCGCGCCATTTTAAAATTTAATTCATATCTTCGAATTCCTTCAAAGATGAATGTTGTTGTTGGTAAGTACCAAGAATTATTGGTATCCGAATAAAAAGATTGTCCTTTGTACTTCAGGGAGGGGAGGTTAAAGGATCTTCGAAATCTTAAAAACAATAGCTATTATTGAAGGGCTTTTTTTTTTTTTTTTTTTTGTTATTTTTAATCTTCATGATCCATTAATTTGGCTCTAAATTGCTTTATCTATTTATATTTTTTGTTTTGTTTTGTTTTGTTTTTTAAAATTTTTTTTATTCCTGCCCTTGATATTAAATTTTTCAATTTTTTTTCATTGATATCTAAATTATGATTCCGATTTTTTTTGGTGGTACTTATCAATAAACGACAGGTTGAATGACTAAAAAAATGTAAGTACATATTTTTCTTTTATTTTATAATTGCATACTTCAGTTTTCATTAAAAAATTAATACTCTATTTTAAAAAATTGCTGAGATAATTATTGTCACATGTGTTTTAATGTTAATTATATTCTATATAACGTATTTTAAAGTATTTGAAGTTAGTAATATTTTAAATCTTTTAAATGTTGGTATAATGTTTTTAATTCGATATTCAATTTAAGTAATATTTTAATCTAATTAAACGTTGGCATAATGTTTTTATAGCAGTGTTTTTATTCTCTTTCTTTGTTAAAGTAATAATAACCTTACTTTAGTATTTTATACTCATAGTAAATGTATTTATTTACACCTGCCTGCCATCTTAAGAAACGACATTTTTAACAAAAAAATTAGTCCATTACTTTTAACGATATTTACTTTTTTAAAGTTTCGAATATTTTACTACGCGTAAAAACAGCGTTTTTCAAGATGGCTGACGATTGTAAAAATAGCGCCAACAATTGCGCCAACGTAAATCGCCAAAAATCCGTGCAACCATCTACCAAAGTAGTACCGATGGGACACTTGTGCTTTACAAAAGGAAACTGTAGTAAAATAAATTTAAAAAAAAAACATGTAAAAATTTTTTGTGGGTGTGTTTCATACTTAAATTTAGTAACAATTATTACATAACATACATTTTCTCAAAATATTAAAATATTAATTTAATAAAAATACAATTGCTTAGAACGGAGCAAAAAATGGCTCACATAACCTCGTTAAATGATAAGCTAAACAGGCTTGATTGACGAAAAAGCAATTAGATTAGAGAAAAAGCTGTCTCTTAATTTATAAATACGTCTAAATTTGAGCCCAGATTTAAAATTCATGAGATGATCTCAAGTTAATTATATAATTACTGATGGGATCGTTATTAAATGGAAGCTCCGACTTTGCTATCGGTTTCGAAAAGCGATCTTGTTTTATTAATTCACTTTTTAAACAAGCTTTTTTCGTGCAATTCCAGACTCGAATTAATTCACTCGTTTATCAACAGTAATTTGTTATCCAGCGTTAAAGAAAGCATATACGCAAAACTATTTAGGGAACAGGAAAATGCTTTTTATTACTTTAGATATTTATTACATTTAGAACAGGAAAATGCTTTTTATTACTTTAGACAAAGAACTACTATTTTATCTTACTTTTTTTCGTATGAAATTAATTAAATATTCAGTAAATTTATAAATAAACTGTCTAACGAAGGAACTAGCAGCACGTTATATTTTAAAGTAGTTTTATATATATAATACAAATATAAATTGAGTTCTATTAAAAAGTTCTTAACCATTTTTATTAGTCCAAAGGGATTTGAGTCCCGAAGGACTATTACTTTCGTTTTGGCATTTTGCGTCGGACTCATAAATGTCGGTTCACTTTTCAAACTGTTGCCACAAAATGTTAGAGTCCTGCATTATATTTGAAGAAATTAAATAATGAAAAATCTGCATAAATGTATGTATATTTCTCGTATTGTGATAAAACAACGGTACATAGAACAATCGAATTTTGAATGACGTAATCCTACTACGAATATGGGCATCTGGAATCCCAAATTTGAAATTTGGAATTTGTTTTATTATCGATTTCATATTTTGTAAAACTTTAACGAATTTTTGAGTAACAAACTCAATATTTAAAAGCGAGCAATGGCAACACTCTACGGGAAAAAAAAAAAAAAAAAAAAAAAAAATTATCTCCAGCGCGTCGAACTGTGTATCGGAAATTCTAAAGATATGCTCATTTTAAAATTATTTCGCAACACTGCTATTGAACTAAATTTTATGGTTTAAGTGCAAAGAACATGATATTTAATAAATAAAAATCGCCACACTAAACTTAAAAAAAAAAAAAAAAAAAAAAAAAAAAAAATACGCCCCTTTGGACGTAATTTAAAATCTGAAATATTTCAGGTTTTTTTTTTTTTTTTTTTTTTTTCTTCGCTGTTTATAATATTCAAAATAAAGTTCTGATTTATCTATATATCTATTACGATTTACGAGTATCTTATTTTATTCTAGAGTTAAAATTTATCTCCAAACGAAATGAGAATTTCTGACTTGAATTTGATCATTATTATATTCCTATAGTTGTAAGGATTATGTTAATTTTATGAACAGTTAAATTTTGACTTAAAGTGCCTTTCCTGTCGATTCTTAACTTCAACTTACTACTTCCGCCCAGAACGTAGTTTTAGAATCACGTCTGAATACATAATGAGGAAGTGCGGTATTTAACTTAACCGCGAAGTTCCTTGGCCTTGGGGAGAGAGATACAAGGTATTCTGGCTGCACGCCTCCGCCCTTTTTAGTAATTTTTTTAATTACTAACATTTACAGCCTTTTTTTTTTAATTGGAGGCATATTCCTTAAAAGTCGTAACCTCCATCAAAGTGTTTGTTCCCAGAGAATGATAGGCATGAATTCTGAAGTTATAATCTATTTTTAAATGTACGTTTATTTTTAAAATATAATTTGTCTGCTGAAACTGTGTTTTCTTTACATAAAAGAAGTACTAATGCCCTCTTGTTTAGGGCTCCGGTGCGCTCCGGCTTGAATTACGATTTACCTCAGAAACAGAGAAGTACCGGAGCCGTATTCCGGAGGGCTCTGTTGCGATTTAAGCTCTGATCTGTAGCATTTACTTAATGTGAACTACCCTTCTTCCATGTAAGTAATGATGATGACCGACCAAGTCTTATTTATCTCGGTTTTTAATTAAGAATTATTTTTAATATTTTTCCATAGAGCAAATGTAAGATATTATTAAATATTCAATATTTCGCAGGTTGTTTTCATAATTTACGTGTATAAATTATTTATTCTTAAACATTATTGGTTACGTTTCATAGGTAACTCATTACCTAAAATATATCTGCAAAATTCTGACTTCAGTTTTGTAATATTTCAAATTATTTACTTTTGCTATATACTATTTTATTATCTTTTTCCTGATAAAATGTAAGACTGTTTTCCTTATGTGTCTTTTCATTATTTTTTAAAGTTGACTGTAATGGTGATTGGTGTATTTAATTATGACAAAGCACACTAGGGCTATCTGCCTAAGGGGAGGGATGCCTTCGTGGAGGACTTTCTAAGGGGAACTGGCTCGTATGCACGTTACACATGGGGAAAACCATGAAAACACCCATGCAGCCAGCCCGTTCGGGGGATTCGAACCTCGGACCGAACTACCTGTGTTCAGCGACTTTACCGCTCGGCCGCTGGTGGGCCTGACTGAAATAAAAAAAATAGATAGTAAATTCTCTCAGAGATCTTTCATTGCCATTTCATGAAACAGTAGCTCCATCTTTTGCTAAAATTATTATCTGGTACTTTTCCGTTTCGCCGGCGCAAATCTCGAGAAGCAGACTTTATTGGCGACAATATACAGTATACACATAAAAAATGCTGACAAATGTTAGTTCTAAGAATTTTTTATTTTGAAGGTATAAACATTTTAATGTCGCTAAATTTTATATATAAAAAAAAAAAAAAAAAAAAAAAAAAAGACAATGAATAAAGACAACAAATTTGTAAAAAGAAGTTAATTTAACAATTTACTATGCTTTCATGGTACAACATCCTTATTCGATGGCTCATATCACGTGACCCCAGGTGATCTCACGTAAACTACGCTATAAAAATCTAAGGAATATAATAATCTTGAGAAACGCCCGCAGCAATGTTTCTTGGGGTGGAATAATGTTGATCCTGTCTGATTGTGAACGTTCTGTGACTGGTAAAGGAATGGATCATCAATACTAACTCTCGGGTAACATAGAGAGTGGTGAGGTTAAAAATAAGTGCATTGTGCCAGACGCGGTCAAAAGCTTTGGCCACGTCCAGCATAAGGAACGCAATGGTTTGATGCTTGTGTATTTCAGAACTGAGAAACTCGACAATCCTTACTAGTTGCATAGTGGTAGAGAGGCCCCTGCGGAATCCGAATTGCTGATTAGGTAGCATTACGGATTTAATAGCTGGTTCACGTAAATATGTATAATGTTTCCTAAAGCGATTACGTTCTCGAATTTGATTTTTCATTTCCAGAGGGAGCTTCAGGTTCTGTTTATTGCTTTTGCGTTCTGTAGTTGAAGAATCATGCGCATTTTTGATATTATTAGTGAGGATTTTAATGGCCGAGTCAACTTTTTCTGTGCTTTTGAGAGAGTTATGTTTATTAAGGAATTCACTGAATTTGATCCAGTCCGTGATTTTGTAAGCGTATTCCTTATCAGTTTTAACGACGTCAAGATAGGCTATGACCGGACTATGGTCTGAAGACAGATCATTGACTACTTCGAGATCTATGGGTATGTTTGACGAGGTGAGGAATATGTCAAGTATATCGGGATACTGCCGAATGTTGGCGGGCTTGAAAGTGAATTCTTCAGGGGGATAGATATAGTATGGGTTATTGAAAAGAAAGCTCTGCAAAATGTCACCATTTTTGTTTGATATTCTACAGCCCTAGCTGGTGTCCTTGGCATTTAAATCCCTACACAAAATGGTGGGTCATGGGTTGTTTAATAAGTTGATTAGGCACTGATCTTGCAAGTTCAGGTCCGGGGGGTTGTACAGGGCACAGAGGGTAATATTTCCTTATGGCCCTGATATTGTCGAAGCCTTTTGTGTTATCTGAATTTAAACAGCATGAGTTTAAACTGTTTCTGACGTTTAAATGAGGATTCAGCCGCCTCTGTGTCGGATTCTATCTTGTATGTAGTATCTGTAATTTGGGATACTAAGGGAGTGTGAAGGTGTGGCGTGCGCTTCCGTGATTAACTCTTTCGCATCGAAGTCGCTTCAAAAGCCCGAGCATTCAGACATCGGCTGGACGCCCGAAACGCCTGAATAATTTTCTACTTAGTGCTTTTCCCCCACCACGTTACTGCATTACTCATTGCTTTCAGGTGTTGTTAAATGACATGTAAATCATTCTTTTGAAGCTACTAAATGTGGTTCTATTATTTTAATGCTTTCATGTGTTGTTAAATGACATGTAAATCATTCTTTTGAAGCTACTAAATGTGGTTCTATTATTTTAATGCGCCTTCTCTTTCCTTTGTTTATTGTCAGTGTTTAAGTTTTGATGCCCGAAATTTCAATCCCGTCCCAAGGGGGAACTTCACACAGGATGAAAGTGTCCAAGAAAAAAGTTCTCGCTTTACTTAAGTAGGTTATTGTTAGTGCTGTAGTATTCAATTTGTCATGGGGTTACAGTTAATGCAATGTCGATGTTCTGAGTACATAAGAAATCTTGTAGTTCACCCATTTTTTGGTAATATTCCGCGCGTTCCAGTTTAAGATGCTCCTAGGGGAAACCTTTAGTCTAGTATGATTATTCATTATTGTTCTGCGTTTGGGGCCTCACTAAACTTGTATTCTTCGCTAGTCGTTAGGAGTTCTGTAGGAGAGTTATGAGGTGTTGGAGATTTTTCATAACTGTCTCTGCATCCTTAACTGCTTCTATGGCCTTATCAGCAAAAATTTCAGTTTTTACCGCTTGTGCATAGGAGTTATTGACTAATATGCGATCTTCATTTCTAGGGGTGGCTTCCGTGACTGGATTATGTTTGGAAATGTATGTACAAAACGCAGCTCGAATTATAATTTTTAAAATAAAAATTAATTTTCTATATTCTTATTAAAGCCTTCTTATTGCAAATTTTAATGTAAAATAAAAAAGTTGAATTTTAAAATTCAGTTCTTCCATTAAGATACGTAAGCAAAGAAAATCAAATGAAGGAATTATTATGCTTAGTATATATTTTATTTTAATGAACTAATTTAAGTATATAAATAGCTTTGTATCTTCATAAAGAAGTTAAATCGGTGAAATTAAATAACATTTATTCGAATAAGAAAAATAAAACAATATCTTACTTTGTTTTTAGCAGAAGCGATGTGAGAGACCGTTCACAGTAGTTATGCGACAATTTAAGTCATAGTAGTGAAAGGTTAAGCTAATTAGTTTAAATTTCTGAAAAGAGTGGATTATAAAGACGTATTCTGAGGTGATGCTTATAAATTGCTGACTTTTCAATTTTTTAAGTTGAAGGAAATAAATGAAAATGATTCATTTTTTGATGTTGTTGTCAAGGAAGTAATGCAAACCGTTCCCCAAACATAATATATCAAAGAATTTGTCCCATCCATAGTCGAGCGGATAAAGGCGTTGAACACAGACAGCTCGGAAGCGATTCAATTTGAATGACAGTGAGGGTGAATGAAAATTTTTGTGAATATTCGTATTAATGTGAATATGAACCAAGGAAGACATCCCATTCATTAAGCAATAACACATTGCTTTGTGAGACTAAGTAAAACAAATGTGATAGAAAAAAAAAGGGAGAGTCCTTTTTTTTACAGAAAGCGAAAGAAAATATTCTCGATATAGGTGAAAATTTCGCTTTAAGATGGATATATCAACAGAATTCGAAGAAACTGAAGGAAAAGATTAATACATTCGACTTTTAATAATGAAATGATAAAACAATACATTAAAAAATTATTTTTCATAGATGAAATAAAACAAATGAGGGTTATTTTAATCTCACAAATTTAAATGCAGATGTGAAAAATAACTGAGATTGCATCCGGTTTTTAAAATCTACTTATCTAAACTTTAATGACATTGGACTTAGGTATCTTAAAAAAATATATCATAATTTAAGATTTTAATATGTAAATACTGTATGTTTTTTCTTTATTCATAGACTTAGATTGCACGTATCGCGCATATATCTTGTCCAATGAAGTGTCTCCCTTCTGATACAAAATGTACATACCCTGCATTTGCATTTTACTGGCATAATACAGCATTCTTTAGTCTTTCGTCTGCCACATGAAGTTTGTGGTTCTTTATGTTAATAGGTGGGGGTTTAGACATTTTGGCTTTGGTACGGATCTTTCGTTTCCCATTCGTATTTAATTTATTGGTATTTCGTTCCAAAATATTTATAAAATATTTTAAATTGAAATAAAACATTTAGGCGATTTCTATTTCTAATTATAGCAAAGAATATTTACATTATATTTGAAGAACACAAAATAATTTATAAAATAACAATAATAGCATAGGAACAGTGGCGTAGAGAAGGGGGTGCATGATGCCCTGGGCGCCGCTCGTAGAAGGGCGCCAAATGGTCTCCAAACAAGATTTTCCGGAAAATTTCAGTTTTTATTTTGATCGATTTCTGGATAATATATTTAAAATTAATAACTATTGTAATATAATTATTTATTTATTTTCTTGATTTGTCTGATAAAATGTGTAATAAAATGTTTGCAGTACATCAATCAAAACGTTCTTCCTGACCACTTTATTTCTCCAAAATAGAGATATATTTTTATTTTTTTAAATGAAATGCACGTATATCTCCCGCTTTTTATTTTAAAACGATAACACGACCTTCTGCCGAATTTCTTAAACATATCCAATTTCCAAAATCCGTTTCCATAATCTGGAAATAACATTTTGGGAAAATCGTAACGCTTTCGCTACAATTGATTGCGGTTGACCTCCTGTAAACGACTGATGGTCTTCCCGACTACCGATTCAACTAAGTCATCTCGCTGAGACATCGTATATTCACTGCTACGAAGCATTCAACGCATGTCAATTGTTTTTAATCTCCTATTACAAAAGGAATACTGCACGTCGCTCCTTACTCCTTATCTAAAACGCATAGTTTTCGACGTCACAGACTAAATTTGCATATCTCCACTTTGTAAACGTTATAATTTCCCTTTATAATCTCTTTTTTTCCTTTTGTTCAAAAAGGTTGTCGATTATATGGTTATTTCATACCGAACCCACAATATCTCCTAATTGTTTCGAGCAGTGAATGTGACTGCATGACGTTACTCCCCAGTAGAAAAGAAACGGAACCTGAAACTCCACTACAGATCTATAGAGAAAATGTTTTTCCAAACCTAAGAGTCGTACTTCAAGTACTCCTTACTATTTCATTATCAAATGCTAACTATGAACGTTCGTTCAGCAAATGAAAATAAATTTTCACATATTTCGAATCAACGATGGGACAAGATCCCCTAAGTCATCTAGCATTTTTAAGTGTGGAAAGAGAAAAATTTGAAAGGGTCGACTTTCATGAAGTAAATAATAAATTTGCTTCATCCAAGATAAGAAAATTGTATACATAGCAATTAATTGTATTCATGTATTATATTATTATTAATAAATATAAGTGCTGTGATACTTCTTTAGCAATTGGAAGTAAACTCCAATGATGGAACACAGCAATAATTTTTATTTTGCACTAAAAAAAATGGCGACATACAAACAAGAGAAGAAAAATAATATATACTTATTTTAAAAAAAATAATAATTACATGCTTCGTGCGAGAAAATGCATGCAGCTCTCGAGCCTGCCTTTCAATATTGCCAGTAATCTGTACATGATTTATTATTCATCTATTTCAAATGCACGAGAGATTAATAACGATATTAAAGCTGTTACAGTGCCCGCCCTGCTAAAAATGCCCCGTAGAAACCCATAAAATTTTTTTACGGGGAATTGGCCTAAGGGTACCCGTACAGCTCTGCGGGTACCCGTAGGCCAAATCCCCGTAAAAACCCACAGACAGAAACCCGTACAACTGTACGGGTACCCGTAGGCCAAATCCCCGTAAAAAGCCATAGAAAGAAACCCGTACGGTTATACGGGTACCCGTAGGCCAAATACCCGTAAAAACCCATAGAAAGAAACCCGCACAGCTGTACGGGTACCTGTAGGCCAAATACCCATAAAAACCTGTAAACAGAAACCAATACGACTGTAAGGATACGAGTAGGCCAAATCTCTGTAGAAAGCTGTAGGACTGTAGGCACTATAAAGAAAATCCCAGTAAAAACCCATAGCCAAAAATCAGAACTTTATATGCATATCCATTGGCCAAATTTCCATTAAAAAAATGGATATTCCGTAGGTCTATGCCTTGTAAAAACCAGTAAACAAAAGCATGTACCTATACAGGCACCCATACGCCAAATCCTGTAAAAACCACTACACAAAAATCCACAGAGCAATAAAGGTACCTCTTGGAAAAATCGCTGCACAAAACAGTAAACAAAAACCCATAAACAGAACCAATAGCATTATACCATAGTGGAGTATCCATACATAGAATCGTACATAGAAACGGGTATCCATATACAGAATCCCTATAAAAAACAATACACAAAAATAGAACTGTAAATCAAAATTCCATAAAAACATAAACCAGCAGAAGTACATAATTAGCACTGATGAAATGTACAGAACTAAATGGCGGAGAAAGCATGTAAAATAATTTTAAATAAAACTCAATGCGAATAAATAAAAATTTTTAAATATCTAGAAGCCTACGAGCCCCTGTCCTTCTTAATGCACGTCAATATCTATAAACATATTACAAAATATTTGTATAAATTCTCTTTACAAAATTTTAAACTACCTTTATATAATTCTGAAAATAAAATGAATAGAAAGATAATAACCAAAGTCATGATTCACAACCATCGAATGATATATGTACATATATATATGTAAGAAAAATAAGGAATATGCAAAAGATTAAATTAGCAGCGTAAAATTAATTTTCCTTCTCTATTCTAAAAACAGTAATCTTTCTGCACTGCATCATTTCGAGATTAATTCATGTCATATGACTCTTACATAATTTGATGTTGTAAAAGAAACTAAAACTCAAACAGCCAATAGTAATTTTACAGCAGTATTAACTATCAAATACGAGTAAAAATGCATCGAGAACCAAAATTAACTTGGTCTGAATTAAGCTTTCACCCTTAACATAACGCATTTGCTTTTTACGATTTGGCCTAGCTGGATTGCAGTCTGTCTGCTCCTTGTTACTTACTACACATTTATCAAAAATGTTAATTTTTGGAATAGGCATAAATAATGTGCCAACTTGTTTGTGGCTGCAACATATTTGCTGAAAGAAAAGTTGAATTAAATCTACCTCGACTGCCAAATTTCTTATTCATTGTGGACTGGAGTTTCAACATCTCTAAGCCATCAAAATTCTTGCTGTTCATTACAGTTTCAGCTGCTTGTATTCGACTACAGAATCTATTACATATATATATAATATCATTTCATTTGATGGTTTCGAATCATTACTTTGACTGCATATTATTGATTTCATTATAAATATATACATATAGTACTGTACCTCACTGCATATATTTGTATTTCAGTTCTTTAATTGGGAAATTAAACAATTGTATTTAATCACATCAGCTTGTTTAACAATGTGATACCTAATGAGAAATGTATTGCCAAAGGATGATACTTTCTAGCATCTGCTTAAATTTTAAGTTACCTACACTGCACTATCCCCTTAAAGCTCGCTTACCAATGATAGTAACACCCTGCAGCTTATTACACATTCATCCTTTCTTCCACGTAAAACATCTATGTGACACACATACACATAGATGTTTTGCATGGAAGAAAGGATGAATCCTAGAATATAATGTAGTGAAGAAATAATAATATACAAACACTGTGTCGATCCCTTATTATAATACTTTGAATGTTACCTGTATCTCTCAAAAGATAAATGAAACATGAAGATAACATATAATAAACTTAATAATACCCAAAATACAATAAATTATATTGTAACAAAATGAATTTAAAAAAATTTACAAGTTTCAACAAATACCAATTCTCAACGCACAGTTCGGGAATTAAGGAAATATCTCGTAGCGTATAATGTTTTATTCCATATCTCACTTTTAGTGCTATGTAATCTTCCACAGATTTTAGATAAATAAAATCTATAACATAATGGGTATTTATACTATATGTAGTTCTTGATGTAAAAAAGATCAACTTCCGTACTGTAAAAATTCCATCTATGTGAATAAGTATGAATATACTCATATACACATAATTATACTAAATAACTAATTTAATGAAACTAAATTCCTATAGAAAAATGGGGAAAGTGTAGAATCATCCACTTCTTGGCGTGTTTTTAAGAATTGCACATACTCGGTATCCACTTACACATCGACCTATTTTCACTTAAAAAAAACATCCCAGAATTGCACAAAAATGCCATTGTGCACTCCTTTGACTTTATTCATGTAGACATCGACCTATTTTCACTTACAAAGTCAAAAGAAAATTGACAAAAATCCAATTCCTTTTACTTTTGTAAAAAGTGCCAAATAAATAAGTGGACGATTCTGCACTTTACCCGAAAAAATATATAAAAATACCATTTACCTATATATATTAATAATTTATTATTACACAAGGTTTTTCATATATCATCTCAAAGGAACATAAATTTAATTAAAGCGATGCATTATTGGAATAAATTTGAGCCAGTGTTTTAGGCGCAAGTTATTTAGATTTCTATTGTAGAAAGAATACTTTAGAAAATGTATAGAAATATTATTTTGAACCATAAAAATTCTAAATAGTAAAATTTAAAGTACTGAAAAAGTAGCTATTGTTTTTGACAGTAGATTATATAATATAAAAATACCTCATACTGAGCATTTTCTGAAATTACAATGCCAAATGAAATTTATATAGTGCAGTATTTAGCAATAATAACTTTTTGAAACAAATGTAGCTATATTCGCTTAATTGTAATGACAGTAATTTTAACTGCATTTGTATAAGGCTGTACAGAAGATTTATTTATATGGGTTTTCATCCGCAGAGAGCAACCGGATTCTCTGTGGAAGTGCTTCCGAAAATAATGTTTAAATATTACTCTAACTATACTTGAAAGCAATGCTATAACAGTGCCCTTATAAGACTCATGATCCGAAAAGCTTTGGTTTTAATTGTCACATAAAAACTTTCAATTACCTCTGCAAAATTCATACCCACGTAAAAATTACTACACCGAAGTCAATTGATTATACAGTAAAACGTTCCTAAAACAATCAACTCCACAATTCGAGATAATGCCAGTTTCCTGTAGCCTGACAAAACTATGAATGATTTTTCAAGTCCTGTTATTTAATTATTGTCCTGACAAATGTGCCATTATCAGAGGTGGTCATTTAAGAAAATAACCACTATATGAGGTTTCAACTTAATGTAATTTTTTTCAAATAAATAATTCACATTTATACTCCCAAGACTAGTACATTTAATATTACATAACTCTTATTCACAAATCTATTTCAAAAGCAATTTATGAAAAACACATTTGAAATTTTCTTCATCAAACTAATAATAATGAAAATTAAAGTATGCACAAAAATGATTATATATGTTTTAACAAAATGGCACCAAATATTTAATGTAAAAATGTGGTTCTAATCTCATACTTGTAAAGAAAAAACAATGTAAGCTACTATGATCATCTAAATTTTCACATAATTTTAGTAGTGGAAAAAAAAAAGATTCCTTAAGCTTGTATGTCTTGTCTACCTCATTCAATAAGTAATAAACACATTAAATACTTCAATGTTTATTTCATTAATAAAACTTACCTTTTTTGCTCGCGAAATATAATTAGTACATTTTTTAAAACATAAAAAAACATTCTTTTTGCTCAGCCACATCACATTAGTTGAAAAATTGAATCATGCAAGATCATTTTTAAGTAAGGTATGCTCAAATTTATTAGTACATAATATTCAAATGATAAAGCACATCTACATGAACAAGCTTTAAAAAGTATTTCTAAACTGTAATAAAAAAAAATAAATTTTCCAATATACAGTTTCAGTAGAATGCAAAAACTATATTTCTGCATCTGCACACTGAACCAAATTATCACTTTTAAGTCTTTAAGCAGATTGTTTTTCAGGTTAAAAGTAAAGATGGAAAATCAATTTCACGCACAGAATCTCCATTTCACAACTAGTCAGTTATCACCAACGTTCTCTCAAACATTAGACACGATTACACGTGCATGGCTTTAGTTGTATATTCATAGTCAGTGCTGGTATTTTATTATTTATTACTAATTTCTAAACAGTAAAACATAGTAAAATTTGTAATACAGTAAATCCTAGTAAATAATATATTGCGTTACTACAACGACGAAGAAAATAACACCACCATCGCACAACAATAACTAGCGCGTCGCCATATTGCTTGTTTGGGAAACTTCTGAGAGTGGGGGAGGGAGGGAAATTGTTTTCCTCGCGTCAGCATTAACACGGAGAAAAGTTTTGCGATTGTGAATGAACTTGTTCGCGTTAAAAAGATGTTGGTTGATACCGGTGTTTATTTGTAATAGCAGAAATGTAAGTGCTTATGTGTGTGTATTCAGAGAACCAACTCGTAGCAAAAACCACCTCCCTAAGACGACCGCCTCTGAAAGAAACCAGTATTTCTGAAAACATAAGTATACTTTGGTATTAAATATTCCCTCTGTAAGGCGACCATTCACAAAGAAAATTCTGCAAGTGTGTCTGGTCGCCTTAGAGAGATTCATTCCGTAGATGCAATCTCCCTAAGACGACCACCTCTAAAAGATAAACGTATCTCTGAGAACGTGAGTATATATTGGTATTAAGAATCACCTCTCTAAGGCGACCACTTGCAACGATGAATTTTTATTTGCGGCTGGTCGCCTTAGAGAGACCTCGCTGTGTGTGGTGTATATGATTACTGTTATTGTTTCCGCAAAAAAATTAAATCAAATAAATAAGCATATTTAGTAAAAACCCTCTCTAAAACGACCACCTGCGTTTCCAGGTTACTCTGATGGTCTTAAAGAGATCATATTTTCATTCTGTTAATTTTATTCTTTTCAAGAGGTCTATTAACGTCAGATAAAAAAATAGCATAAAGCCATATAAACCAACAGAAGATTTATTATTATATTGATACCAGTAAGAAAACCAGTAAAAGTCAATATAAACCTATGCAAACCAGTACAAAGTTCTGCCATTGATGTTGGTTGTATGGGTGTCAATTGATACCAGTAAGAAAAACCCACAGAGATCAATAGAAACCAGTAAAAGTCAGTAGAGACCATCAAAAATTCTATAGGTACCAGTAGAAAGTTTTACTGGTTTGTATGGGTCATTTTGAAACCAGTAAAAAAAACCCACAGAGACCAACAGAAACCAGTAAAAGTCAATAGAAACCCATAAGATCTTATGGGTACCCATAAAAAGTTTTACTGGTTTCTATGGGGCATTTTTAGCAGGGCGACCAAGTCGAGGTGCACGTGATTGAAGCGAGATGAGGGCAAATTAAAATTTTTAAGTTGGCTGGTGGTGTGTCTGACTATCTTAGATCTTGGGCACTCCAAGCACGAACGTGTCCAGTTGGTTATGTCCTTTTGCATGCTAGGCCATACGAAACGTTGCTCTATCAGTTTCCTCGAAGCCTTGATGCCAGGATGTGACAGACGATGTAACTGACTAAAAATGGCATGGCGAAATCCGGAGGGAACATAAGGTCGAAATATTGAATCCTGAACATCACAATAAAGTGATTTTCCAGGTGACAGCTGCAAGTTGAGATTGGTGGAAGAATTGTTTTTCAAGAGGGTTTGTAGTTCTGAATCCTGGTGTTGTTCATCCGCTAGGGCAGCAAACTTTATTAGTGAAGGAACGGCTAGTTCTTCAATACGAGACAAGCTGTCTGCAACAATATTCTGCGGATCCTCAATATAACGGATAGTTGTTGAAAATTGGCCTATGAAGTCTAGTTTTATCCTGTTAAAAAGCATAGTTTAAGGTTTTGTGATCTGTGAAGATTATGAAAACGCGTCCCTCTAGCATATGTCGAAAATATTTGACAGGTTCATAAATTCCTAACAATTCGCGATCGTAAGTGCTGTATCTGGTTTGTGCTGGTGAGAGGTTTTTAGAAAAACATGAGTCTCCATAATTCTTGACTTTCTGTTGCAAAACTGCACCTATACCTGTTGTTGATGCGTCAATGTGTAGACACATTAGGTTATTTTTTGGAAGCAGAAGAGATGAAAAATATGCAACGCCTTCGCCGGGAATCGAACCGTAGACCTCTGGAGTACCGGCCCAGCGAGCAGAACCACTACACCACGAGGGCAGGCTAGGAAAGCGGGAGAAATACCTTATATACTTATCTTTTTAAAGGGCGACTGGAGTTTTTAGGAAACCCAATCGCCAAATCCTGGGTGTGGAGAACTCTCATCCAACACCCCTTTTAGTTCAGGCGTCAGTGTAGAGACATTAGGATATTTGGAAGCAAGAGAGATTGAAAAATTAGCAACCGCCTTCGCCGGGAATTGAACCGTGGACCTCTGGAGTACCGGCCCAGTGTACAGAACCACTATACCATGAAGGCACGCTAAGAAAGAGGGAGAAATACTTTATAAAAGTAGAGTGATAATGGTTTAGATGCGGAAGGCTACTGCAAATTTGTTGCCGAAATTAAATCATTTTTGCATTTTTGGAACGCTTCGCGAGATTCTGTGGTCCAGGTTATAACACGTTTATCGTTTTTCTTGCTTCCAACTAAAAACGAATCTAGAGGTGCTTGTATGGTTGCTTACATGAGGTAAGAAACGTCGATAAAAATTGAGCATAGGAAGAAATCTTCTTAAGTCCTTCACTGTAGATGGTTCGGGCACTTCGCGGATAGCGGTGACTCTGGAAGGGGTCGAACGCCATCAGCAGAAATTTCATGACCAAGAAAAGATACTCTGGGTTGGCCAAAAACGCATTTGGAAGGATTAAGACTGACACCGTACCTTTGAAAACGTTCAAAAACTGTTCTCAAATGTGATAGGTGTTTTGCTCTGAAGAGGAAGCGATTAAGACGTCATCAAAATAAGGTATACGAAAGTCGAGGCCGATTAACACCTGATTCACGAAGCGTTGGAACGTTTGAGGAGCACTGCATACGCCGAATGTCATGACCGGAAACTCAAACAGTCCAAAAGTGGTAATAATCGATGTTTCAGCTGGGTTAATGGATTAACAGCTGGGAATATCAGCTATGTTAATGGGCACTTGGTGATACGCCCGCTCAAGATCAAGGGTTGTAAAAATAGCTTTTCTAAAACTTGCATACAGACTTGAATATCTCTAAAACTTGCCCTCTAAAACTTGCATACAGACTTGAATATCTCTAAAACTTGCCCTGTAAAACTTGCATACAGACTTGAATGTGCAGGACTGGGTAACGATCAGGAATTGCAGCTGCATTTAAACGGCGATAATCGCCACTTACCATTTCGTTTCCGAACTACATAGATGGAGCGGACTGGCCCATGAACTTTTTGAAAGACGGCAAATTCCCTGTTCCATCATGTATTGAAATTCCTCTTTGGCGGCTTTAAGCTTGTCCGGAGGTAAGCGTCTTGGTTTAGCGGCAATTGGAGGTCTCTTAATTTCAATATAATGCAGTACATCGTGCTTGGGTTCGAAAATACCCATAACTGGGCGCGTGATTGTAGGGAATTCTCTGAGAAGTTAATGCCATGTGGAGTTACTCGAAATCAGTTTAATGCTCAAATCCTCATTATTGCGAATTACTCCCGGATAAGTTAAGTTGGTTGTGGAATCGGCGTTTCTTAAGATCGACAAGCAAAGAAAATTTTTGTAAAAATTCAGCGCCAATAATAGGACAGTAGCAATAATGAATGGCTACTGGAAGTTGCACAATCCTAAATCAACAGATATCAGGCGTGCACCAAAAGTTTGAATAAGAGTTCAATTTGCTACATAAAGTTGTAACTTGGTAAGGCGCTTTTGTTCGTGAAAATGTGGTGGAACGACAGAAACATCAGCCCCGGTGTCTACAAGAAACCTTAAGCCCGAATTCTTTTCAATGACGAAAAGGCGTGCAAAATTCCGGCCGCTGTCATTCACGACTTCGAGCAACGGCCCTTCTCCTTTCCCTGGTCGTTATAACGACACGCGGTGGGTGGTATTTGTTTGCCTTGTTTCCAAATTTGTGGTGGTAAGAAACAAATATCCGTAGGAGGGCTTTCGTAACGTTTCCTCAGTGGGCTAAGACGTGTATTTCGACCACGTGATGTGAAGCGGTTGCCCTGAAAAAGTTCAGCTTGGATAGCTCCGGATCTTTGATTTTTCTGATGTGGGGCTAAAGCTAAAACTGCCGCCCTCACCCATCATCCTTTAAGTTTCTCTAAGAAGTTTTAATTTGTATAATAAATACAGAAATAGGTAGTGTTTGAGGTAAAAACCTAAGCTTCAATCCTAATCCTAATTCTACTCCTGAGTGCTTCTAACCCTCCAGTCTTCGAAACCATTCTTTTTCCCGCTCTAGGGAAAGCGGGCATCTCCTAAGCTTCTATTCCATGTAATTGCATACTGGTTAAATTAGGTTAGGTTAGATTATATGAATCTGGCAAAGACAAGAGGGCTATCTGCTTAGAGGAGAGGTGCTTTCGTGGAAGAAGTTTTTAAAGGAAACTGGCTTGTATTCACATGAAGAAATCCACGAAAACAAACCATGCAGCCAACCCGTTCTCCTGGGTTTGAACCCAAGCAAGGTCGAACTACCAGTATACAGCTGTCTTAATCACTCGGCCACTGCTGAGGATATTTATCTGATTATTTATTATGTGTTTCGTCATTAGGCACTGCATGGAAAAGGAGGAATGGCCCGGGGAAAAAATTTGTTAGGGAAACTAGCACGTATGTATGTTTCACACGGGGAAAATCACGGAAATGCTCATACAGCCAGCACATTTACATATACTTGGCCCTCGGACCGAACTACTAGTGGTCAGCGGCTTTTATTGCTCAGCCACTAATGGGGCCATTGCATACAAAATATGGGCTATTGCGGAAAGAAAATATTCTGAAAAGATTATACAGAATATGGGCTATCACTGAGAGCATTCGTCCTTCCTGTCTTGTTTTTCACACTTCCTATTTCATACGTAATTTTAAGTTCTTACCTGCCTTAACGCTATTAAAATATCACGGAATTAGTAACGAAAATTAAAATTTTACTCTGTAAGCCTTTTGTTCTGCAAATAAGTACATGGAATCGTCATAATTTGATTTGCGGTTTGATTTTTCGGTTGCCATAATCTCGAGATAAACATTCCTGGCTCACCGATGATCGCAGATATTTTTTTAATATGTTTTAATTTACTGAAACTTCTATCTGAACAGGTTGAAGTGTTCGTGATTCGCCCTCAAACAGTTCATCAGATTGCATTTTGTGCTTTGGAATTTTTTCTTTGTCAGAATAGACACAACTGCAATTTTTTCGGCTACTGTTTTAGACTCTTGTATCCAATATTCCATAGGATTTTTCTCTCATTTTTTATAATTCCTCAGTTTTGGTCAGTTCTTTCGTTAATTACGCAGAACGCAGAAGGGGAATTCCTTTTGAATTTCTATATTTACTCGATTGAATTCTGGAAAAATATTGGGTCAAATTTTCAGGTTGACAGTAAATTCAAAATTTTTCGCAGCATGTACCAGACGTCCTACTTTGATTCCGCATCAAGAGAAATATCTTTAATTTCTTTTAAATACTATAATATTTCCGGTAAATTCATTAGAAGGAGTTTCACAGCCACATATTTTGCCGACCACCTTGTCTGGCTCCTTCCTTTTAAGTTGTAATTTGTACATTTTTTCATAATATACCATCGAGTAGTGCATCTGACAAAAAAGCAAAGTATTTTCTGAGTAATCCCAAACAGATTAAATGTTTCCGGGCACGAAGAAGCAGATTGCACACCGACAAGATACGAGGAGTGAGCCAAACATGGCACAAATTCCTCCAGCTTATTCATTTCTGTAATCCTAGCTTGTACTGTTTTAGAAATGCCAGCCATATTAGACCTGTTGTCTTAAGACTGACACCGACATTGTCCAATATCTAAACCATCAAGTGTCAATTAAGACACTAAGTTTCTACAATGCATTGCAGAAATACATTCTCTTATCTTTCCACCAACTTCTATGAAATCAATTAAATTTTCATTTATCTCACACATATCACCACACGTTTTTACATATTGAATCACCTGGTTAATTTTTTTTTCTGTATGAGAAACATATGGAGTGCAATCGAACATTATTGTGTAGTATTTGGCTTTCTTAATATCGTTTAAAATGCTACTTCAGACTGTTTTGCCTTTAAGTTAGTAACTTCACTTTGAATTATTTTTGATAAATATGATTCCTTTCCCTTTGTTTGGTGCTTAAGAGTTGAATTATGTTTGGCAAACGGAGAGATTAAATTCAGAAAATTTCCTTCCCTAGGTCGAGGACATTTTGTGAGCAGGCTACTTGGGATATCATCAGACCCAAGAAAAGAATGATAGTTTGTTGAAGAATACAGTACCGCATCCATGACTATATAGAATTTCTCTCCATTTTTCTTCCTTTGTGTAAATGAGTCGCTCAGTGTCGTGATCGATGCCTTAACACGATTTCATTTGTTGTACTCAAATTTTCCACTTAATCGTGCACCTCTGTGGATTCCAGACGCTTCGTGCTTAGTTAATCTTGCTAAAACGTTTTTCCAATTAATGAATCCTGCAGTATCTAAAAAAAAGAATGCAATTTTTTGTACAACCTGCAAGATTTATCAGAAACATGGTGCAGCAGCAGCACCAAAGCATCCCACATATGTTGTATGGGATTTAAATTAGGGGAGTATGATGGCCAATCCATTCGAGTTGTACCTTCACTTCCCACTAGCTTCTGAACAGCAGGAGTCCGGGGTGGCTGTGCATAGTCATCCATAAAAACGAAGTCTGCTTCAGTGACACCTCAGAACAGAGGCACATGGGGAAGGATCACCTCCTGAAAATAGCGATCTCCGGTTACAGAACCTCTGTCGAAACCGTAGAGCTCTGTCCGCCCGTTCAGCATAATGCCTCCCCAGAGGAGAACTCCAGGACCACCGTAATGATCTCTTTCCATGATGTTACTGAGATGAAACCGTGTCTCCAAATCAACTGGCGTTGCGAATAGCTTATGGCACTAAAACGACTCTCACCCTTAAAGAGGACACTACTCTATCGATGAGATGTCTAATTTTTGTGCTCCTTGCACCACTCTAAATGGTGGCACCGATGGCCAACTTTCAAAGCGATTCAGGACGGCGGGTGAATAGGCCACCTTTGTGAAGGTGTTTGAACACAGTAAACCGCGACGCTTATCGTTCCTTTGCTGTACACAGTTGCTGAGCTATGGCGCTTGCTGACTGGCTTCGGGCTCAAAAGTTTCGCCTGCATATCGGTCATTCGCTGCTGTTGTTTTCCTGCGGCGGTTACCAACAACCTTTCTAACAGCTGTACCTATGGTTTGGAAGGCCTTCCAAGCTCGCGAAACGAAACTTTTAAAGATTCCGAACTCTTCAGCTACACTGGTCACGCTACGCCCCCCTCCTCAAGTTTTTTAGTCGTTCTTCCACATGTGAAGTCATCCAGGTGATTTCTTCTAGCCATATTTCATGAAAGAACTCACTTGCACTTGCAGCTGGTGTCTTTAATTTCGTCTCCGTCCTTCCTATTATTGTAGTTTTGAGTTGAGAGTACCGACCGCACGCTTTTTGCGTACGCTCACGTTGCCTGTGTCGTTTTGCTCCTCAGATTTGCATATGCATGACCTTTCTACTGAATTGCTTATTCATTGTACTGATCGCAAGAACCCCTTTTCTGTAATTTCATGGCTATTTGATTGCGATACGTTGTAGGTGGTGTTTTCCTCTTTACCACGGTTTCTTTACGCGGTGCATCTGCATTCTTGTTTTTCTTAAATGCTGGAGTTTGAAAGTTTTCATTATTTCTTTTTGGTACCGTCGTCCGGGTTGTAGAAGGGCTAGGTCTCTCTTCAGTTCTCTGCTTCTTGGGTGGTGGAAGAGTTGTTATTTCTGGACCTTCTACTTCGTTTAGGCTTGAGTCCTGGAAGAAACTTTTAAGGATTTCAAAATCATTTGGATTATAGTATTTTTTCACCTGGTCGGGACTTGCTTTACAGATCTCCCCTCTCTCGTTCTTAAGATACAATACGACTCATTTAATTTCCTGAATTACATAGGGGCCGTCAAATTTTGGAGCTAGCTTTGCAGTAAAATTGTCTGGGGCACTTGATAAAGAAAATTTCCGCTTCAATACTTTATCCCCAACTTTAAATTCTGCTTCACGGCGTTTTCTATCATAATACACTTTTTGCTTATTTCTTGCCGTATCCAAGCTTTTAAGCGCCTGATCAATAAGTTTTTGCACATCTTTCTGTTTAAACTCTTGCTCTCTTTGTTGCACAAAGAATAATTTATCTAAAGGCGTAATTAACTTTCGGCCTAAAAATAATTCTGCTGGGGTTTTTCCCGTAGTATCGTGATTTGCCGTTCTTAAAGCATAAGCTAATTCATTTATGTAGCCATCCCAGCGCTTGTGATGTGTGCTAACGTAACTGCGAATTATTTTTACTATATTTTTATTCACTCTTTCTGCTATGTTTGCCTGTGGTCTATACGGAACCATTTTGATATGGCGTATGCCAAGTCCATTGCATATGTTTTCAAATATTTGACTAATGAATTGTTTTCCGTTATCGCTAATGACTTTTATCGGTGCACCGTATTTTAAAATGTATCTGTGTAAGAATGCATCTGCGACTGTTTTGGCTGACGCGCGTTTAAGTGGAACAATTTCTGTCCATTTTGAAAAATGATCTACTATTACTAAAAGAAAACGATTTTTATTTAACTCGGTCTGGGGGAAGGGACCAAGAAGATCTATGCCTAAAATTTCATTCGGAAATGTAGCGCGAATGCTATTTAAGTACCCGGCCGGGCTGTAATTAATATCATTTATTAACTGACATTGATTGCAGGACCTGACATACGCAGTTACTATTTTGTATAATTGCCGGAAATATACCGCCTCGCGTACCCTTTTTAAAGTTTTTCTGACCCCTAAATGACCCGCTGTTTTCGCGTCGTGTAATTCCTTCAAAATGCTTAATCGAAGCGAGGCTGGGATGACTGGTTTGTACTCAAGATTTTCGTTTGTTGTTTTCGTATAAAATAATAAATTATCTATTATTTCATAGTTTTCTGCTCTATTTCTTATCGCATCGATATCTGTGTGCTCAAAGCTTTCGGGGTCTTTCAAATATGCATAGATATTTCCAAATTCAGGATCAGCTTTCAGTTCAGTGATAATCGTATCTCTAGAATCTAAAATTTTTAAAAATCTTTTTTTAAAATTAAAAAAAGTCAACACAGGGCATTTAAGTTCATTTCCTTCATCGTCCAGTTTTATACGAGAAAGTGCGTCAGCTACATTGTTTTCCTTACCCGGTTTATATTTTATTCTGAGATTATATTCTTGGAGTTTTAAAGCCCATCTTATTAACCTGGGCGTTAGGTTTTTCCCCGAGTAAAGTCTACCAACAGCCGCATGATCCGAAAAGACTGTTACTGGCGCTTTGCCGAAATAAACTCGAAATTTGTGTACAGCCATTAATACGGCTAATGTTTCTCTCTCTGTAGCTGTATAATTCCTTTGTGTCTGATTCAACGTTTTACTAAAAAATGCCAGAGGATGGCTATTTTGCATAAGAACCGCACCCACCGCATAGTCTGACGCATCTGCTGCAATTTCCAGGTTTTCGTCCCTCCCCGGGAATTTTAAAACAGGGGCATTGATGAGCGCTTCTTTTAATCTTTCAAATGCTGTATTTGCTTCCGCTGTCCACGTAAATTTACCTCTCTTTTTTTTGATTACTAAGAGTGGTTCAACAATATTAGCGAAATCTTTTTTGAAAGACCTTGGGTTATGTATTAAGAACATAACCCAAGGAAAGAAGAAAGTTTCTTTGCGGTGTTGGGCGGTGGGAAATTCTTGATGGCTTTTATTTTTGAATCTTGCGTTTCTATACCCTTTTGCGAAATTTTATAACCGAGATATTTAAGTTCTTTAGTTGCGAACTTGCATTTTGAGGCGTTAATTGTAAGACCGGCCTCTTTTAATAATTTAAAAACTTCTTCTAGATCATTAATGTGTTGCTCCAACGTACTACTCGTTATAATTATATCATCTAAATAGATTAAAGTTGATTTTCCTAGGACAGGCTTTAGAACAATGTCCATAGCTCTCTGGAATGTTGATGGGGCCCCACACAACCCAAAGGGCATGCGTAAAAATGCATAAGTGCCCGATTTTGTTATAAACGCGGTTTTATGTATGTCTTCGAGTCTCATAGCTATTTGATAGTAGCCAGACGTTAAGTCCAAAGTAGACATGTATCTTGTCGATTTGATCTGTCTATAACCGGCAAAGGTAAACTGGGAATTTAGTAATACTATTTAGTTTTCTGTAATCGATAGCAAACCTCCAAGCCCTTTTATCCGAAGGAGGAAACTCGTTCTTTTTCCTACATAGTACGACTGGACTCGCGTACTCACTATTTATGGGCGTTATTATTTTATTCTTTAACATCTCCTGAATATGTTCTTCGATGATTACGTCTTTTTGTTTGTCATAACGATAAGGTTTAGTCCTACAACGTTTTTCGGCATTTAATTGTATCTGATGCGTAACTATTTGGCAACTACCAGGCTTTTCTGAAAACAAGTTAGAAAAATTACTCACCACTTGCTGGATGGCTTGACTTTCATGGTCATTCAGATGGCTAAGGTCCACTTGCGGTTTCTCCACAGGTTCCACCACCCTCTGGTCCATCTCCAGCACCACGGAACTGTCTTGAAAATTCAGCTTGGCCCTCGCGGCCCTTAAAAAGTCCATACCTAAAATAAGAGGATTTTGAAGATTCTTCACTACAAAAATTAATACTTTGAGGCTTTCCTCTTTTACCTGTATGTTTAATGATAATTTCCCGATGCAGTGACATGTTTTTCCTTGCGCCGCTATAATTTCCGTATTTTTGGTTTTAAATAACCGTACCCTATAAAAATTCTTTTTGAAGAATGTTTCGCTCATAAAATTTCCTTCTGCTCCTGTATCGATGAGGGCTTCTACTGGTACATCGCCAACCAGGACTTGTATAATTGGTAGATGTGAGTTTTTTACGATGACCGTATTTAAATGTCTTTTTGAGGGTTTTTTTAAAACTTCCGGGGTCTGGACCCTCCCTTTCACAGGCCCCTCTACTCGTTTAAAGCTTTCCTTTCAATTTGTGCCTTCTGGGTACGCGGATGTTTATTTTCGAATTTTCTTTTTGGGCCTTGACCTTCGAGGTTCGATGAGTTAGCTTGATAGCTCTTTCCCCCATCCATAAGAGCGATTTGCATTTCTGGTTTCCTCATTTGAAGATTTCCTTCGGGTACTTTGAGAATACGTTGCCGCTCTAGCTTTTTCCGCTATTCTGCGATTTTGAAACTTCACCGCCAATTCGAAGAGCTCCTGCAATGTGCTTGGGTTTCTAATTTCGAAGTAGTCTTGAACAGCGGGTAACAATCTTGGTAAGATTATTTCAATAATCTCCGCGTCGGGTTTCTTCCCATACAGCATATCCGTCAGCTTAATTTTTCGTAGAATAAAGTCCGTCAACTCTTCTATATCCCGTTGATAGAAACTATATAGTTCGGCTTCCAGCCTTGCTCGATCTTTCACTATGGGGAAGACCTTTACTAACGATTTTTTGAAATTTTCAAATGTATATGTCTGGCTTCCAAATTCCCCTAATAAAAATTTGCCTGTATTCTTCCACCATAGCGCGGCCTGTCCTTTTAGTGCAGATGTGGCGATGGCAACTTTTTGTCTTTCAGGCACAGGGTAGAGCTGAAAGTGATTTTCTAGGCCTTCTAGAAATATCGCCACCGAATTTTTTCCGTCGAAATTGACGTTTGGCTTGATTGACGCTCTCAAAGTCTGGACCAGGTATCCAAATCCTTCCAATTGGCTTGCCATTTCTTGGTGTTGTCCAGCGGCTTCCATCCGATTTTCGGCCATTTCAGTTCGATAAGTGTTCGGGCGCCAATGTAGAGTTGCGCGCCTCCAACTTGCACGCAACCAAGAGGTGACTGGAAAAAATGACAGAGTCTTGCTAAGGGTTTAAGCCCCTTTTTATTCAACTTAAGAAGTTACAAGTGCGTGCTCTTGACGCTCACAAACTACGCCGAGTCGGCGGTAAAATAAAAATAAGAACCTGAAAAGAAACTAAAACTACGAGGTTCTCTAAAAGTAACTAACCTCACCGCGTTTTACAATACCGCTGCTAATTCAGCAAACTTTGAATATCACGATGAACGATTAACAATTCTCCAAGGCAAGCACACAGGCCGAAACGCGGGGTTCTTCAATTTCTGGCTAACTATCTCCGCGCTTGTGAAGTAAGAACAGCACACCTCGAACTCGTTTCCTTTCTATTTTACTCAGAATACTTCCGCTGATAATTTGAATCCTTGCGCGTTCTACTAAAATTTACATACTCTGGCATTGGCAGTTCCAGGGGAAAGTAAAGGCTTGACAGGAAATATAGTTTAAACTTAAAATAAATGTTAGTTAAAATAAATATAAACCCTACATGGGGATAATATATGCAGTCATGTTTGGTCGTGCAAATTGCAAGAAATAATAATACCCTCTAGAATCTCAACATAATCGGAATTGCGGCAGGGTCTTACGGTTTAGTTCTTCCGCAAAGTTATTTTTTCATCTTAGCTGTTTTTTCATCTGAAATTTGTTTTCTCTGTTTGGCCTTATCTTTGGCTCGTTTTCTATATTTCGCTTTTCTCCCCCTCGGCACGCAGATGGTTTCCTTTAACCTAAATGAAATTCACTATGAATTTCCTTAATAAGAATAACTAAGAATTGACGTAATTATGCTGCACAGTCCTAAATAAATGGTCGTGTCTCGCTAAGTATAGTGCAGGCTATTAAAAGCAAGCATATATAAAAAGCAGGGGAAAAAAAAATATCTTTGAAATCCAAAATACGCTCCACTGTTCCGAATCAAACCAAAGGTGAGCCTAAGTTGCCGACTGGCTGCAAAAAAATCTAAATGCCTTGCTTCATCTTGAAGACACAATGATGGTGACTTGTATATACTCGACGAATATTAATTTTAATTATTTCAAATTATTTGGCCCAAGGTTAATTTTTTTGAGTTAACTTTTAGAAAATAGTTACAATGCTTCTCCATTTCCCAGCAGACTTTGCTATGGAAACCAGGCGACTCCTTCAACAAGCTATCGTCCTATTTCTTATTTTAATACACCTCGGCCAGACAGGAAACGATAGAGGGACTTCAGACGTTACTGATACGGTCAGTGTGATTCTATCAGTGACGCCTGGAGTCCTTCTATTTGCGTCTTTCTAATCTTACATTTTTAGTTGTAATCGGCTGTACTTAACGTTATTTTAACTCATGTTCCTTTAAAAGGTTTTTAGTATTTAATTATAAATCTTTTTAAAAAAGGTTTTTTAAACTTGGCCTTAAAACATTGTGCTAAAATTAGAGAGCTGTTTTAGTGAACAACATACCAAATATGATCCAGCGTTATATTTGAATTTGCCGCCCACAAGAGTTGCCATCCGGGGCAAGAACGCCGGCTTGCTCCCCCCGCTAGATCCGGGACTGAGCTTGGATGGCTACTAATTGAGCAACCTGTTTGGACAAATCATCAATTTGAGCCTGTAACGCCACAATACCTGGACCAGGAGCCTGCACTGCGTGTATTTGCGCAGAAATGGCCAGCTCGTGAATTTTATCAGCCATTTCGGGAAGACTTTTAAGTGGCTCGCTACTGGCCGCCAAAATGGTTTGCATGTTAGATGGGAGTCTATTCATCCATAATGTTTTAAGAATGTTGTCCGTTAGGTTACCGTCGGCTAAGTCTGACATTTTAGACAGCAATTGAGAAGGCCTTATATCACCCAACTGTAAATCGTGCAACAGCTGCTTGATTTTAACTGTCTCGGATTCTTCATAAACAGAAATTAATTTTTTTTTTAAAGATTTGTATTTGTTCGTCGCCAGTGGATTCAAAATTATTTTACGAGCTGATTGCAGTACCTCTGATTCTTACGCGGCGATCGCTGTATAAAATCGAGTTTCGTCGGCAGTAATGTGACTCAATTTAAACTGTCCAATTGAATGAACCATAACGATGGGGCTCGGCGACAAAAAGGCGGTGGCCTAACTGCCCCTCGTGCCAGTTGTGAAGCAGCATCGTTGTCAACGTCTTTAGATCAATCAAATATGCACAGTAATAATATGTATAGAAAAATAATCAATATGCATACAGTGACACAGTTTCTTGCTACTTGAAATCAGAGAAATTGGCGGCTCAAATGCAGCAGACGATACATATATCCGCTGAAATTATGACAGAAATATGTTGACTCACCGGAATGCAGCACAACGCTTGAAATCAAAGGTGAAATGTTTTACTTGCATCTCATCACACTGGATAACTTACTGGTGCTCAGAATTTTGACATATAAACTCCATATTCGTGCAACATTGAAGGTTGTTATTCGTAATAAATAAATGAATCACCAATTATGTTAGTATATTTTTTTGAGACAGATCGTTAAATAATTATAACAATTGGATAAAAAAAATTATTTTGTTTTTGGTTGCTATGGCTTACCAGACTGGCAGAGTTGAGTTGTAGTAGGCAAGTTGCCACATATCTATTTATCTATAATGTGTATTAAACTTTTAATTGTTTAAAAAATGTACTTTTTAAAAACACTTGTATAAATATGTAAAATAAATAACACCTTTTAAACTAATTCTAGATCATGGTATGTCTGATTTTTTTCGCCGACACAGATGCATTTCTGAATCCAAGGCTAGTGTAGTTAGGTAGTGACTATTCTTAATATATTTTTGAGTATTTTATGGCAGATTCAGCATTTTATTATTATTTGCATTATTTTCTTATTATGAATATATTCTATACATTATATACTGAAAGTTTTTTTTGTGGGAAGGGGCGCCAAAAAGGTATTTTGCCCCGGGCGCCAGTTATGCTTGCCACTGCATAGGAAGAAAGGGCATTGAGCTCAGAGATAAATATCTGGAAATGAAACACATTTTCAGTGGACAGGTAAATGCATTGCTTAGTAACAAAATAACTCTGTGGTTTTAGAGACCCTTATCCGGTAAAAATAAACACTCCTATTTGAAAGCAACAAACGCCGTTGTGAAGAACAGTAGTTTCAGATGTTACCATCGGAACAAGGCCTTCGAGAGGGGGACCTCCCTCTCGAAGGTCACGACAAGACGCGGAATTAGAGATTCCTAAGAGAATCCTTAGAGATTCTTTACGTAAGGCCACCAGCAGGCGAGTGGATAAGGCCGTTCAACGAATAGAGCTGGAACCCTGTTCCATTTAGATGAGGATGAGGGTATATGAACATTTTCGTGAATTTTCGAGTTTGATGTGAATTCGAAGAAAGAATCTTTAGAAAGTCCTCCATGAAGATATCACTTCTATTCAACGACAACACGTTTTTTTGTCATACTAAATAAACAAATATGATAGATCGATTCTTTATCATTTTTTCTCAAGAAAATGAGAAAAAATATTCTTGATATATTTAAAAATTTCGCTTTAAGATGGATATATCAACAGAATTTGAAGAAACGGAAGGAAAATGTTAATAAATTTGATTTTTCGTAGCAACTGATAAAACAAGACACTTAAAAATTATTTTTCTCAGATGAAATAAAAGAAATGATAGTTATTTTAATCTTAAATTTAAATGCAGACATGAAAAATAACTGATATTTCATCGAGTTTTTTAAATCTAACTAGTTAAACTTTAATACCATTGGATTTAGATATTTTGAAAGAAACATATGATAATTTAATATTTAAATATGCAAATGACGTAAATCCTCTAATTTTTCTTCAGAAATATCTAGTTTTAACGATTACATTAATGCATTTGTTGTAATATTCTGGTCACGAAAGTAGATTAGTCCTTTCAATTATATGATACAGACATATAAAGCAGTTCAAACGTATGTAGATTTGAAAATTGCCCTAATAACATTTTTAAGCCTATCAATTATAATTATTAGAGTGCAAGAATATAAAGTAAAAAAAAAAAAAAAAAGCATGTAAATATCTTTCTTCGGTTATAAAAAAATGATTCAAACACGGCTTTTCTCTACAGAACATAACTGAAGTTAAAAATTCACTGCCGATTTTGCTTCGAAGAAGTCAGAAAAATTAATTTATAAAAAAAAAAGTTTGAAATTTATGCATTATGTTTCATAGTATTGCTGTGTTATTTGAAATTTTTATATTTTTAACATTTCATATTTACTCGCAGTTTTGTTAGCATAAATTTAGGTATTTTGCATAACGAAACTCGAAAGGCATACGAAACGAACGTGCGCCAAGGTATATATTGGCGAGAGAAAGTAAAGCTCGTGTGCAATGCAGTATATTTGATTTTCACCGTAGCTACTTGTACCTGGCCAAAGGTCTAATCCAGTAGTACTTTCTTCTCTTTCAGGTACGATGGCAAAGTATATTCCTGTTTATTTTTCTTATTGCCTTATATAGGTAAGCCTGATGATATTTAGTACTGATGATGATTCTATGTAAGTTATTCTTTTGAATACTTCAGTGTTTTAATGTCCTTGAGCATTATTACTTTTTGTTATGCTTAAGTTAAGCAGAATTATCCTATTTTATTAAAGATTTCGTAGTTAAAATCTTTTGACTTATGATTCTTTAATTCTGTGCTTGAGGAAACGTACTCATTACGCCTTCAGTGCTAATGCACAACCAACAAGTTTTAACTGATTTAAACAATCATTTTAAATTAAAATTCCAGCTTAAAATTGAATATCATCAAGATTTCCCTCTGTACAGATTTCTAAAAAGAGGCCCGACTTTTCAATATGTATTTTAATTCTGGCTATTATTTCTTTTCTCTATAAAAGTATGCTATACAATCGTTAATAATGTACCGTTGATTTATAGGTATAGATTTTACCGATTTTTCGACTTAAACGCAGATAACTTTGTCTTTTTACTTCCTAGTACGAAGTAAAAACGAAGTATTGTAATCTCGAAAAGCTTCAGGCAGCATATTTCAAAGAAAATATCCACATTGACCGCTTTCGAATGCAATTTAACGATGTTTTTGTGTGTTATCTGTACGTAAGAACAGAAGAAAAAAAGACTTTTTCTCAAAAAAAAAAAATAAAATAAAAAAATAAATTTATAAAACTGCTTTAAATGAATTCTGAAGAGAATTTTTCGTGGCGTCTGTACGAACGTATGTACGTATCTCGCATAATTCAAAAACGAGTAGCCTCAGAACGTTGAAATTTTGTATATAGGACTGCTATAACATGTAGATGTGCACCTGGTATTTTGGTTTCAATCGGCCGCGCCAAACGTATATAAATATATTTATAAATATATCCACTCTGTTACTCGACTCGGTGATCTCGGTTTCTTTACTCTTATATGTTTGTAAATTGTACATTTTTTGCTTTAAAAATGATTGAATTATGTTTTTATCTTCCGGTTTAGGTTTTTATGCCTTACTGTAAATCTGTATACAATAATTTTAGAATTATCAACAATTTAAAAGTTGTTTAAGTGCCGCTAAGCCTAATAAATTTTTTGATGGCGGCCTTTGCTTGTTTACATTTGAAACAGCAGGGTAGTGAATTTCTTGCCAATCTAGAAGTTCTAGATTGGCAATCTAGCTTCGCAGCAACAAAGATAAACGTCTTCATTTATTATTGCGATTTAAATCATGCTTAATCCATTCTGGAATTTTTCAAGGAAATAAGTGGTTAAGATCTACTTAATTTTTAATAATTTAATTTTTAATAATTAGTAATTTTTAATACAGATATTTTGAGTTTTTATGTATTTTTGCCTTGTCGCGAAGTGAGAACTGAATTAATAGAATGAGAAATACTCGATCGTCTCTGAAAAACTGTTTTTTTGTTGTGTCCTTAATTTCTTTTATACACCGTTCTAACTTTATTATAGTATTTGAATAGAACATGTGGCAACGATTAGATAATTCTTTAAATGATACAAATTTTGTGCATTCTAAGTTATAATATGAACGAAATATAATACTGTTAAGTGAACCTAGCGCCAGAGTGTCGCTATTGTAAACAAATGGAGTGAATTTTAAAGAATGCATTTATTCTATTGTAGTTAATGCTGTCGACGAAGTAGATTTAATTAAATCCAATAAGTTTAAACGAAATGCAAGAAAAAATGCGTATAATTTAATATTCCGCACAACGAAGTCGTGGTGTACACATCTGATTTTTTGGTACTATTCTGTTTCGAGAGCCGTAAAAATTCGCCAAATTATCTTTGATGCCAATGCTGCCAAAAAGAATTGCGGCATCCCTAATAATTGCGGCAAGAAAAGAAGTATAATAGTAAATAAAGATTGATGTTTTAATTTAGATGAAAGGTGAATACGTTTTTATTATTATAATCTATATGAAAAAGGCTAAACATGACTGAATGGAAGCATAAGAGTAAATAACTATTTCAGATCATTATTATAATTTATATAAAAATTGCTAAACATAACTGAATGGATGTCCGCATCGCTATTTCGCTACCGACTTATCGCTAAAGCATAATTTCATCTCGTTGGTTGTTCAAACGTAATTTTCTATAATGAAGCTAGATTAAATGCACACTTTAAAGTTCACAATATTTATTGACCTTGGAGCTTTTCAGAAGTAGATTTAATTCTAAGTAGATTTAATTCAAACTTCGTTAACTGTTAATTCAATATGTTTAAATCAAAATCAGGAATGTTGCGTATAATTTAAGATTCCGTACAAGGAAGTCGTGGCGTACACATCAGATTTTTGGTATTTATTTTCCTTCATGGTGTTGTCATTTTAGTGGCCAGCAGTGTCTTAGTTTCTTTGCGTACCCCCTATTTTTCTCTTGCAACCACTGGTTGAGAATCGCTGAATTAAACTAAATAAAAGCTACTGGGAGAACAGAGGTATGCAATCCTCGATTAAACCGAATACTTTCGGGGAATGATTCCATTTGTGAACATCATCTTTCAGAAGCTGATCTGAAACACTACTTTGAGACAAAGTTGTCCTTTTAAAATACAAAGACATGGAAATTATTAACGAAATACGATAAAAATACTAAAAATGCTTATTTGATTCACAATCATGAAAAATTCATTATAACAGAAGAGATTTATTGACTGAAGCACAAAATTCAGTGTAAATAATGACTATTATGAAATTTATATACTTTATAATTTATAAAAATTATAAATATTATGAAATCACTGAGCTTCATTTACTAAAATTTCGTCATAATTTATACCAACTTGTGTTGTGATACTAGTATTCTTAAGAAAAATAAGAGAGGGAGAAAACTAATTAAATTTAGTTTAGCTAATTAAATTAGACTCCTTCATTCATAAACCAATCATTCATAAAAAGGTATACAATCCTTTGAAGATGAATACCGTAAATCATTTTTTATAACTTGAAGAGCAAAATATAATCATTAATGAAGAGAATTCAAAAATTTTTGTTAATGGAATATTACCCCACAATCATAAAATTTCTTAGAAATAGCTATAAAGAAAATCCAGTGTATAAAATCCTAAACATTTTCTCTCCATTGCGAAGCTTACCTTCGTCGAGAGGCACATAAATGCTTACATTTGGAATCGCTAAAAGACAACTGAGCACCATGAAATGATCGCGACATACCTAAACCCCATTAGTCTACTACGCAAATTCACCTGCTCCTCTATCCTCCCTGGGAAACCACCTTTGAAAAATTTTGAAACCACCTTTGAAAATTCACCTCAACTTTGAAAAATTTTCGAATTCAGAATTCATGGATTAACAATGGGTGAAAGCATGATGTTTATAAAAATCATGCTTTGACTTTCTCGAAGACTGCAATTTCTTTACTGACGTCAATGTCCCTCCCTAACGACAAGGTTAAAATAGAAGAAACTTCTTCTTTTAATACGACCCGATAGATTTGTGTTGATAACAGCTATTGTTAAAGATTGGTCGAACAATAAATCAGGTCCAAAAATTTCATTCTAGAGTGTCCAATTGGCTTTGTTGCTTAAAAAGTCAATTTTCGAGGCTTCATAGCAAGTCATGTGGTTTGAACTCCACATTCATCCAAAGTATTACTTTACACTCCGAATGGAAATCTCTGACAAGGAACAGAAAAATCAGATTACCAAAATTCAAGAGGGCTGGCAAGTTTTGAATACGATTTCGAATTTTAAAGAACCAAAAATCATTTCCAACAGCCGTAAGCTCTTTTAATGCGAGGTAGAAAAGTGAGTACACAAACCGCTAACTACTATGCATATAATGTAATAACGTTATTTGTAAAAATCTTTGTTAAAGTCTGTCTGTGTAATATTCGAATAATTAAATAAAATGTTAGATATTTTTACCGACGTATCGACCAACGGGAATCTCATTTGCACACATTTAGAAAAAACATGTTTAAATTAGAAAATTTCAAAAGCCTCATTTCCTCACCTTTCTGATTATTTTCTCGCTGATATTTGGTTTACTAACTCTTTCTCCAGATTCCTAGCGTTCACAAGACAAAGTGTGTACTAGCATATTTAAATTATCCCAATTCACCTAAGGAATAAAGCTAAAAGCACACCTTCGCCCAAAACATTTTAAGGGAATGTTTACCCTATTCGCTTTATATCTGAAGCGAACATGTTCGCCGATTTCTGACCTGTGGTAGAATGACCATTCTAGTTCTATCAATATTACGTCTCAGCTACATGGGTGCGTTCCGTTAAGTCAGTTGTTAAAATTTGTAAATTACTTTCTTGTATTAATAAGATACGTCACTTACAATGAATGAGCACGATTCGTTTTTACCTGTCATTGCTCAATTCCTATATCCTATCGAAGACGTTTATTTATAATTAAGATAATGTTACTAATTTTGCTTCAGACATGCGAAGCCTTGCCGGAATAATAAGATTAGAGGGACTCTTTAACATCGAGGTAAATGGCTACCTTGCTAAATTTGAAAGATAACGATAAGATCACGATAGTTTTAGCAATTTATTTTTGACGTCGATTTTGGAGATAAATTACGAAAGGTACCCGCACTGGGCGAGCATTCGGTGACATTTTGGATTGGTGCCGGTATAACTATAATTGAATAATTGGTTAAGCCGAACTCGCTTTTCTAAACGTAACTGTAACCGTATCTGGCCCTTTATATGTAATTTTAGCTGTACATATCTTCGAGCGATTGTGAGTAATGGAAGGTACCGAAAATTTGCCTGTGGCCCCGAGGAAACCACATAAGACCTCACAGAGGAACAGTTCTCTTTCATTTAGCATAGAACTGACTTTGCAGCAGAAAGAAATCTCCGTGCGGGCTTATCTCTTTAGCTGTGCCTTACACTTTGCTGTTCTGACTTAGTTCGTAATTTGAAGTGGTAGCTACTGATTGTGCTCTGTCATGCTGAGAAGAACCTCTAAGAGTACTTTTGTGTGAAGTTTCAGAACGGTAGAGTTCCATTTGGGAAAATAAATTTTATCAAGCTATCATCAGCTGTGTGTGCATTCAATAAATTATGAACACTTACACACATAACGACATAATTAAACGCATTACGTTAGAATTGACTATAATACATAGTAATCAAAATAGTATTAATTAAACTTAAATTTTCTTTTGGTGCAAGTATAATAAAAATAGTGTAAAAGTTCAGAAATTTCTTTAACAATTCATTTACTATCTTCATTAAACGTTCGGTACGTTAATATCTCTTCTAACAAATAAGTTATTTCGCTACGTGAATGATGAAAAATGTGAAAACGTATTCATAATATTTTTAACATTACCTAAACATTTTCTTTTGCAAGCAACATGCAGAGCTGTTCCCTTGAATCTTTCTGCTGGCAAGGTTGGCTCCCTTTTCTAGAAGCAATTTGGCCAATTCATAATCTGAAATATAAGCCGCCAGAAGAAGCAGAGTATTCCCTAAGGACTCTTTAGGGTGTGACCACCGTATACCACAAGACAGTCTTCTGAAATGTAGAATTATTTAAAATATTAACTTCTAGAAATTAAGTAAATATCACTTTGTGTATGATTAAATAAAAATATCTTAAAGACGTTCTTATAAAAGAGCAATATTTAAGAATTACAAGAATCTCGCTGACTCTTCTACATACCTATAAAATCACAAGGACAAGCTACGAAGATAAAATATACACTACAAGATATGTTTATGATCTTTGTTAATGTTGATTATAACAATGAATAAGGAACATTTGTTAAAAACGTGTATAACTCTTAACACAATTAATTACTAAGCTTAAAGTTAAAAAAATAATTAAATAATGAAATAAATACTACCCCTCCTTAAATATAATTAAGGGGACATGCGAGATGTCGACTGGCAAAATGCAACTATTTCGAGACGAAAGTTATTAAGGTATAACTTTTCTCAAAATAAACTTATACACTTGATTCTTTTTTCATTTAAAATGCATAGATTACAGATTATAGAAAACGCATAAAATATATATTAAATGCCTAATATTTTTAAAAACCAGTTGTTTAATTTCACTAACCTTTGACGTATCTCTTCCGACAATGTGTTAGAAATGCCTTTCAAAGAATCATATTCTGACCAAGTAAATAAAAAAAACTGCTAAACCATCTGTATGTGCAAGCGATAATGGAATTTAAAACATCTGTCCCTTTAAACTTGTGGGCGTGCCAGTGCTTGTTTAAATTTTAAATGAGAGATTTCGGCCTTTAAAATTTCGAAACATGCATAAATTATATATTTTTGGTATCGTCTGAGTCTACTTTATTTTTCTAGTCCAAAATTGATAATTCGAAAATTTGAAAATTTTTATGTCGTATGTCCCCTTAAATAAAATGCCCAAAAGTTCTCTGTCTTCTTAAATAGACATTTAAATTTGTCATCTTTTTTTTTTTTTTTTTTCGGAGGAATTAAGCATTGAAAAGCTCGAAATTGAGCTAATACTGCAAAATAAAGCTCTGATGAAGGAAGTTACTGCAGTAATTACTCTACAAACGGATAATTTGGAACTTTTCGTTAAGTTTGAAAAATATAATGAACATGAAGAACAGTTTGATACATTTAAAGTTATTTAGATATACAAAGTGTTCAACGCGATAAACGTGGGAAATTTTTCATTTCCAGTTTGTCCATGAAAATGTATTGTTTTTTCAAACTATTTGCTTGCTCCTGATAATCCTTCCAATAAAGATTATGATGTGTTAAAATCAACATTGATAAATCATTTAACTCCTAATCCAGTCATACTTTCTAGCAGGCATATATTTTTAAATCGAAAGCAGCACGAGGGGGAACCAATTGTGTATATTGCGGCGTTTAGGTCACTTTGCCATGTGCTTACAATCGGAACACGCTTTACGATGTTGTGGGATGTCTTTGTGAGTAGTCTTAAAGACAACGACAGGCATCTTGGACAGAATGTTTGAACAGGATAATATCAGTTTAGATGGCGCTTTAAAAATAGCTTTGGAAACGAAGAAAGTGTTAAAATGTGCAAACAAAATTGCAAACCAGCAGAAATTAAGGAGTTTAGTGCCAAGAATAAAGATAAAACTACGTCCAGTTGCTCCAAAAGTTTGAAAAGCGAAACTTCTCAGCTAAGAGTTACTGTAAAAGGTAAAATGTAATATTGTTACTCACCAACACACTTTGCCGACCATTGAGGAAATAGTTTCATGTTTGGTTGGTGGAAAGCATTTTTCAAAAATTAATTTTAAGCATGCTCACTTACAAATGAAAGTACACCCTGAGACTCATAAATTGCTAACAATAAACACGCTAAAGTGATTATATTAGTGTAAGAGATTAATGTTCGGGCTAAATGCAGTGCCCGTAATTTGGCAACATTACATAGACAGACCATTCCAAGGAATGGAAGGGTATAAAGTTTTTCATGGATGACGCGCGAATAACAGGTTCTGATAATGATGCACATCTAAATACTTTAAAAAATTTCTTCCAGAAATGCAAAACTCACGCACTAAAATTAAATTTAGAGAAAAGAAAATTGTTCAGGATGAGATACAATTTTTAGGTTATAAAATTGATGCTAATGGTTTACATAAAACTAATGAAAAACAGTGATTGTTAACGCTCCAAGACCCACAAATGTCCAGGAAAGTCGAAAATTTTTGAGATTAGCAAATATTTATGCGAAATTTTGTCCAAGTTCACAGACAATCGCAAATCCCTTTTACGAATTAACTAAGAAAGGTTCAAAATGGATTTGGACGAGCGATTGTCAACGAGCTTTTCTAAACATTAAAAAATAATTGTATTTACAAAAGTTTTTGATGCATTCTGGTCCAAAACTACCCTTAACGTTGGGACTGATGCATCGCAGTAGGGTTAGGTGCGGTGCCTTCTCGCAAACATCCTGACAGAACGGAAGGGCCAATTGCATATGCTTCAGGAACACTAACTGGAAACGGAGAATAAGTATTCTTAGCATAAAAAAGCTTTGTCGATCATATAGAGGACTAAAAATTATTTTCTGTAAAGACAGGAAATTTACGTTAATTGCAGATCGTAAATTGCACGATTCAGATTACCAATATTGTTAGTGAGAGATAATGGGCCACACTTCACTTCATAAGACTTTAAGATATTCCTACAGAGTAACGGAATCAAGTACAAAATCACCATTTAGTAACCGGCAGGCTGCACGGTATGTGCTTATAGTAACGCAATCCATGAAAAATTATCCGGAAGTTTTTGAGACAAATACTGAGTACGTGTTTAAGGCAATATACTAGAAAATTTTCGAATTTAAGTACTCTACACAGCCCTGCAGTGTTAAAGTTGAAGGTAGAAATTCGAACAAGAATAGACTGGGAGACAAAGTTCAGAAAGGAACCTACAAGTTTGCATACGGAAGATTTGGAACTGGCGACGAAGTGGCAGTGAGAAATTATCGCCAAGGTGATAGACAATGTAGATTTCGAACTGTCTAATCCAAGCATGGGCAGGTACACTGCTCAAAAAAAAAAAAAAAAAAAAAAAAAAATGGGACAGTCCTATATCTCCCGATCTACTGGGCCGATTGACAAAATTCAAATTGCGTTCTTCATGTCTCGAAAGCGAGACTTAGGATATATATTAGATTTATATATAGCACTATTCTAACATAGGTATTTTGACACAAAATCGGACTTTTTCTGAAATAACATACCAATGTTTTTACATATTTCGATTCTACGACTCAAATTACGCCTAAATATGAAATTTTGTAAAATTTGGAGCGAAATTTACGAAGAAATTCACAAATTTATGTTAGCACTTTTTTGTCAGTTTGCGCCAAGAATACTTCACTTGGCGAACTTCTTAATATATGGCAACCTAGTTTCCTTTCCCGTGAGAGGAAAAAGTCACCATCGTTCCTTTCTTCGAAATAATATTCTTTATATTATATTTTTAATTATAACTTTTATTTGTAATTTTTTCTTTTCGAATTTCATTTTAATTGTTTAAGTTGCACGTTTTTTTTTTTTTTTCGAATAACTGTTTTAAAAATTTCTATTTACCTATTCGAACTGCGTAAATAAAGGTGCAGCGTTTATTTATTATTATTTTTTTCAAATAGTTTTCTATATATATACTTTCGTCATAGCTATTATTTTAGGTCATTTTTAAATTTTTATACTTTTATTTTAATTGTTTGTGTTGCATTGTCTCTTCAGATAATTGTTTTAAAATTTTCTATTTATTCCTTCGAACTGAGCATTTTAAATATATTTATTAATATCAATTTTCCAGAATTTGATTTTATTTATTTGAACTGCGTTTTTTTCGGAAGAATACTTTGTAACCCAGACTACGAAGCGTTTGAAAACTGCATACTACATAATAGAGAAAATGCAGTAAAGCACAGTTTTACACGCCTTTCAATGTTCCGTTCAGAAAAAATATATATAAATAAGAGAGATGTATAACCGATATTTTAACTTAGGATGACTTGCATACACTGCTTTAAACAGTTTTATCATTGTGCCCATTGCTTTACACAATTTTATCCTACATTTGGTTTCTTAAAATGTTATTCATATTTTAGTCAAATATTTTATTTTTGAAATCGCAAGAATCAAATATCACAAGATTGAAAAGTTTTAAATTAAAAAAAATACGAATACTAAATTTTACGAAAAAATTTATTTTTCTTCTCTGTTCCTTTACGCATTCTGAAAGTATATTGAAAAGTATCCAACTTTTCGAAACATTTTGGTATTTCTGACAATCATTTTAAATAAAGTTATCGCCTTCCATTTCATAAAGGCCCACAAACGTTCGAGCGGTAAAGTTGCTGAGCACTGGTAGTTCACTCCGGGGTTCGAACCCCGGTAAACGGGCCGGTTGCATGGGCGTTTTCGTGGATTTTCTCATGTGTACCGCGTATGACAGCTGGTTTCCCTTAGAAAGTTCTTCAAGAAGTATTTCGTCAGAGCCATTATCAGTCTTTAGAGGCTAAACATTTTGAAGCTATGAGATGAAAGGAAAGATTGGTTTCATCAAAAGGTTTTGGTTTATTTTATTATGACAAAGCACAATACAGCTATCTGCCTAAGGGGAGGGATGCCTTCCTGGAGGACTTTCTAAGGGAAACTGGCTCGCATACACGTTACACATGGGGAAAACCACGAAAATGCCCATGCAGCCAGCCCGTTCGCGGGATTCGAACCTCGGACCGAACTACCAGTGTTCAGCGACTTCAGTGTATCACATTTTACATTTCTGCCAAATTGTTTAGATTATCACCATAAACAGTGCTTTTGAGATAACCTCATAGACAAAAGCCACAGAGGTTGAGGTCTGGTGGGAAGAGGGGAAGTGTTGGCCTATAAGACGTTCATTCGTGAAATGTTGCCTAAGTAACTATGCGACACTCTTGAGGTGGTGCCCAGCCCTGCATAAAAATCGTAGTATCTAAAATGCCACGTTACTGCAGTTCATGTATCACGAAACAATTTTAATATTGGCTCTAAGTGAGTTGCAATCGCAGTGGTCCAGCTGTCTTCAGAAAAAAATGGTTCAGTTATAAAACTAGCTGTCATTCAACAGTAAACGGTGTGAAATGACTGTTATGCAATCGAATGCAGTAGGAGAATGCAATGGAACTAGATAGATAACATGAGAGATTTCTTTGGCCCAAATCGATTAAAAGCGTTTTGAATCAGTATCTTCATGTTTTAGTGCCGAATTCAGGCTTAAAAAATTACAAATTAGCGATCTGTAAGAAAACGATTTCCAGATTGTACACACTTGTGAGAGTGATTTGCGATCTCACATTTTCTAATCGCTAATTCGTGGTTTTCACGGACGAAATTCTCACTTACAGGGATGGCGCACTCGACATTTATCGAATTTAACTTCTTTAAATAATTTGCCTACTTCAAAGTTTCTTAAGGGTATACAACATATTAAACCCGTTTAACAAAAGGTTAAGTTAGATTCCGACCCATATTTCGTTTAACAATATTTCATACAGCGCCATTTCCCCCCCTGTTGGTGAGGTTTCGAACTTCCTTTTTTTCGCGGAAAATAAATTCCCATGACCTCCTTTACACGATTTCCAAGTTTGATAACATTTGATCCAGTAGTTTTCCTTTTATGACCGTTTCAATGTGGAACTTTAATTATAACCACTCTGTATATTATTAAATTTTAATTTGAAGCTATGCATTATATGTATACCATGTGTAAAATTTTCGCTTTTATGGAAAAATAAAAAATCGAAGCAAATATACTTAGTATAATGGACCAAAACTGAAAACATTTCCCCTCCCTCCGAAAATAAAATATTGAAATTTCGAACTTGAATTTACTGGGTTATCGAAATATTTAATTTGACTTATCTTCTAAGTCCTAGTTCCGACAACAATTCCGTCAAAAATTCCGAATTACTTAAGCTAAAGTTAAAGATTTAGTATATATTCACTGTATGTTAATAAAGTAATCAGAGTGTAATAAAAATAGATTATAGAATTTACGCTGATGTAACTTTTTGTGACTGCACAACATGTAATGGAAGAGAAGGTTTGTAGAGATCTGTTTTTCACATGCCTCTAAAAGTAGATTTCATATTAATTTTGTCTCTTCAATGTCAAAAAACTTTCCTTTGAGAGGCAACTTTAGTTTTTGAGAAAGAAAAAAAAAAATCACAAGAAGACAAATTTGAAGAACATGCAGGACGATTGAATATACATACTTATTTTCGGAACACAAGCGGTTCTCCGACTGGTTATTGAATAATGAAAAGATGCATTGTCATGTAATACAAAACATTTGGAATACGTTTTCTGGCTGAATAACGTAAGATTAAAAGTCATCTGCTTAATTCACATCCATTTACAAGTCAACTACTCGGGCAATTGCAGAATCGTTTTGATCCTGAGCTTGTAAGACAAACCTAATATCACTGGATTTAAACACTTCTTTAATCTTCCGAGAACGTTCCGTCTTTAGCTCATATTCCAAGAATATTAAGTGAATACAATCATTGCCAAAGAAATTGAATATTCATTTGCACTATGGCTTGGTAGTTTACTAACGAGTTAACAAAACTTAAATTCTGCTTTTTGTGTCAAAGAATACAACAATATTTTAAATATTTAGAAATAAAATATTAAATTGGATATTTAATTGGAGCCTCATCAGTTGCCTAGCATTTGAAAAAGAAAAGATTGTTAAATACTAATTGTTTGCTGCTCAGTCTAACCCAGGCTGCATGGTTGGTTTTCGTAGTTTTTTAGGTTCTCTTTACAAAGATTCTCTATGAAAGCATCTTAATCAAATAGCTCCCATGTTCTTTCTATGTTCAAATAACCAACTAACCTAGTTTAAGCGCGATTTCCAAGTGAAGTTACTAGTAAAATCCGAATACTCATTAAAAATCATGTAGCTAGCCAATCGAGAGTAACATGAAAGATACGGAACCAATAATTGAAATGTTGTTACGGTACGCTGTTCCTTAACTTAGATGGTCATTCCTTAATTAAATAGCCCACCAACAGCCGAGCGGCAAAGACGCTGAACACTGGTAGTTCGGTTCGAGTTTCGAATCCCGCGAACGGGCTGGCCGCATGGGCGGTTTCGTGGTTTTCCCCATGTGTAACGTGTATACGAGCCAGTTTCCCTTAGAAAGTCCTCCACGAAGGCATCCCTCTCATTAGGCAGATAGCCCTCGTGTGCTTTGCCATAATTAAGTAATACAATTCAATCCTTAATTAAATATAATTGATTTGTAAATTCTACTAGAACTGACGGTAAGAATTGAAGTGGAAATAAGTAATATGGTGTGCAATCTTGATTAATATAAAATTAAAAATATTTGCATAGAAAAATGTTTGCATTCAGACAGAAAGTTTTTTGAAATATTTGCAATTACTTTATAAGAAGGATTTATTAATAACAGTAATAATTACTTATTATATTACTGATGATTAGGATTCCGTTCTTGACAATTACATTCTAAATTAGAATTTTAAGGATATAATGAAAATACGCTACGCACAAAAATACATTTTAGGAAAAAAATGAGTTGATTTTTTATGTTTTAAAACTTCTTAAATTCATTTAGTAAACATCGTATCCTCGTAGTAGTTTATTGAATCCAGAATGTTGGTGTCATTTATATAATTATTCTTGTCCACAGAATCTGCTGACTTATCCAGCCATTAAGTAGCTGCAGATCATTTCTACATAACCATTGAACTTCCATTAATTCAGTCTCTAAAGGGTTGTATGTTTATATCATAATTTGACTTTTATAAAAAATGATTATTCTAAATATTATGTTTCTATAAAAATATATTGTGCTTTAAAAATATGGATAATAGTATCAGCCGCCCTTTCAGCCACTTCAAAAGCAATAGTTTGTTTAGAAATAAATTATGCAGTTAATGTCATAAAATTCAAATAAATATCAAACGAAAATTCTCAGTTTTAGACAATTCGATTTAAACGAAGTAAAGTAGCAGACGATAAAACGCCGAAGGTAAAAATTTACTCTTACAAAAACTTACTCTTAAATTTTTTAAAAAAAGAAAAGATACGAGAGAAATTTAAAAAAAATAGTTAAAAATTTGAATAATATCATCTATAATTTAAAAAAATAGCCTTTCATATAGTATTAATAAATATTTATTACGCATCATTGAGGGAAAAAATGTCATATAATTAATTCTCCGTAAAATTTTACTTGAAGTTTAAGGTTAAAAATAGCTGTGGCAATTCAGTGTAACAAAAATCCATAGACAACATTTGGCGTTATTATCGCTCAAAAAAAAAGCTGCCAAATTTCAAAACGCGAAATTATGTAAATTCGTGTATATCTTAGAAAATTTTGAGTAAAAAAGTCTAATTTTTTGCAGATATGCTTAAAAATACACCTACTTTAAGATGATGATAAAAATTTTATAGGTTATAATTCAAAATTTTTTTCGAAAAATCTATAGAAATTATTTAAAAATAAAAATTTAAAAAAAACGCAAAAAATGGGTAAATTTTATTTGGAATGAACCAAAATTTCGAAATGTGAGAGAAAAAATCAAAAAAGTTTAATAAAAAAAGAGATATTAATAAATATTTGCCAAATTGAATTAACATTGAGGAGCTAAAATTTTGAGCTAATATTTTAAAAACTATTCGTACGATTTTTACAAAACTTGGTATTCTGGCATAATTTGAGTCGTAGAATCGAAATATGTAAACAATTCGTATGTTATTTCAGAAAAAGTCCGATTTTGTGTCAAAATACCTATGTTAGAATAGTACTATATATAAATCTAATATATATCCTAAGTCGCGCTTTCGAGACATGAAAAACGTAGTTTGAATTTTGTCAATCGCCCCAGTAGAACGGGAGATATTATAGCACTGTCCCATTTTTTTTTGAGCAGTGTACATTACACTATAAATGTAGACGGTCAGCTGTGGCAGCGACATGTCGACCCTAACTGGTGAGGGGTTCATACGTCCACCTCCAGCTCTCGTGATTGAAAAAAGAAGCTGATAAGAGTGGAGTTCCAGAGCCATCTAAAGGCGAGTCGGTGTTGTCTTAAGAGCCAAAGATTTTAGCAGACGTTCCATCCCCCAGTCCTGCTGCTGATACAACAAGGTTACTAAAGAAACCAGCTGTGACACAACCTTTGCATCGGTGCAGTAGAATTCAACGTCCCCTGAGTAGACTGAACTTGTGATAAAGAGGGAGGTATGTGTTGCATCGAGAACTTAATCCCAGTCGAAATTAGTATTAGAGTGCGCCAAGTATCGCGGAGCGCACGAAGCGAATGTGTACGTGGACAGACTGTAAGAGCCGGTCGTTGGAGATGCACATGCGTATTTGTAAGTTTTTATGTACAGAGTGATGTCTTTTATAAAGTGTCATTTAAATAAATACAGTGTCTTGTGTAATAAATACCCACAAAAGCCATTGAACACATAAGACAAAAGGGTTAATTTCATTTTGACTCTAAAGAATGTAGATAGATTTTTTTTACCGCTAAGAGGAAGTTTATTCCATATCAATGATGCATTAAAAGGATAGAAAAGTTATTTAATTAATGAATCAGAGATTGAATTTGTTCAGTCTCTAGTTTCAATTTTTCCAATAAAATCTGATAGAAATATTTGAATGTTTTCATTTTCTCACAATGCCTCTGAATGAAAGAGATTGTTTCAAGAAAAAAACACTGAACGTTGATTTATCGCTAGAAAATCAGAAGAATCTTTAAAGCTACGAGGGCAGATCAAAAAGTAAGTTGCACTTCCAAGTTATGACCATTCATTAAATTGTCAATACGAAAGCAAAACGACTATGACAGCATACAATGTAATTTTAATTTTCCACATAGTTCCCAAGACGCTCGAAACATTTCTCCAAACGGACAACCAACTTTACGATTCCGGATGCATAGAAATCTCCTCCAACGCTATGTAACAACACGGAGACGGCTGCTTTCACCTCATCATTTCGGAATCGTTGTCCAACGAGATGCTTTTTAAGCTTACCGAAAATATGAACGCAACACCTCACAAGGCTCGCCAAACGTGCGACTTGCTGCAGCGATTTAGAGCCATGCGACTTTCACGTTTTCGGTAAGCTTAAAATACATCTCGGCGGACAAAAATTCCGAAATGATGAGGAGGTGAAAGCCGCTGTCTCCGTGTGGTTACATAGCGCTGGAGGAGATTTTTATGCATTCGGAATCGAAAAGTTGGTTAACCTTTCGGAGAAATGTTTAGAGTGTCTTAAAAACTATGCGGAAGATTGAACTTACATTGTATTCTGTCATAGCCGTGTTGCTTTGGTATTGACGACTTAATAAATGGTCATTGTTGTAAAGAGAGAAGTAGAGGGCGCTGCTTGGCAGTAGCGCAATGCATGTAAGTAGAAACGAAATGTCGTTTGATTAGGCAACATGATTTCTGTGAAAGTAGTCCGCCTAACAATAAGACAGTTGTAAATATGTAAATATAACGATAATAAATAGCATTAGAAAAACTGAACCACCGGATGTTTTGTGCTTGCCCTTCGGGCCGCCATGGATAAATGCAGGTTCGTCACAATGGTGCATCTTGCAGAAATGTTTGGAAGTATGTGTTTGAAGTTAGGAAGTATGTGTCCAGACCATGCCCTAGGTAAGAGCATGATTATTATTAAATTCTGAACGTGTTTGATTTGAATTTTGATAATTTGCAGTCTTAGGTACATTTGTGTATTAACGCGAAATAATGGCAGAACTAGATAGATTAAAACGAAAGAGAACCGCATTGAGAACGGTAGTATCTAAACTACTAAAGAAAGTGGAGGATAGCTTAGTAAAGAAAGATAGATGAATTATGCGAAGTGCATGAATTATTAATAGAAACGTAATTTGGAAGAATTAGACGAGGCAATTCATTCCGTAATTGAGATAGATTCTCTAGAAGCGGATGTAGTTAGTTCTGAGGAATATCAGGAAAAATGTTCTCGAGCTATTAAACGAATTAATCGAATGTTGGAAGAGGATAAAATAAGTATTAAAGATTCTGAACAAAACTTGGTTAGACTGCAAAACGTACAAAGTACGGTAAAACTTCCAAAACTAGTTTTAGAGAAATATTCAGGTGATCCTGAAAAATTTACGGAGTTTTGGAACAGTTACGAAAGCACTATAGACAAAAACGAAAGTCTTAATAAGATAGAAAAATTCGCATACTTGAAAACATTACTTACAAGTGCCGCGAGTAATGTAGTATCTTCATTAGAATTAAATGCAAAAAAAATACGATGAGAGTATAAAAACTTTGAAGGATAGATTCGGGGAAAAAAAATAATTAGTCAATTCATGAACAAACTGTTAAATTTAGAACCAGTAAGGAATTCAAATAATATTAAAGCTTTACGTAGGTTATACGATGAAATCGAAATTGCAGTTCGGAATTTGGAAGCACAAGGAGTTACGAAAGGTTCATTTGGTCAGTTATTAATACCTGTGTTGTTAAAAGCTATTCCAGAAGAGTTCGTTCTGAAATTTAATCGAAGGAAAAACCCAAATGAAGAAATTAATGTTTCAGACTTGTTGGACTTCATAAAGCGGGAAATTGAATGTCGTGAAGCGTCGAGTTTATTGACGCGAGATAAAAGAAATACCTTGCCTTCACGTTTCGAACATGCTAAGTCTGATTATAAAAAAAAAAATTCACAGAAATGTACCTACGGCTGCCAGTTTCAATGCTGTTGATAATCTTGCATGCATCTTCTGCGAAAAGTCCCATAATTCATTTTCTTGTGATAAAAGCATTAAAGAAAATTTGTGTAAGTTACGTACTGAAAGTAGATGCTTTATTTGTTTTCGAAAATATCACATTTGGAAATCGTGCAGAAATAAAACTAACTGCTTAAAATGCGGGTTTAAGTCGCATCATGAATCACTATGTACGAGTAGTTCAAATCGTAACAAAGCGCGAACGGCTTCAAATCAAAACAAAGAATTGTGCGAAAGCTCGCGAGATAATTCAGTAGATGAAACACAAAACTCCCCGAAAGAACATACGCCTTCTGTTGTTCCTTGTCATAAATCATTGAATAAAAATGCTTTATTGCAAACCTGTTCAGTGTTAGCTCATTATGACGGAAAGTCAGAGTTAACTAATTTAATTTTCGATTGTGGTGCTACACGAAGTTTTGTTCATATTAGTGTAGTTAAGAAATTAAACTTAAAATTTGTTGGAGAAGAAACATTGTCTAATCTTTCGGAATGAAATACGCAGTACCTAAAACATAAGGTTGTCGAATTCTGTGTTTCGGATGCGAAGCAAAAGAACAAAATAAAAATCAGCTGTCTCGTCACCGACGCCATAACGGCTGCGCATATGACCACGCCGTCAAAACAAACACTAAAAATGATGAATGAGTGCGGATTGCGAATCGCTTGTTTATGTAAAGGAAGCGTTGGAATTCTAATAGATGTGGATTATTACTGGAAGATGGTAAGGGGGGAAAAGATTCAATCAGGAAAGGAAATTTATGCGATTTCTACTATGTTTGGATGGGTCCCAGTTGGCCTTCAAGATAAAGAAAGCGAAATAGTATCTCAAAACACGGCAATAGTAAACCTTCTTGCGTAATTGATTCATTGCGATCGTTATGGACTTTAGATTTGATGGGCCTTACCGATGACTCAGCGATTTCTAACGAGGCGAGAGAAATGATTCAAAGCTTTGAAAAGGAAATACGGGTAGAAGGTAATAGATACTATGTCAGTTTATTATGGAAATCGGAAGCAGGGCAATTAGAAAATAATTTCGGAGTAGCATTAAGACGATTTGAAAGTCTTAAAAATAGACTTATTAGAAATCCTGAGATTTATCAGCAGTATAAATCCGTAATTGAAGAGCAAATGAAGGAGGGTATAGTTGAGAAGTTTTCACAGGAAATAACGGAGGCATCTTATTTTATGCCGCACAGGGAAATAATAAAACCTAAGGAAACCACAAGTTGTAGGATTGTTTACGACGCGAGCTCTTCTAGAACTAAAGGTGTGAAGTCCTTAAATGACTTTTTAGACATTGAACCTAGTTTGATCACCGTTGTTTTGACCATAATTTTAAAATTTCGGAAATATGGAATTGCTTTCAGCGGAGATTTAGCTAAGGCCTTTTTAATGATAGGAATCTTAGAAAAGGATAGGGAATATTTAAAATTTCTTTCTTTGGTTCGGGAATAGTGAGGAAAAATATAAAGTTTTAAGGTTTAAAAGTCTTCCATTCGGACTTTGCTGTACTCCAGCAATTTTAGCGATGACGATAAAATTCCACATTAAAAAATATAAAAGCACAAATCCAGAAAGTTATGAAATGTTAGATTCCTCGTTATATGTAGACGATTTATACTACGGTGCAGACACTATTGAAGATGCATGTCGATTATCCTCAGACGCGATTAAGATTTTTAAAGACGCTGAGATGAATTTGAGAAAATTAAGGTCAAATTCCGAGGAACTTAATTTCTGGTGGATTGGAAAAGGTTATAACATAGAACCAGCTAAAGAGTCAAAATTTTTGGGCATGATCTGGAACTCTGAAGCAGATAAGATCAAGTTGAATTGCGAATTTTTAGGAAATTTATCCCATGACAGTGCTGAGGCCACAAAAAGGACTGTTCTCCAAATGGTGGCCAAAGTTTACGATCCAATTGGTGTGTTTCAACCCTTTGTGATGAAAATGAAAATTGTGTTACAAAAAATTTGGACATTAGGTGTGGACTGGGATGATACCCTTCCATTAGAAATAATTAAGGACTGGAGTCGCTGGCAAGCTGAATTAAAGGTGTTGGAGTTTTCTCTTCCGAGAAAATATTTTGGTATTAGTGAAAAATCTAATGTTAGCCTTCCTGTATTTGCTGACGCTAGCCCTAAAGCGTACGGCGCAGTAGCATACTTTAGATATCTTGATTCAGAAAACATTATTTGCACCAGTTTCATTACCGCAAAGGGTCGCGTAGCTCCACTCAAGACTATGACTTTACCTCGTTTGGAGTTGATGGCTGCTTTAGTAGCCGCCAAATTGTCTATGTATTTGACAAAGCTGTTTCCTGAACTGTGTCATCAAAAGTTTCTTTGGAGTGATAGCCAAATAACTATCTACTGGATAAAGGGATGTGCAAGAAACTGGAAACCCTTTGTATCAAACAGTTTCGGAGATTCAGTCACTCACGGATCCTGAATGCTAGTTTCACTGCAGTGGGAGTGAAAACCCTGCTGACCTTTTATCTCGAGGAGAAAATGCCTTTAATCTTGTGAGAAGTTCCCTTTGGTTACAGGGACCTAGCTGGCTGTCTCAACCTGAAAGGGTTTGGCCAGTAAGTAAACAGACCAACATCGACGAGGACAGCGTTCAGAACGAAGCAAGGGTGCAAACATCTCTTCATGTTTCTGTTCAAGACGTAGAATCTTCGGCATTACTAGAGTTAACGCGATTCAGCAGGCTGCTGAAGGTGTATCGAATTACGGCTTATGTTATGCGGTTTACCAACAATATAAAACGAAATTCAGTGAAAGTCAAAGGTCCATTAAGCTCTGAGATTTCGCGAGCTGAGCTCTATTGGGTAAAAGTTACACAGCGAAAATACTTTGCGAAAGAGATTCTACATCTATCAAGTGGAAAATGCTTAGAAAAGACATCGTCGATTTATTCACTTAACCCAGAATTGGATACCCATGTCTTCTGCGTTTAAAGGGCAGACTTCAATTCTCAGACTTTGCTTTCGAAGAAAAACACCCATGGCTGTTATCATATAAAGATAGATACAGTGAACTAGTAATTTTTGATTCTCATAACAAATTGTTTCATGCAGGAGTCGAAGCTACCTTAGCCGATATTAGAGAAAAGTTTTGGATCATAAAAGGACGCCAATTCGTCAAGTCCACGTTAAGTAAGTGCTTTTTGTGTAAACGATACAAGGTGCGTGCCGGTACACAGGAAATCGCTCCTTTACCACCTGATCGTATTCTTCAATCATCTCCATTTTCTGTAACAGGGCTGGTTTATGCTGGTCCCTTCTTTACAAAGGACAGCAAGAATAAACGTTATCTGCTTTTGTTTACATGTGCTACAACTCGAGCTTTACATCTAGAACTTGTCCCTTCTATGAGCGTGGAGAATTTCATGCTTGCGTTTCGCAGGTTTATTTCTCGTCGTCGATTGTGCTCAACGATATATTCGGACAATGCCAAGACATTCAAATGTGCTGATCTCGAGTTGCGAAAAATTTGGAAGTGTATTCAACATCCATCTGTACAAAATTTGTTTTCTTCCCACGGTATAACATGGAAGTCTATTGTGAAAAAAGGAGCATGGTGGGGAGGGTTCTGGGAAAGGCATTTTAGAACGATTAAAACTTGTTTAAGGAAAATAGTTGGACGTTCTAGTCTCTGTTTGAATGAGCTAGAAACAGTCTTCGTAGAAATTGGAGCCATAATTAATTCAAGGCCCATAACGTATGTCTACAATGACCCTTCAGAACCCTCACCGCTAACTCCTGCTCATTTCTTAATTGGTAAACGTTTACTTTCTCTTCCAGTTACAAGAGTGTGAGACTTGAGTCTAGACATTCCTTGATCAAAAGGTATAAACATCAACAAACCTTGTTAAACCATTTTTGGAATAGGTGGAGGAAGGATTACTTGCTTTCTTTGAGATCTGTTAATTTATGTTCACCTACTAAAGTGTCTGGTCACTTTAATGTTAATAATGTAGTCCTTGTACATGACGACCGTTTACCTAGGAATTTGTGGACACTAGGTAAGATAATAGAAACTTATCCTGGCAGAGATGGTCAGGTTCGATCTTGTCTCATTAAAACTCAAACAGGTAATCTAAAGAGACCAGTACAATTGCTGTACAACCTTGAAGTGCATAATTAGTAGTAAAGAGTTACAGTGTAATAATCTGATTTATTGTTTACACTTGTCATCTTCTGAGTATCTTTATTGATTGTTGCTAAATGTAGTTTAGTTTATATAATTATTGGGAATTTTGATTTAGTATGTTTCTTATTTAGTAATTACTTTATAAGTTGATTTAACGTGTTTAAACATTACTTAATTGTTATTTGTAATTTGATGTAGTTTATAGAGTATTCAAATGTTGTGTTTGATTTAGAAATACTGGTTCATTTTGTATTCGGTTTGTGTGAACTTGGAGTTCACAGGTGGGGAGTGTTGTAAAGAGAAGTAGAGGGCGCTGCTTGGCAGTAGCGCAATGCGTGTAAGTAGAAACGAAATGTCGTTTGATTAGGCAACATGATTTCTGTGAAGGTAGTCCGCCTAACAATAGGACAGTTGTAAATATGTAAATATAACGATAATAAATAGCATTAGAATAAACTGAACCACCGGATGTTTTGTGCTTGCCCTTCGGGCCGCCATGGATAAATGCAGGTTCGTCACAGTCATCACTTGGAAGTGCCATTCACCTTTTGATCTGCCCTCGTACATGGCCTTGAAGAACGTATTCTCACGAACGGATAGGACCGGCTGAAGTTGACTGAAATAGCAAAAATTACCTCATATTCAAGGGATATTTTTACTGGACATCAATAAGGAGAGAAAAATAAATCAAGCTTAGCAAAATTTGGCGTACAAAAACCGCTGTTCTTAATTTAAAGCAAAAAATATCACTTAATTTTAATGGTGCTTTTACGATCATTAAACACTAAACTTAAATGTACAAATCAAATAAAATTAAGTGGTACAATACCGTTCACTCGTAAGAATAGATCACGAACAGATAATCCAACGAGACCCTTTTTCGCCGAAGGGAAGATATAATTCAAATGGCGTCCTCGTCTTAAATAGCTTTTAATAGTGCTAGTATCACCTTTCTCCAAAGCTAGCTAGCTTCACCGCGTCAACGAGATTTCTTACACCCTGCAAAAGAATACAGTTTAAAAAATGTTTAAATTAGCATTAACTTAAATATAATCTATTTCTGATAGACAAACCTACAGAAATTTCAGAATTTTGAGCCAAAAACAGCGAAATGGAATAGATAACTAAATCACAAAGCGTTTAGAAGGACAAAGTTTATATCACGTCATGTTATTCTTCACAACTCGTATTACTTTGAGTGATTTCGAAAATAAATGAATCATTTTCTTCGTATTTATGACTATACCATTGTTAATAATATTCGTTACGTATTCTGATTTTGCTATTAGTACATTAGTTTTAAGTCATGAAGTAAAGAAATTAGCTTCGATTGTTTTAAGGAATTCGCTTGTATACATTTAACAACTACATGATTTGCATTATTGTATGCATAGTAGTCAACAGACGCTGATGATGAGACGTAACAAAGAACACACGAGGTCAATGGCTTTTGTCACATAAACTATGGGTGTTGTTTTGGGTAACAGCCATCTTGGAAATATTGCATTTTGGCAACATTCTTGCATCATCAAAAATGTCAAGAATCTACCTATTGTAAATGTTTACAGAAAATGAGTTCTCGCTAAATTCGGGAGTACAGAAATGGTTCTAATGCGCGAACAAGAATCAGGGTAGAGATTCTGGAAAAGGAGTTGAGCTATTAATGAGGCCCGAGCTTAACATTCGACTGTTGTTTCTTGTTATAATTTTGAGTTATAAGAAAGCACACGTGCTTATGAATTATAACCAAGCACATCAGTTGTGTGTTTATATGTTATAACATAATATATCATTTTATACCATTAAAGTTCACCGAAACTCAAAGGCTGCTGTATAGTTCCTAATATCATACCATACAATTCTAGTGGACTTAAAAAATAATTTAAACTATATTGTTATAATACCACCTTAGATGACTAACTATGCCAAGTTTCCCACAATAATTATAATCTTGTGAAGGGAATTCACTACATTGATTTATTTCACGATAATTTGCTTATATTAAATATTCTTCCCGGTCTAAAATGAAGGAGCAAAAAATGAATACCAAAAGCTGCATTACTATTAACTGAAAGTGTGGGACTGCACGTCGTAACTAAAAACTTATATGGTAGTTACCATTCATGGTAGCAAGAAAGCGTTCGTTTGAAATATTTAGTAATATACAGGAAATTCAGATAGATATCAATCTGCAACATCGAGAAATATAAATACACGTAAATGTATCAACGTTCAGGAATACAACTTTTGTTCCAACTCAATAGTTTGTTTTCAAGTTTCTAACAGTTAATTTTGGTTAAAACTACTTTCTTGTCCCTCCTAATTTCAGCTTAGAATTTCTTACCAGAATTCGGTTTTATAATCGCGTTTTATGCAAATGAGTAAGAGTAGTATTCAAGTCGAAGTTCTATTCTCTTCGAGAGAGTCTCAGCGTTTCTGACTACTGCGAGTTGTTTGCCTTTTGGCTAAGTCTCTCTGAGCTGTTACTGCGCTAGGCCGTATCACAAGCCCTTGTCAGTTTCGCTAGCTTATGCGATATTTAGGGGCCAATTACTTAGAATTTTGATTGCTTAGCCTAAATCTTTTTAGTTAAACATTAGTTTTTATTATTTTGAGTTCAAGTCCAAGTGGAGGCTTTGCTGTACGCCCTGGGAAAGGGACCATCTGTTTGCTTCTTATTTGGAGAAATGAAGGGTAATTAACCCTTCCCGAGTGTACGTATCTGTTTCTGAACTAAAGCGATTATTTGCTTAGCTGTTAACTAGAATCCTCCCCATTTAGCTGTTAGATAAGATGGTGGAACCGAAAAAGTTGATTAATAAGAAGACCTGTGATTTCCCAAAGATTAGGTGGAAGTTAAGAATAAATATCAAAGTTCAAGATATCTCAATCTCAATTTCTTCTGCCTAAACAATCTAAACGAAGACATTCTTATATGTGATAATGCAACTCGGTAAACAATTCAAAACACATTTTCAGCATCTTTGAAACCTGTAATAAAATTATCCCACGCCTTAAATTTCATTCCGAAAGTGTTTTGTTATGTTGCTCCTTAGTACTACAGAATTATGATGTGCAAAGAACAAATCCAGTAGAAATTAGAAATGACCAAAATACGATCTCAAGTCATTTTTAATTAAAATAATCATTTCTAGCTGAAAAGATGCTATTTCGCGAAATGAGATTTTGCTGTGGTTGATTGTAAACGCCATATCGATTTTCGAATCGTTACACCAAATATTATCGCCCTGTATTATTTTTAAAGAATTTAATAATGCAAAATGTACGTGATGTACGTACGATTCTCGAATTGTGAGAAAACGACGAGCCATCCAATTTCCAATAACCTAGGCCTCCACCCGAACATGTGCATAAAAGGAATCCCGAATTTTTAATTTCGATTTCGTTTTATTATACACTTCGTATTTTGTAAACCGTCAACGAGTTTTCGATTAACAAACTCAACGCTTTCAATGCACAGTGTTTGAAAAAACGTTTCTATTTCCAGAGCGGAGACGGTTGCCATTCCAAAACAAATGCTTTTAGAATTAGCGGCAAAAGAATATTATACTCTATTTCAGTAACTTGTAAGTAAATTAGTTGTTTTGTTTTAGACTGAGTCTTTTATCGCTTATTACATAAAACCTGAACCATTGAAAGAAATTAAATTGACGTTGCTGATAGTTACAAGTTTGTATTAGTATTTCATAAATTTAAAATATTTATCTTTCGGGCTTAATTAACAAACGCAGCTCTATGAAACCAATGTGTGGCCTCGGCCGCAAAAAATACTATGTATTAAAATCAAGTGATATCTAATTAGACATGTGCAATACTTTTATGAAATATGACACTAATTGCAGTAACTGAAATCTTTATACACTTTCTCCTTTTCATAATGTGACTAGTTTTTACAGAAAAAAATACAGCAAATATAAAAGTATGTACGACAATCTCTAACACTCAATCGGGAATTCTAAACATATGCTTTAGTTAAGTATTTTGTGATTTTCCTGTTGAATGTTTAGGCAGCATAAGGAAATGACATTTAATAAATACAGTTAAGGTACAAAAAGAACGTTATATTTAATAAACAGTTAAAGTAATGAAAAGGTAAAGATATGTTTTGTAAATCATCTTTCTGACCAAACTCAAATTTAGTATTAGATTGGGAAAAAAATTTTTTTTAAATAAAATAAATAATAATTCATGCCAACACTTGATATAGCATCGGGAATTCTGACCATATGCTTTTTACATTTTAATGATTTTGCTGTTGAATTGTTTGTGGCGTACGAAAAAAACGATGATTAATCATAAAGCTAAAACGACCAAAAAAAAAAAGTTTAGCAGGAGAGAATGCGGAAGTCAAACGGGTAGCATGCCAGCTCAGCAAGAATATAAAATACTTTAACAAAGCCTTTTGGGCAACCGTAAAAATTTGTAATGTTTCGTCGCCAATCGCGAGGGTTACAGGATATTAAGGAATGTAACAGACCTATTTAAGTGTAATTGAACTATTTTATTTAAACGCCATGAACTCATGAACTGTAACCGAACTATTTTATTTAAACGCCATGAACTCATGAACTGTAACCGAACTATTTTATTTAAACGCCATCTCGTGGCGATATGAAAAAACGTCAGTCGACCTCCAGCCGCCATGATGATAGCTTACTATGTTATGTTACTTTCAACTGTTTGATGTTCCATTTGGTATGTTTCATTTTTATGTATATTTCTTTTGTTTGTAACCGTTCCTATGTGCTCTGTTAATAAATCCGTTTAAAGCTAGCCGGCATTAGTGTCTATTGAGGAACGGCTACATCACAGGAACACGGTACAAAATCAAATAACATATGAGATTCGTTTTTTGACAAAACGTTTCGCTATAATTTCAACTGGGATTTTCGTAAATTTTTTACTCAAGATAAATAATTCATATATTAATTTACTTGACGGAACACACTTGATTTACGTGGATACGATGTAGAAATATATTTTATCTCAGAACTTTGAAATGGGTTTCTAACGAAATTAAAGCTCGGTACTTAAAGATATTTCTAACAGTACAGAAATAAGAATTACAGATTTTATGTAAAGAATTCACATTTTTCAATTATTCAATATAACGCTCTGACAAGTTCTCAGATGCTGCTGACAGTTTTGGATCGCATTTGTAGATGAATTTAAAAGCCTGCATTTGCGCCTGTAAAGTATGTCGACGTCGAACACCAAACACCACTTCGAGGCTTTCGATACCAGTAGCGTCTCCCTTTGGCTAAACGGTTATAGCTTCTCTCAAAAGCAGTAGACTTTTTTATATCGACGCACTGTAATGAGTCGATTGCTGACGAATACGTAAATTTCTGCTATGCGACATATTAAGTATTTTGACGACGAGAAATTTAACGGAAATTTAATTTCAGTGTGCAAAATATAAACCATTAAATGATATTTGTAGGCCCAAAGTTAATATTTGATACAGTTTTAATAAGGAATTACTGATTTACCATTCAGAAAAGTCTTAAAAGTATAGGTGGAAATAGGTCTCATTCTCTTTTCACCTTGTTTATGTTTTGGAATTGCTTTAAATTCGTGCTATAAGTTGCCATGAAGTGCAATAATCCATTAATTTTACCCTATTTCACTTTTATTTACCAATGTATTTTTGCTTGATATTTTATCTTACGTTTAATAGCATCATAAAAGTTCGTTTCATAGACATCCTGAAAAATTAAACTTTGAGCTTTTCTTTTCTTACACTTCATTACAATGTTATATCTGCAGCTGAAAACTGAATAAAAACAAACATATATTGGTACTGGCTTTATATTAGGTAAGCGAGTTAAACCATTAACTGATTTTGTGAATAAAAGAAACTTTCCATAAACAAGAATGATAAAAAATTACTAAATGAGCGATTTTAATCATGGTGTATTTAATAACAAAGTTCACCATTTTGGTGCTTTTAATGATGAACTCGTGGTACTAAATTTTTCATTTTAGCTTTAAGTAAAATACTCCTTTAACACCGTTATAGCATCCAGTTTCCGAAACTGAATATTGTTGCGTGTGTATGGGTTCGTTATGAAATGAATGCACAAGTTCGATGAAAAATGAACAAAAATTTATTATCCCAACAAAAATGCTTAAATTTTCTCAAATTATCATGCAGTATTACACTATCTCACAGTAGTTATGTTTTAACTACTCAAATGTCCAATAGAACGTAATTCAAAGCAGCTAAAGAACACTAATCCGCGAATTCGCTACAATCAACAAGAGCAGTTTTCTAAACAACAAACTAAGCAACTACTACGAACTGAGATATTTTCCTCCTTTTATAAGATTTTAAAAATCACGCGCTAGAATTTTCTAGTACTTTCTCGAAATCAAAGAGATTTATTTATTTAATGTTAAATGCACGTGCTCTTGTACTTTTAATTTTCCGGCTTAGCTTTCTTCTTTTAATATTCGTCACGCGGTGCACTGCGCGAGAAATAAAACCATACAATTTATAATTGAACTAACATTAGCTTTTTAAATACCAAATTCGTAACACTGCCCCCTTCCCAAGGACTGCACGTCCCGGGCAGTACAATCCCTGGACAGGAAGCTAAACTTACAACTGTGGCATAAATGCATTAATAAACATTACATTACAATAATAAACAACATGAACAATAAATACAATAAATAAAACAAATCAAATGCTATCAAATGCAAATCAAATACTAAATACAAATCAAATACACATTTAAAATCAAAAAGGACCATGGTCTTATACTATTTACAATTATTTACATTACGTGCTATGGCCATAGTAATGAGCTAACCTGTCGTAATGAACGACTTTAGGTTTAGAGTTCGAAGACTTACGGATCCGAACCACGACGTCATTCAGCCTGTTTATGACTGTGTACGGACCATCCCAAGGTGACTGTAATTTCGGACAGAGTCCCTTCCGTCGAGTCGGATTCCACAACCACACCTTGTCCCCTTCGTGGAATTGATGTTCAGTAGCTCTTGTGTCGCATCGGGTCTTTATCTTCTCGGTCGCCAAGTTGACTCGCAATGTTGTGCATCACTTCAAACCGGGCCTGGAGATCTTGAATATATTCCTCAGGCGATGAAGGGGCGTCCGTATGGCGATTAAACAGGCGGTCACAAGGCAGACGAAGGTCTCGACCGAAGAGCTTATGGGCTGGAGAAAAGCTGGTAGTCTTGCGTTTCTTTTCGACCCTGGTATGATTTCGGCAGCTTCCCGAGCTGGATCTTTCAGACAAGGCGTCGATATTTCCAAGCGAGGATCCCTTTTGAGGATGGATAGTCATGCCATCAGATGCTGAAAGCAGTTTGTTGTTTTTCAAGTCTAAGGAAAAATTGTATTTCCTTAAAAAGTCCAATCCGAGTATGCATGGATCTGTGATATCCGCCACATAAGACGTGTGATGGTAGGCGGCACTTCCAAACATAATGCTTACGTTTAACTTCCCAGTTATGTCGATCTTATCACCAGACGCAGTCACACAGGGTAACACAGGATGGCGTGCAAATAAGACCTTTAAACTGTTCAGCTAAATCTTTTCTAATGATGGTAACATTAGCTCCTGTGTCAATGATCATGTTGCAAGGAACTCCACCGATATTCCCATTAATGGACAGTCCGTTACTGTTGCCACTCACTGTATAAATTTTAAGCGCTTTAAAAACAGGTTTTTCATTATCTGGCAACCTCCGTTCCTCGACAAGGTCGCTAATTTGTTTACTGCGTCGTTGCTGGGAAATGGTCTTATTTTCCGTACCTCGGGGTGTTCTGCAGTTTCTTCGTATGTGGCCTTCAACTCCGCAGTTCCAGCACTTTAGAACTAGTTTCTTTTCACTTCTATTCGGTCTCAAGCCACTGACTTGTCTGGTAAAATCATCTGCTTTATATTCCGTATCCTGGGGTGTTCTGCAATTCCGTCTTAGGCGACCTTCACTACATCTCCAACACCTTAGAGCCACTTTCTGCTCGCTCCTATTCCGTATCAAAGCGTCGACTAGTCTGGCTAAATCATCTAAACGAGCCATCAGTTGATCCATTGGCTCATGGACTCGCACAGCTCTAACTGGGTAGCGATCTCTACTAGTTGCTTGCTGGGCTGCCTCGAACTTCATGGCGTACAACAAAGCGCTTTTTATGTCCTTTACATCTCCCATTCGAAGAGCTTTCTGTATTTCAGGATTCCGGATGCTATCGATGAAATATTGCAGTGACAGGATTTCCCTGGTTTCTCTCGGGCACTCCGTAAAGGCGTGATGTGACAGCCTTTCTACATCCGTGGCGAGTTCCTGGAGTGATTCGGTGGGCTTCTGTTGACAGGATTTCAATTGAAGCCTGCTGTAGTCTTTTAAACATTTCTCGTCAAAGCGCAGCTCCAAAGCGCCGGATAGAGCTTCGAAATCTAGCCTTTGATTTTCGGGAAGCGTCTGCAGAATATCCGCTGCGTCTGCTCTCAGAGAAGCGGCGAGATGACAGGCCTTAGCTTGGGAATTCCATCCATTCGCATCCGCCACGATAGAAAACTGGGTCTTATACACTTGCCAGGATGTCTTCCCATCATATGTGGATAGCTTCAGAGATGGACGAGCAGGCATCGGTAAGAATATAAAATCATCACTCTTGCTCCCAGCCGTCGCTACGAATTTCTTTAAAGTTTCGATTTCTTTGGTAACTGCAGAAACTCTCATCAATTTGTTGTTCGATTTGGTGTTGGACGGCACAAACGTTTCCTTCAATTCGTTCCTCCACAGCAGAAACTCTCCCTTCTATTTGTTCTTTGACGGAGGAGACTCTTTCTTCAATTTCTCCAACCTTACTTTCGATAGTCTATTCTACCTTCTATAGCCTCGAATTTGTTTTCTATTACGCAGGTAGTTTCTCTTTTCATTTCCTCTTGACCTGCTTTCATCTCGTCTCTAACAGATTTCATCTCGTCTTTAACGGATTGATGTCCCGCTTCAATCTTTTCCTGTACGGATTTTTGACCAGTATCCATTTTCTCTTTAATTTCTTCTGTAAAAGATGTTTGCCCAGCTTCCATCTTTTCTTGGAACGCAGCAAAAGCAGTAATGAGCTGTCTCAATTGTTCTTCCATTCCTCTTGTTATTGGCATTCAAACCCCACTCCTGACGCCAAACATTGTTGCGTGCGTACGGGTTCTTTATGAAATGAATGCGCAAGTCCGATGAAAAATGAACAAACATTTATTATTATCACAACAAAAATGCTTAAATTTTCTCAAATTATCATGCAGTATTACAATATCTCACAGTAGTTATGTTTTAACTACTCAAATGTCCAATAGAACGTAATTCAAAACAGCTAAAGACCGCGAATTCGCTACAATCAACAAGAGCAGTTTTCTAAACAACAACAAACTAAGCAACTACTACGAACTGAAATCGAAATCGAGTGAATGGTTAGGCGGCATTTAGTAGCCTCTGCTACTATAACCGTTTCTGTTGGAGATATGCCCTAAGGTGTTGGGAAGAATTAAAAATTAAGGTGATTTATACCGCACCGACAAAGGTGAAGCAGGAACATGTGCTAATGCACGTGAGTTGGTCAAGTAGATTTTGGAGAAAGAGGGTTCAAGCATCTGGCCGCCGTACTAGCTGTGATGTATCTTCACTAGTTAAAGAAAGATGATACGTCGAGGCCAGTCACGTGGGTGGTCACCCACCCAAGTACTGACCCCGAGCTCTGCTGCTGTAAACAGGGGAACCTGTGTGTTGAAAAAGTGAAAAGAAATCGTAAAAATAGTGAAATTCCTTCAAATGCTTCTAAGCTGGAAATTACTCTTCACTTTCAGCAAATCTCATCAGCGTCATGGCTGCTTTGAACCCGGCAGTAAACTTCTCAGCCGTGGTTTTTGCAGCGCGGATCTTCTCAACGTGCTCAACCATACTGTTCAGAAATTTTTTGATTTTAGGATCTTGGATCCAGTTTATGATATCCCTGTACTCTGTGGGTGGGTTTTCCAATTTTTTCTTTACTCTATCACTGTAAAGAGGTTTCATCTGGGGTTTACTGCTGTCTTCCTCTGTTTCGATGAATTTCGGAAAATCTGCCGGTGTAGGGATCTTAGCTGCTGGCTTCGCCTGCTGCTTCTTTGCTCCATATCGCTTCTTGTACACGGGGCAACCCCTGTATGAACTTACATGCGGTAGTGAGCAGAAGATGCACTTAGGTTTTTCTTCTGGCTTTAGAGTGCATTCTTTACTTCTATGGTGCTCTCCACACTTGCAGCATCGCTCAGGATTTGAGCAAAGATGTTGCGAATGTTCATATTCTTGACATCTATATCATTGAATTACGCGTTTTTTCGGGGCAGACTTCTCGATCTTGACATTAACACTTAACATATTGTTGAGTCCATGAATTGCACGTCCTTCCTTCGTTTTCTTCAGCTCCAACAGGAAAATCGGAAGTTTCTCGATAGCGTCTCCTTTTCGTCTGGAAAACTGCTTGACTTTACTTATCGGGAATTTCCTTCTCTCCAGATCTGCCTGGATTATTTCTTCCTTCATCGTGGATGGGAGGCCCTTAAGAACAACCTTAATAGGTTTTTCGCTGAGTAACTGGAAAGTATGAAATGGTATATTTCTTTTCTGCAAAACCAGAGTTGCTTTTCTGTAATCGTCTACTGACTTTAAATTAACATATAGTAGTTTCATTTTCATATCGGCTTCGAATTCTTCACTGCAGGTATTGATAAGGATTTCATGAATTTTAGGCCAATCCACTTCGCTTTGCTGGAAAACTATTGGGGGTGGAGTTTCCTCTTTTTCGGCTCCTCCTTCTTCCATACCTTCTACTTCACTTAGCTGCTCAAATCGATTTTCCGTCGTAACTTCCATTGGAGCTTCGTTTTCTGATACTTTCGAGGTTTTCTTAGGAGAAATCCATTCTTGTTCCCTGCTGTCTGTTCCTCTTTCAGTTATCTGACCTGGATAAAATTTTTTCGTGAATGTCTCTACATCCATCTCACCATTAGTTCTTTTATGAAAGTAATTGCAAATTACGTCAAATCCAAATTTCGCAATCTGGTCCTGGTTCTTCTTCAGAACATGACTTGAATTTTGGGATGTCCTCATCATTTCCCATTGATAAATCTTCTGGTGTCTGTTCATCAGTAGCTTCTCCATTCGGTGTTTGAATGTCTTTTTTCCTTACCAGGTTTAACATCTTTCTTCTTACTTGGTTGTTCGCTTTCCGTATCTGACATAGTTTTCGCCTTTTTCGCTTTTCTTTTCTTTGGACATAAGGATGAAATCCTCTTTCTTCAATGGATAGGTCTTGTTCGTTTTGGACGAACGCTCGCTTCGGTAGTCCTCTTCATCTGAACTATTGAGTGGTGTCCTATAAAAGGACATTTTTGTTTTTCGGTTTCGCAAATCAATGACTTATTTATAGACACAAAATTTTTAACTACACATCGCAAAGGAAAAAGAATTCGTGTCTCACTACAATTCTTTCATTACATGCACTTTAAAAATCTTTAGAACTCTAACTCCCGACTACGAACTGAGATGTTTTCCTCCTTTTATAAGATTTTAAAAATCACGCGCTAGAATTTTCTAGTACTTTCTCGAAATCAAAAAGAGATATTTATTTATTTAATGTTAAATGCACGTGCTCTTGTATTTTTAATTTTCCGGCTTAGCTTTCTTCTTTTAATATTCGTCACGCGCTGCACTGCGCGAGAAATAAAACCATTCAATTTATAACTGAACTAACATTAGCTTTTTAAATACCAAATTCGTAAATATATTCAATGGGATTTCTTCTTTGTTTGAGTTTCCTGCAATTAATTTTATTTATTTCATAATTTTTCTAGATTGTATTGCTTGTGTTTTAAAAATAACTAAAAATTTTATCGTAACATATCATTCAGACTAAATAGAAAATATTTTTTTTAAATCTTTATAAAATTAACTTTTATTTAAATTGATATATTTAATATACTAAGAAGAGAAAATGGAAGTAATAGATTAAATAACTCTCTTTAGAAATTTCTCTACAATTTAATACCGCGAATATCAAAATTTATCTAAATAACGAAATCTGTTAATTAAATTGCATTGTCAAATGTTGAAACCAAATGTCAAGTCGTGTCATTTGTCCAAGCATGAGAGCCCCGGACTTTTATTATTCGCGATATAAAATTGTTGATGAATTCAAATTATTTAATCTATTATTCTCATTAAACACTAAGATAAATCATTCTTCTCTTTTTCGAACATTATTTATCATAGCTATAATAAATAAAAGCGTATTATATAGAAACGTTTTCTAATTATATTTTATGATATTTTTAATTTAAAATAAAGGAAAAAACTTTTTTAGAACATATGTGTATCTCAAACGCTTGTTGCATCTTAAAATTATGTTACTCTTTTCTTATATACGTAATATTAAATTCTTCAAAGTATTAGATTGAAGTTCAAATTTTTAAGTAAGGCGACAAAGTAACAATATCCATACTTGTCTTAACTATTACAGCTTTTCACTTGGAAACTAGTAAATAAAATTAATGAAGAGAATAAATTTTCAATTAATCAACTAATGAACGAAATTAGTACTTTTTGAAACTAAATTTTAAATTCATACATATTCCCTTATAACCCCCCCCCAAAGTCCTGCTATGCTGCCTCAACGTGGCGGGGGGTGTCACTGGGCGGAACGGGCGAAGTACGTCGGGAGCATAGCTCCTGGTAGGGCCACCCTAGGCGTGAAGGCCGTTCCAACATGCCCAGCTAAAGCATAGCAGGTGAAGAACTCTCAGGGGATTGCCGTCTTGGTGATCGGGTATCACACTCCCGGGGCCCCAGTGACCTTTCCTCCTCTCTCTCCTCTTGTCTAGCTCTCTCTATTTTTCTCCCTTGTGGTTTCCTCTACTGGAGGTTGGGGCTCACTGTGAGATGCAGCTACTACTCTTAGTTTCTGTTTCACCATGGTGAGAATACCGCCTATGCGTTTGCCGTGCATGGTTACCCGTAGGGTGGGAAAGGAGGATCCTGGCAGTTGAGGGGCGAGGTACTGTCCCCAACACACTGCTTTGGCCTCTGCTTCTACTTAAAACGGGAGGCACTTAGCTGTCCCCGCTAGTGTCAATCGGCTGGCCACTAGTCCTATTGGTCAGTGGCTAGGGGATAAGCTCTCGGAAGTCTCCGCTTTTGGGAAAGCCGACTGTGGGGCTTCAGTTTGCGTATAGGCCCAGCTAGCCCTAACACAGGGATCTGTGTTCCCTTGTTGGGCTCCATGGTGGGTGGGGCGGTCGGGTCCGAAACCTTCTCTCTTTTCAATATGAAAACTTTAACTTCTTCTCCTAACCATATGGATACGAAAGATTCTGGAGCTGCTAAAAGAATTTGTACTTCTCCCTTAATTAGCACAAATGTCCAAAGTTCTTAGTTATCACTGGTGAGCTAGAAAATCTCTCACCATTCTTCATCCATAAGCATATTGTGGCCTCAGCAGGCGAGCCAAAACACATAACAAAGCTCCATTCAGGATCTCTGCTCATCGAGACTACATCTGATGCACAATCTTCCTCTCTCCTAAAAATGACCAAAATGGAGAAACATTCTATTACTGTATCCCCACATAAGTCTTTGAACACGTCAAAAGGTGTCATTTCGGAAATAGACTTGATATCAGTCTCTGAGGATGTACCTTTCAAAAGAACTCGCCGAGCAAAATGTATGTGGCATCCGCCGAATAAAAGTCCGTAGAGACGGGCAACTCGTCAACACAAAACATCTTATGACTTTCTCCTCTCCAGAGCTACCGAGAGCCATTAAGGCAGGTTACCTGAATTGCCCCATCAGACCTTACGTGCCGAACCCACTGCGCTGCTTCAAGTGTCGACGGTTTGGCCATGCGAAGGCCGCATGCCGGGGAAACCTGGCATGTGCTCGCTGTTGTGCAGGTGGTCACGAAAATCAGGATTGTGTAGCTGATCCAAAATGTGCAAACTGTCATGCCAATCATCCAGCATACTCACGAAACTGCCCTAAGTGGAAAGAAGAGAAAGAAATACAGCATATTAAGACTACAAGAAAAATCTCCTATCCTGAAGCTAAGAAACTTTTTAGCACGGGTCAGTCAAAAGCAAATGTCTCCTATGCACAAGCCACTAAATCATATCGGTCAATAAGTACACAAACATCGCATAGCACACAGAAGAAGATACCTGAACCAAAAACAAATGACAAAGAAAAAGTCTCTCTTCTACCTCCTCCCAGACAATAGAAAGTCGAGAAATAAAAACACAAGAAACAGAGTTCAAAAAAGAAAATCAAAAGCTCAGAAAAGAGAAGCTCAAGCCAAAGCTCTATTGAAGGGACCTTTTCAGACTTTATCGAATCTGAGATGGAAACAGATGGAGGCAGAGATCTCTCGAAAAATGTTCTACCTCACAAAACAAAAACAGCATCGAAGCAATAAACATTCCTAATGGCTACTCTCATTTCGTGGAACTGCCGGGGCTTCTATCAGGGTATTGATGGCATTAAGCAACTTATTAATAAATATCGACCTATTTGTATAGCGATACAAGAGACATTCCTCAAACCTGGTAATTTTGCAAAGCTACGTAGATACTCGATGACAAGAAAGGATAAGACATTCAGTGAACGCGCAAGTGGTGGTGTCTGTCTACTCACCTCAATTAATTGCCCTTCGAGTGCTCTCCCTTTGGATACTCCTCTCCAAGCAGTTGCAGTACAGTTGAGCATTCGAACACTGACTACTGTCTGCAGTATTTACATCCCGCCTAATGAGAACATTAATTTAAGAGATTTGGAGGATCTAATTGCCCAACTACCAGCTCCGTTTATTCTAGTCGGTGATTTCAATGGACACAATCCCTTGTGGGGTAGTAAAGACACAAACCCACGAGGAAAGCAAATTGAACAGCTACTCCACGACCACTGTCTCTGTATCCTTAACAACGCAGAAAGCACTTATTTTCATCAGCCAACAAGGACCTTCCATTCCATTGACCTTGCTATTGTTTCTCCACAGCTTTTGCCTTTTTGTTTCTTTAATGTCGAGAATTATCTATATAATAGCGATCATTTTCCTATTATCATAAGCATTACAGGAAACAGGAGTGTGTTTACCTAGAACACCACGCTTTTTGTTGGACAAAGCCGACTGGGATTTTTTCTTACATTATGCTCTTTTTACTGAAGAAATAATAAAGAATGTGCACATTGATCAGGCTGTAAGGATCATTACAGAAAATTATTCAAGCACCTGATATATGTATACCAAAAACGTCGGTAAAACAGCCAAAATACCCAAAGCCCTGGTGGAATCATAAATGCCAGGACGCCATCAGAAAACAAAGGAAAGCTTGGAGCATTTTTCGGCGATATCCTTCAGAATCAAATCTCGTAATATTCAAAAGGGCTAAAGCAAAAGCTCGGCAGGTGCGAAGGAAAAGTCAAGAATTCTTGGATCTCGTATGTGTCTTCGATTAGCTCTTCAACTTCGAGTAAGAAGGTGTGGGAGAGAGTCCGGAAAGCGTCCGGTATCTACAAAGAGCACACATTTTCCATTTTAAAGACAAGTGGTGAAACGGTTACTAGTAGGGAAGAAATTGCCTACGCTATTGGACAGAGTTTCTCAGCCGTTTTACACAGTAGTAAGTACCCTCTTGAATTTCTTTCCGTAAAAAAATGCATTGAAAAACAACTAATTAATTTCAACTCTCCCAATACTGAACCATATAATCAGGATTTTACTGTGCTTGAACTGAAAAGAGCTCTGTTGCAGACAAAAAATTCATGTCCTGGTCCAGATGATATTGCCTATCCTATGCTGAAACATCTTCCTTCCAAGTCATTGGCAACCATCCTCTTTCTCTTTAATAGAGTATGGAAGGAACAAGTCTTTCCAAATGCCTGGAAAATAGCTTTTGTCATCTCCATTGTTAAACCGGGAAAAGACCGTACTAATCCGTCGAATTACCGTCCCATCGCCCTAACTAGCTGCCTCTGCAAACTCTTTGAAAAGATGGTCAACACTCGTCTGGTCTATTATTTAGAGACAAATAATTGTATCTCCCCTTATCAGAACGGTTTTAGAAAAGGAAGAGCAACTATCGATAATATCCTACTCTTAGAAACAGGTATCCGTAGAGCGTTCGTTAGAAGAAATCATTGTTTCCATTTTCTTTGATATAGAGAAAGCCTATGATACCACCTGGAGATACGGTTATCCTTCGTGACCTATATAATAATGGTTTACGAGGAAACATGCCGATATTCATCAAACATTTCCTACAGGATCGGAAGTTTCATGTGAAGATAGGCGATACACTTTCTGACATGTTCCATCAAGAAGACGGCGTTCCGCAAGGAAGTGTATTAAGTGTTACATTATTTAGTATAAAAATTAACTCTATTTTAAAACAACTGCCTCCAGCAGTCCAGGGTATGCTCTATGAATCTTTTTCTCCAGTTTCTTCAAATTCTGTTGATATATCCAGCTCAAAGCAAAATATTCATCTATATCAAGAATATTTTCTCTTCCTTTCTGTAAAAAAGAGACAATAGTACTATCACATTTTTTTTTATTTAGTGTGACAAATCAAAGTGCTTTCGCTTAATAGAAATGATGTCTTCGTGGACGACGTTCTTAAGTTGGTTATTCACATCAAACACAAACATTTTCATTCACCTTCACTCACATCCAAATGGAACCGGTTCGAGCTGTCCATGTTCAGCGCCTTTATGAGCTCGACTATTGGTGGAACAAATTCTCTGATTATAATTATTTCCTGAGAACTTTAATAGTCAGTTGTTGTAGTAGTCGGTAATTTCTGAATATTTTTCATAAATTATATATAAATTTCTCCTTTGATTATATTACGTTTGGAGAACGGTTTGCATTACTTCCTTGACAACAAAATAAAAACAGCACCTAATCCTTCAGAACTAGCATCTACCGAAAGTGTTACATCCTTATTAACATCATAGAATTTTATGATGTTAGTAAAGTGTAACATCATAAGTTAGAAAAATAAAGTGTAACATCTTAATGTAACATCATAGAATTTTAGCGCAGATGCTTTCATAGAATTTTAGAGCAGATGCTTTTACAACCAATTCTTTAAGCGTTGCGAAAGCTTTTTGATGTTTTTTAGTCGAGTGGCAGAGAACATTTTTGTCAAGTAACTGTCTTAATGGTGCAGTAATACGAGTTACGTTAGGAATAAATTTGGCTAAATAATTAATCAGTCCCAAAAATCTTTGTAGCGAAGGCACATCTGTAAGTTCTGGCATTTTAATAATTGCTTCCACATTAGAAAAATCAGTTTTTAGTCCATTTCCACTTAACTCATGCCTATATATTTCACATGATTAACTTTTATTTTACATTTAGTCTTATTGAACTTCATATTCTTTTCTCGAGCTCTCTGGAGTGCTTTGTAAAGTCGCACCTCACGTTTCTTTTCATTAGATCCTCATATTAAGATATCATTTATAATACATTCAACGCCTCCTAGACCTTCTATTATTTAGTATAATTTTCTTTGGCAAATTTCTGGAGCTGAACACATGGCACAAGGTAAGCTTTTAAATTTGTTTTTCCCAAAATGTGAATTCAATGTACACAATTTACTACTTTCTTCGTCAAGCTGAATTGCCACAAAGCACTATTAGCATCTTCAGAAAGTATTTTTGCGTTTGGCATTCTAGTGACAACGTCGTCAATGGTTAACTTAATATAATGTTCTCGTTTTATAGCTTTATTTAAATCTATAGGCTCTAAACATATTCTTATTTTGTTAGGTTTGACAATTGTGACCAATGAATTTAGCCGTTCAGTTGGTTCTCTTACGTTCTCATTAACATTGAACTTTCCCATTCTCTGTAATTCTTTCTTCACTTTATCTCGTATAGCTATGGGTATTTTTCTTCGAGGATGAATTACTGATGTTGCTTCTTGTTTTAAATGGATTTTCAATTCTCCATTCAAACAACCAGCTAAGCTTTCAAATACATTTTTATATTCCTTCAGTAAATCTTCAGTAAAAACAGACATTGTATCTAACTGCAGATTTAGTTTATTTTTATTTACTTTAACGTCAACAGTCCATTTCTCTACCTTATTATCTGAATTAAGGTTTAATGTACCTACATAAAATTGTAACTATTCCTCAGTCATGATTTATTAATTTAATTTTATTATCTTTTTTGTTTACCTTGAATGCTTCATTTTTACTTCATAGTACGAAGTAAAAAGGAAGTATTGTAATCGCGAAAAGTTACAGGCAGCATATTTCAACAAAAATATCCATTTTGACCGCTATCGAATGCAATTTAACAATGTTTTTGCGTGATGTCTGTACGTAAGGACAGAATAGAATACTCTTTTCCTTCAAAAAAATTATAAAACTGCTTTAAAATTAATTCTGAATAGACTTTTTCGTGGCGTCTGTACGAACGTATGTACGTACGTGCGTACGTATCTCGCAAAACTCAAAAACGAGTAGCCTCAGAAGGTTGAAATTTCGTATATAGGTAGATGTAGATGTGCACCTCTTATTTTGGTTGCAATCGGCCGCACCAAACCTATATAAATATATTTATATATATATCCACTCTGTTACCCGGCTCCGTGATCTCAGTTGCTTTACTCTTATATGTTTGTCAATTGTACATTTTTTGCTTTAAAAATGATTGTATTATGTTTTTCTCTTCCGGTTAAGGTTTTTATGCCTTTAGTAAATCTGTATGCAATATTTTTACAATTATCAACAATTTTAAAGTTGTCCAAGTGCCACTAAGCCTTTTTTTGTGGCGGCCATTGATGTTTACATTTGAAACAGGAAACTAGTGGATTTGTTGCATTTCTAGAGAAACTTAGCTTCGCAATAACAAAGATAACGCATTCATTTATTATTGCCAATTAAATCATGCTTAATTCTTTCTGGAATTTTTTCGAGGAAATAAGTGTTTCAGATTTACTTCGTAATTTTTAATATAGATATTTTGAGTTTTTATTTTTGCCTTCTCGCGAAGTGAGAACTGAATTAATTAAATGAGAAATACTCAATCGTCTGTGAAAAACTGTTTTTTTTTGTTTTGTTTGCTTAATTTCTTTTATACATCGTTCTAGCTTTATTATAGTATTTGAATAGAACATGTGGTTACGATTAGATAATTCTATTCTTTAAATGATATAAATTTTGTGCATTATGAGTTACAATATGAACAAAATATATAAGTTAACTGTTATATAATTATTGGATTATATAACAGTTAAATTAGTTTCCGTTATATAATTATTATATAAGTTAACTGTTATATAATTATTAATACTGTTAAGTGAATCTAGCGCCAGAGTGTCGCTATGGTAAACAAATACTAGAGTGAATTTTAAACAATGCATTTATCCTATTGTGGTTTATGCGCTGTCGGCAAAGTAGATTTAATTCAATCCAATAAGTTTAAATGAAATTGAAGAAAAAAATGCGTATAATTTAATATTCCGTACAAGGAAGTCATGTGGTGTACACATCTGATTTTTTATTATATAGCTTTTACACTGATTCGCGAAATGATTTCCCTTTTTACACCTTACGACAGATTTTGCCTGTGCTGGACACTTCCGATACTCATGAGATGTTCCACACTTAGAACAAACTTTTGTCTTTTGCTTCTCAGTATTTACCTCTTTGTAGGTATTCTTATTGTGTTTACTTAGTTTATTTTTCACTAAATTTTTAAAAGTTTCCGCATATGAATTTCATTGCACTTATCACGGCAGATTCTGCGTATATCAAGAGATTTTCTGACGTTAATTCTGTTGCATGTAACAATCTTGCTCTCACTACATCATCTTTCATACCGCAAACAATTTTATTCTTTATTAGACTATCCATTAATTGTGCAAACTCTCATGTTCTAGCTTTATTTCGAAGGTCAGTTACATATTCATCTATGGTTTCTGACGCAGTTTGATTTCTCGTAAAGAATAGTTTTTTATATGTAATATTTTTCATAGGAATACAATATTTGGTAAATTTGTTCTTTATTTCATTTATTTTAATTTATTTATCTTCTTCTATAGGAAATGTATTACATATTTCAAAACCACGAATTTCTATTTCATGAAGAAAAAGTATTAACTCTTACCTTCTCTTCTTTATTATATAATCCACTGGGTACTTCATATATTTCGAATAATTGCAGACATCTTTGCCAATTTGAAGCAAGATTTCGATCATAATTCATTGGCTCTGGAGGCTAAACTTTCCATGTTGAAAGCAAAATACTTCTCGCACCATATAAAATAATGTGGGTGCACTTTTAGTTTTTAGAAACTATTTATTTATAATTATAGAATGTATGTATATTATAGAATGTATGTATATTATAGAATTACAGAATGAATGTTACGGAGAATTGCAATACCAGCATAGTTCTAATTTAATATCCTGTCCAAAGTGTTGCCAATTACAAGTTACTAAATATTAAATGTCGCCATTTACAAATTATTAAATATTGTAATATGAACGTAATAAATTTGTCACGCTAATACAAAAGCTCAAATTGTAAAAGAACATCGTAATCAGGCTAAATATTTTGACGCTTTAATCCAAAAGCTTACACTTAGAATATCGTTCTATTAGAGGAATTCAATAATAAAATAAAAAGGTTTTCATATAAAATGCCATAGTATTCATAAAAAATTACACTCGCACGTACAGTATTTCTTTTCTTTTTAAATAAACACTGGTGTCACCTTTTTATCGCAGCGACTACCACCAGGTATTTATTCCTTTATACGTCTGTAACGAAGTTTTTGGGAAATCTCGCCATTTTTGATCGAACAACAAATTTTATTAGTCAAAACTTACAGAAAACTGAGGGGCCCACCAGCGGCCGAGCGGTAAAGTCTCTGAACACTGGTAGTTCGGTCTGAGGTTCGAATCCCGCGAATGGGTTGGCTGCATGGGTGTTTTCGTGGTTTTCCCCATGTATAACGTGTATACGAGCCAGTTTCCCTTAGAAAGTCCTCCACGAAGGCATCCCTCCCCTTAGGCAGATAGCCCTCGAGGCTTTGCCATAATCACACACACACACATACAGAAAACTGAAACATTTTTAAGCGCATGCATCGTTTGCACGGATATTCTTGCGCGCGGTTTTCTTTACATTTCTTAGTGGAAACATATTTGTAGCTTGGCAACGCAAATGCGTTATAATATAGATTTTCGTTTGAGCAAAGTTTTGTGGTATCTTATTATTGTAGCTTGTTTGTGTTGTTATAAACTAAGAACAGCATTTCCGGAAAGGAATAACAAATACGTCTCAGTGTCAAACAGTAAATTAAGTAAAACTGCTTCTTGTGGGAAAGAGAAAAATGGACTCGTTATATATATATATATTTTTTCCTTTTATTACATTTTATACCTCAGACATTTAATCATAATTAGAAATCACTTATCAATTGCAAACATATAAACTCCATGTTTATGCACATGTCCTTAAATTACATTACATATTTCCATCAGTCTTGAAGTAGTAGTCGTTTAATCAGTGATGGTGGTAATCCATGTCCAGTGGAATCTTTTTCTAAATTTCTAATATTTTTTCTAATAGTTGCATTGCAAAAGTTCTGCAAGGTACGACACTGCTTCGATTCATTAATTATATAACTTAATACCTGAGTATTTTTCTCATTTAATTCTTCTTCCCTACTCCACATTTCGAAGTAAGTTTCCCAATCTTCGGCCCATAAATTAGCACCGCAAATTACGAGTAACTCAACTATTTTCTGGTTTCCATTTCTACAAGCGTAGTACAATGGAGGTTTCCGAAATATAGCACGTCTGTCGATGTGACTTCCAGAAATGAGTAGCTTTCGAACTAATGTTTCCTGGTTTTTTTCAACAGTAATATGCAGAGCAGTTTGACCGCACGCAGAAATATTAACATCACATCTACGGTCTATCAAAAACATACAAATATCTGTGTAGAAATCTTTTTGATCTCCAGTGGGCTTTGTTTTCTAAAGCAGATAACAGTGCTGTATTCCCCGATCCGTCGGCAGCGTCAATCTGAGGAAGAAAGTGGACATTAAAATATGATCTAAATTGAAATATTTGAACAGTTTAATAAATGATAACAAACACTTGAACCATAAAATAATAAATAAAAAAATTCTGATTCCAATAAAATCATGAGTAATCTATCGAAACCCAGTAAAGAAGAAATGTGACAAAAATGCCATCTATTGATAAAAATAAAATACTGAAGCAACATTTCCTGTATCCATTATAAAAAACATGGACACATACGCTCAGATGCATAAATACAGGGAGAAAGAGACAGGCTGGGAAAATAGATGACAACTATTTATCAAATGTCACTCGAATTTCAAAAGTTGAGAAAATAAAAAATACACTGCAGCAAAGATAGTTAAGTGAATAATACTTGATGTAATAGTAAACGTAATTATTAGCAGTGATGCATAAAAAACAGATAACCTGATTAAAATTTAAAAAATTAGGCGAAATTCTATTAAGGAGGAGACTGATACTCTATTTTCATTCACACCACTTCTTATTTGAATCACTTTTCAAATTGTTGCCGTCATTGTCGCCATGTATTACTTTTAAAAGTATTAAATAATAAAGACTCTGTATGTATATATATGAATGTAGGTAGGTATGTTCCTCGCATTAGGAAAAAACGGTGGGACATAGAGCAACCTCTATTTTAAATACTCGTAGTCTTACGCAGGAACATATGTGAACCTGAAAGACAGAATTCTGAAAATGAAATTCGTTTTCATATTTTGTACAAATTAAATAATTTTTTAAAATATAAACACAGCGATTTGAAAGTGAGTAGTAATAACATTGTTGGAAACAAAATATTTTTACCTTGAGGCCGCGAGAATGCTGCATTCTGAAAAATGTAAGATACTTATTTTCAATTTGAATTAACAAACTCGGCTATTCGAAAGCAATGTGTTGCCACTGCCAAAAATAATGCTTTTATCACGAACGCGATAGGCTGTTGCTATTCGGTTTCCTCAGCCATTTCGCTTTCATATTTAATCTGGAAGGTTATTCACTAACAAATTAAGCTATTAAAAAAGGCATTGAAAAAAATGAATAATTAGAAATACATAAGTACTTTTATGAAATTACACCAAATAGAGCTGTCTTACACCACGCTTGTTTTAGGTTGTCTTTTTCAATTTACCCAAAGGCTAGTTCTTTTTGCACCATCCGTGTATTCTCGGTATACTCTTGACACTATCAACCTTTAAAATCCATGCCCGCTGAGGATTTTGGAAATTAAATGGCCCATGCAACCGAGTGTCTACTATCTGTCCGAGATTGGATCTGTCTAAATCAGAAGTTTTACCCATTCTGGCAATTGAAACGACTGATTAACAACAACCATAGTGTTAGCTGTATGTGCACGTACCACAACTTCCTCACGTGAGAACAGATGCGGTGCAACGCTGTAAAATTTCCATAGTCATGACTAACCCTAATTCAGTGGCACTTCCGTGTATTTGCCAATACTTAGTGCACCTGGTATTCTACAAATATGCAGTTGTGCTAATTTAAAAAAAAGGGGGGGGATAAAAAAACGTTAACGAAACTCTCTGGCGAGACGTTAGTCTTAATCCTTATATATTTTCACTATTTATTTTATGAAGATAAATATGTTCTAAACTGTATGCGACTTGTTTCAAATATATCTTGGTTCTTGTAAAACAGTCGGCCCGATCAGGGTTACGTAAACTGTGAAATTTTTCGAATAAAGAACTATGTACGAAAGAGGATTTTTCAATCCCCTCCCCCCCGAAAAGTCCCTAAATCTAATTTCTCTGCAAAAGTAAGCAAATTTTGAAACAGCTTCATTATAGCTCACCTTCGAAGTTTGGTGAATTTTTTGGGCGCCAAAACATCGTCAAATACGTTGTCTCAAAAATGGTTACCATCAAGATTTTTGACAAAACTCCGTGATTAAAGTATGGCGGCTCAGAAATCGTGGATAATAGTTCTGGAGTTTATGCAGTTCATTTCTCTCTTGTTTAATTCATAAAGCTCACCAGCGGCCGAGCGGTAAAGTCGCTGAACACTGGTAGTTCGGTCTGAGGTTCGAATGCCGCAAACGGGCTGGCTGCATGGGTGTTTTCGTGGTTTTCCCCATGTGTAACGTGTATACGAGCCAGTTTCCCTTAGAAAGTCCTCCACGAAGGCATCCCTCCCCTTAGGCAGATAGCCCTCGAGGCTTTGCCATAATCACACACACACACATACAGAAAACTGAAACATTTTTAAGCGCATGCATCGTTTGCACGGATATTCTTGCGCGCGGTTTTCTTTACATTTCTTAGTGGAAACATATTTGTAGCTTGGCAACGCAAATGCGTTATAATATAGATTTTCGTTTGAGCAAAGTTTTGTGGTATCTTATTATTGTAGCTTGTTTGTGTTGTTATAAACTAAGAACAGCATTTCCGGAAAGGAATAACAAATACGTTTCAGTGTCAAACAGTAAATTAAGTAAAACTGCTTCTTGTGGGAAAGAGAAAAATGGACTCGTTATATATATATATATTTTTTCCTTTTATTACATTTTATACCTCAGACATTTAATCATAATTAGAAATCACTTATCAATTGCAAACATATAAACTCCATGTTTATGCACATGTCCTTAAATTACATTACATATTTCCATCAGTCTTGAAGTAGTAGTCGTTTAATCAGTGATGGTGGTAATCCATGTCCAGTGGAATCTTTTTCTAAATTTCTAATATTTTTTCTAATAGTTGCATTGCAAAGGTTCTGCAAGGTACGACACTGCTTCGATTCATTAATTATATAACTTAATACCTGAGTATTTTTCTCATTAATTCTTCTCCCCTACTCCACATTTCGAAGTAAGTTTCCCAATCTTCGGCCCATAATTTAGCACCGCAAATTACGAGTAACTCAACTATTTTCTGGTTTCCATTTCTACAAGCGTAGTACAATGGAGGTTTCCGAAATATAGCACGTCTGTCGATGTGACTTCCAGAAATGAGTAGCTTTCGAACTAATGTTTCCTGGTTTTTTTCAACAGCAATATGCAGAGCAGTTTGACCGCACGCAGAAATATTAACATCACATCCACGGTCTATCAAAAACATACAAATATCTGTGTAGAAATCTTTTTGATCTCCAGTGGGCTTTGTTTTCTAAAGCAGATAACAGTGCTGTATTCCCCGATCCGTCGGCAGCGTCAATCTGAGGAAGAAAGTGGACATTAAAATATCATCTAAATTAAAATATTTGAATAGTTTAATAAATGATAACAAACACTTGATGAACCATAAAATAATAAATAAAAAAATTCTGATTCCAATAAAATCATGAGTAATCTATCGAAACCCAGTAAAGAAGAAATGTGACAAAAATGCCATCTATTGATAAAAATAAAATACTGACGCAACATTTCCTGTATCCATTATAAAAAACATGGACACATACGCTCAGATGCATAAATACAGGGAGAAAGAGACAGGCTGGGAAAATGGATGACAACTATTTATCAAATGTCACTCGAATTTCAAAAGTTGAGAAAATAAAAAATACACTGCAGCAAAGATAGTTAAGTGAATAATACTTGATGTAATAGTAAACGTAATTATTAGCAGTGATGCATAAAAAAACAGATAACCTGATTAAAATTTAAAAAATTAGGCGAAATTCTATTAAGGAGGAGACTGATACTCTATTTTCATTCACACCACTTTTTATTTGAATCACTTTTCAAATTGTTGCCGTCATTGTTGCCATGTATTACTTTTAAAAGTATTAAATAATAAAGACTCTGTATGAATATATATGAATGTAGGTAGGTATGTTCCTCGCATTGTGAAAAAACGACGGGACATAGAGCAACCTATATTTTAAATACTCGTAGTCTTACGCAGGAACATATGTGAACCTGAAAGACAGAATTCTGAAATTGAAATTAGTTTTCATATTTTGTACAAATTAAATAATTTTTTAAAAAATAAACACAGCGATTTGAAAGTGAGTAATAGTAACATTGTTGGAAACAAAACATTTTTACCTTGAGGCTGCGAGAATGCTGCATTCTGAAAAATGTAAGATACTTATTTTCAATTTGAATTAACAAACTCGGCTATTCGAAAGCAATGTGTTGCCACTGCCAGAAATAAAATGCTTTTATCACGAGCGCGATAGGCTGTTGCTATTCTGTTTCCTCAGCCATTTCGCTTTCATATTTAATCTGGAAGGTTATTCGCTAACAAATTAAGCTATTTAAAAGCACCAACACACTTCCTAAGAATAATTTTCCTACTTTTTCAATGAATTGATTTTGACAAAAAAGGCATTGAAAAAAATGAATAATTGTCTTTTTCAATTTACCCAAAGGCTAGTTCTTTTTGCACCATCCGTGTATTCTCGGTATACTCTTGACACTATCAACCTTTAAAATCCATGCCCGCTGAGGATTTTGGAAATTAAATGGCCCATGCAACCGAGTGTCTACTATCTGTCCGAGATTGGATCTGTCTAAATCAGAAGTTTTACCCATACTGGCAATTGAAACGACTGATTAGCAACAACCATAGTGTTAGCTGTATGTGCACGTACGACAACTTCCTCACGTGAGCACAGATGCGGTGCAACGCTGTAAAATTTGCATAGTCATGACTAACCCTAATTCAGTGGCACTTCCGTGTATTTGCCAATACTTGTGCACCTGGTATTCTACAAATATGCAGTTGTGCTAATTTAAAAAAAAGGAGATAAAAAAAACGTTAACGAAACTCTCTGGCGAGACGTTAGTCTTAATCCTCATATATTTTTACTATTTTTATTTATTTTATGAAGATAAATATGTACTAAACTGTATGCGACTTGTTTCAAATATACCTTGGTTCTTGTAAAACAGTCGGCCCGATCAGGGTTACGTAAACTGTGAATTTTTTCGAATAAAGAATTATGTACGAAAGTGGATTTTTCAATTTCCCCCCCCGAAAAGTCCCTAAATCTAATTTCTCTGCAAAAGTAAGCAAATTTTGAAACAGCTTCAGTATAGCCCACCTTCGAAGTTTGGTGAATTTTTTGGGCGCCAAAACATCGTGAAATACGTTGTCTCAAAAATGGTTACCATCAAGATTTTTGACGAAACTCCGTGATTAAAGTATGGCGGCTCAGAAATCGTGGATAATAGTTCTGGAGTTCATGCAGCTCATTTCTCTCTTGTTTAATTCATAGAGCTCACCAGCGGCCGAGCGGTGAACACTGGTCGGCCGCTGAACACTGGTAGTTCGGTCTGAGGTTCGAATCCCGCGAACGGGCTGGCTGCATGGGTGTTTTAGTGGTTTTCCCCATGTGTAACGTGTATACGAGCCAGTTTCCCTTAGAAAGTCCTCCACGAAGGCATCCCTCCCCTTAGGCAGATAGCCCTAGTGTGCTTTGCCGTAATTAAATACACCATACACACACACCTGTTTAATTCATACGTAAATTATCTGTTTCGAATGACTGGCTTTCCCAAACGTTTACGCTTGTTTGAAAACTCCCATGTAAACTTTTCCTTTAAAATCTTTTGATACTTAATTACAACATCACTAACACCAGGTTTAGAGCAATCCATAAAGAAATGCAAATATCTCACCTCCAAAGTAGCCAAAATTCTGATCTCCAAAACATATTCTACACAATATCCGAGCGTTAAACAATTGCCGAAAATAGTGTTAGGAATTTTGTATTTAGATAGTTAATTTTAGTAGAGTTATAATAAAAAATGTTGTATTTCCCCTTTCAATGCAGTGTGAGACAAAATGCCGAAAAAAGTAAGAATACAATTGTAATTGACCACTATGTTAGCTGTAACCATAATTCCATCTTCTTAAGAAATCAGAAATTTACAGTTGCTTACATTGGGTCTGCCGAATAGTATGGGATACCACGTGCTCGTAAAAAGGTGTGGCGATAATATCATTTATCGCCATTCTTGGCGATATTTTTTGGTTAAAATTCTGTGTGGGCTATACTAAAGCTGTTTCCAAATTTTTTATCAAATTTTAAATGCTAGTATTTAATGAGGTACATAGTAGGAAACATCTGTTATTTTCATGCATTCTCCTGTAGTGAGTAAAAGTTTTAGCGGTTTGAATATCATATTTACACCTGTATATTTACCCTTCGCGTACTTTTCATCTTAGCAGTTTAGCACAATGTTTTGAAATTTTTCGTTGTTCAATTAATTTTCAGCTTCTTCAAAGCGCTCATAAAACGAGATCCTCGATATTTTGAAACGAATTCATCTTCATTATTATCTTGCTGGTGGATTTTGGATGCAGGAGCTGGGAGTGATGAAGCAGCAGTAGTAAAAAGCTTCAGGAAAATGGGGATAATATAATGTTCTTCATGGCACGTAAGGCACTATCACTTTAAGTGAGTCATTTCACGTAAGAAAAGAGTCACTGCACATAAGAAGACGGACTGAACGGCAAGAAAGACGATGAGAGGGGTGATGACCTGAAAGCTGTAGCAGCCAATAGAGATAGCAATTTGAGCCGTATTAAATGATTTGTGGCAAACAGAGTAGCACCGAACAAAAATCAGTACGGCCAAGAGTAAGGATTCAAGGAAGTTGAAATTAAGATATTTTATTACATATTTTTATGATAATATTACTATTCTTGAATATTTTATCAGATATTTTATTATAATATGACTACGTTATTTATCGGAACGTGTTTTTTAAAGAAAAAATGCTATGATATGTGTTTATCCACGAATGCCCTTTTTTTATGTTCTTACTGTAAACGTATGCTTTCGCAAATTACGTTATTCGCATAAATTTCGGCTCGCGATTTTCGGGCGATAAATATTAATAAAGGATGAAAAACCACGCTACGATATACAGGAATTTGAAGCATGTTTTTAGGCTAAGATATTTTTGAAGGTTCCACATTAAACTTGTTACTGCTCTTTTAGGTACTTTTGCAATTTTATGACAAATTAGTGCTATACTGACATTTTTTTAGGTACTTATGTTAGCCCATAAAATGCAAAATTCTGGGGAAAAATATTGTCAACTTTAAACCATAAGACAAATTAATCGCTAATAAGTTTGTATGGCGTAGCCAAGTTTTAAGAACGGAGCATGTAGCTTGACCGGGGGTCTACGCGATCTACGAAAAAATGAAGCTGGTGTGTGTAATCTCTGAGAAGATGCTGTTCATTTATTACAAGACATTTCCTAGGTTTCCATTTATTACTGCCATCATACTCATCTGCCAAAGAAGTGAGATCAGTAAAATTTTGCGTGAAGGAACTCAACGTGGCTGATACTACTGTTAATGGATGCAAACAATAATTTGAGAGAAATATGCGTCGACGAGACAAAAGACAAATGTTATAAAAATAATTTTAAGAAATGCTGGCCAAAGATTAGTCTTAAAGACTGATGAAAGGTCTGTTATCGGCAAAACAAATAACGTTGGCCGAGTTCTGACACCTGAATGAATTTTCGGCGAAATTTGCCGCGAAAGTAAAGACATCTTTGTTATAGTGCATGACCGAAAAGCCTCAACTTCGTTAAACGCAATCATGGAAAATCATTGAAAAATGCACGACCATTTACTCTGAATCCTGGGCCGCCTATAAAACCGAAGAATGGCAAAAGCTTGTTTGGATTTCACAAACTGCATCACAAATTCATTTTTCTGAAAGGCAAGGAAATTTTTTGAACAAAAATTTCTATTACTGGAATTTTCCAAAAGTAAGATTATTTAAAAACAGTAGAACGGAAATCATAGCCGCACAAGGAAGAGTTTGAGAAGGCATCGGAAAGCTATCGCTTAACATATAGGTAAAAAAAAAATAAAAATTTGAAAATTTGTTTCTTTGTCGTTTAAAATTTACAGAATTAAATTATTTTAGGCACGGACCGCCAACGGAAAAGTAGATATTGAGACAAATCTCTTATCCTCGACATGGTGCCAGGGGTGGTTGAAGACGAAAATATCCCAGAAGTTGTTATGTAGAGAAATTACCGGATAGCGTTATAAAAATTAGGTGAATGATTTTATGATTTATGGAAATTTAAATTTTATGTTGATTCTGAATTATTTAATTTAAGGCTTTAATTTTTGGGGAAAGACAGATGCTTCTGGGAATATTATTTAGTTTAAAAGAGTATTATTTATTTTCCTCTATTTGTAAATCTTGTACAAACTTTTATTCATTGTGAAAGAAGCAGGGAAAGGGAGGCAATTTTCGCCAAGTCATGATTTCGCGCGCTTTAGAATGTTCGAGAAAGAATTTTCATTGTTAGTTGACCTTAAGAGAGGAAAGTACGTGACGGAAAGGTCAAAGGTTGCTACTTGTCTTTCAATGTAAGTCATTCAGGTTTTTGGCGATTGAGGGTCCGGTTGTTGGCTAAGTGAAGAAGGGCGCGCATGCGCGATCACCCTTTTTTTCCGCATTCTGGAGTTGAAAACGAAGATTTTGCCATAATTAAGGGGGCGATAAGTGAAGCCATAGTGGGAGCCCGTTTGGTGAAGGAGAAGAAGGAAATTTGAGTTGGACAGACTTACTTTTGGCTGACGCTCGGACTGACTCGCTGATTTTTGGGCTTGCTGGACAAAATGTAAGTGACTCCGAGAGGTGTTTTCTGGCGGGGAGCGGCAAATATGCTCCCCGGCCGCGTTTGGTTAAGAGGCGAGACTCTCTTACACACTTACTTTTGGACTCGCGCACTTACTGGTTGGCTGGACTTGTGGATGTTACTCTGGAACTTACTTGGGACGTTACCCGTGAAGCTTGCTCTTGGGATGAGTAAGAACAGGCGAGCCGTAATTTCCTAGCAACAACGTTTCTGACCGGCGAAATTTGAACGAGTTACCTGCGTGTTGACATAGGACTTTCAGGACCAAGCGGATAGCCGTCCTGGGCAGCAGTGCTCCTGTTTCTGTTCTACAGTAGTGAAGTGGGTCTACATTTTTAGAACCAGTGTCAAGATGAGCCCGGCCGACATCAACGCGGGATAAGATAAGAGTCCTCCGCTTGAAGATGTCCCTTCAAGATAAGTTTTATTTTTTTTTGGTGTGTTTGAACTTTAGGCAAGCTTTTCAAAAACGTCCTTAGCAGTAAAAAAAAGCAACGTCAAATCTAAAATTTAACTCTCAGGCCTTAAATTGTTTCCCTTTCCTTTCTTTTAAATCACCAGACAAACCTTAAGTTTTTTTTATGAATTTAAATGAACAGACTCTCAGATGAGGTTAAGATTTTTCTTATTGTGTTGTAATTGAATAAACTGATATTTAATCTGGAACCTCTTACAGTATGTTTTCTTTATATATTTAATATGAACTTTTCCTTTATATCTTGTATATGTTTTATGTTTTCGATCCTCTCACGGCGCGGTCCCGGGATGCATTTTTTTCACAACGCAAAAATGCTGTACACGTTTCACTATACGATCACTGCCTTTTACGGCAAGTAGTTTCATATTTAACATTTTTATATGAATTTAAGATATAACATTGGTGCCGGGAAGTAAGATTCATAACATTATTTCCCGGCGTGAACTTAAGCAATTTAACAAAGTCGACCTCCACCATCTAAATCAATGTGAAAGAGCTTGAAGAGCTCGTAAGTAAATTTTCCAAATAATTTTCTGAAAAGCCTAGAAATACGCAAATAATCACACATACCATTGAATTAATATCAAGCGAGCCGTGTAAAGTGAAAATTATCGATACGATGAAGAAAAGGAATAATGGAGCCCCATATACAACAAATACTAAAAAGATAATAAATAATCCCCATCAATAGTGAATGCGCTAGCCCAGTTGTGCTATGCAGAAAGAGAAATTCCCACCCTCGGATTTCAAATCCTGGTGTTTTTGACATTGATTACAGAAAATTAAATAGCATGACTAAATTTCCTGTTTACATTTTACCGGTAACGGAGGAAATAATAAGGAAAATTAGGTTTACAAAATTCATGACCACTCTTAATTTTATTTCAGGCTAATTTCAAATAGCCATGAAATCGAAGACGTGAATAACGCGATGTTTATGACAAAATCGGGCGTGTTTATGTATGACCTTTGCGGAGCCCTCTGAAATTTCGAACATTATTCTACGTTCTGCCTCGGGGAGTCCTCAATGATATACACTATGTTATGACTATGTTATCATAACCAGCGACAACAGAGGCATATGTCAAAGATCTCCACGAATTTTTTTTATTATTAAAGGAAGCAGTGTTAACTGTTAATGCATGAATATGAAAGTTGGCAGCCTTACTGAGATATCTGGGTTACAAATTTTCAGCTAAGGGTAACGAGACTGTGGATGATTTATAATAAAAGCACTGAAAAAAGACTATCCACCAAATACGGCAAAGAAACTTTCATGCTTTCTTGGTTATGTGCTCCTATTACCGTTCTTTTCATCCAAAATTTCGCCAATATGGTTGAACGCTTGTTAGTGTAAAAAAGGAAGAAATCAAAGTTTGCGTGAACAGCAGAGGCAAACGCGGCTTTTGAACAATTGAAAACGGCTGTAATTAATGATCCAGTGTTAAAAATCACGGAAGCGTACCAGAACATGGAAATCGCTGCTGATGCTTTAGGTTATGTCGTTCATGCAGTTTTAAGGCAAAAATGGCATCCCTTGGCATTTTTTTGTAAAACGTCAAACTCTACACAACAGAATTATACAGCGCCCGAACGAAAACACTAAACATTTATCACTTAAAATACTGATTTGATTTCGTTACTTACGTTTGCACCAGCGTCTAAAAGCAGAGATATCATTGGAATAGCATACTTGTATGCTTTGCTGTTATTTAGAGTACTTAATAAAACCGGTCGGTCACCTTCTCCAAATACACTTTTGCCTTTTGACAAGAGAATCTGAGCAGCTTCTGGTCCATGAAATCTGCAAGCAACTTCTAAAGGAATACGACAGTTTCTATCACGGATGTCAAATGTATGGCGTCGATCTCTCAGCTAGGAGCTTTATTATTTCTGAAAAATAATACTTACGTCAGTTTTAAGCATACACTAAATTCGAAAGAAAAAAATCCATATTTTTATACAAATAGTAATCTGATTAATTTGTATGAAGCAGGAATATAAGAGCACTCAGAAATATTTTCTCAGTTTATTCAATTAAAATTATCTGAATTCATGAAATTCTGGAACAGAAACTATAACTTATACGTTCATATAGAAATCGTAAGTTTAATGTTTGTGAGAAGAAAAACCAGATAGGTTATCCTCAGTATACATTGACACAGATTTAAGCTGATATATATGATATACCCGCTATTAGCGCTTTCTATTTCTTCTCTTAACGGTGTTGTTGAGTTAATTGCATAAGAATCTCACTTCCCACATCTCACTGTCGTTTAGATTTTGATTCCATTTAATGGGGATTATTTATAACCTTGTGATAAATTTATTGTTTCTTATTTTACGTTCATATTTATGTACATTATCCGGAATAAATAAATGTATGTATGTTTTCTTAAACTACCTTGGAGAATTAGATTGTTGCATTCTCTCCATTTTCTCTAAATAAGTATTATTATACAATTTCGCACCTAGTGAATCCCGTTTTGTTTGTCTTACCTTAATAATTATGTAAATAATAATAAAAAATAATGTCCCATTAAAGAATATAATATTGCATTTCATTATAAAAATAATACAATTAACTTTGAAAAAGAAATGTTCAGAAAAATGAATATAAGCTTATAAAATAAAAGAAATTAAAAATTTTTCGCTCGTTGTAATTTTTAAATTTTTTCCCATTTCAGAGAATATATTACATCGTAAATAACCTTAACTTCTAGTCAGTCCTTAAAACTTTTTAGATTACTAAAATGGAATAAATAGAAAATGCAGTATCAATTCAGAATACTCCTGTAGCAAACTTAATAAATAAAATAACTATTTAAGAAATAGCATTACGTTAAAATGACCCATAACATAGGAGAATAACGTGACGCAAACATAGAAGCAAAACATCCCATTTACTAAAAGTGATAGGCAGTACATACTTTTTGAAATGTACAAAATATCCAACATTATATTTTTTATACTTGTTTTAAGAGTGTACTTCCTAATGTGTTAAAACAAATGTATTTTTAGATGTCAAAATTTCAAAATATCTATTCGCATAAAACAGTTAATTAAAAAAATAGAACTGCCATTATTGCTTTTAAATCGCTTAGTTGTTAACGAATAACAGGTACATTAAATTTGAAAGAATAGTTAAATACCTATTGACCAATGGCAAGAGACTGGAGCGTGGCAAATAAAAGCATTTTATTTCAGGCAATGACAACACCTATCTTTACAATCACCGAGTGTATTCGAATTTTTAAATTCTTTTCAAATTCTAAAAACAAATTCGTTCGCTTCAAATGAGTCGTAATACATTGCTTTAAATTTTTGAGTTTGTTAATAAGACTCATTAAATTCGTATAAAATATAAAATAAATAAGAGCAAATCCGAAATTAACAAACCGGGCTTTGTGGTGTCCATTTCCAGATGTGAAGAAGTATGGGCATTAAAAATTTAGTGCTTGTAGAAACCGCCGTTTCTCAAGAAGGCACGGCCTGTGGAGCAATTCATAACGACAGCGATGAGGCTGTACAACTCCGACGTTAGTTTCCCCCCTCACGCCCGCTAACTGTGATTGGACTTGACAAAAAAAAAAAAAAATCTCTCCTTGTATGACTCATTTCTCGCGTTATGCAATGGACAGCAAACGACTCTTTGTAATCATCTCTACATATTTTTTATTCTTCTAATACCTAATAAATTTATTTTGTGTTTGCTAATATAATGATCGTGTTCCTTACATCGGCAGCTTGGATTACACTTTATTAAAGTAAGAACTTTAATTCTGTTTTATTCATCTGCTCGTCTCGATTTAGCGAAATTGTAACAGTAAACAAAAATGAACCACGAATACCTTCAACAAAAGATTATGAGACCGAAAATATGTTTACTTCAACTAAACGCATAAAATATGTCGAGATAAGCTATCAAGAATTAAAAAAAAAAAAAAACAGAAAAGATACTTTACCACAAATTACCGCTGGATAATCCGAAAAAGGAAAAGTCAAGCCTGTCTTCAAAAGCGAAACAAAACTGCATAATTGCGTACTGCGCATTCGAAATACAGAAGCAGAAATGGCTACTAGCTGCGAAAACAAATATTCGATCATGAAACTAAACAATAACAACTATCAAGTATGGAAATACAAACTTGAAATGATCCTGAAAAAGAAAAATTTATGGGATTTAATAGCATATGATACACCAAAAGAAATAAACGTCGAATGGAGAAAACGAGATGAACAAGCACAAGCTATCATTAGTTTACTCGTAGAAGACAACCAAATCGTACACATAAGAAATAAAACGACAGCCAAAGAAATATGGAATGAATTAAAGAAAATTCATGAAAGGAAGAATCTTTCCAGTAAACTTTACCTTCTTAGAAAGCTGTATACGTTAAAAGCAGAAAACGAATACAAACTCGAAGAACACGTCAACAAAATCCTCGAAATCGTAGACGAACTGCGAGTGTTGATTTTTCGATGATAATCCTATGTGTTATATCTGACTTCGAATCTAAAATTTTCTGAAGAACACAAAAACCTTGTCTAAAACTTAAAGGTTTATTTAACTGGAACTTCAACACTGATGAAAACTTAACATCACAAACAAAAACTTAACATCTTGGGTGGAAAAACTTCAAAGTGCTTTAAAGTAACAGCTATGCCGGCACGGTGAAGAACACTTTCCCTTAAAAGACAGAATCCATCTAGCCCTTTCGGCGTATATCTCCATTTCGCTGAATTCAGACATCCGCTCCTACGTGTTTTGGACTTAAACGGCCAGGCTGGAACTGGAATAGTACTGGATCAGGACCGGAACTGGACTGGAACAAGACGGGAACCGGAACAGGACTGGATCCGCAACAAGACGGGAACCGGAACAGGGCGGAAACCGGAATCTCTCATCCCCTGGCTTCTCCCCGGGCAGGTCTATTCTGGCTCGAACTAAAAGGAACTGCGGTGCCACTAAGGAAATCACCTCCTTTTATTGCCGTTACTACAGGCGACTATGCAAATATTTAACATCCTTCCACCTAAGGAAAAAAAAAAAAGAAAAAAAAGTGAACTTTCACATCAAAGTAAAACAATGCCAAAGAGCCTTAATATGCCAGTCTGTCCGGCGGAGTTACAGTTCTACCAGATCGTGTTACAGGCCTTACAGATTTATCATCTATGCTGAGTTTAAGTTCAGACAAAGAATCTTGTTTTTCATTCTGCAGCTTCATGGGTACATCATTTTGCGCTACCTCTAAAGGATACAGAGTTCGAACTGCTCTAATCAAAATTCCATTTCGGGTCTTTACTCTTGCAAGCCGATTTATTCCATCAGGTCCTGGAAGTAGTTCTATGACACGACCAAGTTGCCAAAAAAGTCTTTTGTCACTACTACCGATCAAAACAATATCATCTAATTTAATAGTAACTTTCCTTTCAGCTCTTTTATGCGAAACCTTGAGAATCCCCAAATATTCTTTACGAAATCTATTTTTAAATGCTTCTCGTACAGTTTGAATATACTGAAATCTTCTTTGTAAATTACTTGATTTAATACCGTATTTTATATCCCGCAAACTACTAGTTCTAATTTCTTTTAAAAAGTCGGCAGGAGTTAAAGCTTTAAATTCAGGATCGGAAGGAATTACTGTCAACGGTCGGTCATTAAGAATCGCTTCACAGTCACACAGTATCGTGTACATTTCTTCATAATTTAAACAAGCATGTTTAAGAACTTTTTTAAGGACTTGCTTAATCATTCCGATCAGACGTTCCCACCAACCACCCCACCATGGAGCACCAGGGGGAATAAATTTCCATGTTATCCGCTCATTGGCTGCCTGCCGATTAATTTGTTCAAAATCTATTAATTTAAATGCATTTGAAGCTCCTACAAAATTAGTTCCATTATCACTGTACACAGTTGTGGGTTTACCTCTTCGTGACACGAACCGATGAAAAGCCTGAAGAAACACTTCTGTAGATAGAGAAGTCAGCAACTCCAAATGGACCGCTCTATAAACGGCGCATGTAAAAACACAAATCCATGCCTTTTCTTTGTTTCTCAACAATAAAGGACCACAAAGGTCTATACCCGTTACTTGAAATACTGCTGAATCATTTACTCGCTCTATTGGCGGTGGGGCTGATATGTGGTCAACAGGTGCAGCAGAATATCTCTTGCAAGTAATGCATTTACTCAAAACAGAACGCACCGTTCTTCTGCCAGATAACAACCAAAACCTTTCCCTTAAGGTATTCAGTATATATTGTACACCTGCATGTCCTTTCTTTTTATGTTCTTCCATAATTAAATTCCTAACTAATGGATGTTCTCCTGGTAATATTATAGGTGTTCTAAACTCTAATGTGTCATCTCTTCGAAACGCACCAGTTTTAATTCTTAGAATTCCCGCATCATAAAATGGACTAAGAGTTCGTAAGCGTGCGTCTTCTATATCCTGAAACGATTCCGATTGAATCAAGCGAATAACAACCTTTTCTGCAAAATCAATTTCATCAACAGTGAGTTCACCTTTCCTTTTTTTCTTATTTCTGCAATTAAAAAAAAATCGTTGAATCCAACCAACAACTCTAACTGTTTTTCGATAGCTAGAAAATCGCTCACTCAAACTAAACCCTTCAGTAGACACTAGAGATGAAACCACTGCCTTTTTTTCTCGCTGGCTATTTCCGCTTCATCAGTTATAAATTCGGCACTCGGCCAATTTTCTTGGGATTTTAAAAGCCAGCTCGGACCCTCCCACCATTTTGACCGGGAGAGTTGGCGAACTGAACACCCTCTACTTGGAAGATCTGCAGGGTTAAGGTGACCAGGTATATGCCTCCAATCCTCCACACGTGTCAAAAGCCTTATTTCCTGTACTCTATTTTCTACAAATGTCCCCCATTGTTCTTCCCTTTTTATCCATGCAAGGACAGTAGTTGAATCTGTCCAGAAAAATATACTTCTGGCCTCAGTCTTTTAGAACGTCTGCAGCAAGACGAGATGCTATAGTTGCTGCTAACAATTCTAATCTTACAATAGTAGTTTCCTTTTTACCACAAGGGGAAACTCTAGACCTAGCCTGAAGCAACTGGACTTTAACTGATTCAGGTTCTTCTACACGAATAAAAACTACTGCCGCATACGCTGCTTGACTGGCGTCACAGAAAACATGGATTGAACACTGTTTTGGCTGATATCGTATCCACCTTGGAATTTTAATGTTTTTCAAAAGAGAAATGTCTTTTCCCCATTTCAAAAATTTACTTTTAATTTCGGTGTTAACTTCTTCGTCCCATTTTACTTTTTTTTCCCATGTACGCTGTAATAACATCTTAGGTAATATAAGGACTGGACATGTTATACCGATGGGATCAAATACTTTATGGGCTATTGCCAAAATACTTCTTTTCGTAACTTTCTCGAAACAAAGATTTTGTAAATTAGCAACATTTATTTGAAGAGTATCGCCTTGTCTTTCCCATAACAAACCTAATACATTCGCAATAATTTCTGTTTCTAAACTACAGTTGGTATATTCCCAACCCCGTAATTCAAATTTTCGTTCTGCCATAACATCTGAAGATACTTTCATGAAGCGCTGTAATTCATCTTCACTTCCGACACTTGTTACACAGTTATCAACATAGAAACTATTCATTAATTTAACAATAATGTTGGAAGGATATTTTTCATCTGCATCATTTTTCTCCAAAATTGAATTTAAGTGATATTGAATAACAGCTCCAAGTAAAAATGGACTACTAGTTACACCAAATACGACTCGACAATGACGAAAATGCTTCAAGCCATCTTCACCCTTTATCCAAAGAAATCGGAGGAAGTTTCTGTCACTAAAATTCAGGCCAATTTGTAGAAAGGCCTTACGAATATCAGAAATCACCCCTATTTTTTCTTGGCGAAATCTATTTAAGATTGTAGGAATAAATGAAATAAGGTTTAATCCCTTTTCAAGACAATCGTTGAGACTCGGAGAACCCTTTACTTTAGACGAAGCGTCAAATACTGGCCGTAACTTCGTAGTACTATGTTCCTTAACAACATGTCTATTTGGCAAATAATGATGGGGTAAATCTAATTCATTTACGGGTACTTCCTCTATTATGCCCTCTTTGAGCCATTCTTGGAATATATTTTCATACTCTTGGCGAAGATTATCTATTTCAAGTTGCCTAATCGTACCGTGCAACCTTTTAAGCGATAACTCAAAATTATCCGACAGGGGAGGGTGCCCTTCCAACCAAGGCAAAGACACTACAAAGCGGTCATCTTCTATTTTTACAGTATCAAGAAAATGTTGCCTTGTAGCCTCATACAATTCCAATTTACTCTTTTGTTCGGATGGGTCCGTAATACCAAGCGAGTCGAGGGCCCATAAATCAGAAATACAAGCCTCTTTATTCAACATTGATGTAACTAAGAATGTTGAACCTTCCCTATTCAACTCCCCGGTTTTTCCCATAACCGTCCATCCTAACTTTGTTTCAATAGCTACAAGACCGTTTGAAATTTGTTTACGATTCCCCGTTAATAATCGTCCTGCAACATCGGCTCCTATTAAAATTTCTATAGGTCCTTCTAAACGATCTGTTAAACTTATTCCACAGTCAGAAAGCTCTTTAAGCCATATTCCTTGTCCAATAGAAGGTATACGATTACAAATAACAGGCTGACTTAACGCATCAAAATTACAACTGTACGAGCCAGACATATTAGATAAATGAATTTTGTAAACTTTATGTTCACACAAACTGGTCGTTGTACCGCCAAATAATGCGTGGCTAAGGTATTCCTTTACCGTATACCTATAACCCATATCTTGAGCTGCGCTTTGCAGAATATACGACCTTTGAGAACCAGTATCAATTATAGCTCGAGCCGAACGAGATTTTTTATCCCCTTTAATTATTACTCTTATTGTTTGCAGCAAAACTTTAGGAGACCTTGAAGAAATGTTGGCGAGTGTTCCAGCCTGATTTGGAGGCTGTTCCGTTGCCGTTGTCTCACTCATTTGTGAATGGCCCTTACATAGAAAAATATGATGCCTTTTGCCGCATGTAAAACAAACTGTTTTTAATCTACACCTCCTGACAGAATGTCCAGATTTCAGACACAGATAACAAGAGCGTGTCCTTTGGACCAAAACTTCTCTTTCTGACAACGATAAGTTACGCGCCTGAAAACATTCCGCAGAACCATGATTTATACTGGAACAAAATATGCAGCCTTTTCTAGCTTCATTAGAAGAAGTAAACAGTTCAGCTGCCGTAGGTTTTAAGCGAGGTTCTCTTATCTTTAAACCCGAATTTCCTTTCTTATTACCGTGAACCAATCGATCGAAAACATTGAAAGATTTAGCTGCTAAAGAAATTATTCCCTCACTTTCAACTTCACCGCGCAAGAAACATAAGGCGCTGAAGGTCAGATTCCCTTTCTCTTAACTCGGCGTTTTCGCTGGTTAAACTTTCTGATCCTTTACGCGAAAACCTAAGTCTCTCCCACGTTTTTAAGACTTCATTCGGCAATGCTGATTCTACCAATGGATATAATATCGCGCAATATTTGCCTCTATTTATTCCCAATATCTCCAAGGCTCTTAGATTAGATTCGAATTCATCGTATAGTTTCCGCAAAGAGTGTGTACCTTGTTTTTGAATAACAAGGGTTAGCAAATCACGAATATAAATCTCCGTTAGTAATTCTTTGTTACCAAAACGCGTCTGCAATGCTTCGATTGCGCTCTTGTAACTATCGCCAGTTGGTGGAAAGCTTTTAACTATTTCCTCTGCAGGAGAATTCTTCTCCATAGCCTGTACTAAGTAAGCAAATTTATCATTATTATCTAATGTAGGATCTTTATCAATCTTTTGGAATTGCCCCCAAAATCCTAGCCATTTCTTCACGTTGCCGTCAAAGATGGGCAATTTAATCTTCGGATAATGTAACATTTTATTCTGAACAAAGGATGGATCAATTAAAGTTACATTCGGGGTTCCAGAAGTGAGATCTTTTACTTTACTTTCCAGAAGTCTCCACCTATCAAAATAGAATTCAGATTCATCTATTTCCTTAATAAGTAAAGTCTCATCTGTAATTTCTTTAAACATTAATTCTCGTATTTTCATTTCAGTATCAAACAAAACTTTAGCTTTTTCGGCAATAACTTTTAATTAATTTTTCTTCCTGATTAAATTTAGTTTCTTCATTGTCAAATTCATTACAAGCTTTACTGAATAGTCTCCTATATTGAGTTCTTGCTAATTTTAAAGCTTCCATGATTCAAAATAAAAAAGTCGCTTACCTTGCAAACAATATCCTGTCGCTTGATGCCAAATGTTGATTTTTCGATGATAATCCTATGTGTTATATCTGACTTCGAATCTAAAATTTTCTGAAGAACACAAAAACCTTGTCTAAAACTTAAAGGTTTATTTAACTGGAACTTCAACACTGATGAAAACTTAACATCACAAACAAAAACTTAACATCTTGGGTGGAAAAACTTCAAAGTGCTTTAAAGTAACAGCTATGCCGGCACGGTGAAGAACACTTTCCCTTAAAAGACAGAATCCATCTAGCCCTTTCGGCGTATATCTCCATTTCGCTGAATTCAGACATCCGCTCCTACGTGTTTTGGACTTAAACGGCCAGGCTGGAACTGGAATAGTACTGGATCAGGACCGGAACTGGACTGGAACAAGACGGGAACCGGAACAGGACTGGATCCGCAACAAGACGGGAACCGGAACAGGGCGGAAACCGGAATCTCTCATCCCCTGGCTTCTCCCCGGGCAGGTCTATTCTGGCTCGAACTAAAAGGAACTGCGGTGCCACTAAGGAAAGCACCTCCTTTTATTGCCGGCGGTTGCCGTTACTACAGGCGACTATGCAAATATTTAACAGGGATGAGAATCGGTGAAGAAATAAAGGACAGTCACATTGCAGCGCTCTTACTAAGCGGCTTACCAAAGAGCTACGAAAATCTCATTACAGCTTTAGAAGCACGCCCAGAAGAACTAACGCTGGAATACGTAAAAACGAAACTCGTCGACGAATGCCTGAGAAGAAAAGTCACGCGAGCAGAAGAAACGACTGCCTTCAAAACGAATTTTAGCACAAAATTCAAGCATTTAAATCAACGAAGATGCAATTATTGCAAAAAAATAGGACATTTAGAAAGAGTGCAGATTCTTAAATAACCACAAAGAAAAAGATAAAAACGAAAGTAACTCATTTTTCAAGAATGAAAAGCAAACAAATAAAGGAAATTATGGAAATAAACAGAAAACGAAAATTGCTGTAAAAGAGGATGCACATGAAGATGAAAACGAAAATAAGAATCATGAGAATTGAGAATTACATGTTCGAAGTCACCAGAGAAAGAAAATCTCAAAACTCAAACTGGTCAGTTGACTCAGGTGCTACTTGTCATATGACCGATAACATAAACTTTTTCACCAAATTGGATAGAAGCAAAACTGAGCAGATAACAATTGCTAACGGCACGCAGATGAAGTCCGAAGTTTACAGTTGAATTTGAAGAAGATATTTTCAGAATAAAGAAGAAAAATAAAGCCATAGAAATTGCTAAAGCAGAAGGAAATTTATATACCGCAAAGAATCGCAAAGAAAAACAGCCAAAATTGCAGCTGCAGAAAGAAGAGAAAATAGTATAGATCTTTGGCATAGAAGGCTAGGACACAGAAAGTATGAAGCAATCAAGAGGCTAAAGAATGATGACCTGGCAACTGAAATAAGAATTGACGGAGAAGCCAAAAAGGAAAAAGAATGCGAATGCTGTATCAGAAGCAAAATGAACTGAATTGCCGTATCCTAAGCTAAACAACTATAGAGCAAAATCAGTTCTAGACTTAATACATTCAGATATTTGTGGACCAATCGGTACGACATCACTGGGAGGAAAGAAATACTTCATAACATTCATCGACGATCATTCGAGATACACAACGATCTATCTGCTAGCTACAAAAGATGAAGCTATCTCCAAATTAAAACAATTTGTAACCATGACGAAGAACAAATTTGGAAAGAAGCCAAAAGTCTTAAGGACAGACAATGGAGGGGAATAGACAAGCAAAGAGATTGAAGACTACCTAAAGGAAGAGGGAATCGAACATCAAACCTCCGTAGCATATTCACCGCAACAGAACGGTAGAGCAGAAAGAAAAAATCGATACTTAATGGAAATGACAAGATGCCTGCTACTCGATTTAGGACTCAAAAGAGAATTTTGGGGTGAAGCCGTAATGACAGCCACCTATCTACAAAACTACCATCAAGATCAGTTGAAAAAACACCGTATGAACTATGGAATAACAAGAAGCCGAACCTAAGCCATATCAGAGTTTTCGGCAGCACAGCTTATTGTCGAGTTCCAAAGCAGAAAAGAAGCAAACTAGACGAAAGAGCAGAAAAAGGAATTCTTGTTGAATATAGTAACCGTACTAAAGGATATGGAATTTACATGCCACATGCAAACCACGTCGTGGTCAGAAGAAGCATAATATTCGATGAAAACATAAAAGAAGAAATGCCTCGTCAATTAAATGATCAGCATGAGGAAATAGAATGGCCTTTTAAAGAAAATAAATTGACAGAACCACGTCCAAATGATATTACAGAGGAAGTAATTGAAACAGAAGAAATTCCCCCATTACCGAGAAGATCCCACAGAACGACTAAAGGAATCCCACCAAATGGATTCTCATACATGGCTAAGAATGAAGAAATCAAAGTTCCTAAAGACTGGGAAGAACTTCAAACTTTTCCTACCAAAGAAAAGGAACTGTGGTTAAAATCTACGAAAGAAGAAATGGAAGCACTGAAGAGGAACAAAACATGGGAACTAGTCGATCTTCCAAAAAGAAAGAAAGCAATTGGAAACAAATGGACATTTAAAACAAAATCCGATGCTTCAGGAAATGTTATCAGATACAAAGCTCGTCTAGTAGCTAAAGGATATTGCCAAAAATCTGGGCACGACTACGACGAAACATTCGCACCAGTCGTAAAGTATACAACAATGAGGACTATTTTGGCAATAGCAGCTCAAAAGAAAATGCACGTAAATCACTTCGATGTAAAAACAGCTTTTCTATAGAGATCTGAAAGAAGATATATATATGAAGCAACCAGAAGGCTACATCTCTGCTTCAGAAGCAAATAAAGTCTGTAAACTGAATAAAAGTATCTACGGACTAAAACAGGCAGTCAGAAACTGGAATCACAAGATAGCTGAAATCCTGCGCAAGCAAGGATACGTTCAAGGAAAGGCTGATCCATATTCCTTCACACTAATCGAGATGTATGGTGAAATTTCAAAAATCTTCTTTACATATATTGAGTATGTGCTATAACACTAGTTCGGACTGGGGTATGTAAGAGGTAAATACTTCGTAAGCGTTAAAATCTCTTTCAAAATAAGCAATGCACACACTTTCACAGATGTGAACTTGGATGAGAAATTGCATTAAGCAATGCACACACTTTCACAGATATGAACTTGATGAGGAATTGCACTGTAGCACTAATAGAGGAAAATACTGCTTGAGCTGAATGCAAACACGCACTTGGCACGAATGATGTGTAGTACTAATAAAAAAATATGAAATACACTGACAGTCGTAAGATGATTACTACTCTTATGTGGCCAAAGATGGCAGTTGACAATCTTTTCCTTCTTGTTTTGAAGGGGGGGAAAAAAAAGCGAATTTGGAAGGGGTGGATTTAGAGTAGTATTCGATTACAAGCGCACCCCTGCGCTGCCTGTGTCCGAGACTGAGAGGAGGGAAGAATGCTAAAGTTCCTTTTTCTTATCAGCAGAAGGAAGGAGGGTCGGGTAACCGCGTTACTGTGTTAAAGTAACAACGGTCAGGAACACAAGCCAGAAGGTACATGCTTAGTACTCTAGCCCAAGTGCATGCGACCTGATCGTGCATCTCCTCATTCAAGTTTAGCGTCGTGAAGTGTGTTCATTGTGTTCCGCTACCTTTCATTACACTGCTATCGCGTAAACTGAGTATTCCTGGAATATTGCAGGTGCATGTGTATCCATCATTCATCTCATCATTCGTTTTTTATGCTCTGAAAGCATCTTCGTTGTGTTCTCTTACTTACTATGCCTTCGGATACTCCCTCATCACCAGCCGGCACGGAGCATAATATTCAACATTCTCCCCCTTCTGTTAAAGGTGCTGCTAGCACATCGACACCTAACTCCAGGTTGGAAGCAATTAACCACATCTGTAATTAAAATATTAATTTAATAAAAATACAATTGTTCAGAACGGAGCAAAAAATGGCTCACATAAGTGATGGGACACCATTTGATACTACTACGTACTACAATGGGGGTACAATGGGGTACTTGGGGTTTTTATTTTTACTCAAAAGCAATTGGCAATAATTTATAAAATTGTCTGCAGTATTTGTCTCCAGTTTGTTTTGGAAATTTTGTGTTTTTTTAGCTCTGTGCAGCCATGAATGCTAAACGAAAAGAAACTTTGCCTGAAATTCGAAAATTAGTTATTAATTTGCATATTGAACATGGAAAATCTATTATAGAAACTGCTGAAACAGTTAACTTGAGTCATTCAACAGTTTTCAATATCATTAAACGATATAAAATAATATGATTCAGGATAAAAGAAGACCTGGCCGACCATCAAAGCTATCCAATGGAATAAAGCGAATTATCGTTCGAAATATTAAAAAAAAAAATCCAAGAATGAGTGCTTCTAAAGTTGCTGCTGATTTACAAGCATTATATGGAGTAATTGTTAATCCTGAGACTATTAGAAGAGTAATTCGATCTGCTGGATACGGTAGAGCAGCCGGGAAAAATTCTTCGTAAGTGAAAAGAATAGAAAACTCAGACTGGCTTTCGCAAAATCCAACATAAATAAGAATTCTGATTACTGGAATGAAGTTATATTTGCAGATGAGAGTAAATTTAATATATTTGGTTCTGACGGTAGAATCTTGGTGTGGAGAAAACCCAGGGAAGAATTTCGCGAACAGAACTTGGTGCCAATAGTAAAACATAGTGGAGAAGGAGTTATGGTATGGGGGTGTATGCCGTCCACTGGAGTTGGTAATCTTGTTTTTATTGACAGTATAATGGATCAATACAAGTATATTGACATTTTAAATCAAAATTTGAAATCTTCAGCACGAAAATTGAACCTTCATAACGATTTTAAATTCTACCAAGACAATGGTCCCAAGCCCACTGCTTTGAACGTTAGACTCTGGCTGCTGTATAACTATCCTGAAATAATAAAAACACCCCCACAATCTCCAGACTTAAATCACATAGAGAATATTTGGCAAGAATTGGAATCAAGAATTCGCAAACGCATCATTTCTTCAAAGCAACAATTAAAATCGGTGTTTCAAGAAGAATGGGGTAAAATCTCTCCAGAAATCATAAAAAAATTAGTGGAATCCATACCAAGAAGATTAAATCATGTTTTAAAAGTAAAAGGAAATCCAACAAAATATTAAAACCTTTTAAAAAGTAAAATTTTTGGATAAATATTTGATGGAAAAGTAAGTGTCCCATCACTTATGTGAGCCATTTTTTGCTCCGTTCTAAACAATTGTATTTTTATTAAATTAATATTTTAATATTTTGAGAAAATGTACGTTATGTAATAATTGTTACTAAATTTAAGTATGAAACACACCCACAAAAAATTTTTACATGTTTCCTTTTGTGAAGCACAAGTGTCCCATCACTTTTGTGAGACACTGTATTTATTACCTTAGCGCTTTTGAAGTAGATTTAATTCAATATGTTTAAATGAAAAGCAAGAAAGTTGCTTGTAATTTAATATTCCGTAGAAAGAAGTCGCCGTGTACACATCAGATTTCTGATATTTGTTTTCCTTCATGGTGTTGCAATTTCCACGGCCAGCAGTGCATTTTGTTTCTCTGCGTACTACCTATTTTTCTCTTGCTACCACCGGTTGAGAATAGCTGAACTAACCAAACCAAAGCTACTAGGAGAATAGAAGTATGCAATTCTCGAGCAAACCGAATACTTTTGGGGAATGATGCCATTTGTGAACATCATGTTTCAGAAGCTGATATGAAACACTACTATGAGATAAAGTTGTCCTTTTAAAATCACAAGATGTGGAAATTATTATTACAAAATTAAAACAAAACAAAACGAAAATAACTTTTCTTCAAAATACTGTCAATAAATAAATACAAATAAGTCAGATTTTGCTACAGAACACAGCTAAAGATAATTTAATCATTTTGGCAAAATTTCATTTCAATATTCTAAATACATTTTGAAAAATCAACGTAATCGCAATCAAAAGTAACGAAAAACACAGTTTCTCAGAAAATGCATTTAAAGATTTTAATACAGCACAAAAAATTTTGAAACCACTTCAGATCTTTAAAGCTCGCCATATTTGTATGTTAAGCCCTCTTTTGCTTCATTCGTAACTAATTTTGACTTTCTTTTAGCTTTTTTCTGGATAACTTTGCTGCTTGTAGAGATTGCGTTTCGATTTCTGAATTCGCTGTTTGTCTATCCCCATCTAGATTTCAAACTTAATGGGATAAACTTCTATTTTTAGATACCTGAAAACAGGTAAAAGTCCTAAATATCCTGAATTAAATAATAATGCAGCAATACGTGCACCTAAAAACAATGTTTTCAGTTGGACAAAAGTTTCTTTAGGTAAAATAGTCCACAAAAGGTTATTAAAACACACATTGTTTTGAATCTTCCCATGTAGGCATTTTATCAGCAAATTCATGTCATACAGTGAAAGATATGTTGCTTTTACAGTTTTTATATTGTTTAATAAGTATAAAATAGCTGTTTAAACTTATCGTTTACATTTTTACGACCCTTTAAATGCCAACATTCGGCATCCGAAAATTCACTTCCGGTTTATTATTTATACTATAACTTTGCTTCTAGTTATCGTAAAAACAAAAATAAAGCATTTTTGGAAACCTAAATGTGGGGCCTATAAAATGAATAAGTGAAAACAAATTCGAAAATTTTCATCAATAAGACGATTTTATGTACATACCTTAACGACAAGGTTAAAATAAAAGAAACTCCCTTTTTTCAATTCGATCTGATATACAGTCAAAAGTCGTTAATCCGGACTCGTCGGGACTTCGGCGGTTCCGGATTATAGATCATCAGTTTAAATCGCGTAAGATGGCATGCAGAAATTCTAAAATTAAAAATATGAAACCGTAATTTATGAAATAAAGAAAAATTATGATCTCAAAATTTACAAAAAAAAAGCCTCATATTTATTTGTTCACTTTATTAAACATTTCTTTCAATTCTTTTCTGCCCACCTTTTCTGATTACTTTCTGGCTGATATTTGGGTTAAGTTGCTTCGTTTTATGTGATGTTTAAGTTGCTTCGTTTTATGTGATAATACTAGTTACAAAGTTCCGCTGTTCAAGTCCCGTTAATTGCTGTGCCGAGAATACCGACTAACTTGTCAATCGAAATTTTTTCATTTTCACTAACCTCTCTGTCACATTCTTCATGTCTTTATCCATTTTTTGCAGCAATTCCACTTTTTGTTTGATGGACATCGAAACATACTTTCGTTTTGTAGGATCCTTTGGGAGTTCCAGAATCGGATATTCTATTTGACATAATCGAAAGTTCAAGTTTACTTTTATAGTATTGCTCTTACAGTCTGCGAAAAATAATAAGCTGGATCCAATTCGAAAATTAAGGAACAACGCAATCATCAACATTAACTGAAATAGATAATTAGATAATTTTAGCTTATACCGTCCGTTATACATAAAAGGCGCACGCGAAAACGTATTCTGCGCTTGCGCACACGCAAATGCGCAGTCGAAAGAGGTCTTACGCGCACGCGTAAACGCCTATGCGCATGTGTCAACGCGGCGCATGCGCAGAAAGTATTTAGCTTTGAGGTCCGGATTATAGATCATCCGGATTATGGGTGTCCGAATTAACGACTTTTGACTGTATTTGTGTTGATAACAGCTATTTTGAAAGATTGGACGGAAAATAAATCAGGCCCCAAAATTTCATTCTAGAGTGTCCAATTGGCTTTGTTGTTTAAAAAGCCAATTTTCGAGGGTTCATAACAAGCCGTGTGGTTTAAACTCCATATTCATCCAAAGTATTACTTCACACTCCGAATGGCAACCTCTGACAAAGAATAGAAAAATCAGTTTATCAAAATTCAAGAGGACTTGCATGTTTTGAATAAAATTTCGAATATTAAAGAACCAAAAATCATTTCAAAAAGCTCTAAGCACTTTTAATGGGCAGTAGAAAAGTGAGCCCACAAACCGCTTAACTACTAATGTTGAATAACGTTATTTGCAAAAATCTTTGCTAAACTCTGGCTCTGAAATATTCGAATAATAAAGTAAAATGTTAAAAATATTTTTTGAATTATCGACCCTCATTTGCACACATTTGGGAAAAGCATGTTTAAATTACAGAAATTCAAAAGCCTTATTCGTACTGCCCACCTTTTCTGATTACTTTCTGGCTGATATTTGGGTTACTAACTCGTTTTCCAGATTCCTAGAAAGGAAACCTGTGTACGTTCACAAGGAAAATCTGTGTACTTGAGTATTTAAACTATCCGAATTGAACGTAAGGAATAAAATTAAAAGCACGCCTTCGTCCAAAAAAGGATAAGGGAAAGTTTACCCTATTCGCTTTATAAATGAAACCTAACACGTTCGCCGAGTTCTGACTTGTGGTAGAATAACGAACCATTCTAGTTCTGTCAACATTACGTTTCAGCTGCTGGTGCTTTCCGTCTAATCCAGTTGATAAATTTGTAAATTACTTTCTTAAATGAATAAGAAGACACGTCACTCACAAATGAATGAGCCTTATCATAATACGTTTCTATCTGTGATTCCTCAATTCCCATACTCTATTGGAGACGTTTATTTATAATTAAATTAATGTCACTAATTTTGTAAAATGCAACGTGAGCAACCTTAGAATATGCGAACCTTTGCCGGAATAATAAGATTCGAGGGACTATTTAATATCGAGGTAATGGCTATCTCGATAAATTCTAGAGATTACGATATGATGACGATGGTTTTAGCGATTAATTTTTGTTGCCGAATTGGGAGATAAATTACGAAAGCGAGCGTTTGGTGACAAGGCGAGCCTTTGGTGACATTTTGGCCGGGTGCCGGTATAACTATAATTGAATAATTGGTTAAGTGGCTTCTGGACTCTTTTTTTCTAAACGTAACTGTAACCGTATCCGGCCCTTTATTTGTAATTCTAGATGTATATATCTTATAGCGGTTAGGAGAAATGGAAAGTACCGGAAAATTGCCGGTAGCCCAGAGGAAACCACATAAGGCCTTGACAGAACAACAGTTCTTTATTCTTTATTTTAGAACTGACTTCGGAGTGGTGAGAAATCTCCGTCCGGGCTTCTGTCTTTATTAGTATTCATTAAATTTTAATTTTCTTTGGATTGCAAATATAATAAAAATAGTGTAAAAGTTCAGAAATTTCAATAAAAATTCATTCTTCGTTAAACATTCGTTCTATCTTCGTTAAACATTCAGTACGTTAATATCTCTTCAAACGAATAAGTTATTTCACTAATAAATGAGGAAAAATGTGAAAACATATTCATAATATTTTTAACATTACCTAAAGATTTTCCTTCGCAAGCAATATGCAGAGCTGTTCGGCCTGATAAATCTCTGCTGGCAAGGTTGGCTCCCTTTTCCAGAAGCAACTTAACAAACTCGTATTCTGAAATATGGACCACCAGATGAAGCAAGACATTCCCTAAAGCGTCATCACGACTGGAAGACCAACGATCAGCAATTGCATAGTCTTCTGAAATTTAGAATTATTTAAATTGTTAACTTCTAGAAATTAAGTAAATATCAGTTTGTGTACGATTTAATAAAGATATCTTACAGATTTTCTTATCAAAGAGCAATATTTAAAAATTACAAGAATTTCAGTATGACTTTTCTACACACCTATCAAATCACAAAGACAAGCTACGAAGAGAAAATATACACTGCAAAGATATGTTTATGTTTTTTTTTAATGTTGATTATAAAAATTAATAAGAACATTTATTAAAAACGTGTAAAACTCTTAACACAATTAATTCCTAAGCTTTAAGTTAAATAAATATTAATTGAATAATCAAATAAATAAATACTAACCCTCCTTAAATAAATATAATTAAATAAAATGGTAAAAAGTTCTTTTTCCCCTTAAATAGAAAGCAGAAACAACTTGACAGAGAAAAATCTTAATTTTTTTTTACTCAGCATTGGGCTTCTTTTAATACAAAATATACTCAGAGAATATTTTCATAAAACTTTAAATGTCTGGGGATTCATAAGCTCTGAAATCATGAAATCTTATATCGTATACTGTGGTGTATCGGGAACTTAATCCTAACCGAACTTACTGGCGGGCGCCAAGCGGCACCAAGCATCGCGGAGAGCGAGATTCGATTGTTGTTTGGGTCTCATCCCAAATAACACACACTAAATAAATTCACTGGTTCGATTCTTTATTAATTCTCATAATTAATTACAATTAACTCATAGCTGTGACCAGCCCTCTTACACCGTCGATGGCGATTCTCAAACTCGTCTGATCATCACATTACAGATGCGCATGCGTGGATTACATTACAGATGCGCAGGCGCGAACATGCCGCCCCGCGTTGCAATGCTTAGCATTCAACTATTATAATTAAGATATAGCATAAAAAAATTAAACAAGTATATCATAAACAATTTTGAATAAGTACTTTTACATAAAATCATTATTATAATTAGACATTTACCATATACATTAGCGTACAACTCAAAGCAATACAATATAACATTTCAGTTACATAATGACATTTTATGTGAAACACATTCAATACTGTACAATAACTATAAGGACAATACTCATTTTTGTATTGGTAAGACACATAATTTGGTAATTGGTCGTTTGAAAGTTCCAGTTTAAGTTTTTACATTACACACGCGAACCTTTCCATCTTTACCATAAAATACTCTATTATACGACCAACCGCCCAATTACAACAAGGCAAATTATCTTTAATTAAGACCATGTCTCCAACTTGTATATTGTTTTTAGAACTTTGCCATTTAGATCGATTTTGTAAATGACTTAAATAATTGGAGTTCCATTTTTTTCCAGATAATTTGTATTAATCTTGTGATCTGTTGCCACAATTTTAACCTGTTAATGTTAACTTCCGTGATATCTGGCTCAGGGATCGAATTAATTGCTCTACCAATTAAAAGATGCCCAGGTGTTAGAACCTCTAAATCATCAATGTCCGAAGACAAGGGTGTCAATGGTCGGGAATTTAAAATTCCTTCAATCTGAATCATAATTGTTAAAAATTGTTCAAATGTCAATTTTGCATTACCTACGACACGTTTGAAGTGGTACTTAAAAGATTTAACTCCAGCCTCCCAAAGGCCTCCAAAATTAGGTGCTCTGGGAGGGAGAAATTTCCATTCGATATTCTCAGAACTCAAATAACCAGCTAAAAGCTCATCTTGTTTGTTCACTAGTTTGTTTAATCTCTTTAATTCTGCATTTGCACCTACAAAATTCATAGCGTTATCACTAAATAGTGTTAAACTTTTACCTCTTCGTGTAAAGAAACGTTTCAAGGTAGCTATTAATGCCTCAGATGTTAGGTCTGTTATAAGCTCTAAATGAATGGTCTTAGTAACCATACAAATGAATATACACACATAAACTTTCTGATATATACCTTTTCTCTGGTTTTTGTACTTAATTAAGAATGGGCCACAGAGGTCAACTCCAGTACAATTGAATGTAATATTAGCTGTGATTCTTTCCTTGGGTAAATCACCCATGATTTGCTGAGCTACAATGGGATTAGCTTTAAAACATATTATGCAATTTTTTACAATTTTTCTACAAACATTTCTACCACTTACAATCCAAAATTTTTGTCTTATATGATATAACAACGATTGAGGACCCACATGCAAATATTTTAAATGATAGTAATTAACTATTAGCTCTGTTAATTTATGTTTAGAAGGCAGAATAATAGGAAATTTTTTCTCATAAGTTAAATTGCTATTTTTTAATCTACCTCCAACTCTCAACAGTCCATTACTGTCAATGAAAGGGTTAAGACTTTTAACAGAACTATTTCTTGGAACAATACCTGATTTTTTAAGATCATTTATCTCATTCATAAAATACTCACCCTGTACTAATTTTATTAAAGTTTCTTCAGCTGCTCTCAATTCTCCCACTTGTAAATTACCTACCTGCTTTTGTTCTTGCTGACAATTCTTGTAAAACCTAAAACAAAAACTTATAATACGAATTAATTTTAAATACTTATTACTGCAATTCAATAAATCATTAACAAAATTATTCACATTCAGATTTAAACATGTAGATAGTTCAGAATCAGCAAAGTTTTTAAGTTCATTACTGTCCCTTTCAGTAATTGCTGCAGGTATAACTCTTATAGGGTACTCATCCTTCATTAAGAAGTCAGGCCCATTCCACCACAGTTGACTTAGTTGCAGTTTTTTTGGCAGACATGCCTCTAGATATGAGATCTGATGGGTTTTCTTCAGAAGCGATATGATGCTACTGTGCTATTTCAGTCAGATCCTGTATCTTTGAAATCCGGTTTGCAACAAATGTCTTGAGCAGATGTGGCTCTTTGTTGATCCATGACAGCACAATCATAGAATCGGTCCAAAGGTGGACAGTAGTAAGCTCCAATTTTAACGATGATTTCACTCGATGCATTAGTTTAGCTAATAGCACTGCTGCGCAAAGCTCAAGTCTTGGGATTGTAGTCTTCTTTAGGGGGGGGAGACACGCGATTTACTGCACACCAACCTCACTGATGTACGGTTTGTTGCTGATGTTGCTTTACAGTAGATAACTGCTCCATAGGCGGCCTCTGAGGCATCACAGAAACCATGTAATTCAATCTTGATTCTATCCGGTAATAAAATACATCTAGGGACTTCAATGTTGTTAATTAGCTGCAAGGTAGTGGAGAATTCTTTCCATTCTTTAGCCTCCTTTTCTGGCAAAACATCATTCCAGCTCAATTTTAACAGCCGTAATTTCTAAATAAATATTCTGCATAATAACTCCACTCTTCAAAATGCCTATTAACTGATTTTGAAGTTCTAACGCAGAACTTAGCGACTCAGCTCCAGATAGAATATCGTCCATGTACATGTCTTCTCTCAGTACAGGTGCTGCTCTCAGTACAGAAGTTCTAACGCAGAACTTAGTGACTCAGCTCCAGATAGAATATCGTCCATGTACATGTCTTCTCTCAGTACAGGTGCTGCTAAAGGAAATTTATCTCCTTCATCCTTTGACAGCTGTACAAGTGTTCTCATTGCTAAAAATGGCGCACTCACAGTTCCATAGGTAACGGTGGTTAGCTCAAAGTTTTTAACTGGCTTATCAATGCCTTCTTTCCATAAAATCCTTTGCAACTTCCACTGATCTGGATGGATAGAAATAGCTCGATACATCTTTTGTATATCAGCAGTGAAAGCAAAAATATATTTCCTGAATCTCAGCATAATTGAGAATAAATCATCTTGTATCACACCTCCATTATACTGTATAGAATTTAGAGAGTTTCCTTTGGTTGTCAAAGAAGAAGCGTTAAATACTACCCTCAAGGAAGTCGACTTACTTTTCTCTTCTCCCCTATATACTCCAATATGAGGAATGTAATATGAACCTCGTTCCTCCTCGCTTTCACTCACCTCGACCATATGTCCTAACTGTTGATATTCTTTTAAAAAATCTGAATATAATTTTAAATATTCGGGGTTCTTTACTAAGCGTTTCCATAAGGAATTTAATTTACTCGTTGCAATTTGTTTAGAACTTCCTAAAGTGTCCGGATCCTCCTTTAATGGCATTTTAACAACGTACCTACCGGTTTTATCTCGTGTATATTCTACGAAATGTTTCTCACAAATTAAAAATTCTTTGTTTTTGGGGTTTATCAGTTTCAATATTTTCTAATTCCCAAAATTTTCTAAGATTTTTATCTAAGTTGTCTTCTTCCTTTATCAACCCACAATGAACCCTGTTTTCAGTCTCTGTTGGAATACTTCCAGACACGATGAAACCAAAAACTGTATCTTGAAAAATAAGATCAGGATTATTCATTCGAATTTGACTCGGTTTCAAAAGTTCATAAAAACTCCCGCTCCCAACAACATATCTACCCTTTCTGGAACATTAAATCCTTCATCTGCTAATTTTAAATTAGGAAGATCTTGCATTGAAATTTTAATTTTGCGCGAAGGTGTTAAATCAGCAGTTATTTTTGGAATTACTAAAAAGTCCAAATTCTTTATAAAAGTTCCTTCTTTATTGCATATCGAAGCATTAATTTTATGCTTTATTGTTAAAGTAGCATCATTTATTCCCGAAACAGAAATGTTTGTTTTTTCTTTCTCTAACTGCAAATGCTCAATAAGATTCCGTGTCAAAAAGTTCGACATACTGCCCCCGTCCAGCAAACACTTCACTCTGTGTTTTTTCCTCTCGTTATCAATTACAAAACATAGACTGTTGAAAGCAGAACTGTACTCTGTTTATTCGAATAATTGCTAATAAATGGCTTTTGAACGAACTCCTGCGTATTAACATTCAAGGTCGATGAGTCATCTCGTTTGGGAATGTTGCAGGCAGATACATTTGTTTTTTTTTTTTTTTTTTATTTTCTTTTATTTTGTTCCGATGAAGAACATTCTTTCTCCTTTACGATATTATTTACTTTCGGAAAGTGAATAGTTTTGTGGTGCCGTTTTTTTACAAAAACAAGAATATTTCGATGGGCAATTTGATACTGAATGCATTTGTAGACAGTTAAAACATAATTTATTAGATTTCACAACCTGTACTCTTTCTTGTACCGGTAATTTTAAATACGATGGGCATTTTGCCAATCCGTAATTCTCGTGGCATAAAATACAGTTCTCTGCTTTAACATCTGATAAAAACACTTTAGCTACACTTTTTGAGCTATTATACTTACGATTAACATGAGAATTCTTAGTAAGAGGTTTTCCTCGTGACGTGAAATATAAATCTATTTCTTTACCTAATTCACTAGGTGAAATCCATGAATCACCTTGCCTCACAGCAATGTGAGAAGCTGTTCCCATATCTAAAGATTGGTATAACCTATCTGAAACTATTAGTTGTTTGAGGGTCTCGAAGTCAGTTACCTTCCTTAATTTTAAATAATAATCCCAGGCAGTTACTAAGCGAGAAGCAAACTGCACATGAGTTTCATGTGGTTGTTTAACAGTTTTTCTAAAGTTTTCTAAACACGAATATGGTGTTGGCTGAAACTCCTTCAGAACTACTTCTTTTACTCTTTCATAATTCGGGATATCCTTATCATGTAAATAGGTTATTATATTCGAAGCTTTGTCTCCAAACAGATTTAACAGAATTTCTGCTTTATAGTCCTCCGAAACATTTTTTGTAATAAACGCTCGTTCTAATGACGAAAAGAAAAATCCCCAACTCTCAGGCCGTATAGGAATTTTTACAGTTAAGGTTCTGATACTTTTTATTAATTGATCTAGTGACTCTGATTTTGTTTCGGTTTCGCTTACACCATTAAGTTTAGTTTCTGCTTTAAGCTTAGCCAACTCTAACTCATTCTTTGATCTCTCAAGTTTTATTTTTTCTAACTCGACAAGTATTTGCTCTTCCTGTTTTCTATTTTCAATAATAGAGTTTGCTATCTCTTTTACTAAATCTTGTTTAGTTTTGAAAATTTCACTATTCTCAATAATATCAGTCAAATCTGCTATAGTCATTTTTCGGTCAACATTTAGATTTATTTCTAAGGCAATAAGCCTTAAATCTTCTTTTTTAGCACCCTTAAATAACATTGTTATTTATAACAGAACAAGCACAGAAAGTACAGAATTAACAAGAGAGGAATCACTTACCTCTGCAGTGATTCACTTTTGATGAATATCCGTATCCAAAATCAGCGATATTCGTTGAAAAGAACAAGCTTGGAATACTGGCAAACACAAACACTCCTGTGTTCTCAAAAACGAAACACTATTTACTCACGCTCCGGTAGACTACGACCAGATATGTTTGGGTCTCATCCCAAATAACACACACTAAATAAATTCGCTGGTTCGATTCTTTATTAATTCTCATAATTAATTACAATTAACTCATAGCTGTGACCAGCCCTCTTACACCGTCGATGGCGATTCTCAAACTCGTCTGATCATCACATTACAGATGCGCATGCGTGGATTACATTACAGATGCGCAGGCGCGAACAATTGTGAACATGGATAGACTGTAATATAAGTGCCGGTCGTTGTAGTTAAACGTGTGTTCTTGTAAGCTTTTATGTACAGTTTGATGATGTGTGTTGTATGTAATAATGTATCATTGGGATAAATTTAGTGTGTAATAAATACCTACGGAAAAGATGACCACGAGGATTACGGATTTTGAAAAGAATGATGACGACAAATTTTGAAAAGAATGAATTTCGCGACGTGCTTTACTGCCATCGAAGTAATGCTTTTCGATTAGGGGAATTCCCCGAGGAGATGGCGTAAGGTAAAACCTTTATAATCATTTTTTCCGGAGGAATTCAGCGTGGCAAAGCTTGTAATTGAGCTAATGCTGCAAAATAAAGCTCTGATAGGAATTTTACTGCAGTTACTACTCCACCAACTCGTTATTTGAAACGTTCTGTTCAGTTTCAAAAATATAATGAACATGAAGAACAGTTTGCTACATTTTAGAAAGATTTGAAAATCTTTTAAAGAATTTTATGGCTGCTGTTAATTTTTCCGATAAAGATTATAATGTGTTATAAACAACTCTGAGAAAACATTTAAATCCTAAGCCACTTATAATTCCTAGCAGGCATTTATTTTTAAATCAAAAGCAGCACGAGAGGGGAACAATTAGTATGTATATGGCATTTGCCATACCGTGTGCTTACGATCAGAGCACGATAAATAGGAAGTTGCGGTATGTGTTTGTGAGTGGTTTAAGAGATAGGGATATCTTGCATAGAATGTTTGATGAGGATAAAATCAGTATAGACGACACTTTAGAAATAGCTTTGGCAATGGAGAAAGCCTTAAAATGTGCAAACGAAATATTTGGAAACCAGTAGAAATTAAGGAGTTCAGTGCCGAGGGTAAAGGTAAATCTAAGTCAGGTGCTCTGAAATTTTGGAAAACAAAACTTTTCAGTTAAGAATGCTAGAGGTAAAATGTATTCGCTGTGCACGCGGACTGACCATGATAGAAAGTCTTCTTAATATAAAACAAGTATCTGCACATTTTGTAAGAAAATCGCGCAGATTGAAAGAGCATGTTTTACCGTTAGAAACGCTGAAGGAAAGAAAGCCAAAAAAAAGCAACTAATTGTAGGAAATGAAAACACACTTCCTATATCATACATTTCAGTGAGGTGGAGAATAGGAAACCGCCCATAATGGTCCAAGTGAACGCAGAAAGTAAACCTGTAGTTATGGAACTGGTGTGTGGTGTATTTAATTATGGCAAAGCACACTAGGGCTATCTAGCCTAAGGGAAGGAATGCCTTCGTGGAGGACTTTCTAAGGGAAACTGGCTCGTATACACGTTACAGATGGGAAAAACCACGAAAACACTGCAGCCAGCCCATTCGCGGGATTCGAACCTCGGACCGAACTACCAGTGTTCAGCGACTTTACCGCTCGGCTGCTGGTGGGCGTTATGGAACTGGACAAAGTGGGTACAGAATCGGTAATACGTTTAAAAATGTTTCTAGCATATTTCGAAAAATAAAATTCGAAATGCAAGTCTAGTATTTAAAACGTAGGATTGTAAAAAACTAATGCTTTTAAGGAATTGCTACAGTTAATGTAGAACACAAATGTCAAAATAAGAACTTAAATCCGTACATTATTAAAGAAAATCTTGATACAATATTTGGTCGGTCGCGAACAGATTTCAGCGATTAAATTTACATTGGACCTCAATGAAGTCAGTTTCTCGCTCTCAGAAGAGTAGTTTAAATAAATTTTGAAGAATATTAAGAGATTTCTGACGAAAATTAGGGGAGATAAAAAATTATGAGTTTCAACTTGAATTAAAGCCAAATGTTTCACCAAAATTTCGTAGAGCTAGACGTGTACCACATGCGTTAAAAGGCCGGATAGAAGAAGAAATAGATCGCTTGGAAAAGGAAGGGACTAGCGAAAAGGTTGAAACTTTGGTATGGGGCTACTGCGGTGATACTAGTAGTTTAGCTGGACGGCTATATACGATTGTGTGCCAACTACTCAGTGACATTCAACCTAAATATTCTTACCCACTAACACCCTATGGGGACAATTGAGGAAATATTTTCATGTTTGAGTTGTCGAAAGGGGGCCATTTTCTGAAAATTGAATTTAAACATGATCAATTAAAAATGAAAGTACACCCTAACACTCAAAAGTTCCTAACAATAAACACGTAGAAGGAATTATATTAGTGTAAGAGATTCATGTTCGGGACAAATGCAGCTTTGGCAATCTGACAACATTACACAGACGGGCGATTCCAAGGAACGGAAGGGTGTAAAGTCTTCATGGATGATGAGGGAATAACAGGGTCGGATGATGATGCACATCTAAATACTTTAAAATATTCCTTATGGATTACATGGACTATTTTTTTAAATTTTTTTTAATTTATACTATTTTATAAAAAATATAATAAAATTTTATAAACTATTTTATATAATTTTAACTATTTTATAACTATTTTATAAACTAGTATTTATTATAGACTATTTTATATAATTTTAACTATTTTATAACTATTTTATAAACTAGTATTTATTATAGACTATTTTATAAAAAATTTGGAGAAAAGTAATTTGCTCAGGGGGAGATACAATTTTTAGGGTATAAAATTGATGCTACTGGTTTACATAAAACTGATGAAACAGTAACAGCGATTGCTAACGCTCCGAGACTCAGAAATGTCCGGGTAATTCAAAGCCTTTCGGAATTACTAAATTTCTATGGGAAATGTTGTCCAAATTTAGAGACAATCGCAAATGCCTTAAGCCAATTAACTAAGAAAATCTCAAAAGGGATTTCGGCAAGAGATTGTCAAGAAGCTTTTCCAGACATTAAAAAAGACTTGTGTTCACTAAAAGGTTTGAAGTATTATGATTCAAAATTAGCCTTAACGTTGTCAACTAATGCATCGCTAGGTGGTTAGGTGCGCTACTTTCTCAGAAACTTCCTGATGTTAAAAAAAGGCCAATCGCATATGCCTCCAAAACACTCAGCGAAACAGAGAAAATTTATTCTCCAACTGATAAAGAAGCATTGTCAATAATCTGGGGAACTAAAACGTTTATTCTGTACTTTAAAAAAAGCCGGGAGTTTACGTTAATTACAGATCATAAACCTCTTGTTGCAATTTTCGGGCCAAAGAATAGTATGCCAGTTTGGGCAACAACAAGATTCTTGCACTGCGCCTGGGCTTTACACTCATTCCTAATCGACATTATTTACCGTCAAACAAACGAGAATGTTAATGCTGACGTTCTCTCACGATTACCATAAAATTCAGAGCAACTATCTCTTCAGGGTGATGTAACGATTTTTCATTTGCAGGAGATCAAAACTCTTCCAGTCACTGCTAGGGGTTTGGCTAAAAGAACTGAAATTGATGCAGAGCCTGAATCCTCTGCTATGAATACTTCAAAGCGGCGGTAAATTGTAAGGAAGGGAGATTGAGTACAGACTCCAAGGTGACTTGTATAATGTATGGCTAGCGTGTTTTTAATCCAAAATGATATCATGAGAATATTTTGAGAGTTACACCACGGACACTTGGAGATTGTAAAAATGAAAGTAGCTGCTGGATCTTAAGTCTTTTGGAATGGTATAGATGAGGATATCGAAAATACTTCCAAAAACTGTTCTGAATGCCCAAAACATAAAATAGATCCTCCGAAGGTAAAACGATAGAATGTTTACTGGAATTTTATGCACAATTCGGATTACCAATATTGTTAGTTAGTGTTAAGGGGCAACAGCTCACTTCAACCGAGTTTCAGATATTCCTACAGAGTAACGGAATGAAACAGAAAACCACAATTTGAACCGTGTACAAATGGACAGGCTGAAGAGTGTGAATTTAAAGAAAAATAGTCCTTAAGGGCTATGCAGAATTATCCAGGAACTTTGAGACTAAACCTCACTGCATTTGTTATGCAATATAAAGTGCTCCGAATTTAGCTACTCTAGAGAGAACTGCATTGCTAATTCTGAAGAGGGATATTCGAACAAGAATACACTTATTGAGACCAGATCTCAGAAGGAAAGTGGAAGGTAGAGATCGAAAAGGATTCTACGAGTTTGCAAACCGAGTATTTGGGGTTGGCGACAAAGTGGCGGTAAGAAATTATCACCAAGGTGATAGGCAATGGAGATTTGGAAACGTCCAATCCAACGATGGACAGCTTCACTGCACTATGAATGTAGACGGTCATCTACGCCGGCGACATGTCGACCAGATGCGTGATGGAGGAACCATAATTGATGAGGGGTTTCCACGTCTACCTCCAGCTCTAACAATTGCCAAAGAAGATGATAAGATTGGAGTTACAGAACCATCCCAAGGTAACAGACACTAGACAGATGAATCGCTATAGTCATCTGAACCAAAGATTTAACCAGAAGTTCCATCCAGCAAACCTGCCTGCTGATAAAACCAGGTTACCAATGAAACCAGCTCTGCCCCAATCTTTACATCGGTCCACTAGAATTCGACGTTACCCAGATAGACTAAACCTGTGATAAAGGATGAGGGACGTGGCGTATTGAGATCTTAATCGAACTTAGAATTGGTGTGCGCCAAACCGCGTCAAGCGTCGCGGAGCGCACAAAAGCGAGTGTGAACGTAGACAGGCTGTAAGTGCCGCTCGTTGGAGTTGTGCATGCTTATTTGTAAGATTTTATGCACTGTATGATGTATATAATAAAGTCCTGTATATAATGTATAAAGTGTCATGTGGATAAATACACTGGTTATCATAAATTAAGGAAAAATCACAAAAATCACGATTACTGAAAAAGTTACATGTAGAATTTAACGAAACTTACCCACAATATACAACATATAGTAAGGTATCAAATAACATAAAAAGAAATTACGAGACAAATATGGTAGTATAGAAATTAGCACATGTATAAAATGAACAAATCGAAGGTGTCAGTTTGCTATAGGAAAAGTACCTTCAATATGGAATTTGATCGCCTCTAGAAGCAATACAGCACATGCAGCGATGAGTGATGCTTTCAATTATGCGGTCTATCAATTCCATAGGAAGCGAGAGCCATTGCTCTTGCAAAGCAGTTGCAAGCGCGGCAAGGGTCTGAGGGGACGGATTGAGAGCAACTAGTCGTCTCCCTAAAGCATCCCAAACGTGCTCGATATGATTCAAGTCCGGGGATCGAGCTGACCACTCCATGCGCATAATTGTTTCCTGTTGAAGATAATCATATACGATGCGAGCCCTGTGTGGTCTTGCGTTGTCGTCCTGTAACAGGAAATCTTCAAATATTGCCTCGACATATGTGCGCACATAAACATCAAGAATGTCATCTCTATAAATCTGAGCATTCACGGTTCCGCTTGGAAAGACATGGAGGTCTGTGCGTACACCCAAAGAGATGTCATCCCAAACACAGACACTGCTCCTTCCGTATGCATCTCTTTCACGGATGTTTGACGGATGATAACGGGTTCTAGGTTCTCTCCATATTAAATAACGCCTACTATCGCTTTCTAGACTCATCCGTAAAGAGAACAGCCCACCATTGACCAGGCGACCAATGGACATGTTGTCGTGTCCACTGAAAACGGTCCCTCTTATGGCGTGACGCGAGCGGCACACAAATGGCTGGTCGCCTCGCCATACAGTCCACCTTCGTGAAGCCTTCTACGTACAGTTGATTTATTAGATTACGGCAAAGCACTCGAGGGCTATCTGCCTTAAAGGAGGGATGCCTTCGTGGAGGACTTTTTAAGGGAAACTGGCTCAAATCCCATGTGGCTCGTATACACGTTACACATGGGTAAAACCACGAAAACACCCATGCAGCCAGCCCGTTCGCGGGATTCGAACCTCGAACCGAACTACCGCTGCTCAACGACGTTACCGCTCGGCCGCTGGTGGGCTCTACGTACAGTTGACCCGAACCTTCCGGTGGCTGCAGCAAGGGCGGATCTAAGAAGAGTCGGAGTAGCGGTTCTATTCCTGCGTGAGATGTTTTATTAACTCTAGTCTGAGTATTGTTAAGCACGAATTACTAAATTAAAAATATTAAAATAATATATTTAGCAACTGTGCTTTATTATATCATTAATATAATGATTGAGTGATATAAGAGAATATTCATATAAGAGATAATGATATGAGATATATTGACATAGGATTGATATTGAGATTGATATGAGATACTGTTTTGCAAATAACTGATCAGAGAAGTCAGTATTGTTAATATGGCTATGACAATACCTACAGATACGAGCACATGCTCAATCAGAACTATTATGTTAGATCGCAATATCACAAAAGATCCTGATTCTTTATTGCCGGAATCTTCAATTCCTCTGACCTTTGACTCAATTTTGGACAAAATAAAATCATCTACCATCGATGATAAACATCCAGTTACTCAAATAAACTTCATATATGACAACTTAATGGAACTCTTTATGTCTGAAAGATGTAATAAAAGATGTCTAAAAGATGTAATAAAAGATGCAATACAAAACTTCTCCCGAAAGAAGTGCTCACGGTAGTTTCGTAACAAATGCAACTACTCAAAGATATTTTTTTTCAAAGTATTTTGAAATTTCCTTAACGTAAATCAAATTCGAGATTCACTCCATTTATTTTCAGAGGCGATAACATCTGGATTTTGATTTTTTAAAACATTGAGAACATCCTCATCCCTTATCTCATTTGGGACATTTTTTATTAAGATCGTAGGATTCCTTCGTTTGGAAGGAAAGGTAGTTAATTCCGGTGATTTTACTTGAATTTCAGTTTGTATCCTTTTTAAATCATTTTCAGAGGGGCATTCTATGAATACCTTGCCATTTCCAATATTTTTTAGATTGAGAATACCCACTTTTTTCTCTGCAGGATTAATTTGTAATTTAAGAATCTTCTTAATATCCTCTGACGAACGATTTTCCGAAGAAATGACAAGACCACAACTTAAAGAATTTTGTTTTGCATTCTCCACAGGAGATGGCAGCACAGCACTAGCATACGTTGGTTTTACGAAAATGTCTTTAAGACTTTCCCTACAAGCTTCACGGTAACCCAACGACTTAATACGTTCAAAATTCTTAGTAATCAAACACTTTAACTCACACATTGCATGCCTTGCCTCTTCACGAATATTCTGGTTCATATTACACTTTGACTCAATAGCCGTTTCAAGTTTATCATAGCAACATTTAAGCGCACTATAAAACACATCATCGTCTTCGTCCATCTTGGCATTCTTTTACTTCGTAGCACTACTCAAAGAAGTAAACAAATCGTTAAGCTAGTGTTAACTATACCGAAATCTTGCAAGAGCCATAATATTAACAATACTTCTTTTAACTTGAAACAAATTGCACAAATATAAAGCAGAGCAGTTGCACAAATAAAATTATACACAATAAATAGTTTACACACATTAATTATCGCAAAATAAAGATGAAAATCAGAGCTCAAGAAAACACACACAGCAATGGCGCGAGCATGCGCAGTTCTCTCGAGCCTGCTTCGAGTTCAAAGACTAATTTTGCTGCGAGTTATAAGCGGTTACCGAACTATTAGTTACAATGCTGTTTTCTCTCTTGCCGGATTTCCACCACTGGATTTGTTTATTCTGACTTTTATAGATTATAAGAATAGTCTTGCAAATTACTCCAATTCTCACTTTGATCGTTTATTGCCCTTGTCTGTTCTACCACATCCTTCTGTAAGACAACCAGTACAGATTCTGGATAGTACGGACACTGATGTTAATTCATTCTCATTTGTGCTGTATACGGATGGTAGTAGGATTGATGATAAAGTTGGTTTTGAATATGTTATTTTTGAAGATGATATTTAAATTGAGTGTCACCAATTTCGCATTAGAAATGAATGTACTGTATATATTTCTGAACTTCTGTGTATTAATTTTGCAATCAAGTGGATAATTAGCCAGAATGGAAGTGGTTCCAGCTACTTAATCTGTACGGATTCACTCTCTTCCCTGGAATCTCTTAAAAATACCTCTTTATGTAATGATATTATTGTCAATATACAGCAGTCTCTCGGAGATCTGGAGAAGAGGGGTATTTCAGTGTTTTTTACATTTGTCCATGGTCATTCGGGTAATTATGGAAACGAGAGAGCTGATTGGCTTGCTAAGAATGCAACTAAAAATGATATTAACGTTGATGTAAATATTCCAAAATCTTATTTAAAAAACATTCAAAGCTAAAACAATTGAGCGGTGTAACTGTGATTATATCTCTTCTGATAAGGGATCTGTTACAAAAGCATTCTTCCCAACTATTTTTGAAAGACTGAAAAGTAAGGACTTGTTGCTCAATTTTAAAGTTACGCAATTTTTGTCTGGACATGGTAAGTTTAATGTTTATCTTGAACGATTTAAGCTGATATCTTCCAATTTGTGTAATTGTAATCTTAGCGTTGAGCAGAGTGTTTTCCACCTGCTTTTTGATTGCCCACTGCTTGATAAAGCAAGAAATCTTTTGAAATGTAGATTGAAATTCATTGGAATTCATTGGCCGCCGAAATGTTATGATTTTGTATCCTCGATTTCGGCCTACCGAGCTTTCAATGATTTTGTTGACTTTTATTTTAAACACTGTTAATGATTTCTTTATACATTTTTATACTTTTGTATTTACTTGTGTTTTTTTCCTTGTTATGATTTCATTGTATTGTTGAAAACTGACGATATTACTTACTATTCTGCCTTTTTCACTTACGATTTGTAAGTCTCGTGCGATACTTTGTGGTGCACGAGGATTTCTTTTTCTTTAAATAAAAAAAAAAAAAAAAGCCATTGCTAATAATGAAGAGGCATCTAATTTAGTGGACTACCGAATAGCTCAAAAAAGAACTCCAAAAATAATTATCGACAATATTCCCAGCAATACCTCCACTAATATCTTAATTAGTCAACTTTCAATGACAACAGGTTGTGACAGTCAAGATCTCAAACCACTATTTAAACTTTCTGACAAATCCAAGGATCTAGTGAGATGGGTTGTCAGTTGCACCCCAAAAGCCTTCAAATCTTGCCTGAAGCATTCAAAAACTCTATTGGGATGGATAAGTTGTAAAATAATAGAATTTTACGGCATAAAACGTTGCTACAATTGTCAGGACTTCGGTCATACAAACAGAGACTGTAAGGTAAGGCCCTACTGCTTCTTTTGTGGTTAAATCCACTACGCAAAAGATTGTTTAGCAAAAACGCTAACTTGTATTAACTATAAACTTAACAACAAAACAAATTACACTAAATTTGATATCAACCACACAGCTGCTTCTCCAAATTGTCCCTCTTATTTGCACCAAATTAACAAAATCAAAAGGAGAACTGAATACGAAGAAACAACTGTTTATACTGCTCAATCCTTAAATTACCAACAAGAAAACAATGTGTAGTTTATCAGCATGTATGCCACAAAATATTGAACAGAATATACAGAACTTCAAGACTATAAACATAGCTCACCAACAACAAAATAAGCAAATACGATGTCTGCAAATCAATCTACAAAAGGCACAATCAGCATCAGCACAAAGTGTTGAATTTGCACTCAACTACACAGCCGACATAATACTATTACAACAACCATACACCAAAAACGGAAAATTATCTGATTTTCCACGTACATGGAATATTATACAAAAAGAAGACGTAATACAACCACCCCGAGCTGCAATAATATGCTGTAATCAAAATTGGATACTACATAATAGCTGCAGAAGGAGATCAAGTGGCAATTCTTCTCGAAATAGAAAATATTTCAATAATTTTCATTTCTATTTATTCAAGCCCTACAGACGACCTCACAGCAACATTTGCTTTTCTAGAAAAGATTTTCAATTCAACAAATACTCATCGTCAAATTATATGCGGAGATTTTAATGCACATAATATTACCTGGGGATATGCAAATTTAGAAGATTTTATCTCATCTAAAAATCTATTCATACACAATACAATAGATGCTCCACCTACTTTTGATAATAGTTATGCAATAGGATGGCCGGACCTCACTCTCACTACACCACAAATGGCTCCTCTCATCCAAAACTGGGCAGTAGAAGAACAAAAAAGCTTATCATAAATTTATTACAAATCAACTTGAAGAGAGCACATCTGTTCCAGTAATAAAACGATACACTTTGCCAAGAAATAAAATTCCAATACTCTCTAGTAAAATAAAAAAATATCCTTTCACTTCACGAGCAACAACTACAAAACATAGTGTCACCTGAAGAACTTGAAAATCTTACCGAACTTCTGCTAAGTAATTTACAACATATACGCAATGAAATTCTCCCAAAGCGCCAATCTAAAAAATTGCAATCGTTAAAATGGTGGACAAAAGAGTTAAGAATTCAGCAAAAGAAGTGCAGAGCCTTACGTAGAAAACTAAAATCCGAAAGGCGTCAAATGATGCAATCAAATGTATGTATTACAAATTTATCAGCGAGAAAAAGCTACGTATAAAAGGATGATATTGCAAGCCAAAATTAACTCATCAACTTTCTACCTAAAAACGAGCACTCGGCGCTGATGGAATTGACTATAACATTATTAGGGTTCTAATAAATTCAAAACTGCATTTTTTCAAAATTTACTTCAATAAGCTTTTAAATGCAGGTCTATTTCCCAAAGCCTTCAAAATTGGACACGTAATATTATTTCTAAAAAAAACAAAGACCCTCAACTAGCCAGCTCTTATCGTCCAATCTGTCTACTGTCGGCACTAGGTAAAGTATTTGAAAAACTTTTAATAAATAGACTTAAACATCATCTTTTCACGATAAAGTATCTTAGTGAACAACAATATGGTTTTCGACCAGGTAAATCTTCGGTACATGCTCTTACAAATATTACAGATGATATTCTTACTAATCGCAATAATGGCCTTCATACAAACTCTTGACTTTATCCATGTACACTGCTAAAGTCCTAGCTAATAACCTTTATCGCCTTACCAAAATGTCGCCAAACTGCCTGTTACCCTATTCCAAAGATTAGCCAATTTACTATCTATTTCCTTCATTACAGTCAACTTTAAAAAATAATGAAAAGAGACATAAGGAAAGGAATCTTACATTTTATCAGAAAAAAGATAACAAACTAGTATATAGCAAAAGTAAATAATTTGAAATATTACAAAACTATGAAGCTGAAGTCAGAATTTTGCAAATATATTTTAGGTAATGAGTTACCTATCAAACGTAACCCAATAACGTTTAAGAATAAATATTTTATACACGTAAATTATGAAAACAACCTGTCGAAATATTGAATATTTAATAATATCTTACATTTACTCTATGGAAAAATATTAAAAATAATTCTTAATTAAAAACCGAGAGAAATAAGACTTGGTCGGTCATCATCATTACTTACATGGAAGAAGGGTAGTTCACATTAAGTAAATGCTACAAATCAGGGCTTAAATCGCAACAGAGCCCTCCGGAGTACGGCTCCCGTATTTCTCTGTTTCTGAGGTAAATCGTAATTCAAGCCGGAGCGCACCGGAGTCCTAAATAAGAGGGCACCAGTACTTCTTTTATGTAAGGGAAACACAGTTTCAGCAGACAAATTGTATTTTAAAAATAAACGTACATTTAAAAATAGATTATAACTTCAGAATTCATGCCTATAATTCTCTGGGAACAAACACTTTGATGGAGGTTACGACTTTTAAGGAATACGCCTCCAATTAAATAAAAGCCAGTAAAGGTTAGTAATTAAAAAAATTACTAAAAAGGCGGACGAGTGCAGCCAGAATACCTTGTATCTCTCTCCCTAAGACCGAAGAACTTCGCGGTTAAATACCACACTTCCTCATTATGTATTCAGACGTGATTCTAAAACTACGTTCTGGGAGGAAATAGTAAGTTGAAGTTAAGAATCGACAGGAAAGGAACTTTAACTCAAAATTTAAAACTGTTCATAAAATTAGCATAATGCTTACAACTATAGGAATATAATAATGATCAAATTCAATTCAGAAATTCGCATTTCGTTGGAGATAAATTTTACCTTTAGAATAAAATAAGATACTCGTGAATCGTAATAGATATATAGATAAATCAGAACTTTATTTTAAATATTATAAATAGCGAAGAATAAAAAGGGTTAAGAACTTTTCAATAGAACTCAATTTGTATTATATATATAAAACCTGTTATGAAACTACTTTAAAATATAACGTGCTGCTAGATCCTTAGCTAGACAGTTTATTTATAAATTTACTAATATTTCATTAATTTCATACAAAAAAAGTAAGATAAAATACTAGTTCTTTGACTAATCACAGTAGATAAAAGCATTTTCCTGTTCCTTAAATAGTTTTTGGTATATGCTTTCCTTAACCCTGGATAACAAATTACTGTTGATAAACGAGTGAATTAATTCGAGTCTGGAATTGCACGAAAAAAGCTTGTTTAAAAAGTGAATTAATAAAACAAAATCGCTTTTCGAAACCAATAGTGAAGTAGGAGCTTCCATTTAATAACGATCCCATCATTAAATCATATAATTAACTTGAGATCATCTCATGAATTTTAAATCTGGGCTCAAATTTAAACGTATTTATAAATTAAGAGACAGCTTTTTCTCTAATCTAATTGCTTTTTCCTCGATCAAGCCTGTTTAGCTTATCATTTAACGAGGTTCATTCCTAGTTAAGATATGCATGTTTACTGAGGATCTCGTTTCAAGTAAGCAGCAAATTTAGTCTGATTAGGTTTTGGAGTCAAATTTTTCAAATTCAACAATTTGAAAAGTTAAACGGACATTTAAAGTTTTCAACCCAAAATGCCAAAACGAAATTAATAGCTTTTCTGGGCTTTTGAAAATATCAATTAATTATAAATTCCAAATACTCTTCATCCTGAAAGTTATTTTCTAATCCTTCTGACAGCGTAAAGCTCGAAATTCTGCGATGATTACTTCGTTTATCATTAAACAAATGTTTGTGAGTCTAGGACCTGTAGGTACAGAGAATGTTAACGGTCCCACAGAAAACAGACCGTGTAACAATTTCAAAGTCCCTTTTCATAATGTTTTAGGAAGACCCAAAACAAATTTTGTTTAGATACGTAACTGTAGATAAAACGTGGGTACGATACTTCGATCCCGGGTATTAACAATTGAGCACAACCAAGAAACCGTTATTTCTGTTTCGTGGCCAGCGTTAGTAGCCAAAAATGCAGTTGGTAATTTCTGGAAGGCTAAACGTCTTTCACTATTCACTAAAGTAAAATTCACTAGTCTGCTAAATTTCAACTTAGGCTCAGTCGCCCTTAAAAAAACTTTTAAATTGCGGAGAATTCTATAACTATTGCATGCAGATTAACTAAAAGCATAAAAACCTTCACCAGAACATAAGAATAACATAATTCAAACACTTTTATAGCAAAAAATGCACGATTTATCAACATATAATAATAATAATAAAACTGAGTTCACTGAACCGAGTAACAGACCGGGTACATATATATATATATACTTTTGGTTCGGCCGATTTGAACCAAAAAGGTAGGTGCACAACTAAATGTTATGGCAGTTCTTATGTACAAACTTTCAACGTTTTGAGGCTGCTCGTTTTTGAGTAATGCAAGATACATACGTGCGTACGTACGTACCGAAGTCACGGAAAAAAAAAAAAAAACTTTTCTAAATCTATATTAAGTCATTTTATAATCCGTTTTGGAGAAAAGACTCTTTTAATCTGTCCTTACGTGCAGATGCCACGCAAAAACATCGTTAAATTGTAATGGATATTTTCGTTTAAATATGATACCTCAAATTTTTCGTGATTACAATACTTCCTTTCTATCGTACAAGGAAGTAAAAATGAACTCTAAATTTCTAGTTTTATCTATACACTGACTACCAGTAAGTATTTGGACACCTGTCATAGAAAAGAAAAACTAACTTTATTCAAAATCAATAGTTACTAGAGCCTCCACGAGAGTTAATTACAGCGTGGACCCTCCGGGGCATACTTTTCACAAGTCTTTGTATGCTAGTGGTATTTTCTTCCACTCGGCTTGGTGAAGACATAGAAGTTCCTTCGCCGATTTTGCACGGGTAGTGCATCCCTGAATTCGGCGATGCAACTCGTCCCAGAAGTTCTCGATAGGGTTCCTGGACTCTGGGCAGGCCAGTCCATTCGATGAACTTCATTGCCCTCATACCAAGCCTTCGTTAACGACAACTGGCATTGTCGTCCTGAAAGTAACAGGGGTCCAACCCGTAAAACTGCCACAACGTAGAAAGCACATTGTCATCCAAAATAGTGCAGTAGGCATCGGTGTTGAGCTTACCATGAATGGGGACCAAGGGTCCCAGCCCATACCAGGAGAAACACCCCCAGACCATAATTCCACCTCCGCCGAACTTGACTGTTGGTACAATGCATTCTGGCAGGAGACGTTCTCCAGGTAGACGCCAGACCCAGACCCTGCCATCCGAACCATGCAGGTCGGAAGTAAGATGGAGTCGCCCTAAACAAGTTTCTCCCGTACCCTGCTCTGAAGCACCGGCGATCCCTACATGGTGACCAAAACATGGGTCATTTACCATTGAGTTCTATGGGATTTGACGCGTTCGGATGTAAATATTTTGTAATTACGTCGTAAATATACATATAAATGTATATATTTTCTTTTTCTACAACACTTCAGAGTCCTAAGTATGTGAAAACAACATTTCATTCTGAACGGAATTAAATGCTATACATTTCACAGGACACTTTTCTCAGAATGGTTTAATTTGAATGAAATATTTTCACAAGTTTTCGTTAACTACATTATAAAAAAAAATTAAGGTAATTAGATTTTATTCGGTTAATGTACAAAATTAAGATCAAAGTTTATTGTATTATTAATATTAAAATTGTGCATTATTTCTTTTCTATTTATAAAGCTTCTTCCTAAAATACTTTCTTAAATATGACATGATTTTTTGGCTTCTGAGGCATCTTTTAAGTCGAAAAATGTAAGTTAATTTATAATTAATGCTCTATTCGGTTCATTTTAAATTAGAGAATTATTAGGAATTAAATAGTACTTGACTTTCTCTGAACATTTCTGAAAGGGAATAAAATAAGTTTTTTTTTTTTTAAATTTTTTTTAAGTATTATTTAAAACTTGTAACTGAGTTATTATAAAATGTAAGGGGAATAATTGTTTTAATTATACTTATCAGATTTTTTTTTTTACTCTTCATTTCAACAATACATATTCCAAAACTCTTTATTACGTTCTTAAGTGCGCATCTCATAGCATTTGCTTTACAATACCTTTTAACAGATTGCTTTACGAACAATTCTTGCTTAATAGTTTTATAACGTATTTGTCAACTGGATTTCAATTTATGTTTACAATTCAATATTAAGGTTATTATATATTTAGATAACATTTATAATCATTATAAATTAGATGCATTTAATAGATTTCTTCACAGTACTTTCACAGTTGTTTATAAGTGAATAAATTCTTCATTTTAAATACATTTATAAATAATTTAATGAATATTTAAGTATTTTGTCAAAGACAGATACATGCTTTTTGCAAGCACATGCATAAATACCCATACATATTTCCTATTTATCATTTCCGGCATGTGCAAATCTTTAATTTCTGTGCATTCACTATATTTTTCGTGTAAAGTAATTGTTGGCCCCTCCTCCCTTTCCTACCTCCATGATCCGAACGGTAAAGGGTGAACCATGATTCGTCACTCCAAAGAACCCGTTTCCACTGATCTATGGTCCAATTTCGATGTGCTTTGCACCACATTAACCGAGCAGCGCGGTTGGACTTTGTGATCAAAGGCTTATGGGCAACAGCACGACCATGAAAACCAAGCAGATGTGCTTCCTTACGAATGGTATTCATTGAAACAATACTCCCGGATGCCTGTTGAAACTCCTTGCGGATGAGGGCCATCGGTTGGGTGCGGTTCTTCCGAATTTCTCTGGACAGCACTGGTCGGTCTCTATCTCCCAGTTTCGTTGGTCTGCCGACTCGGGGCACATTCCGACAATCACCGCTCACCTTCCACTTCTTAATCACATAGGCCACTATCGATTTTGGGTACTTCAGATCGCTAGATATGTCTCTTAAGAGTCGATCACATTTGTGATACCCGATAATTATACCTTTCTCGAAATCAGAGAGCTCCGAACTGCGAGGCATCTTGCATGCGACTAAAGCCGATGCTGTTTCCTTCACGATATATACCGGCGGAGTCCGTGACGTACCTTAGAACCGCAGATATCGTCATTTGCATAGGTGTCCAAATACTTATTGGTAGTCAGTGTATATTTGATTTACACAGTTTCATTGATATTTTTAAAAAAGTATAGGTATACGTTGCAAAGATTCGTTCAGTTTATTCACCAGTTATTTTATGTTAATTTGCTTTTTTGTCCCCTTCGTTTCCCATTTTCCTGCCAGAAGTTAAATTTGTTGCTCGCGTGTTACGCAAACGAGGTAGAAGGGAGATAGTATTTAAAGAAAGGTTTTAGGCGGTGGTTTTGCTTCATTTATTTAGTTATGGCAAAGCACACTAGGGCTTTTTGCCTAGGAGAAGGGATGCCTTCGTGGATGACTTTCTAAGGGAAACTGGCTCGTATACACGTTACACATGGGGAAAACCACGAAACCGCCCATGCAGCCAGCCCGTTCGCGGGATTCGAACCTCGGACCGAACTACCAGTGTTCAGCGACTTTACCGCTCCGCAGCTGGTGGGCCAAATCAAAGCATGGTGGAAGCCACGCTGCTAAACTGATTCTATTGGGAGTAGTGTTTTGCGGCACTTTCGCCATTAGGGTTGTCACGCCAACATTAGTTCAAAGCGTACTGCGTGCTAATCTAGTATCTTTGTAATCATCAAGCTAACTTAACTTTTACTAAGTCAAATTAAGTATCTTTGGTTTAAGCCATATATGCTGGTTTTTATAAGCAGGAGTTTTGATTTCTGTTAACTTTTATTTGAGTTAAATAAAAGCGTCCTTTACACCCTTTTCAGTCTGTATGGTACTTTTTAAGATATATCGATAATTCACTTTTGAGTATTAAGACGTTTCGTACATTTTGTGTTACCAAATAATACGAGACATTATAGCGTTTAGGAATTATATTCTTAAATTTGTTTTTTTTATTAAACACAGATAAGAAATTTTGCTTTAACCCCATTTTTTTTTTTTTTTTTTTAAATATTTAGTTAAAGGTTTTCTGTTATTCTTCTATGAAAACTCAAGAGATTCGAGAACTTTCTAGAATACGGTTTCAAGAAAATCTTCCACCCTTACTTCTAAGTTATTGCCTTGTTTATCGTATGGATTAGAGGTGTTTATATTTTCAGAGTTTCTGAGTCGAGTACCAAGGATCTTAGAGACTTGCAAAAGTATAACATGAGCCCGCATACATAATTTAACATTAGCTAACGACCATAATATAACCACCTACATCAAGGTCAAGCTCTTCTAGCCAAACCGCATTTTTAATTTTTAATTCAAATAATATTCATTAGCCAAACAAACAAACAAAAAAAGATCTGAAAGCTTTCAGATTTTATATTACCAGTCAAACGGAATTTTTTTTTTTTTAAAAGACTATAAACATTTTGAGAACATTTGGGCTAACGCCACATTGCGTAAAAATTTTTTTAAAAGCAGCAAGCATATCTTTAGAATTTCCGATAAAGAGTCTCGCGCGCTGGAGATAAAATGATTTTACTCCCCACAGTGTATGCGGGCTCTTGTTATGCACTGCTTGCTTTGAAGTTGTTGAGTTTTTTAATCAAAAGTCATTAAAGTTATATAAAATATGAAAAAGAGAATAAAACAAATTCGAAATTAAAATTTCGGGCTTCCAGGTGTCTATGATCGGCTGGAGGACTATGCTTTTCAGAATTTGATGACTCTATGCGCCGTTGTTTTATCATAATGCCAGAAATATACATACATGCTTATTAATATTCTTCGTTATTTAGTTTCTTTAAATATAATACGGAGCGACAATATTTGATGGCAACAATTTAAAAAAGAATTCGGATATTTAAAGTGATTCCATGTAAAATGCTGTTTCGAGACTAATATCCCTTCTGGTTTTACGATCATTTGGGGTAAAAAAAGAAAAAAATATATAGCGTTTTTGTTGTAAACATTTATATCGTTATTTTGAATATCAGTACACCTACAAGTAATCTCTTCGATGTTTGTTGAATGGGATCATAATTAATGGCCTCTCTTTCTGCATTTGTTTTCCAAACTATTAAAAGACAAAACAATCTTAGAAATGGAAGAAACGTATCGAGATTTTTACGCCTTTGCTACTATACCTGCCGATATCTAAACTCTTAAGGTTTACGTCTAAAATGTTTACTGACCTCCACGGGTTAAACTTGTCCAGGCTAAGAACAATTGCGTTAGATGCCAATCTCTGTTGTTGTTGCTGATGCTCACGTTTCTGACGTACAGTCAGTCCAAGCATACGAAATTCGTCGTGGCAAGGAGCGCAGGATTACTCCTGTCGTCGACAGTGCGATTTAGCCCACTTCAACCCCTCCCCAATTTTGATGGAGAGCATCCGACGGGGGGGACGGTTCCGAAGGTCTCTTACCCCTCTTCCCCTAGAACCAAACTCTCGAGATGACATTTGCACTTGCCGCATATTTAGAGTGCCCCCATGCGGCACCGACACTATACGTTTTCAAATATGCATGCCTTCTCCGGGATTCGAACCTTCGGCACGGCACTCAGCGACGCTAACAACTGTACTGGTTGGAAAGGATGCCTTGCTCTAAAAGATATTGCATGTTTGTCTTAAAAATGTTGATCGCTAATACACTGAGGCTTAAAGGACGAAATACTATGAGAAAACGTAAGAGGTATTTCTCCCTCTTTCCTAGCGTGGCTTCGTGGTGTAGTGATTCTGGTAGTGGTGTAGTGGACTTCGTGGTGTAGTGATTCTGGTAGTGGTGTAGTGGACTTCGTGGTGTAGTGGTCACGAACCTCTGGAACGGTAATCCAGAGGTCCGTGGTTCGATTCCCGGCGAAGGCGTTTGCTAATTTTTCATCTCTCCGGCCTTCAAGGAAAAAAATAAAAAAACCTAATGTTTCTACAGTGGCGCCCGAACTAAAACGGTGTTGGACGAGGATTCGTCACACCCAGGATTTGCCGATTGTGTCCCCTAAAATCCCCAGTCAACCTTTAAAAAGGGAATTATATAAGGTATTTCTTCCTCTTTCTTAGCGTGCCTTCGTGGTGTAGTGGTTCTGCACGCTAGGCCGGTATTCCCCTGGGTTCCGTGGTAAACCCGGAGTTCCGTGGTTCGATTCCCAGCGAAGGCGTTTGCTAATTTTTCATCTCTCCGGCCTCCAAAAATATACCTAATGTCTCTACAAACGAAAGTAATGAAGAATCAGTTTCTGGTCTAAGCACTCTGATATTAATTCTTATACAAATGTTCTTATACAATGTTTTTGTACTGGTTCTTGAAACTGTATAAAGTTGGGATTAGTAAATCAAATTCTATCGTAATAATATATTTTTCATATGTATTTTAGATTTTATTTTACGTATTTAATTTTATTAGATTTTTTTTTTTTTTGTTTTGTTGCTGGTACTGAAATTAACGGTTGCATTTTACAATGTACTATAATGCCTTAGAATAACAGTAGAAGAAAGGCTTAGTTTATTTTTACAGATACTCTAAATCTAATAATTCTCTTTAATTTCGACAGAAACTTGAACGGAGTTTGGCGTCAACTGCGAAAGTAAATTTTCATTTAAGTCATTTTTACTCCCGCAGCTCAAAAAGAAGACTTTAATTTTCGAAAGTATATATGTTACCGTGAAAGACCGAAATTGGAGAATGTCGACTTTCACCGGAGAATATCAACATTCACCAAATACGTCGGTGAAAGACCGAATATTTCACTACATTCTTGTATATTCGGACCTGTATGTCGACAATCACAGATAGGCTCTGGTGAAAGTCGAAAAGAGAGGTTATAAAGTGCCATAATAGTTTAAGTTGTTGCAATAAATAAGATTTGAATCACATAATTTAGTAAGTTTTTTATTAATGTTATTTTATTTTCTCATTTAGAACGTACTGTATAATTAAGTAAGTTTTTATTTTCTATTATTTTCCTTTCTCATTTTGAATGTATTGTGTGTTTTAGGTTCTCATGTTCTTAAGTTCTTATTTCAAGTCTCCAGTGCGTTTATTCGTGACTGAATTACGGAGAAGAAAATATAATATTGTTATATGTTCAACATTCACCATTAGTACATAGTGAATGTCGACATTGACCGGTGTAAGTCAGAAATAAGAGTATTTGGAAAATATTTCGGACATACATCAAGAGACTATGTGAATGTTGACATTCACCTGTGAAAGTCGACATTCTCCATATTTCGGTGTTTCACCGTAACATATACACTTGTAAATCAAATTACTTTTAAGTTTTGGTGATTTTACTCCCTTAGTCGATAACTACTGTAACTGAGACAGAACAGAGTTGAGTAGCGTTTTTTACTAACCTTATTGCTTATTTACATTCACCAGTTTACGTCCTTATGTTTTAAATTCCTACTATTAGCTCACACTCTCCCTATATCTTGTTCAAATTCAATCGTTAATAAAATACCTTTTATTCATCCACTCAAGTTCAAATATATTTTTTAAACTTGTAGGGGATGACACTTGATGCTAATACAGTTTTTTCGCATATTAAAGTCAATTCTTATTTACTGATTCCTGTTTATCGGAACTAAATATATGTATAAGACTTGCAAATAATGATCGTTTATTAGGAATTATCATGTGGTGTAAAAATTAATTTTATAACAACTTATAAATAATAACACATGACTGTGATAAATGAGATTATAATATTTAACAAAAATAAGTGGCAACAGTAAGACAGAGTTCTAAATATTTTTAATGTGTATGGAATTAAAGAATTGTAGTTTTATAGAGTTGGATGAAGCGGATGTAATGTCCCATTATGTAGCGAAAATTCTCCCCAGATTTCTATGTTAATGCAATAATAATATATGTTTAAAATATAACCCTTTAAAATGTCCCTTGCTTATTAATATAAATAAATAACACTGTAGATTATGCAGTATTATATCTAGGACGTAAACTCTTCGTAGCAGGTCAAGCATATCTCGCCTTGAGTCTTGTGAAATCATTAGATGGAATATTAACTGAAGAACTGGACCGCTCGAAACTCACTGAAAGGTTCCTTGCAAAAAATGAAGCATTACAAGAGATGGATAGAATGAGGAATTACAGACCACTATCAGCTTCATAAATCAGAACGAAAAATTTTTAATAATGCTATTAAAAAGTAACTAAAATTAAAAAAAAATTTTGTTGACTTATGTAATAGATTTACAAATATTTTTTTTTATATTACTTGTTAATTCTTAAGACTGATTTTAAAATAATCATCAACTTTTTAAATTAATTTCAAATAGATTAAAAGTGAGCTAATTTAATACACTAAAAGACATAAACTGCATTTGAATAACCAACTTATGTACTTTTATTTATTTTAATTACATTAAATATACACATATATACCCTTTCCTCCTTACGGCGAAGACCCAGAGTACCAGAACGACCAGTTATCCGATATCTTCAAAAATTATTCATTCAAATATTAACATTTTGTATATGTGTTACAAAGTGCGCCAACCTTAATTTAGATAATCATTAAGTGCCATTCATTATTTTTACTAACGTTCATTGACAAGAAAAAGGAACAAAAATCATTAACTTTAAAATTTCATTTTAATTTAGCTTTCTATTCCTTTTTCTTAAGGAGAGCAAACTCCTCAGCCTGTTTGCTAGTTACAGATTAATGACTGATTTTTAAGCGTCTGATTCTTCCTGGCAAAGAATTTTAAAGAAATTAAAGAAAAAAGCTTCCTCATTTTTCAAGTCTAAAAAGTTAATACTGAGAGGTTGCACAAAATGGTTTCTTGCCTTAAGTTATAATTATTATTTTTTTTTTTGGCTCTTCTTACTTTTAACCATCATTAAATACAACAATTAGCATTTTCGGCTTCATTATATTACAAAGACCAAAAAATGAAGATTGATAAATATTTATTTTTTAAACATTTTTTTTTCCTCTTTGGTATACTGATATCCTTTATTTCTCAGCCGAGAAGAAATAAATCTGCCTTGAAAAGAGTTCTCGAAGCAATTATAACATTGTCAAAGGGTAATGTGAATCAATATTTTTATTTGCCAAACATTAAAGACGAGAGATGCGAATCTACGTTTTTCAGGTTTCAATCACTGACGGCGTAAAGCAACAAATCACATCTTGCGCTTACAAAATTACTGTTGTTTGATCGATAATTAATGTATTTAGTTAATTTTATGTTTTTAAAAAACTAATTTATAGACATTCAGTCAGTTTTGAACATTAATCTTTGAATAATTGGATCTTTTGCGTCCAACATTTTTCGATGCTCTGAAGTCTATTTATCTAGCGGACAAAAAATATTCTCATTCTTTCTTTCAAATCAACTATCAACAGAATTGTTATGCCATAGGAAATCTAACATTTCTTGAAATGCATTTGCTATATAATATACGTTTATGTGATAATATTGTTACGAATTTGGTATTTAAATAGCTAATGTTAGTAGAATTATAAATTAAATTGTTTTATTCCCCGTGCAGTGCAGCGCGTGACGAATATTAAGAGAAAGCTAAACTGGAAAATTAACATTACAAGAGCAAGTGCATTTTTAATAAATAAATATCTCTTTTTGATTTCGAGAAATTGCTAGAACAATCTCGTGCGGCCGATTCTTTCTTTGTAGCTTTCTCTACGTTTCTCTATTTTAAATTAGTTCTTCTGAACGTTTAGTAGTTTAAAAGATAACTACTGTGAGATAATTGGGATATTGTACGAATATCTGTGGAAGCATTTTGTTTTATTTGTTGTGAAAATAATAAATGTTATTCATTTTTCATCGAACTTCTGCATTCAATTCATAACGAACCCTTATTCACGCAACTGTATATAATGTTGCGAGCACATGGGTTGGTAATAGACAGAACGGATACAGAATTGAAATTGATGATAGCTTGATAAAATTTAATTTACCGAAAGAAACACAGCAGAGTATTGAAATTTTTCACAAAAGTTCTCTTAAAGTTCTTTACAGCATCACATAGCACAATCAAAAGTTACATTTCACACTGCTAAGAACGTTAAACACAACACAACGCAAAGCGCATCAAAAAGGCGAAGCTCCTACCGAGATCTCTCAATACTCCGAACTCATGCTGAACTAAATAGCTGAGAATTGACGCTTTCTCAGGGTTAATATAGTTTTCCCCCGGCAGCCAAGAAATCTCGACTTTTTCTCGAAATTACTGGCAGGCATATGAGGGTCAGATACGGTTACAGTTACGTATGGAATTAATTACAGTTATTCAATTACAATACCCGTTATGGTTATACAGGGACAGAACCAAAATGTCGCCAAATGGCCACCTAGTTTTGGGCTATATATCGCCAATTTCGGCAACAAAATTTAGTCGCCAAAACAGTAGCCAGATTGGCGACATCTCACCAATTTAGCAAGATAACCATTTACTCAGTGTTAAATATAGAGTTGCAAGACTTGCCCCTGTATTCGTATGTTTTCGGCAAAGATTCGCTTCTTCAGATTTTCATAATAAATTATACAGAAAAATACAACAATTTTTCACATATACGTATAATTTGATTAATTATTTGTATATATATACGCCATTCGTAACAGTATGAAAATAGAAAGAAAACTAAATATATTTTACAGCTCATTATGTATTATAGTTTATTATTTTCTCGACTTATTGTATAATTAAGCATTATTTTCTCGATTAAATACCGTAAATAACCACCTGCAATCTCAAGCCAGACAGAAAAAAAATCCCTTATTTTCCTTTCTTGTAGCTCTTTATGTGTAATTAGCCATTCTTTGTAAGCGTTGCCTTATTTAATTTCTATTGATTTTGAATCTGTTTTACTTTCAACCATTTGTAACGTAGTGGCACTATTTAAATCAAATTAAACCAGATAAACAGTGATTTTTGATGTGCCTTTTTAAAAATTTTAACATTTATTCACAATACCGTTTAGAGGAAACGCGAATATCTACTGTCAGATCTAAAGAGAGCGGAAAATTTCGAAAATCGATTAGTTAACGGTACTTGGAAACTGTGCATGGAAAAACTTAAGATACCACGTAGATATGCAGATTAATATATATTATTACATTCACTTTGGTAAATATATTTTTTAATGCAATTAAAGTCAAGAAATCCACATTTTAAAGTCTGTACTTAGATTAAAAATGTGATGTATACAGTTGCAAGAAATTAAATGGTAGATTTTTTTTAAGGATAATGGAAGTTAATTATTTCCTTTTTCTCTCAAGAGCAGGGACATTCTATGGAAGCATTAATGTAAATAATGTAATGAAGATCGTATTTTTAAAGACACTATTTTTTAATTTCTGTGCTATCATTTTAAATCTCAAATAAAAATATGGAATTCCAGACAGCTGAGTTTTGATAACAAATATTATAAAAGCAGATGCAATTGCAAAACAAACCGCATTTTCTACGAAGTGCAGTTGTAATTCTCATAGCAGCGGAAGTGTTGTTGCTTTCGCAGAATAATGCGTGCACATTTAAACATGCTAGAAAGACGTTGAGTATCGTATCCTCTGTCACAGATAAAGGAATCACAATTGTAATAAACAGCAACTCCTTAATTAACTTTAAGAGAAGTGCTCAGCTGGAGTATGAGAAACAAAATTGATAATTTCAGGAGCATTAAAATTAATTAATAAAGCAAATGTTTAAAGTGCATGAACATAGCCCCCTCAGATAAAATCAATATTCAACCCTTTAGGCTGTGAGTATGTTGTAGAAGTTTGGAATGGTGCTCATCTTAGTTTGCAAGTTGGTGGAATTTCATTATACAAAAATACTGAAATAAATAAATGAGCCAGAAAATCACGGAGTAAAAGTTAGCCGGCATTTATAATTTAGTTTTTACAAAGAAAATTTTGGTCTTTTTGTAAAGAGAACAGATGATTTGAAGCTAGTGCAAGACAGTTTAGGCAATTCGTTCCAAAAGTTCTGTTAGAAGCATTAAATAATTATTATTTCAATATTATCTCAAAGAATAAATATTCTTAGGTAGGTTTTTTTTTTCCAGCTATTATCACTTATTACGCTTAAACTTAGGTTGCAAATATTTTATGCCCTTTGTGCCCTAAAGAATATGATTATAGGCATCCAATATCCAATAGCCCAATAATAATAATAATGACCAATAATAATGATAACCAATAATAATGATATATCCAATAGCAATATTGATTGATGTTCTCGGAAATGCGGTTTTCTTTTAGATTTGGAAGTTAACAGATTTCGGTTCTTAAGGTCGTTAATTCAACTCCTATTTCTGGAAGATGAACAGTGCAGTAATTCAGTTCTTCGAGAAAAGTTAACAATGTTTAACACATTTAGTAAAAAAGGCATAATATTCAGTGATGTCTCTCAAACGTTGAGTTTTCAAGATATGAGTTAGCGGAATTCTACTGCATATAACCAATGAAAAAGTCAGAATCTTTATTACGAGAATGATTTTAGTTCTGTTTTTTGGTCTTTGACTTGATGAGTGTGTTTTGCTAGGTTCCCTGCTGCTCGAATTGAGACTCGAAGAATCCCACTTATACAAGTATTTGTATCACGTTTGACAAAACTGACATTAAAGAATATTTCCACACATTCTGAAAGTTCTCTTTTTAGCCATTCATCACATCTGTCGTTCAAAGTTTCGTCAAAAAACAAGAAGATATTCGAGTCGATTTGGGCCAAAAATTAACTAAATTAAAAACTTGATTAAATGAATACTGGAATGAAAAACTTGAAGGTATTTTATTTCAGACACCAGTTAAAGCTTAGAAAATGGCTATCAGACGTCCAGACGGTATAGTGGTTAGGGGAGCCTACTGCGGCTCCGAAGGGCCCAGGTTCGAATCCCGAAGAAGGCATGGGGTCACTATAAATATGAGGCGAGCCGAAAGAGAGGTTGTGGTAGGAAACGAGCAGTGGGAGACCCTTGGACTCTTTCCCCCCGGGTGTTTTCTCCTTCAAAATTGCGAACACCATACATGTGAGAGCGAAGTCGTACTCTCACATGTATGATGTTCAAGGCTATTGCCAACGATAGGCGCAATCTTGCTGTCCTTGCCCGGATGAATTTCGTGGGCTTGCTCTGATGTTACGTTAAGACATACGAGATAAGTCACAACGCACAAGAAAATGGCTATCATCTAGCAGTTTGCACCAGATGTGATGATTACACCTGTTCTAAATAAAAGCCTTCAAGGCTAAAAGCAATGTTACGTAAAATGCACACTATGACACTGGAAGAAGAATTAAAGGCAATTATACGAAAAACAAAGCCTCTTCATCCTCAATCTCTAAATATCAACAATTTATACTAATGCAAACGAATGCAATGAATAATCCTTTACGAATGCAAACGAAGTATAAATTTGCCATGCTTCATTAAATTTACCTTACATCAGCAGGTACAGACTTGATAATCACAGTTACAGTGAATGTAAATCCTGAATTACATTTGAGAATACTCTGACTGTAATTGATACTCTGTAATATTGTAATAAACTGTAATTATTGTTCTCAGGTGCTTTTGTTTTTTAGATTGTTTTTTACGCTAAAATTAAATGCATTTGCTCCAGTTAGATTTAATAAGTCATTCCAAATTTCTTTTGGAAACGGAGGGAGATAGTTTTTGCTTTTCGTAAATAAATATATATATAATATATATATACATATATGTATTATAAATTAAATAATAAATAATATATATAATACGAGGGCTATCCAGAAAGTAGATTACGTTTTGGAATAAAAAAATAAACAAAGTATAGGAAACAAATTTTATTATATACAGATGAAAGCCACACTCAAATACTACTTTTCTACATAGTCACCATACAAATTAAGGCATTTATCGTAGCGATGTACGAGCTTGGAAATTCCTTCGTCGAAAAATTCGGCCGCCTGCGCCTTCAACCACTTCGTTACCTCTTCTTGCAGCTGTGCGTCGTCATCAAAACGCTGCATAGCCAGCCACTTCTTCATTGCTGGGAATAGGTGGAAGTCGCTCGGTGCCAGATCGGGACTGTACGGCGGATGAGGAAACAACTCCCACTTAAAAGATTCAAGAACTTTACGAGTGACATTTGCCGTGTGGGGCCGGGCGTTGTCGTGAATCAACAAGATCTTAGAGCTCAACATTCCTCTGCGCTTGTTTTGAATTGCTCTTCTGAGTTTTTGGAGAGTTTGGCAATACCTTTGAGAGTTTATTGTAGTGCCTCTTTCCAGGAAGTCCACCAAAATTACACCTTTTCTGTCCCAAAAAACAGTCGCCATCATCTTCCTTGCCGACATTGTTTGCATGCATTTCTTGGGTTTTTGGGGAGAACTTGTGTGCCCCCACTGCATTGATTGCAATTTCGTTTCACAGTTCACATGTTTCACCCATGTTTCGTCACCAGTAACGATGCGATCGAGTAAAGAGTCACCATCCTTATGGTAAGCGTCCAAAAAGTTCAACGCTGCAGCCATTCGCTGATTTTTGTGGTCCTCTGTCAAGATTTTTGGAATCCATCTTGCACAAAACTTGTGGTAACCAAGCTTTTCGCTGATGATTTCGTGCAACAAACTTCGCGAAATTTGTGGAAAACTCAAAGAAAGTTCCGTTATTGTGAAATTTCGATTTTCACGGACTTTAGCATCGACTTTTTCGAGAAGTTCGGCGGTCACTATGCTGGGTCTCCCACTTCGATCTTCGTCGTGAACATTGGTTCGGCCATTTTGAAATCTTATGACCCACTGACGCACTCCACCTTCAGTGATAATGTTGTCCCCATACACTTCACGAAGCTGCCGATAGATTTCTATCGGTTTACAGTTTTTTGCAGTCAGAAACCTTATTACTGAGCGCACCTCGCAGCTCGCGGGATTTTCAATTAACGCAGACATTTCAAACCGTCACAGTATCTGAACGGAGCACAGCACGAACCTCTCACTAGCACGGCTAGATGCAGACTGAGCTGCGCAACGCTCTGACCCCAAGATGGCCGCGCTAGCCCCCCCCCTAGCGGACACAGACGGAAACGTAATCTACTTCCTGGATGGCCCTCGTATATATATATATATATATATATATATATATATTATAAATCAAATAATAAATAATGTATATATTATAAATATATAAAGTAAATAATATATATATAATAAAATTCCATAGTCAAGAATACATTTAAAATTCTAACTGTATGTTCTTTTCACTTTTAATGGCGACGGTCTCTTATTTGAAAGTACGTGGAATTAAATCCACAGCCCCGTAGTCAAGTTGTTTTTCCCGCCTTTTCTACACGTACAGTTATAGAATGTTCTGGAGATATTTAAAGTGAACTGGAATGGCTGACGAGGCTGACGTCATTTCTTGGAAGCTCCGCCATTCGAGAGGCTATAAAACAACTCGCAAAGGAATATCGGGGTCTTTTCTTTAATGTAACGATGCAGTAAATTTCATACAAAAAGTTATTAGTAATTCTTTTTTATTTACTCCGGAAATATGATTTTGTAACTGCTATTTCTTCTGACCAATAATAAATGGATCCTGTTTTTTAAACTTATTCTCTGATAATTTAAGCCACGACTACATCTATATTTCTTCACCAATCTATTTATTCCGGACAAAAGCTGGTACATCACACACACACACACACACACATATATATATATACAATGGATGGACAAAAATATGGAAACACCTTGTGAAATGCATGTTTGAAAAGAAAGATTGATTTTAATGAAATATGTAGGTGGCGCTGGCGTTTTTGACTACTGACGCCACCTATACAACTTCGTAAATGTGCTAAACAGTTCAGTTGTTGTCGGAGTACTGTTATGTGAGGTTGTCATTGCATTATGTCAGAGTTAACAGACTTCGAACGTGGGCAAATTGTTGGAGCACGTATGGTAGGTGCTTCCGTAAGCAAGGTAGCCGAGGTGTTTAGTGTTTCAGGAGGTACTGTATCGAAGATTTATTCCGCATATTTGAAAAGCGGAAAAACATCATCTGCTAAATCACAGCGCGGACGAAAGTGTGTCCTGAGTGATCGTGACAGACGATCATTAAGGGCAATTGTGACGAAAAATAAGAAGAACACAGCTGCAAAAGTTACTGCTGAAATGAATGTTGTGTTACCGAACCCTGTGAGTACCAAAACAATTAGAAGGGAGCTTCATAAACAGGGAATTGCTGGCGTGCTGCAATTGAGAAGCCACTCATCAGTGATGCTAATGCCCGTAATAGGAAAAGGTGGTGTTTAAGTCATAAAGCCTGGACTATAGAGCAGTGGAAGCGAGTAATATGGTCTGACGAGTCTTCTTTCACATTGTTTCCCACTTCTGGCCGAGTTTACGTCTGGAGAACGCCATCTCAAGCCTATAATACAGAGTGCTTGTTGCCAAGAGTGAAACATGGCGGGGGTTCTGTTATGGTTTGGGCAGCCATATCGTGGTTCTCTGCTAGCCCCATGATAACTGTGTCAGGGCACATGACTGCCAAGACTTATGTGAACATTTATGCCGATCAAGTTCATCCCATGGTACAAACTTTGTTCCCCTATAACGTTGCGCGCCTCTAACTAGCACGCAACCAAGAGGTGACTGTGAAAGCTTGTATAAACCACAGAGTCTTATAAAGGGTTTAAGTCCCTTTTTATTCAACGTACTAATTTACAATTGCGTTCTCTTGACGCTTACAAACGGTGCCAACTCGGCAGTCAAAATAAAAATAAAAACCTGAAAAGAAATTAAAGACAATATTCTAACTACGAGGCTCTCTCAAATAACTAACTCACCGCGTTTTACAAAAGCCGCAGCTAATTCAGCGGACTTGAAGCTCACTGGAACAATTGCAACTACTTCCCGCCAAGCACATAGGCCGCAACGCGGGGTTCTTTAATTCTCTAACTACCTCCGCGCTCGCTAAGTAAGAATAACTCTCCCTCACCGAACTTGTTTCCTTCTATTTAAATCATACTACTTCCGCTGATAATTTGAATGCTTGCGCGTTCTACTCAAATTTACATATTCTGGCATTGGCAGTTCCAGGGGAAAGTAAGGATTGACAGGAAAGATAGTTTAAACTTAAAATAAATGTTAGTTAAAATAAATATAAACCCTACACCCCAATGGTGATGGTGTCTTCCAAGACGACAAAGCCCCTGGTCACACAGCTCACATTGTCCAGGACTGGTTTTCTGAGCACGAGGATGAGTTGTCCCATCTTCCCTGGCCACCACAGTCACCAGACCTGAATATTATCGAACCTTTGTGGTGTACATTGGAACGGAAAGTGCGTTCTCGTTATCCACCGCCAACATCGTTATCTGAACTTGCCACCGTTTTGCAGGAAGAATGGTTTAATATTCCATTGGCAAACATACAGGAACTGTATTTATCCATTCCGAGAAGACTGCAAGCTGTTTTGTATGCCAACGGGTTTCCTACACCATATTAAGCAAAGAAACATGTTTTTTTAAAGGTGTTTCCATATTTTTGTCCAACCCCTGTATATATATATATATATATGTGTGTGTGTGTGTGTGATGTATATATATATATATATATATATTATTTATTAATAAATTTATCCTCAAATCATGTTAAGTAAGTATTTAAACTAGTTTAATTTTTATGCTAAATTATATCAGAATCGATTTCTGTAAACTGTTTCTAATGCATTCAGTGAGAATTTGCCAACAAAGAAATTAGTGAAATAATGATTTGCGATTTACTAAAAAAAATGGCTAATTAGAAATTTTTGATTTAGAATTCGACCGCAGTAATTTGGTCAAAATCATGTTCACAACACATTAATTTATTGTAAATTCTTTATGATATGAATGGCAATCAATGAGTTGACAATCAAAGCTTATGGCTGATAAATATCGATAACCATGAATATCACAGGAATTTCCCAATGAAACTTAATGCACCTCAAGACAGTGGATTTTCCATAAAACGATTAATAATTCTTTCTATATTTTAAACTTAGTATAATCTCAACTTCTGATGAAATTCTAATAATTAGTTTTCTTATTTCAAATGTCGTCAAATCTAGAATTAATTTTCTGTAAAAGTTCTCTTCTCTTGTATTTTACAAATACGTTAAACAATGTTCGATATCTTCTTTTTTCCTGAAGTCTTTCTGAACGGCACAAAAAAAATACAACAGAATTTTGACACGTATATATTTAGAAGAATTTAAGAAATAGGATGTGAAATCGATATCGGTTTTGCTGTTATTTCATACTTGTTTCTCTTCAGAGACAAAGAGATGATAGGTTTTGAAAGCCTTTGATCTGTCATTCTTTTCTTGGTAATAAGTATCTTTTCGTAATCTGTAATCTAATGCTGCTAAAATGAACATGAATATTATAACAGAAAGAAGTAGAGAGTGTCACGTCAAATTATACTGAAATGTTTTTTAATGATTTTGGAATTATATATAATGTGATCATAAAAGATATTTATACGCCTTATTTCCTTTAATATTGATGTTAAACATGTCCTTCCTTAAACATTGTCCTTTCTTAATATAAGATATAGAATTTTATGAAAACATTATCAGTCTTTTAGTGGGAAATTTGTGTAAAAATGTAATTTTAACATTTTATACGGTTCTGATGGCCTAAAAATTTAAAACAGTAAAATATCCTAAACGCTTCCCTTAAGTTTAATGCAGTAAAAAGTCCGTAATCTGGACTCCCATTATCCGGAATAATCTATAATCTGGACCTTAAAGCCACAAACCTTTTTTGTATTACGCATGCGCATAAAGAATGCGCGCGCATACATCACGCGCATTACGCATGCTCGTAATATATGCTTTACGCATGCGTGCGTTGAAAGAAATGTTTGGTAAAGTAAACAAATAAATATTAAGCTTTTTTTTGTAAAATTTTATACCTTTTAGATCATAATTGCTCTTTATTTCATAAATAATGGTTTCATATTTTTAATTGTATAATTTCTGCATGCCAACTTACCAGATTTAAATTGATGACCTATAATCCGGAATCGCCGAAGTCCCGACGAGCCCGGATTAAGGACTTTGTACTGAAGTACTCAATAAGGAAACTTTAATCGCCAAAATGGACATTATTTTCGATTGGTAATACGCTCAGATTAATGCTAGTAAATTTTTTCTGAAATATCTATGCAAATTTAGCATATAAATTTACAGAATGTTTTCATGATGAATATTTTTCAAATTAATTTTTTAACCTACAGCAGTTATATAACAGTTAAAGAAACAGATACTTTCTCTACATTATTTAATATAAGCACCAAAACTTATAAAATTAGCTGGCTTTTAAACGTTGAACACTATGCTTCCTTTTTTATAGACTATGCTGTCGTAGTCTATGGACTATGCTTGTTGAGAATCAACAAGTACCGAGCAGGTTTTACATATGTATTAATGCTTTTATCTATATTGCCGATCAAAAAATTTAAACTCGTGTTCTTGTTTATTCATGTAAAGTATAATTTCAAGATCTATTTTGCTTGCAATTTACTTTGTCATATAATGAAGAAACAATGACGATTACTACATTAAACCTGAGTTTTTAAATTTGCGTAAATGTTTTAGTAATATTCTATTTCGCATTTCTAAATTAATTTGTTTCTAAATTATCTAATTTATAATTATATAATAAATGTTTAGTTAAATATGAAGGTGCTTAAAATATTTAGAAACAAAATTAAAAAGGAAAATTTGTAAGATTTCTCCCTCCATTAGTATCTCTCAAGTGAAGATTTCATAAGAAACAAGAAAGATGTAAGGAGTTGATCAGCAGATATATTGCTGTCGAGATTAAATATGTAATTAATGCTGATGTGGATATTTTCGTATATCAGTGGGATGAATCCACCAAAAGTAACATAACAGGTAAAAGTGCATGGGGCTCCAGAAGACTTCATTACAGAATCGAACAGGTGTTGTTCTGGTACACTGACCAGCAAGAGCTTGAAAAATTGGAATTGACTGCATCCTTTTTCTCCCAAGGAAGATGGGAACTATACATTGGATTTGTTATATTCAAACACAAGAAGATAATAACATAAAATAGGCAAAGTTACACAACGCAAACTGTTGAATATGCTCTTTACAATATTGGATTACGTAAATACAACAGAGTTAAAACTATGGACACCGTTGCAATGCAAGTTTTGCATTTTTATGTAAGTAGATAAATATATGGATTTTGATTTGCTAATGTATTGGAATGATTGTTTCTTGTTTTGTGAGGATATTTGTTACAGGTAAGAATTGTACTGAGCTCATTTTTCAGTCCAAAGTCCAAAGTTCGTAGATAAATTTCATGGGCTCAGCTCAGTGGTCTGGTATTTTGAAGCATTATGGAAGTTGCTCGAAATCAAGTATTGGGTCGTAACACTAGTCATTGCACCTTCCGTGTTTTTGTATTCTGTCCTAAGGTATCACTTGGCATAGGTCTAGTCCTAAAGCACTGAGCTTTTGGATATACGTAACATTGAGCAGTCTTTAGTTCACCAGTCCAGTGATGTTAAAATCTAGATTGGTGGGTTTCTGGATGTGTAAGAGGACAGAAGAATGGGTAATGATCTGCATCTCCTTTGACTCCACAAACGCAACCTTCGCTGTTAGAAAGGTCTTGTGAGGTAGTTAGAAACGACTTGGAGATTTTGATTTTTGTGCTGAATTTTGGGAAGAACTGGAGGGTACGGCTGCCTGTTGTGGCGTTATTCCATTTTTCTTGCCACTCGTGCCTTAGATGTTTGTTTAGGAACTGTCGCAGTTGCGATTTCGGAAACTTGATACTGAGGAACTTGCCTTCTCTGGAAAGAGCTACTTCTTCTGCAAGATTGTCGGCAGGGTGGTTGCCACTGTGCTCTTTGATTCAAGTTATAGTTATTTCAGTGTTGATATCTTTAGAGATCTGATTAATTCCATAGGCTAGGTGAGAATGACTGTCTGGATTTCGGATGGAGAGAATGGTTACTTGGCTGTCTGAGTTAACGGATATCTTGGAGAAGATGTTTATTTACCCAATGTTGATGACAGCTTTAATAGCTAAGAATTGATGTACGTTATTGGATTTGTTTCAGTATCCTTTACATTACTGCCGGGCATTTTAAGTTTAAACATACGTTGGAAATGTTTCATAAACATTATTTAGTGTTTTAGCAGGCTCACCAGTGCCCGTTTGGTTAGGACTGCTGAATAGTGGGAGCTCATTCAGCAGTCCTAACCAGGTTCGATTTTACGTGCAAGAGTTGGGTACATTGTTGATTTTCGTATTTTACTTCAAGTGTAACATGAATACGATCCAATGCCCCTTAGAAAGTACTCCATGAAGACCTCTTTCCCCTTAGGTCAGATAATTCTCTGTGTTGTGCCATATTCAAATAACTTAACGTGACTTTAGTAATATTTTTAAAAAAATATTATGTATCTTAATAGTAACATTTTATTTAAGATTTTATGATAAAAAGGCACATTGCATGTTCTAAATCTGCAGCTTTACAGAGCTAAGAATTCAACAGAAGATAAAAGAAAATGATGTTTTATTGTATGATCTAAGTTATGGATAAAGAGATAAAATTACAAAATTAAAGCAAGAGATTCAAAAGCGTAACTCAGTAAAACTAAAGATAATAAGACAATAATAATGGAAAAGTTGAAGGTACTAAAGTAACAGGAATTAGTATACCTCTTACAAAACTTACAGGGCTAGTTTCCAAGGTTAAATTCAGCCTTCTGCTTCAAATGCAGGAGTGAAAATGTCCAATATGATGTTATAAAAATATGTCTGAAACATGACTGCTAAAAATAAATAATAATCAAAAACATGTGTAAACTACTTTAAAATAAACTACTTTAAAAATTGTCGACTTCGTAATTAAATTGAAAGGAAAATCCCGCTAAGAAACATTATGCCAAATGCAATATTTTCTAGCTTTTAATTAGTATTCTACAAGATTGCATAGCTCACATAGAAAAGGAAAGTGCAACTTCCTGTCATTGAAGTTATTTTTGCGATTTTCATAAACTTACTAGAAAATAAAGCAAATCCCTTTTTAAAGCAAAGTTAAATTCAGCAGATCCCTTTTTTTCTTTGGCATAAAATTCGTCAAAAGTTTCTTGATCGCTTATTTATACATTTTACTTGCAAATATAATGTAAATATTAAAAAATTACCTTGTATCTACTTAAAATTTTATATATACATTGGAATTTATTATTCATTATGTATATTTAAGAAAGCGATTCTTTATTATATAAATAGAGATCAACACGTGTGTTTCCTGTATTTTTTATGCAACGCATACAAAAAACAGGCAATCTGTAAATCCCAAAATTTAATATTATTGGAGTTACGGGTTCTTTGGTATCTCTTTAAAGTAATCACTCCTGAAAAGCAAGAAGTCGACAATTTTTTATAAAAATTCACGATACGCAACACAGATAGCAGCTGAAAATAGCTCAAGGGGGGGAGAAGACGGATATTCAGCAATCCTTCCTTAAGCCCCGAGATATATCGTTATCTAGATAGTAATATTCTTATACTTCTAAAGAAGAGCATTTTAACCTAAATAGTAACATTCTTTACAAATAATAACATTCTACTACTAACTTAAATAATAACATTATAATCTAAATATTAATATTCTATATAAATAATAAAAATTTTCTGTTTCTAACCAAAATAATAATATTTTAGCATAAATAGTAACATTCTGTATATAAAAATTCTGCTATTTCGAACCTAAATAATATCATTTTAACCTAAATAGTAACATTCTTTATAAACAATAATATTATTCTACTTCTAACCTAAATAATATTTTAAACTAAGTAGTAACATTCTGTATAAATAATAACATTCTTCTATTTCGAACCTAAATAATAACATTTTAACCTAAATAGTAACATTCTAAATAAGCAATAACATTCTTCTACTTCTAACCTAAATAATAATATTTTAACCTGAATAGTAACATTTTATATAAATAATAATATTCTTCTACTTAACCTTAATGATAACATTTTAACCTAAATAGTAACATTCTATATAAATAATAGCATTCGACTTAAATAATAATTTCTATACAAATGATAACATTTTAACTTAAATAATAACATCTTTATATATAAATATTAATATTCTTCTACTGTCATTCCTGAATCTTCCATAAAATAGCCGAGTTGAGGAGAAATCGTCTAATGTCGCGAAATTGGTGACAACAATTGTGCCAAGGCCCATCAGGAGGATATTTGCGTGTGTTTCCTGTATTTTTTATGCAACGCATACTAAAAACATGCATATATATCTCTCCTTCTGATTAAGTTATTTTTACAATTTTTCAATTTAAACGTTGTTGCATTCAGATTTGAAAGTATATATAAGAAACTCTTATAAGAATTATTCATATGTAAAATATTATATAATATTTTATACAACAAACGAACGCTTAGAAATAAAACATGTTGCCAAAAATTTAAGTACATGAAAAATAAATACTAAAACTATTATCCTAAATGCAATAAATAACTAAGTAAAGCAAACAATATTACATAATGCAGAAAAATAAAAATGCATTAAACAGGACTTAAGAATTTGCAGCTGTTTACAACAGTTTATTGCATTATGTCTCCGGCATCGTTTTTTTTTTTATTTACAACTGAATGTTTGGCTGTCAACAAGAATTATTGTAATTTAAGTGACTTATTTTAGTATATCAACTAAAGGCGTTACAAATGATGAAAATAGAGATGCAAGTATTTATTGTAATTTAAGTGACTATTTTAGTATACTAACTAAAGGTGTTACAAATGATGAAAATAGAAATGCAAGTAATTATTGTAATTTAAGTTACTATTTTAGTATGCCAACTAAAGGTGTTACAAATGATGAAAATAGAGATCCAAGTAAAATATTTTCTTCAGGTGAATTCTTGTGAATTTGCTCAGCAGAAGATTTAAAAAGCAGAAAATCTGGTTTCTAATCGTGTTCCCTTTCTTGATTGCAATTTCAGTTGCAAACTTGGAATACGTAAAAATTATAAAAGTAAATTTCAAAAAAGAAATTTTTGTCCTCTCCAGTTCTTTAAAAATTCCTGCTTTATTTTGTAAAAGTGTACTTTCCATTTTAATGATATACAAAGAAGAAAGCTTTCAAGTAATGAGTATCAAAGCAGTGGAAGTGACAGAGACAAAAACTTCTTCTTTGTCTTTTCTAATCCCTTCTTACATTAAATAATTTACAGTGGTTTTAACTTTTTTGCTGAAAGCTATTAAAAATTAAACTCTAGAAAAAGTGAAAAAAAAAATTAAGAAGTGTTTTTCTATTCCTGCAACTTTATTGTAATCCTTAGTGTCTTCTCTGATAAGATAAATTTAAGCCTAGTCGTTGAATTCATTCTGTAAAAAAAGGAGGAAAAAAACTGCACTTAAATAGCAATAAAACTGCGTATATATTGCATTTGAAAAAAAAAATGCCTCTGTTAAAAGTGAAGAAATTATTCCTTCGATTAAACTTGGGAGTTCTCTTTCAGGATTTTGAAACAAGACATGAAAAAGAATACGTGATTTCGGAATCACATATCCATTAAAATTACTTCATAAAAGTGATTACATTTTGTCTGTAGAAGTACGTTTGTTCTAAACTTAGTTTAGCTTTAGTTTCATTTCATTTAGTTCACTGAGACTACCGAGCAAAGTTAAATAATTATAAAGAATCTGAGGTGGACACCACATGACTTCCTTGTACGGAATATTAAATTACACACATATTTTGCTGTATTTCATTTAAATGTATTTGCTCGAATTTTATTAGAAATAAATTTCTCATTCAATTAATTCATTTCTCACTTTGCGGCAAGGCAAAAATACAGAAAACCTCAAAATATCTTCATTAAAAAATTGAAAAAAAAAAAATAATATAATTAAAACAATTAAAAAAACAATTGTTACAATTAGAGTTCAGAAACTGAATTCATATTCTGCTAAGTTTCAAATGTAAACAAATATGGCTGCTATAGTAAACAAAAATAGGCTTAGCCGCACTTAAACAACTTTTAAATTGTTAATAATTCTACAACTATTGCGTGCAGATTAAAGTGTGTGCATAAGAACCTTAAACAAGATAAGAACACAAGAAAAACATAATTGAATCATTTTTAAAGCAAAAAAAAAAAAAAAAAAAAAAAAGGCATACTTTACCAACAAATAAGAATAATAATAATAAAAAAAAGATTAAAGTTGTTTAGTTGTGTTTAAAGTTATTTATTTTAAGCTGTTGTTTTTAAAGATGATTTTTCTTATTACTGGGTTTCTCTTGAAATTCCGTATCATAATGGAACAATGGAACTCCTTTTTTCTCTCTCTCTCTCTCTTTTTTTTTTTTTTTTTTTTTTTTTTTTTTAAGAAGTTTGAAGCATGACTTAAAATGTGGCAGAAAGGCTTTCAAAGCTTAATTCCACCAATATTTAGATTTCGGTCATCCTCTGAGAAATAAAAATTACTCAAAAATGATTAAACTTAATAGGCACATGCAATAATATATCAGGCAAATCCATGAGACATACGCAACTTACTCGTACATACTAGCTATTTCTTAATTTATGATGTTAAAGAAAAGTGTCTTTCGCCATGGCTAGTTGTAAGTTATGAATTTAACAGTGTCAATGTGGTATTAGGATCTCCTAGGTCATGAAATATTTCGCTGTGATCAAGGCTTGAATTCAGTCAACGTCCGATTCTAGAATTTCTGAATATTTTGAGTGAACCTTTAATTCTAGCTAGAGTACACTGGATCTTTAAATAAGAGAGGTTTTCCGTTGAATAACTGAATTGCAGTATGAATAGAAAGCACATTTGGTTTAGTAGTGTAGCCCAAATGGCAGGCCTCGGATCGAACATGGCCGATTTAAAGACACATTAAGAAATAGGTGAAAAGATCTTCATCGTTGATTTAAAAAAAATGGCGGTTTCATAAAGTTGAGGATGCTAAAAGGTTGCAAAACAGTTGGTTGAATATATTAAGTCCCCATCCCCCCCTTTCTCCTGAGCATCAGCTTTTCAGACTATGAAGAAAATGGCATACCGCGTAAATTTAGCTGCAGAACCGAGTTGGCATAGGAAAAGTTATTGAAGTTTAAGAATTTTATAATGATAGCCAAGTATTTTATTAACACAGCTTAAAAACACTTCTGAGGCTCCTGCTAAAGATTTTAATAAAACAAGTGGTAAGCAATTTTTGATAACTTGATGAAAACGTTTAAACGACGTTTAGACCGGAAATGATGCAACTAAATCACGAACTACAAATCAAATTGTATTTTTTATGGTGCAAGAAAACATGTGTAGAATAGTTGCACGAAAGGGAAAGAAAATTTTGTTAAATGTAAATGTAAGCATAGAAAGGGGAAATAACACAAAAATTGTATGTTGCCTTTAGCCATCAGGTTTATATGCTACTGTTTCTAATTCTTCTGATCAGAACCTTCAAACAAATTGGGTCCACAAATTTTATCGTGGCCAATAGGCAAAGGGTAACTTCTGTCGTTCGTCCTAATCTTCAGGTCCTTACAGGTAAATTGCACAATATCGTTCTTTTTTTTGGGGGGGGATGGAAAGCACCCTTGGGAAGGGGATCCAAAGATCTCCTGCCTCTTTCTTCCCTTCATCTGCTTCGCGATACAGTTGCAACCGTTGCTCTCCTCGTCTCGTTGTCTTCGCGAATGGGATCCAGTGTTTACGTCAGGCAAGTGAGATAAATCATAAGAGCAAAGAAACCATTTGCAGATATGAACTTCTGGAGTATTTATAGTATTCATTTTCAATGCAATTTAAAATACGTCGGTCAAACTAAGCATACGTTGGTAAAATAAGTTGGTTTTGTGTGAAACCTTGAAATTTCGCATCAAAGATTTATGAAAGAACTCATATCTTCAGACTTAGGGAAACGAAATTAATAAATCATACATTGCGGAGCACTTTTGGTTGGAAAAAATATATCTACTTCTTAATTTTTGCCATCAAAATCATTATTAAAACTACTTTTTAAGTCCGTGAATGAGAGAGAATTCTTGAAGGTTCCAGACTTTGACATCCAAGAAAGATCTTTTTTAAGTATGAGTTTTGGCCAATGACTTAAATTCTATCCCAAGGATTCTCAACCGGGAAGGAGGAAAATTTTATAGCCTCAGGGAAGGACAAATGCGATCACTCTTTTAATTACAAAAAAGTATTTAATTTCAGTTTATGAATATAAAAAAACTACCTTTATTCAAGTTTTGGTATTTATCTACACGTTAAAAAATAATCAAAATTAAAATTATATATGTATTTTTTTCAGGTTTTGGAAAAGATGGGGGGGGGGGAGTGATCGTCTAGCAATGGTGAAAGTGGTGCATGGGACAACAAAAGTCGAGAGCAGTTGTTCTAAACTTTATTTACATTTTCCCGTTAGGAAAGTTTAATTCTCCAGTTGCTTTTCGTTCACCTTTCGGTCAATAGATGGCGATAGTTATTTCGTTTACTAATTTTTCAGAAATGTGAATGTTCTGTGTTTGTGTCTTAGCAATCAGAGAAGTTAGTATTCTTGAGATCGGGGTTTCAGACCATGAAGAATATACGTATTCTAGTATAGTATTTTACTACCTTTTGATGAAAATTTTTCACTCGTTTTCGAATTAAAATTGCATGATGAGTATAGACGAAAACAAGTTTATTCTCATTTCTGATTCCTAGAAGTCATTAAATTTTTTCTATTTTGTTAAACTTTTGGCATGTGTGTTATTTCCATATGTCGGGATTAACTACTTAACAAATTTGGATATTAAAAGAAAAAAATTGTTATTGTTAGAATAGCATTTAATTCTCACATCTTAGGGAAGACAAAGAGGGAAAGCCCTTAGAATTCTGAAAATGGCGATATAAAAATACGCAAAAATTTATTTTTGTTTTACATCTATTTATATGCCTAATATTATTTTATATGTACCTAAATTAGCAAATGGAAAAATATAAGTAGTAAACTGAACTGTTAACTGTACTAAAAGTAGCAAGCTATCATAGTAAATGATAGGTTAAAAAATTAAATGTAAATGGTAATAATAGTGATATTATGGATTCGTAAAAGAATCCATAGCATCATTACACTTCTTGTGATCATCATTACATTTTACTACACTTAGTTTGATGATCTTTAAATGATAATGCATATTTAAAACGCCTAATGACTTGAAAGGCGTAAAATATGCATCCAAATAGCAAAATAAATATTAAAAATATAATGAAAAAAAACGGTATATAAAACTATATCCCTTAATACAAATATTAATTATCTTAATAAAAAAATTAAACAACTTTCCGTTGAAGAAAAAAATCATGCAAAACTTTTCAATATCTTACAAACAGTGAAAGGAGCAAAACATAACATGAAAGCAACTCATAAAATTCCGCGCAGAATTTTACTCTGCAGAACAACTTTATCAAAAAAAAAAAAAAAAAAAAAAAATCTCAATAACAATGTATTATATATATAAAAATGACAATGAAATATGCCAATCTCTTAAAAACAATGACATAAGAAATACGATGAAAAATTGTTGCCAAACCCATATTTCTAAAAGAGTGAAACTATTCAAAATGATGCAATTTCATCAAAAATCTATCAACAAAAATAAGAAAGGAAAATTGTTGCCAAAATCACATTTTTAAAGACGTGAGATGTGAGAAGTGTACTCGGAAGCTTCATTTAAACATTTTTTTTTAAATACAAAATATTATCATTTTTCCAAAATTCTTTTTGTAAAAGCAGTCGCGAGGATAAAAGTTTAACGTGTCCAAAAATCAATAAAAAATAAACTGTACATTTTTAAAAATACACATTTTTAGAAAAAATCCCGTTGAAAAGGTGTTAAGCTCCCTTTGTTAAATAAATTCGTATTTAACCGATTTATTGAAACACGAAATTTGTTTTAAGTTCATAAAATAGCTAAGTGCCTGCGTTTCATGACGATGTGAAAATGGAGTGTGTAGAGTAAAATCTCGCTTTCCTATATATAGCCCATTATGTCTCAAAATGACGCGATTTCGTCACAAAACATAAAATAAAAAAAATTCGAATTCGAACTTCGAAAAAATCGCTTCGAGGTGAACTTCGCTCTTGTCTAGATACACCTATGTACCAAACTTTGTAGCCGTGAGTCTATTAGCTTACGCGCAGCGCAAACGAAAGATACACATACACACAACACACAGACTCTTTCTTTTATTATATGTAGAGAAGATTAATATTTGTATTGAGGGATATTGCTTATTTCATTGCAATTTTTTTATATGTAATACATTTTTACTGAAATTTTTGTCTTTTTTTTTTTTTTTTTTTTAAATAACGTTGTTCCGAAGATTAAAATTCCGTGCATTTTGTAAGTTTAATGTTTGATGTTCCCTCTAGGTATTTTCCCGGTACATTTAAAAGCCAGACGAAGGCTGACCGCGTAGCGGCTAGTTTAATATAAAAGAATGCTTTTATAAGTTCCTTATACGGATTTTTGTGCATTACTTCATGTAACAGAGTACTTTCATGAGAAATAAATGCCTATGAGGCGGCAGTTAAGACCGGCTCGCAAAGGAAAGATACCAAAATCTAATTTGCAGAAATCTATCCAAATACTTCGCCTAAAATGTTGTGATGAAGTTTAGAAGAAACTTTTTACACTCAAATTAGAATAATTACTTTAATTCGTTTAAAAACATAAAGAAGATATTGCAACTTTAATGTAGTGTCTGAGAGACGAAGCAACAGAAATGATCACAACGTTCATTGGTAAAATTTTGATAGAGAAACATGAACCATCAATGTCTGACAAGTTGCTGGCTCGAGAAGTGATTGATTGGGGTGCTGACGTAAAAACTTTAATTGGTTATGATAGACACCAGATCGTATTGGATATCACTGAAATATTAAAAGGGCAGTATTCCAGTCATCATCAATCACCTTGGATCTTAAAAAAAAAAAAAAAAAAAAAAAAAAAAAAAACTAAATGTAGATGTTAGAACGAATGTATTACAAACGTGAACTAAATGACCTCTTGTGAAGGACAAATATTAAACTTTTTTGGTGAATGAAGGAGTCTTGTATCAAACTATTTCCCTAAACAAAGTCTTTACCTAGATAATTCAGTAATTTTTGTATTTATGTATCTATGTTGTTTCATTATGTTTCACTTTTTAACGTAAGTGATAAAACTTAGAAATGTATTAAATTCACTTGAAATTACAAAAGGAATATTTTCTTAACTTCCAAACAAGAATGGAATCGTTCTGGGAGAATGTAAGAAATTGGCTTCTATTTTCTCAGCCTTACGTCTGCTTAGTGAATCTGTGTTTCAGATAATGTCCTAAATAAAGGTACAAGTATAAATAAATAAATCAAATAATCACGGCTCAATTTCCAAAATTGGAAGAGCCAGAGCCCTATGAAAGGCCGCCGGGAAAGACTAATAAAAGTAAATAAATGCAATAATAATTAAATAACTAAAATTCAAAGAGGAGCACAAATTTAATAAATTATTAAATCGATAATAAATACTTAAATAATAATATAAAATACGTTACTGAAATCTTGCTTGGGATTCCGGCTGGAATTACAGTTTCACTCAAAAACTAAGAAACAGAAGAGCCCTGCTCTAGATGAATTTAAGACTTGAATACACAGTATAATGTACTATTTCAAAGAATGATGGATAGAAAAAAAAGTCCGGTGTTTCATTGTCAGCTGAAATCTGATGGCTTCGTATCCGATGATCCATTATAAGTTGTAAATGTGATAGAAAAGTTTGATTGTATTACAAAACGTTTCATCACATTCTACACTTGCCCATGAAAATGAAAGAATATCGACAAAAACAAAAAAATATATATTATTAACATATTAAAAAACGTGTAATTTTTGACCAACTAAATCTCACAATTTTTTAATTTACTACTTTCTACTTTTACAATTATTAACATATTATGTATATTTATATTATATAAAATATGTTAATATATTATTATTTTAACAAACATGTATACGTAAAAAAGCAAATTTAAAGTTAAAATAATTTAAAAATGTGCAAACATATAAAAGATTTAATTTTCGAACTAATCTACGATATCATTTAAATTCAGATAGCATAAGTAAATCAAGTGCAAAACCAAACCATCAAAATAAATTCACCAATTTAGCAAGTTAAAATTAATCTAATTTTTTTTTTAAATGCATAAGTGAATGACTGTAGAACAGGCAGGAGACAGACTTATCAAGGGGAAGTTGCCTCCAAACCTAACTCTTCAATCATTCAATTCGTGTTTCGTCATAATAAAGAATATGTAAAAGATTAAATTAATTTCCCTTCTCTATTCTAAAAATAGCAACATCTATTTGCACTGCTCATTTCGAGAAAAATCTATGTTATATGGCTCTTACATAATTCAGGTGATGTAAATTGAACTAAAACTCAAGCAGCCAATAATAATTTTACAGCAATATTAACTATCCAATCAAAATGCTTTGAGAACCAAAACTAACTCAATTTGACTTGAGATTTCATCCTGAACATTACGCACTTGCTTTCTACGCTTTGCCTTAGCTGGACTGCAGTCTGTCTGCTTCTTCTTTTTTGCTGCAAATCTGTAAAAAATGTAAGCCCTTTGGAACAGGCACATTTAATGTGCCGACTTGTGTGTAGCCGCAACATATTGCTGAAAATAAAACCGAAGATTTAATCTGCCTTCGCCTCCATTCCTAGTCATTATGGATCAACACTTCTACGCCATCAAAATTCCTGTTCCTGGTCATTGCTTCTGAGTTTGAATATAGTACATATATATATTAACATATTTTACTTGTTGAAAGTTGAGTAAAACCCTTTTTATACGAAAGTGTTATTAAATATAAATTACCATGTTTGTAAGCTAATTAGTCTCAAAATATTGAATTTGAGATTGATTTCAATAATAAGTCAAATTTATAGAAGTTTAGAAATGAGGGAAAAATGATCTAAGACGCATCTTTTTATTTTATTTTAGTATGATATATGGTCTCCTTTCACAAAAAAGCGAACTTCCCATCTTTCATTGAATCTCATCGATTTCATAGAATTTACCAAATTATTGATCATGTCTTGCACGTACCATTCTTCTGCATGTCATTCTTCTGAAAATGCACTTTTCAGATTCCACGTTGTCCTGGCGTATTGTAGATCGAAGATCTAAGACATTCTGCATACACTTCATCGAGTTCAAATCTGGTGAGTTAGCTGGGCAAACCATTCGAGTAATATCTTCTGTATCCAAGTGATACCAGAGCTTTTCGACGTGGACGAGCATTTTTATCCATTAGCATAATTATTTAGACCAGCAGCGCTCTTAAGCAACCTTACATGCGATTTAAAGATTACCATATATCTATGACAGGTTGCTGAACCTCCATCAAAGATGTTTTTTTTATCTAATGTCGGGTTCTTGTCTATTCATCACTGGCCGCTCCTAAGGCCGGATGGGGAGACCATTTTATTCTGGAGCCATCCAATAGACGACCACCGTAGCCTACTACGAATGGAACGACAGCTACAACAATGCCTTCTTCGGGATTCGAATTCGAGCCCTTCGGTACCGCAGTAGGCTCCTCTAATTGTTATACCAATTCAAGGCGGCTCCATCATAGATATGCAGCTCGATGCGGGCATTTCTGATGATTTCCTCTCAAGCCATAAAACCACCTCATAAAAACGAGAGCTTTTATGAACAAAAGAAGGCAAATTGCGTGTTCCTCACAGTTTCCTGATCACATTGCTTCTGGAATCACAGCTCAGGCTATACCTCGACTTGTTGGTAAACAGTGCACGATACCATTCCTGTTAGCTCCATTGAACATGACGACTATATGACTTTAAACGAGTCCTTTTAGAAGAAGAAATGAGTAGCACAGCAACACTGATTTTTTTGCGCCGTAAAGGTCAACGTCGTGAATCTTCTTTGCAGTAGAACGGTTGATTCGAGTTTCTGTGGCTGCGTGAAGGTCTAATACTGCCTCTATTGTAGTCGCTTCACAGTTTCTTCGAAACGACAGTAACAGGAAAAGGTATTCCGATACAGTTGTTACTTTTGCCCACTTTGGAGCTAGCTTTTTGCTGACTTATTCACTATATGAAAAGCAATTCGAAATTTATTATGACAGCATGAATGATATTCATATTTTGGCAGAACATCATTTGTAAAATATCGCCCTTCCTCGACTTTACCAATCAACCGTCACTTTTGCCCTTCACCTAAATGATGCTGCGTCATAACTAATGAACACTGATTAACTAATGATTACTGAGTCTCAGAAACTGCATTATCATTAAACTACACATCTGAATTCCAGCATATCTTTTGCGCGATGTATTGTTAGTATATCGCGTATATCGTGCGCTAACGCATGCGCAAAAATCCAGTATTGAGTTTAATTGCAAATGATTAAAACAAATAATTACACCATCGGACATTAGTTGAAAGCTATAATCAATGAGCATATTTTTCAGATTTTAAGGTATTTCTCCCACCTTCTTGGCATGCCTTTGTGGTGTGGCGGTCTGCACTCTGGGCGTGTATTCCAGATGTCCGGGGTTCGATTCCCGTAGAAGGCGTTGCTCATTTATCAAGTCTCTTGTTTCTAAATAACCTAATAGCTCTGCAAGACTATCCTTTAATTCTGTATGTATAGAAAATTAAATGTCAGATTTGTTGATGAAAGATCTTTTTTCTGCAGTTACGATACTTACGAGAAATGTAAGAAACATAATCAAAAGAAACGAAATTTATAATTTGGCTAGGCGGAAGAGAAAATTTGGGGGATTCTGCTATTTTCCCTTAACTATATTTATTTAAGTGAAGCTTCAATTGCCCCACGACAATTCTCTGTTTCATTCTTCCATTTAGAAACCAAGCATGGCTGCATTGACAAATATCTTGAGTATCCTAGCTCAAGGTATTTTATGTAGAAGCGACGCTAAATGGGTGCTATTTCACCCTAGAAATTGCTGAATAGTGACACAAAGAATATATGAGAGTTATTAGGAAGGCAGAAAATGGCGCTATAGAAATTCAGGCAACATGACTTAAAGGATTCTTTTACTTATTTTGTTTGTTGGTTTCCAAGTTTCGTGCAATGTGTGTAATATATTCATTAGGGAATGAATGTATAGTAAAATATCACCGCTATATATTAAAAAATAAAGCTAAGTGCTTTTGAAAGGAAGATTAAATACACCGAACAACATCGATTTTGTTCGTAGAAAGAAAATAGTACGGATTAGTAATAAATTATAGAAATTTTTTTTTCAGCGTATGTAAAGGTTTAAATACCTTTACCTCCTTGCTTTAGTTAATTTGAATGGTATAAGAAAATGTAATTTTTATCAATGTAAAAGACATTTTTGTTTTTATCAGTGCCACTAGAACAAAAGCTAGCTACAAGTATCCCAGAATGGTTTCGATTAAACATTGCGGGAGTAATTAATCAATGTACTAGGATGTCTCCACTAAATTGTTTAACCCCATTTGGTAGAGTATTTTAGAAAGAACAGTTATTGTTTTTTGGTAGACACTGGTAGAGGACAGATGGGGTGATTTAAGGCGTACCCTTTGGGTGAAAGAAATGCGGTTAACTATTGTGGCCTTGTTTTTGTTTTGTATCCATCTTAAAGAAAATTAACTTTAAGCGATCTCAAGGAAAAAGTATGATTTCAGAGACTACTGAGTTGTTATTTCAAAAGAGACAACTATTGTTTTTCAATAGGGATGGAACTGGTGATTAAGAAAATGTGCTCTGCTCGATTCTGCTGCAGTTAAGGTTACTTGAATTAGACTAGACGAAATTTACTTGGGTTGGACTTATCAAATCCTGAAATGAGTATAATCAAATTCTGAAAGAATGCTTCTGATACATTTATTACGCATTAATAAACTTAAGCATAATTTAAAGAAGTAATTCGACAAACTAAGATTTGCATATCTCATTAAAACATTGTAGGATGGAAGTCAAACTAAAAAACGAAGTTTTGATAAAAAATCAGTCTACAGGTGACATGCTCTTTCTCTGTTGAACAGTTGGTTTCGTCAATAGCACTAAAATGGAAACTTTACAAAATTAAAATACTTCAGCGTAACAGAATAATATTAGTTGAACTACATGTGTGATAGAATTATCTGATGCTCACACTATTCCCTGCAAGCCCTATTAAATTACATACACTTTTTCTGCACTTCATTTAAACTTATTTTCTCTAATTTCAATCAATCCGTTCAATTCTCACTCAGCGGCACGAAATACATAAAAAAATCAAAATACCTTCATTAAAATTGGAAAATACAGAAAAACCTAAAAGACCAAGCTAAAAACAGTTAAAGTAAAGCAGTTTTTGCAATTTAAAATTCGAGTTTCTAGACCAAAACAAGTAATTCGGCCAACGAAATTAAAGGCACAATTTTCGGTGCACAAAATGTAAATTTGTCGTCCCATTGTGCAAAAAGACACTGAAGTTAGCGCACCTACTAGCTTAATTCCCTATTTTAGAAAGAGTTTTAAATGTAAACAAATAGCCGCCATATTAGGCCTAGCGCCAATTTTAAATTATCGATTATTCTGCGACTATAGCATCAGATTAAATAAAGGCATAAAATCCTTAAGCGGAACATAAGAACAACATAATTCAATCTCTTTGAAAGAAAAAAATGCACAGTTTTTCAAAATATAAAAATATAAATATAAAGCGCAGAATAAAAGGGTAAAAAGGGGTGGATGTATATACATATATCAGAAAAAAAATTTTCAATATAGTTCCGACATTTCCGTTTTGATTTTTAAAATTTTCAATTTTGCTGCACGCGCGCAGATTCGTCTCTTTGCTTTTTTAAAGTTTAATTTAAAAAAAAATCCAATTTTGTACTATTTTAAAGGTATAGATATATATATTTTGGATTATTAAATATTTTTTCACGTTTTTAGATACTTGCACTTAGTTTACATACGTTTTCTGAATTTGAATGATATTGCAAATTAGTTCGCAGTAATAATTAATAATCTTTTATTTGTATACAATTGGATTTTCCTAATTTAAAATTTAAATTAGCTTTTGTATGAATGAGAGAACATTTGTTAAAATCAATATACATGTATATACACTCTTTAAATTATGTATTTGCTATATATAGTACAATTGCTATATATAGCGCAAAAATGCACAGTTTACCAATATATAAGAATATATATTTTGAGCTTAACGAGCCAGGTGATAGGGTAGAATTACGTATAGTATTGTTACGAAATGTATAGTCGCGGTAAGATGGCTTCCCCGCAAAGCAGTTTTAGGGTTGCCATAAAATGGCAAGGGAAGGCCGGGTTGCCACATTTGGTGAGAAATCGCCTATTTGGCGACTTTTGGCGACAAAATTGGCAATATAGATGGAGACAAATGGAGAACTTTCTGGAACGAATTCTTTCCGGTTTAGCCCAGAACGTTCTCGAACACCAATCAAAAGCTATATAAACCCTGCTGGTTCGCGGAGAGTTAGTATCGAGTTGGTGTCTCGTCTAGCGAGTCAATCCCTGCGGAGTCGATCGAGTTGACAACGGGCAGCGAGTGGCCCAGTGGGTCGTCCAGTGCACCGAAAGAGTCTCGTAGTATATCGCGGTTAGTGCATCGTCGAGAGAGCGTGTTGTGCTCCGGGAACGACTGAACCGAAGAGTCGGGAGCCGTGCTCTGTGTGACGTCGAGTGCATCGCGAGTTGTAGCGTGGAGAGTCTGGAGAGTACGTGGAGTTCCGAAAACGACCGAGAAGAGTCGGGAGCTGTACTCTGGTGCTTTGCAGTGAAGCGGTCTCCACCGTTATTGCCTGACAGCCTCGTGTCGCTGATCGTGTCAGCGTTCTTATAGTAGATCTTCGACGACTGTAAAAGTGTTTTGGAGCTGTCCTTATTAATATTGATAAATAAAGTGTATTTCGATACCTCATTAAGTGTCGTCGTTATTCACTCCAAATCCACACTAGCCCCGTACAAACGTGAAGGAAAAAAATAACGTAACAACAGGTGTCAGTAAAGAAAAACGCAACAGTATGTATGTTTGCTTGGTGCGGCTGATTGAAACAAAAAAGGGAAATTGCACAGCTACATGTTATAGCAGTTCCGTATACAAAATTTTATTGTTCTATAGTTAATTGTTTTTAAATTAGGCGAGATACACTCATGTGTACGTACATTCGTATAGACGTAAAAAAAAAATCCTTCTAAATCCATTTTATGATCCGTTTTGGAAAAAAGAGTTCTTTATTCTGTCGCATGTGTAAATGTCACGCAAAAAATTGCCTAAATGGATTCGAGAGTAATCAAATACATATTTTCTTTGAAATATCATACCCGAAATTTTTCACGATTACTATACTTAATTCCTTTAATTCCTACAAGACAGTAAACATTATTCCGAAACTTTTCTGAAGTATAAATGGTAGAAAGCTTTTCTAAAATTTATAAAATGCAAAAGCTGTCAAATTTGCTGCTGCTGAAGGACATGTTTCACTTGTGCTAAAGGATTAATTTATGCATAGCTTACCATTCTGTCTGTAATAAATAAGCTACATATAATAAGATCTTAAAGATCAGTTTATACCAATTTTCTTTTCGATTCTGTGATATATCTTTCAGTTTTAGTTCGACCAAAGAGAAAAAGACTTTGATTACCAACAAATAAAATGAATGAAAATTAACTCTCAAACACATTAAGCATAAATTATTTTAAGGATCGACCTTTAAACGATTTAATTTTAACGATCGACTAATACAAAGCAATAATAATTGATGGCAACAGTTTGAGAAGTGATTTAAGGCATTTAAGTGTTTCGAAGCAAAATGCCATTTTGAGATTAATATCCCATTCGGAAGCCCATTCGGAATCTAGTCTTGTTTGGGTTCATTTAGAGATCAGGTTTCGTTAATTTTGTTGTGGTTTTGAAAGCATCAAATAATAACCCTTTAGGGCTAATAAAATTGTCTTATTTTTTATATCTGAGTAAATGTATGTTTGGATTCCAGAAATACGAAATTCGATTTCCAGCGTTTTTGTTTGAATATTTGAATAGATTTCGGTTTCAGTTAACTGGATATTTGGTATTCTACTGTAATTTGATTACATTTTATGACATTTTAATTGAGCATTACTTTTTTGAAATCATACATCATTTCTTATTTTTTTCGCATCTACGATATTTAGTAGCTTTCTCTCCGAGCGTGATTCACGAATTGTCCCTAAGCTCTTTAATGCCCATAAAAGCTGCCAGAGCAAGAACGGAATCGGTTCTTCCTCGAAAATGATCCCTGAATGCAGTTAGTGATGGCATCACGAGCGAAAGAGAGATCAAGTAACAAATCCCTCAACGATTCATTTCCTCCTTATTCAATGCGCAGACTGATTTGCTCTTCTAATCATGGTATTGGAATGTTGAGCAGTGCCTTTGGTAAGATTATCGGATCCAATTATTGGATGATGGAGATTGTGGGCGAAAGTATAATAATATGCAAATTGATAAAAACCAATTACGTTACATGACGTTATATTATATATGTGGATAAAATAAAAGATACGAAGAAAAGACGTATTAGTCCTGTAGAGATATTAGGTACTTTTTGGAAGCATGAGAAGTGAAAAATGAGCAACGCCTTCGCCGGGAATCGAACCACGGACCTTTTGAATCCGCGTCCAGCGTGCTGACCACTACACTACAAAGGCATGCTAAGGTGGTGGGAGAAATACCTTATTTACTCCGCCTTTTAAAGGGCGACTAGGGTTTTAATGGACCGAATCGCCAAATCCTGGGTGTGGAAAATCATCATCGACCACCCTTTTAGTTCGGGAGACACTGTAGAGACATTAGGTATTTTTTTGAAGTAGAAGAAGGAAAAAATGAGCAACGTCTTCGCCGAGAATCGAACCACGGACCTCTGGAATACGCTCCTCAGGGGGCTGACCACTACACTACGAAGGCATGCTAAGAAGCCTCGAGAAATACCTTATAGTCCTACATGTATCCTCAGTATTTTAAGTCCTATTCGAAGTGATTATTTATTTTAATAATTTTCTGTCCCTCACTCGTACATTCGATTCGTAATCCGTTAATTTCATCAAATCTAGTCTTGTTTGGGTTCATTTAGAGATCAGGTTTCGTTAATTTTGTTGTGGTGTTGAAAGCATCAAATAATTAATTTACGTTTTGCAAGTGGTATCCAGATTATCTTGGAAGACTAAATATGTTTTTCACCCTTTCCGGCACGCTACATTTTAAAGTTGGAGTTTTGATTTAAAAAAAAAAAAAAAAAAGTAGGCAGTCCAATTAGGCCTAGAGGAGTACACAAGTAAAATTTTGTGAAGCTAGCACTTATCGTTTAATTCCGTGGGTGTGCCCAAAGTGGGCACACTTGTAAGGATTATGTTAATTTTATTGACAGTTAAATTTTAAGTTCCTTTCCTGTCAGATTCTTAACTTCAACTTACTACTTCCGGCCAGAACGTAGGTTTGGAATCTTGCTGAATATTTAATGAGGAGGAGCGGTATTTAAACCGCGAAGTTACTTACCGAGTTAGAGAGAATCACAGTTTCTGATTTACGCGCGTCTGCCTTTTTGGCCACTCTCTCTCTCAAAGCTGTTATTACGCTCGGCCGTACTCAGGCCCTTGCTAAGCTTCATAGTCAAATACGTTAAGGGGCCAACTTGATTTGAATCTTGATAGCTTTGTCTATATTTCTTTAGTTAATCTTAGTTTTAGTTTAATTCTTAGTCCCTTAAGTTCAAGCCCAAGTGAGGGCTTTGCTTGTACACTCCCAAGCGGAGTTTTGTTAAATCTTATTGGAATAATAAAATGTTAGTTACCCTTCTGTCTTCTTGTTTCTTGTCACCCGAACTTGAGCGATTATTCGCTTATTAATTCTTAAGATTCTTCACTTCCAACATTAACTTAGAATTACAAAGTGAGGAACTCTACATTTGAACTTAAGGGACTAAGAATTAAACTAAAACTAAGATTAAATAAAGAAATATAGACAAAGCTATCAAGATTCAAATCCAGTTGGCCCCTTAACGTATTTGACTATGAAGCTTAGCAAGGGCCTGAGTACGGCCGAGCGTAATAACAGCTTTGAGAGAGAGAGTGGCCAAAAAGGCAGACGCGCGTAAATCAGAAACTGTGATTCTCTCTGACTCGGTAAGTAACTTCGTGGTTTAAATACCACTCCTCCTCATTAAATATTCAGCAAGATTCCAAAACTACGTTCTGGCCGGACGTAGTAAGTTGAAGTTAAGAATTTGACAGGAAAGGAACTTAAAATTTAACTGTTAATAAAATTAACATAATCCTTACACACTGATTGAATAGAGCTTCGAAACGAGTGCTGAAACGAGCATTTTTGTCAATGAACAGACCGATGAGATGCGGAGAAACAAAGAATACAGACTCTCAGTTGTCCTAGATTATCGGTGAGCCCGATCTGGGCACACCTAGGGTTCGCCGTTTGATTTTAGGCAAAATTTCAAGGTACAAATTTAAAACTAATATAGAATAAGGAGATTAGCATACAGCCAAAAAATAACATAGAATTTTCTTTTCAAACAATTCCTTTTATACCCCCCAAAAAAACTGGAAGATTTCTTTGAAAAATGAGGGTCTTAAAAAAACTAAACATGGCTAAAATATATGGACTGGTTTGTGTTGAGCTGCCATCTACTATAAATAAAGAAGGTTCAGAGTAACCTATCCTTTTCGTGAGCTATTTATTTCTCTTTTGAATTTCTCCCATTTTTTTTTTTTTTTTTTTTTTTTTTTAAATTTTTTTTTTATGTTTTATTATCAACTAAACAATAGCATTTAAGGAAATATATTTTATTTTGCCAAATTTTTGTTTACATTTAAATTCTAGGGGTGGGAAGTATACTTCCCACGGGACTTTTTATGGTCATAGAGAAAATTCAATTTAAAGGCGATTATTTGCCATGAAAAGATGAAAAACATGTTGCAATGCACAAGGGTACATCACATACTGCACACATATAGCGGGTCCTCTTTTCTAGGGCCTTTGTGCTACATTTACTACATCGTCTATAGTTGGAAATCATCTTTGGCATATGATTTCCCACATTCGCTAAGCGTATATCATCCGGAACTGCACACCTTTTTGATTGGAAGCTAGCAGGACGGCCTTTTTTTTTTTTTCGAGGAATATCCGTCTATTAGTAATACTATACGCAATGTTAGCTGGTCTAAACTTCTGTTTCTCTTGTTTACTTGCCACAGTATAAAACTATTTACGATGCCAAGATCAATAAGGAAATCAAAAATACGGTGCCACCATTCTACAGATCTTCCTCCTATTTGGTATCTTTCTTTTCTTTGATCGAAGCAATCAACCCCTCCCATGATATCTGTATATACGGCAACAGCTTTAGGACAAGATACTTCTGTTTTAGTACCATCCGTTTGTGTATGATTTACAGATGTAATAATCGCTGAATTGTGTGCAGTAATCAACAATGTAACAGCCTTTTTGTCCATCCACTTTATTGCAGCAACGCCTTCTTTAGTTAGGAACATTGATTCCTCTCTTTGTAGTTTGTTATTAGCCTTCAGCATTGGTGGAAGATCCTTCTTTTGCGGCCTCACAGTCCCCACAGAAAACAGATCACTTATAAGTAGACTTTTTGCAAGCCTAAAAGATGTCAAATAGTTATCATAGGCTATAAGATGATTTGTCTGTTTCACATCTTCCGTTAGTTTAGTTTGTTTCCCCTTAGCTCAGTATTTTATCTTTATTATCAGAAGTTTCTTTTCCACAATAAATTTCAAATTTTTGAATATATCCAGTCTAAGAGTCTGCTAAACACCACACCTTGTAACTTCTTTTTATAGGCTTCATTGGCATATACTGCTTCAATGATGTTCTCCCTTTGAAAGCTATCATACATTCATCTATTCATAATGTTGACGTGAAGGTTCGTAGACTTTAGGAATGGAATCATTGAGCTGTGAGAGGATTCGTCTGACTTTATCGAGTTTATCATGCCTAAGTTGCCCACATGGATTTGTGCTGTTATCGTTTACATGTAAAATCTCAGTTATTTTTTGAACCTCTTTGCGATTATTATTCTTGCTACTGATTGAACATTGAGAATAGGGTTTGTGCTCCAGTAGTTTTTCAGCTCAGGCAATTGATGTATACCCATGAGTATATGCATACCTACCCATGCTTTCAATTCTTCTGATGTGATTTCTTTCCAGTTCAGGATAATGTCTTTTGTGGTATGACCCAATCTCTTCCTTTTCTTAGGCTGCTTTGCATATGAATTTCGTCAACAATATTCTGTAATTTCCTCGGTAAAAATCATACCAAAATAATCCTTTTCTTTCTCAGTAGAATTGAATGATATTTTCAAATGTATTTTCAAAAATATTCTAATTTTTCCAACATACCTATTGCACGTAGCTTTTATACACGATGCAATAGCATTTTCACTTTTCACCCATTATTTATTATTCAATATTAGATAGTTACTGCAGAAATATACAAAATAAGAGAACGTTATTATAATAAAAAGAGTGTTTTGCTTACATTTGTAGCAGAATCCTATAGCAATGCAAATGTCAAATCAAAACAGGTGTCCCAGTGGAACAGATCTCACACAACGCTTTCGAACTTTCAAAACAAATGTGGTAATTCTGTTTTCAATCAATTGAACACAGATGGCAGCACAATACTGAAGTGGGAATTAGAGTTCCCAACGTTATAATACCAAAGCCAATATATTATAGCGGGTTTTGCGCTTCCCACAGGTGTATTTCCCTGGATCATGTAGGTGGGAAGTAATCTTCCCACGGCCCACGAAAACGTTAAAGTAACCTCTAAATCCTTTTTCATTCAATTTTTCTGTGCGTACAGAAGGAAATTTTTAGATGTGTCCAGACCGGACCAACTGTGTCGCAAAGCGTTAATGATTATCATAAAGCCACAAGTTTGGTTTCAAAAATAAACCAAATAAAGTAGGGTTTCAACTTAAGATGACCTAAAATGCATGACGACTTTTATTCAGCTATATAAATTACAGATGTCTATGGGAAGATTGCTTCTCAAACTAATTTAATTTATGAACGACATTGCCATATGATCAGAATTACCAGACAAATACACAAAACGTATCTAATTAATTTGTTTCTTAAAACATAAAACATACATCTATAACCAATTATTTAAGCCATATATATTTTTAGAACAAACGGGACGTCCGTCCAGAATGAGATATCTGTCACGAAATGACATTTTAATCGCTGCAAACGGCGTATCAATTTTCAAAAATGTTGCCACCAAATATTATCGCCCTGTATTATGTTTAAATAAATTAAATAATGAAGAATCTACATGAATGTATGCATATTTCTCGCACTTTAAATAAACAACAGTCACTAGAACCATCGAATTTTGAATAACGAAGTTCTCCACTCAAACATGAGCAGCTGAAAGCCCGAATTTCGAATAATTTCGAATTTGTTTTATTATCTGTTTCATTTAACGAATTTTTGATTAAAAAGATCAACGATTTCAAAGCGAGCAGTGGCAACACTATACGGGAGAAAAAAAAAATTAACTCCAGCGCACGAGACTGTCTATCGGAAATTCTAAAGATATGCTGTTTTTAAATATTTTTTGATTCTGCTATTGAATCGAATTTTACGTGGTGTAAGCGCCAAGAGCGTTATATTTAATAAATAAAGTACACACACAAAGCGCTAATAATAAAAAGACAAAAAAAAAAAAAAAAAAAAAAAAGGGTTTTTTAAAGCCATCTTAGTAAGAAAACTGAACATTGATGAACAAGATGAACTGAGAAACGACTGAAAAAAAAGAAAGAAAAACGTATGCCAGCACTATGTAGAGACATTAGGATTTTTGGAAGCCGGAGAAATAAAAAAGTAGCAACGCCTTCGCCGGGAATCGAACCACGGACCTCTGGAATACCGGCACAGCGTGCAAAACCGCTACATTACGAAGGCACGCAAGAAGGCAGGAGAAGTACTACCTTATAACTTAACGCTGCATAGGGAATTATAAACGTATATTGTTATGCTGCTGTTATTTTTTTTAAATTGTGCTACGTAATTGTATATGCCGTTAGTGCGAGAAAAATGATGCTTTGTAGAAGTGAGTGTAATAGCAGATTGATAGACTGCGAACTGAGCGACAGCGTAAAAAACCTTAACCAAGCCTTCTGGGCGACCGTTAAAATCTGAAACCTTTCATATTTCTTTTAGCAGTGTTTTTTAAACATGCTGCATAGCGCAATAATTATATATTTTAATATTCGAACTTAAATGTCCCTTCCAACGATCTCTGATTTTTGGCTGTCTTCAGGCCACTAAACTGATGAGGAAACAAGGGAATGCAAGCATTTCTTTTTTAGTATTTCTGAATTTTTTTTATGCGCATAGGTTTCATTATATGCAGAAACGTTCTCAAATTTATTCGATCATAAAACTAAGGTAATTTTTATGGTCAAATAAATCGTAAAAGCTGGACAAAATACTGATAAAACTCGGAAAAGACTGAAATGTGAGACCAGTTTCTGTTTGTCTTTGCAATTACACTTTGAGCTTTGGTAAACATAAATAAAGATTTATCCATTGTTTACAAATAAGCTATATATAGAAAATTTAAATAAAATGAAGGAACTTGTAGCACGTGACGATCAGCCCAAAAGAATCGACTGCCTGCCATCTGCATGGTCTAAATAAAAACCCCAAACCAGTTAAAACCTAGCGTCTGAAAAGGGGTGAATGCTTGTAAGTGTATGAATTCATTGCTTGTGAAGAACTATACAATCAAATAAGAAACGTGTTACTCAAGCTGTTACATTTCAAGCTTTCACTTCACCCAAGAACACAAGGAATCTCGATTTTCGACTCTGGAACGGGCAAGTTATAGATACAAGAGATTTAATGAACTGTGGACACAATTTTGAATTTCGTATTTGGTTTATTATCTATTTCATCTTTTTTAAAGCTTTAACGAATTTTTGACAACCCGACTCGATGATTTCAAAGCGAACAATGGCAACACTGTACGGGGAAAAAATTAATTTTCTCCAGCGTGCGAGGCTGTCTATTGGAAATTCTAAAGCTAGGCTGTTTTTAAATATTTTACCTCAAATTATCTCGTAACGTGTGTGTGTGTATGTAAATGAAAAAAATTCCCCATTGGGAGTAATATAAAATCTGAAAGCTTACAGATTCTTTTCCCCCCTTTTAATAAAAATGATGGTGTTAAAACACCTTTTTTTTGCGTGAACTTTAAAGCGTAAATCGCGTTAAAGTATCTTTCTAAAATTTCGTCTTGGGATCAAGCTATAAATTCGCAATATTCTGTTGGGATTTTATCTGGTACATTTATTGCTTTCTTTCCAGAGTTTTCCAATCCTTTATTTATTGGTTGAATTCCCATTGCCATTTAAAGAGGAAATGGTTAGTTTTCTGGTGCATTAGATTGCGCTAGAATAGATATTTAGTAGCGATGCTCTTGGGATAAAACGAACTTTAAGCTGACCTTCTGGTAATTATTTATGATGCTTTATTTTATTACGTCGTGTTTAAATGTTAAATTTGAGAGGTTAGAAGATTACGTAAATTCTTCTGAAACCATGTTTCAGTCTGAACTATTTGCGAATGATTGGGTCTAATGAAAATTCATTATATAAATCAGAAACTAAAAAAGTAACGAAATGCTTATTTATTACATCGCAATAGAATTAACTTTATTTCCTTTCATTTAACACGATCTTCGAGATAATGTAATTTAATTCTTTTAGAATATCAGTTAACTGTAAATTTAATTGAACATCAGGTACACTTGGATACAATTTTGCTTTGTTTGAATTTATTTAGTCTAAGAACTCATTAATACCAATTTTTATTATCTTTCGTTAGATTTTGGATTCATAATATGTTAATGTGTGCAAAAATTAAACACACATTTTGACTAAAAAAAAAAAAAAAAATCTGATGTGTACACCACATGACTTCCTTTTACGGAATACTAAATTATACGCATTTTTTCTTTCATTTCATTTAAACTTATTGGATTGAATTAAATCTACTTCGCCGACAGCGCATAAACCACAATAGAATAAATGCATTCTTTAAAATTGACTCTAGTATTTGTTCATAGCGACACTCTGACGCTAGATTCACTTAACAGTATTATATTTCGTTCCTATTATAACTCATAATGCGCAAAATTTATCTCATTTAAAGAATAGAATTATCTAATCGTTGCCACATGTTCTACTCAAATACTATAATAAAGCTAGAATGATGTATAAAAGAAATTAAGCAAACTAAACAAAAAAAGAAACACTTTTTCACAGACGATTGAGTATTTCTCATTCAATTAATTCAGTTCTCACTTCGCGACAAGGCAAAAACACATAAAATCTCAAAATATCTGTATTAAAAATTACGAAGTAAATCTTAAACACTTATTTCCTCGAAAAAATTCCAGAAAGGATTAAGCATGATTTAATTAGCAATAATAAATGAAGGCGTTATCTTTGTTGTTGCGAAGCTAAGTTTCTCTAGATTGGCAACAAATCCACTAGTGTGCTGTTTCAAATGTAAACAATCAATGGTCGCCATCAAAAAAGGCTTAGCGGCACTTAGACAACTTTAAAATTGTTCATAATTCTAAAAATATTGCATACAGATTTAATAAAGGCATAAAAACCTTAAATGGTAAATAAAAACAACATTTTCATTTTTAAAGAAAAAAAAAAAAATGTACAATTTACAAACATATAATAGTAAAGAAACTGAGATCACTGAGCCGGGTAACAGAGTGGATATATATATAAATATATTTATATACGTTTGGCGCGGCCGATTGCAATCAAAATACGAGGTGCACATCTACATGTTATAGCAGTCCTATATACAAAATTTCAACGTTCTGAGGCTACTCCTTTTTGAGTTATGCGAGATACGTACGTACATACGTTCGTACAGACGCCACGAAAAATTCTCTTCAGAATTTATTTTAAAGCAGTTTTATAATTTTTTTTGGAGGAAACGAGTCTTTTATTCTGTCCTTACGTACAGATATCACGCAAAAACATCGTTAAATTGTATTCGATAGAAGTCAAAATGGATATTTTCGTTGAAATATGCTGGCTGAAACTTTTCGCGATTAGAATACTTCCTTTTTACTTCGTACAAGGAAGTAAAAAACCTGATGTGGACATCACATGACTTCTTTGTACGGCCTATTAAATTATGCACATTTTGGGTGCACTTCATTTAAACTTATTTCCCCGAATTTCATTAGAGATATATTTCTCATTCCATGAATTCAATTCTCACGTCGTGGCAAGGAAAAAATACATTAAAATTCAAAATATTTTCATTAAAAATTGTAAAATACAGCAAAACCTAAAACATCAAATAGAAATAAAGAACGCTTAAAAACATTTTTTGCAATTAAAATTAGAGTTTAAATTAATTAAAATTAGGCAAAAAGACAGAATTTTTGGTGCACAAAAAAACTTTAGGCCTTACTCGACAAAAAGACTAGTTGGTACAGAAACTGAATTAACTAAGCTACTAATTAAGACACATTAACACGCCGAACAAATACTAATTCAAAAGTCAAACAACAAAAATCAGCGTTATATTTTCAAATTTTCACAGGAATAGTTTCGATGGTTTTACCGAACCACCATGGTCAGCTTCAAAAGCGCAAATGAAGGAGATAGGATATAATGATCAGATAAGATAAGAAAGCATCAACAGAAAATAAGCTTTGGACAAACTAAGAGAGCCTTAAAATTTCGCGTCAAGGAACATGAGGCATATGTTAGAAAAAAGTAAACACAGAAGTCTTCGGTTGCCCAACATTGTTGGTCCGAAAATCACACTTTCAATTCTTCTGCTGCCAAAATTATTCAAAGATCTTCCGTTGGGAAACTGGATTTGGTAGATGCTTTTCACATTTAAAAAAATCTTTCTGTTCTAGCTAACGATCTTAATTCCAATCCATCTTTGCCTTCGGCCTTTAAAGAAATTATGTTTTAGTTCTGGTTTCATCAACAGATGTCGCCACTAGCTTAGTTTCTGTCAAGGCTTTCTTATCTTATTTGATCATTATATCTTATCTCGTTCATTTGCGCTTTTGCAGCTGACGATGGTGGTTCGGTAAAACCATCGAAACAAGTCCTGTGAAAATTTGAAAATATATCGCTGATTTTTGTTGTTTGACTTCTGAATTAAGCTACCAAGTTTTATAATATAAACAATTGGCGGCGTATGTACAAAAACTTAAATAACTTTTAAATTGTTGATATTTCTACAACTATCGCATGCTGAGTAACAGAATGCATAAAACCTTAACCGGAACATAAGAACAACATAATTCAATCACTTTTAAAGAAAAAACTGCACAATTTACCATATTGTTGCGTGCGTACGGGTTCGTTATGAAATGAATGCACAAGTCCGATGAAAAATGAACAAAAATTTATTATTATCACAACAAAAATGCTTAAATTTTCTCAAATTATCATGCAGTATTACAATATCTCACAGTAGTTTTCTTTTAACTACTCAAATATCCAATAGAACGTAATTCAAAACAGCTAAAGAACGCTAATCCGCGAATTCGCTACAATCAACAACAGTAGTTTTCTAAACAATAACAAACTAAGCAACTACTACAAACTGAGATGTTTTCCTCCTTTTATAAGATTTTAAAATCACGCACTAGAATTTTCCAGTACTTTCTCGAAATAAAAAAGAGATATTTATTAAATGTTTAATGCACGCGCTCTTGTATTTTCAATTTTCCGGCTTAGCTTTCTTTTAATATTCGTCACGCGCTGCACAGCGCGAGAAATAAGACCATTTAATTTATAATTGAACTAACATTAGCTTTTTAAATACCAAATTCGTAACAATATATAAGAATAAAAAATATAAGCTCACCGAGCCAGGTAACAGACTGGGAATATATACAGATATATTTATATACGATTGGTGCAGCTGATGGCTAAGGAAACTGGAGGTGCACAACTACATGTTATATACAAAATTTCTACGTTACTCATTTTTGAGTTATGCGAGACGTATACATACGTACGACGTACGTCACTATGTAAAGACGTCAAGAAACAAATCTCTTCAGAATTCATTGTAAATCAGTTTTATAATTTTTTTGGGGGGAAAGTGTCCTTTATTCTGTCCTTACGTACAGATGTCACGCAAAAACATCGTTAAATTGCATTCGCTACCGGTCAAAATGGATATTTTCGTTGAAATACGATTCCCGAAATTCTTCACGATTACAACACTTCGTACAAGGAAGTAAAAATATTAAAACGGAAAATTTGAAAGAAAAATAAGTAGATTAACTAGACACGTCACGGTAAATATTTTGCTTTTATTGCCGTCATGTTGAAGCCATATTTGCAGCAATGCGTTTCCAGGCAGCAAGCTAGTAAAACATTTCGATAATGATAAAAATATTTTTGCATAACACGAGCTTAAGTTAGCTCGTTTTAAATTACATATCTCGTTATAAATATACAGTGATGAAAATTTCGAAAATGAAACAAGAATCATTGCATAACTCTTTGCTTTAGGAAGAATAGAGAGAAATCACTACCCCCCTCCGCGAACAATGAATTCCTCCTTATTTATTATATCATTAGCTTGCACTTTATACGAGTATTAGCAATGCACTTACAGATTTAAGTTGGTTAACAAGCGTTTAAGACATTCTCTTTTGAATAAGAGAGTGTACACTGCTCACAAAAAGGGGGGGGAGTGCAGTTTTATATCTACAGTTATATTAGATTGATTGGACGAAATTCAACTTGCGTTTGTCATGTCTCCAAAGCGCGACTTAGCGAAAGTATTAAATTTATATATAGTATCATTCTTACACAAAGTGGTATTTTGACACAAAATCGGACGTTTTTTTGAAATGACATGTCAATTTTTTTTATATATTTCGATTCTACGACTCCAGTTATGCCTAAGTATTAAATTTTGTAAAATTTGGTGCAAAATTTACGGAGAAATTCAAAAAGTTATCTTGGCGTATTTTTTTCAATTTTCGCCAAGAATAATTTACTTAGCGAACTTCTTAATTTATAGCAGCCTATTTTCCGTTTCTTTTTTTCATTACAGACGAGCGGAAAAAAAGTCATCTTTCATACTTCCAAATGATGTTAATAATAACGGTAAACCACATTTGGCGTTACTATCGCTGAAAAACAAGATGCCAAATTTCAAAACGCTCCAATATGTAAATTCATGTATGTCTTAGAAAATTATGAATAATAAATTCTAATTTTTGCAGGTGTGCCTAAAAATGCGTCTACTTTAAGACGATGTTAAAAATTTGATAGGTTATAATAGAAAAACTTTTCGAAAAATTTATAAAAAGTATTTAAAAATACAAATTTTAAAAATGAATCGTAAAAATATGTGCGAATTATATTTGGATTAAGCCTGAATTTCGAATTCTGGAAGCAGGAATCAAGTAAGTTTAATAAAAAAAAGAGAGATTAATTAATATATATCCAGTTCAATTAACACTGAGGAGCTAAAATTTTGACAGCCAATTTTTTAAAAACTACTCCTGGCAATTTAACTATGTTTTTGCATGACATCTGTACGTAAGGACCGAATAAAGGACACTTTTTCCCCCAAAAAATTATAAAACTGATTTAAAATGAATTCTGAAGAGATTTTTTTTCGTGACGTCTGTACATACGTACCGTACGTATGTATACGTTTCGCACAACTCAAAAATGAGTAACCGTAGAACGCTGAAATTTGTATATGAGACTACTATGACATGTAGTTGTGCATCTCCCGTTTTCGTTGCCATCAGCTGCACCAATCGTATATAAATATATCTGTATATATCCCCGGTCTGTTACCTGTCTCGGTGAGCTTACAATTTTTATTCTTATATGTTGGTAAATTGTGCATTTTTTGCTTTAAATGTGATTGAATTATGTTGTTTTTATGTTCCGGTTAAGGTTTTATGCATTTTGTTGCTCAGCATGCAATAGTTGTAATTTTAAAAACTACTAATGCAATAGTTTTACAAAACGTGGTAGTCTAGCATAATTTGAGTAGAAGAATCGAAATATGGAAAAAAAAATTGGCGTGTTATTTCAGAAAAAGTGTGATTTCGATATCTACAATGGATGGACAAAAATATGGAAACACCTTGTGAAATGCATGTTTGAAAAGAAAGATTGATTTTAATGAAATATGTAGGTGGCGCTGGCGTTTTTGACTACTGACGCCACCTATACAACTTCGTAAATGTGCTAAACAGTTCAGTTGTTGTCGGAGTACTGTTATGTGAGGTTGTCATTGCATTATGTCAGAGTTAACAGACTTCGAACGTGGGCAAATTGTTGGAGCACGTATGGTAGGCTCTTCCGTAAGCAAGATAACCGAGGTGTTTAGTGTTTCAAGAGGTACTATATCGAAGATTTATTCCGCATATTTGAAAAGCGGAAAAACATCATCTGCTAAATCACAGCGCGGACGAAAGTGTGTCCTGAGTGATCGTGACAGACGATCATTAAGGGCAATTGTGACGAAAAATAAGAAGAACACAGCTGCAAAAGTTACTGCTGAAATGAATGTTGTGTTACCGAACCCTGTGAGTACCGAAACAATTAGAAGGGAGCTTCATAAACAGGGAATTGCTGGCCGTGCTGCAATTGAGAAGCCACTCATCAGTGATGCTAATGCCCGTAACAGGAAAAGGTGGTGTTTAAGTCATAAAGCCTGGACTATAGAGCAGTGGAAGCGAGTAATATGGTCTGACGAGTCTTCTTTCACATTGTTTCCCACTTCTGGCCGAGTTTACGTCTGGAGAAAGCCATCTCAAGCCTATAATACAGACTGCTTGTTGCCAAGAGTGAAACATGGCGGGGGTTCTGTTATGGTTTGGGCAGCCATATCGTGGTTCTCTGCTAGCCCCATGATAACTGTGTCAGGGCACATGTCTGCCAAGACTTATGTGAACATTTTGGCCGATCAAGTTCATCCCATGGTACAAACTTTGTTCCCCGATGGTGATGGTGTCTTCCAAGACGACAAAGCCCCTGTTCACACAGCTCACATTGTCCAGGACTGGTTTTCTGAGCACGAGGATGAGTTGTCCCATCTCCCCTGGCCACCACAGTCACCAGACCTGAATATTATCGAACCTTTGTGGTCTACATTGGAACGGAAAGTGAGTTCTCGTTATTCACCGCCAACATCGTTATCTGAACTTGCCACCGTTTTGCAGGAAGAATGGTATAATATTCCCTTGGCAAACATACAGGAACTGTATTTATCCATTCCGAGAAGACTGCAAGCTGTTTTGGATGCCAACGGTTTTCCTACACCATATTAAGCAAAGAAACATGTTTTTTTAAAGGTGTTTCCATATTTTTGTCCAACCCCTGTATGTTAGAACAATGCCATGTATATCTAATATATATCCTAAGTCGCGCTTTGGAGACATGAAAAACGAAAGTTGTATTTCGTTAATTGGCCCTGTAGAACGGGTGATATAGAACTCTCTTTTCTTTTCTTTTTTTTCTTTGTGCAGTATACATGCCAAACTTAATATTTTAAATTTATCTCAAAGAATAACTTCCGTACACCTAACAGTGGAAGGGATTTCGTTACTCGCTCAGGAAAATTCCTTAATCTCAGTTAAGTATCATAATTGCGTTGCTGTTTGTCATGTTTTCAGTATGTGATTTCTCATAATGATCTTCAGTATTCTCGTTAAATTTACTTGCGCAACAATGATGCTGTTATTGGGGGTGGGGTTAATGATTTCTATCTTTTTTTTTTCCTTCCGAATTACTGGTAAAGTAGCGAATTTTTTAATTTTGGATAGACCTAACTTTTGATCAATCTCCACAAACTGCCCCAAAAATTCAAATTAAATTTTATGATTAAAGCGAATTTCTTAGTGCATTTATAGAACATTACAGTTCTGATTACAAAATTTTTCTTTCATTTAAAGCTAAATTATTCAGTGTTTAAATTGCATCTTTGTTTATATAACTTCTTTTACTGAATTAATCCTTACACAAATTTAGGTCATTTTTCTTTTATGCTTTTGCAAAATTACCAGGGCTCTAATATTTTGTAGTGGCAACAATTTGAAACGTGAAGCGTAGTTTTATAGTGGACGACGCAAAATTTCAAAACGAAATTAATAGCCTTTCTGGCCAAATTGCTCCTTTGGGCTATCAAATTCGAAATTAAAAATTTGGACTTCCAGTTGCCCACGTTCGGGTGGACAACTAGGTTATTCAAACTTAAATGGTCCTAGGTACCCTGCTTTTTTCACAGTGCAAGGAACATACATGTATACATATGTACTACATTATTTAATTTCTTTAAAAATAATGCAAATTGATATTATTCGGTGGCAACAATTTCAAAAGTGATTCGCTGTTTATAGTGGATGACAGAAAATGCCGTTTCGAGACCTATTCTGGCTAATGCTCTTTTTTGGCTAATAAATTAATTATAAAAAAAGGTATGGAAATCTAACTACCGTACAATAATATTAGACTAAACAGGGATATATATTGTTACGAATTTGGTATTTAAAAAGCTAATGTTAGTTCAATTATAAATTAAATGGTTTTATTTCCCGCGCAGTGCAGCGCGTGACGAATATTAAAAGAAAGCTAAGCCGGAAAATTGAAAATACAAGAGCGCGTGCATTAAACATTTAATAAATATCTCTTTTTGATTTCGAGAAAGTATTAGAAAATTCTCGCGTGCGATTTTAAAATCTTATAAAAGGAGGAAAACCTCTCAGATCTTTTAAAATCTATAATATACCTTTTAAAATCTATACTTCTTTCCTATCTTAACCACATTTTATAAGTAGTTTATAAATATTACTAAGTATAAACATAATGTTTAAGAATCGCGAACCAGTACATTAACGAAGCTTATTTATTAAATGAATTCTAATGGATGTACTTGTACCCTTTAATGGATTTTGAGGTAACATAATGACAGAAATCATTACTATAGGATATTTAAATGTCATTAATTTTGCGCAAAACGCAATAAAATGCTTGAATACCTTGGTGCTTTCAATGCCTTACGATGTATTCATAAACAAATGAGTTTAATTTATAATTTAATTTCAGGTGCATTTATATACTTTTTTTATTTAAAAGGCTTTCGAATACTTAAATACCAAATGTTATTTGCATAGGAAATTTGTTATAAAAGCTTAATATATTTATTAATCGCAGATATATTAGCTGAAAGGTGCGCTAGATGAGCCAGCTGCGGCAAAAGCAAAATATATAAGTTCTATGTAAGCCTGAAAAGAAAATAATGTGAATGAAATTAGTTCATTCTTTCCAAGCAACATTTCGTTAAGTAATTTTTGTTGCCAAACCAGGAAACAAAATCTTTGACACATAAGGTTAATACGTATACGTATAACGTCTTGATTTAAATTTAATGTAATATAACAACTTTTTTCTTAATATCAATAAAAGAATTAACGTGGCAATAATATACCATATAAATTATCCTAAGCTGAAACAGAAAAGTTGCCAACAGCAGCTATTTATTTAAAATGCTGACATTAATGAAACATTTTCGACATACAATGACGTCACATGCAACCACGCGCTTTCTTCAACGTCAGAATATATTATGTAATAATAGCATATTTATTGTGTGACAATGCTATTGTTTCATATTTTGCAAAACTTACAAGTTTTTTTTATTATTAACAAACTCTATGACTTGAAAGCGAGCGGTGGCAACACTTTTCGAAATAAAGCATTTTGATCTCCAACGACTACCGAGAATGTTGCCACTCGGGAGAATAGTGTTTTCAGAGTTTTTAATTAATATCTCAGTTGATTAAAGTTTTACAAAGATGAGAATAGTCAAAATGGCTTCCCACGAATTTTTAGAATCAGAGAATATCTCTTTCGAAACTCAACTCCCCATCTTTCCAGAGGAGAGGATGCCACAAACAAACAAACAAACAGACGAGTACAGATTTTTAATAGGGAAATTTTGCATAATTCTTTATATTAAAGTATTTTTGTGTATTTAATATAATTCCTTCATCAATTTACAAAACAAACTTGGTAGGGGCTTTTATCATAACAAGCACTTTTAATTATTTAATTAAATGCTGAAACTTTGTCGCAAAATAATCGAATAGCACAGGTATTTCAGAAAAAAACATAATAAAATTTTTTAAAAAATTATAAAAATTAACGAAAAATGAATAAAGATTTATTTACAGTAGGTAAAGTAGTTTGTTAAAATTATGAACACTTTAAATTTCATAAATTGTAGTAATATAAACTTGAACTTCAAGTAATAGAAGCAGATAATTTTAGATAATTCTACAGCATATTTGCTATAGAATAAAAGTGTTTCGTTTTATAAGTTTGGTTCTCTGAAATGTTTAGAAATTTTAACTTCTTATTACAAATATTTCTTCTACAAGTAAGTAACCATTAAAACACAAAATTTAACCATTCCTTTTACGATTTTAAACATGCCAGTACTAAAGCAAAATTTAATCCTTTTTGCACTTTTTAAATGCACCTACTAATATACAATGTAGACGTTTACGTATGGATACTTTGTTATTTTGTATTTACAATTTCGTTTGTATAAACTGAGAGTAGTTGGATTTATTAAAGTTATTTCAAAGCGAAACTACTCTTTCGATTTCGGCGCCATTTGAATATCGGAACGTAAACACATACAGTACTTTACCATAATAATCTGAAAAAATCCTAAGCCGAAGGCATGAAGTTATCAACTGCAGGTTGAAGAAAAAGAGTTGCCAGATTTCGAGGAGTGGAAAAAATCAGTTTGCAGTCTTTTATCTTTGTTCATTTATCATTCTGTCAGAAAAACTTGCAAACACTGTATATCTCTGCAAAAATTTATTTTTTAAAATGAGATTTAACTTTTATTTGAGTTCTTGAAATTGTTTTAAAACTTGGATATCTTTATAAATATTGTATATTATATTCCAAAGTTATACAATGTGTAAATCGAAAGGAGAAGTTTATAGAATGGAAGATTAAACTACACTTTTGTTACAGTTACAGATTAATAACAGTAATTGATTTCGAATTTATCCTAAACTTCTGCCATTAATTTATTTTCCGTGGATTGTTCGAACTGATAAGAACACTTATCAGTTCGAAGTTCGTTTTCAAATGAAGGACATCTGTTTGACGTTCCGTGGGAGCTAGAGAATAATAATTTTTTATCAACTCCGGTTACACAAGCAGTTTTCTTTCTCAGTCCTGTGATTTTACAACTATAGGTTTCATTGTTTTGTAAAAATCTTAAGATTTTACAACGATCTACTTAGTTTTTGATATAATACAACAAAAGATTGCATAGATATTACCAATTTTTTAAAACAAAGTATACTTTCAATTAAACACTATTGTGATAATATTATTGCTGAATTATGTAATTTTCTTTCCCAGACTTCTGCGTTGCTTCGGTGCTTTATATACTCTATATGAAACACTTTTCTCCAAATGCGGTACATGTATCTAATAGAAGATATAATATTTATTCAATTAGGTCTTGCGCTTTGATTAGCGCCCGTATCAAACAATGGCCAATGAAGTTGGTATTTGAGAATGCAAGAGGTAAATGATTCAGCTTGAGTTTAAAATCAAATTAATATAAATTATTAAATGTATTTATTACACTTAGTAAAATTATTTTTGAGTTGATATGTATTAAGAATGTTTAGTTACTTTCAGCTAGGAATTTTAATATGTATCTTATATTGTAGTATTACCACATATTTAATATTCTAAAATCCATGATCATAAAGGCAGGAGTAAGAGAAATCATAAGGGTTTACATTTGGAGATCAGATAAACATTTAATCTGATCTCCAAATGCAGAACTTAGAAAAAGATCAAATAGAATCCAAATGATCTTGCACAGGTACTTTTTATAAATAAAAATGGAAGTACTGTAGAGACATTAGGATATTTTTTGGAAGCAGGCAAGATGAAAAATTAGCAACCGCCTTCGCCGGGAATTGAACCACGGACCTCTGGAATACCGGCCAAGCGTGCAGAACCACTACATCACGAAGGCACGCTAGTAAAGCGGGAGACATACTTTATATACTTCCCTTTTTAAAGGGCGACTGGGGTTTTTAGAGGACCCAGTCACCACATCCTGGGTGTGGAGAGTAATCATCCGCAAGCCTCTTTAGTTCGGGAGCCACTGTAGAGACATTAAGATTTTTAGAAGCAGGGAAGATGAAAAATGAGCAATCGCCTTCGCCAGGAATCGAACCACGGACCTGTGGAATACCGGCCCAGAGTGCAGAATCACTACACCACGTAGGCACGCTAGGAAGGCGGGAGAAATACCTTAGATACTCCCCCTTTTAAAGGGCAACTGGTGTTTTTAAGGGACCCAATCGCCAAATCCTGGGTGTGGAGATTCATCGTCCACCACCCTTTTAGTTCGGGCGCCACTGCAGAGACATTAAGATTTTTAGAAGCAAGCAAGATGAAAAATGAGTAATCGCCTTCGCCGGGAATCGAGACATGGACCTCTGGAATATCGGCCCAGAGTGCAGAACCACTACACCACGAAGACACGCTAGGAAGGCGGGAGTAATTTTTATCAACCTTGCAGTACTGTTAACATATATATACATCTTTATGTTAAGTACATTTCTAACTCACAAAATTAAACCACGAGCTCTCCTTCACAAACGTTCTTCGCTCTAACTACGCAGCAAGAGTTCTATTCTCTTTCTTTCCACTATTTTGAAAGTTCACCAGATGGCACTGGGAGTCCAGATTTTGCATACACTATATCCAAGGTTACTTGCAACATTGAGCAAAGATATCCACTTATAGCAATGTAAGGAATTCCAGCCAAATAATATAAAGATGTACTAGATTTCACATCCTATATAATTTATATTGTTAATTATCTGAATTTAGACACTTCATGATCCACTTGGCAAATATTCCATCAATGTCTGCAAAATATGCACACTGGATGTTTATGCTGTCACGAAAGCACAAGTAGTGAGTACAAAACTCTCTTGCCAAAATAAGAAAAAAGCTACGGTCATTAGAAACGACATTAATGGAATTTTTCGTAAATTTAGGCCTGTTATGATACATCACAGCACGTAATATTGCATTTCACTATCAAGAGATTTATCATACACAGAACCTATTAAGTGTTGTAGGTATACGGTTTTTAAGGTATACGGTTTGGCAACTAAGCATTCCCGTAGTACAACTATTTTAATTTGTTTTACAAATTATCAATAATGTATATCCAAATGATGTAACTTAAAATGAATTATTACACAGGAAATTGATAATTCAGTTGAATATTTGCAGCATTGCTATAATTAATAAAGTTGTTTCTAATAGTATACTACACATCATGTACGGAATTGTTTATCTTGTAATTTATTCAGGTGATTTAAACACTTGAACGGGTAACAAAGCATACCGATATGAAGCTTGGTTCAGCTTACACGCTACTTATACGTTAATTTATTTCTATACGTTCTTTTTCTTTCGTCAGTCTTCACCAGAATATACCCGTAAATTAGTTTCAGTTCAAAACCAATTCGTAATTTAGAGAGCGTACTGTAGCAACCACCACAACTTGCATGCCGAGCAATCAGCTGACCTGTAAGGCTGGTGGGTAAACTTTACATTTGTTAGTACGTAAGGTTAGAATTCCCCTTTCCTCAGCTGAATTTATAAATGAAAGCTTGATTTTTGTGTTATATTGCTTTGCATTAAGTTCAAAACCTCTTAAATATCAGGTACTAAGTACAGTAGTATCTCCTATAAAGGACACCTCCGTTATTATAAAGGACAATTCAGTTGGCCCTGTCCCTTCAATGTATTTACCTACATATTAAAGGACACTGAAAAAAATTTAAAAAAAAAAGTAGAGAAATTAATAAAAGTACAAATAATCTTTCTTAGTAATATTTTGAGATTTCAGAGGTAAGTTTGTGGTCAGTGAAAGATAGCTTTCTAACAAGGGAACAATTAACTGAAGAGTTAATCCCTCTCTTTAGAAAAATACTTTTCAGTAGAGAAACGAGGAATAATCCATTGGAAAAAAGCAAGTTGTGGTGCAATCAAAAGGATATTTTGTATTTAGAGAATTCAGAATCTTGTTACAGTTCTCAGTAGAGAGAGAAAAACAGTGTTAGCAAGTTCTATAGCAGTCTAAGCAGAGACCAATGGGAAAGAAAAGATGGTGCACTAGACCACTTATCAAGGGACAGAGATCTGGCAATGTGTATAGCGGGAAAATTTCTATCATTCTTAATTCTTTCTTGGACTGGGGAGTGAAAGAAGTGTAGTTTTGTACATTTTTTTAACATATGTTATCTAGCAGGGCTTCAAAAACTTAAAACATTAAATCAAAACGTTAATATAATTCACTTAGCAGAAATGGAAAAGTTTAGTTTGAGGATTTTAAGAAAGAAATTTGGAATAAGAAAAAAAAAAGTATGTCGTTCGTTAAAGAATAGAGAAGAAATAAAAATATCATGGATTATTAATAGAAACGAACGCTCCAAGACTGTAAATTCAGGAAAACTGAAGCATGTGAAATTTGTACAGTAACGCTCAGTTGGTTTTGTTCTATAAGAGCAAACAATATTCCTTAAGTGGAGTATTAGTGCAAGAAAAAGGCAAAATAAGTTTCGGAATGTCTGAGACTACAGAACTCTAGGGCATCAAATGGTTGGTCAGACAAATTTAAGCAGAGACAAAGCATAACTTTTAAGACTATTTGTGTTGAAGAAAAGTCAGTAGATATGCAATATGTAACAGATTGAAAAGAAAAACCAAATGAAATCTGTGAAGGATATGAGGCTAAAAATATCTACAGAGCAACGATAATGGATTATTTTATCGAATTTTGCCTAATAAAACTCTTTGCTTCAAAGAAGAAAAGTGTTTTGGTTGTAAAAGTTCCAAGGATCGTCTAATTGTGCTACTTTGCTGTAACATGGAAGGAGAGTTTGGGCAACGACTTGTAGCTAGAGAGGCCAACAAACCAAGATGCTTCAAATGCATCAGATGGGCGTCAGAAATACAAAGTTCCATCGGTCTATGGCAGGAGTTCCATCGGTCTCCACCCTATGCCCGCGGGCACCATGGCGCCCACTGATCGTTCAACGTGTGTCCGCCCGTGCCCTCCGCTGTGCGATCACAATAAAAATGTTTTAGTTTTCAATAAAATTATGTGTGAAAGATTTTTTTCATTTTTAATGAAATAGAAGTTGCATCCAACACAGATACTAGCACAAAACGAAATGCGACCGATCTCTTTTTTGTGTGTGCGTGTATTATTAACTCTATTCAACCTCGATGGTACCCGGCGTTCAACAGATATTCTAGAATGTGCTCTTAAGGACAAAAAGTTTGGGAACCCCTGGTCTATGGCATAAGAATAAAAATTCATGGATGACACAAAGCATAATGTCAAAATGGTTGATTGCTCTTGATGAAAAACTATCTGATAAGCTAGGAAGATTCTCCTATTTCTTGACAATTCGATACCCCACCCACCAAATGTAAAACTGAAATTGATGAAATCAAACATGCGTTTGGACCAAGGTCTAATTAGAAACTTTAAGGTTAATAACTGAAAATTGTTTTTACGGATGTTCTTTGTCAAGCTGCTTGTGGAAACAGAGACCAAAATGTATAAATAATAGTGAATGCCACTCAGTGGATAATAAAGGCTCTGAAATCCGCATCATAAAGTTGTGTTCAGCGCTGTTTTAAGACAGGAGGCTTTGAAATTCTCGTTTCAATGCCCTTCGACTGCCTTCAGTGAAAAAAGTACTGATGGAAATGAGTTGTTTGAATTTAATTGTCAACTGTATAGCAGTTTACTAAAATTTAAATGAGAATAATTTCCCTTCTTATGCTTCCTGTTATGCAAAGATTAATCGTAGCTTTGAATTCCTTTGATAACACAAAGGATATATTTTTGTTTGTGAAAGCGGTGAAAACCAATGGCTTGCCTTGGAAATTGTTACAAATGCTCTAAAATTTCATGCATTTAAGTATAAGTTCCAGATTATATATGCAGGTAATATGCTAATGAACCTTACCCCATCATAGCATAGCTAATTTGTACCTTCGTATATAAATATTTGTCTCAGAATTAATCAATTAATATACTTGTCTTTGAAAAAGTGGAGATTGATATTTTTGTCACAGCATTAATATTAATAATATACTTCATGTAAAATACAGTTTACAATTGATTCTAAAATTTTATTAGTTTCGCCTTGCCACGTATATCAATAATTGAAATAATTTAAATAAATATGTTTTTCTCATAAAAGCGATTCGCGCCTAAAATTCATGCTATTATACAAAGCATTTTGCCTAAAGCATAAACAATATACTACTATTAAACACTTATTTTATGTGTTATGTGCATTATACGTTGTATTTTTCAGTAACAACCGCTATAACAATTCTTGAAACTGAAAACACATTTATAGTATTCTGTTGTATTCGTTATATTGTAATTTTAGATTACCTGCTTGACAGATAAATCATCTGTATGTCTGTAGCAACCAGAGTATTATCTCACAGTCTAGAGCTATTAGGTATTTTTGGAAGCAGGCAAGATGAAAAATTAGCAACGCCTTCGCCGGAAATCGAACCGCGGACCTCTGGAATACGCGCCCAGTTTGGAGACGCCACACCACGAAGGCATACCATGAAGGCGGGAGAAAGACCTTATAACAGGATAAAACCCTTCTGTTATTTACAACGTTAGCTAATCTATAAACTGGATGTTTATAGGTTAGATAGATATTACTAAGCACTATAGATTAGCGATTCTTGAATTTTAGTCCGCGGGCATCAGGATGTCCGAGAATAGTCAGAGATCAGTAGGAGTTTATTAAAAAACATTTGATTTGCTGTTTAATTTTATCATGAAAATATTGTATATAATCTACGTCACCGCATAATGCTAATTCATTTTTAATTCTACCAATTCTCATTCATTAAACGCAATAAATTTAATCAAATCTACGATCGAATCTTTCGCGCTATATTTTCCTTCTTCAAATTAGAATATGATTGACTAAAGGAGCCATTCATTGTTAAGAGATTCATGAAATGCCCTGACTTTTTTAAAAGAAAATGAATTTGTGGGTTTATCACATCACCATATCGTGACGCTTGCTAATATTTAGAATAATATTTAATGCTTCAGGCTGATTTAAAAATAGTTTTGCTAATTTACAAGAAATATTTATAAGAATTGGCATAGAAAGCTGTCCTGCAATTGCTTCCCTTTACGTGACATATTTAAATGAAAAGTCTTTTCCTTATCTGCTGTACATAACAAATTATCTGATTGAAGATAGATCAAAATTAATTTTTCAAGTTTTATAGAATTATAAAATCTGATGTGCACACCACTTGACTTCATTATAGAGCTTATTAAATTATATACATTTTTTCCTGCCCTTCATTTAAACATTTTTACTAGAATTTCATTAGAGATATATATCTTCTTCAATCGTCATTTCATGGCAAGGCAAAAATGCATAAAAACTCAAAACATCTTCATTAAAAACTGTAAAATACAGGAAAACCTAAGATAGCAAATACGAAAAACAATCAAAAAAGGAATTTATACAATTAAAATTACTATTTGTAAGCAAAAACAAGCAATTCGGCCAACAGACAGAAGGACAAAATTTCCTGTGCCCAGACATTTAAAGTTAACTTCGGGTTCCACTCGACACTGAATTTGATGACACTGAATTTGATGCACCAACTGAATTAAAGCTACTAAGAGCTGCAAATAAAAAGAAATAGTCGCCACATTAAGCCTAGCGAGACTTAAACTTTTAAATTGTTGGTAATTCTAATTCTGCGTGCATATTAACTAAAAGTATATAGTTTATTAGTCATAGTTTATTGGCTGCTTGCGTAACTGTACTAGCCAATAGGGTGAAGTTGCCGAGGCATTCAAATAGTCCATACACACTGATACCATACATGCAGTTATTATTGTTTTAATTAAATTATCCTAGTATTTAAGAACATTTAAATATTTTTAATTCATACAATTGTTGCTTATTATGCATTTAACTATATTTATATATGAATTACCTAGAAACTTGCAAACGTTGAGAAATTAAAGGAGACGAAACCAACTAACGAGTTGTGCGTAGTACATCTCATCAGGTAGGTTTACCCAAACTATTATGCTAAATATCCTTTCGCGTAAAGAGTTTAAAATTTTGCCTGATTTTATTCCGACATGGTATTTTAAACTGAGCTGAACTTAAATTAAGCGTGTCAGGGGGAACGTGAACATTTGTTTGCATTAGCAATCATCTGTTTTTGAAATGGTTTACAACTGAAGGCAAGAGTTCGTAACAGAACGGACGTAAAATTAAAAATAATGGATGGTCCTCTGCAAGGCAAGCTTAAAAATGATGTAAAGATCTACACTAGAAATGTTGTGTACAAAGAGATCTTTGACATGTGAATTAACATTTTATTATTTCAATCACCTTTATTGATTGAGCTAGCGGGGGCTCTTAAGAAATGTATCGCCATTGGTTTCCTTCATTGCACTCTACTTTAAGCAATTAAGCAAGTAGAAGGGGGAAACCCCGTAGGGCAGTAAGCAAAGGGGCGTCATCGCCGCCTGCCCTGGGTAATTCAGTTTGAATTAGCAGACACCTTTGCACAAATCATTTTTATTACAGCGGGCTTTCTAGTTTACTAATAAACGTAATAAATTCATAATACAGTAGCAAAAAATTATTTTATAGCACGGATATTGTATAACAATCACTGCGTAATTCTTTACTAAATTAAATGTTAGAAGTTCCATACGCTTAGATCCAGAATTTATTAAGATATTGGTAGAAGAAATTTGTTGACTTCGCTCACTTTTCGATGAATAATTTTGACAGAAATGAAATATTTCATAAAGATTGCCACGGATTTTATCTAAGCCTCTGGGAAAAAGCACTACAAAAAAAGGCAGGTCAGACAGCACTAGCTGTTAACTGGATCCGAGAAATTATTAATTGCTTACATCTCAATTTTTCACAAAAGTACGGAATGTCTTTGCATTTATTTAACTTAGTACTTAATTGGATGTTTAACACTACGAGGACATTATAAAAATTAAACTTCATGTTTTTATAATCATTTTATCCCCACTACTGTTTCCTATGATCCTTCTATTAGTTTTGAGAAATTTTGTAATTAGAAGTAGATATCAAAGATCTATATTAATAAAATAAATCTTCAGTCATCTTTTCTGAGAATTCTGCATCAATATATATGCCGGAAAACGTATATAATCTCATTATATGTCGCAGCTAGTATTAAGAAATTATTACATTAACTAATGCGATATTTGGTCAAAATTTCAAAGTTTTGTCAACAGTACTTTAGCCATACAGAAAGAGACATGTATATATAGTTTTTAAATTATCAAACTATCTTTTTCGGTTAGTGCATAAATTTATTAGGTTGCATGGTGCTATAACCAACTTTCTGAAATCTTTAGTTTACATATTTCAATATTAAAGAAAAAAAACTTTATTAAAGGAGATTTTTATTAGAGAAGGATATTCTAAAGCATCTTCAAAAGAAAAAGACAAATGCTTTCATGAATAAAGCAAATGGAAGAATAAAATTGAACATATTGCGAGATTTTTTTCTCTTTTTACGAATAAATTGCTCATTAAAAAACAAGCAAAGAAACATAAGCACCTTATAAAAGGACAGGGAAAATTCTATGTATTGCTACGTGACTAAACACTGTTGATGAAACAAATATTCTTAACTAAAAAGAACTCGACTGCTCTGTTTATCCATTATTAATACAGTAAAAGTCAATTGTTTTGTCTCATACGTTTCCTTAAAATTAAGTATCTTTTCATTCTGAGTAATATAATCTTAAACTGTACTTAAAATGAAAAGATAAAAAGAATTCGATGAGGACCTCAAATCAAATCAATTATTAAATGGTATTTTATTAATACCATTAAATAATGTATTATGGCACTGTTTTTGATGTATAAAAAGACTTTGTCATTGGTTAAGTTTTTTTCAGAATAAGACTTTTATCATAATAATGATGAGGAAGGGCAGCTTGTTTTCTTTTATAATGCTAAATGCTTATTTTTTTAACTAAATAAATAAAACAACTATAATCGTCAGACTAATTAAATTATTTAAATGTCGGTTAACTCGTTAGGCTCTTCAATGACTTTTCTAAGTGATAGTGTTTAATGATAAAATTATTGCAATGTGTTCCAGTTAAATTTTTTAAAAGAACAATATTTTTAATTAGTGACTTAAAACATTCGTTTTGTCAAACAAACTCAGTTTTATCTACAGCTACCGTTTAAAATCAAGTACCTTGATTTTAATTAAAACTGAAACTAATCAGTTTGTTTATGTAATGTAAATTGAGTAGGTTTGGGATTTCATTAAGATATTCTAGTAGATATTCTTGATAAAATTCTGGTGTAATTTTCCTTATTCTTAGCACAATAAAATTCCATAATTTCTGACATGGCTACTCAATTCACATTCACGCACCAAAGTGTAAGATTTTGTAAGAGAAAATGATAAAAAAAGGAAAAAACCTAACTCGATTATTTATATATTGCACATTTTTTTATACTATGCTAACATGAAAAAACACAGATTAAGGCATTTGGCATTTATTAACACATTTAAAGAAAAATCAAAAGGTAGCGTTAAATTCAAATTTACCATTTTCAGATTTAAAAGGAAGCAAGCATTTGTAAATGTAAACAGAAAAGATAAGACAGAATCTTGAGAGATTTAAATTTTACTAAAGAGATTCCCATCAGTCGGAAGGTTTATCTAATTTTATGTCAAATTATTTCATTGGCAACGTGGGAAGAGAAACATCCTAATGTAAAATAAATATTAATTTTTTTTCTTTGCGGAAGGGGGACGGTTTCAGATTGACTGTATCGTTCTATACTGGCGACATATTATGACATCAACCTATAAATCCCGGATAACCAACAGTTTGACTGGCATCGATGTGCTTCGACTGAATTTTTAATTGAAATCTAAATTTACTGCACCATCTCATACCAATGAAATGACTAGCCTTCTTGTAAATTGGCAGTAAAGGAGTAATTTGGCAAGTAACGGTATTCCATGACTTAATTTCGATGTTAGTAATATTCTTAGCGAGTTTTTGTATGAATTTGACATTAGAAAAATCCTAAACTGAATTTTACAAAACAGTAGGTCATATTAACCAGCAATGGATTGCGCATCATTTCACCTTGGTAAATGTTTTCACCTTGGTCACTGTACAGGACGTAAAGTGTCTATTGCGCGGCTCGTGCACGGTCAGTGCGCGACTTGTGCACAACCAGCTCTCAAAATGTTGCCATTTGTCAAAGCATAAGATACATTTTTTACATTTTGAATCTAATTCGTTTTTAATTTCATAACAATTTAAGAGATTTAAAAGCAGTGCGCGTGTGTATTACAGAACAGATGAAATCTTTGCTTTAAATTTAATAATATACCTTATTCATATAAATTCAAATATATTAAAATTTATATTGTTTATTACCAATAGGAAATGTTTATTATTAAACTAGAACGCCCTGCGGTCATACGAAATGACCGCTGTTCTAACCGCATACGAAATGACCCAAGGCAGCTGCGAGGACGCCCCTTTGCTTACTGCCCCACGGGGTTACCCCCTTTTACTTGCTTAATTGATTAAAGTAGAGTGCAATGAAGGAAACCACTGGCGGTACATTTCTTAAGAGCCACCGCTAGCTCAATAAATGAAGGTGATTTAAATAACGAAATGTTAATTCACATGTCAAAGATTTTGTCATTTCTATAATCCATAGTTCTATTTGGGAGAGCTTTCGATTTCTATATTCGATTCAAATCACTACTTCAATTAAGTCTTAATGACTTTTATTTACACACATATTTTATATTACGATATATACATAATTCGAGATTAATTTCAAATCAAAAGATGGGGATTATCCCCCCTTCGTATCAAATTCTATCGAGAGAAAACCGAGTGAGCGACCGCTCTCTTCCAAGTTCCTTTTTCGACTCCCCGTTGCCACTGGCAGAAGAGAAACTTTCGCTCATTTCACGTTCGAGTTGTAACATTTCTCCCACCTTTTGATTTTTGACAAAGTATGAAAAAATCAAAACAATTCTGAAATGAAAATTGAAATACGAATATAAGATGAGTAATTTAAATCTTACCAAAATCAACAATTTCACCTAGGCGTAACAAATATCTTGAATATTTTTAACTCACTTAATATTCTGCAAACTTACATTCTTAAAACAACAGGCAAAAATTCTTTTCTGAAAAATACTAGTAAAGAGATTAATTCACTAAACTGTAAAATCAAATTGTATATAAAATTTAAATTCAAAGAAAGCAATAAAAAAAACAAATAATAAAGGTACTGAAAACGAAATTAAACTAATTAAAGTTCTTTGGTTTCATAATTTTCCTGCCATATCTACTAAACTGAATGTTTTTATCAGAATTTTCAAGTTTACAGTTTTTGGTATCAATTACTAAATCATTCATTTTACCAGTATTTCTCGAAGATGTGGATGATTCAGTAGTTTTAAGCTCGAAGATAGATTCTTTATTGTCTATCTCCATTGGAAATACTCTTTGAACTGGTCTTAACAGTTCACCATTAGATGTTTTTACTTTCACCACTCTGATGTTGTTGTCTTTTCCTGGGTATGTTTCGATCACACGATCCATAGGCCAGTCTGTTCTTTTCCTTTTATCGTCCTCTACAAACACTAAATCACCTTTCTTGATGGTTCGCGAAGGTATGGTCTTTGGTCGATGTACTAACATACCAAGATATTCATCTCTAAATCTTTTACGAAATTCCACACGTAACTTTTGGTGATATCGCCATCTTTTCAATAAGTTGATTTTATCCAAACTGTCCAGATCCGGAACACCTTCAGTTCGCACATCCTGAATAAACATAGATGGAGTGAGTGCACATACATCGGTGGAATCTTCTGACTCGTATGTTAATGGTCTGGAGTTGATATTTGCTTCTGCATCACATAGGATAGTTAACATTTCTTCATATGAAAGTAATGCTTTTCCCAGGACTCTTCTCAATAATTTCTTGATCATCTGCACCAGTCTCTCCCACCAGCCGCCCCACCATGCTGCGGTTGGTGGATTTAACTTCCACTGAATTTTCATTATCGAAGAACTTCTGATAATTTGGTTCCATCAACAGATCGGAGCAAATTCCTTGCCCCTACAAAATTTGTGCCATTATCGCTGTATACTACTCTAGGCCGTCTTCTTCGTGCTATGAATCTTCTAAATCCGAGAAAAAATCCATTAGTCGATAAGCTTTCAATTAATTCTAAATGAACCGCACGATAAACTCCACAAGTAAAAAGCAAGATCCAAGCTTTTCTATTTTCTTTTAAATAAAGTGGTCCTGCTACATCAACACCTGTCCCCTCAAATGCATAAGCATCTCCGACTCGATCTTCTGGGAGAGGACAAGGCACTGTATCAAGAGCTTTCGCCGAGTGTCTCTTGCACCGAACGCACTTCGATATGACTCCTTGTACTGTTTTTTTCCTTTTATTATCCAAAATTTTTGACGAATATTGGTCAAAAGAACTTGAGTACCAGCATGTAAAAGTTGTAAATGGTAGTCTTGTATCATTCTTTCTACTAATTCATGTTTGGCTGGAAGTACAATGGGGCACCGGAAGTTTTCATCATCATGTCTTCTCAAAATCTTCGTTTTCAACTTTATAATCCCTTCTTCATCTCTGAAAGTAAAATGTCCCTTCAACTGTTCTTCGCTAGAGAATACTTCTTGTTGAACGATCGTCACTAATTTCTTCTCAGCAATGTCCAATTCTTCAACACTCAGTATTTTGCCATAATTTCTTCCTCCATGTCTACAATTATTTATGAATCTTAGAATCCGAGAAATAATTCTCACAATTTTAAAGTAACTTGAAAAGTAAATCAGATACCATTTTTCAGCGGTGATATTAGCCAAAGTCGAAATAATGTTCTTTCGCTTTACTTTCATAATTTCTTCTTCGTTAGTAATCACTTCACTAGTTGGCCACTGTTCATCGTTATTCATAAGCCATTCTGGCCCTTGCCAACAGCGAGATTTCACAAAACTCTTAATCGAACACCCTCGTGATGGTATATCTGCTGGATTCGAATTTCCTAGAATGTGACGCCATTCAGATTCCGATGACAATTTTCATATCTCTTTTACTCTATTTGTGACAAATGGCGCCCAATGGTCATCGCTTCGGATCCAAGAAAGAGCAGTACTCGAATCTGTCCAATAGTTCCTTGGAACGTTGTCTAATTTGAGTGTTTGTAAAGCAAGAGCTACACGTCTGACTCCTATACAGCAGGATAATAATTCTAGACGATTTATGGTTGTTTTTCTTAATGGACTCACTCTACTTTTAGCTAGAAGAAAATACACCGATACATTTTCACTTGTTTCTTTTCTTAAATAAATCACACATCCATAGGCTTGTTTACTTGCGTCACAGAACGTATGAAGACTAAGCATTTCCATTTATATCTAAAGCCCTTGGAATTCTAATACTAGATAAAAGTGACAAATCATCAATCCACGAACAGAACTCTTTCTTTAAGTCTTCAGCTATATTTGTATCCCAACCAAGTTTTAACAACCATGTCTTTTGTATGAGTAGTGCAGGTGTTAGCGTTATAGGGCAGAGAAAAACCATGGGGTCGAAAATGCGATGTACCGAAGACAATATATTTCTTCTAGTAAGATTTACTGGTTTGTCAGTAGCAGTCTTCACCTCACAGAAAAGGCTATCATCTTCCTTATCCCAGAAAATTCCCAACACAGGAGTAGGTTCTACACTGTCTTCAGATTTCAAAAGAGAAGTGTGCTCCCACCCTCTCAATCGAATGACGCAGAATCTAATAGCTGTTTCGATTCCTCGATGAATCGCGTAAGTGTCTCTTCATCAGGAACAGATGTAATGCAATTATCTACGTAGAATGATTCTTTTAAATTTTCCGCTGTTTCAGGATATTTAGACGAATTTAGATCAATGTGATGGCTTAATACAGCAGCCAATAAAAAGGGACTGCAATTCAATCCAAAAACAACGCGTTTATTTCTAAAACCTCTAAGTTCTTCCTTGTCAAAGTCTTTCCACCATAAAAATCGTAAGAAATCTCGATCACTCTTATTCACTGACATTTGCAAAAAAGCCTTTCTTATGTCTGAAATAACTCCTATTCTATTTTTGCGAAATCTTAAAATTATAGGAATAATTTGTTCCAGCAAATTTGGACCCTTTTCTAGGTAATCATTAATTAAGTGAGCGCGAATTTTTGTCTTTACAGGAAGCATAAAAAACCGGTCGCAATTTCTTGGTCGAAGTTTCTTTGAACACCCCTTTATGTGGTAAATAGTGACCCTGATTATTCATTTCGTGTTCAGGGACGTCTTCTATAATTCCTTCATTTAACCAATCTGTGAAAACATTTACTTAATCCTCGAATTTGACCTTTTGTATCAACCGGTGTGTCGTACTGTTTAAACGTTGTCTAGAAATATCGAAATTTTGACTTAAACAGTCTTTTTCTGTTACCCAAGGCAACTGAACCTCGTATCTTCCCTCTTTAAAGGTAACAGTTTCGTTAAAATGATTCAATGCAGCAATTTCCGTTTCCTTTCTACATTTTGTTTCAACAGGGTCTTGAATCCCCAATAAATCTAATTTCCACAAATTTTCAATCTTCGATGTGTGAATTAATAAAGAAGTCACTGCGACGGCATTAGTTACATATTCCTTATCTTCAATACGATCAAATAGTTTTCCCATTAAAATCCAACCCATTTTGGTTTCCATTGTAACTAATGTTGAATTCAAACGTTCAATTTTGTCTTTTACTATTTTCCAATAATTATCAGCTCCAATGAGTAAAGATACGTTGTTGTTATCTAAAGATTCGTGATCAACATCCGCTAAAATTATTCGCCTATCTTTTAATAGCTCCCGAATATTTTGCGGAGGATAGTCTAGCTCAGCACTCGATATTTCATCAGTCTCTAAAACCTGAATAATTAATTCCTGGTTATCGAAAATGTTTCTTATTTTTACTTCTACTCGCGCACAGTATTGTTTGGTAGGCACTTGTGATCCGAAAGTATGAATCATTATTTCTTCCCTTCCCACGACTTTTAATCCCAGTTGTTTAGACAGACGTTTCTGAATATACGAGCGTTGATTAGCGCTGTCAAATAAACAACGAACTAATTTATTGCGTGACGTACTTTTTAAATTCTACTGTCGCCGTCTGTAAAAATATTTTATTCCTACCGATGCTAATGTGATTGCACGCTGAATTTTCTACACTTTTTGATTGCAATGCTTCGGGTTTTTTCTCATTTTTGTAACAAAGGGCTGCATTATGTTTTTTGTGGCAGTTTACACAAGAGTATTTCTCAGAACAATCAGAAAATCGATGACCTTGAGCAAGACAAACATAACAACGACCTTGTAATCGCAGTACATTTCGTTTTTCATTTACACTCATATTACACATTTCACTATTATGTGTGTTATTTTTGCAAAAAATACAGTTTTCTTCTTTTACAGGAGCTAATAATTCTGCCGCCGACGAGGGATTAACTTTAGAGTTAAACTTATTGTTTGTGTATTTATAATTACTTTTGTGTTTGTCGAAGTGTTTATTCTTTCCGTTCAATGGAACGAGTTTCGGTTCCGGTTTGTTAACTGCGTACGTTTGTTCGCGGCATTCAATTTCGTTTTTCAAAAAAGCAATTAAACCTGTAACATCAGATTCCTCTTTTGGATCACGCATTCGATGATATTCGAGAATCAAATCATGAGGCAATAATTTCAATAATATCGGATTTAACAAGTGTCCGTACGAACCTGAAGTTACTCCTAAATTACTTAAGCTTCGAATGTTTATTTCACAAGCGTCGTGTAATCTTCTTAGTGCATTTAAGTTAGAAGAATTTTTAACTGGTTCTATGTCCAAAAGATTATTCATATGTGATTTTATAATTTTCTCTGGTTTTCCAAAGCGTTCTTTTAAAAGTTCTAAGCACGAATCGTAATTGTGTTCGGTTAATTGAAATCCTTCAACGACATTATATGCTTGCCCTATCAATAATGATTTCAAGCATACGAATTTTTCAATCTTGCTTAACGCTTTGTTCTGATCAATCGCAGCTTGAAAACTGTTAAAAAATTCTAACCATTTTCCTGCATCTCCTGAGAATTCTGGTATATTTAACTTTGGCAATTTCATAGCCGATGACGAAATATTTATTTCAGAAACAGAAGTGTTCAAAGAATTTGCATCTGATGCATTTTTCACAGACAAATTTTCATTACATTTATTTAATCTTATTTTAATTCTAAACTTTGCAGACATTATTTGTTCATTGTATTTATCACTTGCAGAAATATCTTTTTCAAATTCTTTAGCATCTTTTAACTGAGTTTCGATTTGTGAGTTCAACATTTTCAACGTGTTTTCTCTTTCGAGAATTGTTTCATTCATCTCTTGCAATTCCTCAATGTTTGTGTTTTCGATATTTTCTGACAACAAACAGTCTATTTTTGTAATTAATTTCGTAACGCTACTGCGTTCATTCGTACGTTTCTGCTTCAGTTTGTCTAAAGCTTCCATGTTTAAAATTGACTAATCACAATATTGAAACTCAGTTTTTTTCCAAATTTTCAAAGAAAAAGGAATTGCTTACCTGTTTACAGGTAATCTATCTGCTAATCTTCGAAATTCTAATCCAAAAGTCCCTTGGTGAAGGCAGCACTAAAATATGTCATTTCTATAATCCATAGTTCTATTTGGGAGAGCTTTCGACTTCTATATTCGATTCAAATCACTACTTCAATTAAGTCTTAATGACTTTTATTTACACACATCTTTTATATTACAATATATACATAATTCGAGATTAACTTCAAATCAAAAGATGGGATTATCCCCCCTTCGTATCAAATTCTATCGAGAGAAAACCGAGTGAGCGACAGCTCTCTTCCAAGTTCGTTTTTCGACTCCCCGTTGCCACTGGCAGAAGAGAAACTTTCGCTCATTTCGCGTTCGAGTTGTAACAGATTTCTGTGTACACAACATTTCTTGTGTAGATCTTTCCATCATTTTTAAGCGCGCCTTCCAGAGGACCATCCATTATTTTTGATTTTACATCCGTTCTTTCACGAGCTCTTGAACAGGCAACATAAAGTTGACCGTGTTGTGTTCAAATGCAGGCTCAGCTAAAAAATGCCAACACGCTTGAGCGTTTGGCCCTGAGACTTATGGATGGTCATAGCAAAGGCAATTTTACAGGAAATTGTCTACGTCTCAATTGAAACGGCAACCCTGTGCCGTGGCATCCTCCGAAACGGCTGGCTCCCGGGCATAGCGAAGCACACCGTTGGTTTCAGCAGGTCCGTGGCACGCCATGTTGACCCTTCGCGTCTTCTTGGAACTTTAATTAGCCGAGATATTAATTAAAAACTAATTTTGCCCTACGTTTGCTCTACATTTTCCACTTTCTTTCTTGGGTTTTCCCTATTAGAGGGATTTGGCTAGATGCCAAATTCTTTTTTCTCGAATATCTACGGAACGGCGCCGAATTGAAATTCGAGACGCGTATCCTTGGATTCAAAAAAATTCTCCGAATCCATCGATACCGTTCTCATCTTCGTATCGCGCTCATTCGTATCGCTTCACATCCATCGATCTCGCTCATTTTTCCGAGTGGCAACAATAAACTATCCGCGGCACACACTTTAGCCGCTTATCTATATAAAAGATGTTTTAGCCTAGAAGGGCGATTAGTCTCGAAACGGGGTTTCGCGCTAAATCACTTTTCAAATTATTCACCAGCAAATATTATCGCCCTATATTATTTTAAAAGAAATTAAATAACAGAGAATGTGCATGTATGTATGCATATTTTTCGCATTGTGAAAAAACGACGGTACCTAGAGACATCAAATTTTGAATACGTAATAATCCATCCGTACACTGGAATTTTGAATTTCGAATTTGTTTTACTCTCTGTTTCATACTTTATAAAACTTTAACGAATTCCTGAATAACAAAATTAATGATTTCAAAGAGAGCAAGGGCAACACTGTACGGGAAAAAAATTATCTGCACCGCGTGAGACTGTATATCGGAAATTCTAAAGATATGCTGTTTTTAAATATTTTGGGATACTACTGTTGAATTGAATTTTATGTGGTTTAAGTGCGAAGAACATGGTATTTAATAAATAAAATTAACACATAAAACTTTAAAAAACGCACCTTCAGGCGTAATATATAATCTGAAAGATTTCTTTCTTTCTTTTTTTTCCCTTTTCTTTGAATTAGCTCTTTCATGTTCACTAAGATAATCCCATAAGATGCAAATCTTCTTCTAGCGCGTACTCGTAAGGTGGAGGCGTATCTTTTTTTAAATCCTCATAATATGTCTAGAGCAAAGTTTTTCATAAGCTAGCAGGATATCTATTTAGCTTAATATTTAAAAAGGTAGCATAACCAAAAATCTTTGCCTGTGAGGGATACTCCTGAATTTCGTTGCATTGCCGTATTTTAATTCTTATTCTGAATTCCGAAGATGGTCTCCTAATGTAAAATGGTAGATTCGAATTTTGCGAGTGCTATTTCATATAAGCATGCGAAAAGAATTTTAAAAAATCTGAAATGTTTCAGATTTTTACGTCCAAAAGGGAGTTTTTGTAACGTTTTGTGTGTTACCTTTATATATTAAATATCATGTTCCTTGCACTTAAAGGATACAATTCAGTACAATAACAATGTCGCAAAATAATTTTAAAATGGGCATATCTTTAGAATTTCCGATACACAGTTCCACGCGCAAGAGATAAAAAGGTTCCCCCCCCCGTAGAGTGTTGCCATTTCTCGCTTTTAAATCATTGAGTTTGTTACTCAAAAATTCGTGAAAGTTTTACAAAATATGAAATCGGTAATAAAATAAATTCCAAATTTCAAATGCCCATATTCGCAGTAGGATTACGTCATTCAAAATTGGATGGCTCTAGATACCGTTGTTTTATCAGAATGCGTGAAATAGACATGCATTAATGCATATTTTTCATTATTTAATTTCTTGAAATATAATGTAGAACTCTAACATTTGGTGACAACAGTTTGAAAAGTGAACCGACGTTTATAGAAGTCCGACGCAAAATGCCAAACCGAAAGGCCTTCGGGACTCAAATTCCTTTGGAATTAAAAATAAATAAATAAAAAGGCCAGCTTGTGAAAGAAATTTTAGCTTTTATTCACGCAATTCGAAAAAAAATTATTCAATTCAAAAAAACTAATTTTGTAGTTGTAAAAGTAACAATACAATTCATCCAGCTGAATAATTTTAGATGAATCACGTTGATAAATACAGTGAAAGGATAAGGAAAACTTATATGAAATGTTTTGATTTAGAACACTTGTAACGTATTATTCGATGGAAAACAGTATTTAAAAATTTCTGAGAGATAAATTCAACAGTGCATTTGCAATAAAACTGTAGCTGATGCAAAACAGGCCCAAAATACCCCCCGCCCCATTTATCAAAGTAGCAGTATTTCTTTCACACCTACACTATTAATGATTGAATTATGTCTGAGTTTACTGAGAACAAATGAAATAACAGAGAGTATGCTTTCCATTAATTAAGGATTAACCAAAAAAACTGTTGACGGTATGATAATTACGAATGGAGAACAGCTGAAGTGTCAGAAGAATTCAGTCAATTGATACAGCATACATTAATTATTAATGAACAATTATTAAGGAATTAACAAAACACACATAGCGGATTAACATTTCTATTATTCAGAAATGAAGAATCTGTGAGTGAGTGTGTGAACTGGAAAGAGGGTGGAGTCTTTAGACCGCTAAATTTTGAACACACCTAGTACTGTACCCGTACATGTGCATTTCGAAATCTGAATTTTGAATTTGTTAGTCCAAAACAGTTGGTTTAGTTTGTTTGATTACGGAAAAGCACACGGGATCTATCTGCCTAAGGACAGGGATGCCTTCTTGGAGGTCTTTCTGAGGGGAAATGGCTCATATATACGTACACACGGGGGGGGGGAAACACGAAAACGCCTTTGACGCTAGCCAATTCTCTGAGATTCGAACCGCGAACCGAACTATCAGTGTTCAATGACTTTACCGCTGGTTCACTGGTGGTCACTGTTAGCCAAAAAGGTCGTCCATCCGAATGGGCGTACCAATTAACCCAATGGTAAAGGGATGGTGCCCACGTCCCCCGTCGCATATCGCATATCGCATACTAATCTCGATTTTGCGTCGTCCACTATAAACGGTGAAGCACTTTTGAATTTGTTGCCATCAAATACTGATGCCCTGTAATATCGAGAAATAAATTAAATAATGAAAAATCTGCATGTATGTATATTCCTCACACTCTGAAAAAAAAAAAAAAAAAAAAAAAAAAAAAAGACAGTACCTAGAGCCATTAAATTTTAAATAATATTGTCCTCTATTCGAATATGTGGGCCTTTGAAGCTCGAATTTTATATTTCATATTTTGTAAAACTTCAATGAATTTTTGAGTAACAGACTCAACAATTTGAAAACGAGCAGTGGCAACTCTGTACGGAATAAAAAAAAAAAATTATTTCTAGCGCCGAGAGATTGTCTTTCTAAAGATATGCTATTTATAAATACTTTGTGATTTTGCTTTTGAATTCAAGTTATGTCACTTAAGTGAGAAAAACGTGATATCTAATAAATTAAGTTAACATTAATAATAACATTAACACAAAACATTAACAATAATGTTTGTACGTGGCGTCTACCAATCTTGTGTTGCACTAACTCCTTTTAGCTTTATTGTTAAGCGCCAGTTTCTTTGTACTAACGCCATATACAATTACACAACAACAACAACAAAAAAAAAAAAAAAAAAAAAAAAAAAAAAAAAATCTGAAATTTTTCAGATTTTAAATTACGTCCAAAGGGGCGTTTTTTTAACGTTTTGAGTGTTACCTTTATTTATTAAATATCATGTTCTTTGCACTTAAACCACAAAATTCAGTTCAAGAGCAATATCGCAAAATAATGTTAAATTAAGCATATCTTTAGAATTTCCGATATACACAGTCTCGCGAGCTGGAGATAAAAGTATTTTTTTTCTATATAACGTTGCCATTTCTCGCATTTAAAGCATTGAGTTTGTATATCAAAAATTCGTTAAAGTTTTACAAAATATAAAATCTATAATAAAACAAATTCCAAATTTGGGATTTCAGATGCCCATATTCGCAGTAGGATTTCGTCATTCAAAATTCGATGGCTCTATGTACCATTGTTTTATCACAATGCGATAAATAGACAATCATTTATGCAGATTTTTCATTATTTAATTTCTTCAAATATAATGCAGGACTCTAACATTTTGTGGCAACAGTTTGAAAAGTGAACCGACGTTTATGAGTCCGACGCAAAATGCCAAAACGAAAGCAATAGTCCTCCGGGACTGAAATCCCTTTGGACTAATAAATAAATTTAAAAAAAAATTAAAAGAAGAATAGCAATATATTTAAAATTCCTGATGCAGCATTAGGTGTTGGTATACATTTTTCTGGTTTTTTTCAATCTTTCCTCAGTCAATGTTCAGTTTTCGTAGTAAGATGGCCGAGCGGTAAAAACGCTAGACACTGGTAGTTCGGTCCGAGGTTCAAATCCCGCGAATGGGCTGGCTGCATGGGCGTTTTCGTGGTTTTCCCCATGTGTAACGTGCATACGAGCCAGTTTGCCCTAGAAAGTCCTCCACGAAGGCATCCCTCCCTTTAGGCAGATTACCCTCGTGTGCTTTGCCGTAATTGAATAATCCCAATCACTTAATAAGATGGCTACATTTTGTTTTCTCTTTTTGTTATTAACGTTTTCTATGTTAACTTTATTTATTAAATATCCCGTTTTCATTCTTACGCCATAGAAAATTGAATTCAATGGCAAAAACAGTATATCTTTATAATTCCAGATAGATAGTCTCGTGTGCTGGAAATAAAATGTGTTATTTCGAACAGTACTGCCACTGCTCGTTTTCAAATCGTTGACTTTGTTAATCAAAATTTTATTAAAGGTTTAAAAAATATGAAATATGTAATCCTCCAGGTCCCCACGTTTGGGTGGAGGACTACTTTTTTCAAAATTTGAAGTCTCTAGGTACCGTCGTTTTCTTCACAGTGCGAGGAACACACAGATTCTTAATCATTTAATTTCTTTAGAAATAATACAGTGTGATAAAATTTGATAGTTAACAATTTGAAAAATGATTCGCCATTTTGAGACTAACAGCGGCTTGTGGGATTAAAAAATAATTCTGAAAGTTACGAAATCCAGCTTTTTATACTTTGTCCCGAACCTTATTCTTAGATTCAAAGAAATTTTGTACTCATAATACAAAATAAAATGCAAAAAGTGTGTCTCTCGAATGACAAAAGTTGACTGAGATATTACAGTTTAAAGCTGGAGATCATATTTAGGGACCAATATATTTCAATAAATATATTAGGTGTTTCAAGTAAATATTCTATGCAAATCGTCATAAAAAGACTGATCAATAAAAATTAAAAAAATAAAAAAATAAATGTCTTATTTACAGAGCTTTACAGAATTCGTTTTCTAGAATATGTTAGCACGCTTCAGTATCGGAACGCAGTGAACTCATTATTTTTAGGAACTGAAAAATTAAAATTTTATTTTTGATAATAATTCCAAAGTAAGCAAACTGCATGAAATATCAATAGCGTAGTTTAGCTTTTGAAAGCTTATAAATTTCTTGTATGAAGAATTTTTCGGCATACCAGCTGTAACAAAATTACAAATTAAATAATGTTACAAGATAGTATTGAACAGATAGTAAGTTACAAGATAGTAAGATAGTATAGAATAGTATTAATGGATAAAAAAAAATCGACAATGAATTATTCTAAATTATTCATTAACCGATTCCTCAAAGACAATATGACATATTGACATCAAATACTAAATGATGTCATATACCACAATTTTGAAATTAAATGTCTCGGTTAACTGTTGTGGTACAGAAGTCAAACACTTTGTGTTTTATTTTTTATAACGAATATAATATTTTCGTAAATATAAGTGTTAACATATTAAAAGTTAGATTGCTTAATTTTTGCAAAACTGATTATTTTAAATTTAAAGATGCCAAAGCATGAATGTTTGTGTCATTTAAAATAGTTCTGTAACTAAAAGTGTATGTGTATAAAAACAGATTGTGAAAATAATGGCTGTATAATAACTTTTGTGTATACCGTGTGTATTATTTTTGTTGTAAAACTTTTTCCCTTTGGAGGACTTTCATAGTTTCAAGGAGGGGGAAATAACAATCAGCAATTTACGTAGTTGTCTCTTTAGTTTTAGTTACAAGGTATTTCTCCCGCCTTCCTATCGTGCCTTCGTGGTGTAGGGGTTCTGCACGTTGGGCCGGTATTCCACCAGAGGTCCGTGGTTCGATTCCCGGCGAAGGCGTTGTTAATTTTTCATCTCTCCGGCTTTTCCAAAAATACCTAATGTCTCTACAGTGGCGCCCGAACTAAAAGGGTTGTGGATGATGACTCTCCAGACCCAGGATTTGGCGATTGGGTCCCCTAAAAACCCCAGTCACCCTTTAAAAAGGGGAATATATAAAGTATTTCTCCCGCCTTCCTGGTGTAGTGCTTCTGCACACTTGGCTGGTATTCCAGAGGTCCGTGGTTCGATTCCCGGCGAAGGCGTTGTTATTTTTTCTTCTCTCTCCGGCTTTTCCGAAAATACCTAATGTCTCTACATAGTTTATGAATATAAAAAAACTACTTTTATTCAAGTTTTTGTTGTTTAATTTATAGGGGACGTGAGAAAATAATCTGAATCTAAAAAAAACTATATATATATATATATATTTCAAGTTTGGAAATTCTTTATATGTATTTTTCAAGTTTGGAAATTCTTTATATGTATTTTTCAAGTTTGGAAATTCTTTATGTGTATTTTTTAAGTTTGGAAAGGCGAGGGGGAGGAATCTTCTAGCAATGCTAAAAAGTGGTGCACTGGGCAAGAAAGATTGAAAACTAAGCAAAATAAATACTGAAAAGTAAACCTTCTCTTCTTTGATACCGGTTTTCGGGAAAACCATACATTTGCTGAAAAACGGTGACATCTTAGAAGCAGAGGACAAGTGTTTAGGAGCTATAGAACCCACAAAGTATACAAAGTATCATTGAAGTAAGTATAGACGGACAAGTTTCCGTAATGGCGTCTCTATTTCTTGTATGTTCATGCATTGTCTGCTTCCGAAGTACCTGATGGTAAAGTCCTACAAAACGAAGTTGTACTTGAATTTACGGGAAAGATCCAGCCTCTAGATATTCATTTTTTTTAGACAAAAATCTTTTGTTCGTTACATAACGGGCACAATCATTATCGAGACACAGGAGCATATCTGGCATCGTGATATTTTTATGGCCCTGCAGTCCTTTTTAAGCAAGTCAGCGCTCCTCGTTTTAAGAACTTCATTAAGTATACTTTTTATGAGGGCAGATACTTGGACGACGAACCTGGAATGTGGATTGCGCCAATGGATTACTGCTTCGATTCATTGACACATAACGAGTGTGCAAAGAGTGAGGCTATCGCTTTTGTAAAATGTGCCCATTATAAACTGTCTTTCTGCCTGTCTCACTGTTTATTTGATTACTTGCACATTGATTGTCTTGTACATCATTGCACATCATTGACATCTTGTAATAGATTTTGTTAGAAGTCCATAACAAGTCACATTTTCAACATCCCAACGTATAATGTTTCTTTTCAAAGGGTCGTATCTTCCTTTATATTAAAATCCCCACCTTCTTACCATATTAAGTTCATATAAACACGTGAAACGAGCATTTTAGCGACATTTGGTGTCATGTTTGCATCACTTTTCTGATTCTTTGTGGGCCCTGTAGCTTCTAAACGCTTGTCCCTCAGCTCGTAAGATTTCACAGTTATTCTATTTGTGACACAAGCTTTCAGAAAATATATGGTTGGAAAACCGGTATCAAAGGAGAGAAGGTTTACTTATGAGAATTTTCCTAACGAATCTCTAGCACTGGTTCAGTTAGTTCGGTAAAATCATTAAGAATGTCATAATTTTTGAGTGAGTAAGTGTTTTGTTATTTTTAAAATTTGGTAGAGAACATATTAACCCCGTGATGTAAATAACGGTTTAATTAATTTAACCCCGTTATGTAAAGAGGTTAAATTTTGGTAGAGAACAAGTGTTGAATTAATCGAAATAAATATCTATCGTCATGCGTTAAACTTAAAAAAAAAAAAAAAAAGTTTTCTAATCTCAGAGTGGCAGCAGACAAGTGTCGTCATCGTATTTATTAAGCTTTTGTTTCTAATCTTTATTGGTAAGATAAACCCTTTCTTTTACAAGAGAGCTTGGCGAGTGTTCGAGCAATATTGAAATTTGGCGAGCGAAAATGGAGTTATTTTGGCAGACTTGGCGAAGGCGGTGAGTGGTTTAAACCGGCAACCATGTCACCGCAGTCGCACTTCTGCCGATCGTCCCGAGCGGCAATCGAAACGCGTTGATATTCGCCGTTCTAAAGCCGGTTGTTTTGCTTTTTCAGTGTGCGCGTGTCGGAGCTGAGTGTGTGCTCTTCCGGTGGAATTTGTTTACCTTTTCTTTCTTGTTTGGAATTAAAGAAATTTTTCTCCTTTTCGCCATGACGGAGAATTTAACCAAACTACCTGTGAAAAGCATTTTGAGAAAGAGTTCGCTCACTTTTATCGAGCACGATGATTCTGAAATACAGTAAGTGCTTTTTGAAATTTTTTCAAGTAGAATTTTAAAATACTTTCTGGCATCCAAAAGAATGTAACACACAATTTATCAAAAACACCTTTTTTAGAAAAAAAAAAAAAAAAAAGTACATTCATAAATATTTTTACATAAATTATGCAAAATATTGCAACGACATTCTTTTCCAAATCGTATTTATAATTGAAAACTCATAGCTTAATGTTTTTTTGGCTAAAGAAAATTAAAAAAAAATCTCTGAATTGAGAATTAATTTTTTGCAAATTGGAAACATATTCTATATTATAAATAAATTTAATATATTTTATTCTGTACGCAATATTGCTGAGTATAAAAGATATTTGAGTTTAACCTAGATAATGATTTGAAAATGCATAAAATACAGAGGAATTCGAAAGCTTGATTAATTATTATTGGTATTACTTATAGCAAAATAATGCACTGAGTTAAAAAGGTAAATCTGTTTCCGATAATTTAAAATCTATTTGCTTGTACTAAATATATTTACGTAATTATTTACACTAAGCACTTTTACTAGTGGCTATGTTGGCTTCTTCCAAAATGTAGTTTTCAACACTTCAAGAAAATCTGAATCATAATCGTTAAAAGATTATACATTACGTCTAAGCAAGACCAAGTCTATAACATGTTTTTTTAATGCTGTAAATGATTTCATTATCTTTTTAAAAGCAGCTTTAAAATATTCCTTATCAATCATGCACGGAACAAATGTGAATGTTCTTCCATTCATCTTTTGTTTCATTTTTATTGTGTTCTAAAACAGTAAAGCTCAGTAACAGTTATCGTTTGATTAAAATATTTTTGTGTTTTACCAAACTAAAATTGTAGAAGGTTCCAAGTAATTTATTAAGAATTCAGTTTTATGTGACCAAACCACATTTTTTTTTACACTTGTAACGGCATAAAATGCAAATAATTAATTTAGAAGGAACTCACAAATATTTTAATAATTATAAGTGCTCAGTATGCATATTATTGTATTATTTTTTGTGGCAACAGCATTCATACTGGATTTCTTTTTAGAAGCCAATGTTTTGTTTTTAAGAGAAGAATAGCTTTAGTATTAGAGTTGAAAAATTAAGGATTTGGTGTTAATATGGTATTATTTGTAGTTCAATAAAAAATTGTTAAGGTACTAAGTCTTTATCTAGATTTTATTGCGTTGCCTCGGCTAAGAACCAACAGATTATTTGAATAAATTTTAGCATATAGTAAACTATTAAAGATGGTTATGTTTTGCATAAATATGTTTAGCAACTAACTAACCAACTAGATTTCTGTTATAATCTTCCCATGCCTAACTAAAAATTTTCAAGGATAGTATAATAATATAGTTTCTTATTATAATATTTTCTTTATTTTTATTTTTGTACAGCATTTACTGCTTATAAAAATTTTTCACAAAAATCTATTACATTACCTACTTGCGCCAAAATACTTCCATTCATAGAATAATTTAAAGTTGAAGCATTATAATGAGTACATATACATATATAGCACGTAATGTCTCTTCTTCATGGAAAGCAGGGTTAAAAATACAAAAAATTTGGAAATAATGAGTGGTCTTTTGAATTTACCCTAGCATTGGACATAAGAGCAGCTATATTCGTGCCGCCAGAACACACGAAAGAAAATCTTCAATACAGAGATTACGCAATTCACTTTTTCTGCTCACCGGATACATTTAGTATTTGGTTCCTAGCATTTTGTTCTGTTATGAAATATGTATTTACCTCTGAAATATGAATTTTTTTTTTATTAAAAGAAACACAACAAGTTCCCCATGTACCACATAGTATCACATGGGGCTTACAGAAGTAAGTAAGAAACACAATAGAAACTAAACATAAGAGAAAATTGAAATAAAATTAAGGATGATTGCACAGTTTTACAGTGAATTGACAAAAAGTGTTAAAAGCACTTCTCTCGGAAATAAATTGGTAAAACTCTGGAGGCCAGTTAATATTAAAATTTTTCAGTCCCAGTTTCAAGACTTTTCTTTCGCTCTCATATTTAGGACATAGAAGAAGCACATGTTCTACATTCTCCTCGCCGCCGAGGACACAGTCACAGACAGACTCAGGACTCAACTTAAATCTGTTCAAATAACTTTTAAAATTCCCATGTCCAGTAAGAAACTGGGTTAATTTATAATTTGTGAAGAAATGATGACACGAAAATCTGATTTTAATAGAAGGGAAAAATCTTCTAGTTAAACTCCCTTTATTTGAATTAATGAATTCGTGATTCCACGACTCCACAATGCTTTCATACATGACCTTCTTATAGAAGGAAGACTGCGACTAAGCGGGAAAGTGTCAATTTCCCGCTTAGTCGCAGTCTTAGCAAGGAAATCGGCTCGTTCGTTCCCAACAACACCTGTATGACCACGAACAAATGAAAATGAAACCGAAATATTTTTATCCTTTAGATTTTTCAGTTCTTTTTGAATCTCGATAATGATATCATTAGAAGAAGAAATACATTTTAAGATCTCCAAGGATGAAAGGGAATCAGTACAAATGAGATAGTCTGAAACAGTACTGTTTTGTTTATAGACCCATTTGACGGCGAAGTTTAAGCACAAAAGTTCAGCTATGAAAACGGTACATTCATCTCTGATTCTAAATTGAAAGTGCTCAAATTCAAGACCATTTTTGAAGACAACAAATGCGAGACGATCAATTTTGCTGCCATCAGTATAGCAAGTTACAGGCGATTCAGTTACGATTTTATTGCTAAACTGAATAAAATTAACAGCATTTCTTTCTGAAGGATGAGGGAGATCAGATAGAGGTAATATACAATCATACTGAGAGACAGTAGAAGCAGAAATATTTTCCTTATAAGCAGTAGAATGAAGAATGGCAATGTCAATTGGAGGAAAGCCAGAAATTGCATAATATGAATGAGTATATATGAATGAGTGAGTAAATATGAATGAGTAAATATGAATGAGTGAGAAAAAAAACTGCAGATGGCTGCTTTCTATTCTCATTATTTAATTCAATGTTATTTTTCTTCATCTCTTTAATTAATCCGGTTTTATGTGAAGTAAAGTTTTACTAAAAGGGATTTTGCTTACACCACACTCCAAAAATCTTCATGAGGTCTTTATTTTTGCATCCGCCGGTCGTAGACATGTACCTCCAAATATAAAAATGCTTTAAATGACGTAAATATTCTTATTTTGGAGTTTAAACATTAAAAAAAAAGTCAATTTTTTAAAAAATTACGAAATCTAATTCTTAAATGCAGTCCCTCAGTACGTGCAGCATTAAAGGTGATTGATATTTTTAAATTTAGCTGATTTTGCCACCTTTATCGAATTCCTTTAAGGGATCGGATAAAAATGCATCAGAATAATTACAGATCGATATTTTCCTTTTAATGTCATTCATTTTTTGGGATTTGCCAGCGCGTAACATTCTTTGATTTATAACTTTGTGATGTATAGCATACTGAAAGCATTCTCATGCAGGTAATTTATAAATTTTCAAACACTAAAAACACGTTAATGTTCTCAGGCAATTTTTGTTTCTTTAGAATCATAATCTAATACTTATAGAAAGATTCATTAAACTTCTAGAAATGTTTTTCTTCATCATTTTATGCTGTACGAGTTGCAGTGAGTCAATACTAAATTCTATTTTTATTTTCTTAAACATGACTTCTATAATGTATGCATACATACATACATATATATATAATTTTGATCAACAGTCGGCATGGAAATGCTCGTTACTTAATCTGTCAACATCAGAAATCTTTTTCTAGACTGACATATATATATTTTCAGTGAAATGAAAATGCATATGAACCCTAAACATAACATGATCTCATATAATAAAATTAAATATAACAATAAATTTTAGTGTTACGGGAGTCAAAATGTTTTGTGTTTTATTTTTCAGAATTACTAGAAGCATTTACTAAACACAACTGTACGGACAATGGGTCATGTAAAGCGTTAAATTTCGTAATTTTTACAAATGGATTTTTGAAATTTAAAAATGCCAAAATATGAACGTATTCCTTATTTAAGTGACTTTTTATAATTGGAAGTATTTGTCTATGACCAACGTTTGTGAAAACAAAAGCCACTTAAGGACCTTTATGGTGAACATCATGTATAACTTAGTCAACAGTTCTACCCACACATGTATATCGATTGTACCCGCTGTTTATTTATAAGTGTTAAATCAGGTTTAGTTTCAGCAAAACCTCAAAATATATTTCAAAATTCATTAAATTCGTTTCGCTGCTAAGAGAAATTATATTTTTAGAGACGTGTGGCTAAATATCTGCCATTAAGTTATTGAGCACTAAATAATCTTATTAGCTAGGAAAATTTAAAAAACAGAGCTATTGAGAAGTATAAATTTACTTTTGACACTCAAAATTTATATCTTTTGTCAACACTCTTAAAACATCTGTGGTGGAAATTAATAAAGGAGTTATTAAAGAATATGTGGACGGACAGGATTATTAACTCCGATGGAAAATGTTACGCTCTGCTGGGCTGAAATCGTTTGCTTATTGTTTAAATTCAATGGCTAAGATTTCATATTTAAAGGCAGTTCATTGTATTAAAATTTGTCAGCGTAAACTAGTCATATTTGTATGTCTTATGACCTCATCTCATGCATTTTTCTAATTGGATTTTTTTTCATCTTCCTTAATAAAAGTAAATTTTAGACAATGAGCTGTAAATACTTAAGTATTAATCCATACTGACAATATCAGTGTATTCCAGATCTTGATAAATTGCGAATAAATATCTGCTTCCTTATTTCTGCCTATAGCCTCAAACTTTTTCATTGCTTCTTAAGCAAATGTTCGATCTTGCTCTGTTAGCATTTTTATGCTTCGCACTTATCATGTTCTTCGATGATCTTTGGTATTTGCTAAATAACGAAACGAAAATTATCAACTTCTTCGAAATCACGGAATGGTTTCAAAAGGTTTCTAATGCCCACGCAATGAAATTGTACACCTGTGAAAAGAATGTGTGCCAAAAAGTGTTGAGAAGGTCACACACACGATAAGAAGAAAAGCAGGAAATTGGGTTGAAGAAAACAGAATTCCATTTGCATGATTTACGTGTGGCGAATAAAACTGTCACACAATAGCATAACTATCTTTGAAAAGAGTGCGTTGCCGAGAAATAGTGAATCCTGAATGGGCAGCTGAAGTTTCCAGTATCCAAAAGGCCGCCAAAATGATCTTGGGATCAAATGCAGTTGATAATATGAAGATACTGGCATAGCGTTTTCCAAGAAAAACTTAAAATGTAATTTAAATTTTAAAACATTTGGTGAGATGTTCGTGTACCTTTAGTTAGTTGCTTTTTGTTGAAATTCTGATTAAGTATGCTGAAATATGTTTAAAGGCAATAGATATTATTAATTCACGTGACTTAACAACTTCAGGAAATAAACTTTTCATTATTAGAACCGTTTCGTAATACAATGTACTGTCACTTATCCGGATGCAGATTATACACGAGCACGTGTTCAGTGTTTTGCGTAGAAGTGTGTAGACAGCGAACGCCGAGCGTGGAGAAAGATTCTTCGTCGGAAATTTACCTAATTGTAAAGAATTCGAGGTGAGTGAAGTTGTATGACAAAAAATTGAAAAGGTGGATCTAAAAAACATCGAGGAATCATAAGATGACGATTCGATTGAGCCCGACTTTCAGTGCTTGAGTCATGTTGATATCGTTTCAAATGTCACAAGAACAGAAGAGACAGGGTGTAATACTGAAACAGAAGCAAAGAAAATACTGACAACTGGGCTTAGTCCCCTGTCAGCAATGACTTTTGATGAAATTCTATTGGACCTCGTCGACAAAAGGGGATTCAAATAAAATAGCACTCAAAAAAAAAAAAAAAATGTTTCAGATTTTAAATTACGTCCAAAGGCGCGTTTTTTTAACGTTTTGTGTGTTACATTTATTTATTAAATATTACGTTCTTCTCACTTAAACCATAAAATTCAGTTCAACGGCAATATCGAAAAATAATTTTAAAATGAGCCTATCTTTAGCATTTGCGATACACAGTTCCGCGAGCGCTGGAGATAAAAAGATCCTTCCCCCCCCTATACAGTGTTGCCGTTGCTCGCTTTGAAATCCTTGAGTTTGTTAATCAAAAATTCGTTAAAGTTTTACAAAATATGAAATCGATAATAAAACAAATTCCAAATTTGGTGTTCCACTTGCCCATATTCGTAGGAGAATTACGTCATTCAAAATTCGATGGCTCTATGTATCGTTGTTTTGTCACAATGCGAGAAACATACATACATTTACGCAGATTTTTCATTATTTAATTTCTTTAAATTTAATACAGGACTCTAATATTTGGTAGCAACAATTTGAAAAGGGAATCGGTCATTCATAGTGAACCAACGCAAAATGCCAAAACGAAAAAAATATTCCTTCAGGGAAAATTGCCCATTTAGACTAAAACGTAACTTTTACTTACGTTTGTCAAATGGCAAAACTCCTGAAAATTAATTGGGCACAAAACGTTTAAGATAAATTAAACATCGCATGTTTCTTGCAATGGCAGTACTCTGAAAATTAATTACTCATACGCGAGACGCTGAAAATAAATTAAATCGTTCATGTTCGCACAATAGCAAAACTTGCCAAGTCAAGTGAATGGTAGCGTAGCATAACAAAGCAGGTCCAGAAAGTTGAGAACCAATCCGCTAATGAAGTTTCTAATATCAAAAATCTGAAAAGAAAGAACTTCATTAACAAAATTTCTGACATCAAAATTAAGTGCACTGGTACCCGACAAGACTATTGGTTGCTGACAACCTACAGGGTAATTTTCACTTTGGAACAACACAAATGTCACCAATATATGTCAGAAGATGTAAGAATATGCAGCATATTGAGATGGTTTCAGTTAAAATTAAATTAAAGGAAATCGATGCTAGTCAAATCATCTGTTGGCCCTGTTAATTTATAAGTGATGTCAGAGTCTATGTTAATTTATAAGTGAGGTCAATTTATAAGTGAATTTTTTTACCACTGTAGGACAATACAGTGAATTTACATGATAGATATTTACATTAAAATTAAATGAAAGCACACCATCAAAACTGCTGTGATCATAATGCCCGTCAAAGTCCCTGTTGCTCTACAGGTCAATGATCATTTGGGCTCAATACATTAGTTACTAATGCAAGATGGCACAGTATGTTTAGAGCCATTAGAACCGGAGTCTATTAGTTCCATTAGTGAACTAATGAACCGATTGACGAAACTTAACTTGGGTTTTTCATGTCTCAAAAGTGCGACTTAAGATATATATAAGATTTATATATACTTTTGTTCTAGCATAGATATTTTGATATAAAATCGGACTTTTTCTGATATGATGTATTACTTTTTTTTCCATATTTCGATTCTACGACACAAATTATGCCAAACTGCCACATTTTATAAAAATAGCGCAGATTATTTTAAAAAAATTAGCTCTCAGAATTTTGCTTCTCGTTAATTGAATTTGGTATGTATTTATTACTATCTTTTTTTTTTTTTTTTTTCTTTTTTCATGAAACATACTTAATTTTATCTTTCGCAGCTCAAAATTTAAATTCAGTTCAAATAAAATTCGCAGATATTTTCTGATTTGTTTTTAAAATTTGTATTTTTTAGTAATTTTTTATAAATTTTTCAAAAAAATGTTTGAACTATCACTGATAAAATTTTTACCATCACCTTCAAATATATGTATTTTTAAGCACAATTTTTAAGCACTGTAAAAAATTAATTTTTTTTTATACGAAGCTTCAGAAGCTATAAGTGAATTTATGCAAAATTTATACAATGGCACGTTTTGAAATTTGGCATAATTGTTACAAGCGATGATAACACCAAATGTGACATACGTACTTTGTTAAAATTATTTGAAAGAATGAACGAAGCAACTTTTCTTCCCTTCTTGCACAATGAAAGGAAAAGTAAAATAGGTTATCGTTAATTAAGAATTTCGCCAATCGAATAATTTTTGGCGCACACGGAAAAAAGTGCGCCAACATAAATTTTTAAATTTCTCGGTATGTTTCTTTCAAAGTTTTACGAAATTTAATATTTAGGAATAATTTAAGTAATATTTAGGAATAATTTAAGTCGTAGAATCGAAATATGAAAAAAAAAAATAGATGTGTCATTTCAGAAAAAGTCCGGTTTTTTGTTAAAGTACCTACTTTAGAACAAAGCTATATGTAAGTGTAATATATATCCTAAGTCGAGCTTCCAGGGCATGGAAAACGCAAATTAAATTTTGTCCGTCGGCCGAGTATAACTGGAGATATAAGACTGTCTTTCTTTCTGCGCAAAGTGTACACCTTTGAAATGAAGAAACCAAATTTATAGAGAAATTTATTAACACATGACATTTTTAAATGCCTCACGTTGAAAAAACTTACAGTTGTTACATATATAAATATACATGGTTTTTTAATCTACGCAGTCACTAACAATCTAGAAATAGATTCGAAAGTGTATTAGCTACTTGAATATTGAACGATTTAAAACAACTGAACCAAGTATGTGCATTTTGTTCTTATTTTCTGCTTAATATGCAGCTTGTCCGTAATTCTATCAGCACTCACATTGATACAATCTCTTAAAATGAAATGAATGTTTATTTCATTTAAACATAATTTAACTCTTTAGAACTGAGATAAATATTCATTACTTGCTTTTGCATTTAGAAGCTTGTAACATATCCATGTTACAAGTATTTTAATTGTTTTATCACTGAATAATCAGAACTAAGGGAGTTAGACTTAAGTTTTCCCAAAACGAATATTGACGTTCCCGAAATTCCCGTAAAGTACGCTCTTAAGCTGGTCTATACGTGCGTCACATGACACTTGGGGGAACCATAACGATGAGGGCCATTTAGATTCTGGGCTACCGAGGCAAAAATACCGCTTATTGGCACCGAAATTCAAGCAAATGAAAATGGATTTTACTATGCAAAATTTGCATTAATCGATATGTATTTCTAGTTTCAGTTTTAAACCATTAATCGTGACCGTAACGTGTCAGTTTTGACCTTGTTCGGGCGCTTAGGCAATGAGCACTGGAGTGTATCGTTTTATATCCTAGAGAGGAGAACTCCGGGAACTATTATTAACAGCGGACTCTTGTTGTCATTAGTGCAAATATACTCGGTTACTATCTAGATAGACGTCGAGAGCTGGCAGTTAAGCTTCATAAACGGAGCATTCAAGAATGAAAGTAATTTAAGTTTAGAAAATGGGTCAAATAAGTAATTAATTGAAGTAAGACACACATGAATCTGAAGGCATGGTCAACCTTGAACTTGATAATCCTCAATAATAGTTTATCATTGTGACGCAAAGGTGTTGTAGAGAGTCGTAGTTGTAGAATGTTAGAATAATCTATTAAATGAATGTGTCTTTGATATTATACTAATCACACTTTAATTCATTGAAACTTTCATTGAAAAAACTGAAGACTGACAAAAGTCCACAGTATAGTTTTTGGAAATGGATTGTCATCTTTAACGTGGTCACATCAGATCATCCGGAGTTTTGTAAACATTTTACTTGTCGTGTTGAATTTTCTTCTTATTTATTACTTGCGTTCATGGTGCAATTGGAAAGTATATTCGGCTAGCATCGAGAGATCTTGAGCTCGAATTACTTCGAAAAAATATAATATCTGTACAAATGGCGCTCGTGCTTTTAAATGGGTACTTTTCTGTTATCAAAACCGGAACCAGAAATGTATGTATGTATGCATATATCTATAGATGTATGTATTCATGTATGTATGTATATATGTACGTATGCATGTATGTATTCTAGGGCATTTCTTCCGCCTTCCTAGCGTGACTTTGTGGTGTAGTGGTCAGTACGCTGAGCCGGTATTTCAGAGGTCCGTGGTTCGATTCCCGGCGAAGGCGATTGCTAATTTTTTATCTTGCCTGCTTTAAAAAAATACCTAATGTCTCTACAGTGGCGCCCGAACTAAAAAGGTTGTGGATGATGAATCTCCACACCCAGGATTCGGCGATTGGTTCCTCTAAAAACCCCAGTCGCCCTTTAAAAGAGGGAGTGTATAAGGTATTTCTCCCGCCTTCCTAGCGCGCAGCTAGGCCTTCCTAGCTGGGCGGTATTTCAGAGGTCCGTGGTTCGATTCCCGGCGAAGGCGTTGCTAATTTTTCAATCTCCCTTGCTTAAAAAAAATCCCAACGTCTCTACTGTATATATGTATATACGTCTGTATGTATTCATGTATGCATGTAAATATGCACGCACGTATGTATGTATGTATATATGTACATACGATTGTATGTGTTCATATATGCATGTATATATGTACGTACGTGCGTATGTATGTGTGTAGACACACAAATACGGATATCATACACAACACGTGCATTTCTAAATCTGGTCCCGATAACAGAAGAATACTTATTCAGAAGTCAAACAACAAAAATCAGCGTTATATTTACAAAATTTTCACAGGTCTAGTTTCGATGGTTTTACCGAACCACCATCCTCAGCTGCAAAACCGCAAATGAACAAGATAGGAAATAATGATTAGATAAGATAAGAAAGCCTGGACAAAAATCTTATCTTATCTAATCATTATTTCCTATCTTGTTCATTTGCGGTTTTGCAGCTGAGGATGGTGGTTCGGTAAAACCATCGAAACGAGTCCTCTGAAAATTTTGTAAATATAACGCTGATTTTTGTTGTTTGACTTCTGAATTAGTATTTATTCGGCGTGTTATTGTGTCTTAATTATAGAAGAATATTTATTAACTGTGTAGACGGTAATTCGTCACCATCTCATTTTGGTGACTGAATTCTCTCTTCCCCAGTCGCCTTGGGGAAGATTGCACATAATTATATCCCATTTTTACCGCGAGGCTTATTGGTCTAATTAGAAGGCATTTCCGAGTAGCATTAAAAGATTTAGAGTTCGAATCGTGGCGAGGCATCGGTAATTTTTCACATTGTTACAAAAAAAAAAAAAAAAAAAAAAAAAAAAAAAATCACAATCATTCTACAAAATGAATTTAACTGCCCTTTAAAGCTTTTTGGAGTAAAGAAATTCTGTATGAGTGTCCATTGTCTTTTGCAAAATAGCAGTATTTTCATAACACTGCTTATAGCATGCTTTATTCAAGTTATAAAAACCTTCTTATAGATTTGTGTTACAGTGTAGATTCAGGCTCAGACCTTCGCTTGTTTACTTAAATTATAATAACAATAAAATTGGCTTTTAAGGCTTTAAAAATAACAGCGAAGTAAGCTGATAAAAAACTATAAAAAGGAAGAAGAAAGTTAAAAAAAAAATTCCCCTTGTACTTATAGGGATGAAATTTCAATTAAGAAGTATTAATCACGTCACACAATTAATACTGTAACGTGCAGATGTTTGAAACAGAATATAATCACATTGTTCAAGATTAATGAAAACTTAAGGTTTAAGAGATGATAATAATGTGAGCCTAAAAAGAAAATATTGCTTCTGATAATAATATTCCTGCCCTGAATTTAATTAATCGTTAAAAACTTATCTTTAATATTGCCAGTGATACGCCATTTAACTTATATGGAGGAAATGCAAATTTGTTTTTTAAACGTGAGGTATTATAAATCAATGAAATGCAAGTTAAAATTTCTCTGACTATTAACGCTCAATAGACGAATTAATGAGCTCAGGAAAATGTTATCCAGAATTTTATAAGAGTCGTTATATTCTAAGTAAAACAGAGAATTAATTGCGGCATAAAGTAAGAGGTAAGGAAATATTAGCATTGTATAAAATATTACATTTACTAAGTGAATTAACTAAGTGGATTGATATGAAACGAAGTATTAAAAGTAAAATCAAAATTAAACAGTTTCTCTTTAAAATCAACACGAGTAAAGAATTCTCATAAGATAAATAAATAAATTTTTAGCTCAAAGGGGCAATTTGCCCAGAAGGGCTATTAATTTTGTTTTGGCATTTTCCATTGGTTCACTATAAACGGTGTTTCATTTTTGAAATTGTTGCCACTGAACATTAGAGCTCTGCAATATATTTAAAATACTGAGTAATATTCATGAATGTATGTATATTTCTCGCACTGTAAAAAAACAACGGTACTTAGAGAAATCAAATTTTGAATAACGTAGTCCTTCACTCGAATACGGCATCTGGAATCCCAGATTTGGAATTTGTTTTATTATCTATTTCATACTTTGTCAGACATTAAATAATTTTTGATTAAGAAACTCAACGGTTTCAAAGCGAGCAATGGCAAACACTGTACGAAAAACAAGCATTTTTACCTCCATCATATTGTGCATCGACATTTTAAAGATATGCTCTTTTTAAATTATTTTGTGAATCTGCTGTTGAATTAAATTTTGTGAGGTTTAAGTGGGAAGAACATGGTATTTAATAAATAAAGGTTACAAATCGTTAAAAAAGATAAAAAATGAAATTTGAAAGCTTTCAGATCGTAAGTTACGTCCAAAAGGGTGTTTATTTGAACGTTTTGTGTGTTACCTCAGATACTCCCCAGCGGTAAAGTCGCTGAACACTGATAGTTTGACCTGGTTTCGATTCCAGGGGAACGGGATGCAAATTTCACAAGTGCACATTTGTGTAGCCACCGAGAGAGTGGCTGGACCAATGAGCATCCAGTAATATTTCTGTCATGTCACATGACCTTTCGCGTGCTTTAAGATTTAAGCAAGTGGTTGAAAATATTGTGCCACGCAATTTTCTGTACACAATAATTAAAGCATCGTCGAAAATTTTCATTGCGAAGTTAAATCAATTATAGGAAATTATGAAGATTTCACTACCTAGTTGAAAAAAATACACACACATGTTGGATACTTCGCAAAAATATCGATGAGAAATATTACTTATACAATTATAATATTACAAATAATATAATATAATATTATTATTACTTATATATAATAATAATTACTTATACATTATAATATTACTGTATAATAATAATTACTTATACATTATAATATTACAAATATTACTTAATATCTGGTAAATAAGATGAAGAAAGAAATATGTTGTGATAAACATCTGAGCCCAAATGCAATCTTTACATAAAACTATGCGTAAGAGAAAAATATTTACACCATTTATATATGTAAAATAGAAGTCAACACTTTTTATTGCAGTCTATATGAAAAAGATGTTCTATAATAATAACCAATGCAGAATTTTATTCAAAGTGAACTTTGCTAATTTGCATTCGTATACATTTAGTGTGTTAAATTTCGCATTTAATACCTGCTCTTAAATTTACTGTCTACACAAGAAATACTCATCAAACAGAGTGAATTTATCGTATTCACAACAAGTATATTCAATTTATTCACATATAATTTTTAATGTTAACAATGGATATAATCAGATCATATGCATTCTGAATCTTACACTTTAAAATCCAAAAGAATGCAAGCACGGAAATAAGAAAACACTAGATTCATTCATTGTAATACTTTCAGTCACTCTCAGCTCAATTAAAAATATACACTTGAATTATATAATATGCCGTGAACATCAATTCTAATATTAATACATGATAAAACCGCGAAAGTGAAATGGCAGCGATTAATCAAACTCAAAAAACGAAAGCACTACGACATTTTCTACTATTACGTCATATATTTATAACTGCGAAACAAATGTAAATTAAAACGTAAACAACACACGCCTACATGCACGAAGATTTAGCGTCACAAGAGCAATAACAGCTCATTAGTCCATTTTCGAAACCCCTCCTTCAGTGGCTACGCTGATGTGCACTTGTGAAATATGCGAACGAGCTGGCTGTATTCTTCGAAGATTTCTCGATTGCAAATCTTTTTTTTACTTCATCAAAAACACGCCAGGACCCACCAGCGGCCGAGCGGTAAAGTCGCTGAACACCGGTAGTTCGACCTGATTTCGCTTCCAGAGAAACGAGCTAACTGTAAGGGCGTTTTTGTTTTTTCCCCTATATGTAACATGAATACGAGTCAGTTTCCATTATAACGTCTTTCACGAAGGCATCCACGAAGATTATTGTGCTTTGCCATAACCAGTTAATCTAAACTCTGAGTGATAGCAGTTCTGTAATAATGGTTTATGTCTTGGTAACGTTTTGAACGTATTCTGATGCAAAAATGAAAACACTATAGATAATTCTATTGTCAAAATGAAGAGCTTTTTGTCTAAAAGCGTCAGTACTGTTTTTAATTCAATTTACGTATTTGGAACTAAATTTTATCATGAAATTAAGCATTTATCTAAATATTTTAAAACAGTTTTACTATGGCACGAAATCAAAAGCGAATTAAATAGCAATTTATTTATCAATGCATTTTAAGGTATTAACACACGAAATGAAAAAAGACGAATCACATTTGCTGACTAGCATTTCCAATCTGTATTTCATTCAAAAAAATCAAAGTCAATTAGACTTTAATTGAAATGATCGAACAACGCTAAATTAATTACCTCTGTATTCTAAGAGACGAACAGATAGCTTTGAGTTTTCATATTCTTTTATATCATTTTTTTCTCCCTGTTACATTCTTTAAATAACTTCGGTTGAATACAAAAGACATTAATTTATCTATATTATTCTTGTTTGGAGTTTCCATTGTCTCTTGTACGCAATCTAAAGTATTTCCATTGTCTGTTTCTCTTTTAACCCTTTTTTTTCGGTACGTATTCTGAAGAATTGTTTAATTTACCCATACTTACAGAGTAAAGTAATAGTAATATAATAACAATACTAACAAAAAATAATAAGTGGTTTGGTTAGAGAGAAAAAGGAAAAAATAAATCCTAAGAACGTTCAAAATAAATGGGCAATTAAAATGAAAAAAAGATAAAATGGCGCTTATTCCGAACCTGATTAGTTCGCCATTTCCGGTCACAGCTGAATTTATTTATAGTCGTCGTTAAATACAGAATTTTATGAAGGAAAATTTGAATGTGTGGCCATTTATTAAAACAGTGACATTATTTTATTAATGACCTTCGGATTGCTTGAGTAGTTTTGAAATACAATTTTGCATTGATTCAGTTTAAACGTCATCCGCTATAAAAGCATTGTGTCTTTTTTCTTTCGAGTCTGTTGCCACTCGGAAAAATGTAAAATATTTATCTTTCAAATTTAATCTCTTTGATACGCATTATTAAACTAAGCTAATTTAAGAGCAATTAGATGCAGTTGTTAAAAATATTATTATTATTATTATCTACTTTTTAATTTGATTGATTTAAATAAAAATGCATTTAATTCACGATATATCTGATTAAAAACATGAAATATTTCATATGAAATTACGTTACATCGTTTTCACTTTAAATATAAATAAATATGACGTTTCCATATTAGTCTAAATATATATTCATCTAATATCTCATGAAATGTTTTGCTGTTTCACCTGAGCCTTCACTATTGATAACCTCTATGGATAAACCTTACTAAACTCTGAAAGAAGCTTTAAAATCGACACTTTTTCAAGTTTTTTTTTTCTTTCTCCTCCTTTTTTTTAAAATTTTACTCTTTTGAGAGAAAATTAGAATTAATTTACATTTCAGGTCATTATATGGTTTTTAAAATAGAAATATTATTATACAAATGAAACTTGTAAGAATAAATAAAACATTAACTTACCATAGGTTTCGCTGTAAATCTGTAATCCGTTATTAATGGAACATTATTTTACTATAATTTTATTAAGATTTTGATTTTGATGCTGATTGTAGTGCTCCGTAACTCAGAAAGCTCCGTAACCGTGATGCATAGCATACAGGGCTCAAAATATCTTTTAATAATTCTTACCATTATTATTATTTATAATTATTATTAAAGGATTATAAAGCTTAGTACCATCAAAAAGTATCAAAATAGCGTCAAAAGGTGAGTATCGTTTTTAAATGGATAACTTTGATACTCATTAAGGAACTTTTGACTCATTAATGATATATCATTAATCTACTTTTACTATCTGGAATATAAAGGAAAGCTCTTAAAACGTATGGACTGGCAATAGCTTCCTATTTTACTAGGACGAGATTTCCTTCTCATAGTGAAAAGAGCATTACCACTTTCTGATTTTGTTAAAAGTAATTTGAAACCCCGAATTTTATTTCGAAATAACCTTAATAAAGTCATTATAATGAGCAGTAGTCTCAACGTCATTTTTGCAGATAATGGTATGTTCAATATTATGAACACATTATTATTTTTAGAATATAATGGAGAAATAACCAAATAAATGACTATTACAAAGCAAAGCAAGGTTTTTGTTTTGATTATTTTTCTTAGAGTGTATTAATGCACTCTATATTGCTATTGGTTGAACCTTTGTAAAAGTACTTGCTTCGTGGGCGATATGTAAGAATCAGCCCAGATAGTATAGTGGTTAGGGAAGCCTACTGCGGTACCGAAGAGCCTAGGTTCGAATCCCGGAGAAAGCATAGATGTTTGTCAATGTGTAGTGTTTTTGCGGCATGGGGGCACTCTAACTATATGTCGAGCCGAAAGTCCTTTGGTGAGGTTGTAGGTAGGTGAAGATGGGTGAGAGATCCTCGGATCCGTTCCCCTCAGGGTATTCTCCCTCAAAATTGGGGGGATGGACTGAGCGAAGTCGTACTGTCACCTGTATAGTAGTCAAGGCTCTTGCCAACGACAGGCGCAAGCTTGACACGATGACTTCCGTGGTCTTGCTCTGATGGTGCTGTCGGACAAGTGAGATAAGTCACAACACACACAAGAATCATATGACAAGGATTGCTTTGGAAATAACGCAGTTTAGAGAGATGTATTATAAACGCATTATTATTTTTAGAATAGAAGGGGGGAAATAACGAAATTAGTGGATGATACAAAATAAAGCTAAAATTTTGTTTTACATATTTTTATTAGCATGGATTAATAATCTTCTTGATATTTCTGCATTATACAGCGTTATGAATATAATCTTTAAGAAAAAGTGAAAGAAACATGGAACACATCAATAGTGCTGTTTCCGGGAATCATATCACGAATCCTCCAAATCCTGTCTGAACGTACTAACTACTTACATCACGAAAGCCCACACTAGTGAAAGCGATTATTCCTAACATTTCCTATAGGTACTTGTAATTAGTGTATCGGAGACAGACATATAGTAAATTAATACTAGCGGAACTAGAGAAACAATCATTAATAATCTTTGTTATTACGCACAGTACTGTTATTAACTGAACAAAAAAATTTTCATTTGTATGTGGAAATATAAATTTCGCAAGGTCGGACTCTCATCTACAAATCCACACATTACAAATAAGGACGATACAAATGAAAATTTTTCTATTCAGTTAATTCTTGTGGAAATATAAATTTCGCTGAATGTATTTTCCAATTCAGTGATTCTTAACTAGTATTTAAAGCAGTTTTTAAGCATTGTGCAAACGATTATTTTATACTTGGATGTATAACTTATGCAATTAGAGATATTATTAAAGAATAAAATAAAGCTATAAATTAATTAAATAATATGTAGCATATTTCTATTAAATTGTACAACTATTTAATGAATGCACAGTTTTAATTGTAAAAGATCAAATATGAGAACTGGTAATTAAATAAATCGCAAGAAGGATAAATATCTCGATAGCGTAACGTAACGTAATTTAGTGGAACAGTTACGAACGAAACGAAACAAAATGAAGACTTTTCTAACCTCGAAACTAAATCAAAATATTTCTACGAGTGGCAACTTCGCAATTGGTAGTTTTTATGAACCAAAAGAAAGTGAAAGTAATATTCTGAGAATAGCTAAATAAGGAACTTTGTTATCTACATAATTTAATTATGTCGAGAGTTTGTAGAACTCTATTAGAATTACCGGATAAGTGATTGACCAGAAAAAAGTATAGAACAAATAAATTTGGCGAAAATTTCTATAAAGCTTTTAAGTCTCCGTTAGGTAGGCAACGCTTCTTTAAAAAGCCTTCAATAGACTTCTCAGACACTTTAAATACCTCACTACTTCTTACGACTGATTATTTCAATGAGAAAAACTCTTGAAATGCGAAGCTATAGTGGAATTGGAGATTGGCATGTTTTTTATGTATAAAAGTATTGTTCTCGAGCTATTTTGGGAAAACTAAGCCGTCGGGCTTCCGTCGCAGATAAAAAGCTTTTAATTTGTAGCTGTTACGGATAGAGGGAGAGAATTCGTATCAAAACGAATATGATAGTTTAAGTACAAAAGAATGTAATAAATGCAAGAAATACGCGATTATTAGGATATCGGTAACTTCCCTACCTTTACTACTAACACGCATATACGTATATATATATATATATATATGAAATAATAGCAAGGAAAAGATGGAGCACTATTGATGCGTAATACCTAGATAGGGTAGATCCATACTGGAGAGGAAGAATTCTGATTGCGTAGTCTGCTAATATGTTGAGTTCTTAATATCTAAGAAACTTGGCAGTCGAGGCAATTTGAATTCCTTTTTTTTTTTTTTTTTTTTTTTTTTTTTTCAAATTCAATTTTGTGGCCGCAATCTCTTGGCACTCTAGTCGTGGCTTTCCACAGAAGAATTACATTTTTGATATTGTTGAGATAGAAAGCAAGACAGTAAAATTACATCCTAGCAGGGTAGCGAGCGAAGCTGAAGTGCGTAGTTATGCAAAATGGAGGCACACGAAGACAAAAGTTTTGATTTGAGTTAAAAGTTTCAGTTCCCAATTATGACTTACTCAGCGCTTCGCAGGCCGTGAAAAATCGAATGATCTAGAAATGACGCAATCCAGAGAAGTTACGATTTTTAGTACAGAGAGCTAAAATTAAAATTTTACCGTTAGTTTAAATTATAATTTTGATTTTGATTTATATATTTTTTTATCTTCTTTATATATATAAGCGGCTAAAGTGTGTGTCGCCGATAGTTTATTGTTGCCACTCGGAAAAATGAGAGCGCAAATTACCGCTTCCGCAGTTTTTAATTAATATCTGGGCCGATTAAAGTCGTACGAAGATGAGAACCGTATCGATGGGTTCGGAGAATTGTTTTGAATACGAGGATACGCGTCTCGAATTTAAACTCGGCGCCGTTCCGTAGATATTCGAGAAAAAAGAATTTGGCACGTAACCAAATCCCTCTAATAGGGAAAACCCAAGAAAGTGGAAAATGTAGAGAAAACGTAGGGAAATATTAGTTTTTAATTAATAATATCTCGCCCAATTAAAGTTTTAAGAAGACGCGAATGAGTTGCAGGAGCTTAAAAATGATGGAAAGATCTACGCAAGAAATGTTGTGTACAAAAAAAAAAAAAAAAAAAAAAAAAAAAAATCTTTGACATGTGAATTAACATTTCATTATTTAAATCACGTTTATTCATTGAGCTAGCGGTGGCTGTTAAGAAATGTACAGCCAGTGGTTTCCTTCATTGCACTCTACTTTAAGCAATTAAGAAAGTAGATGAGGAAAACCCCGTAGGGCAGTAAGCAAAGGGGCGTCTTCGCCGCCTGCCCTGGGTAATTCAGTTTAAATTAGCAGACTCCTTTGCACAAATCATTTTAATTACAATTTATAATATCTAGTAGAACAGCGGTCATTTCGTATGACGGCCCGGCTTTCTAGTACATATATAACTAAACATTTTAATTAATCGTAATAAATTGCCTAATATTTGCGCAAAAGCTGACAAGTAGTAAAATAATAATTTACTTACTAATAGATTATTTAGTACATATATTATTTCCTTTGATGAAGGTATATATATATATATATTTGTAAGAAAAAGACTATGTAAAAGATTAAATTAGCAGCGTAAATTAATTTCCCTTCTCTATTCTAAAAATAGGAATCTCTTTCTGCACTGCGTCATTCCGAGACTATTCTATGTCATATGATTCTTACGTAAGTATGATGATGTAAACGGAAGTAAAAGTCAACCAGCCAATAGTAATTTTACAGAAATATTTACTGTCCAATCAGAATGCTTTGAGAACCAACACTAACTCAGTTTGACTTCAGATTTCATCCTGAACATTACGCACTTGCTTTCCACGCTTTGGCCTAGCTACACTGCTGCCTGTCTGTTCTGCTTTCTTACTACAAATTACCAAAAATGCAAGACTTTTGGAACAGGCACATTTAATGTGCCGACTTGTGTGTAGCAGTAACATGTTGCCGAAAATAAAACTTAAGATTTAATCTGCATTCGCCTCCAATTTTCCTAATCACTATGGATCAACACTTCTACGTCATCCAAATTTCCTCCTCCTGCTCCTTCAGTTACTTCTGACATTGCTTTTATTACATATATATAATGTTGTATGATCATAAATTCACTTAGTGCGAAATCGAGTTATTCTACTACTTGCGCAATTGCTGCAAAGTAAGTTAATATTAATTTATTTACTAAAGAATATTGATTATATTATCTCCTAAGATTAATTTTAGTAGAATTATCTTAAAAGAGTGAATCCATACTTAGTAAGTTCAATTTCGAAAAATGTTTTAAAGTAACTTGAATGTAAATTGTTAAAAATTCGATCAATGGCAATGATTACTTGCATTTAATTTAATTACTTGCTTTTAATTTATTTCCTTTTACATTTGAAATTTTGTTATTCATGATTTAATTCAAGTCCCCGTTAAACATTTTTAACAATTTACATTCAAGTTACTTTAAAACATACAGTGGATGGACAAAAATATGGAAACACCTTGTGAAATGCACGTTTGAAAAGAAAGATTGATTTTAATGAAATATGTAGGTGTCGCTGGCATTTTTGACTACTGACGCCACATATACAACTTCGTAAATGTGCTAAACAGTTCAGTTGTTGTCGGAGTACTGTTATGTGAGGTTGTCATTGCATTATGTCAGAGTTAACAGACTTCGAACGTGGGCAAATTGTTGGAGCACGTATGGTAGGTGCTTCCGTAAGCAAGGTAGCCGAGGTGTTTAGTGTTTCAAGAGGTACTGTATCGAAGATTTATTCCGCATATTTGAAAAGCGGAAAAACATCATCTGCTAAATCACAGCGCAGATGAAAGTGTGTCCTGAGTGATCGTGACAGACGATCAATAAGGGCAATTGTGACGAAAAATAAGAAGACCACAGCTGCAAAAGTTACTGCTGAAATGAATGTTGTGTTACCGAACCCTGTGAGTACCAAAACAATTAGAAGGGAGCTTCATAAACAGGGAATCGCTGGCCGTGCTGCAATTGAGAAGCCACTCATCAGGGATGCGAATGCCCGCAACAGGAAAAGGTGGTGTTTAAGTCATAAAGCCTGGACTATAGAGCAGTGGAAGCGAGTAATATGGTCTGACGAGTCTTCTTTCACATTGTTTCCCACTTCTGGCCGAGTTTACGTCTGGAGAACGCCATCTCAAGCCTATAATACAGACTGCTTGTTGCCAAGAGTGAAACATGGCGGGGGTTCTGTTATGGTTTGGGCAGCCATATCGTGGTTCTCTGCTAGCCCCATGATAACTGTGTCAGGGCACATGACTGCCAAGACTTATGTGAACATTTTGGCCGATCAAGTTCATCCCATGGTACAAACTTTGTTCCCCGATGGTGATGGTGTCTTCCAAGACGACAAAGCCCCTGTTCACACAGCTCACATTGTCCAGGACTGGTTTTCTGAGCACGAGGATGAGTTGTCCCATCTCCCCTGGCCACCACAGTCACCAGACCTGAATATTATCGAACCTTTGTGGTCTACATTGGAACGGAAAGTGCGTTCTCGTTATCCACCGCCAACATCCTTACCTGAACTTGCCACCGTTTTGCAGGAAGAATGGTATAATATTCCCTTGGCAAACATACAGGAACTGTATTTATCTATTCCGAGAAGACTGCAAGCTGTTTTAGATGCCAACGGGTTTCCTACACCATATTAAGCAAAGAAACATGTTTTTTTAAAGGTGTTTCCATATTTTTGTCCAACCCCTGTATTTCGAAATTGAACTTACTAAGTATGGATTCACTCTTTTAAGATAACTCTAATAAAATTAATCTTAGGAGATAATATAATCAATATTCTTTAGTAAATAAATTATATATATATATACATATATTATTACGAAGTTTGGATAATCTAACATCAAAGACTTCAGGAAAAGCGAAGCTCTGCTGGAAAAATAACATTACTGGAGCAAGTCTATTCAAAATAGGCTAGATGTCCCCAATCTGACGATGTTTTGGACGATTGATTTGGGTAAAAGTCTCCAGACTTGGCGAACATTTGGCGTCATTCTGGTCTGAACCCTGTATAATTGTAATTCATGTTGAAATCGATCCCTGCGTGTAACTGTAACAGTATCTGGCCTTTATATGTAACTTTAACCGAATATGCCTTACAGTAATTCTGAGAAATGGAAGGTACTAGATATTATTCGGTGGCCGGAGAAAAACGATATAAGATTATCAGGACTTGTATGTCTTTTGATTTGTTTTGGGAATATGATGTGTCCTGAATAGGAACAGGGAGCTTACTTAAGCTATGTTCAAATATGTGTGGAATGGACGGCACAAGCAGGAAGGGTTAACTTTACCTTTTATTGTCCACGATATTACGGGTGCTCCCGCACCTTGGGATACAGAGACTAACCACTTATGGTCTGAACGTAAAAATATAAAAAACTACTAACTAACTAAAAGTAAGAGTTAACTTCGAGTGCTTTATACAAATGCCTAACGCTAAGACTGGCCTTTTAAATTATTACGTAAGTAGTACTAAAACTGCCGAAACTACAATACGTTTTAAATAACGAGAGGACTAAACGTCTGGCCTTAAAGGCGGACAGCAGCTGATTGGAAACTCGCGTGTAATACGGAGGCAAGGCGTCTCACTTTCTCTCTATCTAACTCTGCTCTTGGCGACAAGCCACAACTTAAATACTTGGGCGTTAGAAGGTACAATTTGCATAAACAAGTTAACGCGCTTAATTCTGTCCAGAAGTGGAAAATAAGAGAGGATAGTAAAGTTTTAAAATAAAATAAGCGTTAGTACAACTTAAGATCCTTACAAGCTCAAAAAAGCATAATTTTTCAGAGTTGACTTCAGAGTATTAAGAGATTTCCGTGCGACGTTCGTTCTTTAGTTGCGCTTTGCACTGCGTTATGTTTAACTTTCTTAGTACTTTGAAGTGGTAACTACTAATTATGCTCTGTCATACTAAGAAGAGCTGAGCAATTAGTTTTGTGAAGAAACTGTAAAGTGTTTCTTTTGGGGAAAATAAATTCTATCAAGATACCATCGGTTCTGTGTGCATTAAAATCCATTAAGAAAGCGTACGCACGTAGCAATGTACTACATAGCCTACTGAAACGTTGCATTGGGTTTCCGGTATTGGAACGTAATTCACTGCAACGCATTCGGCCATCCCCACAAATGCGAACGGATTCAAGTCAATGACTTTCCGTTCCGAGATTCAGCTTGTTAGCTTAAGTCCTGTTACAGGTATTACGACTGCATTTGAATTCCCCTTTTTAGATTGAAATAATTTTTGTATTATTCTCCCTAGTTTTTAATTCTTCTTTATTATTTATTAAATGTACTTCTGGTTATTGGAAAGTATGAAAACGTTTAAAGTATTTTCCTATGAAACTCAGTTAAAACTGCGCAATCTGCGCGCCACTTCGTTATGGCAAGTAATACCGATCCGACGGGAGAAATATGAGCGGCGGTGAGATGTTAGGGCAGCAGCAAGCGAGAAAAGGATTCACAGGTTGAATGAGGTTTATGAAAGAATATGAAGGTTTCGTTAAGAATGATATAATTTTAATCTGACTGCAGTCCTATTGGCTAGTTAATGTTTCAGTTTATAAATTTTAATATTTTTATTAAGTGAACCTTTGTAAAAGCATATGCTTCATTAGCAACGTATAAGAATCATGTGACAATGATTGCTTTTGAAATGACACAAATTAGAGAGAGACATATCGTAAGCACATTATTATATTTAGAACAAGAATGGAAAAATAACCAAATTAATGGCTACTTCAAAATAAAGCTAGGATTTTGTTTTGCCTGTTTATCTTACATATACATACATACATATATATATATATATATTGAATGATCTAAAATTCATTGAATTCGAAAACAAGCTATTCTAATACTTGCGCAATAGCTGCAAAATAAGATAATAATAATTTATTTACTAATGAAATATTGATTATATTATCTTCTAACATAAATTAAGTAGAATGTATCAAAAAGAGGGTACCATGCAATGACAGAACGGGAATTCCCACACCGTATTAGTTTCCAGAGTATAGTCTGAAACTCCAAGGAGTATCATCTTAAAGAATACAATCTAATTCTATTTCTCTGCTTTCGGCCTCATATTTAATTTGAAACCGCGCTTATTATTAAGTTTCTCTGAGTTGGCACTTTTATTCTATTGTTAGATTTCTTTCAGGTTGCCCAGCCGGGAATGTGGTTAGTGTCTTCGTAGCGATTAGTGGCTACCGTACAAAAGGGGCCGGGTTCGTATCCCAGAGAAGGCATGGATGTAAATTGTCTGTCCCTTCATCAGTCATTCAAGGGTCATAAGGGTTCATCATAAGGGCAACGGTGGCCTACGTATTAGGTACCTCCGTTTTATTATGTCCTCCACTTCAGGCCGTAGTAATGACCAACACCTATAATGGCTAGTGTCCGCCACTGAGGGGAGGGGTATTTCTTCTAGGAGAAAAATTCAGTTTCCAAAACCTGTTCTTGCAGTTGCTTTTGACAACATAGGAAACAATGTCTGCATTTTTCCTTTTTCTTTTTACGTGCTGTCCAATCAGTATTCTATGGAGGTTTAAAATAACGGGACTGTATTTGGAAATGAAATCTAGTTTCCTTTTTTTTTTCAAATGCTGAATAATTCTTGGAAGAGCTTAATGTTGGACGTTAATGCAGGAGGTTATCTTATTTTTTTCTTAACAGAGCCTGTAATTTTACTAATTAGGTCAGTTTAGAAATAATCTCATCCTTTCAAACTAGCATTGCTGAAAAACAGTTTTGATGATTACCTCTTCTTTTTTAGCCCAAAGGGGCGTTATTCCAGAAAGGCTATTAGTCACGAAACGGCATTTTGCGTCGAATCAATATAAACGTCTGTATCACTTTTTAAATTGTTGCCACAAAATATTATCGCTCTGTATTATATTTAAAGAAATTAAATAATGAAGAATCAGCATTAATGTAGTGTTGCGTTCTTACGGGTTTGTGGATTTGGAGCGATTAACGACAACACTTGATGAAGAATGAAAACACAGTTTATTGGCCAGTATTACTCAGGACAGCTCCAAAATCACGGTTAAATTCGTCGAAAAACTACGACAAACACGCTGAAATAATCAACAACACAGTCTTTAGGCTATGAGGATGAAGACTCCTTCACGGCAAAGCACTAGAGTACAGCTCCCGACTCGGTTCGGTCGTTCTCGGAACTCAACGTATTCTCGAGGCACTAACTCGCGATACACTGACGAGACACCTCGACCTTAGACTGCAACTCCGCGTACAGGCAGGATTTATATAGCTTTTGGCCCACCTTCGAGAACATTCTGGGCAAAACCAGTAAGAATTCGTTCTAGAATGTTCTCCATCCATCTATGGCATATCGCCAATTTTGTCGTCAAATGGGCTACTTCACGTCAAATGGGTTGCCAAATTTGACGAAATTTGGCAACCCTGCCTTCCCTTACCATTTTCTGGCAACCTTAAAATCCGCCTTGCGGGGAAGCTATCTTACCGCAGCTGGGCATTTCGTAGCAATATGTATGCTTCCCGTATTGTGAAAAAACAAAGACACCTAGAATCATCAAATTATGAATAACGTAGTCCTCCACCCGAATATGGGCATCTGGAAGCCCGAATCTTGAATTTCGATTTTTGTTTACTATCTATTTCATATTTTTAAAACTTTAATGAATTTTTGATTCACAAACTCAAGGATTTCAAAACGAACAGTGGCCAAACACTGTGCGGAATAAAATATTTTTATCTCCAGCGCCTGAGACTGTCTATCGGATATTCTAAAGGTATGCTGTTTTTAAATATTTTTAGCCCAAAGGGGCGTTAGCCCAAATGCTGTTGTTTTTAGAATTATAAATATGGTTAAGACTGAGATTGATTCATTTGTATATTTTAAGCTTTTAGTATTTTGCGTAATTCTACGTACAATTTAAAATTAGAAAAACCTGAAAGAACAATTCATTTAAGAAAATGATTGCAACCAAGAACTAACTATAAGTGAAAAAAGCATGGGTGATTAAAAAAATTCCATTGTTAGCAAAAAATACTTTTGCTTCGACGCGAGACAAACTAAAGATGTCTTCACTACTACTCCTGTTGTTAAAAATGATACTTTAAATGCAAATTTAAAATGGAAGGAAAAAAGAACAGCAAAATTTAATAAATTACAATCTTTTTCATTCTGATTGTACGTATAATCAAACGCTAATCATTAGTTATTTTAGAACAAAAGGAAAATGATACTCTAAGTAGATATTTTTTGTCTCTCTTTAGAATAACTTTTGAATTTAATGACAAACTGTTAAAAGTCCATTTCAATATTTTTCTACTCCGCTTTTGGAAGTTACTATAAATAATACATAATATTTTAATCACCCGTGATAAATAGCATGCTAGCGAGGTTTAATTGTATGATAATTAATTCATGAATAAATAACGAATGAGAAAATGCTTAATCTATTTGAGTGAATAAATTAAATCTTGCATTATTAGTTCCATACTTCTATTCTGAAAAGCAATTTGCAAACAGAGATAATAATTCTGTACCTATTATTAATTGTAAATAATATAAAGAAGACTATTTATTTAGGAGTTATATTTCATAATGCATCAAAGCAAAATATGCAGCAGTCTTTTTTAAAAATATATTTACATTTCGGAGCTCATTAAGTATATAAAATAAGCTCAAAAAATTTTCATCGTTAGTTTAAAGAATTGATTTTTCTAGTTAATGTTTCGGCAATTATTTAACGATTATAATAACATACTAAAAGAGCAAAACGCGATTAAATTTCCGTCTTTTCTTATGTGTTTCCAATTTGCTACTGCAGCATATGTATGCTGTGAGAAAATGTGAATTTATTTCATGGTTATTATTTTCTATAGATTGTAGAGTATAAATAAGTGCATGAATTGGTGAACTGCGAGGATAATTGTGAGCTGTAGTTTGAATTCGTGTGTAGTTTGAATTCGTTTGAATGTAGTTTGAATAATTTTGCGAATTCTTTAGAAGCTACTTAGAAGAACAGAAATTCTTAGCGGATGTTATACACAAATCCCTATAGTACATCACTCGGAATTAGTTAACCATGAGTGTTAAAAAGATTAACTTTTAAACTTAAATTAAAACTGACTGAAATTATTTTTGTAATTTTCTCTTTAAATCCACATTTAATCTAGAGAAAGAGTGCAAGAATATTTTATTTATTCAGAAGTCATTTTTACTTTTTTTGAAAAACAGAAATATTATCAGTTCGACTTAATAAAATTAGAAATAAAAAAGGTCTCCCAAACCCTTCTCAAACATAACCATGTTGCGAAATCAATTCGCGAATTGATTTAATTAGTATCCTTGAAATCAAAACAAGATAAATACTAGTCGCCCAGCCGAGATAGTTGGCAGTTACTGTGACTGCCGTACCGAAGGGCCGGTTCGAATCCCGAAGATGGCATCGATGTTTTAAATGTATAATGTCTGTGCGGCATGGGGTCACTCTAAGTGTGCGGCAAGCCGAAAGTCTTCTTGAGAGGTTGTGGTAGGGAAAGAGGGATGGGAGACCCACAGATCCATCCCCCTGAGGGGCTGTCCATAGAAATTGGAGACAAATAAGTCGTACTTTCACTTGCATGGTGCTCAAGGTTCTTGCCAACGACAAGCACAAATCTTGCACTCCTCGCCACGATGAATGTGGGGTTGTTCTGATGTTTCTAGCAGAAAAGTGAGATAAGTCACAAAAACAACAGCAGATAAAATAATAAAATCGAAACCCCCAGCAAGTACAAGGACTGGCACTCTAAGGGTATCATAATTATATTTCATTGTTTAAAATGCCATCTTCTCGTTAGACTAATTCAGGACACCTATTAGACTGCATATTGGGAGAAAGAAAATAGGAAAAATCTAGGTTACGAGTTTGTATCTTATTTTGTTAACGTCTTTTAAGTGAACAGTTTTGGAATCTAAAAGGAAAAATCTGATGTGTACACCACATGACTTCCTTGTACGAAAAATTAAATTATACGCATTTTTTCTTGCATTCCATTTAAACTTATTCGATTGAATTAAATCTACTTCGTCGACAGCGCATAAACCACAATAGAATAAATGCACTCTTTTAAAATTCACTATATTTGTCTACCATTGCACTCTGGCGCTAGGTTCACTTAACAGCGTTATATTTCGTTCATATTATAACTCAGAAAGCACAAATTTTATTTCGTTTTAAGAATTATCTAATCGTTGCCACATGTTCTATTCAAATACTATAATAAATCTAGAAAGATGTATAAAAGAAATTGAGCAAACAAAACAAAAAAGAAACAGTTTTTTACAGACGATTCAGTATTTCTCATTCAATTAATTTAATTCTCACTTCGCGACAAGGCAAAAGTACATAAAAACTCAAAATATCTATATTAAAGATTACGAAGTAAATCTTAAACGCTTATTTCCTCCAAAAAATTCCAGAAAGGATTAAGCATGATTTAATTCGCAATATAGTCTCTCTAGATTGGCAACAAACCTACTATTCTGCTGTTTCAAATGTAAACAAACATGTCCGCCATGTTCATTAAAAATTAGGCTTAACCGCACTTAAACAGCTTTTAAATTGTTGATAATTCTACAAATATAGCTTGCAGATTTCCTAAAGGCATAAAAACCTTAACCAGAAGATAAGAACAACATAATTCAATCATTTTATAAAGCAAAAAATGCACAATTTACAAACATATAAGAGTAAAGAAACTGAAATCACTGAGCTGGGTAACAGAGTGGATATATATATAAATATATTTATATATGTTTGGTGCGACCGATTGCAACCAAAATACGAGGTGCACATCTACATGTTATAGCAGTCCTATACACAAAATTTCAACGTTCTGAGGCTACTCGTTTTTGAGATATGCGAGATACATACGTACGTACGTACGTGCGTACATATACCACGAACAATTCTCTTCAGGGGCCCACCAGCGGCCGAGCGGTAAAGTCGCTGAACACTGGTAGTTCGGTCCGAGGTTCGAATCCCGCGAACGGGCTGGCTGCATGGGTGTTTTCGTGGTTTTCCCCATGTGTAACGTGTATACGAGCCAGTTTCCCTTAGAAAGTCCTCCACGAAAGGCATCCCTCCTCTTAGGCAGATAGCCCTAGTGTGCTTTGCCATAATTAAATACACCGACACCGACACCAATTCTCTTCAGAATTCATTTTAAAACAGTTTTATAATTTTTTTGGAGGAAACGAGTCTTTTATTGTGCCATTAAGTACAGATGTCCCGCAAAAACATCGTTAAATTGCATTCGATAGCGGCCAAAATGGATATTTTCGTTGAACTATGCTACCTGATACTTTTAGCGATTACAATACTTCCTTTTTACGTCGTACAAGGAAGTAAAAATTTCTAGTAAAGTAAAAGTTGGAGTTTAAAATAGAAAGTAGAATTTTTCGTTGAATAGAGATCAAACTGAATTCTCTGATTATTGCAGAATAAAATAACGGCTATCTGTTTTGAGTGAGGAATGTCTTAGTATTTATGTAAACCTAGACCATATCTATATTACATACGACGGAAACCATATAAGCTGCATGTGGCCGTCTTGTTCAGTTGGGAAGATTTGAATGATGGGCGACTGGACCTGCTTCGCAACCCTATTTCACTGAGTAAAAAGTGGAAAAACGGATTAAGTTCGAAGGATGAGTGATTGAGATATTCTGGGACGTAAATAGGCTGAGCGAGGAGTTATTCACAGGATGGCTTTGAGTGCATAAAGAATGAGTACGAAATAATATTGCAGTCTAGGTGACATAAACAGGAAATCCACCCAAAATAAAAACGGCACATCTAGCTTTCGCTTTGCCCCGTTTACTGTGTTAAGTCTTAGCCACGGTCGAGCAGCTGAGAGTGAAATCCCTCTTCTCCACCCCACCTGAACAAAAGAGAAACCAGAATACAGCTGAGTTTTCAGAGAAGATCTGGAACTGCCTGGTCTTGCCAAAATGCGGCGATGAGTTTCGCTGCCTTAGGAAAAGCCGGTCTGTTTAATTGCAGGCTGTGCGATTGACTAACAAAGCATAGCGGACAACGATCAAAGTGACTTTCTTCCTTTTAAAATAAATAAGATGGCAGGTTAATGTCGTTTGGTCTTTTTCAGAGAAGTGGTGTGATCGTTTCGCTGACAAGAACGTCATCGCAAATCATGTGGCTAACTCTCTGTGTGTGGGAGGTTTCAGCGATTCCAAAAGTTGGATGATAGGATACGAAATCCGAAAACCAATTCCGTTACCCCCCCTACGTATACTAAAGGATCTATCAATGACCTTTGCACAAAAAACAGAGAAAGCTAAAGAGGCTTATTTATTTCCAGTACATATATCTTTAAATATTCAGCGATATTTATTTGTGAGAAGCAATTGCAAAATGAGCCCTAAATTATAAAAATTGCATTTAGAAAAGTTTCAATATTATTTTTTCTTTAAAATATATTGGCAATCCCAATTATATCTATAAATTATTGATTTCAGATGTATGTTTTGCATCTTGACATTTTATTGTCCCTGGAAAAATAGAACATTTTAATTCATTTTACAACTTAGTTTTGTAGCATCCAGTAAGCACCTTCTTTCATTGTACGTTCGGAAATATGAAAGATATTTAACAGATATAAATTATAGTTATAAGCGAAGCTTTCACATTAGTTACTGTTTAAGATTTAAATGTGATTAATTCCAATATTTTTTTAAGAAGCTTATTCATGCATATTACTCAGAATTCAGTTGTTTAAACAATTGCATTTGTAATCGAAGTTCACTTAATCTGTGTTTCTTTGCAAGGATTACCTTTCTTTATAAGGTATTTCTCCCACCTTCTTGGCGTGCCTTTGTGGTGGGGTGGTCTGCACGCTGGGCGCGTATTCCAGAGGTCCGTGGTTCGATTCCCGGCAAAGGCGTTGCTAGTTTTTCATCTTTTCTGCTTCAAAAACATATAATGTGTCTACATTTTTTATGTACCTTTTGTATTCGTCTTTCCGCCTTTTATGTTTGTAACGAAAATAACGACATGAAACTGTACAGCTTAACTTGTTTCGTCATAAAGAGAATGCAGATAAAACTAGAATTCGTTAATTTGAAATTTTCAGCTACGGTTGACTTCATTTTGTTACAGATAATGCGAAATATAAAGAAATAGAACACATTTTCACATGAGGTCAATCTGTTTCTTTTCTTTTTTATTGTTAATGTCCGACAATAATATGCACATTTTATTATAGATTTAGCCAGTATTTAAGTTAATGGATAATAATGCTGATGAAATTATCTGGCTACAAAAACACTCAAAATAATGCACCCCCTACGAAAAAAAAAAAAAAAAAAAAAAATTCTGAAAGTGTTCAGATTTTACGATCGAGCAAAAAGATTTCTTAAGGTTCCTTATGTTCTCACTGAACTCGCAGTCTACCAGTCTGTCTATCGCACACACTCCTGCCAGCTTTATTATTAAGCACTATTTTCTCTTCTTCTTTCTCTCATCTTCAGGCTATCGCCTGACCCAGTGTACGAACTCACTGCTGCGACAGTCACGTGACTTTTAAAACTCAGTTGTAAACTTGGATACTTAACGTTTATTTTCATATATTTCAATTCCATAAGTAATATTTTTTTTAGATACAGTTTACAGTTTTTGAATCAATCATTTATAATCACCGTGTATTTACTAGAGCGCCAACTCTATCAGAATGTGAACAATATCACCTTTTTGGGAAAAAAAAAAAAAAAAAGAGATGTTAATGAATACTTTTTATGAGAGTGTGCATGATAATACTCGTCATTAGAAACATTTTTCTAAATTGCTATTTCAATTTCAGTAACGTACAAACGTAAAAATTTCGCTTTTCATTTGTATACGGTCCCTGAATATGATTTCAGATATTAAAATTAAATATCTTGGTTTTTATCGTACGGGAGCCAAACTTTTTGTGTTATATTGTTTAAAAACGCGTGTAAGCGTTTACGAAATGTAACTTACAGATGAGTACATTTAAAAAGTTAGATTTCGCAAATTTTACAAAATTAAATTTTTAAATTTAAAAGAGCCTTAAATATAACTAGTCCAAAGGGGTAATTTGCCCAGAAGGGCTATTAATTTTGTTTTGGAATTTTGCATCATCCGCTATAAAACGGAGTTTCACTTTTCAAATTGTTACCACCAAATATAGAGATCTGCATTATATTTAAAGAAATTAAATAATGAAGAATCTGCATGAATTTATGCATGTTTCTCGCAATGTGAAAAACCAACTGTATCTAGATACATCAAATTTTGAATAACGTAGTCCTCTAATGTGGGCATCTGGAAGCCCAAATTTGGAATTTGTTTTATTATTTGTTTGATATTTCGTAAAACTTTAACGAATTTTTGATTCACAAACTCAACGATTTCAAACGAGCAATAGCAACATTGTACGAAAAAAAAAAAAAAAAAAAAAAAAAAAAAATTTATCTCCACTGCGCGGAACTGTGTATCGGAAATTTTAAAGATATGCTCTTTTTAAATATTTCATGATATTGTTGTTGAATTGAATTTTACGGTTTAAGTACGAAAAATATGATATTTAATAAATAAAGGTAACACATAAAGCGTTTAAAAAACGCCTCTTTTGGCGTAGTATAAAATTTGAAAGTTTCTATTTTTTTCTTTTTTTTGTTTGTTATTACTCTTTTACTTAAAGCATTTTTGTAACTGGAAATTTATGTTTACGATGGACGGTTGCCGAAATAAAAGCCGCATAATGACGTTTATGGAAAGGTTCATAACATTTATACGCACATATTTTAGAAGACATGGCTGATTATAACAAGTCCTATTTATTGCCTTGTTGTTCACTTTCTTTATACTTCTCTCCTTTCTTCTTTTAGTATAGAACGAAATTTATAATATGCAGTCTGAAAGATTTAAATGATTTAAATGCTATTCTTATTCTTCCAACTTAAGCTATGATCATTCATTCAAGGTTGGCTATGGTAGTTGTGGCTGATGAGTTGTAATTGTTTAATGGATATTGTATATGGTCTTATGGCTCTAAGAAAAGGATGCAAGTCGCTTGTGAAACTCACGGTTGGTTATGCATGGGCATCTTCAGTCATTCATGTATAGCATCTGGTGTTTTCTGCACGTAATAAACCTTGTTAAATTACATTAGATATTTTCTGATGCAGCATGGATTTTTTAGTTCAAAGAGGCTTTTGTCCCTGAGCGAATATTGTTTTCGTTTTGAGATTTTGCGTCAAATCACTCTGAAGTTCGTTTCACTTTTCAAACTGTTGCCACCGTATATTATCGCCCTGAATTATATTTGAAGAAATTAAATAAGGAAGAATCTGCATAAATGTATGTCTGCATGTATCTGCATGTCTGCATGTATGTCTGTTTCTCGCATTGTGATAAAACAACGGTATCTAGAGCCATCCGATTTTGAATAACGTAATCCTACCTCGAATATGGGCATCTGGAAGCCAGAATTTGAAATTTGGAATTTGTTTTATTATCGATTTCCTATTTTGTAAAACTTTAACGAATTTTTGATTAACAAACTTAACGATTTCAAACCGAGCCATGGCAACGTCGTACAGAAAAAACATTTTTATCTCCAGCGCGCGAGACTGTGTATCGAAAATTCTAAAGATATGCTCAATTTAAAATTATTTTGCGAATTGCTCATGAACTGAATCTTATGGTTTAAGTGCGAAGAACGTGATATTTAATAAATAAAGGTAACACACGAAATGTTAAAAGAAAAGGCCCTTTGGACGTAATTTAAAATCTGAAACTTTTCAGACTTTCTTTTTTTTTTAATTATCTTAAATAATTTCCTCAAACAAGTATTACTTTAATATATGCCGATATAGTTTCCTCAATGTGAATTTCAAGCAAAACAGTATTATCAAGCATATGCTAGTTGTGAAATGGAAAGAGGAAAACTAAATTATTCGCACCGATATGTTTAATGTTCTGTTTCCCTTATTATTATAAAGAATTCTCTAGAAATCATATGATATTGATTTTTTTTATGCTGAGAAGCGGGGTATTTTGCCTGTTGAAGATAGATATCACAAATAGTCTTATTTCACGTTTCTGAATCATTTATGAAACTCTATGAAAAGTGTATTTCAATGCGAAAATCTCAGATGTTTAAAAAAATGTATAGGATCCATACAGTCGTCTGTTTCTACATGAAAGAATCAGTTTCAAAACGTTTCAATCAGCCAGCGTATTTACGACGGTTTTCAAACATAAACTCGGTTTATGAAAGCATGTATATGACTTAACCGAGTTTATGTTTCGGTTAAGTCATCTCTTGCATTCTAAAAAAATGTTAGCTTTCTTTTTATCTTCTTTCCTTACTCTTGACATCCATAAATTATCGTCTTCAGCTTAAATGGCGGACTATTCATTTGCGACTCGCTGACTGGCAAATGGATAGAATTAGAGCTAATGAGTCAGACCTTTGAGAAATTTGAAGTATTTAATTTTATCTTAGTTCATAAATCTTTCCTTAGAGGAAAGTTATATCGCCATTTAGGCTATCAACCATAAATGTGGACTAAGAACGATCTTTATTGCATTTTAAGATATGTCGTTATTACATTTTAATATTGAAGATAATATGCTTCAAAGATCAAAATGATGATGACTGAATATAGGCTTAAATTTGTAGTTTAATTTTTTAAAACGTTTAGCAACAGTCATTTTGATGTTGATAATTATAATTATAACTTGAATTTTGAATTGAATTTTGTTATATGTTGGTTTATTTTGATGTGTATTAGCTTAACATATTAAACTAAAACAAGCATTTAACCGACTTTAACCAGTCTCAGATTATGTTTTTACTCTGCGGCCCAAGAAAAAATGCTGTACTTAAAACTAACACGACAAAAAATATAAAATAAAAGTAAAATTTATTTTTCTCGGATTTAGATGCAAACCGCAAAACGAAAATCGAATGGATTGCTGGCTTTTTAACTGTTAACTGCAAAATAAAGTAGTGCCGTACATTCCAAAATAATATATTCTGTGACGTATTCTAATCTTTGTGAAATGGCGGATAATACCGAACGCTGTATTATAACGCAGTATTCGTGTAGCATGGATAAATATGGCAAGATATTGCTAACATTAAATAATACTCTCAAAGCTTTCAGATTTTATTATTTATATATTCCAGATTTAATATTATTAAGGATTAAAGGGACGTCTTTACTATTTGCACACACATAGAAGTTCGAAAGCATTTGCGCTAATGTCCCTTTGGGTTAAAAATATTTAAGCACAGCACATGTTTAGAATTTCCGATAGACGGTCTCTCGCGCTGGAGATAAAAATATCTTTTTCTATGCAGTGTTCCCATTGCTCGCTTTGAAATCGTTGAGTTTGTTAATCAAAAATTCGTAAAAGTTTTACGAAATATGAAATAGACAATAAAAAATTCTAAATTCCGAATTCGGGCTTGCAGTTGCTCATATTCCGGTGGAAAACTACGTTATACAAAATTTGAGGGCTCTAGGCGCCGTTGGTTTTTACAGTGTGAGAAACATACATCACCCATCCTATTGGGCCAAATGACGAAATTTTACTTGCGTTTATCATGTCTGAAAGGCGTAACTTAAGACATATATTAGATTTATATACAGCATTGTGTTCTAACGCAGGTATTCTGACACCAAATCAGACTTTTCAGAAATAACATACCGATTTCTTTTCCATATTTCGATTCTATGGCTGAAATTATGTCAAAGTGATAAGTTTTGCAAAAACTGCATGAGTTTTTTTTTAATTAGCTTTCAAAATTTTAGCTCCTTACTGTTAATTGAATTTGGTATATATTTATTAATATGTCTTTTCTTTTTAACCTTATATGATTTCTTTTTTAGCAGTTCAAAATTTAAGTTCAGTCGAAATAAAATTCGCAGCTATTTTCTGATTTGTTTTTAAAATTTGTATTTTCTAGTAATTTATTCAAAATTTATAAATATATACATGAATTTACACATTGGCACAATTTGAAATTTGGCATATTTGTTATAAGCAAAAATAATGCCAAATGTGGTTTACTGTCTTTGTCAAAATTATTTGAAAGAAAGAACGATACACCTTTTTTGTTTCCGCTTGCGCGAAGTGGAAAGGGAAGGAAACTAGGCTACCTTAAGTTAAGAATTTCGCCAAGTGAATTATTCTTGGCGCAAACTGAAAAAAATGCGCCAAGATAAATTTTTAAAATCTTCGGTAAGTTCCTCACCAAGCGTTACCAAATTTAATATTTAGGTATAATTTGAGTCACAGAATAGAAATATGGAAAAAAAAATCGATATGCCATTTTTGAAAAAGTCAGATTTTGTGTCAAAATAACGTATGTTAGAACAATGCTATATATAAATCTAATACATATCCTAAGACTCCCTTTCGAGATATGTAAAACGCAAGTTAAATTTCGTGAATCGGCCCAGTAGAATGGTAGATATAAAACTGTTCCACTTTTGTTTTGTGCCGAGTGTACATTTAGAGCACAAAAAATAAATAACAATAATATTATAATTTCATACAACTTCTAATTTTTTATCATTACTTCAAAACATTTTTACTTTGTCATCGAATTTCACATAAGAATGGGCAATTTCTTTCCATTCGAAATAGCAATAATTACTTATTAAACTATGGTACTTGCATATCATTTTCTATACTTTTAATATCAGTAAAATAAATTCTTTCTTCCGTAATACAAATACAGCCACTCCTTTCCATTAGATCATAAACATTTTAACCAAATTTTGATGACAGCATTAATTACGAAATGGTAAAAATCCGTGAGTCATTACCATAACCAGTCGATAGAAAAAGTAAAAAAGTTACGCAGAAATTCTTAAGTATTCAGATGGATGCTTCTGAAGCTAGTCGAGTAGACAATGCACTTTATTTAAGAAGGAATATTTACCGGGTCAATATTGATCCATTAACGAGAGAGATATTAAGGACAGCGTTTGAAATTTCATTTCACATTTTCCCACCCTGGATCTCTCAACCGTATTTTCCTGTTTGCGAGTTTCGATTTAGAAATTATTCAGATGTTGCAGAAGTCATTAATGCGAAAATCCTATCTGACATCTGGCATTTTCACAAAGTTTTTTTATTGTGGGTAAAGATATCCTAAATGGTATTTTTAACAATAATTTCTTTTATAAAATGCCTTTTACCGTACGTTTAGGGAAAAATAATCAGATGAATTTTCTAATCCAATAATATGGAGTAGTCAATCGAATATAATTTGATCAGTTTGTGAAAATTAGATATCCATTCTCTGCCCAGATGTTCGTAGATATGAATACAGGCTATACTCGTAATCATACTGGAATCTTAATGCAATGCCAAGCAATCTACTGTAAAATTTGTAGTACTATTAAAGTTTTACAAAATATGAAATATATAATAAAACAAATTCGAAATTCGCCCATTTTCGGACGAAGGATTATGTTATTCAAAATTTTATGGCACTAGGTACCGTGGTTTTTTTCACAATGAAAGGAAACATCCATACATTCATGCAGATTCTTCATTATTCAATTTCTTTAAATACAATACCGCCCTTTTGGGCTAAAAATTTAATGAATGCATTTATTATAACGTTTAAGTATTATTTATTGTTTATTGTCTAAGAGTAAATAAATAATTCCGAATATATAAATTTATTTTAAATATTTATATTCCGAATGAATAAAATATGTGTAACTATGCTTTTATTGTATCTGCAATTTAAAATAGCATGCATAACTAGTACTGCTATACAATTTTAGATAAAAATTCCATGGATTTATGACTGAGCACCCGCATTTTTTTATACAATAAACCAAACCAAGATGATATTACGAACAATCAACGTTTTCCTTTCCTTTTCCCATAACGTGCTATGGTATCGTTTTATATATACGGTTAATTTCTAAACTAAAAGTGGTGAGAAATACCGACTCTTGTTTAATAAGTTTCTCAAAATCAGTTTTGAATGTGACACTGAAAAATCCGAGGTATGTTTTGCCCATTCGTCCAAACTAACAGTTTGTTCCGTCGCCGAGATGCATTACACGTTGCGAATACTTTGCGGAAGGTCATTAGCGAAATCAGTGGTACAAAGAAGTGTCAGTGTTATTGGGTGAAGAAGAAACGTGCTGAAGTTCGAAATGTCTACTTTAGCGTGTCCACAATCTGTAGGAATTATGTCAACTAAACTCATCCTCACAGCGCTATTTCGCGGTGACATTTCGAACGCGAGTGCGTATTAGCAGCTGCCATATCCTGTTAATGAGTTTGGAATTTAATGACTTCAGAGCGTTGTGTAAATACTACGTTTGTTTACTTCCATAATGACCCAAAAGTACCTAAATAAAGAAAATACGCATTAAAACCTCGCTTAATGTAAATTCCATTTCCTCGACAATTATTCAGTAAAATGATATTGTTGACTTTTCTAACCAGTAATTAGTTATTTAAGATAATGCTTTTAAGCTTATTTTTATTTATTTATATCATTCTCGAGTACTCATTTACTTACTTTAATTAATTAATTTTACATTTATTTATTTGGAAGGCTTAAATTTTTCATTAAGGAAGGTTGTAAGTGATTGATGATGATTTCATTAGTTCTTATAATTCTGCTGATTCTATGTCTAGAACAAACACAGTTTGAAATGAAATTAGTTACACACTTAGAGAAAGAAAGAAACACAGTTAGAAATGGCTTTAAATTTAATGACTTGGATAGTGAAAGTATAAGAAACATGCTCCTTCCGTTTTCAGATATCAAACGAAAATTATCGTCAAAAGCACCAACAATGCACGTGTTAAAGAAGGCGATAAGGGTATGGATAAGAAGAGAATGTTATACTTACGATAAATACAATATCTGAAAATTTTGTATCTCAATCAAATGTTTAGACTAGTGATCCACAAACTGGATGCTGTGGGTTGCTTAGGCGAGCATTATGGAATATTCTGTTTGCAGATCCCTTATAAGGCATCTAGCCATACATTCCAGAACTTTCACACGAATGATATACGATTCACGTAGCTTCAGAATTAGATCATCAATGCGCTGGCATAATAGTTAAAATAAATAAGAAATGTCTGTAAGGTTTCAGAGGAAGGGGCTTTTTTTTAACGTCTTGTGTGTTATCTTTATTTAGTATTAAATATCATGTTCTTTGCACTCAAACCATAAAATTCAGTTCAACAGCAGTGTCGCAAAATAATTTTAAAATGAGCCTATCTTTAGAATTTCCGATGCAAAGTTCCGCGCGCTGGAGATAAAAAGCCTCCCATAGAGAGTGCTGCCATTGCTCACTTTTAAACCGTTGAGTTTGTTACTCAAAAAATCGTTAAAGTTTTACAAAATATGAAATAGTTAATAAAACAAATTCCAAATTTGAAATTTGGGTTTTCAGATGCCGATATTCGCAGTAGGATTACATCATTCAAAACTGGATGGCTCTAGGTACCGTTGTTTTATCACAATGCGGGAAACATACATACATTTATGCAGATTCTTCATTATTTAATTTCTTCAAATATAATGCATGGCTCGAACATTTGGTGGCAACAGTTCGAAAAGTGAAACGGACATTTATAGTGAACCAACGCAAACTCGCAAAATGAAAACAATAGTCCTTCAGGGACAAAACCTCTTTGGACTAATAAAATCTTACAGGCACTGTAAACTGCTGTATTCGAGAATTATCAGCTCATCAATTGGTCTGAAAGTTTTGAACCGTTCATATAGATTCAAGGTCATTTTAAAGTTAATACATTTGAATTTAATTCTGTAGACGAAAATTTTATTGAGTTGTCTTAACAATGAAATCTCGGACCAAGAATCCCTTTTGTCTCAAACAATTCGATTCAAGAACAGGTTCTTTGAACAAAATAGTCTCACGAACACTCAGGTCGGCGATAAATGATTTTCAGACGTGGTTTGAGATAATTTATGCTATCGAATTAACACCGAAGAACTTCTTGAAACATAATTTTAATATTTTCTGTTGTTCAACCTTCATTAACAGAATCTGGCAACAAGTGAGTTACAAGATCATTAATTCTGGTGTTACAGGGAGAGATTGTGCGAGTTTTGAATCTTAAGACTTTTTTGATATCTGTCTTCTACAATAGTCATTTTCAGTCTAGTGGTCGCCACGGAAGTTTACTGTGTTTTTATCTTCATAAAAGAAAATTTAAAAAAAACCACAGATTTTGAGACAAAATTTTAAAAAAGGATTTTTTTTTATTTGTTTGCTTAAATAATTTTTATATCAACTAAAATAAACTGATAAAATAAATTTTTCCTTAAATTTTAGTTATTCATCTAAAAAAATGCACAATTATTTTTTTCTGCTTAACTGCAGCTAAACTGAGGCATTACTTTCTTAATTGATATATAGAATAATAAAATTTATAATACATGTTATTAAATTATTTTGACTTCCAAATTTTAATAATTTATTTTATTTTAATAATTGAAATTTAAATGATCGTTGTTTAGTTACAAGGAGAGAGAATCAACATAGTGCCTGTTTTTGCTTATTTGTTTTTTTAGTCCAAACTGGCAATTTGCTCAGAAAGGGTATTAATTTCGTTTTGGCATTTTGCGTCGTCCACTATAAAATGGCGTTTCGCTTTTTAATTGTTGCCACCAAATATTAGAGCACTGCATGATATTTAAAGATATTAAATAATATAGAATCTGCGTGAATGTATGTATGTTTCTCGCAGTGTTAAAAAACGACATTACCTAGAAACATCCAATTTTGAACAGCGTAGTCCTCTTCTCGAATGTGGGCATCTGAAAGCCCAAATTTATAATCTGGAATGCGTTCTATTATCTGTTTCATATTTTGTGAAACTTTAATGAATTATTGTTTAACAAACTCAACGATTTCAAAGCGAGCAATAGCAATGTACTGTATGGGGGGAAAAAAAAAAAAAAAAAAAAAAAAAATCTCTAAAATTAGCGCTTAAGACTGTGTAACGGAAATTCTAAAGATGTAGAATAATAAAAATTATTAGAATAACTTTTTATTAATATTTAATTTGAATAACTCTATTAGGAATCTTTTTAATTATTTTGCGATATTTCTGTTGAATTGAATTTTATGGTAAAGTGCGAAGATCATAATATTTAATAAATAAAGGTAATACACAAATCGTTAAAAAAACGCACCTTTGGAAGTAATATAAAATCTGAAAGCCTTTCAGATTTTTTTTTTTTTTTTTAAAGTAGTATGTGCTATGTCCAAGTCATAAGAAAAGAACAGCATTTATGCGACAAGTAACTGCTTTTCTTTTAATATTGTCTCATACTGTAGGCTAATCTACATTTCATACTGATTATTTAAATCAATCAAAAATAGTAAATAAATTTTAATTTTACTTAGAGTACAAAGAATTAACGACTTGGATAGCTAGGGATCTTTTGTATCCGTAAAAGAAATAATATTATCATTTAGATTCAATCACCTCACAGTACTTTTTGAAGTTTTCTTAATTAACAGTTGCTGATTTCCAAATTTCTTTTTATGGTATTGTTACGGAATGTCCAGGCGCTGTTAGATAGCTTCCCCGCAAAGCAGTTTTAGGATTGCCATAAAATGGCAAGGGAAGGCAGGGTTGGCACATTTGACTAGAAATCGCCCATTTGGCGATAGAATTGGCGATATACCATGGACGGATGGAGAACCTTCTGAAACGAATTCTTACCAGTTTAGCCCAGAATATTCTCGAACACAAGCCGAAAGCTATATAAACCCTGCTGGTCCGTCGTCAGTGAGTGTTCCTCGTCGAGTGCGAGATAGTTGGTGTCTCGTCTAGCGAGTCAGTCCCTGCGGAGTCGATCGAGTTGACAGCCGGGCAGCGAGTGCCGAGTGGGTCGTCGAGTACACCGAAAGAGTCTCGTAGTGTATCGCGGTTAGTGCATCTTCGAGAGAGCGTGTTGAGCTCTGGGAACGACTGAACGAAGAGTCGGGAGCTGTGCTGTGTGTGTCGTCGAATGCATCGCGAGTTGTAGCGTGGAGAGTCTCGAGAGTACGTGGAGTTCCGAGAACGACCGAGCAGAGTCGGGAGCTATACTCTGGTGCTTTGCAGTGAAGCTGTTTCCACCGTTATAGCCTGATACCCTGAAGGCTGTGTCGCTGAATGTGTCATCGTGTTTATAGTAGTTCTTCGATGACTGTAACGTGATTTTGGAGCTCTCCTGTTTAGTACTGGCTAAATAAAGTGTGTTTCGATATTTCATCAAGTGCTATTCTCGTTATTCACTCCAAATCTACGAATCCCGTACGAACGTGAAGGAAGAAAATAACGTAACAACTGGTGTCAGAAAAAAAAAGTAACAGTATGTATGCGAAGCCGTAATCGTAGGAAAATTTAATCTTGCTATAACATAATGTTTTAATCCTTATGTGGAAAGGTGAGAAAAGTTGAGTAAATAACTGAGTACTACTGCACTAATTCTAATTTTCTTTGCAAGGATGCAAATATTAATTTTTATGTTTCTTGTCATCATAAAAATATTTCTAAATTAGTATAATCTTTAATGTAAATGTGTACAGATTGGTGTTTCATAAGTATAATTTCGGGAATCAGGGTTCTGAAAATTCCTCACTTTTTAAAAAGCCTCGTAATTCTTTAGATCTTTTATTGTTGTGTTGTTGTTATTGCTTATGCTCATTTGTCTGACGTAGTCGGTCCACGAAATTCCTCGTGGCAAGGTGATCAAGATTACGCCTGTCGTTGGCAACAGCCTTGAGCACCTAACTGATGACAGTGTGTTTTGGCTCAGTTCCGCTCCCCAATTTTCATGGACAGCACTCCGGGGGGGGTACGGGTCCAAAAATTATTATGTTATTTTTATTATTTTTATCTCTGCATTTTTACCGCATTCATATCATTCCTCCATTGTCTCACCGTCAGAAAGGCGGTTGGTGTAGTGCCTTCAAGCAGATGAACATGCATTAGTGCTATTGAATTTTGCGTAAAATTATGCTGTCGATATATTATTACTATCAAAGATTTTAAGAGTTACAGGAAAAGTATGAAATATACGTATGAGTATTAAATACACAGTCGCCTGAGTGGTATAGTGGTTAGGAAAGCCTTTTGCAATACCAATGGGCACAGGTTCGAATACTGGAGAAGGCATGGCTACAACTGTCCGTCCCTTCGGAGGAGGCAATGATGGCCCTCCTATTAGGTGCCTCCATTAAAAGTGACCACCACTTCTTTCTTTAGTTATGGCTAAGCCGAAAAAGGTTGAGGGCCCACCATTGGTTAGAAAAATGTATTTAATACACATATGTACTTACTTCGAATAGTGTGGAATCTATATTAATATGGTTCTGTCATAATTACATGTTAGGTTAAGCAAGGAAACGTGCTTCAGCAACCTGAAATTCCTAGAAAAGTAAAATTCTCATTTATTAGGTGCTTACACTGTATAATTTATAGCAGTACTTTTGATGTTCCTGAAAAGAGAAATCCGTAAAATATTATTCATCAGTCATGGAAAAACGTTAGAAATAAGGATGGAGTATTGGAATCTCTGTTCTTTTTCCGTCATAAGAAACTTTTGTATCGTAATATAAAAGAACCTTTAAACTTTTGAACCGAAACTTTTGGACACATTAGTTTAGTTGACATCCAATTGGAGCCTCTCTAGATGTGCTTTTTGAAATAAAAAGACTATGAAAAATTATAAGAAATATGAAGTAATAAAAACTGAACTGTTGTTTTAGTCAAATGCTTTTTTATCAAATGTTATTGTGAAAACGAAATTCTACAGCTTCACGAGATTTAAATATAACCTTCGTTTACCAAATTTCCCTTGCACTTCGCTGTAAATTCAAATTAAAAAGAATAATAACTGTATCCGTAGGACTATTTTTGATTAAGCTAAGGTTTTGAACTTTACTTCTTGCGATTTTGCGTTGAATCCCTATAAATGTCCGTTTCACTTTTCAAACGGTTGCCACCCAATGTTAGAGTCCTGCATTATATTTGGAGAAATTAAATAATGAAAAATCTGCATAAATGTATGTCTATTTCTCGCATTGTGATAAAACAGCGGTACCTAGAGCCATCCAATTTTGAATGACGTAATCCGCCTACGAATATATGGGCATGTGGAAGACTAAATTTGAAATTTTGAATTTGTTTTGTGATCGATTTCACATTCTGTAAAACTTTAACGAATTTTTGAGTAACGAACTCAACAATTTTAAAGCGAGCAATGGCAACACTTTACGGCGGGGGGGGGGGGACCTTCTTATGTATCGGAACTGTGTATCGGAAATTCTAAACATAGGCTCATTTTAAAATTATTTTGCGACATTGCTACTCAACTGAATTTTATGGTTTAAGTGCAAAGAACATGATATTTAATAAATAAAGATAATACACAAAACGTTAAAAAAACGCCCCTTTGGACGTAATTTAAAATCTAAAACTTTTCAGATTATTTATTTATTTATTTATTTTTGGTTGGCTTTTAATTATACTTATATAGAGCATTCGAGAAACTGGAGAAAATCTAGAATTCCTTCCAACTTTAGTTAAAAGTCTTTAACTTATCAAAATATATTCCATCATTCTGTTTTCATTCCCTTCTTTTGCATTATTCATACCACAAGAATCAGTGTAATTTCACAACAGAGTTCACAGCTTTTTCGATGACACAACAGCTTTCTCCGGCGTGCCAAGAATAGAAATCATTATCCAAGTAATCGTGGATATATAGATTTCCGTTTTGAGCTCGCAAAGAAGGCTTTTTTTTTTTTTTACAGGTATTGTTATCTCGGTACTACTTGCAGTAATACCATATTGTGTCAAAAATATGGCTTTTGAAATGGAACGCAAAATTAAAAACAAATACACGAATTAAAAAAAAAAAGAAAAGCAATTTGAAACGTGCCCCGTAATAGCCTCCAGTATCCAAAGCAAAACATCGGTCGAATTCAAGAAATGAAATATTTCGGAATCGTTTTGCATGAAAACTGAACGATTCGTGATAGCAAAGAGGCCTGCTGCCACTTTCCGACTCCTGTTATGTCCTTTGTCTAAGAAAAATATTTTAGATTTATTAACGTTTACCAATGTCATTGTTTCAACATGCCCGCTCCATTTCGAGATTCATGTCAAATTACTCATAATAAAATTCAGCTTCTTCGAAATAAGACTTCAAAAAAGAATAATGCGATGCGTTGGTAAAACATTACGCATTTTCATACCTGTCACTGGACGACCAGCTCGAAATCAAAGGATATCAAGGCAAAATGTTTTGCTAGTAGTCCTCAATTAAATATTATCATAACATTTTAAACAGTAAATGCATTAAAACAATATGTTTTTATTGCGCAGTGATTCTAAGCTTAGGATAAAACACTTTTACGTACGGGGCATATAATCAACTAGAAAGCCCGGCGGTTATACGAAATGACCGCTGTTCTAGATATAAATCGTAATTAAAAGGATTTGTGCAAAGGTGTCTGCTAATTCAAACTGAATTATAAAGGGCAGGCGGCGAGGACGCCCCTTTGCTTACTGCCCCACGGGGTTTCCCCCTTCTGCTTGCTTAATTGCTTAAAGTAGAGTGCAATGAAGGAAACCACTGGCGGTACATTTCTTAAGAGCCACCGCTAGCTCAATAAACAAAGGTGATTTAAATAATAAAATGTTAATTCACATGTCAAAGATCACTTTGTACACAACATTTCTTGTGTAGATCTTTCCATCGCTTTTAAGCTCCCCTTGCAGAGGATCATCCATTATTTTTAATTTTACGTCCGTTTTTCACGAACTCCTTGAACAGGCAACATAAAGTTGACCGTGTCCAAATGCAGGCTCAGGTAAAAAAATGCCAACACGCTTAATCGTTTGGCCCTGAGAATGATTGATGGTCATAACAAAGGCAAGTTTTACAGGAAATTGTGTACGTCCCAATTGAAACCGCAAGCCTGTGCCGTGGCAACTTCACCCCACTGGCTACTACAGTTACGCAAGCAACCCATAAACTATCGGCGACAGACACTTAAGCCGCGTATAATAAAGATATTCATTTATTTCATTTTATTTGTTTTTTCATCGTTGCCGGTTTTTGCCGGTTGCATATTTAAGAATTCTATTATATATAGATGATAAATTTATTTATTAAAGGTTAAATGCACGTGCTCTTGTATTTTTAATTCTTCCGGCATAGCTTTCTCATAATATTCGTCACGCTCTGCACTGCACGGGGAATAAAACAGTTTACAGTTACGCAAGCAACCAATAAACTATCGGCGACAAACACTTAAGCCGCATCTATATAAGATGTTACATTTTATTCAGAATTACCTTTCTTCTTCTTATAACTAGCATTTTTTAATGAAATTTCTTAACATTAAATTTACATTTTACATGCTCTCCTTTTGAGCAATCTACGGAAAGGGAGAGATGTCCCGTGGAGGTTTCTTTAAGGAAAACTGGCTGGTATCTATTTTACACATGGGGAAAATCACGAGAACGCCCGTGCAGCCAGCCCGTTACCGGACCGAACTAACAGTGTTCAGCGGCTTTTACCACTCGGCCGCTGGTGGGCACATTTTAAACTTTGCATGATAAAGTTTAGTTTGGTTTATTTGATTACGGCAAATCACTCGAGGGCTCTCTGCCCACTAGGAGAGATGCCTTTGTGGAGGACTGTCTAAGGGAACTGGCTAGTATCCGTGTTACACATGGGGCCAGTACGTTCGACAGGAATCGAAATTAAGTGGAACTATCAGAGTTCGGAGACTTACCGCTGAGCCAATGTTGGGTGGAAATTATAATGCAAGGATATTTAGAGTGCAAGATAACATGAAAGAAAGTAATTTTGCTTGAAGGATTTAATTCTGAATGAATGAAAGATTTTTGATTGAGATCGTAATATTTTTTTAATCCTTCTCGAGTAAAGTTTTTTTTTTTTTACTAATCTTTCATGTCTGAATCAGAACAAGCCTACGAATTATGATCATCGCAAGGAGTAGTAGGATGCGTTTGTGTTGGCCAGAGCCTTGAGCACCAAACAGGTGATCGTTCGACTTTGCTGACTTCCACTCCAACTTTCAAGGAGAGCACCTCTGGGTACGCCATATACAATTCAACACCAAAATTACGAAAGTTTTAAAAGCCGCATCCTTTGTTTAGAATTTCCGATGCGGCGTTATGCGCAGGCATACATTTTTCTGTTTTTTTTCTTTCAGCCTTTTCTCAGTTTATCATATTGTTACGTTTTTTCTTCCTTCACGTTCGTACGGGTTTCGTGTGGATTTGGAGTGAATAATAACAACAGCATTTGATGGAATATCGAAATACACTTTATTTAGCCAATATTAATCAGGACAGCTCCAATGTCACATTTTACGGTCGTCGAAGATTTGCTATACACTCACTGGAACAATCAGCGACACAACCTTCAGGTTATCAGGGTATAACGGAGGAGACAGCTTCACTGCAAAGCACCGGAGTGCAGCTAACGACTCTGCTCGGTCGTTCTCGGAACTCCACGTACTCTCGAGACTCTCCACGCTACAACTCGCGATGCACTCGACGACACACAGAGCACAGCTCCCGACGCTTCGGTTTAGTGGTTCCCGAAGCTTAACATACTCTCTCGACGATGTGCTAACCGCGATACACTAAGAGACTCGTTCGATGCATTCGACGACCCACTCGGCACTCGCTGCCCGGCTGTCAACTCGATCGACTCCGCAAGGCCTAACTAACTCGAGACTAATTACCTCTAACTCTCCGCGTATCAGCAGAGTTTATATAGTCTTTGGCTTGTGTTCGAGAACATTCTAGGCTAAACCGGTAAGAATTTGTTCCAGAAGGTTCTCCATCCGTCCATGGCATACCTCCAATTTTGTCGCCAAATGTGGCAACCCTGCCTTCCCTTCCATTTTATGGCAACCCTAAACCTGCTTTGCGGGGAAGCCATCTCACCGCGCCTGTACATTTCGTTAACAATATCAATGTTTAGGTTTGTTACAAGATGGCTTTGCAAACTTTTTGTATTTTTATTATTAACGTTTTGTGTGTTATCTTTATCTATTAAATATCACGTTCTTGGCACTTATGCCATATAAAATTCGATTCAACAGAAAAGCCACAACATGTTTAAAAACAGCATAACTTTGGAATTTTGACAGAATCTCATGCGCTGGAAATAAAAGTGTTTTATTGCGTACAGTGTCACCACAGCTGCTTTGAAATCGTCGAGTTAATCGTTGATAAAATAGGAAATAGATAATTAAAAAATTTCGAAATTCGCAGTCCGGGCTTCCAGGTGTCCATATTAGGGTGGAGGACTAAGTTATTCAAAATTTGGTGTCTCCAGATGCCGTTGTTTTTTCACGATGTGAGAAACATGCATACATTGGTCCATATTTTTTATTATTTCATTTCTTTAAATACGATAATATTTGGTGGCAACTATTTGAAAAGGGATGCAACTTATTTAAATGTTTCGACGCAAAATGCCGTTTCGAGATTAACATCCCTTTTAGGACTAACGTAACTTTTGGGCTAATAATATCCCTAAAGACTGGTAAGATCACAAGAATTTAACTTGAGGCAATTATTACTATTATTAGCTATTGAATTAAAGTTAAAATTCAGTAGTTTTACTTACTTTTTAACCATCATCAACTATCTTTTATAATTTTCTCGAGGAAGGTTAAAGTATTTTCAGAATTTCTCATTAACTCCTCAAAGTAGTCTTACATTTTTCAAATCATCATCATGAAAAAACATTTTTTTTCTGTTGATCTTTGACTTATTAGTAGAAAGGAGCGATTTGCCCTGAAGGATTATTAATTTCGTTTTGGCATTTTGAGTCGAAAACTTTGAAAGGTTGTATCACTTTTCAAATCGTTGCCACCCTATATTATCGCCCTGTCTTATATTTAAAGAAATTAAGTAATGAAGAATCTGCATAAATGTATATATGTTTCTCGCATTGTGATAAAACAAAGGTACATAGAGCCATCAAAATTTGAATAAGGCAATCTTCCATAGAATATGGGCATGTGGAAGCCCTAATTTCAATTTGAAATTTGTTTTATTATCGATTTCAGATTTTGTAACACTTCAACGAATTTTTCATTAAAAAACTAAATGATTTCAAAGCGAGCAATGGCAACACTGTGCGAAAAAACACATTTTTATCTCCAGCGCGCGAGACTCTGTATCGGAAAATCTAAAGATAGGCTCATTTAAAAATTATTTTGCGATATTGGTCTTGAACTGAATTTTATAGTTTAAGTGCAAGAACATTATATTTAATAAATAAAGGTAACACACAAAATGTTAAATAAACGCCCCTTTGGACGTAATTTTAAATCTGAAACCTTTCAGATTTTCTTTTTAATTGTGCTTCTATTAAAGTTATTTCTGTAAATTAAATGCCCTTCCAATAATCTGTTTGCGATCTTGTTGCAAGAGATATTAAGTCATTAAAACAATGGAAACGGGCATTTGATTTAAATAGTCAACGCAGTGCATTTGATTTAAAACGTAAAAGCGTTTTAAATTTAGAATATTAAGTTTTGAAACTATTCTAAACTAAATTACAATGATACATTTATATAGGGCGATTCAAAATATAAAGCAAAAATATAAAGATAGATTGATTATTTATGGGAATGTGTGTTTTATCTATGGAATTTTTTGGATTATTTATTATGGAATGTGATTTTATGGAAGGTGTACTTTATGGAATGTGAAGCACCTAATGACGCGTTGGAAAAGCACAGAATACTATTGAGAGGTAAGAAACAGGCGTTCTGCTGGCGTAAATCGTTATTCCCTGTGTGAATTTAGAATAATGTGTGCATCATTACACAAATGCAGAAATCCAGAAACGCATTTTATCTGCAGCTGTGGCAGGTAAAATGGAATCGCTTCCCAAAAGATGTGCAGAAAACGATTGCCGGGTACCTTCTTTGGACAGCTGCTAAGTTTCAATTCGCAGTCCAAGGGATAAAATTAAAGTCGGTGAGCTCTGCGTTTATGTAGCGAAGCATACCTCTCGAAAACCGCACGGGGAATGACGATTTATGCTAGCCGAACGCTTCTATCTGTTGCTCAGAGCCATTTCCACACTCGCATTCAACTAAATTCCACTTATTTCGTTCCCCTCTACCTGCCTTTATATAATTCTAGATATTTTTTATTATATCGGGTGTACAGGGCGTACACCCGATGCGCTGTCTTTCATAGCATAGTTCAAAGTATAATTTGAAAAAGATCCAGTGTGGCATAATACTGAAATACCATTTTAATACCCGAATTAAATTCATAAAGCCTCCTTCTAAAAAGCGAAATTTCAAGCTTTCTTAACTCTTTCATATATGTGTGAGTAAAAGAATAATGGAGATTTATTACTACTTACAATGAAGACTTAGTAGAGGCTTTCATTTAACTCCGTGCTGAATTTTAATAGACGCACTTCTTCCATCCAGGAATTACTCTCTCGGAAAATGAAGAACTAACCACGTTTCTTTCTGTTATGTAAATTATAAATCCTTTTAGTAAATCCTCTCTCGAAAGTTTGAAAAAATTTTATGGAACTTTATTTTTTAGGAATTTGCATTTAATTTTCCTCCATGTAATGTAATGAATCAGAAAGGACCATAAAAAGAAATATTGTACTTAATAATGTTAAGTAATTACTTAAATACATTCAAGAAATGGCCCCATATTTCATTAGGATGTTATCAATTAGTGTAAACACGTTTTCTTGTTTACATGTTTATTTGCATTTATTTGTAATATATAGAAATTTACGTGTGCTTGTTTGGTATTCTATGTTATTTTATCTACTTTTCATTTTTTTATTTAAAGAAAAAGAAATCCTCGTGCACCACAAAGTATCACACGAGGCTTGCAAATCGCAAGTAAAAAAAGGCAAAACTGTAAGTAATAACATCGATTTTCAATATTACAATGAAATCATACACAAAAAGTAAATACAAAAGTATAAATGTATAAAAAAATCATTTACAATGTTTAAAATAAAAGTCAACAAAATCGTTGAAAGCTCGGTAGGTCAAAGCTGAAGATACAAAATCATAACATTTCGGCGGCCAATGAATTCCAATTAATTTTAATCTGCATTTCAATAGATTTATTGCTTTATCAAGCAATGGGCAGTCAAAAAGCGGGTGAAAAGCATTTTGCTGAAAGCTAAGATTGCAATAACACAAATTGGAAGACGTCAAGATAAACATTAAACTTACCGTATCCAGACAAAAATTGCGTAACTTGAAAATTGAGCAACAAGTCCTTACCTTTCACTCTTTCAAAAATAGTTGGGAAGAATGTTTTTGTAACAGATCCCTTATCAGAAGAGATATAATCACAGTTCCACTACTCAATCATTTTAACTTTGAATGTTTTTTTGAAGTAAGATTTTGGAATATTTACATCAACATAATTATAATTTTTAGTTCCATTCTTAGCAAGCCAATCAGCTCGCTCGTTTCCATAATTACCCGAATGACCACGGACAAATGTAAAAAACACTGAAATACTCTTCTTCTCCAGATCTCCGAGAGACTGCTGTATATCAACAATAATATCATTACGTCAAGAGGTATTTTTAAGGGATTCCAGGGAAGAGAGTGACTCCGTACAAATTAAGTAACCGGAACTACGTCCAGCCTGGCTAATTATTCACTTAATTGCAAAATTAATACACAGAAGCTTGGAAATATATACAGTACTCATTTCTAATGCGAAATTGGTGGTACCTTTTGTTTGATTCAAGTTTTCGTATAATTGTATCGCATTTTTGCGTATAATTACTTTGGCAGGTTTATAATTTTAAAGTGTTTTGTATGTATATCCTTTGAAAGCTTGTAAGTAGCTCCAGCGGAATTTCAGACATTCCTCTTTGAAATTTTAGACCTTGAAAACAAATTTGAAAGTAAATTATACATATTTGAGAAAATACACTCCAATTCGGGAGCTATTATTTTATAGCTTGTCAAAAATAACGCATTTAAAAAAATTGCATTAGGATAACGGCTTAACTATAATCACTACGATGACCTTTTACTTAACCTATACTATTAAAATCTGTGCGTGTCTGTCTGTTTGTTTGTAACAAAATCTCCTCCGGAACGGCGGGGAGTTGAGTTTCGAGAGATGCATCTCTGGATTCCAAAACGTACGTATTTCGCATAACTCAAGAACGAGTATCCGTAGAACGTTGACAATTTTTATATGGGACTGCTATAAAATGTAGTTGTGCACCTCTCTTTTTCGTTGCAACCGGCTACACCAATCGCATATATATATGTGTATATGTATTTTGTAATTATGAAACAATTTTTTTAGAAAACAAAATATAAACATGCCTAGTATTTTCGCGCATATTTTGTTTTTAAAAAATTGTTTTGTAATTATGAAATACAATAAGCACCTATTAGCGCTTATACTATTTTAATAGTTTTACAAATTTAGGGATTAGAGCTGACATCACAAAAACAAAGGTTAACGTTCCGCAAGTATTAGGAAATAATTTCGATTTCAATGAATTTCAATTAATTACTTCAATATTTAATATTTTCATGCAGTAGTTGTAGAATTATCAACCATTTAAAAGATTTAGTGGCGAGTTAAGCCTAGCGAACCGCCATTTGTTTAGATTTGGAAACTCATTAGAAAAGTGAATTAAGTCAGTTTCTGCACTTTCAATATATTTTTGCCGAATAGAACTAAAAGTAAACTTTCAGTTTTGTGCACCGAAAAATCTGTCTTATCGCCCGCTGGCGGAACAATTTTTAATGAAGATATTTTGCCTTTTTATGTATTTTTGCCTTGCCGCGCAGTGAGAACCAAATAATTTGAATGAGAAATATATCTGTAATGAAATTCGAGGAGATAAGTTTAAATTAAATGCAGCAAAAAATGTGTATACTTTAGGCTATACAAGAAAATCATGTGGTGAAAACACATCATATATTTTAATTTAAGAAATTTTTTGTAATTAAGACACAATAACACGCCGAATAAATACTAATTCAGAAGTCAAACAACAAAAATTATCGTTATTAAAAATCAGCGTAAATAAAAATAAATAAATAAATAAATATTAAAAATCAGCGTAAATAAAAAATAAATAAATAAATAACGCTGATTTTTGTTGTTTGACTTCTGAATTAGTAAATTTTTTGTAATCAATGTTTGCGAAATTCGTACAGTTATTTCCGAAAATCAAAATAACAGTTAGATATGCAACACAAAATGCGACCATGTTTAGTATCTGTTCATTGCAAATGACTCGTTAAATTTATTTCAGCTTTCAAAGAATTAATTTCTTTCCCACTCACCTACTAACAAATCTATTTACTAAACTTACTCTTAAAAGAAAAATATACGAATAGAAAAACAGTTGAAAGCAAATACGCAAAATTATCCAGTTTTACTTCTTTATACGAAGTAAAGGAAGTACTGTAATCGATAAAAATTTCGGGTATCATATTTCAACTAAAATATCGATTTTTTCGCTGTGGAATCCATTTGAACGATTATTTTGCGTGACATCTGTACGTGCGGACAGAATAAAGGACTCTTTTTTCCGAAACGGATTTTAAAATGGATTCAGAAAGCATTTTTTGTGACTTTTATACGTTCGTTTGTATGTATCTCGCATAACTCAAAAACGATTAGCTGTAGAACATTTAAATTTTGTATCTGAGTCTGCTGTAACATCTAGTTGTGAACCTCCCTTTTTTGTTGCAAACGGTGTGTGTACGTATATATATATATATATATATATATATATATATCCCCTCTCTTTCACCGGGTTGTATTGGTGCGCTTTATTTTCCTTCCTCCTTTTTTAAAATTATTCTTATATATTTGTCAGTTATGCATTTTCTGCTTTGTAAGTTATAGAATTACGTTGTTCTCATGTTCCGGTTAAGGTTTTCAGTACTTTACTTCATCTGTATGCAATAGTTTTAGAATTATGAGCAATTTAAAAGTGTCAGTGGAGCTAAGCCTGAGGCGGCGCGAATTGTTTACATTTGAAACTCTTAGTAGTAAAACGAATTAAGTCAGTTGGTGCACCGACTTCAGTGTCGCTCTGCCTAGTGGGACCGAAAGTTAAAGGTAAGTTTCGGTGTACCGAAAATTTTGTCTTTCCGTACGTTGTCCGAATTTCTTGTTTTGGGAAGAAATTCTAATTTAAATTGCAAAAATTGTGTTTTTTTGCTGTTTGTAAATGTACTCGGTATAATATATATAATTTAACAGGCTGTGTAAGGAAGTCATGTGGTTTTCGCATCAATTTTTTTAATTTTTTTGGACAGAATGAAACTTATAAGACAAAGTTAGCCAAATAAACTTTGCTCACCATATAATAAAGTGGCCATATAATAATATAATATATAGTATTAAAAACTTTTCCTTTGGAGTGCAAATAACCAGAAAGTGCCAACAAAGATATCACAATTATCTGAACATTTATAAGCCGGAATTTTGTTTCAAATTATTTTATATTTAAACATATATGCATACTATATGGAAGAAGATGACTCATATGTTAGAGACGGTTTAAATTTTTCTTATTCACAGCTTAATAAATTATTAATACTGAATATCCTTTTCATAACAGTTACGGTAATTATCCTTGCAATTTTGTCACTATTATGGCTGTTGCCAACCTTTTGGTTGGAATTAAGTTTAATTGCACAATGAGCGATCTATTATTATTATTATATATATGATTGTGCATAGTGCAGCTGACGGGCAGGGGATCGAACAAAGTAGCTTCCAGTCTTTCCAGAAAAGTTGTAGAGTCATTAGGTTAATTGGAAGCAGAAGAGATGAAAAATATGCAACCGACTTTCCCGGGAATCGAACCACGGACCTCTGGAATACCGGCCCAGCGTGCTGAACCACTTAACCACGAAGGCACGCTGGGGAAGTGGGAAAAATACCTTATATACTCCCCTTTTTAAAGGGCGACTAGATTTTTAGGGGACCTAGTCGCCAAATCCTGGGTGCGGAGAATCATCATCCACAACCCTTTTACTTCGGGCGCCACTTGTAGAGTCACTAGGTTAATTGGAAGCAGAAAAGATGAAAAATATGCAACCGCCTTCGCCGGGAATCGAACCACGGACTTCTGGAATACCGGCCCAGCGTGCTACCGTTACACCACGAAGGCACGCTAGGGAAGTGGGAGTAAAGTTTTTCCAGGAAAGAACTAAAATACAACAGTTATTTAGGTAAGCTTTGAATGATGGGGGGGGGAGAAAGATACGTGGGAAACTTTCAATGATTTGTAACCGAAATTCTCACGTGAAACTTGGCATTAATCATACGTTAAAATGCGAGCATTTTTAAGATTATCACCTGTTTAACATGTACGTTATGTTAAATGAATGATAATCTCAGTAACTTTTACATCTTTCTTTGTCACGGAAGATAAGCAAGATAACATCGCTATTTACTGGAACTAATACATAGTAAGAGAAGACATATGCGTGGGGATGTATAGCAAAAGAATGCGCTACTTATCTTTTATGTTGATGCATCCATACCAGTCAAGAATGTTTGTGCATTGAAACAAGACTGATTTTATTGAAGAACTGAACACTAGTAAGCAATATATTAAAATATGTCCCATTAGAAGAAGTATTCTAGGAGATAAAACAGTTTGGGTATCTTTGCATAACATTTCGGTCTGAAATAAAAGTATTGAGAAGACATCGAGCATTTTAATGCATGTGTTGAGCTCTTTGTACAGGGGGACGAAAATCAAACTCTTTACTATAAATAATGTAAATAATTACTTTGCTCCAGCGTACAAAATGGAAAAACAGCATAGCATTACATTTTTAGAACACAGTTGTAATAATAATTTTCAATAATTTAAAAACTCTCGGATTTGACATTGCGCTCAAAAGGGCGTTTTATTCATTTACAGACACATACATGGTTCGAAAGCATCTGGGCTTACGCAACTTTGGGCTAAATATATTTAAAAACAACATATCTTTAGAATTTCTTATAGATAGTCTCACGCCCTGAAGATAAAAATGTTTTATTCCTTAGTGTTGCCACAGCGTGCTTCGAAATTGTTCAGTTTTTTAATAAAAAATTTGTTAAAATTTTATGCGGGAAACATACACATTCATGCAGATTTTTCCTTATTGAACTTCTATAATTATAATACAGGATGATAATATTTGATGGCAACAATTTGAAAAGTGAAACGAACATTTAAAGTGAACCGACGCAAAGTGTCGTTCTGGGCTAATCATGGAGGTTAGAATAGATGGAGTAAGCAGGACGTCACAAAACGGAAGCCAAGGAAATGTTAGCAACGTGACGTAAGTCTTATCATGACCGTCATATAATGTACAGGTACAAAATATTTTGTTAAATAAAATTTCACTGAATTTGAAAGCAAACATTAACATTCTCAGTCTCAGAAAAACGTTTTTAGGCATAATTTGAATAAAATACCATTGGAACTTCTACTGATCTTCCAGGTTTTTACAATGTAATACGTTTGTGTTATAGTTACCATTTATACATTTGCATGTATCTAGATTTCACTAAATATGAAAGAGTTATTTACAGTCCTTGGGATATTAAGTAGAAAATCTATTATATTAAATATTAAAATTAGAACGGAAGACTGAATAGCTAACGTGCAAGCAACGCAGATTAGAATTGAAAGCAAAATTCGCTTATGGCAGCGACCATGATAGGTCGTGACGTCATACCGTGACGTTTCATGGCCTTGGGCTAATAATCGCATGTTGCCACATAGCTGAAACAAAATCATGGAAATCTTTATTTATTTAAAATTAAAAATAATTTATTCTTAGTGTTTTATAAAAAAAACAGCAGCGCCCTCTTTCGGCGAGCATTAAAACAACGAATATCGTAACAGCATGTTAGCCAGCCACAATGTGAAATCTAAAACCGATTCAAAATTCTTTTTTCCATGCAGAAAAATGCGTATTAAATTTTTATTTTAAAACTATTGTTAAAGGTTTAGGGTTCATACGAAAATACAATAATTGATTATGACGAAAACTTCGTACAGCATTATGCCAGTCAATAATATATATAAAAAAAAAAAAAAAATCTGAAATGTTTCAGGTTTTAAATTACGTCCAAAGGGGCGTTTTTTAACATTTTGTGTGTTACCTTTCTTTATTAAATATCATGTTCCTCGCACTTAAACCATAAGATCCAGTGCAACAGCAATATCGCAAAATAGTTTTAAAACGAGCATATATTTAGAATTTCCGATACAGAGACTCACGCGCTGGAGATAAAAATGTTTTTTCTGCACAACGTTGCCATTGCTCGCTTTGAAATCCTTGAGTTTGTTAATCAAAAATTCGTCAAAGTTTTAAAAAATCTGAAATCGATCATAAAACTAATTTCAAATTTCAAATTTGGTCTTCCACATGCTCATATTCGTTGGAGGATTACGTTATTCAAAATTCGATGACTCGATGACCGTTATTTTATGACAATGTGAGAAATATACATACATTTACGCAGATTTTCATTATTTAATTTCTTCAAATATAATGCAGGACTCTAACATTTTATGGCAACAGTTTGAAAAGTGAACCGACATTTATCCGTCTGACGCAAAATGCCAAAACGAATCCCTTTGGACTAAAAAAAAAAAAAAAAAAAAAAAAAAAAAAAAAGATAAGAAAAGGTTCTTAAATTTCTTTTAAGAAGACCCATTACAGTATTTTCTTCGCTATTTTCAGTAGTTATACATACTGCAGAATGCAGTACCATTTATTTTGCCGCTGTTGCATTTCTACACGTCCATAATTATAGTAGTGTTAGCTAACTTATTAATAAAAAAATCTGATTATCTATCAAGAAACGAAATCTTGATATTCTTTTTTTTTTTTTTTTTTTTTTTTGCCGACTTCTTGCTGTTTTCCAACTGAATGTGAAATTTTTTAGACTTCATTAATATTTATAGAATAGGGAACTGGTTCAGGTTTTTCAATTTCTATTTTGTTGCTGTCTTAGGAATTACTTTTGAAACCAAAATCGATCATTTTTCATTTCGGACAGCCGATGTCCAGATATCATTTAAATGATACAGAGTTCGAGATATCTAAGTGTTTATAAATGATTTTCCGTGTAAAATACATCAATTAAAAATGAACTTAAATATCACTCTGTCATTTGGTTGCCTTTTCATTTTCCACTTGAGATGTTATGCCGCCGCCCTTTTACTTATTTGTACGCTATTGATGGAAGATTCCAATTGAGATTTGGAAACAGTGGTACGTTTAATTTCAATTTTAGTTGCGTATTTAATATTTTTCTGTTATAGGGATTATTCTTGCACTAGAACGTTAACCTTTGTCGGCCCTGCCAAAAAGTGAAAAATGTTTGATTAATTTTTGAATTATTGATTGATTAATTTGGATAATTTGGTAAGTAATTTTGCTCAAAAAGGGTAAAAATTCAAACTCATTATAACACTGTAAGCCGAAGTTCGTCTGGAACATTAAAACATGACACAAACTCGTGTGTAAGATTGTAAGGTTTATCCTAAGTTTTTAACAATTATCTTTAGTTAAAGCTACTTTCCTATCCCTCCTAATTTAAGCTCACAATTTCCTACCAGAGTGTGTTTTTAGAATAGCGGTTAAGGCAAATGAGCGGTATTTAAGTCGAAGTTCCTCTGACTTCGTTAGAGAGCCAGAGATTCTGACTAGCACGCGTTTGCCTTGTGGCTACACTCTCTATAAGCTGCTCGGCCGTATTTCAGGCCTTGATAGCTTCGCCAGTTTAGTTGATGTTTAAGAGCCAGCTACTTAGAATTTTGATAGCTTCGGCTATATCTTTTTAGTTAAGCATTAGTTAAGTTTTATTTCTTAATACTCTTGGGTTCAAGCCCAAGTATAGCCTTTTCTGTACCCTCTGAGAAAGAAGCCGACTGTGAAATTCTTATTTTGAGAAATAAAGGGTAATTAACCCTTCTTGTGTTTACGTCTCTGTTCCTGAATGAAAGCGGTTATTCTCTTACCAGTTCACGAGTTTCTGACACATTTAGCTGCTGGGTAAAGGTTAGGACTCCACAAAGTATTGAGTTGGCAAGAAAATTGCGTTTTGATTAGTTTGAAATAAAACTCGATTTTGTTTCTACACAAGCAATGAACTTTAATCGGTCAAACATCTTCCATTCTTAAGATACAACAACACGCCGAACAAATACTAATTCAGAAGTCAAACAACAAAAATCAGCGTTCTATTTTCAAATTTTTACAGGATTAGTTTCGATAGTTTTACCGAACCACTATCCTCAGCTGCAAAAGCGCAAATGAACGAGATAGGATATAATGATCAGATAAGATAAGAAAGCCTGGACAGAAAATAAGCTAGTGGCGCCATCTGTTGATGAAACCAGAACTAAAACATAATTTCTTTAAAGGCCGAAGGCAAAGACGGATTGGAATTAGGATCGTTAACTAGAACAGAAAGATTTTTATGAATGTGAAATGCCTCTAGAAAATCCAGTTCTCCAATGGAAGATGTTTTTTGAATAATTTTGGCAGCAGAAAAATTGAAAGTGTGATTTTCGGACCAACAATTTTGGGCAACAGAAGACTTCTGTGTTTCCTTTTTTCTAACATTTGCCTCATGTTCCTTGACGCGAAATTTTAAGGCTCTCTTAGTTTGGCCAATGTAAATCAAAACACACTGGCAAGGAATCCTATAAATGGCAAGGAAACTAGTCCTGTGAAGTCCCCAGGAATTCATATCCGGAATGGGGTCCTTGAGTATGGAACTCGGAATTTTATTGATGGGAGAATAAACGACCCGAAAGTTAAATTTCTGCAAAATATGTGCAACTTTATAGTTAATTGATGGAAAGAAAGGAATGACAACAGAATTTTTATAATCTCCTAAAACAAGAGTGAGCCTTTTAGTGTGTTGAGATGAGAATTTTTTAACTGCTTGATTAATAACGTTGAAAATGTAACGCTGATTTTGTTTGACTTCTGAATTTTCCATTCTGTTTAATGACGTTTTGCCATCTTTCTGGTAATTTCATGATTCCTCACTCATAGAACTTCTGGTCTTTATCAGTAAAAACTCAACCAAGTGCAATTCCAGGTCATAGATATTACTAAAATTGTTACCATTTAAGAAGCTTTGTAAACTTCAACATGTAGGATAATCCGATGGTGCAAGTCAGGCTGATGGGTGATGCGACATCACTTCCTGACCAAGCTGCAGTAATTCCGTGTGTATTGCTAAAGATGTGCGAGCCGTCGTATTGTCGTGGTAGAATGCGATTTCTTTACGATTTGCCAATTCTGGCTTTCTCTCTTTGATTGCTTCCTCCAATTTCATAAGTTGTTGACTAGATCAAGCGTCCTACTTGATCTGTACGTTGCTTGGAAGCAGCTCAAAATACGCTACACCTTCGTATTCCCACTAAATTGACAGCCTGATCTTTTTCTGAAGCAGTTTATCATGCTTCGACCATGATCTTTTCTAATTAACGCTATTGTAGACGATCCATTTTTATTAGCAATTGATAATTGGTTTTAAAAAAGGTTCAATTGCATTACGTTTGAAATGCGTGTCGCGAATATTGACTCGTTGTGTTAAGTGAATTTCATTCGACTCAAACGGAACCCAAATATCGAGCTTTTTAACGAGTCAGAGACATGTTATGTGGTTTTCAATTGTTATATGTGATACATTTAACATTTTTGCAATCTTTTTTCTTTAATTTTGGCACGGTCAACTTCAGAAGATGGGCCAGAACGTTGCTCATTTTCAAGCAAAGGATCTCCGGAAAGAAATTTTTTAAACCAATTCTGACACATGCGTCCTGTTAAGCAATCAACACCATCAACCTCACGTATGTCTTCGTGAGCCTTCTCCGCTTTCCTGCTTCTACGAAAATAAAATGTAAAATATGTCGAAAATCTTTATTTTTGAACTCCGTGTTAAAATTGACAGTAAATTAACAGTATTAGCTACCTAAAAATGTCGGCTACCAAATCGCATAAGAAAAAATTGTAAAATTGACAAAAGAACAACAAAACAAACAGAACGCTATCTATTTGTGCGTACCGAAATAACTTTACCCTATAAATTTTCCAATGCGGCTTATTAATCTTCAGGCTTTTATCTTTATTAAATTTTAAATTTTATCTTTATTAGACAAAACTGCATATATATGCAAAAAGTAATAAAATTATTTATACGCACGTCTGTGCATTTTTGCTAACTAACACTAAAATGAACAAATTGCATGTATGTACTCAAATGTATTTCCGAAGAGCTATTACTAAAACGTAAATTTTTTAAAAAATACCAAACATAGAATCTTTCTAGAGTGTTCCATTTCCTTCGCATATTTATATATAGGGAGAAAATAGAGTTATATTTAGATAATTATAAAGAAAATTAAAACCAATACTTACTTGAAGTGTTACTTGAGGAATGTACATATTTCGAACTCCTGACGGTAAATTTTACGATTTTAAAATTTGTTTGAAAGACAAAATCCTAGAGTTCTCTACTTCTGATGGTGAAATTTAATATTGTCCTCTGAACATAAGTTTTCTTTTCCGAAAAGAACGTTTCTTGGCCTTTTCTCCTATACTGTGTGAAGTTAATTTTCTGAAGTATCGTGTATTTAGTCTTGTTTTTAAGTTCACTTGAAGAAACTTGCAGCTGTTTCATAAATGGTATTTTTCCCTTTATTGCTTCAGCTCAAGCGCCAACAAAAAGGAAAAAAAGAGACAGAGAGAAAGATAAAGAAAGAAGGAAAGAATCTGGATTGATTTTGTTGGAGAAAGACAAATGGTAAATGGGATGGTTAGGTGCGACGACACCATGACAGTTGCGTGAATGCTTAGAGACCGGGTCACGAACAGCAGAATATTTTTCTGTCTGGTTAAAAGGTTATTTTTCCATTTGCTAAAAGTGCTTTTATACGTTTGTAATATATATAATTCACTTCTTTTGTTTTATTAATTTTTAGGAGCATAGTATCTAATTAGTATACCTAAATACTGTAATCTCGAAGAATTTATCTTAGCGTACTGACACAGGCATAGAGTTGCAAAGCTTCATTAGTAACGAATTGCAAATTGTTATGGTAGAAACTGTTTTTAGTGCAAACTAAAAACGATATACGTTTCAATTTTTATTAAATTACATTTCTCTTTATTTTTATGACTCATATATTCAGAGCCTCTTAACCTCTTAACTGCCGCGGGCGTATATATACGCCTTGCTCAGCCGATGCGTTAACTGCCCCAGGCGTATATATACGTCCTTCCAAACTGCTATCATTTGCTTTGCGCTGCTACACCTAAAATTATTCGCAAAGTTAACGCATCGGCTGAGCAAGGCGTATATATACGCCCGTGGCAGTTAAGGGGTTAAGGGGGCTCATACACCTTAAACTCCTTATGATCTTCGAATATGTGACTGTTGCAAGAATTAGGATATTCTATTTATTTTAAAAGTAATTATTTCCAACTTTTTACAGCTGACTACATAAAATAGCTGCTTTGGGAACTAGTAACCAGAAAGTTTGTGTTGTCACAAATATTTTTAATTTAATCCGCTTTGTGACAAAACGTTTCGTCATGTTTCCACCTTGCGCGCATGATATTTTAAGAAAGCCTAATGGTACATACTTGAAATTGGATGGAATTCTTTACATGGGCACGATTTTCTAACCGAACCCAAAATCTGATGAATGTTTCAATATTAAAAAATTTTATGCACGAAAACATTACACAATTTTTTAATAAAATACATTTTATAAATTCAACTCCAAATAAAATAAAAATTTAACATGAAATTTTTGGAATTTTTGGTTCACAGTAGTGTTCAAATGTTATAAAAGCTATATATTAAATATGAAATTAAATTATGGAATAGAATATTTTAAGCTGTGCGCTCAAGGTGAAAACATGACGAAAAATTTTGTAACAAAGTGGATTAAATTATAAAAATATTTGTAGCAATACAAACTTTTTGATTACTATTACAGAAAGTAGCTATATTATGTAGTCAGCTGTAAAAACATGAAAGTAGTTGCTTTTAAAATAAATCAGTTATCCCAGTTCTTGCTACAGTCACATATTCGAAGATCTTATGGGTTTTAAGGTGTATGAGTTCCCTTAACATAGTTCTTTATTGCAGTACATCGTAAGTAAAATATAATAATAATAAAATAATCTGAACGTTTTCAGATTTTATATTACGTCCAAAGGGACTTTTTTTTTTTTAACGTTTTGTGTGTTACCTTATAAGATATTTCTCCTGCCCTCTTAGCGTGCCTTTTTGGTGTAGTGGTCTGCACGTTGGGAGCGTATTCCAGAGGTGCGTGGTCCGATTCCCGGCGAAGGCGTTGCACATTTTTCACTTCTCCTACTTTCAAAAAAATATATCTAATGTCTCTACCACCTTTATTTAATAAATATCATGTTCTTCGCACTTAAACCACAAAATTCAGTTCAACAGCTATGTCGCAAAATAATTTTAAATGAAGCATATCTTTAGAATTTCCAATACACAGTCTCGCGCGCTGGAGATAAAAATGGTTTCCCCCCCCCTTCTCGTAAGTGTTGCCATTGCTCGCTTTGAAATCTTTGAGTTTATTAATAAAAATCAAAGTGTTAGAAAATATGAAATCGATAATAAAACAAATTCCAAATTAGAGCTTTCAGATGCCCATATTCTGTGAAAGATTACATTATTCAGAATTTGATGGCTCTAGATACCGTTGTTTGATCACAATGCGAGAAACATACATGCTATGCAGATTCTTCATTATTTAATTTCTTTAAATATAACACAGGGCGCTAATATTCGGTGGCAACAATTTGAAAATTGAACCGACATTTATAGTGAACCAACGGAAAATGCCAGAACGAAATTAATAGCCCTTCTGGGTTAACGCCGTTTGGGCTACAAAAAAAAAAAAAAAAAAAAAAATAATAATAATTTAAAGCGTCATTTTGTTAGAAAAACAGACTTCAGATATTTCAAAATGAATGCATAAGAAATTGATCTAATATAGAAAATATTTGAATATTATATGTATAGATTAAAAACTGTAACTTATGATATTTAAAGTGACTGATCAGTAAAGCTTCACGTAAAGTAAATATTCATTGAATCGAAGTAAAAAGTACAAATGAACATGAAAATTGATTATTTTGGATTTCATGTCTAGAGTTATAGAGGCTAGGGCATTCTTCATGACTCGAAGAACCTTACGAGTGTTAACCGGATGTGCTTTCCAGTTACACCACGAACGCACGCGGTAAAGAAGAAGGAAAATTTTATATTCTTCCCTGCTTAAAGAGCTACTGGGGACGCTGGAAACCAGTTCCCTACCTTAGTGGTTATGAATTATAGTCCCCGATATTTCTAGTTCGGGCGCCATTTATCGAGGCCATTAGGTATTTTATTTTGAAGCCGGAGACGTAAAAATTGTGCACTGCCGCCACCAGGACTTGAACTCGGTACCGGACTGCTTTCCAACACTACGATAGCACGCGGTAAATATGAAGAAAAACGTTACACCTTGTGGGGTTCAACACTGTTATTTAACAGATAAGTATGTAAGAACCTCCTGAACAGGTAAACGAATATTCGCTTTTGTTCAGAAACAGATAGGTAAAACTCAAGAAGAGTTAATTGCCCTTTATTTCTCAAAATAAGTCGGCTCCTTTCTCAGAGTGTACAGCAAAGCCTCCACTTAGGCTTGAACTCAAAGTAATAAGAAATAAATCTTAACTAATGCTTAACTAAAAAGATATAGCCGAAGCTGTCGAAATTTTAAGTAGTTGGCCCCTAAATATCAAGTAGGCTGGCGAAGCCATCAAGGGCCAGAGATACGGCCGAGCATAATAATAGCTTAAAGAGAGTGTAGCTGAAAGGCTACACTAACGAAGTGAGTGGAACTTCGACTTAAAAAGTGCTCTTATTCATTTGCATTAACTGCGATTCTAAAAAAAATTCTGGTAGGAAATTGTAAGTTGAATTTAAGAAGGATAGGAAAGTAGCTTGAACTGAACCCTGCAAGCTTACTCAGAATTGTAAACTTTTGACTTTATGCATACTAGATCTTATCTATGTCTATAGATATTTTTTATTATTTATTTGATTACAGGAAAGCACACTATGCGTGTCCTCCTAAAGGGAGAGATACATTCGTGGAGAGCTTTCTAAGCTAAGCTGGCTTGTATCCATGTTAAGCGTAAGGAAAACCACGAAAGCCCACGCATCCAGCCAGTTCTCAAGGTTTTGTGCCCGGTCGAGCTAGCGATGTCCAGCGACTTTTATTGTTCTGCCGAGAGACACTTATATATTTGATGTTGTAGTTTTTAAAAGATGAAATCAATTCAGAGTTTAGTCATGGTCAAGCAGACTGTTGCTTAGATGAACACTGTTGCGAAAATTACAACTAGCTTGACGGTTAAAATATTATTAGTCTAAAGGGGCTTTGTCCCTGATGGACTATTGTTCTTGTTTTACGATTTTGCGTTGAATCACTATAAATGTCCGTTTCACTTTTCAAACGGTTGCCACCGAATGTTAGAGTCCTGAATTATATTTGAAGAAATTAAATTATGAAGAATCTGCATGTATGTTTCTCGCATTGTGATAAAACTGCTTAGAGCCATCCAATTTTGAATGACGTGATTCTCCAGCGAATATGGGCATCTGAAAGACCAAATTTGAAATTTGGAATTTGTTTTTTTAATTTTTTAATATATAATAATAATATTTTTTAAAACTTTAACGAATTTTTTATTAATATAATCGACAAATTTAAAATCGAGCAATGGCAACACTCTACGGGGGGGGGGACGGAACTTTTTATCTTCAGCGTTCGGAACTGTGTATCGGAAATTCTAAAGGTATGCTCATTTTCAAATTATTTTGCGACATTGCTGTTGAATGAATTTTATAGTTTAAGTGCGAAGAACGTGATATTTAATAAATAAAGGTAACGCATAAAAAGTAAAAAAAAAAAAAAATGCCCCTTTGGACGTAATTTTAAAATCTGAAACCTTTCAGATTTTTTTTTTATTATTATTTTTATTTTGCACAGGAACAGTTATTCAGAAATACATTTTTGGTTTAATTGGTATAACACTGGGAATTCTAAACGCGCCCCACAATTTCCATATACGCAGTTTACATTTCAAATAATAAAGAAAGAAAGCGAATCGAGAGACGTGGTTTATTCAAGCAACGGCAAGTTAGAATATGCAATGCTAATACCAATATTGAATTATGACTGATTTATCGCATGCGACGCTATCAGTTCTATTGAAAAACAGCCGTAATGCTTCGTTCGTATTTATAGCCGGAAAGTCTTTGCGTTAACCCAGAGCAACGATTGGACAAAAGTTTACAGCAATGCGGATACTGCAGCGAAAGAGTAACGTAGCATGCTGCAGTGATAAAAAAATAACACCACAATGTTAAGTTTAATAATTTTGTTTCATATTTTATATGTTACATAAATCCCAATTAACTATAATAATTCTGTTTCATATTTTATATTTTACACAAATTCGTTTAACAGTTTTGTTTCATATTTTATATTTTTACGTATAGATAAGGGCCTTAAACATTACATGTCTAATCGCATTTGTAGCCCAAAATGATCACAGTTAAAGTTTTTAAAGTTAAAATTTATATCTTCAGAACTAGTAAAATTGAAAAATACATACTTAAAAATTATATTTTCATGCTAAGACCTAATCCCGTTATTCGTTTACCGATTTATTTATTTTCCACTAACATTCTTTTCTTGAGAAATTTTCATATTTTGTATCTTTTAAAAGTAATATTTTAGACAGGATGAAAAATGTCTTTCTATCTTCTAAAAGTCTGTGCAAATGTTACACAATTTCCTCAGATAGATTTTATTTTTTATTTTTTCTTATTGTATGCTATTTATTATATTAAGTTAAACCAAGTGAATGAATTTATTATCATGTCAGACGATAAAACCTTTTAGTAAATTGGTTGAATTTCTTTCATTTAAATCATTTATTTATTTTCTATTTGTATCGCCAAAGAATGTATTGAAAATGTATTTCGAAAGTGTTTATTGCGGTTTCTATTTCCAGGTTTCTTTAAGGTCATACATTTTTTCCTCTTCATTTTGATATATCCGATATTATGTGAGAGAATATATTTTATTTTCAGTTACGTGAGTGAAAAATTAATACATGCTTGAGTGTTTTCAATTAAAGTATGGGATTTTGCGTTTGCATATCTTATCTGAATATGTGGCTTTAATATACCATTTTATGAAATTTTTATGCTCGAATTTAAAATTTTTTGATTTTAATGACATTTTCGAAAATTTTTGAGTGTATTTTGTTTCATCTCTAGAGATCATAATTAAGCATATTTTTTTTAAAATTAGCTTAAGCATAATTGCATTCATTGTTTGTTACAGCACTCAGTCATAGCATTTGTTATTTTTTCTCTGATCATTTAAAGGAGTTTAATAAAGCAACTGCCTCGTGAAAAATTTTTTGAGGGAAAAGCTTACATTATTTTCGTGATTTTCGAAAGCTGTATCAAAAATCTGGCTTCGGCTTCATGAAATTCACGAGCAAATTTTAAATTTAAAATTATTGGACATTCGTTCGAATAAAATTTCTGGGAAATTTTGGTAGTACAATTATGCTTAAAATTATTTTGTAAAATATCTCCGGAATTCGAATTTTGAGCTTCCTGGAGTAAAGAGACTTTTACCAGTTTATGGTTTTTTGTTTCCTAATGACGAAGGCCAAGATATACGATCAAATCTCAAAATTTAAACATTAACATATTCAGAAAATATGTCAAGTTATCTATTTTTTTTCGATTTATTGAATCATTTCCAAATGTTTTGTTTTGTTGCATGCTAGCGATATTAGATGAGCGCTTAAAAAGATTTAGCATAGTCGAACTTGAAATGATCATGCCATTTTCTTGGAACGTACAGCTTCGAAGCATATTTGGAATTAAATAAAAATATTCTATTAAATTCTATTAAAATAATCTATTTAAAGTATTTAAGAACAATCTTCCGCGACTTACAATTGTGTGATGCCCATTATAAGTTGAAACTGTTGAAAATCTAAAATATATTTGATTCATCTAATTACGAACAATTTAATTTAACTAAGCCATCTTAAATGACGCTCAGACGAAGCGATTAGTTAATAACTGGGCAAATTTATAAACACCAAATAACGTGCTTCTTAATGAAATATTGAAAATAGAATATTTTTAGCCCAAAGGAGCGTTAGAAGGCACACACAGACATCTTAGAGTTGGCGAGTTTTATTAGTAATCTGTGTTATATGCAGGGCACATCACATTAACTTTGCCGCAAAGAGAAGAATTCGATAGAAAAATATTAAAGAAATTGAAAGAATCAGGTAATCTTTCTCTTGACATCTGAAATTTCTCTAGCTGTTTATTAAGCGTTTTTCTTTTTTAACTGAAATGAAAAGGACGTTCCCCTTAGCCATTTTCTACCTAACGTTTTATTAAAATCGAAAAAGAAAGAAACCAAACATCTGCATTCTGTAAAAATGGCCATTCTGCGTCTCTTATAATTTAAATTTAAAATTCCAAATTGATATCGAGTTTTTTTTATTCGCTTATACTGCTTCGTAACTATTTGATGTTGCTTTATTTATTTTTGCTATATGATAGTACGGTGCAATTAAAGGAGAGCCGAGCATATGGTTCGAAGCGAAGAACATAAATTAAGGAGAAAAGTGACACCTTCGGTATCATCTATCTTTCTTGCCATCTAAATTCAAAGTGCATCTCTCCCCCCCTTTTTCAGACGGCTATCGTGAAATGCATATGTTCTTGGAACAAATTTGGCTTCTTTTATCTAATTTCAGAGCTCAGAATTTCAGATTCTATTTAAATTCAAATGTTGTAAAGTTACTTTTTTATGCGTACCTTTATTTTTCATAACAAACTGCGTTTGGTAATAATATGTTATGCTATCGTTGCTGGTAGTTATTACCTTAACATTCCGTAGTCTTATTCTCTTGGATAAAATTCATAAAATTTATAAATACAGACTTAATACGGTAGGGTACGAACTGCGCGAAATTTGAACGAAGATCCTCCCCCCCCCCCTCTTATCTAATAGAAGAACTGCGCGATATTTTTCGGTCCACTCTTTCTAAGAACTTGAATTCCCAAGAAGAGTTGGTGCTACAAAAAGTCATTTATCGCCATTAATGGGGCATTTTATTGAGACTGCAAGCCTCTATTTTTGTTTATCAATATTGTAAAAAATTGTGCATACAAAACAAATATTAATTTAAAATCTGGCGTGTGCTAAAGTAAAAATGAATTTCTTTTACTCTCATTTTAAAGTTTTATGATGCTTAAAAGAATGATGAGCCAGATCTTTTTTATTCTCTGTAAGAATTAAAAACTTTCCAAGTTGTAGATTTTAGTCGCTGATATATATATATATCAGTTTTGAATAATAAAATCGATAGATTAATGACATACACAAAACTGATACATAATCAACCTATCAAATATCGGATTTGTAGCGCACCTTAAATAAGTTTCTTGTCTAGATAAATGTTAGCAAATCTTCTTAGATAGCAGATTGGTTTTAACTTTCAAATTTACAATTTTAGGTAAACAGTTCTAATTTAATTTAAACAATTCTCTTTATTAAATCTAAAAATTGGATTTTTTATTATTTAACTTTTATTAAACTTTCTTACAAAGTCCATATTTTAATACTAGAAACGTTTATTATTTATTCTGTTTTTCAGTTACTCTATCTAATGTACTTTGACATACATTTACTTTCTAATGCAGATTTAATTAATAAATTGATAATTATGAGCATCTGCAGAATTTTCTTAGTTAACAAAAAAAATTAGAACTCCCTTATATTCATATCTTGGGATTTTGAGTTCCCTTCTTATCCATTTCTTTTTAACATATTGTTGCACTGTATTCAAGTTTTCATGTATGTAGATTTTTTTGTATTGTATTTATGCCAATTTATATTTAAATGATAATTTTTACAATTTTTTGCATCATAACTCTAGTTAAGAAAAGATATTTCTAACACCTTGGTAAAGCTTAATCTTCAGCATGCAACTTATTTTCTAACCTAGTTTTAGGCTGAATTATTTGTAAAATTAATTATTTGAAATTATTTGTTAACAAAGATAATCACCAAATCACGCTAATAATATTTCTACGTGTTGTAATTTATAATGCAACAAGTTCATGTGATTTATTATAGAATTCATTTATAATTTTTTCATCAGTCTTGAAATTAATAGCAGATATTGATACATTTAGATTACAATGATTTAGATTGACATTGCCTTCTTCGCTGATGCTTTTATGCTACATTCCTAATATTTCATAATGGCGTACAGATAAATTTAACTCATTCACCAAACATGTATATCTGTAATTTCAGTCCACATTTGTTCTTACGTGTGTAGTATCTTCTATTTTCTTTAATATGTTGTTCAGCCTAATTTCAAAAGGTCTTATGAGCAAGCGGAAAATTCACTAAACATTGGTGATTCGACCCGAGTTTCTAATTCCAGAGATCCCCCAGCTCTTTCTGGGGGTATTCGTAAAAATTTCAGTTTATGGTAAAATTCGTAAAAATTTCAGTTTATGAAGGAACAATATAATATTTTTCAAATTTATTCTTTAAAAATATTGCAAAAATTTTCACCTTTACCTTAGCATATCTTTTTACAAATCCCTCTAATAAGAAAAAATAAGGAAAGAAATTAACTCGGATTCGATGATTGAAACCTCGGTCCAAATTATATGTAACCTTTTCCAAAAGCATAGAATTTATATGGATATCAATAAATTAAGGATTATTTCTCCATCTAACTTTCTTAACATGTTTATTCCAGAATTTTCCTTTCACACTGTAGGGCTTAATTTTGTGAGTTTCTATAATTGTTCAATTTCTGTAGCTATGGTAACTTCGCATACCTCCTGACAAGTACTTAACCACTGTATTTTAATTCCTGTTGACTATCAGTATATTATTTACTTGTTTCACAAAAGTAAATATTTATTTTGTACGCAAATCTACGTAAAATAGCAATAAAACTTCAGTTATACGGAGCTCCTGATCGATTGCTCGTTTTATAATTGAATGAAATTAAGCTTAATGTTAATGTTTATTAGCTTGTTATTAATTTAATTGTACGTTTCTAATTAATTATATGTTCAGATATTTCCAAGTATATTATACAATTTTTTGCATCCCAATTTTTAGTTTTTGGTTGAAAAAATAAGCTTTTATTTATTGAGAGGCCTGATTGATTATATTAATTTGCAGTACTGTTTATCTAAATCTTTTCTTGTAGATAAATTTTAGAAAAAACCTTTTAGCATAATAATTTAAATTTATTTACAATTTATACGTCAGTGTTCCAAACGCATAGTAATGTTGTTATAATAGATTTCATGCTAAGCTTCTTTTTAATTTAACTATTAATTTCTGCAAACATTTACATGGTTACATTATAAGGTATTTCTCCCACTTTCCTACCGTGCCTTCGTGGTGTAGTGGTTTTGCACGCTGGGCCGGTATTCAAAGACATCCGTGGTTTGATTACTGGCGAAGGCGGTTGCTATTTTTCAACTTTCCTGCTACCAAAAATATACATAATGTCTCTACAGTGGCGCTCGAACTAAAAAGAGTATTAAATGAGGTTTCTCCACACCCAGGATTTGACGATTGGGTCCCCTGAAAACCCCAGTCGTCCTTTAAAAAGGGGAGTATATAAGGTATTTCTCCCGCTTTCCTAGCGTGCCTTCGTGGTGTAGTGGTTCTGCACGCTGGGCCGGTATTTCAGAGGTCCGTGGTTCGATTCCCGGCGAAGGCAGTTGCTATTTTTCATCTTTTTTGCTACCAAAAATATACGTAATGTCTCTACAACTCTAATTAACGAAAAATATTTAACACTCTTTGATTCGGAAAAATCTTTTGCACGCATATTATATTTCTGGCACACTTTAATTCGGAAAAGTCTTTTGAACGCCAGTGAACTATATTAAATTTTCCAGTCTAGTTCAGACATCTTGCCTATTATTGATGCAATTTATAAAAAATATAATTGGTATGCTTTAAAATTATTTAATTTATGATATTATTATAATACTCTTTGCTCTGATATTGTAATTAATGAAAGATGTTTGTAATGCTAATATGTATGTTTACCAATACCTTTTATTTTCTTTGTTAGCTCTGGCATTTTATACTGTTATTCAAATAATTAGCGTTTCCTGTTAGATATTCTTTACTTGTTCTGATTGTTGATATGTAATTCTCTTTCTTTATTTTTATTTTCCTTCTGGCTACAACTGGCTTCGAAAAGTTAAATTGTAATCTTATAGGCAAAGAGGGAAAGAAACTTTGATTCACGCAGTTGGACTATAGCAGGACGGGGGGGGGGATTTTGATTCGCGCAGTTGGAGCTCACTCCTTAATGACTTAAAAATAGAATATTCTAAGTCGTACTATCTATTGTTTAAGTCGTTTAAAATTGGACAATTATGATAAAACTGTCTTTTCTCAATTAACTTATTTATATAATTAAACACAACAATGATCACAAAGATATTTTTTCATTTTCTTGTTAACTCCAGCCCATAAGTAGTTTCAATCCCCGCCGTTCCGGAGGAGATGAATGTCACAAGCAAACAAATAGAGAGACGGGCACACATTTTAATAGTTTAGATGGTGAACAGAAACTGGAATGAAATGATCATACAAAAAGAAAACATTTGTTTCCTCTATTGAGGAAAATTTCCTTATAGACGATTCTGACGACAACAGATGTTGGTGGCATGAATTGAGTCAAAAATGCGAAGAAAACAAGCGGAGGATATGAAGAGATGAAATGGGCATATTCTGAATACAGTGGCAAATCCACCGTTGTCACAACCAGTCGTCGTACTGCATCACATTGTAATCAGTCCATGCTCTCTGTAACATTTAGGATGTTGCTAGACTGTAACGATTAGATTTAGGTATATGCGAAATTGCGTTTATTTTTTGACAAATGCAAACCTAATAATATCTCTTAATTTAGTTAAATAAAAAGTGTTAAATTCTTATTAATTAAACTGTTTAGTTCATTGCTATTTCATTCTACAAAGATATATTGTAAGAACTACTGAGTATATTTTAAATTTTGTACATGTCATAATGCATTCAAATTAATTATTTTTACAGTGAAATATATGGCACAGAACATGCTAACTAATAATATATTTAATGAGCAAAAGAGGATGGTTTAGGCGATAATATGAATCTGAATATTCTTTTATCTGGAGCGGTTACATAGTTTGGTACTGTAAAATGTTATGAACAGAAATTAAGTATTTAAAAAAATCTGAAAGCTTTCAGATTTTACATTACGCCCAAAGGAATTTTTTTAACGTTTTGTGTGTTATCTTTCTTTATTAAATATCATTTTCTTTGCACTTAAACCATAAAATTCAATTCAACAGCAGTATAGCAAAATAATTTTAAGATGAGCATATCTTTAAAATTTCCGATACACATTCTCGCTCGTTGGAGATAATTCCCCCCCCCTCTCGTACAGTGTTACCATTGCTCGCTTTCAAATCGTTGAGTTTGTTAATCAAAAGTTCGTTAAAGTGTTACAAACTATGTAATCGATAATCAAACAAATTCCAAATAAGGGCTTCCAAGATGCCCATATTCCGTGGAGAATTACGTCATTCAAAATTAGATGGCTCTAGGTACCGTTATTTTATCACAAAGCAAGAAAAATACATACATTTATGCAGGTTCATCATTAGTTAATTTCTTTAAATATAGCACAGAGCGGTAATATTTGGAGGCAACAATTTGAAAAGTGATTCGTGAGTGAATCGACGCAAAATGCCAAAACGAAATTAATAGCCATTATGGGCTAACGCCCTTTGGGCTAAAATTATATTGAAGTTTCTGCATTCATATCTTTTAGATAAGTGAGTAAATGTTATCATTCCTATTTCTCATTTCTAGAGTACAGTTCTGCTAGAAGTAAAATAATATTCACTGAATAAAATACTTAAATATTACATTCTCAGGCGTTTTAGGTATAACTTGTAATATTTCTAACTACTTTTATCTATGCCTGATTTCTTAGAAATTTAATTCTAGAAACTTAGTTGAACTATCCAAATGTGTAAATAGCAAAGTAAAGAGAAGGGTTTAATTCACCCTTTATTATCTCAGACTAACAATATAGATGGCCCTTTTTTGGGGCTTACAGAAAATCCTCCCCTTGGGCTTTTAATCGAGATAGGAAAATAAGAAATTAATTTAATGTTTAACTAAACTGAACATAGCCGAAGCTGTGCAAAATTATCTAACGTAGTTGACCCTTAATTAAATTAACCGCCGAACATCGGTTGGCACGTACAATACGGCCGAGCGTAGTTAGCTTTAACAACGAAGCACAGTTACTGGAAACAGGCGTCACTAAGGACTTTTAAGCTATTCTCTTGAAGTAAGGGAAACCTTTCTTTAAATACTCTTTTTACCCTCATTTACATGTAACGCGATACTAAGAACTTCGTATGTTACATTACATTACTAAGAACTTATTCTAGCAGGGAATGGTAGGTTTAAAACGATAATAAACAGTAAAGCATGTTTAAAAATTAAAATATCTGTTTAAAATTAAAAATAAACCTTACAAATTAAAAACAAGTTCATATATATGTGTGTATGTATACGGTAGTGAAATATAATATAGGAGCTTAAAACTAAAGAAGTAAATTTTATTGTATTGTCACTGTACGAAAATTAAACAAAAAACTTTTTTTTAAACTTTTATTTGTGTAAAACAAAACATTTGACTTCATTATATTCAGTTAGAACTGAAATAATGGTAAATTTTTTTATTGATGAAACTACTAAAATTAACACTATAAAATGCAATATTTATTTTTGCATTTACATTTTGCAGTAATATGAAATCCTAGTGTATGTTCAAAACTTCAGCCATCGATTAGTTTTACCAGTGTACCATTTTATCCTTAAAGAAGAATTACTTATTTGCTTAGTTTCCTTGAAATTGGTATGTTATGAGGTTGCATTTTGTGAAAATTTAAATTTGACTTATTTGGCGTGTGTCTGTACCGAAAAATTTCAAATAAAATTACAATTACAAAAATAAGTAATTAAATAAAAGTGAAACATGTTGAAAAATTCGCATTCTGCTTAATATTATTTGACTTAAAATGAAGCTGAAGCGATGAGAATAGTTTGTGTTTCAAATAACTTGATAATTAATAAAGTTCTACTGTATAATAAATGAATAAAAAAAGAAAAAAAATCTGAAAGAGTTCTGTCTTTTCAGCTTTATTATTAAGCATGATTTTTTTTCGCACTTACGCGATGTATAATTCAGCAGCAAAAATACAAAAATTTTAAATGCAACATAGCAGTATATGTTTAGAATTCGCGATTTTAGGAAACGATTAGGTTTAGAAAATTATTGGCATACAATTTTTAAATTTTTTCAGCACATTTCTCAGTTCAGTGTTCAGATACCAACATTCAGTTTTCTTAGGAAGATGGCTTGCAAAACTTTTTTTTTTTTTTTGTGTGTGTGTGTGTGTTCTTATTATTAACGTTTTGTGTGTTAACTTTATTTATTAAATATCATATTCTTGTTCTTAGTACAGTGGAGTAGCGAGCATAACTGGCGCCCGGAGCAAAATACGTTTTTGTCGCTCCCCCCGGAAAAAACACAGTGATATGATGAAAATCTTGTTTGGAGACCATTTGGCGCCCCTCTGCGAGCGGCGCCAGGGAAATAATACACCCCATTGCCCCCTCTCGCTACGCCACTGTCTTAGTACTTACGCTATATAGAATTCAGTTCAACAGCAAAATCACAAAATATTCTAAAACAGGATACCTTTAGAATTTCCGAAAGACAATCTCGCGCACTGGAGATATAAATCCTATATTACGTATAATGTTCCTGACTTTCAGACCGTTGAGTTTTGTTAATCAAAAATTGATTCAAGTTTTACAAAGTATGAAATTCAAAACTCGGACTTCCAGGCGCATATGTTCGGGTGGAGGCCTACGTTATTCAGAATTTGATGGCTTTAGGTACCGTCGTTTTTTCACCATGCGAGGAACATAGATACATTTATTCAGACTCTTCATCATTTAATTTCTTTAAATATAAAACAGAGGGATAATATTTGGGGGCAACAATCTGAAAAATGATTTGCCGTTTATAATGGACGACTCAAAATCCCGTTTCGAGACTAATAGCCCATTAACGCTAACGCACCTTTGGGCTAAAAATAATTCTCAAAACCAAAAAGCTATGGCACGAAGATTTTTGAATATAATATATAGTTCCTTTACTTTTTGTCTAAAGAAATTTTTAACTGACCTCTCACCGCCCATTTAAAAACATTCAAACAGAGATTCAAATTAAACTAAAGAATTCAATAGATATTCGAGAATAATAGCTGAAGCACTTTTTTTCTAATTCATTTATTTATGCTACCGATGAATAATAATGATGGAAATTTCTAATAGTTTGACCTTCCTCAAAGTCGCAGAACTACTGGTCAGAATACACTTTCCCCTTCCTTTGCCAAGCCAGTAATAAGTAAATTTTCCGATCCACTGGTCCACGCTAGACTTGAGCTGTCTCGTCACCGAAGCATCGCGATGGATTGCGTAAAAAAGATCAATTCTCGGGCATGCGTGTTTCTCCCAACTTTGTAGCGTGTGGGTGCTGCCGCGGAGGTGTAATTTCCATTCTTCGGCCACGCATCTGCTAAAATAAACAAAAAGGTCAGCGGGTGAATTTGGGCGGCATGTAGCAAAATTACGATTTAGTATAAAATGTTTTTTCGTAGAGTAAGGAAGCTGTTTTTGAGGAAGAGAAAGTGCGGTTGGATGAAAAACTTAAAAACGAGTTGAAGGGGATAAAAGTACTCCAGGTGCAAAGAAAAATATTAGCGCATAAATTGAAATTGGAAGGAAGAGATGAATAAAAAAATCTCATGTGTACACTACATGACTTCTTTGTACGGAATATTAAATTATACGCATTTTTTCTTGCATTTTATTGAAACTTCTTGGATTGAATTAAATCTACATCGTCGACAGCGCATAAACCACAATAGAATAAATGCACTCTTTAAAATTCGCTATATTTGTTTACCATAGCGACACTAGGTTCACTTAATACCTTTATATTTCGTTCATATTATAACTCAGAATTCACAAAATTTATATCATTGGAAGAATTATCTAATCGTTGCCACGTGTTCTATTCAAATACTCTAATATATCGAGAACGATGTATAAAAGAAATTAAGCAAACAAAGCAAAAAAGAAACAGTTTTTCACAGACGATTCAGTATTTCTTATTCAATTCATTCAGTTGTCACTTCGCGACAAGGCAAAAATACGTAAAAACTCAAAATATCTGTCTTAAAAATTACGAAGTAAATCTCAAACACTTATTCCTTGAAAAAATTCCAGAAAGGATTAAGCATGATTTAATTGACAATAATAAATGAAGGCCTTATCTTTTTTGTTCCGAAGCTCAGTCTTTCTAGATTGGCAACAAATCTACTATTCTGATGTTTCAAATGTAAACAAATATGTCCGCCATGTTATTTAAAAATTAGGCTTAACCGCACATAAACAGCTTTTAAATTGTTGATAACTCTATAAATATTGCTTGCAGACTTCCTAAGGGCATAAAAACCTCAACCGGAAGATAAGAACAAGACAATTCAATAATTTTTAAAGCAAAACAAAGCACGATTAACAAACATATAAGGGTAAAGAAACTGAGCTCACTGAGCCGTGTAACGGAGTGGATATATATATAAATGTATTTATATACGTTTGGTGCCGTCGATTGCAACCAAAATACAAGGTGCACATATGCATGTTATAGCAGTCCTATATACAAAATTCCAACGTTCTGAGGCTACTCGTTTTTGAGTTATGCGAGATACATACGTAACATACGTACGTACAGACGCCACGAAAAATTCTCTTCAGAATTCATTTTAAAGGAGTTTTATAATTTTTTTGGAAAAAAAGAGCCTTTTATTCTGTCCTTACGTACAGATATCACGCAAAAACATCGTTAAATTGCATTCGATAGCGGTCAAAATGGATATTTTCGTTGAAATATGCTTTCTGAAACTTTTCGCGATTACAGTACTTTTTGCTTCGTAGAAGAAAGTAAAAAACCTAAGTTTAAAATTATTCTTTCAAATGAAGGACTAGTTTAAATTTACTACAGCCGTTAAAAATAATGTGCTATGAGTATTTGGAAGTTACTGCTCTCGAATTGTTAGCTAATATTCTTACGAAGATATTTTATAATATTATTAAAGAAATATTATATAATATTGTTAAGAATCTTAATACAGCTACTGTAAAATTTAAAATCATAATTATGAATTTATTGCTAACTAGTGAAAGAAAATTGTCAACATAAATGATACGGCTTCTCCAAACTTATTCCAAGATAATTAACTTTTCACATCAAAACTAACTCTTAATACAAGAGCTGATGGGACAGATTCAGAATGAGACTACTTTGTCTCAGGCGAAGACTTCCACAACTCATAAATTCCTTTTGACGGCAGGAAATATTGTTATGCGCAGTCCAAACAATTGTTGACTTGTGCACAAAACAATTTATTTTAAATCTTTGATATTCTCCATTGTTGTAAAAGAGGGTGCCGTTTTGAAATGGCTTTTCTCCTTGGAATTCTTTGAATGGTAACTGAAATTTAATTATATGGCATCTGGCAGCTTAATGACTAAACTATGAGCACTTCGAAAAACATTTATCTCACTGAATTATCTTCTGCTTCAAGGCCCTATATAAATTGAAATTCCGTTGAGATTTTACTAAAATGTACCATGTGGTAAAAATCGTCGCAAATGTAAAACCAACCGTATTTTCTTTGTTTATTAAAACTGCAGCTATGGTTCTCCAGTGAAATATTCAATCTGCCATCTTTTTTAATCATTCTGATGCCTAATACTTACAAGGTAAAAGATAATTCGTAAAATGTAACTATATAAGAATTATTCATAATTCAATAACTTGAAATTGCAGTAATTTGATACTAGTGCATATGCTTTGGATTTTAATTGAGAGAAAATATCTTGATTAATTTCTTAAATTAGTTTTATTTGGTGACTTTTCACGTACGTAACGTAAACAGATTAAACACATTAAAAATGCCCGAACTCGATTCCCCTTAGAAAAGGTTTCACCATCAAATTACACAGGCCTCACATTCTCTGCAGTAAATGAATTAATTATTTCTTGAACTCTGGGACTATGATGAGTATCGAAAAGATATTCAACCGCACGTTTTCGGAGCAATCTGAAATTTTACGCATTAAATAAGCTTAAAACTGTACAACAGTTATGGCGCTTCGAGCAGATGCAAGAACATCTGTATGTATAATATTGCATGTTGAAGTGCAGACAAGAATTGCAAGTTTACTAATACTTAAGCAAAGATAATTCCTAATTATTATTAAAGTTTTATTGTTACACTATCGATTCATAAAAAACGTCTTGTATTTTGTACGCATGTATTACGAAGTGCTACACTGACTGTCAGTTAAAAATTCACTATTTTTAATAGATGTATTACGATTACCATTAAAATTTTAAGTATGCGGAAATGTATTCACGCGTCAGTAATATCTTGCTCTGAAGAACTCCAATATTTTAACATGAGGAGGATTTATGACACTCATCTTTATGACATTCACTGTGTATCCTAAAGTAGGATGCTTTATTAGCATGCTTTGGAAATGTCTTATCATTAAAGCTCTCCTCTGCAGTAAGCGATTACACGCACGCAATGAAAAATATCGCTACTTCACTTCCTGTGTTTTATCGTGTTATAAAACAACTGATCCATATGAGGCATTTTCATGTATTTTTCAAATGTGTAGCGAGATTTGAATTTATGCAAGATAAAAATGTGTATATTTACGTGTATGTTACTTTCCTGACATCGTTATTTCGATCACATAAATATCTAAAAAAAAGCATATTAAACTTAAAATTTTCTATTTATTTAAACAATTTTAAATGCCTTGATAATGTTTTTTAATTTCCATGTACTAAGTTGTATTTAAAATCCCGCAAAGAACTTGTTTACGACATAGGGGAAAATATCTACTATTCCAATATAATATTTCTGTGTATCCTTTACTGTCGATGGTGGCTTGTTTGATTTTATTTTAAAATGCTAATCAGAGCAAAAATTATCACTTAAAATGTTATACAGGGTGTTCCAAAATACTGCACTATTAAATATATCTTGAACGGTTTGACATAAACCCATGATTCTACTTTAAAAAATAGATCAAATAAACTACGCTTTCAGCTTGAGATAGGTTGGGTCACCTGACTTTATTTAAAAACGTACCAAAATCAAATTCATACGCGCAGTCTACATGAAAGACTTAACATTAGGAAGTTGTTTCGTATTCTACAAGCGATTCTTTAAAAGAGCTTTTTAAATGATCCGAAATACGTAAAAATGGCTTTAAAACAAATTCTCAAAATTGTATAATTTAAACGATTTTCTGTTGATGAAAAAATCTGAGACTTCTTCTTACGGCCTATAAATAAAGAATTCTATTTCAAAGAGGCCCGCAAGCGAGATCAGTGATCGGAAAATTGCGAAATTTTGTACAGACGTCGCTAAAAAAAAAATCTCTTCTGAATCCTTTTTAAAATCATTTCGCAATCCGTTTTGGGAAAAAGATACTTTTATTTTGTCCGTACGTACAGATGTAACCCGAAACACATCGTTCAAATGGAATCGAGAGCGGTCAAAATGGATATTTTCGTTGAGATACGATGCCCTAAATTTTTCGTGATTACGTTTCTTCCATATAGGCAGAAAGAAAGCGTGAAGAATCGATTTAGAGCGTCATGTAAAGACTTCATTTTAAAAAACACGAAATTTCGAATTCTAAAATAAATAAATAATAGTAAAGGATAAAATAAATAAAGAATAAAAGATACTTTTCTTTTTCCAAATCGGATTATAATTTCCAAAATGGATTTAAAATGTGTTCAGAAGAATTTTTTTTCGTGACGTCTGTGTGTATCTCGCATAACTCAAAAACCAGTAGCTTGAAAACTTTGAAATTTTAATAGATGAGACTGCTATAAAATGCAGTTGTGCACCTCCCATTTTGGTTGCAATCGGCCGCACAAAACATATATAAGTATATATATATATATATTAACAAGCAAGGTAGTTAGTACTATACTGTATGACCAATTTGGTCTAGATATTTTTTTGCGCAATATGCTGCAAAATTAAGTATATTAGAAATTGTAGAAAGCTCGCCTGAAAATTACCAGGAGCTGCGGCTCCAAAAAAAGTTCAACACATTTTAAAAAAACAATGTCATTGAAGGGTGAGAAATTATGCTACACGAGAAAATAAACACAGTAAAATACTAAGCGTTGGAAACTAGTAATGGCAAAAAATACAGTTGTTTTATGTTTTAACTTGTTCCATAGTTTGATTTCCATATGTTTTAACTTTTCAAGTGTCACATCGATAGGTATTTTACTGTATTTTTTGCCATTATTAGTTTCCAACGCTTAGTATTTTACTGTGTTTATTTTCTCGTGTAGCATAATTTCTCACCCTTCAATGACATTGTTTTTTTAAAATGTGTTGAACTTTTCTTGGAGCCGCATCTCCTGGTAACTTTTAGGCGAGCTTTCTACAATTCATATATATATATAATCAACTCTTTTCCCCCGGCTCAGAGAGCTCACCTTTTTTTCTCATAAATAAAGGTAATACACAAAAAGTAAAAAAAAAAAAAAAAAAAAAAAAAAAAACGCCCCTTTGGACGTAATTTAAAATCTGAAAACTTTCAGTTTTTTAAAATTTTTTTCTATGTTTTTTGATGAAATCGCATCAAATTGATGGCACGCAGCCATTGTTGCTGATATATCGCCGTTGCCATTGTTGCTGATATATCGCTGTTGCCATTGTTGTTGATATCAGCACTGTTGCCACTCATAAAAGTGAGAGAGATAATTCTGTGCAGTTTTTAAATTTAACGTTTCTCTTGTTGAGAGGTACTTAGGATACGACGTTTGTCTTCCGGTTTGTTTAAAAGCCAGACGAAGGCTGGCCGCATGGCGGTTAGTCTTCGAATAAAGGAACGCTTGATCCGTCATTTTTCACGAAATAATTTGAGACTTTCGAATAAATAAAAACCCGTGCTTCTCTGCTCCGAAATGTATTGCTGTTTCCTCTGCGATGAACGTTATCTAAAGTTGGATTTTTTTTTTAAATTTGAATGACTCAAGAAATGGTAAATACACCAAACCTTTCATCAATAAATTATGAAATTCAGGTTGTGCTAATGTTTAATTTAAAATTGAACTTTCGTTAGTTCAGACATAAAGATTGGTGATATTTAAGACACGAAAAAGGAAATCTTCCATTTCAAAATGCTTATTGCTGAAATACAATTAAAAATATTCAAACAAATATTGGATTTTTATCTTTTACTAAAAGAGGGAATTATTAATTCTATGTCATTAATGTTAGAAATGTATAACACTTTTAAATTTCCGAAAGCTAACACGATTCAGCTTCCAACAGGAGTATTTAACTGCATCTTATGTATAGAAATGAATTCAGTAAAGATGGTACGATCGCTGATGCATCTTTCCAGCTAGTAAGACTTCTTTAACTTCACTGAACATAAAGCAAGCAACAAGTTATCACACCCAAGAGAACGTTTAGGAGAAGCACGTATGTGATTATATCGTCGGAGGTGCAGATCGATAAAAAATCAGTCAGTCAAGCCTGGCCTTTATAACAATAGCAGATGGCATGTAATCAGCATTAATTTTTGATCGATAGTTTTTGCCTGGCTTCTTTTTCATTAATAGTGATTTCAATAAATATTTGTTAATTGAGAAGGCTAGATTAATGGAAAGAATATTTCATGGAAAAATAAGTCTTTCCGCACCCCGCCCCCCCCTTTTTTTTTTTTTTTTTTTTAAAAAAAAACAGGAGAGATGAAAAATGAGCAATGCCCTCGAACCTGGACCTTTCGAATACGCTACGACTGTGCTACCGTTGCACTACGAAGGCATGCAGAAAGGAGAGGTAAAATACCTTATAAATACATATATTATATTACTTGCCTATCAAAATCTGAGCAAAATGGCAACTGAAATCTGGTACTTCTTCCTGGATTTCCTGTTGCTGACTGCATGGGACATTCGTAAGGCTACTCATACATGTGAATCCAAATAAGTTTCCTTTGGAATGTGCTCCCCGAATGCATTCCTTCTAAGACATATAAAACTTTGCTGTTATAAATAACCCAAATTGTAAACTGCAGTGTATTGAACGCCACGTTTTTAGATAACTACTGCCGTTGACAACTTCAATTACTTGGAACTATGGTTGATCGTGTTAGAGAGAATTCATACTAATTTTTAAACTAAAACTGTGCATTTTAATAATTTTATTTTATTGATAATTAGCATTTTTTTCCTGCTTTCTTCCAAACGTATTTGGTAGTTTTATTTTCATAGTTATTCTTTTTGTTGTCATTATTTAACGGCTCCGCCTTTTTTTTTTTGTCAATCATATGAGCATGAAAATATCAACAGGTATGCTCTGTTCCTGCTGTGCAATATGCTACTATTTAGACTGTTGCCATTTTCTCTGTCCATGTCAGAAAATCACATGGAAATTTTTTGTGCTCTCAGAGCAGCATTAGCAATTATTCTTATTCTTATAATAAATATTCTTATAACTTATAGTAATGATTCTTATAACAATTATTCTTATAACTTATAATAAATATTCTTATAACTTATACCTATTATCTGTATAGCAATTATTTTTATTCTTATAACAATTATTCTTATAACTTATAATAAATATTCTTATTCTCATAATAAATATTCTTATTCTTATAACAATTATTCTTATTCTTATAATAAATATTCTTATAACTTATAATAAATATTCTTATAACTTATAATAAATATTCTTATTCTCATAATAAATATTCTTATTCTTATAATAAATATTCTTATTCTTATAACAATTATTCTTATAATAAATATTCTTATAACTTATAATAAATATTCTTATAATAAATAGTCTTATAACTTATAATAAATATTCTTATAACTTATATCAATTATCCATATAACAATTATTCTTATTCTTATAACAGTTATTCTTATTCTTATAACTTATACCAATTATTCTTATTCTTATAACTTATACCAATTATTCTTATTCTTATAATAATTATTCTTATAATAAATATTCTTATAATAAATATTCTTATAACAATTATCCGTATAACAATTATCCGTATAACAATTATTCTTATTCTTATAACAATTGTTCTTATTATAATAAATATTCTTATAACTTATAGCAATTATTCTTATAACAATTATTCTTATTCTTATAACAATTATTCTTATTCTTATAATAAGTATTCTTATAACTTATAATAAATATTCTTATTTTTTATAATAAATATTTTTATAACTTATAATAAATATTCTTATAACTTATAAAAATTATCTGTATAACAGTTATTCTTATTCTTATAACTTATAACAATTATCTGTATAACAGTTATTCTTGTTCTTATAACAATTATTCTTATAGCGTATAACAATTATTATTATTATAATTACTCTTATAACAATTTTTCTTATTTTTGTAACAATTATTCTTATAATAATTATTCTTATAACACTTATTCTTGTTCTTATAAAAATTATTCTTAGAACTTGTAACAATTATTCTTATAATAATCATTCTTATAACAATTATTCTTATTATTATAACTCGTAATAATTAAAGTTATTCTTATAACAATTATTCTTAAGATTTATAGCAATTATTCTTATTCTTATAACAATTATTATTAAGATTTATAGCACTTATTCTTATTCTTATAACAATTATTCTTATAATAATTACTCTTATAACTAATGCAGACGTTATATACTTTTAAAATATACACTTTTTCTTATAACTAATGCAGACACCCTTGTATTACAGCGTCTAAATTAGTAACAAGAAAAAGCGTATATTACACTAAATGGCTTCCCGTTATGTAATGCACATAGTTCGTTAATAAAAACTCCGATTGCATTCATAAATTTATACAAAACTGATGACTTTTATTTATTTTTTTTACCCCGTTGCGTCCCGCCTCCTCGCCGTAAGTCTAAGAGTTTCGATAAAACCTATTTTTGTCTTTCGGGAATTCACGCAAATATAAAATATTTTTCTAATTAATCTGCAATCGTCGCTTTTGCGCGCTCAAGAGTCAGTTAATAAAATTTTTTAATTTAAAATGCCATTCATATTTTACGATTTTTTCCCCAGTGATATGCAACTTTTAATTAGACGATATTCTCAAAACTTATCAAAATCTGAGCAGAAGAATTTTATTGTAGAATTAAAACGTTTTTTTAAAATGCGACATTTTAAATTATGCTTTCCAAAAGGAATATATGCTAATTTAATTAAAATAGAATTAATTCGAAGCAAATTTAGACCTCTAACATTAGTATTTTAAGTTTTTAAGTATAATTCGCCCAGCAGAATCTTAAAAACATTTCTGGGGGATATTTATTGGTAGGGGTGCAAATACTCTCGAAAAAATTCTCAAACTGAAACAAACTTTTTTTTAAAAAAATGCATAAATTCATTACGGCGGTATTAGTTTTTTTTAGTGTATTATTGAAACTGTTTAGTTTGTTAAAACACGCTTTAAATTGTACTCATATAACAAGGGAATATAGCACCGAACGGGTTTTATTTTTGTACCTCGATAGATTTCCTTTCCTAAAGCTCTTTTAAATTGATTAAAGAATTTCTTAAGTAAAACAATTAGAGAAAAATTATATAGAATGAGATATATTTTTACTTATTACATGCTCCGCCCTTAGGCACTATACGGAAAGGGAGGGATGCCCCATGGAGGTCTTTTTAAGGAAAACTGACTCATATCCACGTTACCACATGAGAAAAACCACGAAAACACCCATGCAACCAGCCCGTTCGCCAATACTCGAACTACGGGCCAAACTACCAGTGTTCAGCGACTTTTACCACTCGGCCGCTGGTGGGCATATTAGATTACTCAAACGAATATTTAAACGCTACGTTGATATCTTGGTTAAATACAATACGAATAGAGAATTTTGATTCATAATAAGGTAAACTTCATAATTTTTAAAAAGCATATATATTAAGTCTTAAATTTTTAACGGCTGTAATGGCAGCCTTTTTCCTGAATATTTATGATCAACTGGGAATTTACTGTACACAAGAATAAATATTATATGCTTTTACAAATTTAGTTAATTAAAAATAAAATACAATTTTCTTGGTTGTAAAGTAAGTAAACATCATTTGGTTTAATAATAAACATCATTGATAAACTAATAGAAATGGGGTTCGATAAAGTAACAATAATTTATGTCGTCGATCTTTCTTTCCGTCGAGAGTTTCCATCGCCCTTCCTATGACCAGGTTAAATCCGAAATCTTTTCAAATGCATGATCCTTTCATGAAAAATCAAAGTTTAAATAAAGGCTGAGTTTTATTTAATTTAAAACCTGCTTTTTATATCAAGAGATCGTTTTTTTCTTTGATGAATTTGCTGTTTTAAAAATTAGAACTTAGGCTGAATTTGGGCTACATTTATTTTAACAGATTTCAAAATAAAGTCGTAGGATCAAGTATTCTGTTTTGTGTGGATTATGCAATTTTTTGTATTAAATTATTGAATCACACATAAAATTATTGTTTACCATCATAATGCTTATTCGATAAATATTTTCCAGAATGGCTTTGAAAATGATCTCTCTCTTTCTCAGTGTTTGTTTCGTTTTGCTCTTTTAATGTGTCTGTAATATCAACGTTTACCAAATGTCATGTCGCGACGTGCTGATAGACAGTGAAACTCTACGAAGTGCGTTACGACACGCATAGCCAGCGTGGTAGATTTGGAAATTTTTTAACCTAAGTATGTTTTTTAGAAAGGTGACATAAAAGGAAAAATAATGATATGAAAATCTGTATCATTCAGAAAGGTTATTTACCCTGAGATTATATATAAATCTCGCGTTAATTTACCATAAAAAATCAGTACGTTTTCTTCTGGGACAATCTGTTTTAAGCTGTCAATACCTGAAACAGGGTTATTTGATTCTTTATTATTGCTATTAATAATGTGGCAATTTCAAAAAATAAATTTAAAAAATCTGAAAGCCGTCAGATTTTACATAGACCCAAAGAGCGTTTTCTTTAACGTTTTGTGTGTTACCTTTATTTATTAAGTATCATGTTCTTCGCGCTTAAACCTATAGAGGCATTAGCTATTATTTTGGAAGCAGGCAAGATGAAAAATGAACAATCGCCTTTGCCGGGATTGAACCACAGACCTCTGAAATACCCGCCCAGCGTGCTGAACCACTACACTAAGAAGGCTCGCTAGGAAGGCGGGAGAAATACCTTATAAAGCATAAAATTCAGTTCGACAGCAATACCGCAAAATAATTTTAAAAGGAGCATATCTTTAGTATTTCCGATACACAGTCTTATGTGCTGGACATAAAAAGGGTTTTTTTTTTTCGTACAGTGTTGCCATGGCTCGCTTTGAAATCGCTGAATTTGTTAATCAAAAATTCGTTAAAGTTTTACAAGATATGAAAATAGATTATAAAACAAATTTCAAATTTCAAATTTGGGCTTCCAGATGCACATATTCGGGTGGAAACGTATGTTTTTCAAATTTGGATGGCTCTAGGTACCGTTGTTTTATCCCAGTGGGAGAAACATACATACATTTGTGCAGATTCTTAATTATTTTATTTCTTTAAATATAATACAGGGCTGTAATATTTGGTGGCAACAATTTGAAAAGTGAACCGTCATTTATAGTGAACCAACGCAAAATGCCAAAAGGAAATTTATAGTCCTTCTGGGCAAATTCCTCGTTTGGAGTAATAATCAATAATTAGTTGATGCAGAAGTAGTTAATGCTTAATTTATTGTTCGTACTTCATGATAAATGTAGTGTTTCTTCTCTGAAAACAAAATTTATGGGCACTTTAATTATATCGTTTTGGATTTGCGTGTAATGTGTATACAATTACTGCAAACCGGTGTGAGTAAATCTTTTATTCATGTTCACTATCATAATTACGGTAATCAACATATGCCACAGTGAACATGGTGAATTCCAAATAGAGAAATAAACTGTCTCATCTTGAAAATAAGCTGCGTGCTATTCTATCAGCCTTAAAAGGACGTCGTTACTTACCCTGTGAGACTCACAAATTTTGCATTAAGAGATGACGGTTATTACCATAATAATATTAATAGTTTTAAATGCAAACCATTGCCAGGAGAGAATAAATGTCTCATCTATCTAACTTTGAGCCATGTATCTCCTTCTAGACCAATGGTTCTGAAAATTTTTTGCTCCTTGCAACCTTTTCACAATTACTATAGAATTAGCCCCCCTCTCTATATTTTTAACGTGTTTTGTAAATTAAACAAGAAAATTTAGAAAATGCTAATAAATATCTAAATTTGAATAAAAGTAGTTTTAATAATGCTGTGTGCGTATGGCTTCAAAATGGACTGAATGCACACAGAACCGATAATAGCTTTATGAAATGTACCAAAAGAAAAGTTTACCAAAAGAAAAGTCTTTACATTTCTAGAACTTTCCATAAAAGCACTCGTACAGCTCTTTTTAGTATCACAGAGCACAAGTAGTAGTTACACTTCAAACTACTAAGAACGTTAAACACAATGCAATGCAAAGCTCTCTCGGGTATCTCAGTATTTCGAATTCAACTTTGAACTAACATCTGGGAAACACTCTGGTCTTATATAATCCCCCCGCCCGCCTAGAACTCTCTAGTACCTTCCATTTCTTTAAATTATTGAAAGGCATATGGCAGACGGATACGGTAGCAGTTACATACAGGGATCAATTAGATTTATTCAATTACAGTTTTACAGGGACCGAACCAAAATGTCGCCAAATGTTCACCAAGTTTAGTGAAATGTCTCCAAATGTTTTGTCGCTTCATCTTCCAATTTGGCGACAAAAATAAGTTGCCAAAAACGTTGTCAACGTGGCGATCATTTACTCAGTGCTAAATAGACATACCCCTGTATTCATATTTTTCCGGCAGAGCTTCGTCTCTTTCCAGCATTTCGTGTTACATTATACAAAATATACTATAATTTCACTAAAATTATTTAAATACATATAAAATTCGTAGCAATGTTCATAAAATAAAACTAAATGCTTAACCGGTAAATAAAAGGACAACCGCATTTCTTCTCTGAAGCTATGAAATTGGGGAATTCCTCATGGATATAGACACCCTATGCTCATAGTTTTGTTTTTGATTTTGCAAAAAATGTGTACTTCTTCAACTTTTACTGAAATTTGCAAATCAGCAATGCTACGAGGAATTCATTACAGCGATGTTTGTGAAGAAAAACCGACATAAACCCGATAAAATGCCAACTCTAATCCAGGAAACCCGAACTCATGATCTCACGCAAAAACCTCACCACGTGAACACCGCCTCCGAGTTTACCTTTCTCCAAATTCACGGAGTGATGATGATTCATCGCTCCAGCATATTCTGTGTATGCACAGAAGGCGGAAGAGATAGCTATATTTTTATTTATTTTATTCCATTTGAATTTTTTTTTCTCTTTATTTATTATGGCTCGCAGCGCTAGGTCAGCAGACGAACTGGTCTCGTGAGGGCTCGATGTGGAATTCTACCCTCCCACCAGAACCGTGCGCTACATCGGAGTGGAAGTTACGGTGTTGTTGACGGGCGTTAATTGGCTTTACCTGGCTCTCAACCCCGTAAATGGAAACAAAGCCAGACAGGTTAGCATACATTTGGAATACGCAACAAGTGCTCGCTGGTTTTTGTCTCTCTGGTGGTTTATTTTTGACTGGATCCACGCGGAAGCGAGTTGAATGAGGGTTTAGTTTTTGATACTTTCTAAGTGAAGATTCATCTTCGAGATAGCTAAGGGCCTTTAAGTCAGTGGTCCCAAACTGGTCGCATTATTATGAGGAGAACTTGAAGCGAATGTTTGAAAATTTTAATGATTTATTTAGAGTCTACTGTGAATAAAGCGGCATAAAATCTACAAATGGAACTAATTGATTTACACTGTGATATAAACGTTATTCAAAAATTTAAAGATACAAGTTTGATTGGTATTTATCAAAATGCAAACATTCTCAGTTACGTACTTGTGCAGTAAGAGTAATCGCTTTGTTTGGGAGTATATTTATATGTGAACAGATTTTTTCCGCATCTGAAAATGAGCCTAAGGAAAGAGTCGATTGCCGACGAAGTCTCTACAATTCCTGATGAAGATATTGCCCTGTAGTTTTTTTTTTTTTTTTTTTTTTTTTTTTTTTCAAGGTTACAAACTTTATAAAAATCGAAACACCATGAGGGGTGGTAGCTGAAGCTGAAAGTTGTAGTAAAAAATAAATAAGTTTATAACTACTAATCTAAAAATATTTTTTTTTTGTATGGGTCATAGGAAAAAGTAAAAAATAAAATAAAGAAAACTGCTTATCATTATTTATTCTCAAGTTTTATCCCTCGTGAAAAGAATTTGTAATTCGTTTATTGTTAGTGTAAGTATGTTATTATTATTAGGCCAACGGGACAATTTGCCCAAAAGGACTGTTAACTTCGTTTTGGCATTATGCGTCGATTCACTGTAATGTCGGTTCAGTTTTCAAATTGTTGCCTCCAAATATTATCGCCCTGTGTTATATTTAAAGAAATTAAATAATGAATAATCTGCATAAATGTACGTATGTTTTTCGCACTGTGATAAAACAACAGTACCTAGAGCCATCTAATTTTGAATAACGTACGTTTCCATCCGAATATGGGCATCTGGAAGCCCAAATTTGGAATTTGTTTTGTTATCTATTTCGTAAATTGTAAAACTTTGACGAATTTTTCATTAACAAACTCAGCGATTTTAAAGCGAGCAATGGCAACGCTGTATACGTGAAAATACGTGAAATAATACGTGAAATTTTTTTTTCTTTTATTTCCAGCCCTCGAGACTGTGTATCGGAAATTCTAAAGATACGCTCAGTTAAAAATTATTTTGCGATATTGCTGCTGAAATGAGTTTTATGTTTTTAATTTCAAAGAACATAATATTTAATAAATAAAGGTAACACACAAAATGTAAAAAAAGACGCTTCTTCGGGCGTAATTTGCAAAATCTGAAATCTTTCAGATTTTTTTTCAGATTTTTTTCAGATTTTCAGATCTTCAGTATTTTAGAAATATTTGAATAAATATCAATTTAAAAGTTCAATATTTAGCTTTCAATACGTTTGAATTACAAAGTGTTACTAGCAGAAACTTCTTTCAGAGATGTTTAGATTTCAGAGAGGAAATTTAACTATTTTTAGAGTCATTATTATTATTGTTTGTGTATGTTTTAACAAATACGTAGTAAGACAATATACAATTTTTGCGGACAGATGGCGTTACTTTCTTTTTCGCTTTACTGCCGTAGGTTATAAATACGACCGATGCGCCCGCTGCTTTTTCAGTCTTGTAGATTTCCTTGCTCCTGATGAAGAGGGACCTGCACCTGTTATCCTCGAAATCGTTTGAGTTATTGACTAAATCTACGCCAGACACAAGGTTGTTGTTTTGCTAATTTTAGGTGTCACTTTGACGTGTTTCTCTTCTGTTTCAATAAGTAATTTATTAAAGCTTTGCTAAGATCTACTTCTGTGCCGCCAGTTATATTAATTAAAAGTTCCCAAACTCCTAACTTTTCATTTTTGTAAAAATTAATTTATTCTCAATGTGCGAGATTTAGGAAGAAATGTCAGAAATAAAAGTAAGATGCAAATTTAAAATGATAACTTAAACGATAATAGTAACATAAAAATATGTTATAATATACATCTCTTTCTCATTCTTTTTAGATTTAGTTTCCTGCGACACGAAGTTTGATTTGAAACCTCATTTGAGGATGGATATTTTTAGAGATTCGGAAATGCTTTTTAAATTGCGACTGTTAAATAATAAAAAAAAAGCTTTTTTTGAGCACTATTTTACTAGGCTTTGCTATAAAATGAATTTATTTAGAGGAACAGACAAATTTCTCTAAACTAATTACAATAAATTTAAATATCCTTTTTTGAACTTACTGTTGAAATTTAAAAATCAAATAGCTTATTTTAATTTCATAAAGATATGAGAAAAATATGTATTCTTAATGCCAACAGCTGCATCCAAGAGGATTAAAAGTATAATTTGATTTCTAACGGTAATCGAAAAGAAAAAACTGTATAGCTATCTGCATCTTAAGAAATTCAATAAAAATAAATAATAAAAAGAATTAAAAAAATTCTGGGTTTGGCGTTTCGATTTCCTTTTTGGATTCCACTTCTCTCACAGGAAATAAAATCTCAAAATCCAAAATAAAGAATGGAAATGAAATATAAAAATAATATTTGCTGCGGCAACATTAGCCAAATTGTTTGGTTTTGATTTAGAAAAGAAGCATTTTTTATGTGAAAATGGTTGCGTTTTTATAAATATTTTATCAATGAACATCAATTTTTTCTAATTATTAGACATATTATTTTATAAATTATGATGCAAAGTTCAATTATGATTATTTCTAATTCACCTACCTCTGTTCCGAGTTTCTCACTCTATTAACGTTTAAATTAAACGGTGAACTAAAATCTTCGAATTCGTCATCAAACTTTCCATTCGGATAATAAAAGATGGAATTAAAAGGCAAAAGCGAGTGTAATTCTTCCTTGCTTTAAGGCAAGTTTATGAAAAATATGGAAGTTACATAAAAAAGAGAATCTATATTTGAAGTCTTTAGAAATATCTTTGACCAGTTCATGTTGATTTCCTCAATACGAAATGCATAAAACATTCGAATCACGACTGCTTTGTTCCACTGTGTTCAATTTCTTAATAAATTTAAGTAATAAAATATACACAAATATTTCTGAATTTCTGAAAAATTACTAATAAATATTATATTGCAGACTACTTAAGTACTGAAACATGCGAAGCTTTTTCTTCCCTTTGGCGGGCACTTAGCTGACATTGGCTTGGTCGCTACTAAGGCCGGAAGTGGTGGCCACTTTATTATTATTGGGTCACCGTAGAGACAATTAATTACAGACATAACTTCTGCGAAATTCGAACCCAGACCCTTCGGTATCACCGTTTGATCGGCATACATGTGAACCCAGAAAAAAACTAATTAATGTAACAAATACACTTTATTTAACTTGGGGAAATTATGTTTTTTTTTGCTTGTTTGTTTCTTTTTTTTAATTGTTGTTGTTGTTGAAGATTGCTTTATAAATATTTAAACTGTTATATTTATTCATATAACAGTTATAAAGCATTTTTATAATGTCGTATATTATGTATATCGAAATTTTATACAATGGCTCATATTTATTTTCCGACATTTGCATTTTTCAGTTTTATTTGCGAGTATCAGTTACTAAATATTAGCGAAATGACTTGAAAATTATTTTCCGTATACTCCTAATCTTTTCCGTATATCCTCTTAAAAGTTAAAAATATAATATTATTTAAAATATTCTCACATAAGTATTTGGATTCTCTGAACAAGCACTTTATATTTAATAAAAACATAAAAATTATAGGGCAATCAATATTTCATTAAATACACTTTAAAAGTTAAGCTAAAATTTTAAGCTAAAATTACACTTCTCATATGCTTGGAATTTAACTAATTTGTTTGAGTAACAATGTTCAACTTTTATCCCATCCGCCTTAAAATTTGCTTTTAACAGAATTTTAGAAGAAATATCATGTTTACGTATGTATTTTTTAAACTCACTCCGTACATGGTAGATAAAATTTAAGTCTGAAGAATATAGAGGAGTTTTGATGATTTCAGGATACCTGTATAATAACAATAAGCGAACATTTAGAGCTGTATGTTTAAGATACTTATCTGACAGAATTTGAATACATTTTGCATTACAAGTTTTTTGGCAGATGTTTTCAGGTTTTCATTTCAAGAATTAACAGTTAGTATGTTAAATTGCTGGAATTTATAAAAACACTGTGGTAATTTAAACAAACTCATGATGGGAACAGTTGTTAATGGTAGATAAATGGGATTATTTACAAGATTAAGTAAGTACTACTGATTACTATTTTCTAGACGATTTTTATTGTACTGAAAGAAATATTTTACATAACAGTTTTGGGTTTTAAATGTTCTATATGATAATCCTTATTCTTCACTGTCTTTCTGCACCGTAATTTCCAAGACAATGAAGTCTTTTCTAATATCGGAAGAAGTATTTTATCCCATTCCTCTTAGCTTTCCAAAGTCCAAAAGAAGGTTGTAGGCCAACGTTTGAACAATCCACGTTTTAAAAGTCCAAAAGCGCATATATCCATGGGGGATATATCAGGAGATGTAGTAGGAATATGACTGAAGGGTATGGCCTTTATACCCGATTCTTGTTCCATTTTTCCTAGGAAAATAGTAGTGGATATTAACGTGTGCCACTTGCTTGGTCTTCATGCAGTTTTATTGATTGATGGCACTGCGGTTAAAAAGAAGATATTTCATGTTTGAAAATTCGATATAAAATATATTACAGATAACATGCGCAGTTTATCTTAGCATTTTCTTCATTCTCTTTATTTTTAATGTGCCGTTATATGAGAAACCAGCAACAATCATAAATCCCTTTGAAAAACTTTCTTTAGATTCCTTGAACTTTGTTTTAAGATTTTTTTTCCTCCTCTTTATGATAATAAATGGATCTCTTTTTTGGCATTCATTTAAATAAACTCATCCATTGACCCAAGACTCATCTATTGTGACACATTTTCCCGTTTTTTTTGCAGATAAATGCTTCTCATGAGAACTTCTGTAGTGCGTTCGACGTATGTCGTAGCGAAAGAACGATGCATATTATTTTTATCGCTTTTAAGATTTAAATCAGCATCATTCACTTTGTTTACAGTTGACGCTCAGCATTTTAATGATTTGAAACTGTCCTTTCACTTGGCAGATTTTGTTTTGACGTTAAAGAACTTACTTTTGCAACATTCGATAATTATCATTTTTCCTTGTATATGTATATTTGGAACATATTTTCCACTTCAAATCACACTTTGACGTTCCTTCCTTTCTTCTTGAAAATAGTTTCTATTAGATATAAAAGAACCATGTTTTTCACAGAGTTTTTTTTTTTAACTAAATACGAATAATATTCTCCGAAAACAGCACAAACATAACTTGCGTAACTCCATCCAAACATACTGCGTCTTTAAAAGTGTCATTTTGCATGAATATAACACTTTCAAGTAACAAAAGATAATTTATATTTTCAAAAATATAATTGCAGTTAAAACAAAAATTTCCAAGCAGACGACTTTTTTTTAATAGCAAAGCAAAATCGTGTAAACAATGAGCCTCTCACTCAAAACTCAAAACTTAAACTCACTTATATTCTTACTCAAAACTTAAAAACAATCATAAGACTGTTTTTCGACCCATTTTTAATGTGACATTAAAAAAGTGTTTAAGATATTTGCGAATTTTACCAGAGTGCGAGAGAGAGCAATGAAATTATCAAATAGATTATCAAACTGACGCTGACAAAAAATGGTGCACCAACATAAATATTGGACTCCTTAAAAATGATAAAATCTGTGAAATGTAATGTGAAATCACAATGTCTCTTAATTTTAAATAACAAAATTTCAATCACGTCAAATATCTAAAAATAAACGTTATCTAAAGTAAAGACAGGCAGTTGTTCTTAGTCGTTATTATTACTAAAAGGTGGTTTTTTTTTTTTTTTTTTTTTTTTTTTTAGTTTAAAGAGATTTGAATCCCGAAGGACTATTAGTTTCATTTTGGCATTTTGCGTCGGACTCATAAATGTCGGTTCACTTTTCAAACTGTTGCCACAAAATGTTAGAGTCCTGCATTATATTTGAAGAAATTAAATAATGAAAAATCTGCATAAATGTATGTATATTTCTCGTATTGTGATAAAACAACGGTACATAGAGTCATCGAATTTTGAATAACGTAATCCTCCAACGAATACGAGCATGTGGAAGACCAAATTTGAAATTTGAAATTAGTTTTATGATCGATTTCCTATTTTTTAAAACTTTGACGAATTTTTGATTAACAAACTCAAGGATTTCAAAGCGAGCAATGGCAACGTTGTGCAGAAAAAACATTTTTATCTCCAGCGCGTGAGTCTCTGTATCGGAAATTCTAAAGATATGCTCGTTTTAAAACTATTTTGCGATATTGCTGTTGCACTGGATCTTATGGTTTAAGTGCGAGGAACGTGATATTTAATAAAGAAAGGTAACACACAAAATGTTAAAAAACGCCCCTTTGGACGTAATTTAAAATCTGAAACATTTCAGATTTTTTTTTTTTTTTTTCTTCAGGGAAAGAATATTAGATACTAAGCATGTGTATGTGTATTCTGTAATCTCTAAGGCAGCTATAAATACCATTAATAAATTTTATCTTCCTTCGCAGATACCGAAGATAAGTTAATTGTTGCTATGTTATTTATCCATTCACCCTATTCTACTACAAGAAAATACCACAAGAATGGATCCACAACGGCAGATATTGTTCGAGATGCCACTCGGTACTTTCTCTTCTGCTTTCCTTTACCACTGTCTATATTAATCTCTTTTGTGAAGGAATATTTTGGCAGACATTCAGGCGAGCTGTGACCGAGGGGAATGGTTTGGAATTACTTTAAGTGGGCTGCTATATTGTTACTATCGTGGGGGAGGTGTTCTTAATGGTTCTTACAACAAAAATAATCGAAATCCAACTTTTATGGCCCCATCTGATAACGCCGTGTAATAGTACGATTATTTCTTCTGTTTCTTTTTCTTTGACCATATTCGTTGCTGAGATTGTAATGCCTTTACTTTTTTTTGATGGCGAAGATGTATTTTCTTCAAGAAAGGAAACTGTGCTTGCCGTAGTTATGTCGTTTTCATGTACGTATGGTGAAACCGCCTGATGTTTCCAATAATTACTTCCTAGTTTCGAAGTAAAGGCATGGCTAGGGATTGTGAAAAACTTCAGCGCCGGGTTCTGAACTTGGTTTTATTGTTGGAACAGTTATGTATGTATATGTCAAGATTTTCGCATTACAGTTTTGATTTAAAGACATCGTAACCAATTATTAAAAAGTCAAATAAATTTAAATATGCATTTAATGCCATATTATATTAAAAGGTCAATATCCAGGTTTCATTTCCTTTTTTTTTTTTTTTTTTTTTCAGGTTTATAGAGATCGATATGCGACAGTAAATTTTGTCAGTTATCAAGTGTTTTGTCACTTCTGTACATATAAAAAATGTCTTAGCATTTATTGAAGAGCAGTAGTTTTGCCTGTTTTATACCAAAAAGCACTGAAAGAAGTTAAAGCCACTCTTCGTATCTGTATGCTAAAATGGTCAACATATCTCACCAGTAATCGGAAACAATCCAATTCTATTCTTGGCAAGGGGCTGTTGTTTTTCAAACTTCCTTTTCACATTGAGAAGACCTAATGATTGTGCAAAATGAAGATGTTTCAGATGCATTCTGCATTTTGCTTCTATTTTAACCGAGGCTACAAGAAGAAACTAACTCTAAGAAAAATGCGGTTATGGTTTCAGATGAATATGGTGTTCTGTGGAAGTAACCTTGCACGAGTGGTTTTCAGCAGCAGTGTTTATTTTTGTTTTAAAAAAATAATGGTAATTTTCAAATGTGATCGTCTTAGAGAAGTGGGCATCACGAGAGTGTGCTTATCTGTTATTAATTAACGAACTAAACTATTTTAAAGTAATAGATGCATTTCTTATAAATATTTATTTTTTTACTTTGATTGATTTAAATAAAAATGCATTTAATATATGATCTATCTAATTAAAATATATTAAATAGTTTTGTAGAATTACATTAAATATTTTTCCACTTTTTAAATGTACAGAAGATGTATAATGTTTCTGTGTTAGTCTAAGCACATATTCATCTAATTACGCTTCCTTTTAATAATGATGTTATGAACTAGAACTATTATGCCTGTAAACGAAAACGTGAACTGAAAAAGGGTCGCTTTGTATAGTTATAGAATATCGCCTAGATACTTTGAAAAACATGAATTCGGAATTTTGATTTTTATTGTTGCCAGTGTTGATATAAAGACACAGAAGATGAGAAGACTTGAAGAATTTTGAATGAATTCGTTTTAGCTTTATTAATCATTTATTAGTCCAAAGGGATTTGAGTCCCCTAAGGACTATTACTTTCGTTTTGGCATTTTGCGTCGGACTCCTATAAATGTCTGTTCACTTTGCAAACTGTTATTACAAAATGTTAGAGTCGTGCATTATATTTAAAGAAATTAAATAATGAAAAATATGCATAAATGTATGCATATTTCTCGCATTGTGATAAAACAGAGGTATCTAGAGCCATCCAATTTTGAATGACGTATGCGAATATGGGCATCTGAAATCCCAAATTTGAAATTTGGAATTGGTTTTATGATAGATTTCATATTTTATAAAACTTTAACGAGTTTTTGTGTAACAAACTCAACGATTTAAAAGCGAGCAATGCCAACACTCTACGGGGGGGGGGAACCTTTTTATTTCCAGCGCGTCGAACTGTGTATCGGAAATTCTAAAGATAGGCTCGTTTTAAAATTATTTTGCGACATTGCTATTGAACTAAATTTTATGGTTTAAGTGCAAAGAACATGATATTTAATAAATAAACGTAGCACACAAAACATTAAAAAACGCTCCTTTGGACGTTTTTTAAAATCTGAAACATTTAAGATTTTTTTTTTTTTTTTTAATGTATAATATTAGTAAGATTTTCTGTCAGCACTAATAAAACGATCAAGAGGAAAAACATTAAAATAATAATTAAAAAACATTAAAATAGTAATTAAAAAAGAGTTACCTCAGGGTGTTAGCTGAGTATTTTGTAATTCAATTTCATTTAAAATTTAATTAACTTTAAATTTGCTTTTTTTGTATAGAGAATATTTGTTAAATTCACATTTCATTTCTTGCATCAATGGCGCAAGAGAATTATTTAAACTTAATTTAACTTTAAGATATTCTTTTGAAACAATTTTGTTTGTACTTAGCAGCTTTTAGCGCTAATTACTACTTAGTTTGTTTCTCTGATAATTTTTTTCAAAATGAAACTTTCAAGTTCTCATAGTTTGGTTTTAGTTTATGAAATATAATTTTTTCACTTAGCTTTATTTAAATTTTACTTACAGTTTTTGTTTAAATACAATAGTTCATTTTAGCTTTATTAATCATTTATTTGTAATTCAATTTCATTTAAAATTTAATTAACTTTAAATTTGCTTTTTACGAATAGAGAATGTTTGTTAAATTCAAATTTTATTCCTTGCAGCAATGGCGCAAGAGAATTATTTAAATTTAATTTAATTTTACTCTATTTTAAAACAATTTTGGTTAATTAAAGTATTTTTACATAAGAAAATAATTCTTAAAAGATTAAAAAAATACATGTGATTTTCATCTACTGAATGTTTTTAAGGATGCAAAAGCCAGAATATCAATAGATTCAATGAACTTTCTGGAGGCCATATAGTACATATATATGTATTAGAAATGCCAGATTTCCCGAATTTTATTTAGAAACGGTCCAGCTGGGAACTATGGCTTACTTATCTTTGAACGGGTATAGTAAATTTGAAATGCCAATACAGATTACGTGTGCATTTTATGTATAAGTTTTCTGCCGTGAGCGTTTGTAAACATTCAGTTGTTGATTGTTGAGATTTTATAATTATTTATTAGTTAATTTAATTTTAAATTTCTAATAACAAACTAGCTAGTAGTTAAATAATGGCATTAAATTATCAAAAGCTTATCCAGCTCGTTAGGAGTGGGAACAAATGATGAAAAAGCGCAACTTTGTTTCAGAAATTTTGTTTAAACTCTTCCTAGATATCTGACACCGAAATTGCAGTGGAAGCATAAAGTGGCTGCAACGTCTATAATGAAGTGGCTTTGGTAGGAGTGAGGGATGGTTTAAATTCATGTCTCATCTCGAAATTGTAAAGGAGAGGTTTAATTAAATGTTGTTGATAGTAACTTCATTATCCCTGTATATATCTCTTTTCCTAATGTTTAAAAGATCCAAGGCTCTTCAAATATGAGTTTTCACTGAAAACGCTTAAGATGTTTAATTATCTTTCATAGTCCAACAAATCATCACAGAAAATAAATATTCTGTATACGTGACTATGAATAATTGCTTCCATTCACTTTGTATATAGCCTATATCTTTAAACACTTTTGCAAATTTCCTTCAAGGTAACCAAAAGAATTGGTCAGAAATTGATTCAAGCTGAGGTCAAGAATTGATTCAAGCTATTGAATCAAACTGAGGGTGCTATTACAACAATTATCGCTTTCACTCGTGCACTCTAACACCTTCTTTTAGCATGGATGATCTGTGTTTCGAATGCAGGCGAGAACAAACTGATTTTTTTACGCTTTCTACTTCGCAAAAGCCAGTAATATTCTTAGTTTCGAGTGATATCCAAAGAAATATAACGTTACTATTGTTCTAAGAATCATGTTAATGTTTTTCGTACTGTTTTCCCGTATAACCATGTTACCTTCTCTTAGAAAGGCCTTCTCAAATAGCCTATCCAAGTCGGGACATGGATGAATTATGGTGTAACAAGTTGTCAGTTAATTCCACGAAGTTTGTGTTTGTTTTCAAAGTACATAAAATGTTCGATATTTAAAAACTGCTTTGTTTTTATTCCAAACAACTGTAATTTGCTAGTTAATATAGCATGAGTCATAGTTCAAAATGTCTGAAGATGTACTGATTTGGACTGCCAACTGTTTGTAAGAAATATGACAAAAGAATTTTCGTTTTGAAAATCACAGTTAATGGGATGATAAAATAAGCAGCGCTGAAATTTATTGCATTTGCTATGTATCACGTTAATTAAACTTCATATAAAGTGATATTTAAATATATGTCACATTACAGATTGTTTTCAGCTTTATTTAAAAAAAAATAACGATAATTCGTTATAAGCTATTTCTTAAGTGAACCATGAAAGAAAATGTTTATTTTCCAGTGTTTTAGGAATTTTATTAAGATCACTTTAAATTAGATGCAATATTTTCCACATTATAAAAAAATCTCTTTTTTATTCCTTCTTTTGAGCAATTTGGTCCATCAAGAAACAGTTTTCATTTAACTTTCCTATCTATTTCCATTCAGTATTTTAGCAAACATATATATTTCTAACATATTAATGATTGTATCTGATATTGTTACGTTTTTATTTCAACACTGTGATACACAATTATTATAAAAGTTGTAAAAATTTCAACAGAGAATACACTTGCATTCCGTTACGAGGTTTTTTTTAATCCCAAAAGCGCTATTTATCTCGACATACAGTTTTACGTTGTTTCACTTTTCATTCGAGTGTGTTGCCATTCGGAAGAAATTAAGTTATTATTCTTTCATATTTAATTTATCTGTTATTAATTAACGAACTAAACTATTTTAAAGTAACAGATGCACTTCTTAAAAATATTTTTTTTACTTTTTAATTTGACTGATTTAAATAAAATGCATTTAATACTATATAATCTGTTTAATTAAAAAATATAAAATATTTTTATAGAATTACATTAAATACTTTTTCATTTTTTAAATATACAGAAGATATAGTATAACGTTTCAGTGTTAGTCTAAACACGTTATAAAATGTGTTGCTACTCCACCTGGGTCATGCCTGCTCATAACCTCCGCTTATAATCCATATTAAATTTTAAGAGAGCCTTTGTGGGCGATCGTTAAAATATGAACCCTTTAAGATTTTCTTTTAAAGTTTTGAATGCACAAAAAAATTAATGAGCGAAAATATTCTTATTCATTCTCCTTGTAAATTTTTAAAAAATTGTATTTGGATTATGTAATTTTTTATGAAGATGAACTAAAAATGAATAAAATCGAGATATCATTAAAATAATGTTATAAATTAAAACCGTTGGTATAGTCACCTTAATTTAAATAAATTATAACAGGAACCTATAATCGAATTGACGTTTTCAGTTTTTCAACAAAAGATTCCTAATATTCTGAACAATTCATAGAAATCAATATTACATACATTCAGCATATTAATCAATTTGAACTTATTTAGCTGCTGCACACTTAGCCATCATGAAATTCATACCAATCGCCCACCATTGACGGAGTTAATAAAATCGTTGAATATAGGTACTCCATTCAGTTTAGATTCTGGCAAACGAGTAGGCTAGTTGGCAGTTTTGGAGATTTTTTCCGTCCATGAAGAGGGAAAAAAAAAAAAAAAAAAATACCAATTTCTGTTATAAAACTCTTCGCGAGCACATTCCTTTGTTGCCAGTATTTTTGAGAATTTAAGTTAACATCCCGATCCTAAAAATCCCCTCTGTAAGGCGATCCCTCTTTTAAAAGGACCAAATCATCTGGAATTACGAATGGTCATCTTAGAGAAAGCTCGCTGTATTATATAAAAATTATGTGTTAACTGACGTTATTTTGATAAGACTTTTAAAGAAAATGTGTAGTGTCCTTTTACATCGTCTCAAAATCATAAAAAAAGTATTTTGAAAAAAGAAAGTTTGCTATCCAATTTCAATGACAAAGAGTTTTCTTTTCCAATTTATCGTTCAGATAAATTACATTTCGTTCGCTTGTCACTGAAAAAGATATCACTGTTTAAAGTTACTGTTGTAACTTCGCAAGAGATGTTGTAGCAACTGGAAAATAAAACAAAGTTATCTGTTCAATGGCTAGAATGTCGTTTTCTATCATTTTAGTAACAAGACTAAGATTTTATACGTTTCTACATGGAGTTCTGCCCCGGTGATTTTACCGTTTTATTGCATTAAATAAATTACGGGAACATGTTTTGAAATAAATAGTGTAAATGTATTTCCATATTTTTCTGAAATGCATAATTCTGGCTCATCTATCACATTTGTCTTCATCTTAGTATCTTAGCTTTGGGGTTTTGTTAATAATTCGTTAGATTTGGTTTTTAAACATATTTTGTATGATTCATTGTTATACTGAAGTATTTTCAAGACGCCGGTGCTAGAAATTTAATTTAATTAATGTATTCCTTCAGTATTTTAATGATTAAGAGGAAAGCTTTTAATGAGTTCTAAATTAAATTATATGTTAATAATTTACGCTATATATGTTGATTTAAGAGGTGCTAAATTTCTTTCGTATGATGCACGAGTTTTCTGTAATTATAGGAAAACATGACATTACTTAGTTTAAAAGGCATTTTTATTGTTAGAAACCCATTTACCAAAGACTTTCATAAAATTCTTTAACCTTACCTTTACTTTATGGGCATATTACCTACTCTATCTTGGCATGTGTAACCACTTCGCGGAACATAAATTGTATATCTTCCATGCATCTCGCTTACATATCAGTTCTCAGAAAATTGCCATTGGGTCAAACGTAACATATTTAACTTTTAGAATTAAATCAAAACGCAACTTTTAAGCAAACCGACCGATTTAAAAGCAATAAATACATTTCTGAATAGTTTAAATCTTTCATTTTTAATCATATTAATAATATAAGGGCACGGCCCCGATCCTCATTTTTAATCATCTATCTAATTTTCAAAAATTAAAATACAACAAAGTGCATTAGCGTTATTAATAAAACATCTGCTGTGGACACATCTGACCTCCTTGTACCGTTTTTTAAATTATACACATTTTCGCTACACTTTATTTAACCTTATTTCCTCGAATTTCATTAGAGCTATATTTCTCATTCAATCAATTCAGTTCTCACTCCACGATAAGGCACAAATACATGAAACCTAAAAACATCTTCATTAAATTTGTAAAATACAGAAAACTCCAAGACACCAAATACTGTTAAAACCGGGTTAAAAAAACTAACTTTTAAGGGTTTTTACTAAACAACAAGCTATTCGGCCAGCGGGTAGAAGGATAAAATTTTTTGTGCACAGAAACTTAACTTTCGGGTCCCACAGGGCAAAAAGACACTGAAGCTGTGCATCAACTGACTTAATTCACTACTCTACTAACAGTTTCAAATGGAAACAAATGGCATCCCCGTTAGGCCTAACACGGCTTACACTTTTAATTTGTTGATAACAGTAAAACTATTGCGCGTAAGTTAATTAAAGGCATAAAATCTTAACCGGAACATAAGAACAACATTATTCAATCACTTTTAAAGCAAAAAATGAAGCATACAAGAATAAAAAGACTGAGCTCCCCGAGCCAGGTAACAGAGTGGGTATTTAAACGTCCTTCACTTTCGTACGGGGTTCGTAGATTTGGAGTGAATGACGACGACAGCACTTGATGGAATATCGAAACACACTTTATTTAGCCAATATTAATCAGGACAGCTTCAACAACACGTTTACACAGGCGTCGAAGAACTATAATAAACACGCTAGAACAATCAGCGGCACAGCCTTCAGGTTATCGGGCTATAACGGTGGAGACAGCTTCACTGCAAAGCACCAGAATACAGTTTGCGACTCTGCTCGGTTGTTCTCGGAACTCCACGTACTCTCGAGACTCTCCACCCTACAACTCGCGATGCACTCGACGACACACAGAACACAGCTCCCGACTCTTCGGTGAAGTCATTTCCGGAGCTCAACACGCTCTCTCGACGATGTACTAACCGCGATACACTACGAGACTCTTTCGGGGCACTCGACACTCGCTGCCCGGCTGTCAACTCGATCGACTCCGCAGGGATTGACTCGCTAGACGAGACACCAACTCGATACTAACTATCTCGCACTCGACGAGGCACACTCTCACTCGCCCTCTCGACGAGACACAGTAACTGACTGCGGACCAGCAAGGTTTATATAGCTTTCGGCTTATGTTCGAGAACGTTCTGGGCTAAACCGGTAAGAATTCGTTCCTGAATGTTCTCCATTCGTCCATGGCATATCGCCAATTTTGTCGCCAAATGTGGCAACCCTGCCTTACCTTGTCATTTTATGGCAACCCTAAACCTGCTTTGCGGGGAAGCTATCTTACCGCGCCTGGACATTTCATAACAATACATTTATATACTTTTGGTACGGCCGATTGCAACCAAGAAAGACAGGTACCTAGCTACATAATACAGCAGTCCAATATACAAAATTTCAACCTTCTGAGACTATTCGTTTTTGACTTATGCGAGATACATACGTACGTGCGTACATACATGCAGACTTACCGAAAAAAATCTCTTTTGAATCTTTGAGTCCATTTTAGATCAATTTTTTAACTCTTTTTAGGAAAACGAGATTTTTATTCTCTCCGTACACACATATATTACGCAAAAACATCGTTCAAATGCATTCGAGAGCAGACAAAATGAATATTTGTATTCAAATGTGATACCAGAAATTTGTCCCGATTACAGCGCTTCTTTTGCTTCGTACAAGGAAAAAAGGGTTTTTTACGCCGTACATTATGTACGTTGTAGAAAATCGTTTGATTCTTAAGCTTCATTTAAGTGTAAAATGATGAAATTAATTCGGCAGTTTTATTTCTCCCTAAAGATAGGCTTTTCATAGTAAAAATATTTTGCCGTAATATCTTACACAGATTAACTATATGTGTAGCATGTGCAATCTGCTTCTCCCATGTGCAGGAATTACTTATCTGTACAAGAATGGTTAGCTCATTCGTGAACTAGTTGCTACATAGCAACTTAAAAAGAAGAAGACAGGAATTATGTTCACTGTTTATGAACATTTAGTAGATTGATTCTTCAGAAGTCTGAAGAACATCGAAGCGACGCCAGTGATAATTTGGGTCCTTAAATCGCGCACGAAAGGACATTGATCTGCACATTTTGTTGACCCGACACACGGAGGAACTAAGCTGTGAATGTAAATTATCGCCATCAACTTTCTTGGAAAGTGAGGTTAAATGACGGCACATTTGATTCATCTCGGTCGCAGCATGAATAAATTAATACTATTAAAACAACATTTTGGGTGACAAAGATGATATTTAGCTCGCTATGTCAGTATTATTTTTTGACAGCAGCTTAAGCCGAAGAAGATTGAAATCTTTAAGAGCAAGATTCATAGACCTTTAAGAATCAGACTGCCACGCGGTTAATTAAAAATTACGAGTCATCTTGGCACCAGACTATAAAATAAAAGACACTAATTAATAATATTAATGAACCAGAAAATTAACTAAAAAGTACTTGTTAATCCACAAAGCAAGGTACTTGAGCAATTAATACGTCTAGACATGGGATCTGCTTATGAGACGGAAGTATGACGAGTCTGATATTGTATACTTTCAGTTTTAAGATTGAATTCGCATTGCAGTTGCTCTTGCGTTTTAAAGCAAGGACAAGGAAAAGTGGACGGGGCACAAAAACTTTGTCGGTGAATTCGCAGGTATTGCTTCTCCGCTACTTTACACTGAGGGGGGGGGCAGTTATATATCTCCCGTTCTACTGGGCCGATTGACGAAATTCAACTTGCGTTTTTCATGTCTCGAAAGCGCGACTTAGGATATGTATTAGATTTATATATAGCATTGTTCAAATATAAGTATTTTGATGCAAAATCGGATTTTTTTCTGAAATAACATACCAAATTTTTTCCATATTTCAATTCTACGACTATCAAATTAAGCCAAACTAACAAGTTTTGTAAAAATCGCACGAGTCTTTTTTAAAAAATTAGCTCTCAGAATTTTAGCTCTTCAATGTTAATTAAACTTGGTGTATATCTATTAATCTCTCTTTTTTTTATTAAACTTATTTGATTCTTTCTTTCACATTTCGAAATTCAGGTTCATTCCAAATAAAATTCATCCATTTTTTTATAATTTATTTTTAAAATTTGTATTTTTAAATAATTTTTATAAATTTTTCGAAAAATATTTTGAATTATAATCTATACAATTTTTGCCATCATCTTAAAGTAGACGTATTTCTAAGCATACCTTCAAAAAATTATAGTTTTTTTATTTAAAATTTCCGAAGATATACGTGAATTTATTGACGCGTTTTAAAATTTGGCATATTTGTTGAAAAGCGATAAAACATCAAATGTGGTTTAAGCAGTTTGCTAAAATTATTTGACAGTAGGAACAATGTGACTTTTCCCGGCTCATACACAATGTAAAAAGGTAGGAACGAGGTGCCTTTTTTTCCGCTCCGGCATAATGGAAGGGAAAGGAAAATTGGTTGCCATATATTAAGCAGTTTGCCAAGTGAATTTTTCTTGGCGCCAACTGAAAAAGTTGCGCCAAGATAAATATTTTGAATTTCTCCACAAATTTCGCACCAAATTTTACAAAATTTAATATTGAGGCATAAAGATTAATATATTATTTACACATAATTACACGCATGCATGTCTTAAAACGCTTTTGAAGCATGTGTTTTCTGTCCTAACGAAGCAAAGTGTCAAACTGGATATATACAGACACAGGGTTGAGTAAGACTAAAAGCTCAGTACTATGTGTCGAAATTTTATGTGGTGATTTCTTGCGACAGAGATCAACAACTAGATTCCCTTTCGTTAACTGTGTGAAGCAAAGTTATGTAAAAACGTTAGTTTTTAAAATTTACCATTATGTGCTGTTACTGGAATTTTTCAGACTAGCAATTTTCATTTTTTGGAATTTGCTTCAAATATGATGGAAATTCTGGGATCCCTGAAATCCCGGGGATGGGAGTTCTAGATTCTGTTGATTCCCGAATCTTGTATTAATTTACTTCCTGTATTAATTTGCTGAGTGTAAGTAGAGGAAGTCTAGAACAATATGTTCCTGTTTTGGAATAAAAATTAGTTTGTCGAAGAAATAAATTTATATTATATTCGAAGGAACTTTTAGACTCGTTTGTAATAAAATAATTTTCGTAATAAGAGCTGCAAAAGAACAATGCAGAATATCATAATGGGAAAAAATATATATCGAATCTAATCCGCAGTTAAGTTACGTAGGATCGAAATTAACTGTTAACTGATTGTTCTAATTATCAGTTAAATTACGTAGCATCGACATTAATTGCAGACTGAATGCTCTAGTTAATTGTTAAATTCACAGCATAGAAATTAACTTCGAACTAATTGCAATAAATTTTAGCTTATTCGGGAACGCTACATTTCTCCTTTAAGAGATATAATTCTACAACTTTTGTCATTTTTATTTAAAAAAACTACAAAACATAATAACATTAATTAAAAATAACTGAAAGGAATGTGTCGATTTTCGTATTAAACATCTATAAGGAAAACATTTCGAATTGCTTATTTTTCAGTATGCATATTTAACGTTCTAGTACGACAAAAAATATTGCCACTTGTAGGAAATATATTTTTCAAGCTTCCTAACCAAGCGATCTAATCAAATAAGTACACACCTACGTCTAGAATATTTAAGTTTTCGAATATTGGTTTATGACGAAATGACGACTCAGCAAAATTTTTTTCTTCAGTCAGTCTTTTCCATTTTAAACAAATCATCTTAAATATAAATATATTTATATTCTATTTCTTTATTTTTATTTATTCTCGGGGGGACTAATTCTTGGCTTAATGGAAGTCCTTAGTTTAAAATAGTTTGAGGTGTTAAACTGAAATCTGCAAACAAAGATCATATTACAATTTATTTTTATCTTATAATTTTATATTTTCTGTGGAGACATTAGGTATTTTTTGAAAGCATGAAAGATGAAAAATTAGCAACGCCTTCGCCGAGAATCGAACCGCGGACCTCTGGAATACGCGCCCAGCGTGCAGACCACCACACCACGAAGGCATGCCAAGAAGGCGGGAGAAATACCTTATAACTCTTTAAAAACTCCTCTTTATGTTCTTGAAACTTTAAGTGATAAACTCTTTGACGTCTTAGACTATAATCTGGAGCTTTCAGCTTGTAATTTTTTAAATCACTTTCAAATGAAAGTCAGAAATTTAATGTGACGTCAATTCCTTAAAGAACACTTGAATCAGATCACATTTGAATCAAATGTAAGTGAGGAAAATGAACTCTATTTTCATTCTTCGGAGACCTCTGGCTTCTAATATATTTAGAATAGCAGATACTTCTCATATGCTTTAATAATCCAAATTCTTAATAAACAATAAATTAAGTAATCTATCCATTCGAATAATTAAAAAATCTAAATTCGGAGGCTTACCTAATCAATGGATTTATAATGTTAAAAGTAAATTTAAAAATCCAGGATTTATAATAAAAAATTATCAGTTGTTCGTCAGTTTAAGGTTTAAGGTCAGATCAAGGTCAGAATAAAAGATCAACGGTTCCTTCAATGTTCTCCAACGGAAGCGTTTCAGAATCCCTATCTTTATAGTATATTTACAGTCGTAAATACATCTGTAGAGATTGTTTAGTACGGCTGATAAAATAAATAAATAAATTTTATCAGCAAAACAATGTGTTTACGTGTAACAAGTATCGTCAAAAAAGAGGAAGAAAAAAAAATTTTTTTTCAGAGCTACGTTTTCCTTATTATTGTTACAAATCAATTTCCCTTTCACTACCGGGAGTTCTAAGCTGAAAATCAAAAATATAAAACTGTACGTTTCCGCCACCACCAGACCGAAAAATTTCCTTCCGGTTAGAAATCTATTTGTTATGATGTCTTCGCTATCGTATTAAAACTCGATGGAAAGAAGAAACCATAGCCTAAAACTATAAATAATATTCTTTATGGAAATATTGCGATTCCTTTTGTTTAGCTTTTCCAGTACATTTTTCCGAGAAATGTAATGAAATGTCAAAAACAAGCACTGAAAACAGATAAAATCAATTCATCTGACTTTTGGGGTATATTCGTTTTTGAATATGTATGACTGCCTGATCGAAACGCGAGATAAAATGGACTTTCGAACTGCCAAGGATAGATGCTTTCGAATGGATTCATATGACAAATAATAACAATTGCACAATTGCAACTAAGGGGAGTACATTTTATTGATGGATTATTATCCTGCACTTCCTTGGTAAAGTTTTAACTTTATACTAGCGGGTAAGCTTTCCAGATGAGCAGGCTGTGGCCAAAGCAAAACTTGTAAGTTCTGTGAGTAACTGAAAAGAAAACGTATAAAAACAATTCAGTATGAAAGATGTCAGTTCATTCTTTCCAAGCCAATTCGTAAATAATTTTTTGCTGCCAAACCAGGAAATAAAAACTTTTGAGACATCAGGCTAATACATATACGTTCGACGCCTTGCTTTGAATGAAATGTTACAACAACTTTTTCTTAATATCAATAAAAGAATTAACGAGGCAATAATATGTTGTGTCAGTTACTCTAACTTCAAACAGAAAAGTTTCCAGTAGCAGCTGTTTACTTAAAATGCTGACATTAACGAAACAATTTCGACATACAGTGATGTCACATGTAATGGAGTGTTATCTTCAATGTCAGAATATGGCCTTATATAATAATAATATATTCAATGCTATTTTTATTTCATTTTGTAAATTTACAAATTTTTATTAAATTTACAAATTTTTATTAAATTTACAAATTTTTATTAAATTTACAAATTTTTGGTTAACAAACTCTACAATTTGAAAGCGAGCAATTGCAACACATTTCTGAATGGAGCATTTTTACCTCCAGCGCGCGAAACTGTTGCCACTTGGAAAAATAAGGGCGAAAATTAGCGTTTTCAGAGTTTCCAGTTATTATCTTGGCTAGTTAAAAGCCTACGAAGAAGACAACGGTCAAAAAGTCTTCCCACGAATTTTTGGAATCAGGATTTATTTCTTTCGACACTCAACTTCCCGCCGTTCCGGAGGAGATGATGTCACCAAAACTTTTAGCAGTTTTTATATTTCTTTAACTTATTATAATTATTAAACAACAGATGCGCATAAATTTTAACAGCATAGATTTTCAATAAATTTTTGTTTTTAATTTGAAAAATATACAATTATAAAACCATAACATATTTATTTATATGCAATCATAATAATTATCAATGTGATACCTGCGCTTAAAAAAAGTTATACATTTCTGAGTTCCGAGTTATCAAGGAAGTGCCGAAAAAATTCAAATGCTGACACACTTACAATCACACACACAACCACACAACAGTGAAATATATAAAAACATTTAAAATAGACATTATTAAGGAAAAAAAATTGTCATTGTGTATTAAATACATGATAAAAAATTGCAAAATGTCAAATACATGTATTTGATTGCGGCACACCTATATCCTACTCATGGCACACCAGTGTGCCGCGGCACACCGGTTGCGGAGCACTGCTGTAAGAGACATTAGGATATTTTTGGAAGCAGGAAAGATAAAAATTATGCAACGCCTTCGCCGAGAATGGAACCACGGACCTCTGGAATACGTGCCTAGCTTGCAGACCACTAGACCTCGAAGGCATACCAAGAAGGCTGGAGAATTACCTTATATACTCCCCCTTTTAAAGCGCGACTGGGGTTTTAGGGGAACCAATCGCCAAATCCTGGGTGTGGAGAATCATCATCCAACACCCTTTTAGTTCTGGCGCCACTGTAGAGATATTAGGATTTATTTTGGAAGCAGACAAGATGAAAAAGATGAAGCAACGCCTTCGCCGGGAATCGAACCAGGGACCTCTGGAATACGCGCCCAGCTTGCAGACCACCACACCACGAAGGCATGCCAAGAAGGCGGGAGAAATGCCTTTTAAAGCTTTAAGAAATAAATTATATAATTAGCAATAAAATTTACTAGGAAGCTTTATATTAGTAAACTGGTTTATCAGCTATTAATATTTTTTATGTCAAAATTTCATTCAAAAAGCAGTTCCTGATAATGAAAGGCGGAACGGGGCTTTTTTCCATACACAAATTTCTAAACATGTAAACGACGCTAGCAATGATTTGGCGGTTAAACACTTGTTTATTTTATTAGCTTTAAAAAAAAAATTCATTTCAAATTTTGAAAAAGCTTTCAATAGCTTTAAAAAAATTAAAATAATTTTATAATTATGTAAATAACTATACATAAGATCTAGCTGTAAGAGTAAAATAAGTATCACCCCCCTGTAGAAAATGAAAATATGTGCATGCATTTAGCATTTTATTTCACAAATAAATGTCAAACCAATAAACATATGCCAAATAATGTGATAAATACTTCTTGTTGACGGTAGACCGGCCACACGAGAGTGATTAAGATATCAATGTTTTAATTACAACATATACATGAAAAAATATGAATTTATTTTTAAAGGTAATTTTCATTAATCAATACTTTTTCACTTCATCGATATCTGAAAGCTACTGAGTAGTATCAATATTTGTTAACTATTGTTACAATAATTTGACCGGAAATCATTTCTAATTGTTGATCAATAGTACATAGCTTCAGATCATTTTCAAAATATAATTACTACGTTTCTCTAAGGTACATTTCCAACAAAACAAGAAGCAAAAGAATGTCGCCTCGGCCAGGTGCCATCCATGCAATAACACGCAGAGCTTTAGTTGGGACATTTTTTTCTCCACACCTTTGAAATGTTCCACCTTGGGAGCTAAATTTATAACAACACTAAATCAATAAAGATAAGACCAAGAAGCTGTTGATGTCCTGATTTCGCTGAATGTCGCTGTTTCTAAAACATAAGGAGACACAGAACATGAGGCGAAAAGTGATAAAGCATGAGCTAAAACTGAGAGGGCCACAAGGGCCATAAAAACGCTACATCTCTTCTAGAAGCATTTTAACGCGCTGAAACTTTTCAGGAAGTAAACATAACCCTGAAAAGAAAAAAAAAGTCGCGGTGAAGAAAAACTTTTGTCGTTGGTGGCTATGATTTATTACAGAACGCCGAACTGAGCAATGCGTACGACGAGTTCGGAGTTTAGGTTCTTTGAGTCAAGTATGACGTAATAGCTCGTTTTGAGAGTAGCTGTTTAATTATTTTATCTTTCAGTGTTTAGTTACAACCCACGCGACACTAACGGCGTGGCGTAGATTTTTTTCTCCTCGTGGATTCATTCGGTATGGGCTATTATTGAAAAGAGCTCGCTAAATGGTCATTCGTCACTGCTTATGTAGTACTCAGTATCGTAGCTCACGCTTTGTCATGTATGTGAAGACATTGTACATGTTTCGTAGAAGAGTATGGTTAAGCTATTAAATGTTCAGTTTATGCTCTACAACAGGGTCTAAACAGGGGGTCGCGGGACCTGCAGCAGGGGTCGCCAAAACTTTTAGCAGTTTTTATATTTCTTTAACTTATTATAATAATTTTACATTTACCAAATATTTTTACACAATGTATCTGAAAATAGATAAAAACAAGACAATACAGACAAAGAAAAAAAACGGAAACGTATCGACGCATTCTTTTTATAATATAAACGTTCATTTTTGCACGTGACGCTGTCATTTCGTATGTTACTTAGTTAAAATTTTCATATTGTTCTGTGTCTTAAAATTGGAAATTAAAGTTAATGACCTAAAACTGCAATACAGTCCAAGTGAAAAAACTGACGGTTTCACTCACGCGTGTGTCGGATTTGCGCAATACTTATGGGGTCCCACAAAAGTTTTGTAAATATTTATGGGGTCTTGGGGGTCGCGAAAAATCTCAGTGATAAAAAGGGGTTGAAAAAATCTCAGTGATAAAAAGTTTAAGAAAGCCTGCTCTACAAGGTAGCTGTTAAAGACTGTTGGACGACTTTTTGACCTGTCTTAATTCTTTGCCAGTACAAAAAAAAAATTAAATAAAAGTATTTATTAACAAATCAATTTTCCGGTTACACTGTAGAGACATTAGGTATTTTTTGAAAGCAGGAGATGTGAAAAATGGGCAATGCCCTCGCCGGGACTCGAACCACGGACCTCTCAAATACGCGTCGAGTATGCTGACCACTACGCTACGAAGGCATTCTAAGAAGGCTGGAGAAATACCTTATAAGACAAGCTGAAATTAATATAAACAAATCTCGCATTCAAACTAAAATTAAGAGGAAAAAAAACAACTGTAGTAATGTTAATATTCATTTACCAAATGTATTTTAATCTATATCACATAAGAATCAAATGCAGTTTATTCGTTTCGGTAGTTTATTCATTTCAAAGTGGCTTTTAATTTAAACTAAAGAGAAGTGGCGAATATTTCCCAAATCAGAAGTGGTCGTCAAAACGGATTTACTTTTTTCTTTCTTCTCTTCGATAATAATTGATCGTAAATCCTGACGACTGATTATGCATTTTATTGGCAATATTTAATTTTAAAGCAAAATTAGTAATCTCAAACAATGTTTTAAATCATCAAAACGCCTGATATTATGATGAAAAATGTGTTATTAGGAGAAAAAGTCATGAAATTTAAAAAAAAAAAAAAAAAAAAAAGAGCTTCGTAAAGATTTCCAGTTAGTCCTATAAAATTTCTCTGCAGTTCATCCAGACATCTCAGTTTGCTTCAAAATACTACCAAAGTTTTTCAAACCAAATATAACTGTTGAAATTTCCACCTTCCTTTGTAATCCATCCTATCTTAAAAATAAATAAATAAGTAAATCAAGTAAATTAAAATTTTACTTTGAGTTTATAACGATATTTTTATGGCAATTTTACTCCTATGGCAACAATAAAATTGCCCTTATTTTTATGACAACCACCTAATCATCAGTATTTCTCTTAACATAAATACACATCTGCAATGTAATGTATTACTTCTCTAAGGCAGCTATTTTCACAGAAAAAAAGATCATGCAGCTTCGTGGATGGACGTCTTAAACAGATTTCTACGGCATTTTCGAAACATTGGTGAACCAAATATAACCCCTGGTATTCAAGACAATATTGCTGGAGAAAGGATATTCAATAAGGATGTTCGTAAATAAACATCCATGTCGAATATTATTTCTCTAGTCATCTTTGTTTTATAGCAAGAGTTAGAATCGCAAAATTTATTCACTGGACTTTAAGAAGCTAGAATCTGTTATTTTTATTAAGGTTTCACACGTGTTATTTTAGAATTAAATAGTTTAATTAATTATTAGCAGCATATTTATTATTAGAAGCAATAGATTAGAATCTTAAGATTAGTGATTAGGCTGTCTGATATTATGCCAGATCCAAACTTACTGTCCTTAAATAATAGAAGCTGTCAAGTACATAGAATCAGCCACTTTAAATAATGAAGGAAGCTAAAGCAGATTTTTGGAATGCTGAAAAAAATTTTGTTTTATTGTCGACTGTAACTGCTGTTAAATTACATAAAGCATTAAAATTATTCAATGAAACACGAACTCAAGATCTCAGAATTAATTGTTTTATAGTAGAGTTATTATTTTATTTAAATTTGTAGAGAGAGAAAGATAAGAGATGGTTATGGACACTTTTTTACGTCTATTTCCTTCTGCCATCTTGTTAAATATTCAGAAATATCTCTTTCGAGCTTTACCTCATTAAATGTTTAGGCGGAGAAAAAGACCACCCTGTGAGATTTCTTTTTAAAAAAAGTGCCTGCCATATAGCATTACTTTTTCTTTTTCCATTTATCATCGGATCGTCGTGACACAAGCCAATTTGCTCTGTTTTTACGACAGCTGCTTCGAAATGTGATGTGGCTTTTAGCGGGATTTATGTTCGAGCGATTTTTCTTCCGAGTGGTGAAGGGTAGAACAGAATACTTCCCGCGAATGAGGGGAGAGCGTTCAAAATAAAATGGCCTGCGGGAATTTTCATCCCTGTTGCAAAGATGGACGTTACTGAATAGAGTTGTCGATGGACTGTTACTATTGAACAGTAAATTTTTCTGTCGCAAAAGTTAGGAAATGGACATGAAAAGGGCTGAAATTGTACCGTTGGTTTGGGCATAAAAAAGAAAAGAAAATGAATTTGGGGTTAGCAGCGGGAAATGAAAGTATTTTGAATCGACACGAGTGATTCATCGGATACGTTGCTTCTTGGGAGTCATTGAAACAGACCTGCTCCACCATCGATCCGTGCAAAAACAAATCTGTGTCTGTTTTGGTGGGAAACCGTGACTCATTCAAGAAAGCTCTTCATCTGGAAAAATGTTAAAGCGATACACGTTTCAGATTTCGCTGATTCATATACCATCTGCAATTTTATTCCAATATTCTATGAAATCTGTATGAATTTTGAAATAGAATCATGGGTAAAGGAAGACGTGAACTTCCAGCTAAAATGTAGTACTAAAAATGTTAATATTGAACTAAAATTTTAATATATTTGTGAAGATTGAAATCAGAAATGAAACATGATATATTACATTGTTGCGAACTGAAAGCATCTCTCATCAATCGCCGCTACTGATTTGATCATTTAAAACAATTATTGTTTTAAGATGATTTTAAAATTTCTATTTCAGTTTTGATATAAATAACTACATGGTGTATGTTGAAATAAAATCTACATTAACATTTTAAATTAAATCGAAATGGTATTAGTATTACTTAAACAAAACTCACAGTTACATGGAAAAAAGTACAAATTACCAGCGCGCTGCGGTCAAAATCAAAATTTGTAAGTTCTGTGTATGCCTAAAAAGAAAATGTATAAAAACATTTCAATTTCTTAATTCATTGCTCATGCGCACAGACTTTAATAGTATAGATTTTTGAAATTAACACATATGCTCTTTCATTACAAAACTCAAATGTAAGCAGTTCAGAAAATGCTCATTCGCCTTTCACTAAAAGTTGTTGCCAAATGTGGGTTATGAATATTTCGTTACAAATTAAGCTATTAGATATTTCCTTGTAATAAGACATTTGCTTGCAAAACCTACTGGAAAAAAAGGCTTTTAAACTTCAAAACCTTTATCATAAACATTTATCGCTCTATGCATATTTGTATACACAGATAAATTTTGTTTCAAATACTGCAGATTTTGCGAATGTTGTTCATTCTTCATTATCGAACAAAAATAAATGTTTTTAATTTTTTATAAATCGTTTAAAAAATTAAAAAAAGAATTTTTAAAAAAATCTGCAAGGTTTCAAATTTTTAAACTACGTCCAAAGGGGCGTTTTTTTAACATTTTATCTGTTACATTTATTTATTAAATGTCACGTTTTTCGCACTTAAACCATAAAATTCAGTTCAACAGCAATATCGCAAAATAGTTTTAAATTGAGCGTATCTTTAGAATTTCCGATACAGAGACTCACGTGCTGGAGATAAAAATGTTTTTCTGTACAACGTTGCCATGGCTCGCTTTGCAATCCTTGAGTTTGTTAATGAAAAATTCGTTAAAGTTTTATAAAATATGCAATCGATAATAAAACAAATTCCAAATTTGGTCTTCCACATGCCCATATTCGTAGAAGGATTACGTCATTCAAAATTCAATGGCTCTATGTGCCGTTGTTTTATCACAATGCGAGAAATACTATACACACATTTATGCAGATTTTTCATTATTTAATTTCTTCAAACATAATGCAGGACTCTAACATTTGGTGGCAACAGTTTGAAAAGTTAAACGGACATTTATAGCGATTCAACGCAAAATCGCAAAACGAAAACAATAGTCCTTCAGGGATAAAGCCCCTTTGCACTAGTAACTTATGAAAGGAATTTTTGTTACGTTTTAAAGGGATCTTCATTAAAAAAAATTCTGTTCACTTGCATGTTTCCCATTACAAAGACCAAAATTCGAGAGCTTAAATGTGTTGAAGAAAGACATAACGGAAAAATAGCTTAATCATGCGCACGCACCTATATCCGTGTTGCCAAACGCGTGAAGCAGCAACAGCAGCCGGAAGGAATAATCACCCACGACGGTAACGTCATAAGGCGGTTTGACTCGCAATTAAGTAGGATGTACGATTAGTGAATTTTTTATTACCTGCTGCGCCCTTGACACTTTTAAGCATTTCTGCTTCTGTTCTTACTGCGTTATTATATGTTGAATGGATTTTGAATCTCTAAGAATTGTAAACAAACATGTAATTAATGTTCATGTTATTACTGTCTTCATTGTACTTTTATCACAATTTGCAAAACTCAAATCATCATCTATTAAACTCAGCCGTTGAATAAACTCGTATGTTTGGAACGGCAGTGTTTTTAATAAGCGGTGTATACTGTATGTCGTTTTATTTTTTAAATAGCTTAAATTATTTGCTTGTTTTTTAACTGTGATGTCTTACAGGATGGCCTAAGACTGTTAAAATTTCCCTTTGTTTTAGGAAGGGGGAGCGATGTAAAGACATATTTTCTTTCTTTCTTTTTTTTTCATTTTCTATGATCTGGCAGACTTTCAAAATTATTTTTCCTTCGTATTACATAAAATGTTATTTCTTGTCGCAGCTGATGAATTAAATCCATGAAATCTGTAACATGATTACTCGATTTTAATTGTTGAATCAATTAAATTAGAATATTCATGTCACAGAAACACAATGTTGTTATACTTCCTTGTACGAAGTAAAAAGGAAGTATTGTAATCGCGAAAAGCTTCAGGCAGCATATTTCAACGAAAATATCCACTTTGACCGCTTTCGAATGCAATTTAACGATGTTTTTGCTTGATATCTATACGTAAGGACAGAATAAAAGACTCTTTTCCTTTAAAAAAACTAAAAAACTGCTTTAAAATGAATTCTGAAGAGAATTTTTCTTGGCGTCTGTACGAATGTATGTACGCGTATTCGTACAGACGTGCGTACGTACGTATCTCGCATAACTCGAAAACGAGTAGCCTCAGAACGTTGAAATTTTGTATATAAGACTACTAAAACATGTAGATGTGCACTTCGTATTTTGGTTTCAATCGGCCGCGCCAAACGTATATAAATATATTTATAAATATATCCACTTTGTTACCCGGCTCAGTGATCTCAGTTTCTTTACTCTCATATGTTTGTAAATTGTACATTTTTTTGCTTTAAAAATGATTGAATTATGTTGTTTTTATCTTCCGGTTAAAGTTTTTATGCCTTTCGTAATTCTGGAAGCAATATTTGTACAATCATCAACAATTTAAATGCTGTTTAAGGGCGGTTAAGTTTTAAATAACATGGCGGACATATTTGTTTACATTTGAAACACCAGAATTGTAGATTTGTTGCCAATCTAGAGAGACTAAGCTTCGCAACACAAAAATAACGCCTTCATTTATTATTGCGAATTAAATCATGCTTAATCCTTTCTGGAATTTTTTCGAGGAAATAAGTATTTAAGATTTACTTCGTAATTTTTAATGCAGATATTTTGATTTTTTATGTATTTTTGCCTTGTCGCGAAGTGAAAACTGAATTAATTGAATGAGAAATACTCAATCGTCTGTGAAAAACTGTTTCTTTCTCGTTTTGTTTGCTTAATTTCTTTTATACATCATTTTAGCTTTGTTATAGTATTTGAATAGAACATGTGGCAACGATTAGATAATTCTTTAAATGATATAAATTTTGTGCATTCTGAGTTATAATATGAACGAAATATAATACTGTTATGTAAACCTAGCGCCAGAGTGTCGCTATGGTAAACAAAGTGAATTTTAAAGAATACATTTATTCTATTGTGGTTTATGCGCTGTCGGCGAAGTAGGTTTAATTCAATCTAATAAGTTTAAATGAAATTCAAGAAAAAATGCGTATAATTTAATATTCCGTACAAGGAAGTCACGTGGTGTACACATCAGATTTTTTTTATATTGTCTCACTTCCGAAACACGAATCCCCCTTATGAATTTTGGCGTAGAAAAAGAAACAGAATGACAGACTGATTTCGAAAAGTTGAGAAAAAGATTCTGTAATATTTTATATTATGTCCATTATTTACATTTGCTTAAATAAAGTTTAGTTAGTTTAGGCAGTAACTGTATTTGTAGAAAGTATTGATCACTGTATCAAGTTTCAACAGATGTAGTTGAATTTACGAAACCACAAATACAAAATAAACAAAACAAAACAATAAATCAATCAATAAATAAAAAATAGAATAAAAATAAAAATACAAAATAATTAACAAAAAATATAAATAAAATATAAAACCGGAAAGCTTTCAGATTTTATATTACTCTCCAAAGGGGCGTGTTTTTCGTTTTGTGTGCTGCCTTTATTTATTAAATATCATGTTCTTCGTAATTAAAGCACATAAAATTCAATTCAACGGCAATATCGTAAAATATTTAAAAACAGCATAGCTTTAGAATTTCCGATGGACAGTCTCTCACGCTGGAGATAAAATTTTATTTTCAGTACAGTGTTGCCATTCCTCGCTTTGAAATCACTGAGTTTGTTCATCGAAAATTCGTTAAAAGTTTACAAAATAAGAAACAGATAATAAAGCATATCCGAAATTCAAAATTAGGTCCTCCAAGTGTTCATGTTCGGGTGGAGGATTACGTTATTCAAGATTGGATGGCTTAGGTACCGTGGTTTCTTTCACAATGCGAAAAACATACATACATTCGTGCAGATTCTTCATTATTTAATTTCTTTAAATATAATACAGGGTGATAGATAATATTTGGCGGTAAGAATTTAAAAAGTGATTCGCGGTTTAATCTCAAAACTCACAAAGGGCTGTTTCGCGGTTTAATCTCAAGACTCACAAAAGTCTCAAAACGCCACAAAAGCTGTTTTGAGACTAATAGCTCTTTTGGGCTACCGCCCCTTTCGGCTAAAAATCTTCATCGAATTTTTACATCCTTGTTTCGATCTTCGATTTCTAACAAAATTAATATTTTAGAAATGATATATTCTTTCAGGAACGGTGATGGCAGCATACAATATATCTATATGCATAAATAAAGCTTTTCGGAGTAACCGATAATCAAAGTCTATGTTGTTCTTTCATTCATATTTTATTACAAGACAGTTCTTGGTTTTCAGATGATCCACCATCTTCTTCCGTTATTTGATATTGACATCCAATTTCTTGAAGCGGAAACAGAACAAAGCGTTAGTCAAAAATCAATGCCCAATAGCAAGGCTTCAATGAAGAATAATTTGCGCCCGTAAATTCCGTTTGATTTTTCTTTTCTGTTTTCAGCGATACAGATAACTACGGCAACACATCTATGTAACTGACTTTTATTATTAATTACTTGTCGCTATTCGAAAGTAGTCATTATTGATTCCAAAGAAAGTTGATAACATTGTGTAATATCAAATTCAACCATAAATTATTTAGGTTCAAATGTGATCTAAAACTCTCTGCTTTTTTCCTGCTCAGTTAAACGAATATTACATTTTCTTTTATTTAAAATAATGATTCCACAAAAAAAAACAGCAAATATCTGGAAGACTGTATTTTATTTCGGGATGCAAGTATCCTTTTTCGTACATAAAAAGCATGAACCGTATTCTGAAATGTAAAAATATGCAAATGTGAAGGATTCTAATCTGGAGTGTATTTTATAACTAAATATCATGGATAAGTTCATATGCAGACTGGTGAAAAGGAAAGCATTTATAATCCGTCAAATGGGTTTAAAAAAGAGCGATCCAACTCAAAAGCGAGTGGTAAATATAGGAAAATATTCCATGTTTAGAATAATTTCTTATATTATCGATTTTGGACAGCTTTAGAACTTTGTGGTTATCATTTGGTAAGAGTGCCACGGACTTGATAAAAAAAAACAGTTTTTATTGAGGGCGTTTTGGATTACTGAAAATTACAACTGATTTAGATAGAATAGATTTGTTTAGGAAACTACGACAGAAAATTGTAGTTTTTTAAAAGATGAAAAAGAAATAAAAATCTTCAAAAGTGGCTCCTCTAAATCAGGGCTTGTCAACCAGCAGGGAATACCATAGTTTTAAGGGGAAAATACGATCAAATTTTTAAATTGCTGTCTTTTAGTTTATGAAAACAAGAAAATCTGATATGAACATCACACGACTTCCTTGTACGGAATATTACATTATACGCATTTTTTCTTGCATTTCATTTAAACGTATTGGATTGAATTAAATCTACTTCGCCGACAACGCATAAACCACAATAGAATAAACGCACTCTTTAAAATTCACTACATTTGTTTACCATAGCGACACTCTGGCGCTAGACTCACTTAACAGCGTCATATTTCGTTCATATTATAAACTCAGAATGCACAAAATTTATATCATTTAAAGTATTATCCAATGGTTTCCAGTGTTAAGTTGTTAAGAAATGACGAAGGTAGTTTAGCAAAGGTACGCGATGTAGGCAGAGTAGCAGTTGGGGAAGAGAAGAAGAAGAATGATGTAGTTTATTGTGTCAAGAGTATTTATACCAAATCTAAGTAGAGCTAATCTGTGATTGGTTAATATCAGTTTTGGTTGCCCTTTTCTAGTAGCGTTACATAACATGGAAAGATCTAGAATTTGGAAGAACAGATGAATTTAGGTACAGATCACCAAATCTAGAATGTTAATTTTGAAGTCGCCAATTACTTTTAAAGCAACTATCGTATTTTTTTATATCTTACATATACATTTATCATTTTAGATGCTCAATTAGAGATAAAGGTTCAAAAACCAGTAACTTCCAGACGTGGTCATTTCTAAACACACCTTTGTTCTATGATAATTCGCATCAGTTCACTTTTGGTAGAGGAAGTATTTATCCGATCGTAGTTAAATACAATAATTTTATGTACAGTGGTTTTTAAAGATATGACGTAGGCATCTTAGACGGCAAAGCAGCGCAAAGATGTTGACATAGCAGAAGCTAGGAAAAGGAATGATGTAGTTGTTTTGCAAAGAGTATTTATACTAGGTATGATGCATAAGTACCACTAATCTGTAATTGGTTAATTTTAGATTGCTATGTAACATGGAAAGATCTCGAATTTGGAAGAACAGATTAATTTAGAGGGGAGAACACCAAATTTAAAATAGTTAATTTTGAGGTCGCCAGTCGTTTCTTAGCGCAGCCGTTGTAATTTATTATATCTTATAAATATATATTATATATATATGTATGTATAATCATTTCAATGGTTAAGAGAAAGTTTTATGTTTTCAAATTGTCTTTAACAGAAAGGATTGTTTTATATGACGATATGTAGAGCATTTATAAGCCAATCATCTGGTCTAACCATTCGTTCAAAGATTAATCATTTACGTTTAGTGTCTGAAACGTAAAATTGAAAATATTCACCCAAGACTTTTGTTTATATATTTTACTTTTTCAAAGAATGAAATATTACGTTCTTTATTATTTCTGTATGTTTATCGAAGCGTGAATCCGTTTAGAGTTTGTTGAGCTTACCGTTTAAAATGCGTGAGAATTCCTTGACATAATGCTGGCATATCTATGCGTTTAATTCGTCGCAGTATTTGACGATGATCGATGTTGATAGAAAGTAATCGAAGAGATTTCATGGTCTTGAATCTGGATATGAAGAGATTTCATGGTCTTGAATCTGGATATGATGTATGTTTTTCAGTTACGATTAGTGGTTATGAATCCGTTAACCTTTGTACATTGGGGATATCACTACTTGTTTGTAGAGACATACTTACTGAGGGATTTTATTTGTTTGGATTTTATAATATGATACTTGTATATGGCAGAATACTTACAGGCACGTACACATTTCTATTAAAGAAATGTATAGGAGTACCTACAAAAATTGAACTGCTTTTATGCATATGAAGTGTATTGTAGAACTGATTTATCATCGGAAAAGATTATTCAGAAGTATTTTAAAAGTACCTTAATGTAGTTTTAATATTCTTACATTAAATAGTAGTTTTTATTTAAAAAGATTACTTAATAAGATTGTTGTTGTTGTGAGTAATATCGCTTGTCTGATATCAGATCAAACCTAAGAAATTCGTCGTGGCAAGGAGGCAAGACTGAGCCTGTCGTTGGCAAGACACCATATAGGAGCCTTGGACACCATACAGGTGACAGTACGATTTTGATCAGTTCCGCCCCCAATTTTGGAGAGTGCATCCCTGAAAGACAGGTCCAAGGGTATCCCAGCTCTCTTCCCCTACCACCAACCTCTCGAGGAGACTTACGGGCCGCATATTTAGCCACATATTTCGAGCCGTATATTTAGAGTTCCAGGACAAATTCTTTCGTTTTTTAAATATACTAATGCTCACTGTTTACTTTAAGCTATTACGGTAAAAGTTTACAATTGGGTGCCCCTTGTTTTCTGGCGATTCTTTTTTGACGCCAAGATCGGCGCCAGGAAGACAGTTTCAAGATGGCCGCTACACAAAACCAAAATAAGAAGTCAAAGAATTGCATAAACTCTGTGTCCATGTACACGCCGATCTGTTTTCACTTAAAAAAAATATCCCAGTATTGCACAAACTACGCATTGCGCACTGCTTTAAATTTGACCATGTACACATCAATCTATTTTTATTTAAAAAAAATCAGGAGGCTAAAGCAAAGTTAAACTATCATGGTAACCAGGAATGAGATTTCATCGCCAAAATTTTACAAAAAAATTGTCGCTAATCGAAGAGGCACCCAATTCTCTACTAGAGCCGCTATGCTATTACTTTTTGCCTCACTGTACTTATTTTATGTTTATATTTATTTCCGTTCATTTTTTTGATGTGCATATTTTGCTATTTATTTCTTCTTTTCCATTTTGTTTATTTTCCTGTTTTCCGTTCTTAAAATTCCCAAAATATGTTTGCATAAAAGGAGATTATCAATTTGTATACTAATTTATTTTTCTTCTTATTTATTTTTAGTTTCATTTACATATTTACATGTGTCTAATTATGTTAATTTTGTATTCATTTATGTATTTTAATTATAATTCATTAAATTATATTAGAATAGGAATTCCGATTTAAGAACTACATGAAACCCGAAGCAAAAAAATTATCTATTGAATTAGAAATTATTTTTTGCAAAGGGAATTTCATTTCATTTAATAGTGTCGAAAAAAAAAATAGTATTAAACTTAGATTAAACTTAGATTCTTGAGTTTTTGCGGTGAATTAATTATGTTCATTTTTCTTCTATTTTTCAATTTTTATTCTTATATTGACACTTACTTCAATTTATTCTATTTCTTATTTTACAATTTTTCGTAATTTTAATTAGAACTACTGGCTTTTATTCCTTTTTAATAAAAAGTCCTATTTTATTTCCCGTGCTCATTTAATCATGTCGTATTATTTTATTATTTTTCATACTTTTATTAGTTTTTCTCTGTTTACTTTAATTGTTAATTTGCGTTGCTCGTAATAATTATATTATTTAAATTATAACGAAGACGGTATATGTTTTAGAATAATTCGATCATTAATTATATTATAATTTATGTCAGTTTAGTTCACGTTTAATATTTTACTGAAATAAATATCTCGTTAAATCCGATTTCTTTATACAGTTTTATTCACTCACAAATTCAATAGCTGTAGTAATTCTCAGCAACTTCCGTTAACGATTTCTGTCTGAGCTTTTACACAAATATGAGAAAGTTAGTGTTTTTCCCCACGTAGAGTGTTGCCATTGCTCGCTTTGAAATCCTTGAGTTTGTTACTCAAAAATTCGTTAAAGTTTTAAAAAATATGAAATCTATAATAAAACAAATTTCAAATTTGGTCTTTTCACATGCCCATATTCGCAGCAGGATTGCGTCATTCAAAATTGGATGGCTCTATGTAACGTTGTTTTATCACAATGCGAAAAATATACATACATTTATGCAGATTAATATTTTTAATTATTTAATTTTTTTCAAATATAATTCAGGACTCTAACATTGGGTGGCAACAGTTTGAAAAGTGAAACGGACATTTATAGTGATTCAACGCAAAATCGCAAAATGAAAACAATAGTTCTTCAGCGACAAAGCCCCTTTGGACTAACTAGACTATATGTCCAGAAGACATTCAGGCTATTTCTTATTCTAGATATCATCTCGTTCCAGTACCTCGTATATCCGTGTCTGTGGATCAGAAGGGTCACCAGACCATTACGTATTTGAATGTCCTTTGACGGCTGCACACCATCTTCCGCTACCTACAAATAATAGGAACGCCTATCACCGGTTCCTTATAACGCATAAAGGAGCGGTTAAACATGAACATTATAAATTTGGTTATAGATTTATCTTTTGTAAGGGATATTAAAGAGCATCCGAAGCAATATTCGGAAATGGTTCATTATATTTGCTTCAAATACTCTTAACGTTCAGGTTCATGCATGTTTCTAATTCTGGTGATGGAGTCCTTTTCTTTGTATTAAGTAATGATCTAGCATTTTTCCAAGAATATCATTAATCGTCTTCCTTTACTTATCAGGATTAATTCCTTGCATAACGTCATGAAAAATATCGCATATTGTATTGCATGTTTGATTGTAGAGTCTCATCTTCTTGGGAAAGGTACACTAAATCGAAACTCTTGATGTAGTACCTAAGCGATATGTCCAGTAATAAAATAGAGAAACGTAAAAAGGGTGTAAAATACCTGTTAGGTATTTATCCCTCCTTTCTGCATGCCTTGGTGGTGTAACAGTAGCGCATTCGCCTCGCATTCAAGAGGTCCAGGTTCGAGTTCTGGAGAGGGCATTGCTCATTTTGCACCTTTCCAGCATCAAAAATATCCTAATGTCTCTACAGTGGCGTCGGACCTAAAAAGTTGGTAGATGATGATTCTTCACGACCAGGATTTGGCGAATGGGTTCCCTAATCCTCAGTCGCTATTTAAAACGGGGAGTATGCAAGGTATTTTTGCCCTCCTTTCTTTGCATGCCTTCGTGGTGTATCGGCACCACACTCGGCGCGTATTCGAGAAGTCCAGGTTCCCCGGCGAAAACCGGCATTTTTCACATCTTCAGCATAAAAAATATCCTAAAGTCTCTACAACCCTTTTAAGAACTCATATAGTTAACAGAAGCCAATTCTTGTGCTTAAAACCCAGCCGGCATTTATGGCGTAACTCAAAATTAATCAATTCAAATCAAAACTAGGTTAAATCTGCCTAGCCTCGCCAAACCTATGTCAGATGACAAGCACTTTTGGCAAGAATGAAACAAATCCGAAGACAGACTGCTATCTTAGAATTTCAACTAGCAACAGCGCATGTAGCAGGCAGAACACTCTCTAATTCGACAATCTTGAAACTTTCCTTTAGATCCTTCTTCTTCCTCATTTCTTTAACTCCTTCTTTCTTCTTCATTTGAATACGCGAGTACTAGAATTAGTATTCTGGCAGAAAAACAGAAAGAAAGGATGACAGTAAAGCTATTGAACATAAAATAACTGGTTAGATAATAACCAGATAATAAAAATAAAATAAACCTGATAATAAATAATCAGATAATAAAAATCAGATAATCAGATAATCAATCAGATAATCAGATAATAAAAATAAAATAAATCAGATAATAAATAAACAGATAATTAGATATTAAAGATAAAATAAACCTGATAATAAATAAAATAAATGGTTAGATAATAAAAATAAACAAATCCTTACATTTGTATTCCCTATCTGATTACCTATTTAAAGTTGATTTGATGATTACCTGTTTGATTCATCATCCACTTATAGACTGATCTGCGTTTTGGTGAATAATTTTTGCATTTGTTAACTCGCACGACTAGAAGCCGCAGGAGCTAGAGTCGGGTTCTTGAGGTTAAAAAAAAATTGAAAATTATAATCTGTGTCGTAAGTATTTAAATGTTTGAATTTGTGAGATCCAGCAGTACTGGTGGATAAATTTTGTTAAAATTCTGGTTTATTAAAATATATAGTTTTTATAAACATTTTGGTTACGTTTTACTCTAGTCTTTGTTTTTAGTTTACAGTTCTTAGTTATACTATGATGAAAATTTGTCTTAGAAAACAAGCGTTGAATAGGTATAGTTTCATAGCTAATTAGGTTTAAGGTATACGTGGTTTAGCCTTATATTAGATTTAACCTTATACGTGGTCGTATATTTCTTATTTTATTATGTACAAAACTCTTTCATTTAAATGTACTACCAGTTCATATCGTTTAAATGTATTACTAGGTTATAAATTTTACTTACTTATCTTCCTTTCGTAAAGGTCCATCCAAATTTCACTTCTGATTTGATTGCAATTCCGAGATTATAACTGCTGTATTCTCATCTGCAAACTGCTCTCGCACAAACATTAAAAAAAAAAAAAAAAAAAAAAACATTTTAATCTAAATAATCCTTTTTTTTTCCTTTACGTTCTTTTTACATTAAATTTGATCTTTGAAAATCGAAAGGAGAAAAAAACCTTTGAGAAGAAGAAATTTCGATGGTAACTGAATTACTTGCTTGCTTCTTAATTCAGTTTTCAGTACCTCAATTAAGGAATGTTCTTTTTTATTATTGCAGAAACTTATTCAGAGTAACAGAAAAACTTTATTTCAGAATGTACTTAGTGAACTGGATTATATTATGTTTGTTATATGTCTGATAAATTTGTTAGAACCCAACTAGTTCGTCGATGGGACGGCTGTAGTTGGATGATACAATAACTAATTACTTCTCCATTCCGTTTCTCGTGTTGAAGTAGAACAGCTGCTTTAATGGAAAGTAAATTTGCACTGTCTGCTTTAATTCTTTTTCGACGCTCTAGCCAAGCTTCCAATCTAATAATCTTTCCTCCTCATTTTCATTGGAGCTCTTTTCTCTTAAATGCCGTTCTAGTAAAAATTGCACCTGTCGCTATACCATGTAGGAAAAAAGACGCAGGAAGGAAAAGAACAAGAAAATATGAACTTATTATACCTCATTAAAGGTTGTTTTAATTTAATATAACTAGCTTCTCCAATTGGTTATATTTAAAAACCTGATGTGGACACCGCAGGGTTTCCTTGAACTGCCTATTAAAATTATGCATATTTTTGCTGCATTTCATTTAAATGTATTTCCTCCAGTTTCATCAGAAATATATTTCTCATTCAATCAATTCAGGTCTTACTTTACGGCAAGGCAAAAAGACATAAAAACTCAAAGCATCTTCATTAAAAATTGTAAAATACTGAAATACATAAAACACAAAATACAGTTAAAATTTTTTATAAAACAATTTTCACAATTAAAATTAGAGTTTCTACGCAAGAACAAGCGATTCGGAAAACAAAATTTTCGGTGCACAAAACTGAAAGTTAACTTTTGGTCTCTCTGGGCAGAAAGACACTGAAGTTAGTGCAACAACTGAATCACTGATTTGCTAACAGCTTCAAATGTAAACATATGCCAGCCTCGTTTGGCCTCTCGCCATTTAAGCTTTTAAATTGTTGATAATTCTACATCTATTGCATGCAGTTTAACCAAGGACATCGAAATTTTATAAGTGGTTGTGCATAAGAACCACATAATTCAATCACTTTTAAAACAAAAATTAATAATTCACCCACATATAAGAATAAAAAACTGAGCTCATTCTCTCTCTATATATATATATAAATATATATAGAAATGTATTGAATAAATAATTCTCATATACTGAAAAAATATATATATGTGATGTATCAGCTTTTGTCCAGAATAAATAGATCGGTGAAGAATCATAGATGTAGTTCGTAGCTTAAATTATCAGACGATAAGTTTAAAAAACAGGGATCCATTTATTATTGGTCAGTAGAAATAGCAGTTACAAAAATCATGTCTCCGGAGTAAATAAAAAAGAACTACTAATAACTTCTTGTTTGAAGTTTACTGCATCGTTACATTAAAGAAAAGACCCCGATATTCCTTTGCGAGTCCTTTTATAGCCTCTGGAAAGGCGGAGCTTCCAAGAAATGACATCAGCCTCGTCAGCCATTCCAGTTCGCTTTAAATATCTCCAGAAAAGGCGGGAAAAACAACTTGACTACGGGGCTGTGGATTTAATTCCACGTACTTTCGAATAAGAGACCATCGCCATTAAAAATGAAAAGAACATACAGTTAGAATTTTAAGTGTATTCTTGACTATGGAAATTTTATTATTACATATATATATATACGTTTGGTTCGGCTGATTTCAACTAAAAAGGGAGACGCACAAGTAGATGCTATAGCAATCCTATAAATACAAAATTTCAACGTTCTACAGTTACTCGCTTTTGAGTTATGCAAGATACATACATACATACGTACGTACGTACATATGTCACAAAAAAAGTCTGTTCTGAATCCATTTTATAATCCATTTTGGGAAAGAGAATCCTTTATTCTTTCCTTATGTACAAATGTCGCGCAAAAACACCGTTTAGATGGAATCGAGAGTGGTCAAAATGGATATTTTTGTTGAAGTATGAGACCCGAAATGTTTCGCGATTACAATACTCCCTTTACTTTGTACAAGGAAGTAAAAAATTACACCAGTGCTTATTAATAAATTAATAAATCAGACGTATAAATTTGAACTAAATATTTGTTAATGGAGTTTTAATAAGGAATAATAATAATTATTTATACTTCCATTAAGTGAGCATATTTGTCATTATAAAATTTATTACTACAAAACTCTTTTTAAACTAAAATGATAATGTGCATTTTATCCATTAAAAGCCCTGTGAAAAAAAGATGCTTAAAGCTTTGAATATACATATTAACTGCAAAATAATCTAATTGTATGCTGTATCATTTCACCTCGGTTTTATTAACTTTTGAGTGAGTGAGGTTTGTTAATCATTTGTAATATTTAGAACTGCAATAAATGTTGTGCGGAATGTCCAACATCCAGGGATATCGTAAACGGTCGGGACATTTGATAAATCAGACAGGATTTTGAATAGCCCCGACATAGATATAATGCTATATGACCTTTATCTGCGGAACCTGTAAAATGTCATGTTCTAAACCGAGAGTATTTATTCAGAACTTGGGAATAGCGTTTTGACGCGCTTGTTGTTGAACAGATCATGTTATCTTACGCTACTATTGTAGAACCATTAATGATTTTAGCCCAAATGGCGTTAGCCTATAAGAGCTATTAATTTCGAAACTGCATTTTGCGTCGATTCACTTTTTAGACTGTTGCCACAAAATATTATCTCAATGTATTGTATTTAAAGAAACAAAATAATGAAGAATCTGCATGAGTGCATGACTTTTTTTTGCACTGTGAAGAAACAACGGTACCTAGAGACATCAAATTTTCAACAAACTAGTCCACCAACCGAACATGGGCACTTAGAAGCCAAAATTTTGAATTTCAGATTTGTTTTATTATATATTTAAAATTTTGTAAGACTTTAACCAATTTCAAATTCCAAAGCGATCAATGGCAACACAGTACGGAAAAAAAAAATTTATCTCCAGCGCGCTACTGTCTATCGGAAATACTAAAAATATGCTGTTTTAAAATATTTTGGGATATTGCTGTTGATTCGAATTTTATGTGGTTTAAGTGCGAAGACCATGATATTTAATAAATAAAGGTAACACACAAAATGTAAAAAAAAAAAATAAATAAATAAATAAACCGCCCTCTCGGGCGTAATATAAAATCTGAAAGCTTTTAGACTTTTTTTCTTTTTAAGGAGTATTATAATTTGAATAACTCCAACAAGGAAATGTTTATTGATTGGTGTTTTTTTTTTTTTTTTTTTTTTTTTCTTCGGAAGACATGAAATGTGAAATGACCTCGGCGGGACTCGAATCCTGGACCTCTCGAATACGCATCGAGTATGCTTCCAATTACACTACGAAGGCTTGCAGAAAATACTTTATATACTCCCCTTTTAAAGTGAGATTGAAGGTTAAGATACCCATTCGCCAAAACCTGGTGGTGGCGAATTATCGTCCATCAACTTTTAGTATGAGTGCCATTAGAACAATTTTTTTTTTTTTTTTTTACTTCCTTGAACGAAGTTAAAAGGAAGTATAGTAATTGCGAAAAGTTTCAGGCAGCATTTTTCAACGAAAATATCCATTTCGACCGCTATCGATTGCAATTTAACCAAAAAAATTTAAAACTGCTTTAAAATGAATTCTGAAGAGAATTTTTCGTAGTGTCTGTACGTACGTACGTATCTCGCATAACTCAAAAACGAGTAGCCTCAGAACGTTGAAATTTTGTATATACGACTGCTATAACATGTAGATGTGCACCTCGTATTTTGGTTGCAATCGACCGCACCAAAAATATATAAATATATGTATATATATATAATCACTCTGTTACCCGACTCAGGGATCTCAGTTTCTTTACTCTTATATGTTTGTAAATTGTGCATTTTTTGCTTTAAAAATGACTGAATTATATTGTTCTTATCTTCCGGTTAAGGTTTTTATGTTTTTAGTAAATCTGCAAGCAATATTTGTACAATTAATCAACAATTTAAAAGCTGTTTAAGTGCGGTGAAGCCTAATTTTTAAATAACATGGCGGACATATTTGTTTACATTTGAAACAGCAGAATAAAAGATTTGTTGCCAATCTAGAGAGACTAAGCTTCGCAACAACAAAGATAACGCCTTCATTTATTATTGCGACTTAAATTATGTTTAATTCTTTCTGGAATGTTTCCGAGGAAATAAGTGTTTAAAATTTATTTCGTAATTTTTAATACAGATAATTTGAGTTTTTATGTATTTTTGCCTCGTCGTGAAGGGAGAACTGAATTAATTGAATGAGAAATACTGAATCGCCTGTGAAAAACTGTTTCTTTCTTTCTTTCTTTCTTTCTTTTTTTTTTTTTTTTGTTTGTTTTGTTTTGTTTACTTAATTTCTTTTATACATCGTTTTAGATTTATTGTAGTATTTGAATAGAAAATGTGGCAAAGATTAGATAATTCTTCAAATTATATAAATTTTGTGCATTCTGAGTTATAATATGAAGAAATATAACGCTGTTAAGAGAACCTAGAGCCGCTATGGTATGTGTCGCTATGGTAAGTGTCGCTATGGTAAACAAATATAGTGAATTTTAAAGAGTGTATTTATTCTATTGCGGTTTATGCGCTATCGAAGAAGTAGATTTAATTGAAGCCAATAAGTTTAAATGAAATGCAAGAAAAAATGCGTATAATGTAATATTCCGTACAAGGAAGTCATGGGGTGTACACATCAAATTTTTTAAAGCAGGAGACGGGGAAAATGTGGAATGCCTTCATCGGGACTCGAACCCCTGACCTCCGGAATACGCGTCGAGTATGCTTCCAGTTGCACCCCGAAGGCATGCGGAAAGGAGGGGAAATTATATTATTGCTTCATCGACTGGATTGCTTTATGAGACATTGAGATGGACATAGGAATCAGCATTTTATTATAGACTTAATTGAAATGATTTTTGATGTCTGAAGGTTTTACTGTGTTAGAAATCTGAATCGCAATACTTACATCTGTTGATGACCTACCTAAGAAAGAATTTAGGGTATCACAATATAATTGTTAATTTGCTATTGATGATATGAGCAGAAATATCAAGAAATGTACCTGAAATTATAAAAATGCCTTTTATCTTAAATTCTAAAAAAGTGTCTTTTGTTATTTAATTAAGATTATCGAAGAGACTGCGTTCTACATATTTTGTAAATTTTGTGAGAAGCACTTGTGACATGGTTATATTTCTTACTCTTCTTTTATGTTTTCAAACACAAAGTGAAAACAAGATGAACATAAACCAGTCAATATTATATTTTTTTATATTAATTTAAAATTTATAATTTTATTTCTATACTGAAATTAACAATACTCGCAAACATTTTCTTTGATATTGCCGCAAATTTTTCTGCTAAGCAGTTTACTGAAATTTCTGTCTACGTCTTATTTCAAAAATAATAACTTCCTTTAAGCATAAATATAAAAGGAGGCTGCGTAATTCGCCTGTGGTACCTGCGTTTATGTCTCCATTAGTCACTGCAGTGCGCCTGGACGGAAAGACTGTATTCAAGCTTCTATTTTCGAGGACATAAGGCAATAAATCTACATATTCTAGGCTCAATGAGAAGCAATGCTATGTTTTTCTTTATGATACAGCGTCAGAAATAGAGGCTTGTCTAATTTCGTTGCTTTGTTTCGAAACTGGGGATACTTTAAGAGCTTGTTTTCGTAATGAAAGGCTTGCTGAAGCGGAGGTATTTTACGTTATGATAGATCACCATTTTAATGAACCCAGATTTGGCATTTAAATTGTCACGAGATTTAGTACTCACAGGTATGGTACAAACGCGAATCTAAATTGTGCTTGCCTTTTCGAGTATCTTATGAGTTTATAAGAAAACGCATAATGGTTTTTTATTTTTGTTTGCCGCATATTGTGTGAGTGCAGTGTCATTGTAGAGATAGCCGATTTTCTGGTAATTCGTGACTGTTTACAATCTCCATTATTTGCATGTTATTTTTCTTGAAAAAATGCCGTATGTTTTTCAATGAAATAATTTTACAACTTCTACTATGATGACTATTTAGGAATATAGGACTTTAGATATACTCTGAGTCGATTATTAGCCCAGAAGGGCTATAAGTCTCAAAACGGCATTTAGCGTCGGATCACTATAAACGGATGTATCACTTTTCAAATTGTTGCCACCAAATATTATCGCCCTGTGATATATTTAAAGTAATTAAATAAAAAAAGAATATGCATGAATGTATGTTTCTCGCACTGTAAAAACACAACGCTACGTAGAGTCATCAAATTTTGAATAATGTAGTCCTCCACCCGAATATGAGCACCTAGAATCCTGAATTCTTAAAATTTCGAATTTATTATTGTGGTAATGATTATTTTCGTTGGTTGTGGTGGCAAACGTATATGTCACATGTTATGATAAACAGGAATATAGTGGCAACTTACCCCAGGACAAGATCCAGGTCTATAGCCCGCCGTGACGAGAGAGTGACAAACACGTGAAAACAGATTTAATTCTTGCTTTATTGGATACCAACAATACTGAAGAGATATTCCCTTTTTTTTGTAATCCGGTATGTCACATGACGATATGAGGCCTCCTCACTCAGAACAAAAAAAAAGATAGATCAATTCTTCCACACAGCCCCTCGAAGATTTGGTGTATTTCAGCTCACACATGTAGATACTCTTCATCGGGATGCCGGGCGAAAATGCCAAGCCCGGAAGAAAAAAAGGAGATTAGCTTAAATTTTGCAGATACAACATCAAAGAGAAAGAAACTCGCTTCTTTCATACATACTGGGAGACTAAAGAAAGCTTGCACGGTAAACTCCCACAAGTTTGCATTTTTACTCCACTCTTACTGTCTTTCTCTATGCAGCATCTCCATCTCGCACCTTCACAATCTCCTCCTTCTCCTCCTTCCTGGTAGACAAAAAATACCGCCTTTTATAAAGTTCCACAGTTAAGTTTTGCCGCCCAATGAAAAAAAGATCCAGCGTCAGAAGGCAACCAATCGCAAAATACCTTCAGCTACCCAGGCAAACAGAAGTGAAGACGCTAGTTGTCTGACGCAATACTTTCTTCCGCTTACAACAGTTGTCTGATGAAATCTGTTCCTCACCTTACAACACAAGTTGGCGAAAAAAATGAAACTGTCACCAAAGGAATCTGATGCAAATATCTAAATATTGCCATAACGTAGTAAATAATTAATTCAATGTGACCTCGTCACAATTATCCATTTCATATTTTTGTAAACTTTAACGAGTGTTTTACTAAGAAACGATTTCAAAGCGAACAGTGGCAACACACTGTACGGAACAAAATATTTTTATCTCAAGCGCGCGAGATTATCGTAATTTCTAAATATATGCTGTTTTTAATTATTTGTAGGGGCGTTAGCTGAAATGCTGTTGAAACGTGTATGTCTCTGTTAATGAAATAAACCACTCCTTTGAGCATAATATAAAATCTGAAGGCTTTCAGGTTTTTAATTTTTTATTTATCGGCAAATAATTAGGAATTTTTTTTATCCTTTAAAATTCTACCTGATTGTTAATTACTTAAAGAAGAGGGAATGAGATTAGGCTACTTAGTAATTTAATTAATTTATTTACAGCTAAAAATATAGAGTGTCCTGAAAAATGTGTACACACTTTGAATATCATAAAGTAAGTGTTTACTAACATTTGATTTAACTTCAAAATTTACAGGAATCAACAGTAATGATGTAGAGACAATAGGTATTTTTTTTGGAAGCAGGAAAGATTAAAAATTAGCAACGCCTTCGCCGGGAATGGAACTGCGGACCTCTGGAATACCCGCCCAGTGTGCAGACCACCACACCACGAAGGCATGCCAAGAAGGTGGGAGAGATATCTTATAATGAACAATTTGTTTTTCATGAAAGCCTGTTTTTAAATGTAACTTAATTGTTCGAAACGTCCTTTCTCGGCAATTGTGCATCTTGTGCACGTTTTGCCAAGTGATACTTACACTCTTTGATCCGCATTGCCTTCATTCAGAACATGGGTTTCACTCTTTGGCCCTCATTATCTTCTTTCAGAGCATGGATTTCACTCTTTGGTCTTCATTATCTTCCTTCAAAGCATAGATTATTGTTGGGCTATTACTTTTCCAGGAAAACAGGACAGACTCCAGAATGCGATAGATACGGTATTTTGTAATTTTTATCTCACAACCCATTGTCTTACAGATTTCCTTCAATTCTGGCGATATATTTCCATCAGATTTCATTGCCTTGTGAACCATGCTGATGTCGTGGTCTTAAAGAATATTTCTGTGGACATTTTGAACAGTTCTAGCTGCTTTAAATTTATATCTAACTCTATCAGGAGATGTAATGTCTTTTCATTTGCTTCGGAAACATAACGTATCCTGAATAAGAACAGGGAGCTTACTAAAACTCTGCTTCAGATTGTGTGGAAAAGACGACACAAGCAAGAAGGGTATACTGAACCCTTTATTCTCTATTTCTTTACAGGTGCTCCCGTACTTCGGGATACAGAGACCAACCACTCGTGGTCTAAACGTAAAAAATATAAAACTACTAACTAAAAGCTAACTTTGAATTAGTATACAAATGCCTAACACTAAGACTGGCCTTTTTTAAAAGGGGTACGTATGTAGTACTTCGAGCTGAAACTACAATACGTTTTCAAATATGAAGTGGGCTAAACCTCTGGCTTTAAAGGCAAGCAGCAACCGATTGGAAACTTGTAAGAATACAGTGGCAAGCGGCTCGCTTCCTCCCTCTCTCTCGCTCTCTTGGCAAAAAGCCACAACTTAAATTCTTGGGTGTTAGCAAGACAATTTGCATAAACAAGTTAAAGCATTTAATTCTAGCCGGAAGTAGAAAATAAGAAGTGATAGTACAGTTTTAAAATAAAATAAACGTTAGTAAAACTTAGGATCCTTACAACTCGAACAATGGTAAATTATATATGCCAATCTGTTTGAAGCTCTTTCCTAATCTGTCTATCACTTTAACTACATTTTCAACCTTCCAATAATATTTTAGGATAAAATTTCCTTGCTCAAGTTTTAGCTCTTTATCCGCTATTTCAAATCGCTTAAACCTTAAAGAAGAAACAAAATAAGTGATTTTTCATCTTTTAAAAAATTTTGTACATTTTCGGGACACCCTGTATATTAAAGTCTTAAACATACATATCAGATGAGAATTCTAATTTTATATATCAGATCTGTGTTTCTAAATTCTTTAATATAAAGATAAATTTTTTGCTACAGGAAATCCTTTAACTAACTACTACTAGAAAATGGACGACTGACATATGTATTGCAGATAAAATTGTCTACCTGTTTTTTGCTTTAGAACTGTAGAATTTGCAGACATACACACGTTTGCAACAAAATAAAATTCATATACATCGGTTAAAGTTATATACCTGAAAGGATGTTGTGCTTTTTATAGTCCAAATCACTAATGTACGTATGTTTCTGGGTCCTTGTAAAGTGATAACCTTAATGCACTTTAAAGTAGCAGAAAAGAACTGCATAAATTAATTTTGACTAAAAAAGTTATTTTATAACCAAAAATAGATTCCTACCTCATAGAAAATCCCATGGATTAGTACACCATTGGGAATAATATAATAGAAGGCCGCAACAATGTGACTTCTGGTTCTTGAAAGTTACAAATGATAATGTTTGCTCTGAAATTCTAAACAATCAGTCAAGCTTAACCGGAATGGTCGTATGGGATGACCTGGCTAATTTGAATATTTCATTAGATTTAAAATTCAATTACTTCCAGTGCCGCTGTTTGGAATACGACAATTTCAAGCATGTTACCGATTCATTTATAATTCCTTTGAATACCAGGCGGAACTTGCTATTGAAATTGAAGTAATTCTGACGCTGTTTTTAGTTACTCATATCAGTTAAATATGAACATGTGATTTTATAACTATCCTTTCGATTTTCACTTTGGCAAATGGGTAGTTTTTAACGTTATATGATCCATGCGGTATTATATTATTCTCCTCTTTCGGCTATTGTACATTTAAGGTGGCAAAGCTATTACCGTATACGTAATTTAACATAAGTTTAACAGTCAGATTTAGAGATACATAATATATAGTACAGATACATAGATCTAGAGATGCATAATATATACTGATTTTCCTATGCCTAACTGACACATCCGCTTTCTTCATTTTGTACATATGCTAATTTCTATAACACCGTAATTGTCTGGTACCTCCTTTTCATATTATTTTATACTTTATTATGTGTTGTGTATTGTTAATCAATTTCATTAAATTCTACATATAACATTCTAAGCAATCGTCATTTCTTAAATTTTTTCTTAATTAATGATAACCAGTGTAGTTACGAAGACTTCAGCAATCGGAGCATACTTTGATTCTACAATCAATCTAAAACCTTCCTTTAAATACTATCTTTTCTACATCATCTGAATACGCGCTAGCTAAGAATTAACATTCTGACAGGAAAATTGAAAGCAAGAAATACAGAAATGCTAATTAGCATTGAATACTCTGCATCCTTAAAACAGTGCCAGTCGCTTAGTCATCCATTTCGGCCACTAATTACTAATTCCGACTCAGAGTTCTGAGTCGGAAGACCAGGTAAATTATTAACGTTTGTGATTGCAGTGTGCCTGTGTAAAGATGAGGAAATTTAATACTTTTTGTGCCCTGAAATATATTTTCTGATGATATTGATTTAATACTTAAGAAAGAAGTTTCTGTTTAAAAAAACCTCATCTCAGTGTTTTGCCGGTCTTATAAGGAAACTAGAAAGCCCGGCGGTCATACGAAATGACCACTGTTCTAGATATTATAAATTGTAATTAAAATGAATTGTGCAAAGGTGTGCTAATTTAAACTGAATTATCCAGGGCAGGCGGCGAGGACGCCCGTTTGCTTACTGCCCCACGAGGTTTTCCCCTTCTACTAGCTTAATTGCTTAAAGTAGAGTACAATGAAGGAAACCACTGTCGGTACATTTCCTTAAGAGCCCAGCGATAGCTCAAGCAATAAAGGTGATTTAAATAATGAAATGTTAATTCAAATGTCAAAGATCGCTTTGTGCACAACATTTCTTGTGTAGATCTTTCCATCATTTTTAAGCTCGCCTTGCAGAGGACCATCCAATATTTTTAATTTTACGTCCGTTCTTTGACGAACTTTTGAACAGGCAACATAAAGTTGACCGTGTCCAAATGCAGGCTCAGGTAAACAAATGCCAACACTCTTAACCGTTTGGACCTGAGACTTATGGATGGTCATAGCAAAGGCAAGTTTTACAGGAAATTCTCTACGTCTCAATTGAAACGGCAACCCTGTGCCGTGGCAACTTCACCCCATTGGCTAATACAGTTACGCAAGCAACCAATAAACTATCAGCGACAAACAGAGACTCAAGCCGCATATATATATGGGTTGAAGTAACATTATCCCCTCCGAAACGGCTGGCTCCCGGCCTTAGCGAGGCACACAGTTGGATTTCGCAGGTCCGTGGCACGCCATTTTGAACATTCGCGTCTTCTTGGGACATCAATTAGCCGAGATATTAATTAAAAACTACGCTACATTTTCCACTTTCTCTCTTGGGTTTTCCCTATTAGAGGGATTTGACTACGTGGCAAATTCTTTTTTCTCGAATATCTACAGAACGGCGCCGATTTGAAATTCGAGACGCGTATCCTCGGATTCCAAAAAATTCTCCGAATCCATCGATACCGTTCTCATCTTCCTACGACTTTAATCGGTTGAGATATTAAAAACAGCGGAAACGTTAATTTCCGCGGTCATTTTTCCGAGTGGCAACAATAAACTATCGGCGACACACACTTTAGCCGCTTATAGTGTAAGGATCCTAAATTTTACTAACGTTTATTTTATTTTAAAACTGTACTATTACTTCTTATTTTCTACTTCCGGCCAGAATTAAATGCTTTAACTTGTTTATGCAAATTGTCTTGCTAACGCCCAAGTACTTAAGTTGTGGCTTTTTGCCAAGAGGGAGAGAGAAGGAGTTTTTAGGAAGCAAACCGCTTGCCACTGCAGTTTTACGAGTTTTCACTCGGTTGCTGGTTGCCTTGAAGGCCAGGGGCTTAGCCCTCTTGATATTTGCAAACGTATCGTAGTTTCAGCAGCTCGGCGTACTACATACGTACCCCTTTTAAATAAAGGCCAGTCTTAGTGTTAGGCATTTGTATACTAATTCAAAGTTAGCTTTTAGTTAGAGTTTTAGTTAGTGGTTTTATATTCTTACGTTCAGACCACAAGTGGTTGGTCTCTGTATCCCGAAGTTCGGGAATACCTCTAAAATATTGAAAATAAAGGGTTTCGTATACCCTTCCTGCTTGTGTTGTCTACTTCACACATTCTTGAACATAGCTTGAGTAAGCTCCCTGTTTCTATTCAGGACCATTCATGTTTCCAAAGCAAATCAAGAAAAACACAAGTCCTGACAATATATATAAAGATAATATCTTTGCGAAGTCTAAGTTAGTCCAAGTGACAAAGGCAGCTGAACACCGTCTACCTGACTTCGAACTCCGAGGAAGGGGCTGACTGCATACACGTTTTTGTGATTTTCTCTATGTGCCTCATAAATATGAAATAATAATTTACTTTAAAGTGTCCTCCTTATGAGCAACTTTTAGTAGAATACCGAATTAAGTTATTTGGTGCACCAACTTCAGTGTTTTTGCCCAATGGGACCAAAATTTAAATTTCAATTTTGTGCACGAAAATTTTTTCTTTCCGGCCGCAGGCCAAATTGCTTGTATTTGAGTAAAAAAACTTTAATTTTAATTGTGAAAATTGTCTTTTTAACTGTATTTGGTGTTTAAGGTTTTTCTGTATTTTACAATCCTTAAGGAAGACGTTTTAATTTTTTATGTAATTTTGCCTTGCCGCGAAGTGAGAAGTGAATTAATTTGAATGAGAAATACATCTTTGATTAAATTCGAGGAAATAAGTTTAAATGAAGTGCAGCAGAAATGTGTATAATTAAATAGGTCGTAAAAAGAAGTCATGCGGTGACCACATCAGAATTTTTTTTCTGTTATTTTTGACATCTTTCATATTTTAATATTAGAATACCATAGACAATGCAAGAAGCTTAACTTTCGACGATATATATTCATTTATGAAAATGAAATTCATTAGTTTTACTATTCTTTTAATTTTTCATTTATAAATATTAACTTTGATTTTGAAAGTGTCCAATAAGTAAAACATTTTCTTGGTAATGTTTTCTCTTACCACATTTAAATATATAAATGCACAATTCGTAAACAGTGAATTCTTGAATTTTCCATTATATCAACATTCAGAAACACAATGAGAATTTTTATGGATGAGTTGCTTTCTGAGAGTTTTTACGTTCTTCGTGTGAACTTTAGGTGTATTATTTCCATAATGTTCCGGAACGACACGTTTTACAAATTTAGCCTAAATTATTAAAAAAAGGGGAAAAAGAGAGATCAAAGAGGGAAAAATAGGTCACTACCGTCACGGGAAACGTGTTTGCGAAGAAATCGGATTAAATCTAGATTGTTTACGGGAAAATTTGGTTTTACATAATTAAATAAAAATCTGACGCTTTTCACACATGGCTTAGGCGTTTCACACGCGGATTATTTTTGTATTAATATTTTTTCTTTATCAGATTTTTCTGCGAATTATTGTTACCGACTTTAGACGTCATTCCAGTTGGTTGCATTTGAAGCAGACGATATTAAATAGCGATAACGACGAAACTCAACGTTTCGTCGTTTAACTTTAACTCGTCGTTAACGTTTTAACTGTGGAACGTTTTAATTGAAATCATCCTGATCCATTAATTAAAACTATCAATTTGCGTATATTCGGCTTAGAAGTTGTAGCTACTTATGGGTTAAATATTACATTAACAAGCAGTTGCAACCTTACTAAAGGGAGGTAAGTTTCATTTAAAAACTTATGTGGTTAATTTAAAATTCGATTACGGTTAGATTCAGAATATATTCTGACTCATAGACGATTAATTCGTTTCGAAAATATTAAAATTTCAGTTATAGTTAACTAAGAACAAACTTTCAGTGGTCCTTTGTTTATCTTTTATGTCCTGTACCTCTGCTATCATCGTAAAAAAAAAATTAATTCCAGATTCTGATAAAAGAATTCCATTTTAGTTTCGCTAAATCAAATTGCAAAATCGTTTAGGTTGTGCATGCATTTGTATGAACTCGTTAGAATATATCTGAGTTGTAAAATAATGTAATTGTTGTGTAGAAATTCTAGCTCCAGGGTTAGTTTTAAATGTCGTATATGAGAATGAAGTGACACTCAATAACTAATCACGAAATTGGGAAACACAATATTTAATCTTTCTTCCAAATGAACACTTTTACAATCGAATAGAGCCACAAACACTTTCCCTGGTTCGATTAGATAACACAATTTAAAATTCTTTAACTGTTAGTCGTAGACAGTTAAACAGTACTGTCGTAGACAGTTAAATTCATAATCATATCGTCATAAACATTATTTGTTTACATGAATCAATAAGTACCACACAAACATATTAAGTTCACAATAAACATACCAACAAGTAATATAAAAAAAATTTCAAAGTCAATTCCTACTTAGGTCAATAAAGAAAATTTTTATTTTACTTACTTTTTATTAACATTATTAACACTTTTTCTAATTTATGAAGCTGATGGTGGTCTATAGTTTCTCATTCTATCCATCTCTTGTAATGCTTCATTATTGCAAGGGATCTTCCCAGTGAATTTCGAGCAGTCCAGTTCTTCAATTAATATTCCATGTAATGATTTCACACGACTCAAGGCGGCATATGCATGACCTGCTGCGAAGAGTTTTCGTAGGACGTTTTTCTTGACGCTTATGTTTTTCTTCCTCGAATCGTCGCTTGCGTTGTGCTGTAGTTTCTTTTCGCATTCTTCGTTTGTGAAGCAAGGGACACTTTAAAGGGCTATATTTTGAACAGACATTATTATCACGTTAACTTAGAAGTATAGGGAGAATTTTCGCTACATAATGGGACATTACATTCGCTTCATCCAACTCTGTAAAACTACAATTCTTTAATTCCATACGCTTTAATTATCTTTAGAACTCTTTCTTACTGTTGCCACTTATTTTTGTGAATTATTACAGTCCCATTTATCAGTCATGTACTATTATTTATAAATTGTTATAAAATTGATTTTTGCAGCACGGGAGAATTCCTAATAAACGGTCATTATTTGTAAGTCTTATAATATATTTAAACAAACCGCATATCTTTATTTCCGATAAACAGGGATAAATAAGAAGGAATTGACTGTAATATGTGAAAAAACTAAATAAACATCAAGTGTCATTCACTACAAGTTTAAAAAAATGTATTTGAACTTCAGTGGATGAATAAATAGTATTTTATTAACGATTGAAAATTTTAACAAGATATAGGGAGAGTGTTAGCTAATAGTAGGAATTTAATAAAAAAATTTTTTCCTAATCACGGAACTAAACTCCTTTATAAATACTGGCATTCAAAAATTCATATTTACATAATCATTTCTACATACTAAGAGGAGGTGAAGATTACTTACATGGGCAGTCGTCAACAGAAGCCGTAGAGCTACACATTAAGGTCGTTGTTAAAAGTACAGACCCTACCGGGAATAAAATAATCCGCCTTGGTAGCTTAGGAGTACATCACACGGATGTTCGCGCGATCCCCGTAGTCGGAAGCCGAGACTTCTAAACTCGAGAGTATGCACTCTTGCGTTTGTCCGGACATCGAACACCAATTATGAGTCTCAAACCGTCTTTCAATTGTTCATCCTTCAAAGAAGCTTAAATTTAGTATTTCGTAAGATCCAACGTGTAGCAGATAGAATCTTCGCACAAGCAGGAAGCCGATATTCTAAGTCTCTGAATCTGGAACTGGAATGCTCACCCATATTTTTGCTGCCTTCCCCCAGAGAGTCTCGAAGTCTAGAAGAGAGTTTAGATTAATCCTCACTTTTTGATTCATAAATTCGATGATTCTTCTCGTTAAATCCATCATGACAAGAACGCAGCAGAGATCGTCGCATTTTCCTGTCAGGGGATTCATACGTTGACGTCTTCTCTCATATTCTAAATAATTTAGTACAGCTGATCATCTTCCGAAAGGTCGATACGTCTTCAGTAAATTTCTTTTATCATTGGATAGGTCTAATCTTTCTCTTCCTTTCCACGCACCTTTATTATCAAGTTATCCTCCACGTCGTCATTTAAAGTCCCTTTTTATAATTTATCCTAATGGGGAAATTACCGGTTATCTTTAATGTGTCAAATAGTTGCTAAAATATCGAAATCATAGAAATTGAATAACTTGATGTCTTCTCTTCCATCTGAATAATTATAGAAAAGAAATATTTTATTCTTCCCTAATGACCCTGAACTAAGTACTGGCGCTGTTATTCTAATTAATACTTAGGATCTTGCGATTGTGCTAAATTTTACCTGGATTCCGTTATTTACAAAAGTAATTATATTTCCTTAAGTATGTATTGACATTTTTGTAGTATTTGTAAATTAAATTACTTTCGGATCCTCATTTAAGAGGCGAACTATCAGACAATTTAAGTGAAGATATATCTTTTATCTGTCTTTGCTACGATCAGGTAAAGAACACATCTGGGACGCATGTTTTTCTGATATTCCGACAGCTCATATCAAAATAACATCTCTGCTTTAGAAAATTCAGAAATGAAATTACTTACTTAATTTGGTAATTAACACACTGCAAAGAGATTGAAATTGCTTTAAGTATATGAAAAGTGTTATGAAATTTTAAAATATTAAATCATTATTTGGTAAAAAAGTTAGTCGTGGCAAAATTTCTGTTTCAAAATATTGGGTTGACGAGAAAGTAATTTCGGTTTGCACAACTAAATAGCGTTATGCTCGTTTGGTTATTCTTCTGCCAATGTTATATTTTTTTGCTCTCTGATTTGGCAGCGAATGCTTTGAGGCTGCTATAGAAATAAATTCCGTATATTTTTATTTACAACTGTTAGTTTACTGTCAATTTTAACACGGAATGAAAAAATAAACATTTTCGACATATTTTACTTTCTTATTTTCATGAAGATATTATAGCAGATGAGGCTCACAAATGTGAAGACGTGCGTAAAACATATGTGGAGCTGTTGTTGTTGACTTCTTAACAGAACTCATGTGTCAGAACTGGTTTAAACAATTTAGTTGTGGAGATGTTTCGTTTGAAGATGACCAACGTTCTGGCCAATCTTCTGAACTTGACGATGACAAAATTAAAACCATAATTGAATCGAATAATCGGGTAACTATGCGACAGATGGCAAAACATCACCAAAATTCAAAATAAAAATTGTCGCTAATTGAAGGGGCATCCAATTCTACACAAGAGCCCAAATTAATTATCACTAGTGATGAAAAATGGATGGTCTACTATAACATTAATTGAAAAGGATCATGGTCTAGGCATGATGAATCAGCACAAATCATATGGAAAGCTAAAAAGAAGAAAAGGAGCATGGTCTAGGCATGATGAATCAGCACAAATCATATGGAAAGCTAAAAAGAAGAAAAGGATCATGGTCTAGGCATGATGAATCAGCACAATTCATATGGAAAGCTAAAAAGAAGAAAAGGAGCATGGTCTAGGCATGATGAATCAGCACAAATCATATGGAAAGCTAAAAAGAAGAAAAGGATCATGGTCTAGGCATGATGAATCAGCACAAATCATATGGAAAGCTAAAAAGAAGAAAAGGAGCATGGTCTAGGCATGATGAATCAGCACAAATCATATGGAAAGCTAAAAAGAAGAAAAGGATCATGGTCTAGGCATGATGAATCAGCACAAATCATATGGAAAGCTAAAAAGAAGAAAAGGATCATGGTCTAGGCATGATGAATCAGCACAAATCATATGGAAAGCTAAAAAGAAGAAAAGGATCATGGTCTAGGCATGATGAATCAGCACAAATCATATGGAAAGCTAAAAAGAAGAAAAGGAGCATGGTCTAGGCATGATGAATCAGCACAAATCATATGGAAAGCTAAAAAGAAGAAAAGGAGCATGCTGTCAATTTGTTGGGATTACAAACGTGTTGTGTACGAGCGGCTTCCAAGCAACCAAACAATCAACTCAGATGTTTACTGCCAATAACTTATGAAACTGGAGGAAGCAATGGAAAGGAAAGGACCAGAATTGGAAAACTCAAAGTAATCTAGTTCTACAATGGCAATACAAGGCCACACACATCTTTAGCAACACGTAAGAAATTAATGGGGCTTAGAATGAGAAGTGATGTGGCATACCCCATATAGCCCTGACCTTGCATCGTCGGAGTATCATTTATTTCGAAGTTTTCGAAACTATCTAATTGGTAGAAAATCTCAGTAGTAACGATGGCCTTTTTTGCTAATAAAAACCACACTCCTATCAAAAGGGAATCCTGAAGTTACCAGAAACATGGCAAAAAGACATCAAACAGAATGAAAGGTATTTGACTGATTAAAGTTAATTTTTTGAGTTAAAAAAGTTGAGTTTTTTTCACACAAAAAACGCTAAAAACACTTTAAACTAAAAACTCAAATTTCTTGGCAACCCTATATATTGCAGAAAAATTTAAACTGCTGTTTGTTACAAAGAGAATCTCATTTAAGGGGCCAAAGGGCCGCAGATTGTCATTGCTTACTCAACATTTTTACTCTTAGACCGCGTTCCCAAATGTCAGTGATCGACAAGGTGAATGTAAACACATTAGCACGATCCATACCACTTATAGTAATGATAGTTTTGAAGCAAAGCGTTAAAGCGTTATTATTCAAGTGAAGACATGGTTAGACCTTTGAAACGGGGACGTATTATTTCGATAAGTTCTAATAATGCTAACATCTATCCCGAGACTAAAGTTCGAGTGAAACAACCGATTACGTGGAAATATCTGTGAATAGGTAGAACATAAAACAATATGAAACTTTATCACGATGTAGTTATCACTTGTACTATCTTTCTATATATTACTTGTCTCCTTATTTTTATCATTAAGAAACTCTTCAAATACTGAACTTCCTGCTCTTTGAAATAGCTTTGTTTAGATTTAATTTAGTGATAAGGGCATATTTAGAAATTTCATGATAAGAATATATAATTCTTTTCTGCAGGAATCAGATGAAATAAAGAAATAAACCTGTGTGGAAAATTATGTGGAAAATTAGAAACATTCTGTGTTTTAAATTAATATTTCATAGACTTCGAAATTACTGTAAAACTAGTAACATTAAAAGATTTACGGGGTGTTCGAACCCCAAAATCTTCAAAAAACTGGGATTTCGGATTTTTGCATTTTCAAATTCTCTACACTTTTATCTTTCTAAAAATACCATTCTTTAATCTCTATGAAAATTAGAAACTATAAAAAAATCTAGGTTTAATATGTCATCGACTGCTTTGATAAATGAGGATTTTTACATAAAAACGCGTTTTTCTCCAAACGTGATTTTTTTATACTCGGTGTACCTTTTCTCAGGAACTACTGCTTACAGGTATCTTAAATTTTTATGGGTTATTTATTAGGTCTCCTAATATTTACTGAAATGAGCTTTTTGTGATAAACTTAGAATTTAAAAAAAATTTTAGTTTTTTGTGTGAGAAAAGTGCTAAATTTTACTATGCCTAACAAAATATTCTGTAAATTACTTTAAAATTCAAAATGCTTCAAAAGCTCATTTCGGTATTCTCACACAAAAAAATTCAAGCGTATATCTACAGCAGATTTTGGGAAAAGGTACATCAAAAATGGCCAACTTAACATTTGCTGATACCCCTTAACTCACATATTTACTTAGTAATTATCAGAGAACTAGAAATAAAATTTATAAATACACAATGCAGACAGATGAATTCATTATTGATAAAATGCATAAACGACCCAGATAACTGGAGTTCCGGAAATCTGAACCCTATGCAGAGAGTTTTTACACATTTTTTTAAAGATTTTGAGGCTGTTTAATTATTGTTTAAAATGTGAATAGTATTTTTTTTTTTAATGTTCGATATAAGATAGCCTTTTTTGGATTGTTATTAGAGAAGTCATTGGATCGTTATTAGAGAAGGATTACAGCGGTATCGTTATCCCTGTTGTTAGATAGATTATTCTCTATCTAACTTAACTGGCATCCAGTTACTTTCGTTAGTATTGTATATATATAATATTGAAAAAGGATATTTAAAAATTTTTATGTAAGAAAGTTACAGGAAAAAAAGTATTGTCGGATTTTCAAATTCTTTGATGGACTGTAAATCCAGCTATTTGGCGTTCCACCAAAAGATGTCACTTTTATTTCTATTCTGCCGATATACCTGGAATGATGAAATTTCAATAAGAGGACTATGCGGTTTCAGAGAGGTTTACTCATCTGTGGAGGTATGACTGCTCATAATGATCAGTATCGTTACAAAAAAGCTGAACATTTGCAGAGGTAGTTTTCTTGAGAATTTTCATTGCAATTTGCTACCATAAACTTTATTGGAAACGGAGTAAATAATTTCAATCCATTCATTTCAACAGCTGCTACCCGTCACATGTACTTTGCCCATTCAGAGCTATGGAATAATCCGAGCAGAGATAATAGTAAGATATTAGGTCAAGTTTCAGTATCTAACGATTTGTATCTCGTTTCAACATCTATTTCTCCCATTGGGACAATAACAGCTGTTCAAGCTTTTGTCTGTTTAAAGAACATGTACTTTAAGTCTGAAGTATGGTACCCGCTACGGAACTACCATATAAGTGTTCCATTTCTCGAAGACAATGGAATTATGATAAAGCTAAGAACTTGGCAACGTAAAGTGTTTTGTTGTCTTACATAGTGTACGCGCAAGTTATCTTTTTGTTTTTTTTTGGTTGTTTCGTTTTTTGTTTTTGCAATCGAAAGTTTGATGAAGGGTTGAGCGGGAGTGGGTGGGGACGTCGAAACACTCAACTCGTTTAAAACTTATCTATTATCTGAAGATCTCAGATAAGTTTGCATGCTAGTTATTTTTAAGCACTTGCGTATATTGCGTATAGACACTTTGAAATGTTATCAATGAGAAGATGATTAAATACACTTTATTCCATTTATTTTATTTATTATTATTATTATTATAATCCGTTTTTTATTTTCTGATTATCGATAACTGGTTCCAAGGTAATTCTTTGATTGAAAATGAATTGAGTCCTACCTCTGCAATTTATAAAAGTATTTTAAAAGATATTATTTAAACAAATTCCAAATTTCAAATTTGGGCTTTCAGATGCCCATATTCGCAGTAGGATTACGTCATTTAAAATTGGTTGGCTCTATGTACCGTTGTTTTATCACAAAGCGAAAAATATACATACATTTATGCAGAATCTTCATTATTTAATTTATTCAAATATAATGCAGGACTCTAACATTTGATGGCAACAATTTTAAAAGTGATACGCCGTTTATAGTGATTCGACGCAAAATCGCAAAACGAAAACAATAGTCCTTCAGGGACAAATCCCCTTTGGACTAAAAAAATTATTTTACCTTGTACATTACCATTTTTACCTTAAAGTTCAACACTTTCTATTATTTGTGAAGCTACTGCAGGAATTAATATTGAACAATATCGTTTTTCAATAATTATTTGTAAAAATGCCACATTTAGAATTTATAATGCTTTTTATACTGCTAAAATCTGTGCCCATCTATCTGTCTATCTGTGTGTTTGTTTGTGGCATTATCTTCTCCAGAACGGTGGGGAGCTCGATTTCGGAAGAGGCACCCCCGGATTCTAAAAATTTGTGGGAAGCCATTTCGTCCATTCTTATCTTCATACGACTTTAATCAGCCAAGATATTAATTATAAACTCAGAAAACGCTAATTTTTGCCCCTCATTTTTCCGAGTGGCAACAGTCTTGCGCGCTGAAAATAAAAATCTGCTTTGTTTCGAAAAGTGTTGCCACTGCTAGCTTTCAAATCATAGAATTTGTTAATCAAAAATTTGTAAATTTAATAAAACATTTGTAAATTTACAAAATGAAATAAAAATAGCATTGACAAACATTAAACATATTATTATTATATAAGGTCATGTTATGACACTGAAGATAACACGCGATTACATAAGACGTCCTTGTATGTCCAAAATGTTTCGTTAATGTCAGCATTTTAAGTAAATAACTGTCGTTGGAAACTTTTTTTTTTTTTGTTTGAAGTTAAAATAATTGACACAATATATTTTTGCCTCGTTAATTCTTTTATTGATATTGAGGAAAAGTTGTTATATTACATTACATTTAAAACATGGCGTTATAAGTATACGCATTAACTGAAGTGCCCAAAGTTTTTGTTTCCTGGTTTGGCAACAAAAAACTATTTACCAGTTGGTTGTTGCTTGTAAAGAATGAATTGACTTTATTCCTATTGAAATATTTTTATGCACTTTCTTTTCAAACATAAAAGATATATATGTACACAGAACTCATAAATTTTGCTTTGGTCTCAGCTAGCAGCGTTGTATACAGTATATTAAATTAATAGTTCATGTTATTTTCCGTTTTTGAGTACATAGAACTTATAACTATTGCATTGGCCGTAGCCCGCTTGCTTTTTTCTTAAATGCTGAGAAGTGAGTCGCAGTTATGATGCAAACGCTTCTTTTCTTCTTAAGAAGATCGTTTTGATATTTTACTTTTACAGTTTTACGTACACGCTGGATCGCATAGACATCTTTAAAAAAACGATTTGATGCCATTTTTTATTTACAAATACCTGGGTTTTGGCATTTAACCCATTAGCCATCTTAATTCCCAATACATCTGAATGATATAATTAAAATCATTAAATGTTTAAATGTTCTTAGTCCATTAGTTATCCGGCGACACAAAGAGAATCCACTGATGAATTCCTGAATACAATGCAAAAGGGGTGATCATCAAAGGTGTCTAGTGAAAAGATACCATGATAAAGATCGGTATCCCTTGTCCAGGAGACATTTCCAATCCAAAATTGAGTCATGAACCTTGCTAAATTCCAGTCATGTTATCAATTTATCAATCAAATATCTGGGTTTGGGGAAGTCAGGCGTTTCTTCTGTTAACAAAACAACCTGAACTCTCATTTTCTTGTACTCCACAATGATTCATCATCCATTGTAATGCTATTAAGTCTTTAAAAGTATTCAGAAGATTTCGGCCTCATAAATGCGTTTTTGAGTTGCAGGTTCTGTTTTCAAAATAATCTGAAGGATAAACCCAAATTCTGAGAGAATAACAACTCCAGATAAAGACATTCTATGACAGAAGAGCTGTCGCAAATTCATATGAATTGCTTCGGATTCCCCATCGAACTTAGTAATATTAACACAGACTATTTTATAGAAAGAAAAACGTTTGCTGCATACACCAGCTACTGCGCCAATATATTTATCCTTTACTGGAGAATCATTTTATTGGACATAACGTAGTAAACATTTAAATTATTTTTAACTAACAAGTTAGTTTAAAAAATTTGCGTCTTTTCGGTCACTTCTGGCATAGTCACGTAGCTCGTTCCCTCCAGATGGTTATTTCGAGAGGAGCGTAGGGAAATAAGTACGTTAAATGGAACGGGAGAGTTTTATGATGTTCGAATCTGGTTCTAGGTGTAGCAAAGCAAACTGGATTATGGAGCCGCGAGAAATTAGCAGCTAACGATTATTGATGTTGAAGCCTGGCCGATGTAGATGATCTCAGAGAAGTCTCGCCAAGAAGGTAAATGACAATTAAAAGTTATGTTAAAATTAGAATTGTGGTTCCTTTGAGAGTGAAACTGAAGTGAAAATTTTAACATAGTCAAGTGGGCTGTTATCTATATTTTTATGTTAATAATCAAGTAGAGATTCTTCAAACGTTTTAGTTAAATGTAATGGAATTCTTGTCGGCATGAATATCAATTACATTGCAGAGTTTTCCACTTTGTAAAGGCTGTTGCTGTTGAACGTGAAGAATCTTAAGAACTGATAAGAAAATAATCGCTTGAGTTCGTGTGGCAAGAAACAACAAGATGGAAGGGTAAATAACCCTTTATTACTCAAATATTTAACAGAACTCTCTTGGAGTGTACAATAAAAGCCGACACATGGGCTTCAACTTAAGAGGCTAAGAAGTAAACTAAAACTAATCTAAACTAAAAAGAGATATAGCCGAAGCTATCAAGATTCTAACCGAGTTGGACTCTTAACGCTAATTGACTACGAAGCTATCAAGAGCCTAAGTACAGCCGAGCGTAACGAGATATTAGCCTAAAAAGGCGGACGCGTGCAGACAGAATACCTGGTAACTCTCTCGCTTAGACCGAAGAACTTCGCGGTTTAAATACCGCTCCTCCTTATTATGTATTCAGAAGTGATTTTAAAACTACGTTCTGTCCGGAAGTAGAGTTGAAGTTAAGAATAAGACAGGAAAGAAGTTTAACTCAAACTTTAGCTGCTAATAAAATTAGCATAATCCTTACAACATCACTATAACTCGTGAAAAGAAATCGGTGGCACCTAATAATCAGAACCCACGCTAACTCTAGTGGTTATAGCAACCCAGAAGCTCTCCAATCTAACAGAAAGTGACGTAATGGGAGTCCACTGAATCCTTTATTGGACATATGTGAGTCCACTGATACTCAGGAATAAGGCATTCAGTAGTTTCCACTACACCTGAGTTAGCTGACGAGTCACACATTTCTTCTTAGTGAACTTTTAAAAGGTCAAAATACAAAAGAGTATTGAGAATGCTCCAAGATATTAATTTACTGTCTAAATAAATAGTCGTTGACGCTAGTAACTAAAAGGCTTGGAGCACTGCCATGAAGCAAAAAAGCATTATACATATATATTTATATCTCCCGAAACTCTATTTTTACCCTTCTAACACATTGTGCTAACATTTTCGTCTTGACAAAAGCACCGATGTAGTTTTCAAAAAGAGCAAGTGAAATTAAAATTGCTATTCATTTCATTCTCCGGTTAATGAAACAAAAAGTACGGTGCATTGCGAATTAGAAGGAGGAAAATTAAATTATTTCTAACGAAAAGTAAGTTTCCCCCCTTTGCATATATTATTATCGTTAAGAATCCAAATGTATCCAGTTCTTGATGTCACTATGCAAATGCTTAATGGAGAATATTTTATGAAATGAGGGTGCTGGTCGCTTTGTTACTATATGTTTTTAATGTTTTTTTTTTTTTTTTTTTTTTACAAATTAATGTGTGATCATTTTGAAGAAGTTAACTTCACCTTGGATCAAGTTACTCTTAATGAAACACGAGGTGATTAGCTAGGTGGATGATTTACTATTATTTAAGTCAGAACGTATTTGAATAATCAGAGTTTGCGAGAGAAGACATTCAAAAAGAGATGATAAAAATAAGAATTATAATCTCGAAAAGAAAAGGAAACAAAGTCGTAAATTATTCTATGAGCTATTTCACCCAAACAGATTAGAGGGTTTTAATGAGCAAATGTTCATATTGTTACGAAATGTAAAGGCGCGGTGAGATAGCTTCCCCGCAAAGCAGTTTTAGGGTTGCCATAAAATGGCAAGGGAAGGCAGAATTGCCACATTTGGCGAGAAATCGCCCGTTTGGCGACAAAATTGGCAATATACTATGGACGGTTGGAAAACCTTCTGGAACGAATTCTTGCAGGTTTAGCCCAGAATGTTCTCGAAGACCAGTCAAAAGCTAAATAAACCCTGCTGGTACGCGGCGAGTTAGATACGAGTGTGTGTGTGCCTCGTCTAGAGTGCGAGTTAGTCAGTATCGAGTCAATCCCTTCGGAGTCGATCGAGTTGACAGCCGGCCAGCGAGTGCCAAGTGGGTCGTCGAGTGCACCGAAGGAGTCTGTTAAAGTATCGCGGTTAGTGCATCGTCGACTGCACCGAAGGAGTCCGTTAAACTATCGCGGTTAGTGCATCGTCGAGAGAGCATGTTGAGCTCCGGGAGCGACTCAACCGAAGAGTCGGGAGCTGTGCTCGTGTGTCATCGAGTGCATCGCGAGTTGTAGCGTGGACAGTCTCGAGAGTACGTGGAGTTTCGAGAACGACCAAGCAGAGTCGGGAGCTGTACTCCGGAAAGCAGAGACGGCTGCTTTGCAGGAAGCTGTCTCCACCGTGATAGCCTGATAACCTGAAAGCTGTGTCGTTGATCGTGTCAGCGTGTTTATAGTAGTTCATAGACGACTGTAAAAACGTGTTTTGGAGCTGTCCTGACAATACTGACCAATAATGTGTGTTTCAATACTTCATCAAGTGTTGTCGCTATTCACTCCAAATCTACGAACCCCGTACGAACGTGAAGGAAGAAAATAGCGTAACAACTGGTGTCCGCAGAAGAAAAGAAAAACGCAATAATATGTTGTATGTACCACGTGTGTGTTAAGAAATCATTCTGTTCTATGGTTCATAACGTAATGCGTTGCATAATATCAGTTTGTTATCGCTTATGTTGTTGTTACTAATCCTAGATTGTCCAGCAAAGCTAGACAATCTTCATAAATCCAAAGATATCTAAAAATTTTAAAAATAATATAGAATTCTGAAGGACCTCGTCTTTGTTAAAATTCAAGCAAGCTAAAATATGGACGGGGTTGAAAAGCTGAGCCTCACACCAGTGGCACTCAGAGAAGATCTTCTGTCCTTGCTGAAATGTGACTGCTCTAATGTGGCCACTAATGAAGCGCGAGAAGGCAGTCTGATATTTTGTAGCTAAATCTCATAGCTAAAGGGACCCGCTCCGGCTTCTTCCAAAATACCACAGGTGATTAAGAGGAATCCTTCCAAGTTGGTTTAATTCCATCTTCCTAATAGAAGATATTTCGCTATGTGTGAGAGTTCCACAAGGGCCCTCCCCCTCCACCTCAGCAGTCCTGGATAGATAGTCGACCCTTTCATTTCGGTCGATTGCCATGTTATGCCAGCGACGCTATGTTGCCTCCGTACATGTTACATACAGGATGCGGCTACCAGCCTAGGTGCCTGACAAAAGTGTGCAAACATCTGAGTCTTCGGTCGATCGCAACATAAGATAGGATCCACTGAAAATAGATAGAGTGTCCAAAAGGAAACGGACAAGAAGTTATCTAGGCTTGTCTTGCCTTTTATCGCTGTCCAATCAGATAAGTAATGAACTTAAGCACGACTATCAGTAAGAATCCAGATATCAAGTAGTAATTGTTTCTCAATTTGCTACGCGTATTGTAAGCCCCTCCTGATAGCATCAGATCAAACTCTGATCAAAAAATCGCACAAAAGTCGGGATTTCTTATCTTAAATTCCCGATTCTTTTCCATAGTATATACATTGTGTAATATATTAGTATTCAAATTTGACGGAAACTATAATTAGCTGATTATTTGCGTTTATAACCTAACTAAAGAGAGGAGATGCATTTTCCCCTGCTTTGATCCATTTATCACCATGTCATCCATTTGTCAGTTATATTTATGTTAAAAACATTAAATAAAGTTGAGGTAGTTTACATTGAGAATTATTAAATGAAATAAAAGCTGAAGTGAATGGTGACTTGTATTTAAAGTCCTGAATATATTTTGAATTGTGTTTCCAAAGCGAATGGGCTTCCAGTAAAATGGATTATCGATTTTGCAGCAAACATGATGATTCACATTCATTTAAATGAAACTTTTGATTAATGAGAATTAAGCCAATTGTAATTGGAATGTCGCGTAAAATGTACACCAAGAGATGGTGAAAGGAGAATTAAAGAAAATCAGGGAAACGAAAAAGAAATCATTCATTAAATTAAAGCAGTAAGTTACGTTGTTTGTAAATCAAAGCTGGAAACTTGAGCGATTTGTATTATGCTTTATTAGCAACAAAACTTGCATCAACAAATGTCGAATGAGCATTCGCCGATGCTGCAAATTTTTGCATTAAAACACATCAAAACTTTGATATATAATAAATCCTCCGGATTTTCCTTAATATTAATTTTCAAGTAAAATTAAAGCGCAGCTTATTTTTTTTAATTATTTAGTTACAACAGATTTACTTTCGAAGTCACTTAATAGAATTTCTCATCTATAAACGTATGTACTATTTTTTTCTGATATACTTGTTTTCAGGCCAAATCAAATGGATGTTTTAATTTAATTTTAATACTAACATATAAAAGTATAAATCTAAGTTTAAAATAGTTAATATAAATAAGTATTTTCCCAACCTACTGGAAAACATACCTTCGAATTATTTGATTTTGGATATTTTGCGCTAAAATCAGATTACTCTTGCTTGCTCTTAAAATACTAAATGTTCCCAAACTCTAATAGTTGGCATAGAACTGACAGAGTAATTGATCGATCCAATTCTGCGATAATCCAACGATGGTACAATTTGATTAACCGGACTGTTTAATAAGATGTTAGTCCTTAAATTAATTAATTACCCTTACCCGAGAGCAGCTTCATTTCTGTAACATCATACCTGACAGTGGAGAGGATTTGGCTTTCTAATCTTCTCCACATTTCATCGTAAATTATAACGAACCTTATTATTATTTCACAATCTGAACTTTACAATTGAAAAGACCCACTAAAGGCCGAACGGATAAAACGTTAAAACTATGATGGATTTCTATCGTGTTTGATTCCACCACAGTATGTTAGGAATGTATATGTTTTTGTAGTTTCTCTGTAATGGAAGTCAAATTTAGCAAGTTTATCTGAGAGATTTCCAGCAAGTTGTTTTCCCAAGTTAAAGATATTTTCCATGCTTTGCGTGTTGTCGTAATTATTTATTTGCCTATCTATTTTTACAGTGAATAAAAGTACTGGTAGATTTTTCCTATAAAATATACCTTGTGTAAAATATCCTCTTACTGAAAGAATATTGTTCATATTAGATTAAATTATTTATTACGACGTTCTTCTATCTGTGGACGTTCTTCTATCTTTGCAAGTTTGCTTTCGTAAAAAACTTCTAAGGCAAACTTCCTAGTATCTCCATCACACATTCGGAAAGTCCATACATAAATCATACAGCCAGATTATTCATTCTTCGACAACCGAATTCGACATGAATGCCAGTTTTGGTAGTATTGGTATTTATAGCAAAAATATGTCGATTAATAAATGCTTAAAAAATTCAATCGTGTTGTCGTTTGCATTACGTCAGTTAACAACATAACTTACTGTAGCTTTCTCTCTTTCATTTGCAGCTTTTTAATATACTTTCAGAAGCTTAATAAAGTTTTCAGAAGAAAGGATTTGCTTAAACGTGAAAACGAATTGTTTTTTTTTTTTTTTTTTTTTTTTTTTTTGTGTTGAATACTTGTGTTATTTTTGTCATCGTATGGAAATGCGCCATCTGCATGAAATAAAATCTTTAATTTGCAAAATAAACTGAACAAATTTCATATTTTTATCTATAGTTTTTAGTTTAAAATTCTTTGATACTGATTCTATCCTCTTTTCATTCCTTTTTCATTTTCTTGCAATTATAATTTATTACTATGCGAATGTGAAATAAACTGTAACATTTACCTTACTCGTCTTTAAAACAATATCCTGGATTCAAGCTGCCTCTTAAAATCATACGTCATTCCTATCATTTTAACTTACACCAAGTTTTTCTGTGATTAATCATGTAATTTAAAAGCTAGCTAAACAAATATATTCTGAAAATCCTTGGTTGTATATAAATAACTCAGTTGTTTTTTTCCCTAAAGCAGGCCTAATCACTAGACGAAATATTTTAGTCGAAAACGTATTTCCTCTAAATTGTATTTGATTTGCATAGTCACTGTAAACATGATCAGTGCTTCACTATTTGAGTGTTGTTTCGAAGCTTTGGTTTCTGTCTGAAGTTAAAACATGTGTTGACAAGAGAATTTGAAATTCAAATTTCTCTTTTGCAAATAAAACGATATTGGAATTTAAATTGCACAATGCTGAGAAATCGTCGAATGATCCAATTTTTTTATCAAATGACGTTTGAGTTCCTCACAAAAAGAATAAAAATATCTTGCAAAAGAAGGTTTTTCAAGATTTCGATTCTTAGGGCTGTTTAGAATTTAATTTCGAAGAGAATAAAAGTTTTTTTTTTTAACCATAGACAGATGGATAGGTTTTTTTCTTGCCTCTGGTATTCTGACGTTGTAGCATAATTATCAGGATTATTGAAGACTGCTTATTTGCAATTTTAATGCATTTAGCCATAGTAGAAAAGTTTTTAGCCATAGTAGCCAAAGTAGAAAATTTTGTGTGGAATGATTTTATCTTAACTGACATAACCATGATTCATTAAAATATTAATTCTACAGAGACAAGTACAAAACAGTTGATTAATTTAAAAATTTAAATGATATTATAAAATGATATTACAGGGTGACATCGAAAATATGTTGAAATCGTTTTCCTAAAAGTTAAAGGCTATCTCCTTTTCTTGAAGATCATATTGCTAATAATTTATAAGGAGGCAAGCTTTGGAGCGCAAAACATTTTATTTAAATAAGTTTAATGATAGAGTAGTAAATAAGTTTGTACAGTATCACGTAAACAAGTGAAATGTTGAAATGTTCACTACTTCGTATACATCTGCCAACGTAATATCTATCAAAGGATAATAGTACTTTTCGACAGAACTTGTTTCAACCAATCTCTACTTTTTCGCTTTCAGAAAGCTTGGTTTCATTTTACAATGAAATAACTTTGGCTTCAAGAATGCGCCTTTATATTTACCTTTCATAAAAGACTTTTTTACAAATTTAATTGATATTAATTAAGGTTATGAACTATTTTATTTGATTTAGCAAAAATTGGTTTTAAATAAAACTCTAAAACTCGTTGAAAAACAAAAAAAGCAAAGTATTATGATTTTGCTTGAATGCATATGTATTACGTTTTCTATTTTTAGACATTTATTTCTGAAAAACCTTTAAAGTTAAATAGTAATCTACATTTGGTTACTATGTATTCACAATTAAAAAAATATGTCTACTTGGTTTAGAGTAAATTTTAAATTTCGGTATTAGAAACAACATAAGAAAGTATTTTCTATTGATTTTAGTTTTGTTACGGTTTTGTATATTTTGTAACATTTCTGAAATATGCTTATAAACTTACTTAGGATGTTTTAGTAACCTTACTTGAATTCCTGTATTTTAGTTTTACATAAAAATAATCCGTAAATCTTTTCCTATAAAAATATATATATGTAACACCTTTAGTTTTATTGGGTGACAGTCTGAACGAAGTCGATTTCTAGCTCCTATTAAAATGTTGCCGTGACTTAGCAGCATATTTATGGCATAAATCCAAGCCAATTTTCTGTCAAATTTCATCCATAAAATCACCCCAGTTTAGGCTGATAGGCCTTGAATACTTTGTCATAATTAGTAATGAACTTGAAAAGTTGAAACAGGATGTAGGTTTATGGGAATGTACATACATCTTTGCTCAGCTCTAAATTGTAGTACTTCATTAACCGTAGAATTTAAACTATTCTTGAATTTTTCAATACTAGTTTTGTACAATATTGGTTTTGTTTAACATTTTATACAGTATTAGCTTTTGTTAACATTTTGTGCAGTATTAACTTTGTTAGGCTTCTGATTCCGTAAATTTGCCTTGGTATACACGATACACGTAATGTAAAACTAATGCAATGAAGAATCACTAAACTGCCTCGCTCTCGTAAGTTAACCTAATGGAAATTCTTTATTGGTTTTAGATAATCAATAGAATTTATTCTATTTGCAAAAGAAGAGCTGTTGGGTTTCAGATTTTGGTTACGCTAAGGGACTAAATTTGCCCATCACATAAATCATTCGCAAGGGACTACGTGTTTTCAGTTTTTTTTTTTTTTTTACATATGTCGCGGAAAATTTCAGAATTAATCCCTTGCTATAATTAGAACTAATTAAGAAATATGGTAACAGTTTTCGTTTTCTAAGTGAAGGATTATAATATAACGGTCTCTCGAGGTAAGTTTTAATTTTATTAATATCAAGTGGATGATTTATGATAATTGACTTTTACTCTACAAATCCATGGACGTGAAAAATAGCTAAATCTAATTAGTTTCTGTATTTAATTCGATAAAATCAATTTTATGATTCCTTTTTTCCATTCGAAATTAACGCATTTTTGCTCACTAATGAGAACAAATCTTTCAAATACACAATATCCATTAAAATTCATAACGTTGTAATGCGAAAATATATAAAAATACTTACACATATTAATTATTACTTACACATATTACTTACATATTAATATACTAATTACACAGCGCTCATAACCATCTATAATATTTAAATTCAGAAACGTTCTCATTTAATCTTTATACACAGCTGACCAAATTTAGGGCTTCTCAAGCCATTGAATTATTTTTCATTTATTTCATAAATGATGTAGTGAACTTATTCAGAAGAAACTTTGAAGTAAGTTATGGTAGGAAAATAACCCATGTTCTGTGTTCGAATTGAAAACCTTCGATTTACCGAATCCATATTCTGTTTTCCTACAGATAGGTGCCTTGATTCCTTCTCAGCTAAGCATAACTAGAGAAGCTGGCAAACAATTTCCAGATTATAAATCCTATTTTGATGATAAATTATTCTCTATCATTTTTAGCTCGGGCACTGGTCTTATAGGTTATAGAAATTTGAACTCGAGAAGTTGTTACAAATTGTCTCTGGCCCTTTATAGATAAAAATTCCAGTGGAGACTGTTACACCGTAACAAAGCGGGGAGGAAAGACTGTCTTGATTTCTCAAAAGGTCGTTGCTACAAAACTGTACTTTTATTGTCTGTATTCTCATTTAGATACGAGTTTACAGGCTACTCTGAAAGACCTGTTTTATGCTGTCGCCTGAATTAATATATTAATATAATCGATATCAAATTTTCTCTCACATACTGTTTAATGTTTTCTTAATTTGTAAAAACTAGGATTACGGCAATAATTCATAACATTTAAGTTACTTACAATGTTACTACTACGAATAGGCTGAAATAAAGTTTTCAGAAGATAGCATGACTTCATTTCCGTCGTTAATTTATCACTAGCGGGCAAGCCCCCAGATGAGCGAACTGCGGCCAAAGCAAAATTTATAAGGTCTATGTACGCCTGAAACGAAAATATATAAAAAAACAATATGAATGAAATCTGTTCTATATACACCTAAAATTTTTGTTAATATGAATGAAATAAGTTCTGTATTCTCAAACTATTTCAGCTTCATCTCGACTTGACTCTGTTCAGGCTATTCTTTAACCCTTTCGCCGTCCTCTCCTGTCCGCGAAAATTTCTCCCCAGCGGCCCTTTGTTTTTCGCAGCATGTAATGTTGTTTCCTCTGTACATACATAACTTTCGTAGTGGATGAATGTATAAATGAATATTAAGTAAAATTATAAGGAAATAAAGCATAATGGAAAAGTAATAATATCTCTGCTTATTTCTAAGAGCAGTATTGATTTGATAACATCTGATCTAGGCGATCCACTCCTCCCATTTTGTTGTTGCAATCTTTTAATTACTGCTTTTTTACAGTTCTTTTCCGTGTTCCAACATCAATCATCGAGTTATTATGGACTGTACTCATCAAACGTATATCCTTCTTGTCTTTCCAATTCACAACCTCATTTTTTCTCTTTTTCTGCTGAGTAGACGTTGAAGATTTCTCACTGTTTTGTATCTTATGTAAAATGGCGCGAATATTCATGAAACCCGGGGAGAATTCAATTAGAAATAGAATGCATGAGGATTACTGTCATATAGGAGGTAATAGAACAAACAAAAATAAAAACTCAAACAAGTAAACATTTAGAAAGAGTTTTAAACGTTTAAAAGTTTTAAAATGTAGAAGAACGCTTGAAGCGCGTTACGGCCGCCCTGCAGAAGTTTCACTTGAACGCGCTAGACGCGTTACGGGCGACGAAGAGGTTAAATTTGTCTTAACTCAAATTGTTTCAGCTTTATGTTGGCTTGGCTGACTTCAGCAATTTTAAGAGAATTTCATATAAACATCATTGTGTAAAAACAGAGAAAATGTCACAGGGGAATAAACGGGCCGCAGGATTCCATAAGAACTCTTACTCTACCTTTATTTAAAAGAGATGTATAGAAATTTTAAAATTACACCTCGTCCGCAGTTCTACGCAGCACGCCGAACAGCAACGAAGTTCAGGAAAAAAAAAGCAAGTCGCAGAGTGCGAAACATTTTGAGAGTTTTTAATTAATATATCGGCTTATATTAATTAATTGTTACATTAATATATTTTAGTCCCTTCATTATTGCAGTAAGGAGAAAGAAATTCACTAAATCCTACTACACATAACATATTCTTAGCTCTTCGTATTTTTGGAAACGTTATTCAAGATGAACCTCACTGTAAAGTTATTATTATGTATACACAAATTTATATGATGGCGCATTATGTGATGGCAAATTTATGTGATCAATATAAATGTCTGTTACTTTCCGAATGTTTTTTTTTTACAAGGAAAAGAAAGGAGCGTTCACAGACACTTGTTTGAGCAAAGTTTGATTCAGGAATTTCTTCCATTGACCTGCACCAGGAGTTTTAAAACTAGATCTTGAAATATTAATTTAGAAGCCAAACAACAAAAAAAACAGCGTTATATTTTAAAAAATTTTTCACAGGACTAGTTTCGATGGTTTTACCGAACCATCATCCTCAGCCGCAAAAGCATAAATGAACGAGGTAAGATATAATGATTAGATAAGATAAGAAAAGAAAGCCTGGACAGGAGATAAGCTACTGGCGCCATCTGTTGAGGAAAGCAGAACTAAAACATAATTTCTTTAAAGGCTGAAGGAAAAGATGGATTGGGTATTAGGGCCGTTAACTAGAACAGAAAGTTTTTTTGAATGCGAAATGCCTCTAGAAAATCCATTTCACCAATGCAAGATGTTTTTTGAATAGTTTTGGCAGCAGAAAAATTGAAAGTGTGATTTTCGGACCAGCAATGTTGGGCAACAGAAGACTTTTGTGTTTCCTTTTTTCTAACATATGCCTCATGTTCTTTAACGCGAAAGTTTAATGTTTTCTTAGTTTGTCCGATGTAAATTAAACCACACTGGCAAGGAATTCTGTAAATACCCCAGGAATTCATATCCGGAATGGAGTCCTTGAGTATGGAACTCGGAATTTTATTGATGGGAGAATAAATGACCCGAAAGTTAAATTTCTGCAAAATACGTGCAACTTTATTGCTAATTGATGGAAAGAAGGGAATGGCAACAGAATTTTTATAATCTCCTGCAACAAGACTGCGCCTTTTGGTGTTTTGAGATGAGAATTTTTTAACTGTTTGATTAATAATGTTGGGTTTTGTTGTTTGGCTTCTAATATTTATTCGGCGTGTTATTGTATCTTATTTAGATTTTGAAACATTATTGAAAAAAATGGAGTGTAAATAATTTCTTGATGCTTTTAACTAAACATGTACCGTTATCGTAATAGCAAGAGTTGCCTACTATTATTGTATTACTTGCAAAGTTTTATAAATGAAATAGAAACACAGTAGCAGCTTGAAAAGTACTCATCTATAGAATGAATAAAATTCAGAATTCTAATTAGTAATCAAAACTGCAAGTTGCATTACATATGAAAACATTCCAGTCGATATTTAGTATATTTTAGAACTTATTTTGAGATGACTTTCATATTTTATCGAAAATACTTATAGTCACTGAAATATCGCATCCTGGTAATAAAATTTTTGAGGAAAAAGTTTCTTCAGGCTCTTAAGTCAATATTTGGATTTCAGAAGGAAGAAAGTTATTTTCCTCCAGCAAACGTAAATCAGATTTAAAATATCTTATTTCTGTTAACCATGTCGCCACGTACTGAAACGACAGGAATTTATTTTAATCTATTCAAAATAAAATACTGCTCAGCGTTAGATAAATTATAATTAGTTGCTATATATTTTTATATAAGAATACTATCAAATGGCTGAAAACCTGAGAGTATTAATATTAAATGATTCATAAATTTCATTTTGCAAGTATGGTGGAGAAGCTAGTTAGTTGAGAATTACTACGAATTTAGTAGTAGTCATGTTTAGAAAGTTGTAATTGTTTTCCTTCAGTTGAACTTAACTTTTCTTTTCTTTGAAGAAAAAATGAATTAATAATAAACAAAGAAATTGAGTTACTATTTATTGTTGCCATATTTGACTAACTATCTCCACTTCACTATTATTGCTGTAAAAGAACGATGCCAGTTTAAGTTTAAGTTTGCGATATTTAATATTAGCTTGATGTTTATTTTGTATCTTTATTTTGATGTTTATTTTGTGTACTTTTCTGTACATTCAGAGACACGATATAAAATGATTCCTTCCTTTCCATGCTGTAGAGTCCTTCAGATTTCCTGCTGTTGCATTGCTTTTATTTCGAATAGAAATCAGACACCACATGACATTCTTGTACGGCTTATTATACTATACACCATTTGTTGCTACATTTCATTTAAACTTATTTCCTGCAATTTCGTTAGAGATGTAATTCTCATTCCATTAATTCATATTCATAATTCCATTAATTCTGTTCCCATTAATTCGAGGAGCTAAAAATACATAAAATCTCAAAGCATCTTCATCACAAAATGTAAAATACAGAAAAATATAAAACACTAAATAGAGTTAAAAACAGTTGAAAAAACAATTAAAATTAGAGTTTGTATGCAAAAGCAATGCACAAAAACTGAAAGTTTACTTTTAGTTCCACTCGGCAAAAAGACAATGTAGTTCGAGCACAAACTGTCTTAATTCACTATTCTACTAAAAGTTTCAAATCTAAACAAATGCGGCTTCATTAAATTTAGTACCACTTAAACAACTTTTAAATTGTTGATGATTCTACAACTGTCGCATGAAGATCAACTAAAGGATTCCAGTTGATAGATCGAAGTACAGATGTCTCTAAGCAGTATCAATTTAAAAACAAGCATCCTGTATATGTATTGGAAGGTCTATTGGATTCCGAACTCATGTGAGAAATACCGAAATTTACCTTAATATAAACATTGCATTTGTAAGTCACAAAGAAAATAATGCATTTTATAACTAAAGTTCCGGATTTCTAAAAACAAAATGGTATTTAGAATAGCGATCTCTCTCATAACACTCCTCCTGTTTTATTTATACTCTGAGATCCTATAGCGGCAACTTCATAAAATCAAAAGGCAAACTGAGAAAACTTATGTTCAAAATCTGATGAAACCAAAATCTTCATACAGAATATTATTAAGTTTCTTTATTATTTACTGAGAGAAGAAGTAAAAGTTCTGTATGTTCAGATTCATTTCGAACATTACTTTGTTTGTCGACAGACTCCAATATTTGCATATTTTAGCTTACATATTTTAATAAAAATAATGCAGAAAATACTCCGTCTGAATTCTCTCTCTTTTTTTTTCTTATGCATTAGCGGCCTACACTGGAGCATTTTGAGAGGTTGAATAATATATGGGCATAGAGCTTTCGGTGAAACCTTCATTGCGGGATGTCGACTTCCTGCAAGGAAATTGAATTTTATACAGCAAAGGCACGGCACTCTATCTTAAAAGCTTTTGCAGCCTCAATCCATTTCGCTAGGAAATGTATTTCTTTACAGAGGACTGTAGCAGGATAGATTGTTGTAATGTCACCATCAGTTCTTGTCAAGATGTTTTTGGGCTCTACGAGATCATTTATACAGATCCTAAAATGTCACCAAACTTTTAGATAACATGCATAAGCGAAACTAGAATGGGTTTAACCCTTTCCGGCACGCTACCTTTTAAAGTCGGAGTTTTAATAAAAAAAAAAAAAAAAAAAAAAAAAAGTAGGCAGTCTAATTAGCCCTAGAGGAGTACACAAGTAAAATTTTGTGAAGATAGCACTTATCGTTTTAATTCTGTGGGTGTGCCCAAAGAGGGCACACTGATCGAATAGAGCTTCGAAAAGAGTGCTGAAACGAGCAACTGACGGATGAGATGCGGAGAAACAAAGAATACAGTTGTCCTAGATTATCGGTGAGCCCGGTCTGGGCACACCTAGGGTTCGCCGTTTGATTTTAGGCAAGATTTCAAGGTAAAAATTTAAAAGTAATATAGAATAAGGAGATTAGCATACAGCCAAAAAAATAACATAGAAATTTCTTTTCAAACAATTCCTTTTATACCCTAAAAAAAATCTGGAAGATTTCTTTGAAAAATGAGGGTCTAAAAAAACTAAACATGGGTAAAATATACGGACTGGTTTGTGTTGAGCTGCCATCTACAATAAATAAAGTAGGTTCAGACTGACCTATAGTAACGTATAAATCCTTTTTCATTCAATTTTTGTGAAATTCAAAAAATTTTCAAAAAATTTTCCTGTGCGTACAGAAGGAAAATTTTAGGTGTGTCTAGACCGGACACACTCTGCCGCAAAGGGTTAAATATTGCTTGAGATTTTTTTTAATTTACTTACAACATTACAACTGATGCATCATAAAAGAAAATTATAAGAAATTCTCACACTTTCCCGTACGTGTTCTTGTGTAGTTGATTAGCACATTCAGCTGGAAACTGGAAGATTTATGGTTTAAATTCGAACCTCAGCATAACCGAATTTTCAAATCTGCATTACCACAAGTAGTAACTGTAAATATCAAACTAAGTTTTTCAACATTCAGCGTATGAAATGCTGCATATTAGAGAAAGTTCATGCCATGAATATTTTGCGAAAACACTTTGCGCTTTTAGTTCTGAATATCAACTGACTCGGGACATTTCGGTAATGATGATTTTAATCCACCTGTTTAAAGAGCGTATGCGTAAAATAATTTTGAAGAAACTGTGCTCGTATCGTTGCTAAAAAATGTTTTCAATTTATACTTTTAATTATTAATTTTATTATTAATCCAGAAGGACTATTAATTTCGTTTTGGTATTTTGTGTCGATTCACGATAAACGTCGGTTCACTTTTCAAATTGTTGCCACCAAATATTATCCCACAGTATTATATTTAAAGAAATTAAATAATGAAGAATCTGCATTGAATGCATGTATATTTCTCGCATTGTGATAAACCAACGGTATCTAGAGCCATCAAAATTTGAATAACGTAATCTTCCATAGAATATGGGCATGTGGGAGCCCTAATTTGATTTTGAAATTTGTTTTATTATCGATTTCGTATTTTGTAACACTTCAACGAATTTCTGATAAACAAACTCAACGATTTCAAAGCGAGCATGGCAACACTGTACGAAAAAAAAATTATCTGTGCGGGGGACTCTGTATAGGAAATTCTAAAGATATTCTCATTTTAAAATTATTTTGTGATAATGCTGTTGAAATGAATTCTATAGTTTAAGTGCGAAGAACATGATATTTAATAAATAAAAGAAACAAAAAAAAATGTTTTAAAAAAACGTCCCTTTGGACGTAATTTAAAATTAAAAACCTTTCATATTTTTTATTTTTTAATTATTATCAACCCTAATTTAAGTAATGTCTGGAAAAAGAAATTTGATTCTTAAACGCCTTCTTGTAGTTTTAACTTAAAAAAAAACTTCACGTCCGCTTTTAGAGTGACATGTGGCAAAAAATCATTTGCCATTTCATTTCCGTAAGATTTCGTGTTTTCCGCTTTAAGTAAATGCAGCGAGTCCAAATTAGTTATTTGAGAATCCAGCTTTGTTGCAGTGTTTATACAAAAGTGGTCAAGCAAGTGCACGAAGAGAGTTTTCCGATTTACTTAAATAATTTTCATACGCGAGCGCTTGTTAGAAGATGTTTCGTTTATCCTTCAGATTCTGAAGTGTGCTTTTATTCAATGGAATTTAAGAAGTTTAACTTCTTAGGACTAATCTCATCCTTTTGATGACAACAACATTTTCAATGCCTGGAAAAGATATTGTTGTTTACAATGGTGATAAAATCATATCTCTTTCAAATAAAGACCGAAAACGAGAGAGCACGCTGTTAACACTCAATGATGAAAAAAAATCCTTTACTTATCTTCCATATTACAAAAGGACACCATTCATAAACTTACCAATGTTATAATCTTTTTATCTTCTCTTCTTAATAAAAATAAGCTCCTGCAAATGTTAGTTATAAGTGCAATAAATAGAATTCGTTATTAATGCTCGATAATATATCGGTTGCAGTTTTTCTGACTCTACTGTAGTTCTGTTTTAACTTTACTGTACGCTACATCAGTCTGTATTCAGAATAAAAATTAATAGTGATGATGAGACTTTGTTATGATATACATTGATTTCATTTCATTATATATACATTTCATTTTTCCGTTCTTTTTATTATTATTATTATTATTTTTATTTATTTATTTATTTTTATTTATTGTCTAATTTACCCAAACTCTTTTAATATTTTGATATTTTACTCTTTATATTATTTTATATCCAAAAATACAAAATGCGAAAATATAGGACTTAATAAAAGTTTATAAAACCGAAATTAATTTTTAACTGATTTTTAATTTCATTCATTAGTAAGGCTTTTGTATTATAACTACCACCAAATAGTGGCTGTTATTTTGATTTAAGAAAAGAAAGGGTATACTTGTGTTATTTTTAGCCCAAAGGGCGTTAGCCTAGAAGGCTATTAATTTCGTTTTAGCATTTTGAGTTGAAAACTTTAAACGTCTGTCAACTTTTCAAACTGTTGCCAGCAAATATTACAATCCTGTATTATATTTAAAGAAACTGAATAATGAAGAATCTGCATAAATCTATGTATATTTCTCGCATTGTGGTAAAACAACAGTACCTAGAGCCATCCAATTTTAAATAACGTACGTTTCCACCCTAATATGGGCATCTGGAAGCCCAAATTTGGAATTTGTTTTATTACCTCTTTCATATTTTATAAACCTTTAACGAATTTCTGATTAAGAAATTGAATGATTTCAAACTGAGCAATGGCAACACTGTACAGGGGGGAAAAACATATTTTTATATCCAGCGCGCGAGACTGTGTATCGGAAGCTCTAAAGATATGCTCATTTTAAAATTATTTTGCGATATTGCTGTTGAATTGAATTTTATGATTTAAAATGCGAAGAACAGGATATTTAATAAATAAAGGTATAAGTTATTTCTCCCGCCTTCTTAGCAAGCCTTCGTGGTGTAGTGGTCTGCACGCTCGATGCGTATCTGAGAGGTCCGTGGTTCGATTCCGGCGAAGGCGTTGCACATCTTTCAAGTCCCCTGCTTCCAAAAAAATCCTAAAGTCTCTACAGTGGAACCCGAACTAAAAGAATGGTGGATAATGACTCTCCACCCCCAGGATTTGGCGATTGGGTCCCCTAAAACCCCAGTAAAATCTGCAAGTTATTTTTTATTGCCTACCTAAAAAATCTGTTTAGATGGCTTTGCTGAAAAGCTCTATATTCTGCTGAATTTCATTTTGCTTTGTTCGCTGGAAAATTTCATTTTAATGTGCATAATTCGCACTAATCTGTGAATTTGAAATCAAAATATAATTCTGTCAATTGTTAGCTAAATTAAATGTTAAGACCAGATGTTTTTATTATCATTTTTTCTGACAGAATATTTAATTTGCAATGTATGAGAAATGCGTTGAATTATCATCATAAAAAGTGTTGCCAGCTTTTGCATTTTTATTCACCAGAAAATTCAGATTCATAAATATTAATATGTTTGACTTTTTAATTTAAAAAGAACCTTTCATAGTTCTTCCTTATATATTTTGAATTCTTTACACAACTCAAAATATGTAACGAAGATAAAAGTAAATTTCTCAGTTTAATATGAATTATACAAATTTTAAATTCCATTTTTATTAATTTTTAATAATATTTGCGAATCATTAATATTTCGTATCAGAGTTCTTTTTGCAAGATTTTGGAAAATTTGACACCTCCCACCACCGATGAATGCTTTGTTCTAGTCGCTGTGCTATCCTTCGCTCATCTATTCTCAATTTACTTATCGACCATTTCCATACATCTATTAGTTTGTCAAAAATTGTCAATGGAAAATTATTTCTTAAATTAAATTCTATAACCAACCTACGCTGAAATCTATACATTCACATGCTTCCATATCATTTTAAATTGCTAGTAACAGAGCAGTTTAAAATGATATGTCTTCCCATTTATATTGTAGAGGTAAATTGGAAAAGCCACAGAGATGAAAATTTAGCAATCGCCTTCGCCGAGAATCGTACGGAGTTCTGAAATACCGGCTCAGTGTGCTGACCACTACACCACGAAGGCACGCTAGGAAAGTGGGAGAAATACCTTATATACTCCCTTTTTAAAGGGCGACTGGGGTTTTTAGGGAACCCAATCGCCGAAACCTGGGTGTGAAGAATCCTCATCCAACACCCTTTTAAGTTCGGGCGACACTGTAGAGACATTAGGATTTTTTTTTGGGGGGGGGAGCAGGCAAGATGAAAAATTTGCAACGCCTTCGCCGGGAATCGAACCACGGACCTCTGAAATACCGGCTCAGTGTGCAGAACCACTACACCACGAAGGCACGCTAGGAAAGTAGGAGAAATATCTTATAATATAACACCTGTTCTTTTGCCTATTTTTTGCATGTGTGAAGATCTTCAATAGTTCAAATATAAATTTAGAAAAGACTGGACCAACCACAACTAATTTTTGAGGTACATGGACTGCATTTATAACTGAAAGAGTAAATGTGAAGAAAGATAAAGAAAACGTGAAAAAATATTTAGAAATCTGGAATAGAAACTACTTTCCAAAGCTGTCTGATATATTGCAGAAAATGCACCATACATTCTGATGAATATTTGATGAGTGCCTTCAGAAATCGATTTCAGACAACCTATATTGTATCACGTCTTCGAAGCAATATGCGAAAGAAAACCTGACTTAGTATTTTATTTGTTTACTTGAGAATGCTGTTGAAATTTCGTTCATAAAACTGTCTGCGAACGGCCCTTATTGGAACAGATCGCGGAAGAAATTCTACTTGACAGACTATCTGCTTTCTTGCATTCAGAATTGTATATTTGGAAAAACTCTGGTGTGAACAAGCAATAATATCAGTACGGGATGCCATGACTTATAAATGATGTTGATGTTAATCCTGTATAATAAAGGCAACTCCACCTACGTCTGGGTGGAGAAAATTTCCCAGAATCGCTCACTATGTTGTTTTGTGTAAAAGGAAAATTGTCCTGCGTTTCCAACATGTACTTCCATTCGAAGAAGTTAGGTTTTTTTTTTCCGCATTAAATTTCGTTTATAATTAACAAAGTATGTGGTGATTATTAATCCAGTGAGCAGATTTATTTCTAGTGAAGATTTGGAATTGTATTACACTTCGTTTCTTACTTCTATATTTTATTTTATTTTTTTTTTTTTTTTAGATTTACATTCGATTGTCTTATACCTTTTAGAAAATTAGCTACAAAGCGAATTGCAGAACTCTTCCAGTAATTTTCATTCCAAATAAATGAAAAACTATCGCTTAAGAGGTAGCTTTAATAAAATAATTTAAATGTCAGTGGTTTTAACATTTAAGAAAATTCTGTTTTTAAAAAAATATTACTTTGATGTTATTTCTTTAAAATACACCCTTTTCAAAATCTTAGAGATCTGAAAAATTTAATTTATTCTTCACTTAATTTAAAGAAATATGTTCTAGTAATGTTCATTCCAAAAAGAATTATAAAGATCTCTTAAGAGCTAACTTTTAAGTAATTTAAAGGTCAATGGATTAACATTTAAGAAGATTTTATTTTAAACAAAAGTTGCTGCCTATTTCAAAACTGTGGTATATTGGTTTCATGTTTTTTCTCTATAATGCATCCTTTTTAAAATTTTAAAACTCTGAAAGATTTAATTTATTCTTTGCTTAATTTACAGAAATATTTTTGTTAAAAGAAAGTCTACTTCTTAAAACCGAAATAGACAGTAGCTTATTCATGTGTGTTCCCATGAGTCAATGTATATAAATGAAAATCTGTTTGTTTGTCCTCTAATAACTTAGTCACTACTACAGCTATCGTCTCCAGACATTCTACAATTCTTTTCTGGGTCCTGGAAAAGGTCGAAGTCCACTTTTTTCAAAAAAAAAAAAAAAAAAAAAAAAAAAAAAAAAAAAAAAAAAAAAAAGCAGCTAAAATCAGACATATTAATTAAAAACTCGGAAAAACGATAATTTTCGCTCTCATTTTTCCGAATGGCAACAGTCTCCCAAGCTGGAGATAAAAATCTGCTTTATTTCAAGAAGCGTTGCCACTGCTCGCTTGCAAATTTTAGAGTTTGTTAATCAAAAATTTCTAAGTTTTACAATGAATAAAAATAGCTTAACCAAAACATTAAATACATTATTCCCGATTCCAAAATTTCGCAGGAAGCCATTTCGACTGTTCCCGTCTTTGTGCGACTTTCATCAGCCGAGATATTAATTAAAAACTCTGAAAACACTCATTTTCGCATTCATTTTTCCGAGTGGCAACAGTCTCGCGAGTCTGAGTTTAAAATGCTTCGTAGAATTTTAACTTAACTTGCATCGGGTACTTCCGCTATTACATATATGTGTTGGATGCATATTTTATTAACTCTGTAATTAAGATACTAAGAGGCTGCTACGGAGTGTTTTCGATGTAACAAGAATGCAGTAAATATGCTTAGGAAATTGCTTTTAAATATACTGAGTTTTTTGCGAGGTGGAAAGAATCCATTGTCCATATCAAAAGTAACGTTGAATTTGTTCTTTTTTGACCTATAAGGATACTATCTGAGCTTTCTGATTTTACCATGAACAGCAATTCGCAAAAGCTGAAGTAATTAAATCTATTTTTAGAACATTCTAATATTTTACAAATATTATGAATATGTGGCCTAAGTTTTAATAAAGTATACATAAATTAAAATCCACATTTTTTTGTCCGTGTATGTTAGTAGTAGAAAAATGATGGTACGAGACGCTTGGCTTCGAACCCTAGTTTGCCTTCGATCAAAATTGATAAAAGTTTTAAAATTTTCTTATCGTTTGATTTAATTACGTAAATAATGCCGTTCATACATTTTTCATTCTTTACTTTTCTTATTTATAACTTTACCATTTTTAGTGCTTTTGCTGTTGCAAATTCAAAACTTTTTACAGTTTTTTCAAACCAAAACCAATGGAAGTTATCATCATTTGTGTATGTTGTACTTTACATTCCTTTTCACTTCGATTAATAATAGAGTATATTTGTATTATTCAGAATCTATCAAATTTCATTATCAGACGTCTGTCGTCTTGAATATCTTACTAATTAATCATGCACATATATTAGCATAAATTTCTATCAGTTTATTAAAAACTTCCTTTTATATTCGAAATTTCTTTAAAACTATTATTATCTGATATTTGAACGCTCTGGTGGTACTAGTTTATTTTCCAATTATGAGATTGCGAATACATCTTGCACTACAACAGTTCTGCATCCCCAAATCTTCTGTATCTGTGATACTGAAAGAACCAAAAGAAGGGGGAAAGAATTGGCTTATCTTACATTTTACACGAAAAGAATTGTTTCAAAGTATTTTTTAGTCCAAAGGGGCAATTTTCCCAGAAGGAGTATTAATTTCGTTTTGGCATTTTGCTTCGATTCACTACAAGCGTTGTTTCACTTTTCAGAATGTTGCCACCAAATATTATCGCCCTGTATTATGTTTAAAGAAATTATATAGTGAAGAATCTGTATAAATGTATGTATACATATGTTTCTCCCATTGGGATAAAACAACGGTACATAGAGCCATCGAAATTTGAATAACATAATCTTTCTCCGAATATGGGCATCTGGAAGCCCAAATTCGAAGTTTGGAATTTGTTTTATTATCAATTTCATATTTTGTAAAACATTAACAAATTTTTGATTAACAAACTCAAGTATTTCAAAGTGAGCAATGGCAACGTTGTACAGAGAAAACATTTTTATCTCCAGCGCGAGAGACTGTGTATCGGAAATTCTAAATTATAGGCTCATTTTAGAATTATTTTGCGATATTGCTGTTGAACTGAATTTTATGGTTTAAGCGCGAAGCTATTTAATAAATAAAGGTAGCACACAAAATATTAAAGAAACGCCCCTTTGGACGTAAATTAAAATCTTGAAACCTTTCAGATTTGTTTTTATATTACGCCCAAAGGGCCTTTTTTTTTAACTTTTTATGTGTTAACTTTATTTGTTAAATATCATGTTCTTCGCACCTTTTCTTTGTGAGCTCTCATAAAGCTTGCAATCTTTTTAAGGGTTAGTTCAGGAACGACATTGCCAGTTGACCTCTGGTACCTCGCTTGTGTAACCGCATACCTTTATTTGTACCTGCAGAGTTCTTTTTGCTTCTAAAGAAGAGGGACCTGAGTCTGAACACGGTTGTAGTTGCTAGAGTTTTATTCAAAAATTCATCACAAAATAAGATTTTTCTGTTGCTTAATTTTGAGATGTATAATTTATGCTTGCCGAGTATAAAGTTACTTTGCAGTAAAATTTAAAAAGGACCAGTATTTATATCGTATAATATTCTTTTTAAGTTAAAAATACCGTTATTCGTAACGAATAATAGTTTTATTGTGTATTAGCTAAAAGCAAGTTTCTCTTAAAGTCATAAAAATGAAAAAAGCATGAATAAAATGAATCTCATTCGGACATTCATCATTATCTCGCTTTTTTTTTATTAAAATTACATTCGTTTTAGCGAATAAATCATAGCTTTTGTCGGCTGAGAATTCTTCGACTCTTCTGCTTTTGTTTTCCTGGGAAAGACTTCTTATTTAATCCTTCGTAGAGCGAGAGCAATGGATGTTCGCTAATTGGAAATTCAGAACAACGGGAAAGGGTTTAATGCAAAACTTCAGTTTGGTTCAATGTTTTTTAGTATGAAGCTAAGGTGCAGTATGCGTGGGTTTAAATCACAAGCTGTTGTACTTCCCCCCACCCAATATAAAATCGCGAAAAACGCTTGTACAGTAATTCTGTTTAAATTTAAATATGTATATATTATTTAGACTATTTCGAAGTATATCTTTATAGGCATATATACTTTTCTCCACTGTTCCTGACGTCTTGAAGCTTAAGAATACCGTTTTGTGTATTTTTCATAAACTGATCGTCATTTCGTTTCGGATAGCATGAACTGTCTGAAAATGTTAGGCGTGTTAAATCATGTTGACGAGAAAGAATAGCAGGGTCTTGATGAAAAGTGTGGCAAATAAGGTGGATATTGCATCACAGGGATTTGCCTTTTATTTTTAAACGAAATCTAACTTTTTTGCCAAAAAACCCTTTATTTAAAATAAAGCACCGCGCTGAATGCTCGAATGATGCTTTAACTACGTTTGAACTACAACACGAAATACACCCTTCTGGATTATGCTGCTTCATACATTACTTCTCTTACTTCATACATTACTTACATTCTTGATCGGTATAGGGATTAATGACGCCGGCTGCCGTATCGTTGGGCTTGGATTCGAATCCCGAAGAAAGCGTGGAGTTTTGTACGTGTATAGTGTCTATGCAGCATCGGCACTTAAAATACTGATAATAGGAAAGTTTTCTCTTGAGGTCTGGTGGTACTAATAGAGGAGGGGAAGATCCTCTGATCTTTACTCCGAGATGTTCATCATCAACGTTTGTACGTAGCACTACAGTTAATGGGCTGGTAATATCTCTACAAAAGTAACGGTGAAGTCCTGCACCAAACTAAGATTAAATTTTAGCGATTAATTAATGCTACATAGATATAAAAATTGAATAATAATTAATTTCTATTTCCCTAAGGCAGGAACCTAAATACGTATGCACGATTAAGACTAGTTACTTTCCAAATAGTGTGGTTATTAGTGATATATGAAATAATGGTTTTATTATGATTTTCCTCTTTAATCATGATTGCATAACAACAGAAAAAAGTATTGCACAACAGTTCCATTAAAAAAGTCGATTAGTAAATAAATCATTATAAAATCGAATAGCGAAAACAAATTTGTGACTTCACACAAATGCGAGGTTTGAATGCTTGATACCCCTTCTTCAATGTTCTATCAACGGCCGAATGATTAGAAGTTCTGAATACTGGCAATTCGACTCAAGTTCAAATACAAGGGAACAGGTTGGTTGCATAGGTTAGGTTTGGAAAAACTGCAAGGGCCACCTGTTAATTACCCTGAGTAAGTAGGTATAGGCTATTTACACTAGCTATCCAGAGTAGTACCGCCTTTCTGGGGCATACGGTACTATTCCTGGTATTGAGGTGCTGTTGTTATATGGTACAACAAGACATCGCAAGATCTGCTACCGCTGACGGTATCACCGTTATTCATTCATAAGCCCAGATTTAGTATGGCTGCTGGAGTATCTAACTGCGTGTTTATCATACCGGTTGGTTACATAGTGGGTTTTCGTAATTTTCCCCATGTGTAACGTGAATACAAAACAAGTGATCCACGAAGGCAGCCTCCTCTTTAGGTAGATGGCGCTCGTGAGCTTTGCCGTTCGCATAAAACCTCTGCTGGAAGAATCTGAATCCGTCCATGAGACTTAAATACAGAAATTAAAGTAATAAATCACTTTTAACCTTTTGTTGCATACAAATAATCTAGAGAAGTTAAACGAAAATGTTTGTATTTTTTCTACTTAACCTTAGAAATAACAAAAAATTCATTTTATTCAAATTTCGTTTTAAATAATTGCTACAGTTTGTTCACTACAGTGGACAGGATGCATATACGTATATGCATCCAAATCTCTTCCCAACGATTTACGGTCATTTTGCATTTGAAATCATTTCCTGCCTTGTTTGCAGTGATCATTACCATCTTCTAAATGGTAAATCTACAACTGACATGTACTACATACAGATCCTCCAAAATACCTTCATTTCGTCGATTGTGATTGAATTCATTTTGCTACAATTTTGTAACCTGTATCTATTGGACTCAAATGTCAAATGTTCTAGAAACTCGTTGCTTGATGCTTTTGGCTTGATGAGCAGTACATTTGGGTTTCAATTCACTCTTTTCGGTAGATCACTATCTACCCACTCCACAATTTTCTCAAACTGACATTTAAAATAAAATGCCTAAAATTACTAGTTATGAATATAAAATGGCAGTATAAAAAAATGTAAGCAATATTATATAATGTTTACTATGAGAAACTGTACTAACTTGGAAACAGAAGTAGCAGCCATTTTCCAAATAGCGATGCTTTACTTAATGATACTATACAGCCATCTATGATCGACAGTTGAAAGTTCTAATAATATAAAATGAATAAACACAGGAATGGAATCTGTTAAGGCATTTACAGAAGAATAAACAAATTTAAACTTTTGTCTACTAGAGTGGACATGATGCAACAAATGGTTAACTACTTAAATTGAGAATTTTGTAACATTTTTAATAATTACATTAATTATTTACATTCTATGTTAAAATATTTAAAAAGACGTTTAGTAAATCTCTTTCGCTAATTATTTTTCAATCACAGCAAGCTCAGTAATTGACAATACTTTAATACAATAACTGATATTTACCTATTTGTTAACTAAGGGACTGTTTTTAAAATACGCACACTAGTATGATAGATAATTCTTTTTTATTAATTGCATGTTTCAAAAAGGATATGGAAAATTATCTTTAAACGTCCATTAATCAATCTTTCTGGCTAGACAAACGTTTAATCTGTGATTATCGGAAGCCATTATTAGTAAGAAGTTCACATCTTCGGTTTATTTTCGCCGAATTCTTTTACATCGCAAACGTTAGACATCTGAAATAAAACAGTGATATTCTCCGTGGTGACCACTTTCACGAGACGACCATTTCTGAAAATGACAATATTTCTAGGAACATAAATACACACTGATAATGGATATCACCTCTGTAAGACTGTCGACCTCCACAGAAACTCCAAAACATCTGGAACTATCTGTGGAGATCTTAAAGACTGTAGCGTTAAAAACACAGACAGGAAATTACTACGATATACAAGTATGCTGTTTCAGTAATGCCGATTGAAAATGCTTCGATGTTATTTAAGAGTATTTTGGAACAATTAGCTGAGATAAGTAGCACTTTCTCTCTCCTTCCAGCATGCCTTCGCGGTGTAACCGATACCACACTCAACGCGTATTCGAGAGGTCCGGGTTCGAGTCCTGGCGAAGACATTGCACACTTTTCACGCCTTCCTGTATCAAAGAAAACCTAACGACTCTGCAAGTTCTTTAAGACATTAACCATTTTTATGAATAACTAATTATATATTTGAAAGGTATTCATAGAAGTTATAAAAGCATGTTACCAATTTTTTAATTTTTTTCCTCTTCAAAATTATTGGATGTTTATAACTATGTCTTGAATTTCCGTTTCAAGTAATTACTTGCGAAGGGAAATATTTGCATCAAAGGCATAATTCTTTAAATGCAAGCTTTTTATGTACAGATAATTTCTGGAGGTAAAAATTATACTTCAAAAGATGTTTACTGCAGATTAAAACTGCAGACATACGCTTTTGTTCCTTAAGAAATTTAAAATCTAATTATCAAACATAATCTAATTTTTAACTTTTTATCACAATTCGACAGCACACTCTAATGCGCAGTTTCCGAAGAAAAGAATACATAAAATATTGAGTTTCTAAAAGAAGAATTAATGGAACGTAAACATGTAATATAAGAAGAAAGATGTTTATGAATTCGAATTTTAGAACGTTCCTAGAGCCATTCCTCATTTTATTTAGCTTACTCATTCGTCTCCTGAAACAAATAATTTAATTGAATAAATTATAACATTTCGCTTAAGGAAGAATTTTAAACAGTTACCGTTTCATAAAATGTTTGCTTTTGTTTTCGTTACTTTGAAATAATTATATTATGCTTTTAACGGTCTAAAGATTTTAATTTATTTAAAGTAAGAAAGTTAGCAAAACCCCATTGCAATATTTATCCTGAAGATAACAAAAGTAAATAGAGGTGATGTGATGATTATTCTTTATTTTATACGAGTAATTTATATATTTAGTAAAAAAAGCTTTCGCTTTTTATTTTTACTTAAGAACATAATTTGACGTTTTATAATTTACTTTTATTTTTTCTTCCATTGTTTATCTTCCACTCTGCAATTTTATTAGTCCAAAGAGGCTTTGTCCTTGAGGGACTATTGTTTTCGATTTGCAATTTTGCGTTGAATCACTCTGAATGTCCGTTTCACTTTTCAAACTGTTGCCACCGAATATTATCGCCCTGTATTATATTGGAAGAAATTAAATAACGAAGAATCTGCATAAATGTATGTATGTTTCTCGCATTGCGAAATTTTGCTCCAGGTCCTGTATCACCGTAATAGATATTATATTTAATAAATGTAATTGATCACTATATTTAGCTGTAACTACAGTTGACAGTTAAGAGCAGAATCTGAACACCCGTGCGGCTTACTTAGACTATTCGGGTCTAGTCCAGGTTCCGCAACTATCCGGGGCAACACCTCATGGGCCCTATAAGGACATACATTGATCCTGTATACATGCTTACATAGTTCATAATATATGCTTACATACTTACATAGTTCATAATATATGCTTACATACTTACATAGTTCATAATATATGCTTACATACTTACGTTCACAGTACATGCTTATATACAAGTAGTTCATAATACATAGATCTTTCATAATACGTGCTTACATAGTTCATACATGCACATGCTTACATAGTTCATACTTGCTTACATAGTTCATAATATATTGAGCCTGTTACATAATACATACATAGTTCATGATAATTTTCATTGCTCATAATACATACATGTTTCATAATATATACAATTAAAAAAAAGAAAAAAAGAGAGAGAGAGAGAAGAGAGATTCCACACTGCACAAATCTGTTCCCAATTTTTCGAGTTTCTGCATTATCTTGCATATATTCTGCATTATTTTGCTGCGAAATGCTGGCTGTTTGATCAGATAACGCTTATGAGAAACTGCCTATTTCGGAAGCTGCACATGCCACTGTGCGGTTAGAGGGCATTGGGTCAAGTGATGGTCTGGTTTACCTATGGCTCCACAGACATAACTTTCGGTATTTGCAATTCCTCGCTCATAGTAATAGGAGGGAAAAGGCCCATGCCCCCGTCCCAAATCTCGTTATTTGTGGGGATGACTCGAGACGATCGAGCAAAACTTTATGGTAGTGTTCATAGGTCCTCTTGCTTTGTTCGGTAGTGTCCCATTCCCATTGCCACTGGTGCTGAGCTGCTGTCCTTGTCACAGTTTTTAAGGTGAGACCACGGGAGTTTGATAATAACGCTTTGAGCATTGATATTGTGAGCTGCTTCTTTTGCTAGTCTGTCGACTTCCTCATTACCTTGAATGCCGGCGTGCGCCTTTATCCAAGATATGAGGGTATTCGTTGTCGGCGAACGCTCCTTCAACATGGTCTGAATCACCGCTATGATAGGAGAAGAATGTCTGGGATTTCGTAAGGCATATATGACCGAGAGGCTGTCTGTAAGAATATTAATACTAGATCCTACTGGGGGGCCTACTGGGCGATCAGAGAGATAACTTTTGCACACCTGCAGCAGATTATCAGGGATCTGAGCGTCGTGAAGTGCCTTGACGATTGCTGGCCACCACAGGGAATCAAACGCACTTTTCAGATCCAGACTGAGTACGGCTACATGTTTGTTAAGAGTCATACGCGTCATAGATTCCCTTTTGTATGGCGCTATGAGCTTTGATAGTTTAGCGCTGCTCTCAAAAACCATACTGAAAGTCCGTGATCTCATACTTAATCTCCAAGTAGTGCTTTATTCTCTGAACTAAACGTTTCTCATACATTTTCCCTATGGCGGGTAGGAGACTGGGCCGGAATGAGGCCGGATCGTTGGATCCTTTTCTTTCTTTTGGAAGAGAATAACTTGCCCTGTCTTAAAGGGCTTGGGAAAATAACGCAGTTGCAGCAACCTATTGTAAAAATTTTAAAAAAGCGTTGGTTTTTCCTTATGCATCGCCTTGACAATGTTGTAGTCCAACGAGTCGGGCCCTGAGGCTTTGTTTCTCGGTATATTTCGTGAGGCTGCGCTGTTTGACACGTCATCTTCTGTTGTGGAGTGTAGAAGATAATCTGGATGTTCTGGACTTGAAGCGTCCAATGTATTATCGTCTTGAAAGACAGCATCAAGAATCTTGGTGAGTGTTGCCGCAATAGTGCTCCTATGCTCCTCTGTCGGTTGCGCATTATTGATGCCGTCTACGTAGATCTTGTCAAATGGAGGGCCAAAGACCTTATTCGTTGCGATGTTGTGCGAAACCCCATAGGGAATTTTATTGTTTGTGAAAAACACCCTCCAGCTGTACAGCTTTGCTTGTAGAATGGCCTCTTTATACTGGGCTTGTGCTTTTTTGTAGACAATACTTAGTTCTTCTCGGCGTTCTGAATTATGCTCCGACTTTATCTTTCTGCGAAGAGCTAAGGTCTTACTCCTTTGTGTCCTGAGGCTTTTAGTTCACCAGTTGGCAACATAGTGTATTTTTGGAGATTTGATCTGGAAAGTCGAATCACAAATGGCCCGAAGCTCTTTAATTAGGGTACTAGTGAAGCTATCAACGTCATCTGTATTGTGGCAGTCTTCTAAACCTTGTTCTACACGTGTAAGTGTACTGCAGGACTTTTGGCTGAAGAGCTATCAGGTTCAATGTTCCTTCTAACCTTCTTCGGGAACATACAAGGACCTGACTCGGAACAAAGAGCTTACTAAAGCTATGTTCACTAATTGTGGTAAGTAGACAGGATACAGACGAAGGGTATACAAAACCCTTTATTTTTCTCTATATACAATAACTTCCGTACTTCGGAATACACTGACCCTCCACTCGGGGTCTAACGTAAAAAAGTATAAAAATAAAACTAAACTCTAATTTAACTTTAGAATAATACACGTGGAAGATTGGCCTTATAATAACAGGAAGCGTATGTAGCACAGAGACTGTGAACACTACAATACGTTTAATTTATCAAGAGGATTAAAACCTCTGGCCTGGAAGGCAAATAGCAACTGCGTAACTTCTAAGGTAAGCGGCCTGCTTCGAACTCACTGCTTCCTCTCTCTTGCTTGGCAAAAAGGCCACACTTAAATACTTGGCGTTCGCCAGACAAACTTTGCATAAAATCCTTCACGCTTATAATTCTGGCCGGAAGTAGAAAATAAGAAGTGATAGTAAAGATTTAAAATAAAATAAACGTTAGTAAAACTTAAGATCCTTACATACTTCCCGCCAGAGTTAATTAGTTTGAAACTGAGGTCTAAAACGACCTTGTTGAAAACTTTTAGCTCTAGAATCTAACGCGAGGCCAACCTTTTACAACCATAACTTCTCTAGAAACTAGAAAATTTAAAAGAAAGAAATTTGTTACAATAGCAGCTCCCAGGATATACAACAATCTTTTTTTCATCTGTACTGCATCTAAACAGGAGCTTTATTCAATTCTGGTTCCTTCCAGAGATCTGGAAGGAAAACTAGTTTAATGAAATGTTACACAATGACATTGCAAATAACATATAGAATATACTTCTCTTAACATTCTTATTTCATTCATGACTATTTTAATTATCTCTCCCCGTGCTCTCTGACATGTGTTGTAAAAAAACACCAAACACGAATGTGTTTCTGTCTACGTGTGCCACACTTCCTCCTACAATCAAAACACTAACGTGTTAAAATTCAACATAACGAGACCTCTTAACACACCCTACTTTCAACTCTAAACCCTGAGGTACTATTCTAAAAGTGGCTAACTCTAAAGTGTAGCGTCAGAGAGCCTAACTACATCATTCAACCTTTACCACATATTCGCCATGATTTAATTTTTACAGTCACACGAATAACAAATTTTTAACATTACTTTCACTTTTACCATATCACGGTATTTCTTAACATTTAAAATAACAGTTCACATGTATCTAAGAACATATCAACATGCCGTTAATTTTACACATTTGAAAACATACATTAGTAGTACATTGTTAACTTCTATTCTTTTCAAAGCAAGTGCCAATTCTTTCTACATTGAAATAATACTACATTTCAAAAAGTCTTTCAGACTAAAACTTCTTTCTTGCTAGAATGTTTTAAATAAAAATTATACAATAACTTTTTACAATATTTAAGTCTTTACACAACGCTATTATACATCAACTTTAGTTTTACGCACGAGTAATTTAAAAACATAATACGAAAATCTGTCACAACTCATTTCTCGCCCTTTTGGCGATAAAGGTAGACCTCGCATGAGGTAAAACTTCTTGAAATCTGCCACTTGCAGTAAGAATGAAAGATTAACTTAAGTTTGCAAAGTAACATAAAATTTTACTTATCTTTGTAATATTCGGACATCCTTTTCTGGGCCCAGTCTTTAAAGGTACCGCAGATAGTAGCTTGGTTTATCCTCCTTCTTGTACGGGCTCGCCCTTCAGTGCTTTCCTCTGGAAGCTTCCTTTTCTCACCAGTACGGCCACCCTTGAATACACTCCTTTTCTCCTCTGCTTGTGGTCTTTGCCGTTTGATGGCAGCTGGTCTTGGCGGAACCGGGAAACTTCTGTCGTGATCCTGCTTGGACCTCGTTGTTGGCCGTTCAAATTTTCCTTGTACTTTTTCCTCCGCCGCTGATGGCCCTTCCGCAGTTCGGCGACTTTTGCTGCGGAGAGTTCTGTCGGATGAGTAGATCTTCCGTTTTAAAGCCGGGTTATAGTTGCCGTCATTTCTCCTGGTCCTCTTCACATACGTCGTCCTTCTCCCTTCTTCATTCTGGGGGTGTTCGTGAACTCTGTTTTCTGGACGGTGGAACGGCTTCTTTTTCTTGTTACCTTCCATTTTTCCGCGGGGCAATTTTCTTTTCACTTGCTTCTGTCTCTCATTGGCTTGCCCTTGTACTTGTCGTTTTTTCACCTCTGGAACTTGTACCTGCGGTGTCTGCCGTGCCGGATCCTGCAAAAGATCTGAAAAGATTTGCATTTTATTACGATCGAAGTAGGGCTTGATTTGATCAATGTTTGCGGAACAGGTTTCACCATTTCGGGCTTTTAACACTACAACAGCGTGAGTTATTTTTTCTATAACATATGGTCCTTCAAATCGTGGAAAAAATTTGGCAGTTTTATCTTCTGGTGCTGAAGAAAGTGAATGCTTAATTTTTAAAACTTCATCCCCTACTTTATAAGTTACTCCCCGTCGTTTCAAATCATAATATAATTTCTGTTTTCTTTGTGCTACTTCCGTATTCTTTTTTGCTTCTTTTATTAGTTTTTCTATATCACCCATTTTAAATTCTGGGGCTCTTTGTTGCACATAAAATAGTTTATCGAACGGTGTTATAATCTTTCTGCCTAGAAATAACTCAGCAGGAGTTTTGCCCGTTGTATCATGTTTTGCGGTCCTAAGGGCGAAAGCAAATTCATTGACATAGTTATCCCAGCTTTTATGAAAATTTTTAACATAACTACGGATAATTTTCACTATATTTCTGTTGACCCGTTCCGCTATATTTGATTACGGCCGATACGGGACCATTTTTAAATGACGTATGCCCAGTTTTTGGCACATGTCTTCAAATATATTACTTACAAATTGAGGACCATTATCCGATATAACTTTTAGGGGCGCCCCGTATTTTAAAATATATTTATTTAAAATAGAATCGGTAACCAATTTCGCGGAGGCTCGTTTTAAGGGAACAATTTCGGTCCATTTACTAAAATGATCAACCATAACAAGGAGATAGCGACTTTTATTTAACTGACTTTTTGGGAAAGGGCCCAATAAATCGATGCCAATTATTTCATTTGGAAATTCGGATTTAATACTATTTAGAAACCCGGCCGGGCGGAAATTAATATAATTGACGGCTTGACATGTTGGGCAGGACTGGACATACGTCCTTGTTAACTTTTGCAGTTCAGGAAAGTAGACTGCCTCGCGTACGCGTTGGATAGTTTTTCGAATACCAGCATGAGAAGCTAAAGGGCTGTCATGGAGCTCATGCAGGATATTTAATCTAAGACTAGCTGGGATAACAGGTCGAAATTCGTTGTTGGAATTCGTAGTTTTTGTGTAGAATAATAGACCATCTATTAGTTCGTAATGGGCCGCCCTATTTCTTATCGCCACAATATCTTGGTGGCTAAAATTTTCAGGATCCTTCAAATACTCATAAATACTTCCAAACTCAGGATCCTTACCCAGTTCTGTTATTACAGTTTCTCGGGAATTTATTGTACACGCTGTAAGCATTGCAACTTTTACGGTATTACCCTGTTCGTCTAATTTAATTCGTGATAGGGCATCTGCTACGATATTTTCCTTTCCGGGGGTATGCTTGATTACCAGATTATATTCTTGCAGCTTGAGTGCCCATCTTATTAACCTTGGGGATAAATTTTTCCCTGAGTACAATCTAGTTACCGCCGCATGATCAGAGTATACTGTTATCGGCGCCTTTCCAAAATAGACTCGGAACTTTTGCACTGCTAACAGAACTGCAAGTGCCTCTCTCTCGATCGCGGAATAGTTTCTTTGTGTTTGATTTAAAGTTCGGCTAAAAAATGCCACGGGCTGCTGATTTTGCGAAAGTACCGCTCCTACCGCATAATCCGAAGCATCCGCTGAAATTTCTAAATTTTCATCCTTTTCAAGAAATTTTAACACAGGGGCTTGCGTTAATGCTTGTTTTAATTTTTCGAAAGCACTATTGGCTTCGGCCGTCCACGAGAATCTTGCCTTTTTCCTTTTTAATTTTAACAATGGCTCAGCGATAGCCGCAAAATCTTTTATAAAGGACCTATAATATGAACAAAGTCCTAGAAAAGAAGAGAGCTTCTTTGCCGTGTTTGGAGTCGGATACTTTTGTACAGCGATTATTTTTTATTCATCTGTCTCGATCCCTTTTTGAGATATTTTGTAACCTAAATATTTTAATTCAGGGGCTGCAAATTTGCACTTTTCGACATTAACTTTTAGACCGGCCTCATTTAATAAAGAAAACACCTGTCTTAAATCCTGTATATGTTGGTCGAGATTATCACTAGTAATAATGATATCGTCTAAATAGATAAATGTGGACTTTCCAAGAACAGGTCTTAACACAATGTCCATGCATCGCTGAAATGTTGCCGGGGCGCCTGAAAGGCCAAACGGCATACGCAAAAATGCATAAGTGCCAGACTTGGTTATAAAAGCAGTCTTAGGCACGTCCTCAGGCCTCACCCCTATTTGAAAATAACCAGTCGTTAAGTCTAAAGTCGTCATAAATTTGGTTGATTTTATGTTCCTTAAAATTTCTTCTATGATCGGCAACGGATATACCGGATATTTCGTTATGGAATTTAATTTACGGTAATCAATAGCGAATCTCCACCTTTTTGGATGCTCCAAAGGATAATCATTATTTTTCTTACATAAAACCACCGGGCTAGCATAACTACTTGAGATGGGCGTTATGATCTTTTTTCGTAGCAAATCGGTTATATGCCATTCTATAATTTTTTCCTTATTCTTATCATACCGGTATGGTTTTTGACGAACCGGCAATGCATCTCCGGTGTCAATACTATGGTTAGTAACCTGAGTAAATCCTGGAATATCACTAAATAACGAAGCAAATTCACTTACCACTTGTCGGATTCTATCTTGCTCGTCATTAGGCAGGTGGTCAAGATTTAACCTTGGCGGTTCAACCTTTTCTACACGCACTGGTTTCATTGTCAGCTTAAGGGACGCTTCATTAAAATCCAGTGTAGCTTGTGCGTCTGAAAGAAAGTCTGTTCCTAAGATCAAATGTGCTTGCAAATTCTTTACTATAAAAAACATCACCTTTACTTGTTCGTCCTTGATACGGATATACAAAGGTACTTTACCTACGCACTTACATTGTTCTCCTTGCGCCGCTAATACTGTCGTATTATCCGCATTATATATGCGGTATTTGCGAAAATACTTTCTAAAAAAGACTTCTGCCACACAGGAACACTGCGCGCCGGTATCCAGGAGTGCGGTGGCCGGGATATTATTCACCAAGACTTCAATCTTCGGAAGAGTCAAATTTTTCACCATTACTGTATTTAACTTGTAGGAAGAGGGGTTTTCGTGGCCTTTGGATTTCCGCACCCTCTCGTAAGCAGAAATCCGTTTTAGTTTAAATTATTTTTCCTTTCCGTGCTTTCCTTCTTTTTCCCCTGGCCTTGAGACTTTTTTCCTGGGTTGCTATTGAACTGTCGACGTTCGCCGGCTGTTTTTGAATGCTCGGGTTTCCTTGCCCACTGATTCGCTTTTTCTCCGTAGCCGTATGCTTGAGTTTGCTGTAGTCTTGGCGTACCAAATTGGTTTCGCTGTTGATATTGGCGTCTTCTTTCGACGTCCGCCGTTCTTCTACTTTCAAACTGGATTGCTAGCTCAAATAACTTTTCCAGTGTAGTCGGATTTCTTAATTCAATAAAGTCTTGCACTTGGGGTAGTAACCTCGGCAAAATCACTTGAATTATTTCAGGATCCGGACGGTTTCCATACAAGAGCTTGAAAACGTGAATTTTTCTTAAAATAAAGCTCGAGAAGTTTTCGATTCTTTGTTGATATATACTAAAAAGTTCCGTTTCTAATTTCGCACGATCCCTTACAACAGGGAAGGCTTTTAGTAGGGCAGTCTTGAAATTTTCGTAAGTATAGGTGGGACTTCTTGCTTGACCCAAGAGACTTCTGCCGATACATTTGAACCAGTTAAGCGCTTGGCCCCTCAAAGCGCTGGTAGCTAAGGTAACTTTTTGAAACTCGTGCACGGGGTAGAGCATGAAGTGGTCATCCAATTTTTCCAAAAAACTGGTTACCGGTGAGTTTCCATTAAACGTTGCTTCTGGTTTCATCGAAGCGCGCATGGTCTGGACGATGTAACCGAATCCTTCCAGGGCGGCAGCTGGCATTTCTGGATTCTGAGCCGTTTCTGCAGGCAGCGCAGGTTCTTCTTGAAACTCGGCCATGGTTATTCTTCTTCGTTGGGCGCCACTATCAGGTTCAACGTTCCTTCTAACCTTCTTCGGGAACATACAAGGACCTGACTCGGAACAAAGAGCTTACTAAAGCTATGTTCACTAATTGTGGTAAGTAGACAGGATACAGACGAAGGGTATACAAAACCCTTTATTTTTCTCTATATACAATAACTTCCGTACTTCGGAATACACTGACCCTCCACTCGGGGTCTAGCGTAAAAAAGTATAAAAATAAAACTAAACTCTAATTTAACTTTAGAATAATACACGTGGAAGATTGGCCTTATAATAACAGGAAGCGTATGTAGCACAGAGACTGTGAACACTACAATACGTTTAATTTATCAAGAGGATTAAAACCTCTGGCCTGGAAGGCAAATAGCAACTGCGTAACTTCTAAGGTAAGCGGCCTGCTTCGAACTCACTGCTTCCTCTCTCTTGCTTGGCAAAAAGGCCACACTTAAATACTTGGCGTTCGCCAGACAAACTTTGCATAAAATCCTTCACGCTTATAATTCTGGCCGGAAGTAGAAAATAAGAAGTGATAGTAAAGATTTAAAATAAAATAAACGTTAGTAAAACTTAAGATCCTTACAGAGCTTTAGCGTTCTTTGCTTGAGTTTGTACCACTTGATTTAGAATTTTTTATTATGGTGACCTATGTTGTACGTAATGTTCCCGTATAATCTTAGAGTTATACGGGGTATCATCGACCATCCAGGAATGCAATTTTGATGCAAAGGCCAACCCTGTCCGTGAATTCTTGCATAGATCTGGCCAACCCTGTCCGTGAATTGGTGCATAGATTGAATTGCCTGGGACATTATGCAGGACGAGATCGTTACAGGCAATGAAGTCTTCTACCTGTCGTTCTCGAGCGTCAGTATCTGAGTAACCTCACAGTTCGGATGGGCGTTGAAATCGCCCGCTAGTAGATGGTGTGCTATTGTTTCAATTGCTATAGCGATTATGTCTCTTGAACATCTGATTATATTGGGAGACCATCTTTGGCGGCACCCTCACATTGCCTTCCAAAAATTTCGAGAAGCAGAATGTACTAGAAATATCTCGGCGGTCGAGTGAAAATTCTATAAGGTCAGAGAGAGCATCCGATCTCAGTTGTTGTTGTTGTTGCGAGTGGTTAGTTCAGCTCGAGTTTGGAGTACTGAGATATCTTCGGATTAGCTTTCTCTTTAGATGTGCTTTGAACTGCGTTGTGTTTAACGTTCTTAGTAGTTTGAAGTGTAATTACTGATTGCACTCTGTGATACTGTGAACACCTATACGAATACCAGAACTGTGAAATGTTTCTTTTGATGAAATCAGTTTTGTCACCCTATCATCGGACCTGTGTGTATTCAATTTATTTCGAACCTGTATGCACGCAACAACATGTTTATAAAATCACGTTATATATTTTTTTTCATTTCGTAAATATGCAGAAGATATATAACGTTCCCATATTAGACTAAATGCATATTCATCTAATATGGTACAAAATGTTTCGATTATCCACCTGGACCGTCCCTATCGATAATCAGTTCTGATAAACCGCATTAAACTTTAAAAGAGCACTTTAGGGTGACAGTTAAAATTTGAATCCTTTCATATTAATTTTTCATTTTTATTTATTTATTTTTGAAATTTTTGAAATGCATTCATGTATTGTTTACCACTACAAAATAGGTCTACTATTTAGTAACATATTATTTCTTTGTAACAACATGATTACTGATTAGATATGGAATATCAATTTTATTCATAAATATCACTATTGTATTCCTCTAATATTTATGCGTAAGAATGACGGAAAGAAATGAAATTTTGCTTTGGATGACAACAAACCGCCATAGTCTGCCAACGAATATTCGCCATCTATCCACTATTTATAATTTTATCTTCGTATACTCTGTCTAGAGTATACGAAGATACAATTATAAATATACTCTGTCTAGAATATACGAAGATAAAATTGTAAATATACTCTGTCTAGAGTATACGAAAATACAATTATAAATATACTCTGTCTAGAGTATACGAAGATAAAATTATAAATAGTGGATAGATGGTGAATATTCTTTGGCAGACTATGGCGGTTTGTTGTCATCTAAAGCAAAATTTCATCTCTTTCCGTCATTCTTACGCATAAATATTAGAGGAATACAGTACTGATATTTATGAATAAAATTGATGTTCCATATCTAATCAGTAATCATGTTGTTACTAGAGCTGTTAAAACCGTTAAGAAAACACAACAAAAACTTATCACAACAAGAATCTTTTCAAATTATTCGTAATGGATTGACGAATTGGTCGAGCTTGAATATTCTCCAAATATTATAAATTATTGAGATTTAGTCTTTGCTGTATAATAAATCTTCGTTTACTTTAATTTTTTAATTATTAATTCATTGTGATTGATTGCAAAATAATATTTGTGCTTAAAAATTGCTTAAATTTGGAAGGTATTTTCTCCCTCCTTCCACCATGCCTTCGTGGTGTAACGGTAGCAAACTCGCCGCGTATTCGAGAGGTCCAGGTTCGAGTTTTGGTGAGGGCATTGTTTATTTTTTATGTCCTCTTCTTCAAATAACCTAATGACTAAATATGTATTAAAATAAAGTGTTCAGATCTTTGTTAAGATTTCGCATTCAGAAAATAATAGTTCTTTGTTCGCGGCAATTTTTCTCTTTGTGTTTTCTGACCGAGCCTCATCTTATTTTTTGGCGTCTTGGTAACATATCTCAGATAAGCGTTATTACAGACGATAAATCATTACCAACCGTTTCTCAGTGTCTGGCGATAAGAATATGCAGAGACAGAAACGGTCGTTCGTCTACAATGATATTTGTTATGCAAATTTTAATGTATTATCTGCATGCAAAATTATCTGCATGGTCATCTACAATGATATTTGTTATGCAAATTTTAATGTATTATTTGAATGCAAAATTATCTGCATGTTCGTCTGCAGTGATATTTGTTATGCAAATTTTAATGTATTATCTGCATGTTTATCTACAATTATATTTGTTATGCAGATTTTAATGTATTATCTGCATGATCATCTACAATGATATTTGTAATGCAAATTTTAATGTATTATCTGCATGCAAAATTATCTGCATGTTCGTCTACAATGATATTGGTTATGCAAATTTTAATGTATTATCTGCATGTTTATCTACAATTATATTTGTTATGCAGATTTTAATGTATTATCTGCATGATCATCTACAGTGATATTTGTAATGCAAATTTTAATGTATTATCTGCATGCAAAATTATCTGCATGTTCGTCTACAACGATATTTGTTATGCAAATTTTAATGTATTATCTGCATGTTTATCTGCAATTATATTTGTAATGCAAATTTTAATATATTATCTACATGCAAAATTATCTGCATGCGTCTATACAAATGCATGCAGGTAATTTTTCTTTTGCGTGTATCCTATCTTTTGCGTGTGCCTGTGTCCAAACTATGGGACTTAAGCAAACACCAACAATAATCTATTCGATAAATTCAAATTAACTACCAGATATTCCGGCGTATAACGCGCAATATTTTCAAAAGTTGACATCGAAATAAACAGGTGCGCATTATACGTCGGATATAAAAATGATAGATTTAAAAATTAAGGAAATGATAAGTATACAAAACTTTTATTTCTACGTATACCTAAATTTGCAAAAGAATGTTTCTTAATTCCTCAAGTGACACGTCATCCTCATTTTCTGCTCTCCCTTGCCTTTTCCCTTGCCTTTCCCTTGCCTTTTCTTGAGCTTCTTTTCTTCTCTAACGTTCTGAGGTTATTCGTTCGAGTTAAGCGAGATACGTACATAGGTACGTACGTACAGACATCACCAAAAAATATCTTCTGAACCCATTTTGCATCCAATTTTTATCCGCTTTGGTAAAACAAAGACCTTTATTCTGTTCGTACGTACAGATGCCACGTGAAAACATCCTTCAGGTGGATTCGATAGCGGTCAAAATGGATATTTTAATTATATATGAAATATGATATACCACAAATTTTTCGCGATTACGATACTTCCTTTACTTCGTACAAGGAAATGTCTAATGTCTTAACCCTACATTTTAGTGACATTGTGGATACATTACATATTCATTAACCAGATAACAGGGGGAAAAAATTCAAAATTAAAATTTTACCTGATCAGTGATAAATCGGCTATGATTTTCTCCGATCGCTTGCAGATTTTATTTTACCAAATATATTGGCTCGAATAGATTCATTAAATATTAATCATCTAAAATACTTTTTACGTTGTATCTTTTACATTCATATATATGAAATATATCGACTGGAATAGACGAATTCAATATTAATCGTCTGAAAGTAATTTTTTGTTCTGTATTTACTTTCATATGAACAAAATAAAGTGTATGACTTCGTTCAAAAAAGATCGAGAAATTTGCCTAATCAAAAAATGTCAGAAATGTTTAGGGAATTTTCCTGCATATAGTCAAATAGATAATCGCATCGAATATGCTTACTGTTATCGGTGAATTGTATCAATTATTAACTTGTGTTCAATGATAGTTAAAGAAGTATTTTTAAATTAACGTTGATTTCATAATTGCATTAAGGTTACATTTATGCATAAACATTATGACATTAAGCTTATGACAGGCGAATGGATAAGACCCTTGAATACTGGTAGTTTCTTCAGATTCCAGTTACCTAGCAGCGAAACGGGGTGACTGCATAAGTGTTTTGTTTTAGTAATTTCTTTCGCTTGCTCAGTCACATAATTTACAAAATGGCAGCTGTGCTTATAAATAAACAGCTGCGTAGTCATATGACTATAGTGAATTATTTTTCGGAATATATCAAATTGTCAGTTATTTGTGATTTCAATGAATTGTTATGACAGAGTTATTCGTCTGCCGTATTAAACATGCTTATCTTCCTAATCGTAAATTTATTTTAAAAAATGCATATTGAAAATGTTACGCGACTAATGAAGTTTTATCTTGCGAATTTAAATCTTATGTATACTAAGAAGAAACCAAAAATTCTTCCTACTTCGTTGAATAAATAATTGGAAATAAAATATTCCGAATGAATTATAAGCACACACACAGTCCGGCGAACGTCGCGGACTTCGAAGATGAAGGTCGACTGACTGCTGCCATGGCCGACCTGAAGGGGTGGTTCCTCCGGATCGATCTTCAGGCTCCAGGGCGCTTTGACTGTAGTTCCTCCACTAGACATACTGGAGAAAAAAACAAAACACAAGTGATGAAAAACATTCTGAAGATGTGGGTAAAAGAAAGAAAGCTCTCAGGACTGATCGCGTCACGTTTTATCATATCCGTGCTCTGAAAGTGATTTGGTTGACAGTGTTTACTCGAAATATTGACGAAAAATCGAATTTCGAACCCTGAAAAGAAGAGTTCTTTTTCTTTCTCCTTTTTTTCCCCCTTTTTTTGCATGCAGTATAAAAAATTACAATTAATGAAAAATACACGTTTCGGCAATTTAAAAAAAAGTCGTTTATATTTTCAGATATTAATTTCTTTTTTCGCTGCAAAAGTGCATACTGAGTAAACTACAAACACTCTGCATGTAGATTGAAAAACTAAACAATTTCAAAGCAAGCAATGACAACACTGTACGAAAATAATAATAATAAAAAAAAAACTTTTATCTCCAGAGTGCGAGACTCTGTATGAGAAATTCTAAAGATATAAAATTAATTTTAGGATATTGCTGTTGAACTGAATTTTATAGTTGGAGTACGTACAACATGATATTTAATAAATAAAGGTAACCCACAAAACGTTAAAAAAAACGCCCCTTTGGACGTAATTTAAAATCTGAAATCTTTCAGATTTTTTATTTTTTTATTTTTTTTATATTCTAATTTGTGTATCGTCTTTTCTATATTCTATTTTGTGTGTGTATTGTTTTTTGGTTTCGAATTTCATGCTAACAGTATCAGCTCGAAATTCCATGTTTATGCTTCATTTCATCTAGTTGCCAAAATATATTCCTGAATTATAAACATAATGGACGTTAAATAAATTTTGCGCATTTATATAATTGTTTGACAAGTTAAAGTCGTTTCCAAGCATGCATGTTCGATTTTTATGACAAAACATGTACCGAAAAACGTTTATACTGCATCAATATAATGTTCTATCTTCCTTAAATTTTAAAATCTTTTGTAAAATAAACTGCTGTCTTGTATGGTGCTTGGTTGTTAATGCAGGTTGCTTGTGATTTCGAAAGTGACGGCACGGGTTCGGTGTAGGATTAGGTTTATTTAGACTAGCAGCTTCGCTGCCAGCCTTCGTCTGGCTTTTAAATGTACCGAAAAAATGGCTGAAAGAAACACCAAACGTTAAATTTTAAAAACTGCGTAGAATTTTACTCTGCAGAACAACTTCATAAAAAAATGTTATTACGTATAACAAAATTACAATGAAATACAATGAAAATTACAATGAAAAATTGTTGCCAAACCCATATCAACAAAATAAAACAGGAAAATTGTTGCAAAAATCACATTTTTAAAGATGTGAGATGTGAGAAGTATACTAGGAAGCTTCATTTAAAAAAAATTTTAAATACAAAATATTATCATTTTTCCAAAACTCTTTTTATAGTAAAAGCAGTCACAAGGATGAAAGTTTAACGTGTCCAAAAATCAAAGAAAAATGAACTGTACATTTTTAAAAATAAACTTTTTTAGAAAAAATCCCGTTGAAAAGGTGTTAAACTGCCTTTGTTAAATAAAATCGTATTTAATCGATTTATTGGAACACGAAATTTATTTTAAATTCGTAAAATAGCTAAGTGCCTACGTTTCATGACGATGTGAAAATGGAGTGTGTAGAGTAAAATCTCGCTTTCCTATAGCCCATTATGTCTCAAAATGACGCGATTTCGTCACAAAACATAAAATAAATACAATTTGAAATCGAATTTCGAAAAAATCGCTTCGAGGTGCTCTGGCTCTTGTCTAGATGCACCTATGTACCAAATTTCGTAGCCGTGGGTCTTTTAGCTTACGCGCAGCGCGAACGAAAGACGCACACGCGCACACACACACACAGACAGACTCTTTCTTTTATTATATGTAGAAATTATGGCAAAACTCTTTAAAAAAAAGGTCTTAGGGAGAGAAGTCTTCTGAGAGAATCATTTAACATGAATACAAGAATCATCTTACACATACCGTCACCTTATTGAGAGTTAGTCGCTGTTAATCTTCATGAGGATACAATCACCTTTACAAGAGCGCCATTTCAAAGAGGTTTGGAGCTGAATAATTGAAACTTTCATAAAGAATGCATACATCTTTTCGTAAGACCATCCTTGTAAAGTTCTTTGTCTCAAAAAAATGTCATCGGCTTTCATAAAGGTACTCGCACCTTTAATATTAGACGTCTTTAAGAAGAACCACATTTTGCATCTTGTTTTATAATAGCAAAAACAAGCTTTTTGGTTGCATAATAAAGTTGAACTTCCCTTAGCCGAAACTGAAGAGAACAGAAAAAAATTTTGAATAATGGAAAATTTGATTTTACGAGAAAGTTTAATCTAAATAATTTTAAATTGTGGATTTCGACATTCGACTCGACTGACTAAAGTTCTGCTTTAGTTACCTTTATAACAAATAATATTTAATATAATAAGGTTATAAAGGTTTTAATATAATTACCTTTATAACAAATCAATTTTTGCATAGCTATGTCTCAACAGCAACATGTTTGCCCACGGAATTAAACCGTAATTAGAATTTTAATTATTAGTGTTGTTATATAGTATTTCTTTTCTATTTCAATACCAACTCGCCGAAATTCATTACGATCTCTTGGAAAAAAATATTTTCAGAAAAATATCTCTTTAATTTTTTTTTGGCATCACCAATTTGAAAACATCCGTACCTAACACCGAAATACTCTTTCTGTAACAAACTCGTTTGCAATGTACATTCATAAAACGAAATTCTGAAACTTCAGTAAATAACTAATTATTTAGAGAAATTGGGTCACTGGGTCTACTTTTGAACTGCAAAGTATGCCTGCCTTCCTGTGATTAATTTATCGGCTCGGTTGATGTACATTAGCTGAACTTTTGTAGAAAATTGTGCAATAGAAAATTTCTGCATAAACATAATAATAAGAAATATACTGATGAAAATAATAATAGTAATTAATGATGAAAACGACAGTAAAGAATTCAGTAGAGAATAATATTAAGTATAAAGTACAGCAGATAAACAACATACAATTGAAATAAGTAATAATGAAATTAATAATAAAAATATTAAAAAAATCTGTGTTTCATATTTTAAATTAAGACCAAAGGGGCGTTTTTTTAACGTTTACCTTTATTTATTAACTATCATGGTTTTTGCACTTAAACCTTAAAATTTAGTTCAATAGTAATGTCAAAATAATTTTAAAATGAGCCTATCTTTAGAATTTCCGATACAGTTCCGCGCGCTGGAGATAAAAAGTTTTTTTCCCCGTAGATTGTTGCCATTGCTCGCTATCAAATCGTTGAGATTATTACTCAAAAATTCGTTAAAGTTTTACAAAATATGAAACCAATCATAAAACAAATTCCAAATTTCAAATTTGGGCTTCCACATGCCCATATTCGCAGTAGGATTAAGTCATTCAAAATTCGACGATGTGCCGTTGTTTTATTACAATGTGAGAAATATACATACATTTATGCAGATTTTTCATTATTTAATTTCTTCAAATATAATGCAGGACTCTAACATTGGGTGACAACAGTTTGAAAAGTGAAACAGATATTTATAGTGATTCGACGCAAAATCGCAAAACGAAAACAATATTCCTTCAGGAACAAAGCACCTTTGGACTAATAAAGTACAGAAATAAATGAGTTTTTTTTGTAAAATTTTAACAATAATCGTCTTAAATAGTTTTTGAAGAATAATGGGAAATAAATTTCTTGAAAAGTTGTATATTTTCGAAAACTTAGAACACGTGTTCTTTATAATGGCAATGTTGCGAAATGTATGATTTTGAAGAAATTGAATTATAAGGTTCTCAGCAAAAGATATCCTAGTGGGAATCTTTCCTTCTCCTAGTGGGAAAAATAAGTTTAAAATTCTTCATAGAGAAATGAGAAATTTTTATGCCGAAAGCACTTGACAATTTGAACAGCCAAAGAAGTTTAGCAAATTTCATTTTGCTGAGCATTTTCATTCGTAGGAAAATAAATGCAAATTGCAATTGAAAATTTCAAACGCTGCAAATAGAATAGTGAAAAATATTTTTGAATTAATTTTTATAAAATAAAATTAATCATTTCACCTGAAAGTTTCACATAATTCAAACAAGACCACTCATACAACGAACAAATAAACGGAAGAAATCAAAATATGGCGAAATTGAAGAATTTCGAATACTTTCGCTGTTTGTAATGCATCATTTGCTGTAATAATTGTATTATACTTGCTTTTCTTCGGTTATTATAAAAAAGAAGAAATTTTGAATCTAATTTGGAGTATTTGTTTTACTTTGTAAAATAAATTCACCGTTGTTTCTTCAGAAAATGCAATTATAATATGTATTCATTCAAACACGTTTTACTGAAAGCAATTGATTTAAAAATCTTGAAAATATTTCCTTCCCCGTCTCTTCTGAGAAAGATAACATTTTATTCCGACATTTACGTGTGCAAATTAATAGTATTTGTATTAGCAATAAAATGGAATTACTATATAATATATGGATTGCTATAAAAATACTTAGTTTACTGAATGAAGTATTTAATAATTAATAAAAATATTCAATTTACTGGGGAAATATTTTAAAAGCTAATAGAAGCGAACAATTAGCAAGGATATCTAGGTACGTAAAACCTTTTCCAGCAAGCCTAATTTGTAGCATCAAAAAATCTTAACTCGCCTCCTTTGTCAAACGGTTTCTGGTAAACTTTAAAACTAAACGCTTATTCATACTTCAGAGTAATTTGCATTCTGGTATAAATTGATGTAGAAATTATAGAAAAGTCAGCAGGATAAATAACTGGTTATTAAAAAAACTTTGTATTATAAACTAGAAATTTTAATCAAATATCATTTTAATTAGAATTAAAATAAACAAAAATTTCTAAGCAAGCTGATTAAATTGGTAAATGAAATTCATGAATTAAAATTGTCAGATAACTCTAAATAATTACATGCATATTTGTTTAATAATTAGCTATTTTGATTATTCTTGTAAACAATTTAAAATAAATTTCCTTTCTCGTAAAAAAAATTAATTTTCTCATAAGGCTTTGATATTTAGGTTTAAAAAATGGCAACTGTGTACGTATCGCTTTGATCGATATATTGGTTTAGAATAGTGGCTACCGCATCTGTGGGCTTCCATTTAAATCCCGAAGAGCACTTGAATGTTTGAATGTGTATAGTGTCTTTCCGGTTATGGGGGCCACATGGCGAGCGGAAAGTTGTCTCAAGAGGCTTGGTTTTAGGGTGAGAGTCTGGAAATCCCTTGGATCCGTGCCCTGTAGGACTTTCCTTCAAATCTGAGACGAAGTTGTGTAACGTCGTACTAAGACTAATACGCAAGCCTGTCCATGTTACGACAGACACAGTTTTGCACTCCTCGCCACGATGAACTTTGTGGGTATGTACTGTAGCTACTGTCAGACAAGCGAGGTAAGTCGCAACGTCTTTCCCATAAACCACTGAATTTTTGCCTGATTTTTTGCAGTTACAATTTACTATTATGTATGATATGAGATGCCAAGGAGGATACGCAGATGAAAAGCACAGGACTTAAGAGGAACATATAAGATTTAAACCGTCTTTACCTAAAGCATAACAAGATGGATGATGAACAGACATACATATGTAACATGGAAACAAAATTCAAGCAGACAGTTCTTGATCTGTAGAGAAACATGTGATAACTTTGACCGGAATTCCTTGGCAGCCTCATGTCCCTCGCAGACACTCGAAATCTGTAAAACTAAGATACAACGCTTTGTTACATAGTAGATACTATTTGGCACCGGATTAGCTAATTTTCCAATTCATTTCTACCTACGCTAGCGTCTTCTGTTGACACAACCGCCTCAGAATTCTATACCAACAAACCATATCTGAGCTTCGGCTGGAGATAAAATATTTACTTTACCTCTTCCTTCTAATAATGCGCTGACATAAAGTTAATACAAATTTTCAAAATTTTCAATATTTTCTGTTGTTACTTAGCTCATTTGTCTGACAGTAACATCAAAACAAACCCACGATCCTGCCAAAGAGAACAAGATTGCACCTGTCGTTGGCAAGAACCTTGAGCATCATACAGGTGACACTACGACTTTGCTCAGTTTCGCCCCCAATTTGGATTGCGAGCACCCCGGGGGTTCCCATCCTTCTTCCCCTACCATCAATCTCTGGAGAGGACTTCCGGCTTGCTGCATATTTGGAGTACCCCCATGCCGCACAGGTTCTATACATTTACAAGCATTCATGCCTTCTCGGGATCCATACCTGGACCCATTGGTACGGCAGTCAGCGTAGCTAACCACTATCCCGGTTGAGTGGATCAATATTTTCTTTTAATTACAAATAAATATGAGCATTAATACATAAATATCTAGCTTGGAGATTTTAAAATTAGTTAAATAATATGGCGTTTAAAGTATTCCTAATTTTCAAGTCCTAAATTGGAAAAATGTACCTATAATCTCGTATCTCCGTTTTTGAATTCTTGTAAATTTGTAGATAGGCTTTCCTAAACATATGTATACAAAAGTACATTTTAGAAACAACTAAGCAATCCTAGATTAAAATCAATGTACCTAATGTCATATAGCATCATCCTCTCATCGCCAACCTTTTGTCACACAACGAGATAAAAGTAAACGTCTCTTGATGTTTAACAACACGACTCTAGCAGATGAGTTATCAGTTTCCGTAAATTAAGTAGTTGGAATGATATTGTTTCTGATAGTGTCACAAACTCAAACTGTAAATACTCGATTGGATTTATCTGAAATGACTATGAAGGCCATGGTAATAAAAAGACTTGGAACAAATGCTTAGCCTTCTTCGCAGTATGGCATGAAGCATTAAAAAAATAGCATCATCATAAAGGGATGTTGTATGTCAGCCTTGATGTTTTAGGCACCTGCGAAGTGTCAAAATTTGTTGTAAAAGAGTGTTGCTGAACATGTTCTTTTAAAAATATTTTTCAGTCTGTCACGTTCCCTCCACGCATTTAGATACGCTCGATATTATTTGTAGGAGTATAAGAGAGAGAGATCCTCAAATTGATGCAATATATGTACATGCTTAGTTGTCCACATGAGGTTTCAAAAACTGGAGATTGTCCGACCCAGTTAACCTCAATTAGTTATCACAATCCATCGTCGATGAGTGTGTAGGCACAGGAAGCATTAATAGATAGGCATAGGAATGAAACTGCTATTGCAGATACTCGTTGTCGAGGTATTAGGTCAACCCCCACGTCTAAAATCATAAGTAACAATCTGCCATTACTTCCCTTTGCAGTCAAGATTTGGCAACTATGCTGATCTCTATTAGTGCACTGAGAAATGGCCAGCCCATTGAATGTTGTCTACTCTTAATTGTCACACCTTCGGTTGTCCATGCCTTTTACTTATTTGTCTACCTTTTAGGCTGTCATAAATAATAAATCCTTCATAGAATAAACTGTTTGCCACTGTCACTATATCGGGGATATTTTTGCTAAGGCATCTGTCTAAACGAATCTGGTCTGTGTCGAAACTAGATTATTTCTTTAAGTCCATCTTGAAGTGAAATGAACACTAAGAGAGCTTCTATACCTATGCCAAAGTTTATGATTCTGGTACACGCCGTCCTTTGTCTACACTTGCGAAATACTGAGAGTTAGTTTTAATGTTTTGTTTGATCGACGTATGTGATATGTCATCTGGAATACCAGGTAAACTTCTGTACCTTAAAATTACTTGAAATTTGAAGAAGTTAAAAAAATTTTAAACTCTAAACTGTTCTTTTGTATTTTGATTCCACTTTAGCACCTAAAACAGTTTTAAGATGACCAATTACAGTAAATGTTCTGATTTAAGAACTTCTCACCACACATTAAACGTGCTGTTAAAAATAACATTGCGGAAGCTATACAAAAAAAAAGACAGAATGTGGAATTTTTCCATCGGAAACCAACGCTGCCACTTATTTAATAAAGAAAAGGTATAATAATTCAAGATGTAACTGTGCATTTTTTTCATTGGATTGCTTGAGCACAATTGCTTAGCAACAATTTATATTTTTCCAGGAGACTTACCTCACGTAGTAGGAAAACTATATTTTCTTCGAAATGATAATAAAATATACCATTTAAAACAGGACATAAAAATGCAAAATAGCTTGAAACAATCACCTAAACAAACAACATATATGTTCCTTGTTTCTTGAGATGTAATAAGTTTGCTCAGAGAAAGTGAAACATATGCTATTTCTCCCGCCTTCTTAGCATGCCTCCGTGGTGTAGTGGTCAGCACACTCTGCGCGTATTCGAGAGATCCGTGGTTCGAGTCCCGGCGAAGGCATTGGTCCCTTTTCGTGTCTCCTGCTTCGAAAATACCTATTGTCTCTACAATGCTTATGCTTGAATATACTTGAATGGGTGGAGAAATACATGAATTTATTTTGTTGTATGGATAATAGAGAAAAATGAATGCTTTCATCTTCTTAAAAGAAAGCTATTTCTTTGTATAATTCTCTATAAATCTTTGTACAACTTTCCCCCTTTCTTTTAAGTAACGGAAAGTGATTCTTATAAAAGTAAAGTGTTTCGTTCAACTTGTGTCTTTGTTGATTGAAGTTTGTCAGTGCTTATTTTTTTAGATTTTAGTGAAAAGCACTCTTAAGTAAATGTCAGAACATTTTTTCAATAATCCTGGATTCAACTTTGTTTTATGTTCGGATATAACATAAGAAAAATACAGCAAATATTTGAGAGCGGCATGTTTTTCATTCTTGTTTCCCAATAAAAGTCATACAACTAAAGTTTAGGTTTCGTATTTTTAGCTACTTTTCCATTTGTGCGTTTGTCAGCCTCTTTAACAATGTCCAGTTTATCTGTAAACACAAAATACTCGCTTTCAATATTTATTATATGTTTCGCCAGCTATTGTGCAACTCCACCGTGATACGGTATAAATACTTTCTTTCTTCTTCAGTGAAAATATAAAGGAAAGGTTTACGTTTATGCTTTCCTGCTTTTTAGACGTAGAATAGTGCAATGTCTACCTTTTGCTATGATTCGCGGATCTGTCTCAAATAAATTTTCAAGTTATCAGGCAATCATTTTTATACCAGATGTTAGTGTACGAATGCTACAATTACGAACTAGAAAGATAGCAGAAATTCGATTGAATAGTAAACATGAGCATCATTCTGACATCAATGCGCATCAGTATGACAGTTTTACATAAAATACGAGTAGAAAAGATGAAAGGTCAGTAAAGAAAATGAGAACTACATAAAAATATGTAATCTTAGTGAAATAATAATTAGAAGTCAAACAACAAAAATCAGCGTTATATTTTCAAATTTTCACAGGACTAGTTTCGCTGGTTTTTATCAAACCATCATCCGAATCATCTGCATCAGCTGCTAAAGTGCCAATGAACGAGGTAAGGTATAGTGATAAAATAAGATAAGAATAGCCGGACATGCGTTAAGCTACTGGCGCCATCTATTTATGAAACAAGAAAGCTAAAACATAATTAAAGGCTGAAGGTAAAGATGGATTGGAATTAGGGTCATTAAGTAGAACAGAAAGATTTTTTTTTTAATGTGAAATGTCTCTACAAAATCTAATTCACCAATGGAAGATGTTTTGTGAATAATTTTGGCTGCAGAAAACTGGAAAATGTGATTTTCGGACCAACAATGCTTGGCAACAGAGGACTTGTGTGTTTCCTTTTTCCTAACATATGTCTCATGTTCCTTAACGCGGAATTTTAAGGCTCTCTTAGTTTGACCAATGTAAATTAAACCACACTGGCAAGGAATCCTGTAAATACCCCAGGAATCCATATCCAGAATGGAGTCCTTAATTATGGAACTCCGAATTTTATTGATAGGAGAATAATCTTAGTGAAATATTAGAAATCTCTTTAGATTTTTTTAAATAGCATTTGCCCCATAAGATTAAGAGCATTAGTAAATTAACGACTACTTTATTACACATCGTTTCTATAAAAGACGACATCTGATATGATAAAATGAGAGAAGGAAATTTCTAGAAACTGAATTTGTTTGGTAATTCAATTTTTAAAAATTCCGATTATTTAAACATGGATATATACTGAACAGAAAAAGTCAAAGGGAACACTCATATACTTTGATTTTGTTCCGCTTTGCCCTTTTTTGGCGTTTTTGATTCAACTTATGCCATACTATGAAAATTTAATTACTGTAAACGGAAATTAAGAGCATTAGTAAATTAAAGAATACTTTATTACACATTGTTTCTATAAAATACCATATCTGATATGGATAAGATGTGAGAAAGATATTTGTAGAAACTTAATTTGTTTGATAATTCAATTTCTAGAAATTCCGATTATTGGCACATGGATATGTACTGGACAGAATCGGTCAAAGAGAACACTCATATAGTTTGATTTGTTCCGCTTTGCCATTTTTAGCGTTTCTGACTCAATATGAAAATTTAATTACTTTAAACGGAAATGCAGGTCATGTAAGTAGGTAGCCGTTGACTGAAAGGCCTATGGAAAAGTTGTCTTGTCTACGCAACTGCAACTATAGTCTGTTACTTTAAAATAGGAATCGCAAGGTTATTTTCCGGCTCAGCCTATTTCTTTTGCAACCATGGGAACAATAGCCGCGGAAAAAAGGTCGAGTCACTTATTTTTTTTTCCCCCAGTTCTTTTCCATTTAGCATGTTTCATTTTACAAAAAGCACATGAAAGAAAACTGACTCTAACAACAGTTTCAAATGACGTGGAGAAAATAAATGCTGTGTGGTAATAACAGCACGAAATACGATCTAAGTGGGGAGGGAATGGCAACAGCCTTAACGTGCCTTTTTTTTTTTTTTTTTTTTGGAGTAACAAACTATAGTAATTCCAGAAATTGTTAAGTGAGTAAGTTGATAACTTTAAATAGAAGTAACTGCTCAATTTCATGTTAGTAAGTTGAAGTTTTAAACCAGTTTCTAAACTAAATGTTCGGCGAAAGCTTAAGTTACAATCTCTAATCCTTAAAAGTAGAGTTTTCTTTTTTTTAGTGACGCTTCCGTTATTATAAAAACTTTTGTTACTCTCGGATGTCAGAAACCTTTATTATTTTTATTTTATAGTTACCAAAAGTCTAACTTCTTCATTTTCAAGTTATTTTTATTTCTGTTCTCCTGAAATAGACGATTGATACCTAAGTATTTTTGGATTGTGTCGACTGTTAACTGTGCTCTTTCTATCTGCGTCACACTTATTTTATATTCCTTCTTAATTGCTCATTATGCTTCAGTTTTTCTCTACCTGATATATTGATGCAAGACATATTAGTATATTTAGTCGTTCTGTTTTTCGCGTCAGTGTTACGTTACGTTCCATTACCTTACCATAACGTTAATCAATTACGCAGGCTGGCTAGCTTCCAATTCTAAAAGTTGTTGCCAATCTTTTAAAAAAAATTTAAAAAAAAAACTATCTTTCAAATTATTACTGTCCATTGCTTTTTAAAAAACTGAGAAATTCGAAACAAATTTCGTATTTCTTAATATATTTTATCTTTACTTTATCTCTTAAATAAGATACCTATTCAATGCAATTTATAAAATATCAGTTGATACCGTTTATAAACATTTACCCCGTAAGATGTTCCTAGCGTCATATTCAGCCGCAGAATAATACTTTGGATACCGCTAACGGCGATTTTGCTACGGTTTATATTTTGGAGAAGAGGTGGAAAAGTTTTGCTACAGGTTTTATATTTTGACAAAGAGGTGAATAAAGTTCTGTTACAGTTTATATTTTAGCAAAAAGATGGATGAAGTTTTGCTACGGTTTATATTTTGGAGAAGAGGTGGAAAAGTTTTGCTACAGGTTTTATATTTTGACAAAGAGGTGAATAAAGTTCTGTTACAGTTTATATTTTAGCAAAAAGATGGATGAAGTTTTGCTACAGTTTATATTTTGGCAAAGAGGTGAATAACGTTTTGCTACAGTTTATATTTTGGCAAAGAGGTGATAAATTTTGTTAGTTTATATTTTGGCAAAAAGGCGGATAAAGTTTTGCTACAGTTTATATTTTGGCAAAGAGATGGATGAAGTTTTTTATTTAAGCTTCATGAAATAATTAATGAGTTGAAAGTAGAAAAATAATTTATTATGTAACTTAATGGGAACAAGAGATTAAATAATTCTGTTTGCAATATTCATCTACAATTTTATATCACGAATTCTGAATGTTTATAAATGTAATATGTTGTTCGGTATCACATACCTATTTTAAATACCGAATCTGAAAAGTTTTGTATTATCTTATAATATACATTTTTACGAAAGTCTCTTCAAAGCTTCAAGTAAAGTATCCTTTCTAGTTTATCAGTTTTAGCCAAAATCTAACCCATTGTTTCCATTCATATAAAAATCTTTAATACTAAATTTGGAATATATATATTCTTTATATAAATATAGAAATACTTTTGAAAGTTTCATATAAGAGTTACCGTAGACTAAAATATCGTCACACACCTACAGACAGATGAATGAATAATTGTAAAAACGTGTTTTGAGGACCCTTCGCGCTTATTAGCTGTAATCTCTTTATGGAATTTTTGGACCGAAAATATGACCTTCTTTATGAACATCCCGCCAGTATGAACAGGCCTTCGTGGGTTTCAAGTAAAATATCACTTCCAAATGTCCAGTTTTGCCTAAAATCTTATCAACTCTTTGTATGAATGCAAAAAGTTTAAATATGAAAAATGTAACTTTTTGGAAGTTTTATATAAGATTTACCGTGAGCGAAACAGAACCTCACGTAGAGACAGACAGATATTCTAAAAACAGTACAAACCACAGTTGTGGGGACCATCATTCGTGTTTATTCACAGTAAAACACATGCGAATTTGGGACCGAAAACATTATCGCCCTTACTTATGTATATATATTGGCCGGGGGAGGGGAATACAGAGAATTTTAAATAGAAAAATAATGAGACATGAGTAGCGATCCCATTAACGAACAACATACGAGCCAGTTAAGCTATGAGAGAAACTGAATGTTTTTGCTCGTAATTTTTGACTTCGAAATTGGCGTTGTTTATGAAGGCTGTAGAAGATTTTGACAAAATACAGATTGATTTCAACAACCAATTGCAGTTTGAAAGAAACATTTATAAGTCACTTCCTCCATCCTTTCCGCATGCCTTCGTGGTTTAACTGGAAGCACGCTTGACGCGTTTTCGGAAAGTCCAGAGTTTGAATTCCGACGAGGGTTTTACACATTTCTCACGTTCCATCATACATCGATATGATCTAATAACTATACAAACTGTGTGTATAAGAGAGAAGGAAGAATACACAAAAATTGCATAAATTGTTATGTTGACGAGATTAGATGTTTTAATTTTTTTTTCATATTCTGTTTATCTTATTTGTAAATAATTTGTAAAAATTTGTACTTAACTACTTATTTTCCTGGCTTTAATTAATCGTTATATTTAATTAAATTAATTTTACTATTGTAGAATATTATGTCTAAATTAAAAGGAAATATTGTTTCTAATTTTTTTTAATCTATCGGGCGAACATATTCCCTCTGCACAAAATGGCAAAATCCATCGATAATTTAGTCACTTAGTTATCCTAAATGTTGTGCAGGATGCATCGAAGAGAGAAAATTATATTACATCTCAGTAAAGGGTGAAATAAAACACACATAGAACCAAACCTTACACGTATGTCGAACCCGATTTCAGGTTAACAGTGAGCTTTCGTATCATCTGGCTGCAATTAGTTTCTAATATTCCAGTCTTTCTATTGCTACATCAAGAGCAGAATTTTCCCTGTGTACAATTTAAATGGGTCTTTTATTGCTTCAACATTGTGGAATAAAATTTTTATTAAGTTGTTTTTCAAAAAAATATTTTTAAAAAGAATTCGAAAACTTTCAAAGGGGCGTTCGTTTTTTCAGTTACACACACATACAAGTTTCGAGAGCGATTGGGTTAACACCTAATAACTTAGGTGTGTGATATATAACTATAAACAGAATACGAAAATAATAGCTGCAAATATGTGATATATAGCTGCAAATATTTTGCAGCTATATATCTTTAAAATTTCAAACAGATAGTCTCGCTTCCTTCAGATAAAAATGTTTTATTCCGTACAATGTTGCCAGTGCTCGCTTTGAAATCATCCAGTTTTTTAATCAAAAATTCTTCAAAGTTTTTCGAAATATGAAACAAATAATAAAACAAATTCTAAATTCAAAATTCGGGCTTGCAGATGCCCATATTCGGGTGGAAAACTACGTTATGCAAATTTTGATGTCTCTAAATTGTCTTTTCACAATGCGAGAAACATACAGACATTCATGCAGATGCTTCATTATTAAATTTCTTTATAATACAGGGGAATGATATTTACTGGCAACAATTTGATAAGTGGTACTTCGTTTCTAGTGATTCAACGCAAAAAGCCATATCGAGGTTAATATCCTCTTCGCGACTAATGTGTCTTTTGCGCTAATAAGCCCGGAAAATATTTTAAAAATTGCATAATAAATAACCTACGTAACCAATAATATATTTTATTATGTTGAAATAGAAGTGGTGGCAACAATTTGAAAAGTGATTCAACGTTTTTAGTGATTCGGTACAAAATGCCGTTTCGAAACTGATAGCCTTTCTGGGGTAACGTACCCTTTATTTATTACGGAAAATTTAAAATTGTATTACGGAAAATTTAAAAACTCAACGCATTTCTCTTACCTCCAGAAGACGAAATAAGTTCGAATTCATTTTCTATTTTTTCTGCGGGAAGAGCCTTTTGAACCTTATTTAATTTTTCATTATTGTTGTCTTTTTTTAACTAGTGTCACAATTTTACCATTTGCTTTTATTGATTTATTTTTCTGAAAAGCAGCTTTATGCCGTTTGAAATAGTAATTTTAAAAAATAATCTTAGTTGCTGTACTGCACACATGGCATATATCCTATTTTATTGCCTAAAAGTGTTATTTTTGCATTTTGCATAATATTGTCCTTGTAATCGCTACTTTGCTTCTGCCCATGCTTTTGAAGAATTATTAATTCTAGGCGTCACCGATTAGCACTAACTAATGTAAATATTTGATTCAGCACCAATTTTAGAGATAAGGAACGTTATGCAGGCCCATCAGTATTGGCTTTCAGAATTCCATTAGCATCATATTTCATTTCATACCGATAATATAATTAGAATTCCAATTAGAGAACCATTTGAAATTACATCAGTACTCATGGAATGTTGATTAAAACGGGATATTTCAGGAAATGTAGAAACTTTATGTCGATTAGTAAATATATTTTCTCATTTCCCTGGATTTAAGTAAAGTTAGTCAATAAATATTTTCCAATGAAACACAAATATCCTTAATTTGGAAATCGTTTCAAATCTGATTCAAAATAGTAATCATGGAAATTTGTCAAAAGTTCATTTTTCATGTATGCATGCATTTATAAAAGAAACCGTTTACGGAATATGTATACAGGCAATGTTAAAATGAAGCCGCCCAACCGGTATAGTGGTTAGCATCGCTGACTGCCGTGCCGAAGGGCCCCGGTTCGAATCCCGGAGAAGTAAATGTTTGTAAATGTATAGTGTCCGTGCAGAATAGGGGCACTCTAAATATGCGGCGAGCCGAAAGACTTTTGGAGAAGTTGGTGGTAGGAGAAGAGAGCTGGGAGGCCCTCGGACCAGTCTCCTCGGGTTGCTTCATTAAAATTGCTGAGCTTGCTCCATCAAACTGAGCTAAATCGCATTGTCATCTGCATGGTAATCAAGGCTGTTGCCTACGACAGACTTATCTTGCGCTCCTTGCCACGAGGAATTTCGTGCACTTGGGCTGACTATAAGTCAGACAAATGAGTATTAGTCTGTAGAGACATTATGTTATTTCAAAACAGGAGTCATGAAAAATGAGCATTGCCCTCCCCGAGACTCGAACTACGGACCTCTCGAATACGCGTTGAGCGTGCTGACAACTACACCACGAAGTCATGCTAAGAAGGCAAGAGAAATATCTTACATACTCTCCCCTTTAAAATTATCCCCCCTGGGGATCAGAGGACCCAGTCGCCAAATCCTAGTGGCGGAGAATCATCATCCACCACCCTTTTAGTTAGGACGCCACAATAGAAATATTAGATATTTTTGAAAACAGGACAGATGAAAAATGAACAGTGCCCTCGCCGAGACTCGACCCACGGACCTCTCGAATACCCGTCGAGCGTGCTGACCACTGCACCACAAAGGTATGCTAAGAAGGCGGGAGAAATACATCGCTACGGCAGTTTGTAAATTTTAATATTATTACTATTAGATTCACTAACCACTATACTGGTTGGGCTCCTGTATTATTCTTAACGTACTGTTGCGTGCGTACGGGTTCGTTATGAAATGAATGCACAAGTCCGATGAAAAATGAACAAAAATTTATTATTATCACAACAAAAATGCTTAAATTTTCTCAAATTATCATGCAGTATTACAATATTTCACAGTAGTTATCTTTTAACTACTCAAATGTCCAATAGAACGTAATTCAAAACAACTAAAGAACGCTAATCCGCGAATTCGCTACAATCAACAACAGTAGTTTTCTAAACAACAACAAACTAAGCAACTACTACTACTGAGATGTTTTCCTCCTTTTATAAGATTTTAAAATCACGCGCTAGAATTTTCCAGTACTTTCTCGAAATCAAAAAGAGATATTTATTTATTTAACGCACGCTCTCTTGTATTTTTAATTTTTCCGGCTTAGCTTTCTTTTAATATTCGTCACGCGCTGCACTGCGCGAGAAATAAAACCATTTAATTTATAATTGAACTAACATTAGCTTTTTAAGTACCAAATTCGTAACACTGCCCCCTTCCCAAGGACTGCACGTCCCGGGCAGTACAATCCCTGGACAGGAAGCTAAACTTACAACTGTGGCATAAATGCAACTGAGGCATAAACATTACATTACAATATCAAACAATATAAACAATAAATGCAATAACTAACTTAAACAAATCAAATGCTATCAAATACTAAATACAAAACAAATACTAAATACAAATCAAATACTAAATACAAATCAAATACTAAATGCAAATCAAATACTAAATACAAATCAAATACTAAATACAAATCAAATCAAATACATATTTATAAACAAAAAGGACCATGGTCTGATACTATTTACAATTATTTACATTACGTACTATGGCCATAGTAATGAGCTAACCTGTCGTAATGAACGACTTTAGGTTTAGAGTTCGAAGACTTACGAATCCGAACCACGACGTCATTCAGTCTTTTTAGGACTGTATACGGGCCATCCCAAGGTGACTGTAATTTCGGACAAAGTCCTTTCCGTCGAGTCGGATTCCACAACCACACCTTGTCTCCTTCGTGGAACTGATGTTCAGTAGCTCTTGTGTCGTAGCGGGCCTTCATCTTCTCCGTCGCCAAGTTGACTCGCTCTCGTGCAAAGTTGTGCATTACTTCAAACCGGGCCTGGAGATCTTGAATATATTCCTCAGACGATGAAGGAGCATCCGGAGGGCGGCCAAACAATAGATCACAAGGCAGACGAAGGTCACGACCGAAGAGCATCTGTGATGGAGAATAGCTGGTAGTCTTGAGTTTTTTTTCGACCCTGGTATGATTTCGGCAGCTTCCCGACCTCGATCTTTCGGACAAGGCGTCGACATTTCCAGGCGAGGATCCCTTTTGAGGATGGATAGTCATGCCATCAGATGCTGAAAGCAGCTTATTGTTTTTGAAATCTAAGGAAAAATTGTATTTCCTTAAAAAGTCCAATCCGAGTATGCATGGATTCTGTAATATCCGCCACATATGCCGTGTGATGGTAGGCGGCACTTCCAAACGTGATGTTTACGTTTAACTTCCCAGTTATGTCGATCTTGTCACCAGACGCAGTCTGAAGGGTAACACAGGATGGCGTCCAAATAAGTTTATCTTTAAACTGTTCAGCTAAATCTTTCCTAATGATGGTAACATTACCTCCTGTGTCAATGATCATATTGCAAGGAACTCCATCGATATTCCCATTGATGGACAGTCCGTTATTGTTGCCACTCACTATAGAGATCTTAAGCGCTTTAAAACAAGGTTTTTCATTATTTGGCAACCTCCGTTCCTTGATATGGTCATTAATTTGTTTCCTACGTCGTTGCTCAGAAATTGTCTCAATTTTCGTACCCTGGGGTGTTCTGCAATTCTTTCGTACGTGGCCTTCAGCTCCACAGTTCCAGCACTTTGGTTTCTTGTCAGTCCTTTTCCTTCCCGTGGCATTTAATTGTCTGTTTAAATCGTATGCCTTATTTTCCGTGCTCTGGGGAGTTCTGCAGTTCCTTCGTAGGTGGCCTTCAGCACCGCAGTTCCAGCACTTTACGGTCGGTTTCTTGTCACCAATATTCTGTCTCAAGGCGTTCAGTTGTCTAGTTAAATCGTCTAGACGAGCAGTGACTTCATCCCCTGGCTCCTGGACTTGAGCAGCTCTGACTGGATGGCGGTCTCGACGGGTGGCTTGCTGGGCTGCCTCAAATTTCATGGCATACACTAAAGCGCTTTTCAGATCTTTAACATCCGCCATTCGCAGTGCTTTCTGTATTTCAGGGTCCCGGATGCCATCGATGAAATATTGCAGGGACAGGATTTCCCTTGTTTCTGTCGGGCACTCCGAAAAGGCGTGATGTGACAGCCTTTCAACATCCGTGGCGAGCTCCTGAAGCGTTTCGGTGAGCTTCTGTTGACGAGATTTTAATTGGAGCCTGCTGTAGTCTTTTAAACATTTCTCGCCGAAGCGCAGCTCCAAAGCGCCGGATAGAGCTTCGAAATCTAGCCTTTGATTTTCGGGAAGCGTCTGCAGGATATCCGCTGCGTCTGCTCTCAGAGAAGCGGCGAGATGACAGGCCTTAGCTTGGGAATCCCATCCATTCGCATCCGCAACGATAGAAAATGGTGTCCTATACACCTGCCAGGAGGTCTTCCCATCATATGTAGATAGTTTCAGAACGGAACGAGTAGGCATCGATAAAAATTTGAAACCTTCAGAATTGTTTCCTACCGTCGCTATGCACTTCTTTAGGCTGTCAACTTCTTTGGCGACGGCAGCAGAAACCCTATCATCAATTTGTTGTTCTACTGCAGAAACTCTTTCTTCAATTTGTTGTTGGAAGGCCGAAACTCTTCCTTCGACTCGTTGCTCCACAGCCGACACTCTATCTTCTATTTCATCTTTGACAGAAGAAACCTTTTCTTCAATTTGCCCGACTTTATTTTCGACAGCTCCTATTCTGTCTTCCATAGCCTCAAATTTAGTTTCTATTACGCAGGTTATTTCTCTTTTCATTTCGACTTGACCTGCTTCAATCTTTTCTTGTACAGCTTTTATGTCTTCTTTAAAAGTTACTTGACCAGCTTCCAACTTTTCGTGAACGGCTTCCATTTCCTTTTTAACGGATCTCATCTCTCCTTTAACGGAATCTTGGCCCAATTTCATTTCTTCCTTAACGGAGTTGACGGCCCCTTCCATCTTTTCTTGGAAAGCAGCAAATGCAGTCATCATTTGCCTGAATTGTTCTGCCATCGCTCTTGTTATTGGCATTCAAACCCCACTCCTGACACCAAAAATTGTTGCGTGCGTACGGGTTCGTTATGAAATGAATGCACAAGTCCGATGAAAAATGAACAAAAATTTATTATTATCACAACAAAAATGCTTAAATTTTCTCAAATTATCATGCAGTATTACAATATCTCACAGTAGTTATCCTTTAACTACTCAAATGTCCAATAGAACGTAATTCAAAACAGCTAAAGAACGCTAATCCGCGAATTCGCTACAATCAACAACAGTAGTTTTCTAAACAACAACAAACTAAGCAACTACTACTACTGAGATGTTTTCCTCCTTTTATAAGATTTTAAAATCACGCGCTAGAATTTTCCAGTACTTTCTCGAAATCAAAAAGAGATATTTATTTATTTAACGCACGCGCTCTTGTATTTTTAATTTTTCCGGCTTAGCTTTCTTTTAATATTCGTCACGCGCTGCACTGCGCGAGAAATAAAACCATTTAATTTATAATTTAACTAACATTAGCATTTTAAGTACCAAATTCGTAACAGTACCCTTTATATTGTAGTAACCTGCGTATTTGTTTCAGCTTCTCTGTCCCACGCTTTTGTTTCAAATATATTACAAAAATATGAAAAATGAAAAGGTAATTCTTAAAGTGTGGGCGGACATCTTGCGCTGTTTTTAGCTGTGTACGTTTGCTTTAAAGATGGCGCGAGCTTAGCTGTGTACGTTTACATCAACATTCTTAACAATTTGTTACGAACAAAAAACAGTTAAATTGGCTGTGACTGCAGGTACGCCTTTATACACCAGCTGCGTCATTTTAAGCTATTATTTGCACATTAAAACCTTTATTTCATACATATTAGATTTTCGATGTTGTGCAATACACTAGTTTGGATCAAATATGCTAGTAGAATTAAATAATGCAACAGGAGAAAACATGTTGGCAATTTGATATTAAGTCACATATTAGATACGAAGCTTAACAATATTCAAACTGAACCAATCTCATTCTTTAACATAGTTGCAAAATATTTTATTCTCCTTTTCGCAATATCCATGTCTAGTGTTTGTTCTAAAAGCGCTCAAACTCAAGAAATTCGCAATAACAAAGCTTCCCACTGCTTGTCGAATGAAACATTAGTGGAGTGTCGTCAATTTCGATGTTAATTTCTAAGACTTTACTAAGCAGCGATTTGCAGAGGCTTCTGTATTTTACGGGTCTGCTTCGTTTCAATTCTAAATATTTCGTATCATTTGACAACAATTAATGGAACTTTAAGAGACTGTTGTTTAGAAATTCAAGATTCTCTCAACTAGAGAACTTTATTAAACTGAAAATTTCATTGCGAGAGGAAATGATTTAAACAATATGTTATGCACAATAAATAATCGAACGCATGATTATTACACATATGGCATTCATATGCATTTTATAGCTGTAAAATATGACATAAAATGTAGGAAGCAAAATATGTTAGTTTATGTACCTCTTTTTCGACGCCTTTTGCTAGAGGCCAGATATATCCGCAAATAACTGCCACTGGAATTTTGTCACAGTTACAGTTTATGATAATGAGTTACTAAATTTTGTCTACACATAATGTTCTTCACAATCTAAAATTATTACAAGTGTAATAATTATCATCCTCGCTAATTTTAGCGTGCAAATGAAGTAACCTGAAATTGCAGTGAAACTTGGGTATTTACGAACTTTTAGTTTACGAGCTGCAGTTCCAAAAACTATCCCATAAAAATAATGATAATTTACTCTCTGATTTTCGAACAAATATTACTCTCATTTTTATTACTTTGAATTGTTTCTCTTCAAACGCGGAAATTTCCAAATTGAGGAAACGAAATTTCCCAAATTTGGTTGAATAAGAAATTTGCCATACTTCTTCCGTTCCCTCTAGACTGATAAAAAAGGGGAAAAGAATATATATTCGAGAGTGTGTATCGGAAATTCTAAGACATGCTGTTTTTAAATTATTTTGTGATATTGCTGTTGAATTGAATTTTATGGTTTAAATAAGAAGAACATGATAACATAACTAAAAGTAACACACAAAACGTTAAAAAACACCTCTTTGAGCCTAATATAAATTTGAAAGCTTTCGGATAATTTTAAGTGTTTATAAATTAGTTTTCATTCTTTCACCATCAGTCCAAAACTACTGCAATATTACTATTTGTATATTTTACTCGGAAATACTAGCAAGAGTTTTGGATCGTTGTTTTTAAAGCATATACATTTTTATTCATAAGACAGCAATTCAGGCTTGGTATTTCATCTACATTTAAAAATGTGGATACATTATTGCAGCAGTTCAGAAAAGAATTGCATTTTTCCACTTCATTGCTTTGTGTTTAGAAAGTGAATTTTTCAGGCTTGCATCCAGTATTTGAGTTTTACGTATTCGAGCTTTCGAATGTTTGTTTTCCCAGTATAAAATCGCGACGGCAGATGGGTACTGAAATAAAAGAAAAAGGTTTTAATATATACATAAATTTTAAAATCTCCAAGTTATTTGAAAACGCGTTCTACGAAAAGTAGCTTTCCGTTGCGCAACGATTCTAACTGACTTCTATTTATTTTGCACCCGCATTAAAATCACGACGCCTGGAAGCGCAATTAAATGAATTTACGTAGCGACTTATTAGTTCAAGCGAGTTAGTCAGATTCAGTTCCGATGTCTGTGTTTATTATTGCGTTTTGCGGAATGCGATCTGGCCTTTAAATTAGTTCTTCGTTCTTTTCTGATGGTTGATTAAATTTAAAGCTCCAGTTCAATGTAAACAGTAAGCTTTGCACGCATGTTATTCAAAATTAAAGAATTGGTAAAGTATGTAACAATAATGAATTTTCTGTATTCGAATACTGCATAAACGATGAACTTGAGTAACATCTCCTGAAATAGTTAATGTGTTTCTTTATTTACACATTTTATGGTAAAATAAGCATTTTAGGATTTTTTTACCTAAAGTAAAGACATGTTATTTTGCAATATATTTTTATTCCGTTTTAATTCGTTAATTAATATTTTAAGAAATTTCTAGGTATTCAAGATCCAAAGCTTTATATTACAAGTAATACATTACTTTACATAAAGTACAAGTATGGTTATAGTTACTTTACATAAAATGCCTGTTTGACCTACCTGGTGACCCAAAAGTCCATTAACATTTGAAAATTCAACAATTCACTGACTAATGTAGGTCGAGAGTTAAAAACTGACACAGATGCTTGTGTAAAATATTCTAATCTAAACTTGTAACTATCACCAACGTGAGTTTAATTCCTTTCAGTGGTTCAGGTTTGTATGTGATAGGCGATAAAAGGCTCAGTTTAAAACACAACATCAACAAATTTATTTACGAGTTACTGAAACAGAGCATAATATTCTTTTGCCGCTAATTGTTAGGGCCGGCAACTCCCTTACAAACATTCTAACTCATAGTTAAACGCATCTCATTATAGTTCAAATTCTAATCCTACACTGAAGGTAAGGTACAGCGCCCTCTATAGGGATTTCTCAACAGCTTGAATTGTCATGGGATTTTACTGAAAATAAAAAAGTACTTAAAACGGCCAACAGATGGCGCTTCGTATAATAACAAAATCAATAATTGCATAACAATTAATTTTTAGCAAAGACTATTTCATAAAAAATGTTCATCATGTCGGCCGTCATTCATCGACAATAGCTGTAGTCGAGAGGCAATGCTGCGGACAGCACTGTAAGGCATATCTGTAGGTATGGTGAGAAATTACCGTCCGGGTGTTGTCTTTTAGCCCTAATGAGATCGGACGATCGCGGTAGACTTGCGATTTCAAGTAACCCCACAACCAATAATCATACGGATTGAGATCTGGGGATCTGGGATCCAATGCGAAATAAATGATTCTGTAGACAGCCACCATGCCCCGTCAATATTCTAAAATATGCAACCGCAACTGTTCGCGGGTGGTCAGGAACAAAGACAGGGTTTGTTGAGAGAACACTCCAAGGCTTGCCATCACAAGTGACAAAAATCTCTGAAAGTCTTTTGATATGTTAGCTGTGTCAGAGACTTAATAGAATGGAGGCTTGCACTCGTTTTCGGCTCGTAGCCCCGTTTTTCGTAAGCATATCAGCCATCTCATTCCCATAAATACCGCAGTGTGAAGATACCCATTGAAAAGATATCTTGTGGGAAAGTTCTTATGTGACTTCCTAACACTGTTGAACGCATATGTTCTTACACTCTTGGTAAGAGGAGATGGTCTGTATTGCTGAAGTCGAATCAGACAGTACAACAGCCTCTTGAACGAGCCCTGTCTCAATGATAATTGTTGGAGAGTCACACGAATGGCTTTCAGTTCTCCACCAAAGTGAGTGGAGTAAGCCCCTACAAGTATGCAGGAGCTGAAAAGCTTGTGTTACTAATTTATTTAACGGTTTTTAATTTTTTCATTAATTTAAAACGTACAATAGACTCCATGTATCTTTAAGAAGCTGTTAAATTAATTTATATGAATATATGTAAAATGAATGAATGACCTGTAATGTTTCGTTAACTAACCATCCTTTAAATATTAAGCAAGAAAAAATAATTAAGTACATTTTGTGGGCAAATAGCTAATTTTTACTTAGTTTTAAATTAACCGCATTAGCAAAATTTAATCTGACCCTTACTTTATTATAATTAAAATAAAAACTATATGCGTATCTAGGCAAAATAAAAAAATAATTCACTCTTTAATTTAATTATAAAAGGCGTATTGGTACTTTTCCGTTTTGCCGGCGCAAGCGATGAAGTCGCCAATAATGGTACAACCGATGCCAAACGGAATATTCTCGCTGGTAACCTTTTACGCCTCATTTTCAAAACAAGTCGCCGCTTTGTCTTATCAGATTGATTGTTTCTTTCAATACTAGCATATAATTACATAGAATTTTTATCAGATACTAGTTTAGTTTTATGTCTAAGGCCATTTTCGGTAATTAAGTCAATCAGGATGCAATCACAGCGCTAATCCGAAGCCGAAAATATAGAAAAGGTAAAGTCAAGGGTTAAATTCATCAATTCTAATGAGAATGCATTAACGAAGTAAAGCACTGCAGTTTTACATAATTTCTGTGTAAGCTATTCGTACGAATTAAAATATTTCTTGCATTTAAATTTGTGTTCCAAATTAAGATTTAACTTTAAATTGATGTAGATAATTACTGAGAGCATTAGATTTTTGTAGAGTAGTTTACGTGAGATGAGATCGTTTGGGTTCACGTGATATGAACCGGCGAATCGGGATGTTGAACCATGAAAGCATAGTAAATTCTTAAATTAATGTCTTTTTACAAATTTATTGTCTTTATTTATTGGCTTTTTATAAAATTTTAAGCGATATTAAAATGTTTATGCCTTCAAAAAAAGAATTCTTAAAACTAACATTTTTTTAAAATATTTTTTATGTGTATACCGTATGTTGTCGCCAATAAAGTCTGCTTGGCGAGATTTGCGCCGGCGAAACGGAAAAGTACCGGCGTATTTTATATTTTTAATTAAAATCTTACTCTTTTTAAGAATTAACGACCATTAATGATTATGGTTTCCAACTTGCGACCATTGTTTCCACAGTTTGCGGGGTTCCTGACGGCCATGCTTTCCATCTTGCCGTTGTTCAGCATTACAACATGATGTAGAGATTGTCTTGAAATATCACATCCGGGTCACCACTTTGGAATGTTAGATAATTTCTCCAATTTATGAATGAATTTGTATTAAGAAATATATTCATTTATTTAAAAGTTGAAAATATTTATGTCTAGAAAGGAAACACGTTATGACGATGTAATCTCGAAAATCAAATATAAAACAATTTGTAGCTCTAAGCATATCGTTCCTAAGGCAACTTTGGATGAAGTTTAATCGTTGCCCCAAAAGAAATGAAAGTATTTAATGATTGTTTTAACTAGCTTTGTTAAAAAAGGGAGAAAATAAAATTCTCTTATTTTAATTATAACGAAAGCGCATTTGCCTTACGCAGTCGGTTCTATTGCATTTCTAGTCATCTAGCCAACTGAGAAAGAAAGTATTTTTATTAAATATTTGTATAGTAATTATTTTTATTATTATGCTAAAATTTCTTGTTTCTTGAAAATTTATCATGTTCCACCATTTCCTAAATTCCTAAATTTAATTCGAAATAATAGATGTTTTACCTGACCATTCCTCTCACATAATGAAATATATTTATAAAATATATTCATTTAGAGAATCTTAATACTAAATTTGCATCGCTTTTCGCAATCACGCAAATTGTACTGCCTTTGCTCAATAGCGGGAACCAAAATTTCTCAAATCCTCGGATCTGTCGCCCTTAAACATGCTAATTAAAAGATATCCATCACGATAGTTGTCTCTACTAGGAAATTTAAGATACCACTTTGTGTATGTAACGGACAGCTTCAACTACTATGTATTGCAATTACTGTGGAATTTTCCTCTAAAACTGAAGTATGCAACTGAAGTATCTAATGAATATGATTCATATTGCTACTAAAGGTGGATATTAAATTATTATCTATGCCAGGCATTTAAATTTAATTCAGTAGTACCATTTAGTAGATATTAATTTCACTTCATTGAAATCAGCTGCTTTTAAATGAGACGGAAATAAAAGTATGAACAGTTGAAATTAAATTCAAATATTTATTTTCTGATATAAGAGTTTTTCGTAGTTTCGGGTAAGTAATTTAAGCCTTATTTAAAAATTAATTTTAGAAATTAGTAATATTAAAAGTAAATGAATTATGCGCATTAGTAAGCAGTTATTAAATTTGTTAAAAACAGTTTGTTTGCATGAAAAAAATGTGATGTGAATACCACATGAGTTCCTTGTACGGCCTATTAAATTATACACATTTATGCAGCTTTTCATTTAAACTTATTTCCTCGAATTTCATTAGAGATATATTTCTCATTCGACTAATTCAGTTCTCACTTCGCGACAAGGAGACAAGTACATAAAATTTCAAAACATTTTCATTAAGAATTGCAAAAAACAGTCACAAAACATTATATACAGTTAAAAGAGTTAAAAAAAAAATCAATTTTTACAATCAAAATTAGAGTTTCTACTCAAAAACAACGGGCAGGATGTCCGATGTTTCGGTGCACAAAACTGAAAGCTTACTTTTGGCCCAATCGGTAAAAAGACACTGAAGGTGCAGAAACTGAATTAATTCACTATTCTACTAAAAAGTTTCAAATGTAAACAAATGGCAGCTACGTTAGGCTTAATGGCGTTTAAAAAATTTAAATTGTTGATAAGTAATCAGTTTAATAATTAATTAATTTAATTGTTCTTTTTAATTAATTAAATTGTTGATAATTTTACACTTACTGTATTTAGATTAACTAAAGGCATAAAAACCTTAGCAGGATCATAAGAACAACATAATTCAATCACTTTTAAAGCAAAAACTTCACAGTTTACTAACATATAAGAATAAAAAATATGATCTCACCGAGGAGGGAAGCAAATTGGGTAATATATGGTAAAAATTAACCATTCTGTTATGGTAACAGAATGGATAATATACTATATATCACCCATTCTGTTACCTTCCTCGAACAGAATGAGTAATATTTCTATATATTACCCATTCTGTTACCCTCCTAGGTGGTAATTCTTTTACCCTCGTCAAAATAGAATGAGCAATATATAATAATATATACACATACTTATTTATATACTTTCGGTGTTGCCGATTGCAACCAAAACGTGAGGCCCAGATGGGGTTATATTATTACCCAGATGTGGTTATCCTAGTTTTAATCGAGAATACGCACACCCAATGGCGCTAATTATCACACCGATCGAAGCGGCATTTATTGGTAAATTCGAACATCTTGGTATTATATATCCGATGTTACTCTGATATAAATGTTAATTAATCATCGATGGAAACGTTTGTTTGCAGTCAGAACATAGGGGATCACAAAATTGGTATCTTAATAAGAAGCTGAAATGGAGCTTAAATAAGGAAAAACGCTCATCGTATAATTGCATTTTCTATTTTTGCATTAGTTTTAATTTGTATTCTATTACTTAAAAATATGCAACGCAAAGCAAAATAAAACACAAAAAAATGATATCTAATTTTCTAAAAGGTAAAATATAAAATCAATAGTGGGCGATTCTCCTTACCTATTCTTGGTAATTATTTTTTTTTAAATTCTTTTCCCTAATTATTATAGCAATTGTATCACATTTTTGCAAATGTTGCTTTTTTATGATTTTCTGCTTTCTAATATGGTAACAATATTTGAATTGTTTTTTGTTCCGTTTCCTTTTGATAAATTCTAATAAATTTTACGAAATCCTTTTTTTTAAATATACTTCTTTTAAACAAAGCGAAAATTACAAATTAAGATAAATTAAATGCTGTGTTAAAAACAGTTTAAATAACTGTTGACATTCATGTGCTACTTATATTGATTTTTCTGCTTTGATGCTCTTTTAAAAATAATCTCGTATAAGGAATTTGTCTGCCATTTGAAAACACAAATGTACACTTGAATAAAACGATAGAGAGCTGCATTATTCTAATTCTAGTGAAACTCTTGTATTTTTATAATTTGTGAACCGCCCAACAAATTCGAGAATTTGTTGCTAAAAATAATAAATCTTATTTTGATTTTATTTAGTTCCCGGCCTGAACTCAAATGCAAGTTCGAATTTTGCATATATTAAATAATAAACGCTTAAGCATTAGAAACGTCTATAATCTGCCTATTCTTAGAATGTAATATCTCATTTCTCGTATCATGTTACGATCCTCTACCCAATCGCTGCCCAAACACGTGTCTTAACAGATTTTTATTTCTAAGAAATGTTGCAATTCTATGAGGCATAAATTGTTAAAATTTTACATTTTAAATTATTACAGTTCTTGTACTAAACCAAATTTTGTTTGGACGGGAAGCCTAAATCGTTAGGTGGAGTATGTAAAGAATAGTTGTTTCTTGTGCAGATTTTATATGACATTTAATGCAAAAATTTTTAAAGTCCTGATTTCTATTTCAAAGAAATGTCTTGCTAATTTTTCAACAGTTCCTCGCTGTCAGGTATATTCTTCTGAAATTATTATTTTCTAAAAATTAGCCAAAGATTTTCTGAAGACCATAAGGAACAGAAAAATTTCCCTTTAAAAAGCTGACAAAATGTGATATTTTTGTTTACAATTTTAAAACGTGTTGATGAAAAAGGCAGTCTTATTACACTGATTGTAAGAAAATTTTCATTTTTTCTAAGCAATAAACACTTATTGCTTACAAATTTTCAAAACTTTAAATGTAACGGCAGAGAATTAAACGTATTTTTCCTCTTTCTGTTTTTATCTGTGGCAACAGTCTGCCAACCTTTGCGACGACATGACCGCAGATGAATTAAATAAGCTGAGAGCAACTGCAAAACTTCGCGTGATGCTAAGAAGTTGGAAGAAATATTTCGTGACTTTAATGCCAGTTTTGATGCTCATACATAAAAGATTTGCAAAAGTTTTAAAACTCTGAAGTTATGGTTACTCGCAAAATCTAGAAGTAACTTCGTTAGTCATATACAGTGGCATTTACATTTTAAACTTGCATCATCGCAAGAAAAAATACAGCGTTAATTTTGTAAGCTCTTTCTTCTGCGTCAAACATCCTTTCATCTGCATTACTGGAAGTTTGTTTCCGAATTTAATACGAGCCTTTCAGAAAATATCTAACATAATTTTTAAAGGATACCAAAAAAAAAAAAAATCTGAAAGGTGTCAGATTTTAAATTACATCCAAAGGATTAGCCAAAGATTAACGTTTGATTTGATTCTAGATTAACGTTTTGTGTGTTACCTTTATTTATTAAATATCATTTTCTACGTACTCAAACTATAAAATCAATTCAACAGCAGTATATCAAATTAATTTTAAAATGAGCATATCTTTAGAATTTCCGAAACACAGTTCCTTGCACTGGAGATAAAAATGTTTTTTTTTTTTCCCATACAGTGTTGCCATTGCTCGCTTTGAAATCTTTTAGTTTTTTTAATCCAAAATTCGTTGAAGTGTTACAAAATTTGAAATCGATAATAAAACAAATTCCGAATTTCAAATTTGGGCTTCCAGATGCCCATATTCGCAGAGGATTAAGTTATTCAAAATTTGATGGTTCTAGGTATCGTTGTTTTATCACAATGCGAGAAACATACATACATTCATGCAAATTCTTCATTATTTAATTTCTTTAAATATAATAAAGGGCGATAATGTTTGGTGGCAACAATTTGAGAAGTGAATCGCCGTTTATAGTTTTCAACGCAAAATGCCAAAACGAAATTAATATTTCTTCAGGGCAAATTGCTCCTTTGCACTAAAAATGCTGTATATCAGCAACTTTTGACACTGTTACTCAAACCTGTTCTATCTTAAAAACTGAATAGTTTTTCTCTCAGCTGTCTGTGTAGATACGTTAGTGAATCTGAATATATTTAGACCTCGTAAATTCGGTATCACAGACTTTCAATGCACAATATTTTGCTAATGTTGCTAATGCTATAATCTGGAAATGATGCAGATGATAGAAAAGTCAGTGTTCTGAAAGCTGTGAAGTTTATTCGCAGAAGCTGGGATGCTACGATTAAACATCGTTTGGCAAAGCTGAATTTAATATTTAGAACCAAGAAAGAAGTGGCGCACAAGAAGGTAGTGATTTAGAAGCTAACGACTTGGTTGCAAAACATGATGTTGCTTCAGAAAATTTAGCTGATTTACACTGGGTTTTGTAAGTTGAAATTCGTTTCTCCCAAATTGCTGAAAACTTTTATGGTGATAAATTTATGATCGTTAATAGAACGGTTGAAAAAGATACGAGTTGCTTTTACTAAAACAAGTAATCATACAACACTTAAAATGTGTTTGATTGCAGACGAGAAATTTTTGGATACGCTACGCTATATAATGCTACTGTGTATATATTATCCGCTGTCTATGGCAGATGATGACACTACTCGAAATAGTCTTTAATTTATCAGCACGTGGGCCCAGTTTATAATGTGTCACCATTCCACCTGAAAGATTTAAAAGCAACAAATATGATTTTTAATAATTTAAATAATTGATATAATATAAGCACGGGAGATTAATGCACAATAACTCCAACTGAGGTTTGTCATATACTATATTTTGAGACTTAATAAAAGATGTTTCCAACACCATGCGCCTAAACAACTAGGCAAAACCATTCGTTTTATGTGTAGTTATTTTTTTAACATATTTATTGTGTTTGGTACATGCGTAAACCGGTATTGCTTTAGAATGTTAAAACCATGCTATAAAAAATTAAAGCTATGATTTATTATGAGTTTGCTTAAAATACAGACGATAATCGGCTAACATGAATAAATATTTTAGAGTTTAATATCTGAAATTTTCTACTGATAATATGAACACTGCTACGTCTTTATCCACTTTCTTTGTCCTTAATTATTCGCACAGTGTGTCAGATGATTGTAAGAACAAGCTTCATATTTTTACTCTGATTAATGTTTCTGCTCCATGGTATAAATGTCTCCTCTTATCTGTTCTTCTCTGTTAGCTCAAGTCAGAAATTTGAGCTCACAGACATATTTTCTTTTTTCTATAGTTACGTTATCCCCATTGTGGAAACATGTAATGTAATTTTCATTCTCAAGCTCCGAAAGGACCACCTTGAATCTCTGGGACTTATTACTTCGATAATAGAAACCCTAAATAATACCGCAATATCATCTCTCTTAAATGGCGATAATGTACTCTTAAATAAATAATTTAAACCGTACATTTAAAGTTTTATACATTTTTTTTTCATTTCCAGGAATATTTAATGGAATTTCAGAAACATTCTTGATAAAAAGTTTATATAAAATTAACAAAGTGATTAGATATTCAAAAGAATTCTTATGTGGCCTATTCTGACATTTGAGTCTGACATAACCATTCTTAATATTTCAGCGTTAAATAATTTATTAATGTATCATTGCCACAAAATTTCCTTTTTAAAACTAATTCGTATAACTATATTTTATAGCTACCGTAACATGTGGCCTTTTCTGACATTTGAATCTGACATAACCATCTTTAATATCTCAAGGGTAAATAATTTATTAATGTAGCATTGCCGCAAAATTTCCTTTTTAAAACTAATTCGTATAACAATATTTTATAGCTACCATAATTTCATATAAGTGTACATGCCGAAATGAATAATTTAATATAAATATTAATAAATGCAATAATTTTTAAAAAAAATCTATGAAGTAATTTTCAACTGCTTGTTTGATTATGGCAAGCGAGCCTGCATATGGTGCATCTGTGACAATGAAAAATCCATCTGAGTAAGATAAAATTAAGCGATTTAAAAGAAGCAAAATTAAATAAAATTTTGTAAGATTTTCTGCTTATAAGTTAAACTAGGCTCTTAGACTGACAATTCGTAAAAACAGTCAATTTTGTATTCTATATGTAAACACTTTCTAAATTTTAGTTTACCCATTTCGTAGCTGTTCAATTATTGTGACTGAATTGGCAATAAACTAATCCACACAGCTAGTAATATATGCTCCTAACATAGAAATCGATTAACCAATCAAATTTCGAGAAATTCGTGAAGTTGCCAGCATCTGATATTTCGTTAAATTTTATTACTAAAGCTCCAAATCTATAAATGTAATATCTCAGATCATAAAAGTACTTATTTATTGCCTTCCAGTATTTGCAAATTGTAATTTTCACTGTACGTAAAATTTTCTTCGATGTAATATGATTACACATTTATTATGTATTTTCTTCTTCCTTTCCGCACGCGTTTATGATGTAACGGGAAGCATGTCTGTCGCATAATCGAAAGGTCTCGAACTCGAATCGTGGCAAAGGTACTGCACGTTTCTGCATCGATATTACCTAATGACTCTACACATCTGCTGAAAAATATATGATTGGTATAATGTCATAGCAGAATCTTTTGAATTTTGTTAACCATATATGGGGCTTCCCATATGTATAATTTCTTACAACTGCTACCTGAGGAGCGGTAATGAATTAATAAAATTATAATGGTTAAATATACTGGCAGAAGAAGAAATCCCATCACCAAGACGAAATTAGTTTAGAGGAATGAAATGTAGGTAATGTTAAGTTTTGTCTATGTAGCATATTTATTTGATTAATGTTTCAAGATCACAGGTTAAAGTATGCGTGGGAAGAGCCTTTTCAAATGTGAAATGGTGATATAATAATAACCGCTGTAGTCGTCACGATGTTAAATGCATGCATGCAAGTGGATGGACTTCTGTGGGATGGACTTCCATACCTGTTGCACTTGCTCAGTCAAATCAGCAATGTTCTGTGCTCTTATGGATGACGCTGGATTTGGCATCCGATCATGTTCCATACGTGCTGGATGCGAGAAAGGTCAAGGCAACATGTCGAAATTCTGTAAAGCGTGTTGGGTCCCTCAGCTCGGCGTTGTCCCTCAGCTAGTCGATTCGTTACAGCTCGTTTTGTCACTGTGCCAACAAAAGCTCAAATGTCTGCTGCGGATGCAGTACAATGCCCCATAAACACGTGGCGATATGGAAATTAACATTATCCTGTAGAAAAATGCCACAGAAATATTACTCAAGAATAGCAGCACAACTTGTGCAATCGCCCATCTGACGTATACATTTGCTGGCGAGGTGTGGGGGATAACGACGAAAGTACTCTTGCTGTCACTGGAAGTTACTCTCCAGATTGTAACTCTTCGTATAGGTTCAATGTGTTTTCGCCGCAGACGGTTTGGTTCCAAATGCTCACCTGACCTCTTTCTAGCCAATATACATCCATCAATGGCATCAAACCAGAAACGGCTGTCATCTGAGAACACAACAGATCTTCACTCCACCCTTCAATGAACACCACCGAAGTGGCAAACGACGGTGATTTGGAGTTAGTGGTATGACCGACACAGGACGTCTGGCTCGGAGTTGTCCCTCAGGTAGTCGAGTCGTTACAGTCGTTGTGTCACTGTGCTAACAAAAGCTCAAATGTCTGCTGCACATGCAGTACGATGCCTCATAAACATGTGGCAAATATGGCTGTCTTCTCTTTAAGTGGTAGCACGTGTACGGCCTTACTGAAACCACTGTTGCCAACAGCCATATACTGTGGATACGTCCCTGTCATGTCTCTTTGTAATATCGCGGAAAGTAAATCCGCCTTCTCGTTAGCGCAATTACACTGACTCTCGTAAACTCAGTAAGCTGCTAATACTGACTGCCTTCTTCATCTCCTTAAAAACCTTTACCTGAGGCCACTTTACCTGAGGAAGCCCTTCTCGATATCATCTTTTCCTTAATCAAAGAACGCTCGCATACTTCGCTATAATTTATTAAACAAAAGAGGAATAAATATGCATTTTAACGTACTTTCAGTTTCCACAAGTGTATAAGCAAGCTTCTCGCATTCTTGCTAAATCTTTAAAGAGAAGGCTTTATTAGCCCAATAGGCGTTATTCCAGAAGGGCTATTATAAAATAATACACAAAACGTTACGAAAAAGGCACCTTTGGGCGTAATGTAAAATCTGAAAACTTTCAGTTTTAAAATTTTATTTTATTTGTTTCTTCTTCTTATTATTATTTGCACCTGGGAACATGTGCTAAAATTTAAAAAGGCTGCCAACTCACACTCCATGATATCTGTAAATATAAGCTTTTCTAGCCGCTTTAGAATATCAAATTATCCAATCAACCTAGCATTGTTTATGTAAATAAAAAAATTGTTTTGATGTCGAGGAAATCAAACGTGAAGTTCCTCTTCTGCAAGCGCAAAACAACGCAAATTAGTACATCGTCATTCATTCTATAAAATATCCAAACGCTTTAAAATAATATTTTTATTTTCATAACAAGTGACAAGAAACGTCTCGCCAGCAATAATGAAAAAAAGAAATAAGTTGCAAGTTTCAGAGGGTAAAAGAACGGTTATCGTCAAACTTCGTGTTTGTTAAGTAGGCTGCAAATTGTGATAAACGTGTACAGTCTTGTAAAAAATTATGAAGTTCCGGCTTTAAGGAAAGATATCCTGACAGTTTGTGAGTCGTAAATTGTTGTTTTTGCTTTCTTTATTAGATTATTTCTGACGATAAATATCTCTCATTATATATATCACTTTATGAAAGGAAAAAAGCCTTTATCTTAGCCATGAGGAAAACGTAACGAAACATGCAGAGTGTCGCAAAAGTAGGGGATTTATTTCGATGCACCGTTTATTATTGCTAGTGCCAACAGCTGAAGCTATAATTATTTGCAATTTTTACCACAGTTAATCACACATATTCAGCCTTTATATTTTCTTTATGTAAAACTTATTAAGCCGCAATTAGTTTTCTTAAATATTGTTTTCATTTCCTTGTGCGCAGGCGCAGACATCTACTAAAAGAAACTAATTTATCGCTTAGCAACCAATATTCTTCTTCCCACAAGCAACTAAAACTTTACTAAAAGTGTTATCGGAGAGAAAAAGCTGTCATTTTCTAATCTAGTGTGTAATATATGGCTTTAAAACAGCTTTTCATAAGCTACATTGATAACGTAAGAATTTCATAAAAGTTATTAATTAGGTTGTAGCATTTATTATATAAATTAACAAGTTATTTATAATTTCAGCCTTTACTGTAACTTTTTCTTTCCGTTTCCTCACCAGAAATAAAAATGAATTAGACAGTATTTAAGCTGAGGTTTGGATTTTAAGACAAAGCGTGTTTCTGCCGCGTGGCCCCGTTATTTATTTCTGCGATATTGCTTAGTTTGTAATTATTCGGCTTTGCATTATTGCTGCCGTGAATTCTAGTTTTCTGAGCTAGCTTAGATTTAAATTTAATTGTGCAGTCTTTGATTACTAATCTACGTAGTAAAGTTTTATTTGACTGTTATTTTATTCACATCCCCATAGATGTGACTGATACTGTAAGCACAAAAAGTGCATTTATAGTCAAAGTTTGCGTTTAAATAAATCGTTTATTTTGAAACTTTTCCAAGACTTTGTACGAAGAGATTATGTTAGAGAAATTATGTTCAGTTTCGATACTTATTTATATTCTCAGAAATACTGATACTTTCAGAGGATATAATTTTAGAGATATGGTGCTATGGAAGGGTTCAGTATGTTTGTATTAGTCAAAAGCGTAATTCGTTTGACTTAATTAAATCAAATCTAAAGTGCTAGTTTGAATTCATAATTAAAAGTCAAAACAGAAATAGCAACAAAATCCGTAAAACATCCTTCTCATTCATTTTCTATCTCTTGGAAGCATAATACATTATTAAAAATATATTATTTTTGCTAAAAATAGCTAAACCTTCCTTTCTTGATATTTTGAGAAAGCAGCAAAACATATTGACCATAAAAGCCATCATAAAAATTGCTGAAGAATTCAGTTTTCAATGTAGTTACACATTATAATTTTATTCCTTGTAGGAAAGGCATTAAAGATATAGAATTCTTAATTCTTCTACTATTCTAATCTCAAGAACATATTAGAGTTCTAACTTTTGAAATGCTGGATTACGACCAGTTGTAACAAAAGTACCGTATGCATAAACATACAGGCGAAATCCTTCATATAAAAGAAATGAAGAAAGCCGAACGTATAATCGATGAGGAGAAATTATGTATGAGCTCTATGAGCTGTATCAAAGTATGAGCTGCTCTCGAGAATTTAACTTCATGTTTCTTCATGCATTATGTATGAATCACAGAAAATTCGAAATCTTATTTTCACCAATTTTTTCTGTTCACACAGTATGACCAATTTTTGCTCTCTTTCAAACACATTACTTTCTTTGCTGTACACCAGTAGATTAAGCATTTTATGACCACAAGTTTTGCTGTTGTGTTGTTGCTTATGCTGTGACGTATTCAGACCAAGCCCACGAAATTCCTCGTGGCAAGGAGCACTAGATAACGTTTGTCGTTGGCAACAGCCTTGAGCACTATATAGGTGACAGTGCGATTTAGCTCAGTTCCTCACCCCCCTCCCATTTTGATGGAGAGCAACCCTGGGGGGGGACGGGTCCGAGGGTCTCCCACCCCTCTCCCCTTCTACTAAACCACACGGGAGAACTTTCGGCTCGCCGCATATTTAGAGTGCCGCACTGACACTATGCATTTACTAACATCCATGACGGCAGCCAGCGACGCTAACCACTATACCCGGTTGGGCGGCAATTACACAGTAAATTTATGCGTTTGGTTTATAATAAAGCGTATACTATTTCATAGAGAAAACTGATAGCATAAAAATAAAATACAGACTTCGGCTAATCTTTGGAATATGGTAACAGGTAGTTTGGCGACATTTTGGTAAGGCGATAAAGGTTACTAGGTAGGACTGTAGCAATAATCTGAGAAGTACACAATTCGAATCACAGATTATTTTGTCTCAGAGAAATGAGAGATCATGAGACATGTCATGTGACATTTTCCGGAAAATTCCGATCGTGATTTTAGCTAATAAGCACTTAGAAACACTTTAGCAGCGAAATTGTTTCTAAGTGCAGAATCGTCCACTTATTTGTTTGGCGCTTTTTACAAGAGTAAAAGAATTGGATTTTTGTCAATTTTCTTTGACTTTTTAAGTGAAACTAGGTCGATGTGTACATGGATAAAGTCAAGCGTGTGCGCAATGCCATTTTTGGGCAATTCTGGAATGTTTTTTTTTAAGTGAAAATAGGTCAACGTGTACATGGATACCGCGTTTGTGCAATTCTTAAAAACGCGCGAAGCAGTTTGCGATTCTGCACTTTCTCAAAATTTCGCACCTAATCTTCGTCATGATTAAGCAATTTTGTTCCATGAAAGTTCTAGCATAAGCGTAATTCGGCTAGCAGATTGTTGAAAAAATTTTGAGTTAAAAAAAAAAAAAAAAAAAAAAAAAAAAAAAAAAACACCACTCTTTTTCTTCGTGAAAACAAAATGGCGACCAAAAAAAAAAAAAAAAACTAGCAGGTTGCTGGAGCAGGGTTGGTCGCCAAAAAAGTCGCCAACTTACCATAATCCGAAGATTTACCCAGACTTCTTAACGCTCATTTTAATGGTAAATTAAATTTGGAGTTTTTCTAGTATAATTTCATTTCTTCCTCCTTTCTCCCCGAAAAAAAAGGCATTTTCTTTTTTCTTTTAGGGAATTTTTGTATGCTTATGATTGTTTTCATTTTTACCAGATAAATTCAAATGACCCGAGTTGAAATTTATACTGTCGCACGAAATCGCAATCACTTTTATGCTAAAAAATAACGCTAAGGAAAACGCAAAACGCTGCCCAAAACTGTTTCGAGCGAATGTCGCTGCATGTTTTGTGTTCTGTTTCTAAAGCAGCGCAAATAAGCTAGAAATATAATGCCATATTTTAAAATACAAATGAATACTACAGGATACTATAAACTATACTATAAACATCTTTTCAATGTGTCAAAAATAAAGGAATAAGGAGAAAAATTTGGCAAGCTGGTGTCAAGATAGCGAGACAAAAAAAACAAGCAGTTTTACTGATTTCTTTCCGAATTTTATTTCTGCAGAAATATGTAAAAATTAGACAAGCATTCTTGTAATAGTATTTGTTATGGTCATTGTGCGGCTTCATCTTCATACGTGATGCATGGGTTAAGTTAGATTCTTTGTTATACAAAAGTACACAGAAGACCGTCTTCCCTAAAAACGATGCTATTCTAAGCTGCCTTTTTTTGTAAGGTTGTGAGGGTTGCAATAGTTTATCTAACAGCTAAGTGTGTAGCAACATGAACATTTAAGCGAATAATCGCTTTATGTCAGAAACAGGTACGTAAAACTCAAGAAGGGTTAATTACCCTTTATTTCTCAAAATAAGAATTGAACAGATGCGTAAATATATCCAAAATGTCACGGTATTAAATGTAATAATATAATGGTTTTAAGTGTAGTAAATAAGACCGCAATAACCCATAAATACGTACAAAATGTGCAGATAGAAATGTGGGATCTTGAAAGAAATATGAAATCAAAGTAACTTACCCCAAAAGATGACAAACAGATATTACCAAAACAATTAACTTTTATTCATTCATCTTCGTTACTGAAATAAGCATTAATATAAATAAAAATTATCAACCAGACAAATGACTGAATCAGAATCTGAATATCAAGCCCGAGTGATGCACATCACTAAAATAACGTTGCACTCAGAATAAAGTTAATCTTTTTCCATCAGCGCGAAACAAAGTCTCGGTATAAAAGGAATAATCAAATTTTGATGGCAGTCATTAAGCGTACTTGATTAACCATGGTATTTTTGCTTTTTCTTCTTTAAATCAGGAAATTTCAGATCTCATAAACACGTGCGCGCGAAGAGTTCTCGAAAGGAGGAAGAAGTTGAACAAAACTTATTTTCTGCAATGATGTATAGGAAATTGGAGCAATTATTCACTATCTTCATCTTAAAAAAATCTCACTAAAAAGGATTTTCATGTAGCATCTAAAGAAGCAGCAACGAAAAGGAGGAAAATGGCACATCACATCGGCCAGATAGAGCCAGTGGCCGTCCTACACCTTCGGACCCCAGCAGCAGAAGAGGGAGAAACCGGTTGTTGCAATCTTTTTCGCCTTGTCATTTGGCGGTCGCAGTTATCACACCTGACGCTGAATAATGTGAAGGCTTGCCTGAACAAGATGGTCCCTTTCTCAGGACGTACATCAAATCCGTCACTTAAGCATGAACTCAAAGAAATAAGAAATGAAACTTAACTAAAGCTTAACTAAAATATTATATCCGAAACTATCAAAAATTTCTAAGTAGTTGGCCCTAAATATCAACTAAGATGGTGAAGTTATCAAAGGGCCAGAAATACGGACGAGCTTCGTAATAGCTTAGAGAAAGTGTAACCTAACGCGCGCTAGTCAGAATCTCTGGCTCTCTAACGAAGTCAGTGGAACTTCGACTTAAATACCGCTCTTACTCATTTGAATTAACCGCGATTCTAAAAGCACATTCTGGTAGGAAATTTTAAGCTGAAATTAGGAGGGACAGGAAAGTAGCTTTAACTAAAGATAACCGTGAAAAACTTAGGATAAACCTTACAAGGTGAACTGGCTGCATTTTAGTTGCAAGTAAAGAAAACTCGGGAAAACATCATATAACCAGCCCGTTCAGTTGTCAGAATTGAACCTGAGACGAATTACCAAAGTGAACAGGGACTAGATATATTGATATTGACGTAGCGTTTTAAAATGCCCAAAACTGAAGTAAAAGGAGTCATTGATATTCATTATTGAAAGCAATAAATATCACCTACATTACTCAACCATTTAATAGATGCTGTCTTCACTACACACACACACACACACACACACAAAAAAAAAAAAAAAAAAAAAAAAAAAAAAAAAAAAACATAAATGCAGAAGAGCCATTTAAAGAAAAACGTTTTATACAGCGTTAGATCGTTAAGATATAGCATTCGCATATAGTGTCCTCTGAAAATAAGTATATCTCTTTTTTAACATTCTTATAACATCAAAAAGTAATATATCTAATGCATATTAATGAAAGCAGCAGAAAATATATACTGTGATTTTAGCATGATGTAAAGATGTAGGTAATGATATATTAGTCAGACAGTTAAATACCTCATCGCATCTGCAAAGTATAAAAAGAAATATTTTTAAATATGTTAAAGACATTACCTTTAAAAAATTTTAAAAGAGATTACCTTTATCATCATCATTAAAATACCATTTCCAAATCATATATATATTTTCATCCACATTTTTTTTTCCGTTTTATCTGAGTAAAAATTAATGACTTAGTGATTTGATGTCTTCGGCATCATATTTGCACTTAACATTGTTCACTCAAATTTACTAGCTAATGATTAGCTAATGATTTAAATTAGATTTCGAAGGCATTGTTTTTTTTTTTTTTTTTTTTTTTTTTTCCTTCGGCAAATTGCCTCTCACTTTTCTTGTTGTAATCCCCCTCCAAAGAATGATTTGTTTGCTTTAAAAGTGTGTATCATTTGTTCTGAAATATTTTTCTATGCTGTAAAACAGCTAAAAATTATAGATTTTATTTAGTTATTAGAAACCCTTTCATTATTTAATACGTAAATTAACTACAACAAAAGCTTACAAAAGCTTACGTTCATTATTTAATACGTAAATAATCCATAAATACGTACAAAATGTGCAGATAGAAATGTGTGATTTTAAAAGAAATATGAAATCGTTTTTAACTACAACAAAAGCCTTCGGTGATTATTTAAAATCGCGCAAAATTTGATTTTAGGAAGAATTTAAAAGAATTTAAGTTTACGAAAGACAAATGTTTAGTAAATTTATAGAATATGATATCCATCTAGTGTTTCATCTAGTGTTTTTACCTGTAGAGACATTAGGTATTTTTGGAAGCAGGCAAGATGAAAAATATGCAACGCCTTCGCCGGAAATCGAACCTCGGACCTCTCAATTACGCACTGAGCGTGCAGACCACTATACCACGAAGCCTCGCTAAGGTGTCAGAAATACCTTATATACAACAGTTTAAATATCAAGTTGATCGGGAAGCTTCAAATCGGAACATATTTCCTTCATTTTCTAATACTTCTGCCGATATTTTGAGTAACTTTTCAATCCCTTGTTTTCAAAAATTCTTTCAGTTGGGCCATAAAATATTGATTTACTTCATTTTCGACCTTCTTTTTACTATAGGGTTTTAACTACAACAAAAGCCTTCGATGACCTCCGCAGGTAATAACTGAAGAAGCATCATCTCGACTCTTAGAAGTATCATTAAGAATTTCATATTATTAAGCTCTTATCGAGTCTTTCTTGCAGTACTAGATTTAGCGTCATCCTGTTCAAAAATCACATCAGGTCTGTCGATCAATGTATATAGTTGTAGAGTTTGGTCTTTTTAAGTGGCATCGATGAATACAGTTGTACAGTTTGGTCTCTTTAAGTAGCATCGATGAATACAGTTGTAGAGTTTGGTCTCTTTAAGCAGCATCGATGAAGACAGTTGTAGAGTTTGGTCTTTTTAAGCAGCATCGATGAATACAGTTGTAGAGTTTGGTCTTTTCAAGTAACATGAAGACAGTTATAGAGTTTGGTCTTTTCAAGTAACATGAAGACAGTTATAGAGTTTGGTCTTTTTAAGTAGCATTGAGGAAGACAGTACTTTTGGTGTTTTGAGCAGCATCGATGAATATAGTTGTAGAGTTTGGTCATGTTAAGCAGCATCGATGAATACAGATGTAGAGTTTGGTCGTTTTAAGCAGCATCGATGAATACAGTTGTAGAGTTTGGTCTTTTTAAGTAGCATCGATGAAGACAGTTGTAGAATTTGGTTTTTTAAGCAGCATCGATGAATATAGTTGTAGAGTTTGCTCTTTTTAAGCGGCCTCCATGAATACAGTTGTAGAGTAGGTCTTTTTAAGTAGCATCGATGAATACAGTCGTAGAATTTCGTCTATTTAAGCAGCATCGATGAGTACAGTTGTAGAGTTTGGTCTTTTTAAGTAGCATCGATAAATACAGTTGTAGAGTTTGGTCTTTTTAAGTAGCATCGATGAAGACAGTTGTAGAGTTCGGTTTTTTTAAGTAGCATCGATGAAGACAGTTGTAGAGTTTGTTTTTTTTAAGCAGCATCGATGAATATAGTTGTAGATTTTGGTCTTTTTAAGCAGCATCGATGAATACGGTTGTAGAGTATGTCTTTTTAAGCAGCATCGATGAATACAGTTGTAGAGTTTGGTCTACTTAAGTAGTATAAAATTAGACCAGAATTCTAAAAGACAGTCTGTGAATTATCTCTATGTAAATACCACAGAGCTAGGGAAAGGACCCTTTTATTAACTTAAATAAAGTTTGACAAACGGAAGTCAACATTTATGGCTTAATTTAAAGGTAATGGATAAACTAAAATTAATGAAAATAAATATAGCCTAACTGCTTCACAATTCCAATAACATGAATAACTCTGTCCGAAGTTGGCATAAACAAACCTAATGGCGAGAAAAGCTAAACGCCGTAGAACCAAATTTAGCAATGTGGTCTTCAAGCAGGCAGAACATGCTCTTATTTTACCCTCTAAAACCTTCCTTTAAATACTTTCTACCTCATTTGAATATCGCGGGAGTTAGAAATTTTACAATCCGTCAAGGAAATAGAAACGAGATCGATAGGAAACCATATTAATATAAAATAAATAACTGATTAGAAATTTAAATGATACCTGTGGCTAAAGCTCCTTTAAAAATAATTAAGCTGACGAAAGTTGTCTTTATTAGTAGTTTATTTTTTTCCAAAAATACAAAAACCAAAAGAAACCATACCTTCCGAACACACTATACCCAGATCAAAATCTTCTTGGAATACATTCCTAATTTTAGTGTGGGAATTTTTTTAACTCTTCTTGGACCCGTGTATTTTTCAGTTTCGATTAGCATAAAAAATTCTTTTCTCACTTTCAATTACAACAGGCCGTAAAGAAGTCTGCCCTCAGTTCTTATGAACAGAGAAAACAAATTTATACTCTTTGCCGACGGTTTTCAACTGTGAATTTATGTGGATTCATACTGCAAGGAAAGCTCTCCCATATATTTCAAGTGATCTGATGACGTTTATTATACACAGTGAAGCTTCTCCGCTATTTCTTTACTGATGATACGTGAACTGGACTCTTTCAGCATTTTCGATACTTTATCTTTGGCCACCAGACTTGTCCTTAAAATTAAAATTTCTGCTTCGGAACATCGTAAGCCATCCTTAAACCTTAGTTCTTAAATCTTGATATTGACATTCAGTAAACAAATGGCGGCCTCGTTAGGCCTAATGCCACTTTTAAATTGTCGATAATTGTAAAACTATTGCATACATGTTAATTAAAGGCATAAAAAGATTAAACGAAACATAAGAACAACATAATTCAATCAGTTTTAAAGTTAAAAGTGCAAAATTTACCAACATATAAGAATAAAAAACCGAGGGCATCGAACCAGCTAACAGAGTCAGAATATATGTATATGGTAAATGAAAGCACAATTTTGGAAGCATTGATGTAAAAACACGGAGATGTAGATGCGCAGAAATACTGATTGTCTAGATACTTGATGGTTAGAGCGTCGTCTGTGCGTATTGAAGAAGAAACAGTCAAGCCGGATGAAATTCCTTTTTACTTCCTTGTACTAAGTAAAAAGGAAGTATTGTAATCGCGAAAAGCTTCAGGCAGCATATTTCAACGAAAATATCCATTTTGACCGCTATCGAATGCAATTTAACGACATTTTTGCGTGATATCTGTGCGTAAGGACAGAATAAAATACTCTTTTCCTTCAAAAAAATTATAAAACTGCTTTAAAATTAATTATGAAGAGAATTTTTCGTGGCGTCTGTACGAACGTACGAAACGTACGTATCTCGCATAACTCAAAAACGAGTAGCCTCAGAACGTTGAAGTTTTGTATATAGGACTGCTATAACATGTAGATGTGCACCTCGTATTGTGGTTGCAATCGGCCGCACCAAATGTATATAAATATATTTATATATATATCCACTCTGTTACCCGCCTCAGTGATCTCAGTTTCTGTACTCTTATATGTTTGTAAATTGTACATTCTGTGCTTTAAAAATGATTGTATTATGTTGTTTTTATCTTCCGATTTAGGATTTTATGCCTTTAGTAAATCTGTGTGCAATATTTTTAGAATTATCAACAATTTTAAAGTTGTCTAAGTGCCGCTAAGCCTTTTTTTTATGGCGGCCATTGATGTTTACATTTGAAACAGGAGACTAGTGGATTTGTTGCCAATCTAGAGAAACTTAGCTTCGCAACAACAAAGATAACGCATTCATTTATTATTGCCAATTAAATCATGCTTAATCCTTTCTGGAATTTTTTCGAGGAAATAAGTGTTTCAGATTTACTTCGTAATTTTTAATATAGATATTATGAGTTTTTATGTATTTTTGCCTTCTCGCGAAGTGAGAACTGAATTAATTAAATGAGAAATACTGAATCGTCTGTGAAAAACTGTTTCTTTTTTGTTTTGTTTGCTTAATTTCTTTTATACATCATTCTAGCTTTATTATAGTATTTGAATAGAACATGTGTCAACGATTAGATAATTCCATTCTTTAAGTGATATAAATTTTGTGCATTATGAGTTATAATATGAACGAAATATATAAGTTAACTGTTATATAATTATTAATACTGTTAAGTGAATCTAGCGCCAAAGTGTCGCTATGGTAAACAAATACTAGAGTGAATTTTAAAAAAATGTATTTATTCTATTGTGGTTTATGCGCTGTCGGCGAAGTATATTTAATTCAATCCAATAAGTTTAAATGAAATGCAAGAAAAAATGCGTATAATTTAAAATTCCGTACAGCAAAGTCATGTGGTGTACACATCAGATTTTTTGATTTAAATTCATATTTGTTTCTACAATTCACTTGGCACTCTACTCGTGTCTATTAAAGAACATTTACATTTTTCATAACTGTTGCGTATACTCGTTAGGAACTGTTTCGCAGTACTCGTTAGGAAGCGAGTACTGCGAAATTACGTCCAAGCAGTATACAGAGAGAAGCTGAAGTGAAACGTGACCCATCAGTTCAGAGAAAAAGGGGACTGGGTCAAAAGTTTCAGTTTTAAGTTTTGGTTTACAACTTGGTGGTTGGGTAAGAGGTATCTGCATTAAGGATTACGTAAGATTGCATGATTAATTTGAATGCCGCAGTTTAGACTTACGGCGCTATTTTTAGACAAAGAGAGGAAGTCCCCCAAATTAAATAAAACTAAAAGAGATTATAGGCAATCAAATTCAGAAGTTTGCTTTCATATTTTTTATCTTACACACACACACATATATACACGTTTGCTGCTGCCGATTGCAACAAAAAGGGGAAGTGCACAACTTGATGTTACAGAAATCCTGTATATAAAATTTCAACGTTCTACGGCTACTCGTTTTTGAATTATGCGAGATATGTAAGTACGTATGCACAGACTTAACGAAAAATTATTAATAGGTTGCATTTTTCCTAATTTATTTTTTGTTTTGCTCAGATTTTCAATGCTAAAATTAAATTGGTTTTAAAATGAACAAAATTTAATAAGCCTGGTATAAATGTATAACATTAGAAATTTAGTTTTATTTAATAACAGGAGCGGCATCCATCCTAACAAAATCGAGAAATATTAGTAAGAACTGTACATTTTTAAATAGTATTTCAGTACACTGTTAATAGAGCTAATATAATGTAATGTAATTTATGATAAATTAAAGATCTTAACGCCATATGAACTGGCTATTTGTGAAGCCATTATTTAATACACATTTTATGCCTCTTAATATGGCAAGTTACAATAAAACATATCATGTCGTTTTAATTGGATATTTTTAAACCATTTAAATGAAATGTTTTATAACGTGAATCAGCTGAGGCCATCTAAATAAAATGTTAATCTTTTGTTCAAGTGGCTTAACTGATTCACGTGAATTGGCAACGAGCCAAGGCAGACAGTTGACTATGCTAAAAGGAAAGACCGGGGGATTTCGAGTTAATAAAGAATCATGAAGCGTAAATTACGAAGATTGGAATATAAATGTTTTTGATGTCAAAATTCCCAATGGAAACGTTTTTACAAATATGACCGTTTTATGTAAAAGAAAACGAATTTTAAATTCATCTTTTGATACTAAGCTTTTTCTGTCATGTATTATGCAATGGAACAAAGCCGACGTTGAAATATCTGATCTGATTTAATGTAAATACTTTAATCTTCTCTTCAAACGTGGAGTTGTAAAAATTTCTTCCGAAGAATTCCTAGCCATGGAATAAACTTCTTTTAAAATGCCTTATGCTGTCTCGTAAACATGCAAATTTTATGGCAATCAACGAAGTTGGGATAAAATTCTTATAAATGGATTCGAATATGGTTTAGGTTATTTAAGAAAGGAGGGGAAGTTACGAAAGCAGAAAATATGTATTTTTCATACAGTTAAAAAGAAATTACTTTTGTAATTATTATGAACCTTTCTATTGGTTTTATTCTTGAGAACAGCAATTTTGAAACAGTGGTCGAGTATGTTAATTTTAAAAAGTGAATAATTTAAATCTAAAGCGAAATCAGTGGGGTGATGTAAAGAAACATGTCTCTATTTTTTCTTTATTCGAAACAAAAAATAGGTAAATTATCGTAAAACTTTAGAATTGGGCTTACCAAGATTCCATGTTTTTAACTTTAGAATATCAACATACACTTACGTGATTAACTCAGTGCAATTTTCATGTCTGGCATGGTACAAAATTTGTATGTGCTCAAAACTTTCACATATTTAGTGTTTTTAAATCTTAATTCATGAATTAGCAATTACTGTTCTATAGGTACGTAAAGACCTTATATGAGCACGTTTGATATTTTCTGAAATGCAAATATCTTTAAAAATTTTGTATAACATATTGCAATATTTTACTCGCTAAAACCATTTATCCTTCTTCTAGAAAGCAAAACTACTGCAAAATGCTTTATAATCACTCGAGTAAATAATGGGCTACCATTCGTTCCGTTTTACCGCGTGATTGCAGTGCTTTTCTAACACGTCCGCGCAGGTTCGAGGGTCGATCAAATGTGAACGAGCTTTTTTTTAACAAGCTTTTAGGCTATATGAAAGCTTTCCATTTGTACAAATTACTTTTCTTCATAATCCCCTGGTTTTATGATACAATTTTTTATTTTTTATGATACAATTTTCGTAATATTTTTGTTCCTTTCTCATGGAATGAAGTGGGAGGGTATCTAACTAGTTGCATACGAAATGCTTCCACTTGATCGGTCTCAAATAGGTCACCCTCAAGTGCTTCTTTTCAAGGGTGCAAACACGTGAAAAATCCAGTCTCAGTCGTAGTCAAAGCTTTTCCCTGCAGGCAATCAAGTTTTGGCTTTCAGTGGGTTTCTCCCCACTTTCTTCTCTGCTCCATGCTTAGATTTTGAAAGGGAATGATGCACCAATATCTCGTTAGAAGTGCTGATTTTATGCTCCCTTTTCTTACTCTAAACAAGTTTGAAGCAGTTCAGAACTGCGAACTCCTGCGGCTTTTTTATCGTTATTTATCTTTCTTTGCAACATGTCCACGGCCTCACTTGAGTTCGTTGCACCAGATGTTTACTCGTGACCATCAATAGGTTTCTTTCCCGAATTGGGCCTAGAATCTACGGTAAATTTCCCCTGGTTTCACGTTTTTGAGGAACTTCATAATTATATGTTGCTTATCGGACACTTCAGACACTCTTCTTACTCACCATTAAGCGCACGAATCGAAGCATGAGACACGGTTTGATTCCCTTAATCTAAGCACCCCAACCTTGTGACCTCAACAGCCCAATGAGACTTGAAATATCCTTTTCGATGTTCAGCCAATAAGATACTGGCCATATTTGATTTCCCTGCGTAGATATAATCCTTCATTTTGAAACATCTCATTTGTCATTTGGATAAAATGTTATTATCAATTAGGAATTCTAGCACTTGCTGCTGACTTTTGAATATGTGAACAACTGAAGAACATTTTTGTTATACTATAGTTTTTTTTACTACTAAAACTGAAGGAATGAATAGCATTCTTGTGACAAGGTTTTTCTGTGTATGTATAATTTTTTTTCAACAGAGTTAACGGGCTTAAAGTACACTGGTGTGCAAAAATTAAGGACGAAGTCGAAAAATTAGCATATCAGCTGAACTAACAGGCAGAGCAGACAGAAAGACCAATCAGGAGATTAAGTAAGGTGATGTACGGTAGCACATGCTCAGATATGCAGATAGACGTAATGGGGGAGTGTCTGAGTAGTATAAAGCATGTTGTCGGTGTAAGATCAGTATTTCTGGCAAAGAGATTGCACGCCGTATAACAGTTAAAATCACACCGAGTTGCTGCCTCAGCGAGAAATGGCGAATAATCAATCTGTTAGACGACATCTGGATGCTTTTACCCGAGGTCGAATCAATGGGAAGTTGGAGGAAGGCCGCAGTGTGACAAGTGTGGCAGAGTTCGGAATTGCTCACAGTATCGTTTCACGACTTTGAAGACAATTTCAAACTACAGGAACAGCTATCCGGGAGTTTAGTAGTGGTCGTCCACGAGGAACCACACCCGCAGATGACTGGTATATTGCCTTACAGGCCAGAAGAAACAGGCGGCAGACAGCGGGAGAAATCGCTAGACACACGACTGGACGACCGATATCGCGTTTTACCGTGGCCAGAAGACTGCACGGTGGTGGTCTGTTTGCACGACGCCCTGTACGGTGTGTACCTCTAACGCCTGCCCATCGGAGAAGGCGTTCTCTGTGGTGCCGGGAACACCGGAACTAGAGAGACAATGAATGGGGACGAGTACTCTTTACAGATGAGAGCAGATTCAGTCTGAGTAGCGATTCTCATCGCATACTCATCTGGAGAGAGCGGGGAAGCCGCAATCATCCCTCGAACATCATTGAAAGGGAGAGGTATGGAGGTGGTGGTGTTCTCGCTTACAGAGGCATCACGCTTGGTAGTCGTACAGACCTTCACATCTTCGACGCAGGTTCAGTCAACGGGACCCGTTATTGTAACGAGATTCTTCTTCCATATGTGCATCTTTTTAGAGGCGGTATGGGTCCGCAGTTCCTTTTCATGGACGACAATGCACCATGTCATCGCACAGTAGCTGTCGAACAGCTCTTAGAGAGTGAGGTTATTGAACGTATGGATTGGCCGGAACGATCTCCGGATCTCAATCCCATCGAGCATGTATGGGATTTTCTAGGCAGACGCTTGGCAGCTCGTACCTTACCACCAGTAACGATTCCGGAACTTCGATTGGCGCTGCAAGACGAATGGGCAGCAATGCCTCAACAACTCATTGACACCCTCATTCTCAGCATGGGCAGACGCTGTGAAACCTGCTTAGCAGTCAGGGGAGATCATATCCCCTATTAAAGACCGGATGTTTCTTGCTGGACACCCATCACAGGGATGTTTCGGCCTTCAGTCGCATTGCGCTCCATGCTACTTTTTCAATAAAGCTTCTTTTTATCCCTCTGATTTCTCTTTTAGTAAGTGTTGCTTACATTACTCATGTCCTTACGTATTGGGGATCTTACGGTATTAAATGTGTTGATTTGGAAAGCTTTTGTACAAAGTTATATTGAAAAAACCGTCTCGTCCTTAATTTTTGCACACCAGTGTATTTCGGAGGATATTCAAAGAAGAAACTATAGATTTCAGAAATGCAGCTTGCACTGGACAATCTATCTCCAGATGTGGATGAAATAGAGGCTGTAATTGATTAAAATCATCATCTGACAACACATGAGATTGATGACACTTTAAACATTAGTGCTATTCTGATTTCGAGAAATCACGGACTGGTCAAGAAACTCAATATTTGGTTTCCGCATGAAATGTAAAATAAGCATTTAATGGTACTGGAATTGATTATTTGGTAAAACTACATTTACGGGTGCCCCTTGGCGATAACTGGCGATTTTTGGCGATATGTGGACACCGAGTTTGTGCAGTTCTTTGATTTGTTATTTGACTTTAATGACGTGTAGCGGCGATTTTGGGCGCAAAAGTCGCCTCTACCCAAAGTAAAAAAAAAAACAGGTCAAAGAATTGCACAAACTACCTATTGCACACTCCCTTGACTTTGTCCATGTACACATTGATCTACATTCACTTAAAAAGTCAAAGGAGCAGACAACAAAAAATATGTAATCTCAATAAACTGCATTATAAATCAAACAATTAAATAACATAAAAAAGGAACATCATCTTAGCACTACACAAAGGAAATATTCACTTACTTATTTACAAATTTCTGTGTCTTCAGTTAAACAAAATTCCTCAACAGCATCCAAAAACTTCCTAAAATTATCTGAACTAGAATTTGTATACTGACGTTACCACATAAATTCACAAAAATATCTTCCGTAGCGCCGGTATCCTCCGACGTTTAACCATACCCATTTCCTTCCTACAAACAGGACACTTATAATGGCTACCAAGTAAACCTTCATTTACACACCAGTCAATTAATGCTTTTTTCCCTTTCGTTCGAAATCGTACAGAAACTTCAAATTAATCTTACCACATTCAGCCATTTTACGGTGTAAAAATAACAACGTACTTCTTATCCAAAATCCGACACACAAACAAAAAAAAATTCCTTTCCAAATCTTTTCCCATCATTCAAATTCACCGCAATCACGCAACCAATTACGTCATAATAGGGTTTTCATAGCATTCAACTACTCGGGTTACCATAAATGAAAGAAAACTTGGCGATAAAGGTAACAACAACTTAGCGATAACCCAAGAGGCACTCTTAAATCTACTCTAACCGATTCTTTTATGAAATAAACTCATTATTGACGATAAAATTGGATTTTGTATAGCAGGATTAATTGAAAAATCATAGTCAAAGCGGTAGGATCGTATACGCTAACTAGAAACGCCCTCCCCCCAAAAAAGCATGCTGGCTCTCTGGGGCATTATTGGAAAGTTATCTGTGCTATGAATTATTACCGCTAAAGCAAGCTATTCATTCCACTAAGCTAATTCTTCCACTTAGCCTTTTGATCTACAGAAAGCATACTGTGTTTCTCCAAAGTAACACGTTTCTAAGTGGACTCGGTAGAAATTATTTTAAGTTGTCCATGATGTTATAGTTCATCCATCATATTCTAAAAACAGTCAGCTTATAATCTGTGCGTCAGCTCAGCTTATCAGCCTTGCAGAACTCTCTTAACTAACCTAGTTTAATCCTTATCAGCACAACTTGGATTAGTTTGTTATTCCCCAAAATTACCTAATTTAATTTTTACAGGTTCCTAGATTTTCACTAAAGAAAGCCTCATGAAAATCACTTAGCCTCATGCAAATGGAAGTGTATCTTTGATCAAAATCGTTTGACCGTAATTCATTACACGTTTTTATCTGCGATTATGAATAAATTATTTTAAAAACACTAAACAAATTGGAAGAATATATGTCACAACTCGATATAATAATACCTTATTTTCTGAATAAGTATCGTAGAACATTACTAAAGAAATTGATTAATGAATTACATCTTTACGCGAAAATGCCACAAAATTAAATTCGATTTTTCTTCCATATGCCCAATAAAATCAGCATGATGCATTTAAATAACGTTGTCGCCAATTCTTACAAAGAAAAGCGTATTCATTTTGTTTATTTCGTAAGATTTTTTTTTAAATTAAGGTGTCACGCTTTTAGTTCTTGAGAGTATTTCAAATATTCCATAATTTATATATAAGCTGTTCAAATGACTAATCCTAACCAAAAAAATTTTAAAGGAACGAAAAAGCTATTAGAACAATATTATTTTTATAGAAATTTCTTGGTCGCTTTGCACGAGATCCTTTTCTTACTTTTCGAACGATGTGTTTGTTCCGATGTGGAAACTGCTGCAGCTGTGAAAAGCAACGCCTTCCATTTTCGCTTAAAACAAACGCCACGGAGAACAAAGGACTGGGGGATAGGAATTTTTTTTAAGCGTGGAAGAATGGGTAGTAGTGATTTCTTTTTGCTTTGTTTTATTCTGAAGAGAATTTAACGAGTGTTTTTCTTTTCCTTAATGTCTTTTATCTGGCCGTAATAAATAGTTTGAAGAGAGGTTGTCAAACATAAAGAATGTTCAAGAATCACGAAGTCTCAATGACCTATCTGAGTTTTCTTGTAATCTAGAGATATAGATTTATTCGCCTACTTATGATACGAGATAGTTTCTACAGTAAAAATTTCTTCAACACATGTGGAAGAAGATATATTTAAGAAAATATATTTCATATAGAAAATATATTATAGAAAGAAAATATAAAAAAATATATTTAAAAATACATTTTCAGAAAAATATATTTTAAAATATATTTTTTCATGGAGAAAATATATTTCAGAAAAATCCTTAACTGAAATAGAAAGACATTTGGGTAGCTGTTTATCGTAGCAAACTACTCAGCTTGTTTAGCAAATGCTAGTACAACTCAGAAATTCAAATATGTAGATTTAGGTAAGTTAAATTAAAAGTTGCTATTTACTAGCCTTTTATTATTATTTCTATCTTTATATTTTGATAGTTGTATATAGTTTATTTTAGGTTTACATGCATAATTCGTGTTGGGGAAGTTTCCAGTAGGCAAGAGTTTCTAAATTACTTTGGTTTTCTACTCTTAATTGACTTTTAATTAAATTTTAATTTATCCTTTACTTGCTATTTTTTTTTAATTCCACTATTTAAATTTCTTTTTTAGGTAATTCACAATATTTGGTTTTACTTTTGGTTTTGAACTTTACTTTTACACTTGCCTATATGGATAACGAAACACGAATTGAGTAATTGAAGAGTTTGGTTTGGGAACAACTTCCCCTTGATAAGTCTGTCGCCTGCTCAACATTTATTCACTTATGCAATTTTTTGGAATAATATATTTTTTCATGGTTTTAAATATGTGCAAAAAATATGTAAATACATATGCTCTTAGAATTTAAATGATATTGTAAATTAGTTCGCAGGAATAATAATTATTTTTATTTTTATTTCTTTGCAATTAAATTTTTAAATTAAATTTTAATTTTATATTTGCTTTATGCGAATAGAGAATATTTGTTAAATTTAAATAGCATACAGAGAGAGAGATACAGATAGATAGATAGATAATTTTCCTGTAGTTCTTGTATTTCCGGTATATTAGTATTTGGCAGAGTATTATTTGTCCTGATATTTCAAGCTAAAAAAATATAAAGTATTGAAACTTAAGAAAGAAAGAAATACTTTTTTAAGCCTTCGTGTGCAAATGATCCAATGAAATAAACGCATAGCTACGTCTTGAATAATTAAATATTTTCTTTATTCGATTAGGGTGAAATCTTCTCGTGGCCTTAATTTAGGATGAAATAAGACCATACATATTTTTTCTATCAATTGGCTTTGCCATTTTAAAATATAAGATTTAAGTTCTGTGTCCTTTTAATTTCCGAAAGCGTGAAAATTAATTTTTAAATAACTAAGCCTACCGTAATTGCTTATCGTTAAACGTTTCTAGTGATAAACTGAAATCTAAAAGTCAAGATGAGACTAAACCTTCTTTTAATCGTATGATTTACTTATTTTTAAATTTGTAAATATTTTTAAGAATTTTTAATGGCAAAGTCTTCTTAAAAAATGGAACACTCTTCGGGATGTTACACTATAATACTGTTGGGGTTAAATTTATAAAACAGAATAGAGTGAAAATGCTGTCACAATTACATCGATACGATAAAAAGGCCTTTTTTATCTGAAAATAAAATAACGTTTAAATTTAAGACGATTTGCTGCTTTCGGAAAGATTCATTAGTATTTATACAATCCAATAATTCAGTGATCAATAAACAGTATCTAAATATTTTAAACTATCGAATAACGATACAGTTCCCGAATATTTCCTGAAGTTTCCTTCGACTGAAGTTATTACAGTCACCAATTGGATTATTGATATATTTTTCGATATCTCGAGTCTCCGTACTTGGGTCAAAGCTAGCAAATTTGTCCTAGCCTCTGTATCTGTAGATGCAGAAGGAAATACACAAGAAAGTGTATGTCAACGTAAAACCCGTAAAGATATTTTAGTAAAAAATTTTAACTACTACTCATCATTTAAAAAACAATAAATTTATTATTAAAAATTAGTCTCATTTTATGAAATTCTTTTGTTTTTATTTATTTTGACATCAAAACAGCATCCACCAGTTAAATGACGAATTTTAACATCAGATTTGTTACAGCAATTGGTATTTACGTATTATTTTACTTATTTTTTTTACGCATTACTTACGTATTATTTACAGATAAAAAGATAGAAGTTACTTTTTCGGGTGCAAGAGGGTGGTTTTGGCGCCCTATTTGGTAAAAATATATTTCAGCGTACCCTTGGCGAAAATTGGCAATTTTTTGGCGCCATTCCTGTTTACGTCCAATTCCCTCCCCAGTAACATGGCGTTCAAAACATAAGGAAATAAAACATAATTAAAACAAAAATATAGGAACTACTCTGATATACGCCCTCAAGTCGCCAACTCCACGCCGCCATATTACTATCTAAATTGTTTGTCTACATTTCGAATTTTAAGCCTAAAATGTCTCTAAAAACGCGGTTTTCGCACATGCAAAAACCACATTTTGAACACACAATTTAAGCTAAAAATCCGAAACAAAAACAAAAACTTTAGATAGCAAAAACGTACAGTTTCTAATCAAAAATATTTGACAAGAATCCATGTAAACAGCGATATGTTTTAACTTAAAAAAACATCTACGAATGGCACAATCTAGGCAACGAACGAATCTACAAACTACGCACACCTTGCTTTAATAAATTAACATAACAACAATAAATTTCAAAGAATACCAAGCACTATACATCCTGTTTAAACTTTAAAAAAATCTACGCATTGCACAATCTAGGAAACGAACGAATCTAAGAACTACGCACACCTCGCTTTAATAAATTAACATAACAACAATAAATTTCAAAGAATACCATGTACACAGCGTTCTGTTTCAACTTTAAAAAACATATACGAATTGCACAATCTAGACACTGCGCACTAATCAACAAAATAAACTAAAATAAATTTCAAGCAATTCAAAAAAAAAAAAAAAAAATAACGACAGCAATTCATACTAAAAGAACAATGAACATAACATTCTACGAAATAAGAACAAGAATAAAATAAAATGCACTTACTATGAATTAATGCTTTTTCGAACAGCAGAAATACCAATTTCATACCACCTTTAACATGCCGCCACGTAATCACTATCGTATTTATATAACAGCCAGAAACACTATCCAGAAAATTCATACTATGGTTCACAAATCCCTTCTTTTATTATGCACAGCCACTAAAAATAATCTCCCAGACCTTCTTTCCACACCTCCAAAATACCCACTGCCACTCAACAGGATGACCACGATAATATTTCCTTTTACCAGACTTCAATTCAACAACTTCCACCATTTTATCTTTTCCCCCTATCTTCTCAGACACAAGATAGTTGATAGTTGACAGGGGACGTGTGCACCATCCCTTTACCGTAATGGTTAATTGGCATATGCAACACGTCCACCTCTATCTCGAGCCAGATGGGCCATACAGGCGCCTCGCACCATACACCGAAACCCAGCGACCAGGCCATCCAGGTGGCACTCTAAAAGACCAAAGAAGCCCCCAGAAGCATGTTCACACCAACCACCCGGGCCTAGTATTTATTGAGTCAAAGTTCAACAAATACATGGCCAGACAAGGGCTCAAAAAATAAATAAATAAATAAATAAATAAATAGATAAATAAAGGGACAAGAGCATGACGCGAACCAACGAGTTCCAGCGAAAGATTTTTCAACGTCAACAGGGTTGCCATACAACACGCAATTGCGCCAAAAACCAGCGCAGAACACATATCGCCACATTTGGTGAAATTAGGGCGTATATCAGAGTTGTACCCAAGTATATAATCTCAATAAACTGCATTTCAAATCAAACAAGGAAATAATGAGAATAGCAATACATGTTATGTAATCTACGTAATATAAAAAGGAAACAATGACTTATTTAAAAATTTCTGTTTCTTCGGTATACAAGGAAATAATAAGAATAGCATTCTGTTTCTTCGGTATGTGAAACACACAGAATTCCTTAACATCGTCCAAAAACTATTTAAAATAATCCTAAACTAGAATCTGTGTACTGCCGTCACCACATAAACTCACAAAAGTAAAAATGAAAAATATTCTCCGTACTGCCGGACTGCCGATGGCATTTCTTTCGAAAATCCCTTTTCATTACACCCCACTTACCTTCTATAATGTTGGTTATGAGCTCCAATTTCCAAATCCTTAAGTATCACTGCGTAATTTACCGAGAGGTGAACGAAGCCATTTAAATTTTCATTTACGCACAAGTTGATCAATGTTTTCTTTCCCAATCGTTCTAAAGTGTACAGAAACTTCAGGTTAATCGTACCACCAGCAAACATTTTACGGTGTAAAGCACAAAATAAGCTACGTACTTCCTAACCAACATCCAACACATAAATAAACCCTCACAAATACTTTCCCATCAGTCAAATTCATTGTAATCACGCAGCCAATCACGTCATAATAGGGTTTCCGTAACATTCAACTACTCAGGTTACCATAAATGAAGCAACAACTTGGCGATAATCTAAGGGGTACCTAAAATATAGACTAACCCCCCTTTTTTCCCTAGAAAGATTCCCAAACTATCGATGTTTATTGTAAGTCGGTATACATTATCGACATATGAGAAGAAAACTTACTCTATCAATTTTAAATACAAATTTTAATTCTTAAATAAGGATTACGTGGTATATTAAAAAACTAAAACACTTACGTTCTTCTGCAAATCTTTCTGTAATTTTTTTGCGCTATTCTTTTCTCGAAGTACACAGCGATCTGTTTTCGTTCAAAAGATCATTAGAGAACTGGCGGAGACTCGGCTTCGTGTAAACCTCGGCAACAACGGCTATCTAGAAAACGCATTTTCTCGTAATTCACTTCAGAAAATTTTCAGCGAAATTCTGTATTCCTGCAGAAATTTTATCGCATTTTCTTCCATTCCTGGCAAATTCCATAAGCCTTATATTTTAAAACTAAGGCAAAAAAATATCACGATTTATGCATAAAAACCGTTGAAACTGCGAATACAACAAAAAGAACAGACACAAAAATGGCGGCGTTGCTTGACTGAAAGATTATTATTTGCATGGTTGTTTTAAGGATGGTTATGCGCACGGTTACCGGATTTCGGCAAATTTTGAAAATTCGGTGACTTTTACGAAAGTGGTTGTGTTCATACATAAGTACCTAGCAATTTCATCTTTAAATGTTTTTAATAGTTTGGTAAGGACTCGTATTTAGAAACAATTCTTGGTTCTTTTGGAACATTTTGTTATTAATCATTTATGGATTAGATTTTTAATCCTCTCGAATTTCAAGTAATGTATGAAAATGTATCGCAATGTATGTTCATGATTAATTCAAATAAGTATGAAATGTAACGTAGAAATTTCGTAAACTTTAATTCCCCTATCCCTATCGGCAAAACGTTTAAATGACCCCCCCCCCCTTTAATTTTACTTTGTTTATTGCTTCAAATTCTAGAAAAGCATCCTTAGCATTATTTGTGGTATAATATTACTAAAGCATTCAACAATTATTAAAGAACCTAAAAGCAGCGAATTCTAATTTATAGTATTTGCTACTGGTGGAGGATTCGTAGCCCATGAATCGAGAGGTCACAATTCCGAATCCTGATCAAAATTTAAATTTTATAATGATTTTAGTGGAAACAGAGACCTTGGAATTGCAAACACCACCGATATTTCACGTAGGATTGAAGACATCTCTTTCTATACTAAGAGGGGAAAAAGAACTTTATAGGAATAAAAAGAATTTTCGGGTATATTACGCATAAAAGGACGTTTTTTCATTTACAGACCCATATACGTTTCGAGAGTATTTTGTCTAACATCCCTTTGGGCTAAGATTATTTAAAACCGGGATATCTTTAAAATTTCCAATCGACAGAGTAGGGCATTGCAAATATATATTTTTTTTTCCCGTACAGGGTTGCCGCAAAAATTGGTTAAAATTTTACAGAATATGAATTATGTAATAAAACAAAGTCGAAATTCTAAATTCGGGCTTCCAGGTGCCCATGTTCAGGTGGAGGACTACGTTATTCAAAATTTGATGGTTCTAGATACCGTTATTTTATCACATTCAAAATTTGATGGTTCTAGATACCGTTGTTTTATCACATTCAAAGTTTGATGGTTCTAGATACCGTTGTTTTAATGCAAGAAAAATACATACATTTATGCAGATTCTTCATTATTTAATTTTTTAAAATATAATACTGGGAGATAGTATTTGGTGGCAACAATTTGAAAAGTGAAATGGACATTTTTAGTGAGCCTACGCAAAATGCCGTTTCGAGAATAATAGCCCTTAATAGCCCTTCTGGTTTAATAAATTCTGTAGTTCAATTGAAACTTTCGTGATCAACAACGTAAGAAATTCCTATTTTGATTCTAAGTTTATTTCTAAATCAGTTTATATGAAGTTGTTATGCTTTTGCGGTAAATAACAGACTCTTCAAATAAAAGAAATGATAATACGCAGCAGCTTTGGAGATCAAAAAAGTTTAAAAGAATGAGAGAAGACATTAAAGAATGAGACTGAATATGACCGCAGTATCAAATACATGTTTGTGTATAATACACAACAGAAAGCTAGGAATCGTTAATAATCTGCAAGTGGAAGATCTGCTTTTCGCTTCCATTATTTACATTTGTCTACATTCGATTCAGTTTCATGACTACGGATGTCATCGGAGAAAACAAATGCCTCTCTTTCGATTTCTTTCTATACAGCTGGTTTTCGAGACTATCAATTTCAAAAAAATCTTCTTCCTTTCTTTTGTTTCTCTGGGTCAGAGATTTCCTTGCTGAACCTGGATGGAACGTAACATTACCAAATGCTATAAATTCCGCTGTCTGATTTTACTTTCTTCGTTGAGGATTTTGACAATAAGTGACTGCAAATTTTTATCTTCGCTAGCATGATATGCTGAGTAGAAGTTGACTTATCGGATTCTGCAACAATTTTCAATATTCCTTGTTTCCTGATACCTAAAGGAAATCTTAGCTGGGCGCTTTCGAATAATAATAACTTCGAATTCACAACCTTTAACAAAATTCTTGGGTACATGAATATTGAATAGAAATATAGCAATATTTGTGTGGAAACTATTCTGATACTATAGAATAAGCAACATGAATAAATTTGGTGTTTTCCCTATGTGTAACGTGTATACGAGCCAGTTTCCCTTACAAAGTCCTCCACGAAAGCATCCCTTCCCTTAGGCAGATAGCCCTAGTGTACTTTGCCATAATTAAATAAACCATACCAAACCAATAAAACTGCTTTAAAATGAATTCTGAAGAGAAATTTTTGTGGCATCTGTACGAACGTGTATGTACGTACGTATCTCGCATAACTGAAAAACGAATCGCCTCAAAACGTTGAAATTTTGTATACAGGACTGCTATAACATGCAGATGTGCACCTCGTATTTTGTTTGCAATCGGCCGCACCAAACGTATATAAATATATTTATATATATATATCCACTCTGTTACCCGGCTCAGTAATCTCAATTTCTTTACTCTTATATGTTTGTAAATTGTACATTTTTTGCTTTAAAAATGATTGAATTATGTTGTTTTTATCTTCCGGTTAAGATTTTTATGCCTTTAGTAAATCTGTGTGCATAGAATTATGAACAATTTTAAAATTAAGTGCCGCTAAGCCTTTTTTTTTTTTTTTTTTTTTTGAGACGGCCATTGATTGTTTACATTTGAAACAGCAGACTATTGGATTTGTTGCCAATCTAGAGAAACTTAGCTTCGCAGCAACAAAGATAACGCCTTCATTTATTATTTCCAATTAAATCATGCTTAATACTTTCTGGAATATCTATATTAAAATTTACTTCGTAATTTTTAATATAGATATTTTGAGTTTTTATGTATTTTTGCCTTCTCGCGAAGTGAAAACTGAATTAATTGAATGAGAAATACTCAATCGTCTGTGAAAAACTGTTTCTTTTTTGTTTTGTTTGCTTAATTTCTTTTATGCATCATTCTAGCTTTATTATAGTATTTGAATAGAACATGTGGCAATGATTAGATAATTCTATTCTTTAAATGATATAAATTTTGTGCATTATGAGTTATAATATGAACGAAATATAATACTGTTAAGTGAATCTAGCGCCGGAATGTCACTATGGTAAACAAATACTAGATTGAATTTTAAAGAATGCATTTATTCTATTGTGGTTTATAAGCTGTCGGCGAAGTAGATTTAATTCAATCCAATAAGTTTAAATGAAATGCAAGAAAAAATGCTTATAATTTAATATTCCGTACAAGGAAGTCATGTCGTGTACACATCAGATTTTTTTCTTTAATGAATGAGTAAATGCATATAGTATGAAAATAATATCTACAGATGCCAACTCGTAAAATTAAAAATTTATTGTTGCATAATTTAAAATTCAACTTAAAATTAATATTAATTTTAAAAGCCTCCAACTTATTTTCACATTTTTATAAATAAAATATAAAATTATTTAAAAGATAATTGATAAAAATTTTTATGAATGAAACAGACGATTATTGAAAAAATAATATTATGTTACACTAAAGAAATAAACGAGATTCTCGCACAAAGACTATGTTGTTCAAGTTTTCGTAATTTTAATTTGTAACACATCTCATACATAAACATACTGACTTACCTGATTAATTATACTTTTATAAACCAAGTATAATTAATCAAGTAATCCGAGGAAAAAAAAAAGAATAAACTAAACCTAGTAAGCAAAAAATATAGGTTACATTCAGAATTCTAAAGATTTTAACACAAACTTTTTTCGCAAGACATCAGACGATTACAAACGCACGATCACCAAAGATCACACGTTCATTTTATTTTCAACAATTATAATCCGTTTGCTAAACTTTCATCATCGAGATATGATTTTCTTTTGGAAGCAGACTTTGCAAAGAGAAGTAGAATTTTTCAATCTATATAATTTAGATTAATAGAAATAAATTTTATCACACTTATGGTATAAAATAATACTTCTGAAAACAACTGAAAATATAGATTAAATGTTTTAAACAGTTTATTTTCTTTTGTCAATAAGAGACTCAGTATTATAATATCAATAGCGACTTAAAGATTTCATGCGTTCTTTCTTGCTTGACAAAATCGTGTTATCGTATTCGTATTCCTGACTTTCATTTGAAACGGTCATATTTTATATTCCCTTAACTGAAAACAACAACACCGAAGTATTAAAAGAAGAGCTATAAATAGCACATTTAACAAAGTCATGAAAATAGATCGGTATCTAATGGAAAACAGATCGCTAGAGATTAGAGATATTATATTTTCATGTATTATTAAAGATGAAGTATTATTACATATTAGATATACCATCTTGATAACATAAATAAGGAAGATTATTAAATACTAAATTCAGTTAGCATTTTAAAAATTTTCTTTTAGAAATATGTTTTATTAAAATTTTTTCGATGGAAAAAGTTATAACCGACTAGGTATTTTATTTTTAATTAGATTTAATGCTTCAGTCGACATAAAATAAACCATTTACTTGCCCTAACATATAATCGATTTTTTTCCTGTTTACGTCCCCATAAATTCATTTTAATTTTTTTAGTTGTGGGAAAAATGAATTCATAATTTATAATATTTAAGAATAAATTAGAAATGCTAACAAATATTGTACAGAGCAAACTATAAAACAAAATGATTTGAAGATTACATCTTTTTGGTAAATTATTGTCCATTAAAATCTCGCGATTTTTAATGAAAAGCTATTATCGTACTATTTTTTCACCTTTGATGAACAGTTATGTACATGCTTACATTACAGATGACTCATTGAGGTTCAAAATAAAAAAAGCTGTAATTCAATCCTGGGGCTTCTGTAATGTTGGTGGAAGTAGGGGCGCATAAGCGCATGTTTTAACACAGCCGAAAACACTTGCCGTGTGTAAGATCGGTAGATCTTGGTGGCCAATCTAAACAATTCTGTATCAACCAGTCATCCTATTTTCCACATCGCACCCAATAAAAAGACGTTAGTGCTCATCATTAAAGTAGTAACGTATCTTACTGAGCCAATAAAATGCAGCTCCTACCTCCTGGAATAAGAAATTTTCTGAATCCTCTTTAATTTGAAGAAATAACCGCAAATGTAACATATCAAAATACGAAATACCCAGCGCAGTATTTTTAACTGAAAAAGGGCTATACACCTTTGTCTGTAAAATAGTTTAGAATGCGTTTATTTTCGAAGAATCTCGTTTTTATTGAACGAGATCATGATAATTATACTTGGATATTTGGATTACCATGATACTTGGAAATTTTGACGGTTTACCAATCGCATAAATGAAACACCGTTTTCTAGCTGTATAACTAAACAAGCAGAAAAATCTTCGTTTAGATCAACCTTTCGTTTTGATTGCAAAAGTGTCCTCTGTCTCTGAATTTTGCCACATCTTCATACGGTTTGACCGTTGCAATTGCTGCTGCAGTGTGGTAGATTGGCCTATCAGCATCGTTCTGCCTTCGAAAAGTACACTACTGGGTAACACTAGGATAAACAATTTTCATATTCTAAAACAGTTTTCTGCCGTAAATTTGCTATTTTTTTTAAATGGAACTTTTATCTGCTACAGAATGCATCAAAAGAAATTCAGAGTTTTGAAATCTGCATGTTCCAATTTAAAAATTTGAGATATAACATTCTTCCATTGTGTGAATATCAAAAATACTTGCAATACACATCGAAAATACATGAGAATTACTTGAAAAGAATGGGAGGTACTTTTCCGCTTTGCCGGCGCAGGCAATAAATTCGCCAATAATGGTACAACTGATGCCAAACGGAATATCCTAGCTGGTAATCTTTTACGCCTCATTTTCAAAACATGTCGCAGCCATTTCTTATCAGATTGATTGTCTTTCAATATTGGCATACAATTACATAGAATTTTTACCCAGATCGTTCAATTTTATGCCCCAACGCCATTCGCGGTAATTAAGTCAATTAGGATACAATCACACCATTCACCCGAAAATATAAATTCCTCAGTTCTAATGAGAATGCACTAGCGAAGTAAACCACTGCGGTTTTGCATAATTTCTGAGTAAGCTATTCGTATGACTTGAACTAATTCTTGCATTTAAACTTGTATTCCAAATTCAGATTTAAATTGAAATTAATGTATGTAATTACTGAGAGAATTAGCTTTTGTAACGCAGTTTACGTGAGATGAGATCACTTGGGGTCACGTGATATAAACCGGCGAATCAGGATGCTGAACCATGAAAGCATAGCAAAATCTTAATGTCTTTATTTATTGGCTTTTTACAAAATTTTAAACGATATTAAAATGTTTATACCTTCAAAATAAAAAATTCTTAGAACCATTACCATTCAAATGTTAATTTGTTAAAATTTTTTATGTGTATACTGTATGTTGTCGGCAATAAAGTCTGCTTGGCGAAATTTGCGCCGGCGAAACGGAAAAGTACCGAAAGGGACTTCAAACTCTGATGAATCATTTATCATAACTATGTAACAGACAGCCGGTTAATGTCGAAGAATATATTTCGTGTGTTGTTTTTATTCAATCCGACAAAATAAATATTAAATGGAAGCTGAAACAATATTTTTTTCTATTAACAAAAGAAAGATTGCAATTAACGATATTGAGAGGAAAGAAAGTAATCTGATAATATTATGCTAAAATAAGAACAAGCAGTAATTTATTAATACATAAGCAATGATAAAGCAGGACGACTACATCATTCTCTACTAATGCAGCGGATTAATCTATAATGTTGCATTACAACGCCCACTGCATTATATCCGTAACAATTCTGCCATACTCAATAACTTCTCTGTTTACTTCTAGGTTTAGTTTTGGCAGCTTAAGGTTTTCTGCGCATTGCCTTTTATGTTTTACGGCACATGTAATATGCATTTGGCATATTGATTTTGCTCTAAACTTTGGAGCTGTAATATGAATTAATAAGTTTCATCTGAACGTACGGAACATAGTTTAAGAATTGAAACAATTCAGTGATGAATGATGCCTGTCAAGAATTTATCGCGTTTAGGTAGCAGTGGCTACAGAAATGAAACGAAGTTTAGAATGATGAATTAAAAGAAAAAAAATAAAAGTAATTTTTTATTACTACAGAGGATAGTCCTTTGAAAAATGACATTTACGTATTTTTCTACATTAGTTGCGCTTGCTTTGCATTTTTATTGCGTCAGTTATTAGCTAGCGTAAATTTTAGCGAATTAATTTTAAGGAAATGGAATTACAGATATATTTTTAAAATATATTCGTGCACTGCATATGGCAATAAAACTCATTATGGAATGAGAATTTTAATTCTATTAATTTGTGAGTGTTCACAATTCAAAAATATCAAGCGAATTACAGTTTTTAAAGTACTCGTCTAATAAATAGTGCTAATAAACGGCTGTTCATTGTGCATTATCAGGAAAAGATTTGCGATATTTATTAGCCCCAAATGGCTATTACTCTTGAAACATGAATTTGCGTTGTGTTACTTTTCATTCGAGTCGTTGCCATTCAAAAAAATATAAGATATTATTCTTTTAAATATTTAATCTGCCTGTTATTAATTAACAAACTAAAACATTTAAAAGCAATAAACGCGGTTCTTAAGATTCTTATTTTTACTTATATGGTTTATGTTCTGGTTAAGGTTTTTATTAGTATTGAAATATGAATATCATTCTTTCAAATATTTAATCTGCCTGTTATTAATTAATAAACTGACTTATTTAAAAGCAATAAACGCGGTTCTTAAGATTCTTATTTTTACTTATATGGTTTATGTTCTGGTTAAGGTTGTTATGTCTTACCCTATTAATCTGCATGCAATAGTTGTAGAATTATCAACACTTTAAATGTGACGAGTTAAGCCTAAAAAATCTCCATTTGTCTACATTTGAAACTCTTTAGTAGAATAGTGACTTAAGTCAGCTACTACACCTTCGGTGTCATTTTACCGAATGGGACCAAAAGTAAGCTTTCGGTTTTTGTGCACCTAAAACTCTACCTTCTTGCCCGCTGGCCGAATTGCTTGTTTTGCGTAAAAACTCTAATTCTTATTGTAAAAATTGATTTTGGAACTTTTTTAACTGTATTTAGTCTTTTATGTTTTTCTGTATTTCACAACTTTTAAAGAAATATTTTGAGTTTTTATGTATTTTTGCCTTGCCGCGAAGTGAGAACTAAATTAACTGAATAAGAAATATATGTCTAAGGAAATTCGAGGGAATATGGTTGAATGAAGAACAGAAAGAAAAATGTGTATAATATAATATTCCGTACAAGGAAGTCATATGGTGTCCCCATTATATTTTTTACTTTTTAATCTGTCTGATTTAAATAAAAATGCATTTAATTCATAAAATAAATTAAAATCATTATACATATATAGAGATCTAAATTATGTATTTTTCACTTTTAAACATAAAGATGATACATAAACGTTCCCATATGAGCCTAGATGCATATTCATGTAGTATCCTGTAAAATGTTCCGTTGTATTAACAAAAAATGAATTCATAATTTATAATATTTAAGAATAAATTACTGATCCTAAAAAATATTGTACAGAGCAAAATATAAAGCAAAAAGATGAGAAGATTATATCTTTTTGGTAAATTAACGTCCATTAAAATTATTAATGACCATTAATTGACTAGGTGGTCAATTAAACCACCTGGGTCGTCTTTATTGGTAATCTGTACTGATGAACCAACCATATTAAACTTTAAAAGCTTCCTTTTGGGTGATCGTTAAAATTTGAAACCTTTTAGGTTTTTTTTTTTTTTTTTTTTTTTTTTTTTTTTTTTTTTTTTGTTACACTAGTTATCTCAATCAAAAACATTTAACGTCTTTAAAAATTTTAATTCTTTAAATTTTCAATTTATTATATCAGAAAAGTACTTACATCATCAAACGAACGTCTTACAGTGTTCTGTGAACTAATGAATATTATACCTGCTTGTTATTACTTTTAATGGCATTTTTGATGTGATTCGACAGCTTGAATTTTCGTTAATAACGACGTAAAGTTTCAAAAACAAAAATTAAATATGATAACATAATATTATGACAAACTGATATATTTTTATTGTTTCTTTGTAACGTGAATTTTCTAATGCATTAAAGATAATTAAGAAACTAATTTGAGTCTTATGGCAAACGAAGGTAACAGTAAATTTATTTGCTATGGATGTATTAACCATATAAAACTACTTCTGGCAATTTCAATGTTTTCAAAATGCTAAATACTACTAAAAGTAATTAATACTCAATACTAATTGAGTCCGTCATTAATTTATTAAAGCATTTCTAATGTTACTATTATTTTGCATTAAACATTTATTTTTAATTTCAAACTTTACTATCACTTCTGCTTTTCATTTCCTCTCCAGAAATGTGATTGAGTTAGAGAATATTTAAGCTGCGGTTTTTCAATTGTGTCAACCAGTGTTTTTGCCTCTGGAGGCCACGTCACTTTAGTTCTGCCATCTGCTGACAAACTTGTAATTATTCGGCTTTGCGTTATTTGTCACCGACATTTAAATTGTTAAGCCAGTTAGAGTTTTGAGCCAACTTCGATTTAGATTTATTTATGTAGTCTTCGACTACACGCCTACGCATTAAATTAGATTTGAATGCTACTTTAGTTATATCGCCACAAGTGGTGGATGATTTTTGTGAGTACGAGAAGTGTATTTATGTTCTAAGCTCTGTTAAATAAAAAGGTTAGCGGATTCTCAAACTACTGCCATAAGACAAATTATAAAGATTTTAACTAAAGCTCTAGGATTTATTCAGTCTGTTGCTAATTAACAAAATAAGTGATTCGAAAGCAATACTAAACAAAAAGAAAGTCCGAAAGGTTTCAGATTTTGAATTCCAAAGGGGCGTTTTTTCAACATTTTGTGTGTTACCTTTATTTATCAAATATCATTTTCTTCGCACTTAAACCATGAAATTCAGTTCAACAGTAATATCGCAAAATAATTTTTAAATGAGCATATCTTTAGAATATCCGATACACAGTTCCGTGCCCGCTATAGAGATAAAAAGGTTTTTTCCCCCGCCGTACAGTGTTGCCATTGTTCGCTTTTAAATCGTTGAGTTTGTTACTCAAAAATTCGTTAGTTTTACAAAATATGAAGTCGATAATAAAACAAATTCCAAATTTCAAATTTGGTCGTCCGCATCCCCATATTCGTAGGAGGATTACGTCATTCAAAATTGGATGGCTCTAGGTACCGTTGTTTTATCACAGTGCGAAAAACATATATACATTCAGAGTGATTCGACGTAAAATCGCAAAACGAAAAAAATAATGCCTCAGGGATAAAGCAAAGCCCCTTTGAACTAACAAGTTCAATAATCAAAAGATTTATTTTACGTAAAAACGAAAAATAAATCTTTTAATTATATTATTTGATTTAAATAATGTATCTAATTAGTATAAATTAAAATTCATTTATTTTATAAGATATCCTAACATATAGTTTTTAGGAATTTTTTCAACGTTATTGTAATTAATAAAAAATATTTACTAATCCCGTACGTTGGGTAACTGATACAGCAGTTTGAGGCGCACTCCGATTGCAATTTTCCTTCTAATATTTTTTTCTGTAGGCGTCCTTATGAAAACTTAATTTTCGTATATTTTATTAAAAGGTAAGATGTTATTGAATCTTTCTTTAGTCAAAGAGTCACCATTTGACTGACATCTTAAACTGTAACCATGGGTTTGCGACCAGCCATTCCAGTCATATTTAGTCATGCGATCATTTTGAAACAATCTGTTTAGCATTCGGAATTATTCGCGGTCTTCTAGCCTATTTCTGGTGGTATAGGACACAACTGCGTATCCTTTTGGAGAAAAAGAAGAAATGTATCTTAGGGCCAACAATAATGTAATTGTTGATAAACCGAAAATACTAGCATTACTGGACACCATTTAAGTAACTGTATTCCATAAAGCATAATTTTAACAACTGTTGCTGCCAGATGTTTTAGAAAACCTTTGTACAAAAAAAACTTTTATTACCACAACACATGTTTAAACAGGTCTACAAATAAAAATCTTTAAAAAAATGAAAAAAAATAAAGTAGAAACGATTTTAAAAGTTTAAAGCTTTATACAATTTCTTTCCTTTTGCTTCACTTTGAAGAAATAATTTCCGTAAAATATTTCGTCTATTGTCGCTGAGCAAGCCACCCGGAAATTCGAAATGGAAGCCAAAAAGAATTCCATTTTCGGGCGATTTTAGATGGATAAGTTCCATTATAAGACAAATACCCCCCCCTTCATTCACACGCACACTGAAACATGATTTCGCTACTTCCTATTGGTAGGCAGGGAAAAATAGCGCTATTGGGTGAGGACAACCACTTGAAATGAATTTTATATTATTTTTTTTACTTTGTGTCTGTGTAGAAATATTGAAACTGAGAATAACTTTTTCAATGCATATTCTTGTATAGATTCAAGTTCTCTAGCTTAAATTGAAAATTACGTAATGCAACAGTGTGTTGTTTATTTTACATATTTGTTACATGATCATTCTGAATACAAATTTCGTATTAGTTCTTTTCTTTTCATAATATATGCCAAGGTGTTTTATCAATACTTTATGATAAGAATTTATATTTTTTCATTTATATTATAAAAGAAGCATTTTTGAAAATAACAATCATGATTTTTTTTAATAAAGGAAATAGTATTGTTTTAAATATCCGAAGATTATTTTTCCGTATAGCTGAAGATTTAATGTTTCGTAAAAATAAGCTTAAAAGGAAGGTAAAATTAATATTTGAATCTTTTCTCTTTTTATCCCTCTGAGTATCGGAATTCTACTTATGTATTTTCATTCCCAAGTTTCATTCTTATTAGTCCAAAGGGACAATTTGCTTAGAAGGACTATTAATTTCGTTTTGGCATTTTGCGTTGATTCACTATAAATATCCGTTCACTTTTCAAGTTGTTGCCACCAAATATCAAAACCCTGTACTATATTTAAAAAAATTAAATAACGAAGAATTTGCATATATATGTGTGATTTACCAGCTTTTGTCCGTAATAAATAGATTTGTTAAGAATTATAGATGTAGTCAAATGCTGTAAGTATCAGATGATAAATTTAAAAAACAGTATCCATTTATTATTATTCAGGAGAAATAGCAATTGCAAAAAATCAGATCTCCGGAGTAAATAAAAAAGAACTACTAATAACTTTTTGTATGAAGTTTACTGCATCGTTACATTAAAGAAAAGACCCCGATATTCCTTTGCGAGTCCTTTTATAGCCTCTGGAAAAGTGGAGCTTCCAAGAAATGACGTCAGCCTCGTCAGCCATTCTAGTTCGCTTTAAATATCTCCAGAACATTCTATAACTGTACGTGTAGAAAAGGCGGGAAAAATAACTTGACTACGGGGCTGTGAATTTAATTCCACGTACTTTCAAATAAGAGACCGTCGCCATTAAAAATGAAAAGAACATACAGTTAGAATTTTAAGTGTATTTTTGAATATGGAATTTTATTATTACAAATATATATGTATGTTTCTCGCATTGTGATAAATCAACGGTACCTAGAGCCCTCAAATTTTGAATCACATTCGTTTCCACCCGAACATCGGCATGTGGAAACCCGAATTTTGAATTTCTTTTATTATATATATCATATTTTGTAAAACTTTAACGAACTTTTCATTAACAAACTCAACTATAACCATTTCATTCTTCGTGTAGTTTCTTTTAGTCAAATTATAAAACTGCTTGTAGTTCAAATTTTGAATGTAAACATCATTCGGTTAATCATTTCCGTCAAATTACATCACGTTACATTTTTACAAGCTGAAATTCCTTTACAAATTATATTTTGTAAATGAACTGAATGAGTAGCTAAAATAGTTATTTTATTTATAATAATTATATTATTAGCTCAAAAAAGGGCTCCACCCCGAATGGCCTATTAGTTTGGAAACGGAATTTTGCGTCGTTAATCATAAACGGCCATATCACTTTTCACATTGTTGCCACCAAATATTATCGTTCTGTATTATTTTAGGGTAAATTAAATAATGAAGAATCTGCATGCATGTATGCATGTTCCTCGCACTGTGAAAAAACGACGATACCTAGGGCTATCAAATTTGGAATTAATTAATTCTCTAGCCGAACATGTACAATTGGAAGCCCGAAATTTGAATTTCGAATTCTATATTTCATATTTTGTAAAACATTAATGAATTTTTGATTAACAGAGTCAGCGATTTGAAAGCTCGTAGTGGAAACTCTGTATGGAATAAAACACTTTTTATCCATGGCGCATTTATCGGAAGTTATAAAGGTACGCTGTTTTAAAATATTTTATGAGCTTGCTGTTGAATTGAATTTAACATGGCGTAAGTGCGAAGAACGGGATTTTTTAACTTTATATTTAATAAATAAACAAGATACGATAGTTGGTATTTATATTTGGCCTAATAATGAAATAATATGGCCTAATAATGAAAAAAAATGTTTATGATCGAAACTGATTTTATTGTTTTTCGAAATGATCTCCGTGAAGATCAATACTGCATCAACCGCTTCTTAGGGTGTCACAAATTGCTGACCATGTAATTTATCTTTGGCGTACGGGAATAAAAACGACATTGGGTGCCAAATCAGGGCCGTACGGCGGATGACCTATCAATTGGATGTTTTGGACCTTCAAATATTCCCTTTTTTGAGCCGATGTGTGAGAACTCGCATTGTCATGAGGAAGTATGATTTGCCCCCTCTTCTGCTTCATTTGAATTTCTCCGATGACTTCTGGCAAACAAATGGTCGTGTACCATTCGGAATTAATCGACCTGTTTTGCTCTAAGCTGCCACGTGTGCCGAAGAAACAGGCAACCGTTTGTTCCGATGTGCTTTTTCCGCGAACAACTTTTCGGGGATTTGGCACATCTTTGAAAACCCATGCAGTCGACTGGTGTTTCGTTTCGGGCTCATATGCATAGATCCATGATTAGTCGCCTGTGTAGATGTTATACACAGCCTTTGATGCACCTTAAATGTATTTTTGCAACATTTCCTTGCACCAATCGACACGAGCATTTTTTAAGGTGTTGCCAGATTAAGCGGGAACCAACACGAACAAATTTTCTTACAGCCAAATGTTCATGTGACATCTTATTGATGCTTGTCATACTAATGCCCAAAGATGCCTCAATCTCACGGTCTGTCACATGACGATCTTGCTTTATCAATTAATGCACAGCATCGATATTTTCTGGCACGACAACCAATTTTGGTCGACCTTTACGGAATTGGTCCTGGAGCGAATGTCGACCACGATTGAAACTTCTATACCAATTTTTTACAGTGCTGTAGAATGGTGCTTTATCGCTGTATAAATCATCGAAGCACTCTTTTCTTGATAATCCACGTCGAAAGTTATGAAAAAAAATCGCACCAAAATGTTCACGACTCAGTTCCATTTTTTGCCCAAGATGAAATTTTCAGTTTACTGTAAACAACACAAATCACATTAAAATGGCAAAACATTCTGAAGAAGTTATGGTTAAAAATATGAAACTTTCCATTGGAAATGTCTGCGGTCGTATAACAACCCTTACTGTTGCCAAGGCCAGAAATATAAATAGCAACCTTCGTATTTAATAAATAAAATTAACACCAAAAACGTTAATAGTAAGAAGACAAAATGAAATTTGCAAACCGCCATACGAAGAATCTGAACATTGATATGTTGAACTGAGAAAAGACTGAAAAAAAAAAAAAATAATAATAATAATGCTAACACTGAACACTGCGTCGGGGATTCTAAAAATATGCTGCTATAATTTTTTTTAAATTTTGTTGTTGATTTGTATATGGCGTCAGTGTGAAGAAAACGATGCTTAATAATATATATATCTATATATCAGATATTTGAAATTTCTATATTGTGGGAAAAGTCGTGCTTAAGCTTTAGATGCATCTTTGATGTCTCTCCACTAACCTTTACGCTTGACAGGTGTTGAGAAGCCAAAACCATTTCATCAGAACTGAAAAGTTTTTATTACAAAAAGGCCTTTGAAAGTCAAGGTGCAAACATTCGAAACAATGAGACATTTCTCAGTACGACTAATCTTAGAGAACCAGAAAAAAAGCATTCACTGTTGTTTTTTTTTACTTATCACGTGTTTGTCACAGTCCAGTAACTTTAATGCTCGTCAAAAATTATTGAAATACCATGGTCTAAAAATCGTAGCTATGTATGTATGCGCAGCAGTTTATTGTTCCATTACCGAAACGTAATAATACGACTGCGATTTCTGCTTACATTTACATTTCCTAGCAAATACAGTTATATCTTATTGGATAAAATCTATCCACACTGCTAACAGTGTACCCGGAAATGCTTTCTTATTTTTAGGTAGAATTGAGACAAAATTAATAGCTGTGAAGCACGTAATACTTTGGCATATTAATGGCTGCCCGAGTATCTGTTAGAGATATAGCCTTGTGAAGTAGCTCTAGCCTTTCCTTGTAGCCTTGACGAAACTGGCTGTATTAAACAAAAGATCAAGTCTTCAGCTAATATGTTTAACTGCTCTATTGCTAGGATCTTTGAGTTCTGCGCCAACCCTAGAAGAAAATACATTATTTTTATTAATGATGTAATGGTATTGTATTATTTGAAAACTCTACTATTGCATATTTTGACAAAAATTGTGTAGTTCAGTTTTGAAATTTTAGCTCTATATCGCTTTTAGTTTGAATTCTGAAAGAATTTGAATTTATCGTTTGGCATCATATATGTATTATAATCTCATCTCTCTGCTATATCACCTGATGCCAAACGATATTTCTTCGTGTATTTGCAGTTAATTACGATGGAATTAATTATGAACTAATCTCTAAAACAACGAAAGTAATTTCTGACTTTAATAAATTTTTTGTAAACATTGAAAACGAATTCTTGTAATTTTCAGCACTATTAAATAAGAAAACTCACTTTCATTCTCGGATTCCATCTTGCTGTAAAAACAGGAAAATGTAAAACATCATTCTGTAAAACATCATTCTCGGATTGCTGTAAAAACAGGAAAATGGAAATTTTGAAGTTCTAACAAACTTCGAGATATCAAAGATTTTAATTTATGGGTCTTAATTCAGGTGTAACAAGTAGAAATTTCGAAGTGAATGTACATGAAACAGATGCAATCATGATTTTGCATTACTATTTTCAAGCTAACTCAGTACAAGATATTCAAAGAACGTACGATAGTTTTACACATAAGTTATTTAGTGTGGCGCAGCCATTTTCTTTCGAATATTCTTTTTCTCTACGTAAAAACTAGGCGATCTAGTTATGTTATCTCAGTTAGACTCCAAATATACTATTTCATGAATAAGAAAAGGATATTAAATGAAACAAAAGGCAATTATTTCTTTAGTTTCTATGTTTTCTCTTTTAAAGCATTTTTTATTTATTTATTTTTATTGAATGACGTACGTTTCCACGCAAATATGGACATCTGGAATGGCAAATTTGGAATTTCTTTTATTATCTATTTCATATTTTATAAAACTTTAACGAATTTTTCATTAACAAACTCAACTATAACCATTACATTCTTCATGTAGCTTCTTTTAGTCAAATTATAAAACTGCTTGTAGTTCAAAATTTCGAATGTAAACATAATCATTTCTGTCAAATTACATCACATTACATTTTTACAAGCTGAAATTCCTTTATAAATTATATTCTGTAAATGAATTCAATGTAGATAAAATAGTTACTTTATTTATAATAATTATATTATTAGCCCAAAAGGGCGTTCCCTCGAATGGGCTATTAGTCTGAAAAAGGAATTTTGCGTCGTTAAACATAAACGGCTATATCACTTTTCACATTGTTGCCACCAAATATTATCGGTCTGCATTATTTCTTAAGAAATTAAATAATGAATAATCTGCATGCATGCATGTATGCATGTTTCTCGCACTATGAAAAAGCGGCGATACTTAGGGCCATCCAGTTTTGAATAATATAATCCTCCACCCGAACATACGCACGACCAAATCTTGAATTTTGAATTTTATATTTCGTATTTTTTAAAACTTTAATGGATTTTTAACAAACTCAACGATATGAAATCAGTGGCAACACTCTACGGATTAAAACATTGTTATCTCCAGCACGCTATACTGTGTATCGTAAATTTTAAAGATATGCTGTTTTTAAATATTTTGTGATTTTTCTTTTCATTTGAATTTTGTATGGCGTAAGTGCGAAGAACATGATATTTAATTAATAAAGTTAACACACAAAACGTTAATAATAAAAGCAAAAAAAAAATTTTTTTGCAAGCCATCTTACTAAGAAAACTGTATATTGATATGATAAACTTAGAAAAACCTAAAGAATAGAAAAATGCATAGCAACACTTAACGCTTCATCAGGAAATCTAAACGCATGCTGCTTTTAAACGTTTTGTAATTTTGCTGTTGAATTGTACAAAGCGCGAATTGAATAAGTGCAAAAAAAATGGTGCTTGATAACAAATCTAAAAAAACAAAAAGAAATGAGTTAGAAGAAGTGAGTGCATTAGCAGACTGATAGACTGCGGGCTTAGCGAGAGGTAGAAAAACCTTAACAAACCCTTTTGGGCCACCGTTAAAATCTGAGCCCTCTTAGATTTTTCTTTTCTTTTCTATTAAATTCAATGGAGTTCCTTCATACATTTACTTAGCTAGGAAAGCAATGCGATATGTGAGACAGAGTTCCCTTAACGCTGCAATTTAAAATGTATTTTTCCAGCTATTATACAGCGGCCGAGCGGTAAAGTCGCTGAACACTGGTAGTTCGGTCCGAGGTTCGAATCCCGCGGACGGGCTGGCTGCATGGGCGTTTTCGTGGTTTTCCCCATGTGTAACGTGTATACGAGCCAGTTTCCCTTAAGTCCTCCACGAAGGCATCCCTCCTCTTAGGCAGATAGCCCTCGAGGCTTTGCCATAATCACACACACACCAGCTATTATACATATTCGAATAAAATCGCAAAGTGCTATTATTATATATATATATATATATATATACAAAAACGCAGCGATACGACTGCTTGAAAAACATTCTTGATGTTGTAGGAAATCTTTTATGCTTTGAAAATAATATTCCATTTCAGGGAAAGGGGAATAAAAATGTCAGAAGAAATTACAATGCATTTTCTGAAACACAATCTTAAATATAGAGATAAAAGAGAGTATTTTAAAACCGTGAATCAGAAGTCTGCTGCTGGTGAATTTCCCATCCAAGGAAATGGAAGATTCAGAATCAATAAATTAGATTACCTGCCATTGAAAATGCGATTTATTTTGATGCAAAGATAAATACTTAAAGCGAAAGTGCTTAAAGATGAAATTTAATGCTATGTCAAGAAACAATGAAGCTTTCGATAAATTCTATTTTAAAGAACTCTGCAACTTTCTCTGTATTATGATAAGCTAAAATATTGTCAGGACTTATCGACAGTAGCGTTTATCTTTATTTATTTTCTATGGTGGATATTTCTAACGCTTACCCTTAACAAATTTGAATTGATTTGTATTGAAAATACTAGTTAACTAGTAAAAAAAGCGAAGTTTATTAGAACAGAAGGGCAATTAGTCTCGAAATGGCATTTTGCGTCGAATCGCTATTAAACGGATATATCACTTTTCAAATTGTTGCCACCAAATATTAACGCCATGTATTATATATAAACGAATAATGAAGTATCCGCTTAAATGTATATGTCTATTGCTTTGTGACAAAACAACGATATCTAGATCCATCTCATTTTGAAAAATGTTGTCCTCCACCAGAATATGGGCACCTGGAACCCTGAAGCTTGAATTTCGAATTTGTTTTATTATCTATTTCATATATTTTAAACGAATTTTTGATTAAGAAACTCAACTATTTCGAAGCGAGCAGTGGCAACACACTGAACGGAATAAAATAATTTTATCTCCAGCGCTCAAGCTTGTCTATCGGAAATTCTAAAGATATGCTGTTTTTAAATATTCTCTTGAAACGTGTATGCATGTGTATATGAAAAAAAGTCTCTTTAGGCCTAATATAAAATCTGAAAGTTTTCAATTTTTTTGAAAAAAATTTAAAGCGGTTATTATTGTCTGCTCGGTTTTACAAAGAATGATCTCATTTCCTTATTTTTTAGAAATTCATTTTTACCTCTTAACCTAAAAGGAATGGAAATTCGAATAAACTTTATGTTAAACATGTTCCACAAGTTTCTTTCTAGGTAAAATACAATTAAGTCTTTTATGATACTGGCATCGTTTATTCATTCGTTATATTTATTTTTAATTTTTAATTTGATCTTATGCTTGAATATTTCATATGTGATTTATCTTCACTGTATGTATAAGCAATTATAATTATAAAATTTGTATTATAAATTTTTCACAAATTTTCGCGATTAGATAATTTAAAACTTGTTACATTAAATTTTCAAATAATATGATGAATATATTTTCGAAAACTTTGATTTAAGTACCCTACTTTAAGCAATATATTTCTTTTCTGTTGTAGTGGCACTATTAACAGTTGATAAAAGAGTTATCTTAATTTTAAAAGAAGTTCAATCTTTATCAAACTAGAAACCTATTGCCATTCAACGCAACATAAGATATTTTATTTATCTTCACAATTAAAGCATTATATTATTTTGAGCTACATAAAAACTTTATGTATATTTTGGTAATATTGTGATGCTTTTTTGGCAACAAGTTTTATTAGCATTTATACCATTAGTGAGATTATTAGAGGATGTCTTCTTTGTATCCTTTGCTTGATGGATTTTCTATACAAATCATATAAATGTATAAAATTCTGCGATAACATCTAGATAAAATCTCAGTATACGATACGGCCTTGGTGCTATTTTGGATATTGTCACCAACACCAAAACCAATCGCTTACTGCTTATCATAATGTCGCTAAAAGTCGCCAAATCCTATGTGTACCGTATACTGGGATTAAACCTAACATCTATATTGTAATGTATTTATTTTTATTTAAAATTATTACATTTTTATTTAAAAGTTTGTAGAAACATTAGATATTCTTTTGAAGCAGGCAAGATGAAAAATTAGCAATGCCTTCGCCGGGAATGGAACCACGGACCTCTGAAATACCGGCTCAGTGTGCTGACCACGCTAGGAAGGTGGGAGAAATACCTTATAAGTTAAATAATTAGTTACATTAAATAACAATAGTGAATAATATTTTTGTATGAAACGAGAATGGGAAATTAATATAAATTATTTCTTGTTGTTTGTATTTTAACAAAATTTTATTCTTATAATTTAGAAGTTTTCCTGTCCTCTTTTAGCCCACATATACCGTATAAATAATAAATATCTTTAATTGTAAAAAAAAACTGTTTCGATTTTTTCCTGGATATTTATGCTATATCGTGTGTTAAGAAGGCTATAAATAATCAGATTTAACCTTTCCTTTTAACTTTTTTTATACTTTTAGTAACAAATAAAAAATAAACCTGCTTTTAGTAAGTTATTTTAAAATTACTTGCTTGCTTTTTAGCCCAAAAGGGACGTTAGCCCCGAAGGGTTCGAAGTTTCGAAGCGGCATTTAGCACTGAGTCACTACAAATGCCTGAATCACTTTTCAAATTGTTGCCACCAAATATTATCGCTCTGTATTATATTCAAAGAAACTAAATAATGAAGAATCTTCATGAATGTATGTATTTTTCTCGCATTGTGAAAAAACCAATGGCACCTAAAGGCATCAAATTTTGAATAACATAGTCCTCCACCCGAACATGAGCACCTGGAAATAAAAGTTTTCTTCATAGTTACGCTATGATCGTTTTGACGTTCTGCAGTTACTTTGAGAAAAAACATATTGATCAACTGGGGGGGAATAAGAATCAATTTTAATGTCTTGATCTAGGATGTAAACCATAATCTGTCAATTTCAATTCTTTTTCTAGTTCATGTTCTCAGGATGATTTTATTATATTTTATAACATTTAACATTTATTTTATTGTGATTTTCAAATGCAAAAGGAATACGAAACACTCATACTTTTGTACTCAACACCATATTAATTCTGTTAGCTGTAATCTATCGATTTCAAGTAAGCAATATTTTCACGATTATACCTTTAATACCTTTTTTAGTATTTTATTGTAATGGGTAACGACTGCGCCAATTCGTTAAAATGGTTTTATAAATATCAACTGTAGCATTTAATATAGCCTTATAGAACTGCATAACACTTTTATAAATATTAACTGTAGCATTTAACATAGCTTCATAGAGTTGCCTAACAATTTTGTAAGTATCAAAAGTAGCATTTAACATAACTTTATAGAGCGGCGTAAATTTTTTATAAATATCAATTGTAGCATTTAACGTAGCTTTATAGAGCTGCCTAACATTCTTATAAATATCAACAGCAGCATTTAACATAGCATAGAATTACCTAACATTTATATAAATATCAACTGTAGCTAACATACTCGTGGCGATAAAACTTAACCAGTTAACTGTGTCGCCCTCGTTTAAGAGTGCGCAACGTTTTGTGTCGCCAGAATCGATCCATGAAGAGCATATTCGTCAATCACAGAGTAAGTTGCGCTAGTAAGATATTGGATGAAAAAGATGAGTTTATTTTATAAAATTGAAAATTTTATTACTAATATTTACTTATTTGGTTAACATAAGCATATATTACATACATATTAAACTAAAAACGCAATCAAATAAATGAAATGTTATACATATAAAAGTAAGAATTTAAATTCCTGCTGTGGAGTGATATTCAGCAAAACAGGGTACTATACACAATGGGACTTTGCAAATCGAACATCAGTAACGCGATTCCTTCCTGATCTTACGTTTGTAGCAATGCGAACACCTTCGCGTAGGTTTTTTTTTTTTTTTTTTTTTCTGTTTTCAATGTTCCTGGTATATAAGGAACGTGATTCCCGCCTAATTGGCTTATATTAAGTCTAAATGACCGAGTTTATGTCGATTTATTTCTTTCAATTGGATACGTCGCAAAAGTGTCTTCAATAAATTTGAGCAAAAAGTTGATACGCGATAATGTTCCATTATTTTCTTTATATAATATGAATGCATTCAGACACATAATGTCTAAGAAATGGAGAAATATCTTTTTGGTAGCACTTTTTGACTCGTTTTCTTGCTGTGGTATACGCTATGATAATTCCATCGCTCATATCCACGCCACCCATTTTTTTTAATTACAATCAATCACTAGCTCCGGCTTCTTTGTTATTATTTTTCTTTTCTCTGTTTCTATTACGTTGTCATTATGTACAGTACTTACTAAATAAACCTCCTTCTTATCTTTCCATTTTATTATACGCATGACGAGTATACTCGTCAAACACAAAATCGTGGCGCTTCTCCATGGCGAGTATACTCGTCAATCACAGTTAACTGGTTAAAATAACTTTCAAATTCGACTTTAAAACTAAGCCTAGTAGTCAAAGGTTACACAACTGATTTCAAATGCTGAGTTGGCTCAGAACTTAAAAGAAAGCTTAGCAATTACTAGCTTAGCAATTAAGTGTCGTAGGAATAACGCAACGCCGAAGAATTGCAAGCTTATTAGAGCTAACGAAGCCTAGAAACATGGTCTCGAGAGGCAGAAACATGCTCTATCTTTATCCAAAACCCTCGATTTTAATATTCTCGAACTGATTTGCATTCTGGTGAGTAAATGGAAAGCTGAAAATCATATAGAATGGTTAATATATAACTAGCTTGAAACTAAATATAACCCTTCAGCTTGACGAGCTATTTCTGTTGATATAATTAGGGCCACGACTCTTTATAATTTTAATAAATGTAATAGATTTTTATTAAATATTCTACTCTTAGGAAAAGTACCATGTCTATTTTTATCTTGTATAGATAACTTTTCTGGAATTTCATATATATTTGTTTTCTTTTCTTGCAGAATTACTTTAGATACAGAAAAGCCAACGAAAGTTATAGTTGAACCTGTACAGACACCTCCAAAAGAATATCCAGGCGAAACGGAAGAAGAGAGAGGTAATGTTTTTTTTTCTTACTAGCATACAAGTATCTTTTCATATTTTTCTTTTTCGGTCACGTATAGTTTCATCGCGTCGGAGGAAATGTACAAGACAACAAAATGCATTTGGTCTCTGATGGTATAACCTAAATTGAATTTATGATTTCTCTTTCTTTCTGGAGGGAAGATGTTTTGTAAAGCAACTTAAATTTAGCATCATGCTGTTCAGAAGAGGAATCGCATTTTGCTTTCTTTCAAATACATGAAATTAGTTGCAGGGTATGTCCGTTTCACTAGCAAATAATTAATTTTAGCGAAATAATTCCACTTTATCAAGTCTGTTAATTTTTCTTTTAAGTAATGATTAATTAGTGACAAGGCAGATTCAAATGGATCGTCTAGCATTAATGTTACTAATTTTTTCAGCAAATTGTTAATTAAAAATACTTTTTTCAGTATTTCATTCCTAGGTTTTTTTTCCCTACCAGATAGTGCTTCCATTTATAGAACGAATAAAATCTTAAAAAAAAAAAAAAAAAGGAATAAAACCTTGAAATCTTTAATTAATTTTTATGACTTTAACATTCTCATCTTTTTTTATTTTGTTGTTCTTTAATTGTTTTAATACGAATATTGGACTGATTTCTAAAGCAGGATAAATCTGAATTGCCGTAAATTATACTTTCGTAAAATGGAGATCGATAGCTCAATGGTGATAGTAAATGCATATTTTTGAGCCAAAAGTGTATTTTATGGCAGTCAATTTATTTTTTTAATACAAGGAAGATTTCGCATATTTCTAATTATTTTTATAACTGATACGTTGGTTATGGGCGTTTTGGTGGTTTTTCCCATGTGTATTGTGTATACGAACCAGTTTCCCTTAGAAAGTCCTTGAGGGCTATCTCCCTCCTCTTATAGGGAAATAGCCGTCGAGGCTTTGCCTTAACCCTTTCAGGGGCGATGGTTTCGCCTTGAAACCGCATTTTCAGCATTTTTTTAATTTTAAAAATTCGGTTTTTTTGCTCAAAACCGCTGCTAAAATTAAATTACTTCTTAAAGCTGATAACAGATGGCAGCAGCAAACCTTTCCAGGCATCCATTCATTGATACGAATCATTCAAAAATAGCTTCTTTTGCACACTACTTTTTTGACCCATTTTAAAAACAAAAAACCTAAAAATTTTTAATTTTTCCACAATATATTTTATAAGCAGGCATCAATGAGTAATGAAATGTCCTTAGTTCACAAAAAAAAAAAAAAAAAGTAATGGAACCCTTTTAATTTTGAATGTTTTCTTTGCGGTTTCAGTATGAAACCACCGCCCCTCTGGGACATCGAAGAAACGATCAGATGACGCAGTCGCGAGATTTTTTGCAGTTGTGTTTATTGCTTTCGGATCACTGCTGTAAACAGTTGCACAATAGCTTCATTTGAGTGGCTTCAAAGATGAGGATTTATGGAGCTTTTGAGAGAGGGAAAACATTTCTTATTTTTTACAGAGACACAGAGCACACTGAAAAACACTCACAGTTGCGTTTTTATTATGCTTCTCTTAGAGGTCGCTTTTCTCATGCTTCTAGTTCATAGTAAAATAATTGTATGCATCTTAATTTATTTTATTTTTACATATAATTTTCTTAGTTTTAAACATAATTTTTAAAAATATTTCATAGTTTTATGCAAGTAATTTAGTGCATTATTAGTTACTTTTTGTCTCATACTTTTTTGTTTCCTGTTTTAAATTTTTTATTTATAATTAAAAATGCATGTTTATGCAAATATTACTTACTTCATTAGTTGTTCAGTAATTTACTAGTATAATCTGCCATTTAGGTTACGTTCAGATACTTTTCAGCAAAGTAAAGATATAGATATATAAGCAAATGTTTAGTCTTAAATGCTCTAGACGGGCGCTGGTTTCAAGGCGAAACCGGTCCCCTTTCCATAAAGGGGGGCGAAAAAAATTTTTTTAAACTCATTTATGTTGTCTATAGGACCATTGCATGTCATTATGCTTAGTTTTTCATAACTTTTAAAAAATCATAACATTGCGCCCCTTAATCACATAAACCAAACAAAGCATTATGGAAGAATCCCGAAATAAAAGATAATTCAGAGAAGCATAATCTAATAGATACGAAATTTTTATATTTCCTAAGATAAAGGCGCTGAAAACAAGCTGGTGACTTAAACACCAGAGCTCAGCCCCTGTCTTAGGAGGTTCGGACCTCCCTTTCAAGGTTTTTAGAACTGAAACTCCAGGGCCAATCCCTCCCGGTCGCTGCAGAGGGAGAAACTTCCCTCTAAGATTTAATTCATCGGAGAAGAGACCGACGGGCGACCATCACGAAGAGATCCACAGGGCCGATCTCAACTCCCACTACTCAAAGATTAATTCCCACGAGCGGGGTCACCACTCCCTCTCGCGGTACTACGAACAAGGACATATATATTAAAGCACGAGATCATACGTCCCTCTACACCGACCGAGAAAAGCCAGTCCCTCTCAGACGGTCTTCGCTATCCAGTCATGTCTGGAACCTTTTGTCCCCTCGGCCAAGGTTCCAGACAAGACAGTACCAGTACGGTCCCTGTTAAGCCTAAACCTATTACCATCGAATATACGATGATTCTAATCTATGTGAAGTCTGATTATTTGCTCTGCAGACCGAAGCTGTCTAGACACAAGTCTAGCCGGAGGAGGGCGGGGACATCTGATGTCTAACATAAGTAAGCAGGTGTATGTCCCACGGCCAGCTGACTTTGTTTGCGACTCTGCCTACCTTGACTTTCCACCCAAATATGATTGCCTGTTACTCAAGTTATACATCTTCGTCTTTGGGTGGGTGCTAATACACCTTAAATTAAAAAAAAAACCTATCGTAAACGGCCTTTTGACATATTATGAATGAATTGGTTAGAACTCTTAACAGTTGACACCAGAAGTGATTAGATCAGAGTCAGTGTCCCACGGCCCACTCTAATCCAGAGCAACAGCTCTTAGGGTCAACAAGAGAGCCACCCCGGGACTTTATGCTGAAACCAAGCTGCAGCATGCAAAATATTAGTGATGCGATCAATTTGTGGCATGAGATAGTGGTAGTGCCAGTGTTTGAAACCTAAACAGCCGTTTCTAAAGCTAGGCATTAGCTGCCGGTGCAACTGTGAAATAAAAAATCTGAAATAGCCTGGATTTTTTTCTTAAATAGAAAGTCCTTGTTGTAACCGAGAAGAAGCATTTATCGGAAAGTTATTAGGAGATTACAGGTAAAGTAAAGTCAGATACAGGTAGCCGAATGGCTAAATATATACTCTTCTATTCCAAATGCAACACTTTCTAAGCGCAAAGTTCGATCTCCAGAAGTTTCAGCAAAGTACTGAGTAAGGATTCTACGACGATAATTGGAAACCGACATCTGCGCTGAGGTACAAGACGGCGCATGACTTTACTCCGATTCAGCACTTTTCTTGCTGTAACCATTACAATGATGTCATAATCTGCTGTCCGCAGAAGGCTTCGTGAAGGAGACTTTTGTGAGAAAAGACATCATGTGTGTACCTCCCATGTTTCCTTGTCGAAATTAGAGACTGCACTGAATGTGTCTGTATTTTAGCTGGCCAGTCTAGTAACTGAGGAAAGTATTCTTCACGAATCGTTCTAGATTTAGTTTGCAGAGTGATGGTGGGCTTTGTCTGTGATGAACAGAAAGCGAAATTTGTCATCATCTATCATACGTCCTTAAAAAAATCCTTTCGGAAGGGTAGTATCAGCGTTTGCAGCGAGATTTCTTTAAGCGGCCACACAGAATTCTATGTGTTTCCACGTAAAAATGTTACTGCTGAAACGTATATATACGACATCTTATGTACGCCTTAATGTAGATACAAATAGCTGAATTCTCTTTCTTCAGGAAGACAGCATTACACCGTATGGACCTTCGGCTATATCTCTTTAGTTCTGTAGTAGAAGGGTATCTTCTGCAAGAAATAATAATGCGTACGGAATGACCAACTTAATTAAAGACTTCAGCGGGTTTTAATTCTATAGACCGCATTTGAATACTTTAGGGAGTCATGATGCTACTCTTAGTCCTTCATCTCAGAATCTTGATGTTCTTAAAAAAGCCTTGCAAAACTAAAAAGGGGACTATTCACCGTGGCCGTTTCGCCGTGGCAGTTTCGATGTGGCCGTTTTGCCATCGGGACGTTTCACCGTCAGGACGTTTCGCCGTCAATATATATTATTCTTTACATGACTGTATTATATCTTGCCATATAATATTAAGTTGATTTAGTTGAATAATTCTGTTTACCTATTGTATATTTAAGAGATGTTTTTCTTTATATGCCTATATTACATCATGCCAAATTATATTATTAAGTTTAAATAATTTCAGAACTTTGTTTACTTGTTAGAATAATTTGAAATAGCGTATATTTTCAAATAACATTATCTGAAACTTCATTTTGATTGATTAAGTGGCTATTATCGCTAGTGTTTCATATATCGGGGAAACGTTTTGTGGCCATTCTGTATGTGGGCAATTTAACAGAGAGTATGAATTATATATGAGTGTGTAAGCTTTTATAAAAACGCATGTTTTAGCAAAATATATTTTGCACCTGTTCTGGTCTTTCGAAATGCTTAAAACTGATTTATACGCTCGACCGTACTCAGGCCCTATTGATATATTGTATTGATATATTCGCATCTCGTGTTTAAGGGGCCAACTGCATTAAAACGTTGATAGCTTCGGCTATATCTCTTAAGTTAAGTTTAGTTTAGTTCTTTATCTCAGAATTTAGTTCAAAACCCGAGTGTTTGGCTTTATTGTAAAACTCCAAGACGGAGTTCTGTTAACTTTTATCTGAATAATAAAGGGTTATTTTACCCTTTGTGCTTGTTGTTTCATCTACACGAAGCGATTATTTGCTTAACAATTCTTATGATTCTTCACTTTCTACAGTAACTGAGAAATGCACAAGTGAGAATCCCACAAACCTTTTCTATATTATCAAATTATTTAACCTTCTGCTATCAAAATTAAAACCTGTAGACGTAGAATTCGAACTTTTTTGCATTTATATTTAAAGACTGGGCCTTTCTTATCAGTAACTGCAGCGGAAAATGTCTAATATCCACACAGTCTTTAAGTTGTCAAACTTCCTTTTACTAAAACCTTTATTCAATGTCTTACTTTGCATTACTTTGCATTTGACTTTATAATTGTCTGGTAGTTTTATCATCTTAACTTTTTTATGTTTTGCGTCTGGATTAGAGAATGTGAGGTATTTTTCTAAAAGTGATAGATACTGAAGAAAGCCTTGAAATTCTTGTAAGTTAAAAAAAGTGTAAAGAACAATCGAATTACACCTTTGAGATGATTTCCCTGGAGTTCCTTAACTGCCTTAGAGTATCCAAACTATTCTTGAGCTGTAAAAGAATTAGGAAGTTTCTTTCTGAAGTTGAGGGTTCACGACACTCATCTTCTTATCCAGAAACTTTAAACCAACTAAGAATTGTCGCTTATTTCTTCTTTTTAAATAAAACTTCTAAATTATTGAATTTTTTTTTCATCAGGAAATGGAAAGCTGTGATAAAAATTATCAAGATAAAATATTTTAAGTCTTCGCTAGAAGTTAAAGAGAAGTTTAAGGAGAGATAGCAGTTTATATTGGCGGCGGCTTTGTACTAATTTCGACAGTTAAATTCGCTTATAACAATGATTACGTTTTTCCTGAATTCAAACTGTTTAACATAATAGGTGTTTCGAAGAGGTTAAACTTGAATTCTATTCAATCAAAAATAAAAACATTAGATTGTTAGAGGAGAAATATTCTTTTTAATTGAAAAATGCTTCTTTGAAAAGAAGCATATTTTTCAAAGAACTATTTTTCTTCGCTTTTTATATTTCTTCCCTTAAATAATAATCTAATTTTGGTGTCATTATTTAGAAGTTATAGCAGTTCAGTTTCTTATTATGGAATTAATTTAAGTAATGCTAAATGTTTTTATTTCTCTGTCTTTTTATTTTATATATTATTTGTAAAACTGGATGAGAGGCTTTTATACACACACAAATTTCGTGGATTTGGAGTGTTTGATGAGAACACTTGATGAAAAATCAAAACACAATTCGGTACTTTTCCGTTTCGCCGGCGCAAATCTCGCCAAGCAGACTTTATTGGCGACAACACACGGTATATACATAAGAAATGTTAACGTATGGTAGTTCTAAGGAATTTATATTTTGAAGACATAAACATTTTAATATTGTTTAAATTTTTGTAAAAAGAAAAGAAATAAAGACAATAAATCTGTAAAAAGACATTAATTTAAGAATGTACTATGCTTTCCTGGTTCATCATCCTGATTCGCCGCTTCGTATCACGTGACTCCAAGTGATCTCATCTCACGTAAACTATGCTACAAAAATCTAATTCTGTCGGTTATTATCTACATTAATTTCAAGTTAAATCTGAATTCGGAATACAAGTGTAAATGCAAGAACTATTTCAATTCGTACGAATAGCTTGCTCAGAAATTATGTAAAACCGCAGTGCGTTACTTCGCTAGTGCATTCGCATTAGAATTGATTAATTTAACCCTTGATTGCGGTGTGATTTCATCCTAATTGACTTAATTACCACGAATGGCCTTAGGGCATAAAATTGAACTATCTGGTAAAACTCCTATCTAATTGTATGCCAGTATTGAAAGAAACAATCAATCTGATTAGAAATGGCGGCGATTTGTTTTGAAAATGAGGCGTAAAAGGTTATCAGCGAGGATATTCTGTTTGGCATCGGTTGTACCATTATTGGCGACTTTATCGTCTGCGCCGGCAAAACGGAAAAGTACCCACAATTTATTCGGCATTATTGTACAGGACAGTCCAAAGACGGGTTACAGTCGTCGGAAAATTACGATAAACACGCTGAACCTATCAGCAGCACAGGCTTCAAGCTATCAGGCTATGGCAAAGCACTGAAGTACTGCTGTAAGACAGCTTCATGGCAAAGCAGTAAAGTACTGCTCTCGTCTCGGTCCATCGCTCTGAAGCTAATTTGAGCTTAGAACTCTCAGGATAAAACTACTATTCCGCTTACAAGCAGGTTTTATATAGCTTTTGACCTGCCTTCGAGAACATTCTGGGGAAAATTGGTAAGAATTCGTTCTAGAATGTCTTTGCTCCGTCTGCGGCATATCGGCAATTCTGTTGCCAAATGGGCGATTTCGCACCAAATCTGGCCAGCCTGCCTTTCCTTGCCATTTTCTGTCAACCCTAAAGCCCGCTTATCTTACCGCAGCTGGGCATTTTGCGATAATATCATATAGTTTTTCTGTTAATTTTGCATCTGGAGAAAGAAATACCATTTAGTTATAAGTTTTAATTAAAATTAAATTAATTAATAATGAATTAAATTTATTTCTCATTTTTAAAGTTAAAAAAAATCAAACTAAGAAACTTAAATTAAATTTAATCTATTCTTCTCCACAAATTTCTCTCCAACTGTTTTGAATATGTGCTGTCACAGTGTCTACATAAAAGACTTACAGTAGTGTACAGCTCTTTAACATGAAGGATTTCACTTATGTTGGAGAAATTGCGGCAGACTTCGGGCTGCCTCCAGATGAAGATTCATGAAGAATCGCTCTATGAACTGAATCTTGACATCATCCCTGTCTTACTGTGTCCAAAAATGGTGTTTCCGACTCCACAATATATATATATATATATATGCTGCTGTCTGTTGAAGAGAAGCGTACAGTTCTTTGCCAAGTGTAGATCACCTGCTGTATCAGGCAGCTTAGATGCTGTTTATCTCGAAGATGTGTTTCCAGACGCAACAGCGAGGTACTAAGAGACCTCCGTTCCTGTTATGCCACATATTGATCCAGGTGTGATATCCCTTCGATAACGTCAGCCTGACCTCATGGTGACGATATCTGTATTTTGAAAACTGGTACCATAGCATGGATGCCAACATTTGAGATACGTATAACCACCAAACTACCTCCGCTTGAGAGAAGCCTCAAGCTTACCGATGGCTCTCCTTCTCATTGTACGCTGGGGAGACATTGTCTAAACGATTAAGGTAACTCATTTCAACTGAAATAGTTTTTAGAGATTCGGAAACCGGACACTGTCACGTTTTTTTTAAAAAAAAAAAAAAAAAAAAAAAAAAAAAAAAACCGCACTTTTAACATTTCAACTGGCATTAGATTGTAGAGATATTAGGGTTTTTTTTTTTTTTTTTTTTTTTTTTTTTTTTTTTTTTTTTAAAAGCAGGAGAAGTGAAAAATTAGCAACGCCCTCGCTGGTAATCAAACGATGGACCTCTGGAATACGCGCCCAGCGAGCAGACCACTATACTACGAAGGCATGCTTTCTAAGAATGCGAGAGGAATACCTTATAAGATATTTACATTACATTTGCAAATCCCGAATTATATATGCCACCGATTTTTAAAACATTAATGGTAGCTCTTTCGGATTATTGCAAAATATGCGTTTGTAACACTAATTTTGGACATTAATCCGTTACTTAAATATGAACATAATGTAAACATATATTCGACTACACATCTTTGTAATTTTCTTTGTACAGTTTATTAGGCTTTTTCTTATTTTAATTTACCAGTTATTATGATTTAGATCGGTACTTTTCCGTTTTGCCGGCGCAGGCGATAAAGTCGCCAATAATGACACAACTAGTACCAAACGGAATATCCTCGCTGGTAACCTCTTACGCCTCATTTTCAAAACAAGTCGCCGCCATTTCTTATCAGATTGATTGTTTCTTTCAATACTAGCATACAAATTACATAGAATTTTTACCAGATAGTTCAATTGTATGCTCTAAGACCATTCGCGGTAATTAAGTCAATTAGGATGCAATCACACCGTTCACCCGAAGGCGAAAATATAGAAAAGGTAAGTTCAAGAGTTAAACTCATCCATTCTAATGAGAATGCACTAGCGAAGTAAAGCACTGCGGTTTTACATAATTTCTGAGTAAGCTATTCGTACGAATTGAAATAATTCTTGCATTTAAACTTGTATTCCAAACTAAGATTTAAGTTGAAATTAATTTAAATAATTCCTGAGAGGATTAGATTTTTGTAGCGTAGTTTACATGGGATGAGATCACTTAAGGTCACGTGATACGAACCGGCGACTCAGAATGTTAATTCTTAAATTAATACCTTTTTACAATTAATTGTAAAAAGGTATTAATTTAATTATTAAATTGTCTTTACTTATTGGCTTTTTACAAAATTTTAAACAGTATTAAAATGTTTATGCCTTCAAAATAAAAGATTCTTAGAATGAACATTTGTTAACATTTTCTATGTGCATACTGTATGTCATCGCCAATTAAGTCTGCTTGGCGAGATTTGCCCCGGCGAAACGGAAAAGTGCCTTTACATCTTTACTATAACCTCTCCTTTTCCGTTTCCTCGTCAGAAATGTAAATCAGTTACAGAGTGTTTAAATTGAGTTTTCTGAATTGTAAGACAAAACGTGTTTCTTCTGCTTCTCAAAGCCACGTTACCAGATTTTTGCCAGCTTTGATAAGTTCTTATCAGATTGATTGTTTCTTTCAATACTAACATACAAATTACATACATTAATCGTCTTTAATCGCATAACGTCTCTTATAAGTTTGACGTTACTTTTGTACTGCCAAAGGAAGTCGAACTTCTTAATTATGTTTTAAATATGTAAAAATATGTTTTTTGAAATATTCTTCAGTATATTTAGTTAATAGTAATTTATGGTTACAGCCGAAAACATCGCGGCAAAAACATCGCGGACGATAACGTCGCGGAGAAAACAACGCAAGGCGAAAACGTCGTGCTACAAAACATCGTGGGAGAAAACATCGCAAAGAGAAAACATCGCAGTTCGAAAACATCGTGGTACAAAACATCGTCGTCGAAAATAAAGCGGTTCAAAAACTTCGCAATTTAAAAACATCGTCGTCGAAAATATCGTGGTAAAAAATAAAGTATCTGCAAATCATCGCTTGACGATAACATCGCAGACATGCTTTTTTCATACATGCTTTTCTCAAACATGCGTTAATAACTGTAAATGGATATTCCCATAATGATTTGTGAGTGCAAAATTGAAAGAAGGATAATTTTTACTTTCACATTTTTTTATTAACTAATAATTTTTTTCTGAAAAAGTAAGAAGGAAACTTAAGCATAGCAAATTAATGCAACTTATAGCAATTAATAGAATTTTAAACCAACATAGTTAACTAACAAAGGCCATTAATAAATAATTTTTATAAAGTTTTTACTGGTAATTTTTCGTGAAAAGTATAATCTATAAGTTGCTTTTAATTTTCTATGCTTAAGTTTCCTTCTTACTTTTTCAGAAAAAATTTATTAGTTAATAAAAAATGTGAAAGTAAAAATTATTCTTCTTTACATTTTGCGCTCACAAATCTTTTTGGGAATATTCATTTACAGTTATTAAAGCATGTATGGAAAAAGCATGTCTGCGATGTTATCGTCATGCGAGGATTTGTAGATACTTTATTTTTTACCACGATATTTTCGACGACGATGTTTTTAAACTGCGAAGTTTTTGAACCGCTTTATTTTCGACGACGATGTTTCGTACCACGATGTTTTAGGACTGCGATGTTTTCTCTTTGCGATGTTTTCTTCCACGATGTTTTGTAGCACGATGTTTTCGCCTTGCGTTGTTTTCTCCGCGACGTTTTCGTCCGCGATTTTATCGGCGGACACCTAATTTATATAACAGTGTAAGTAATATACCTTACCTTATCGAATTTTTAATTGAGCTAACTTATACATTAATTTAATTAAAATGTAAAATTAATAAATTTAAAAATAAGTAATGATAAAGTAATAAGTATAATGAAAATTAAATGCATCATTAATTAAAAAATTTAAATTATTTGTAATGCACTGATGTCTAGTAAAATATATAATTAATTTTGCAGCAGTGGTTATTTTATGCAAATAATACATCATACAGCTTTTAAAAGGAATAAAATACATTCCTTTAAGCAGAGTGATGATGAAGCAGCATATCTTTAATTAATACTTTCAACTCCTAAAGAACTACAGTAAATAATATTGCTACGAAAGCGAATCTTCCTTTCTGATTGTTAGAAATTGTAAGAAAGTAGGAAGTACTTTTTGCCGTCATGCATGAAATTTTAACAAGCATTTCTCTTTCATAATTGCTAAAGAGCGGAAATGACGAGTAGTTTTAAAAGTAAGGATTATCTGCGAAATTCTCTGCTTCAACATTAGTTATTACCATGGTAACAAACTGTTTCTAGTCTAGACTGCTCTTTCTGACGTATAGAACTTCAGTTTTCTAGTTTAATTGTGGTATTTGAATGCAGAGACACACAAATTATATTTCACGTTTCTTAGAAAGATTTAAAAAGTTCACATTCGATGCCTGTTTGAATATCTTTAATTATCATTTCATTCGATATTCCTTAGAAACCTGAATATTGTAATGTAGAATGAAATTCAATTAAGTTTCCTTTTCAAAAATTAATACTGTCCACTTTCATTCGAAAAAAAAATATTTTGTTCAATTAAAAAAGCAGTCTGCTTATATATTTTATCTTTATTTGTAGTCTCGTGTGCTTCATTCAGTAGTTTCTTGATTTTTTTTCGGGGGGGGAGGGAATACTTTCAAACAAATAATACTAGAGACTTTAAATTCTTATAAAAATTGATGGAAGAATAGGATCACTCAGAATAATATTTTAAATTTCTTCCTAATGATATTGGTTTCATTTCTATTTCAATCAATCCAAGATTTAAGAATAAGATCTTCCGAGTCCAAAAATTGAATTACAGAAACTTTTACAGCACTCAAACCTGGGTTTTTCACAAATTTTCTAATAATAAATCTCTCATCACGTTTAGTTAACTTTCTCGCTCGACCTTTTTTTACCTTGTTTTCAATCCGATTTTCTTCTTTAAAGCCTTTTTTTCACATACTGCACTGTAAAATGGGATAAATTAACTAATTTAGCGATATTTCGAATAGATTTACCACTACTATGGTGAAAAATTATCATTTTTTGAATGCTGTTTGTAATTTCTTTACGATTGCGACCTATTTTTCAATAATAAATAGAATATTATGAAGTAAACAATAAAAAATTAAAGCAAGCGATTTTTTAAATACCACCACAATGCAAAAATTAAAAAAAGCAGAAAACGATAGTTCTAATTTTTTTTAAACGATAATTCTAATTTTGATTTCATCCATAAATATTTCAGTGTACGAAGACTTTTGTGAGATAAAATGTTTATCATTTTTTGATTATTAATTTCTTAAAATAAAGTTTCGCTATATTTTAAAAATATTTCATGTAATTTTGTTACGAATAGATTATAGATCTGTTTTTTAAAATATAATTCAGAAAGTCTACTTTTAATTTATGGATAGAGCCCTATTTCAATGAAAATCATAAGTGTACGAACACTTTTGGGAGCCACTGTAAATTTATATCAATTGAAAAATTATCTAATCGTTGCCACATGTTCTATTCAAATACTATAATAAATCTAAAACGATGTATAAAAGAAATTAAGCAAAAAAAAAACAGTTTTTCATAGACGATTCAGTATTTCTCATTCAATTAATTCAGTTCTCACTTCGCGACAAGGCAAAAATACATAAAAACTCAAAATATCTATATTGAAAATTAGGAAGTAAATTTTAAACACTTATTTCCTCAAATAAATTCCAGAATAGATTAAGCATGATTTAATTCGCAATAATAAATTAAGGCGTTATCTTTATTATTGCGAAGCTTACTTTCTCTAGATTCGCAACAAATCTACTATTCTATTGTTCAAAAAACCATTGCCGCCATTGCAAAAGGCTTATCGGCACTTAAACAACGTTTAAATTGTTAATAATTCTAAAAATATCGCATGCAGATTTACTAAAGGCGTAAAAACCTTAGCCGGAAGATAAGAACATAATTAAATCATTTTTAAAGCAAAAAGTGCCCAATTTACAAACATATAAGAATAAAGAAACTCAAATTACTGAACCAAGTAACAGAGTGGATATATATATATATATATTTGTGCGGCCAATTGCAACTAAAATCGAGGTGCACATCTACATGCTATGGCAGTGCTGTATACCAAATTTCAATGTTCTGAGGCTACTCGTTTTTGAGTTATGCGAGATACATACGTACGCATAGACGCGACGAAAATTTCTCTTCAGAATTCATTTTAAATCAGTTTTATAATTTTTTTTGGAGGGAAAGAGTCCTTTATTCTGTCCTCACGAGCCCACCAGCGGCCGAGCGGTAAAGACGCTGAACACTGGTAGTTCGGTCTGAGGTTCGAATCCCGCGAACGGGCTGGCTGCATGGGCTTTTTCGTGGTTTTCCCCATGTGTAACGTGTATACGAGCCAGTTTCCCTTAGAAAGTCCTCCACGAAAGGCATCCCACCCTTTAGGCAGATAGCCCTCGTGTGCTTTGCCATAATTAAATACACCAACACACCAACATTCTGTCCTCACGTACGGATGCCACGCAAAAATATCGTTAAATTGCATTCGATAGCGGTGAAAATGCATATTTTCGTTTAAATATGATGCCTGAAGTTTTTCGGGATTACAATACTTCCTTTTTACTTCGTACAAGGAAGTAAAAAAACCGTCTAGGAATTATTTTATGATTATTTCATTCAGCTACAGATTACACAATTTTCTTTCTAGAATCTTATTTCTGTAGCTGCGCTTCTACATTAGATTGAAAGAAACATTTCCTAAGCTGGATTATAGACTTGAAACATCCATATAGAAACTCGTCATATTTTGTAAGCTGATGTTTTTATTCCTTCTGAAACAAAACTCCTTCCAGATTCTGAGCACTTAATCCCCTGGGGACTGAGAAAAGAGCATATGTCATGAAAAGGAAAAATGACTCCCAAATTCATCCCAGAAGATTCTTCAACGAAGAAAAGTGTTTTGTTTCTTAGTCTGTGGCTAAACTCTGGCAAACAGTTCAAAGCTTCGAAAAAGTTTCTTTCTAAACGGAGAGCAATAGTGGTACATTTAAGTCAAGTATAAAATACCACAAATCTTTCGTTCCAAAAGCATTCTGAAAATATAAAATAATCAAATAAGTTGTAACAAATTATAAGTGTTTATTGATGCTGGTTAAAGAATATCTTTGGTTATTTTAAAAGATTTCAAAACGTCGTTATCCTGACGAATTCGTATTGAATGCTAAGAAATATCTCTTAGTTTACAAATGCGTAATTTTTAAGACATTAAAATGTGTTGACCAACTAAAATTAATATAGGGTCACATAGAAACAGGTACAGAAATTAAACTGTTACTTAAAATTCAGTATGAAAAGTTCGGATATCGCCATTTTATTTATGCGTTTACTCATACCAGTGATTACATTTTTTATAATATCCTAATACCTTTTACGGTGTATTCGAAGCCATTTTTATGGCTAATCAACAACTGTCGATTCGTAGACACTCTTTTGAAAAGCAGTCATATGGTCAGATTCCAAAAGAGCACTTCAAACCCTTCTGAATAATCAAAAGAGTTCCCAAAAGAATCTTCAACTGTAGGCCTTTGCTTAAGGCACTGGCACAAAGAATTTCTTTCCAATGGATTCCAGCCCACTGTGGAATTATGGGCAAGGAAAAAGCTGATACTAGATAAGAAAGTAACTTAATTAAACTTAGTTAAAATTAAAACATTCTTTATCATCTTCACTCCCCAAAAAAAGGTTTGCGAAGTTTGAGCCCAGGTTTGACGGACTTTACATTGTCAAATAAATACGAGAAGACGCGTTTTATTTAAAGGCCGAAAATGGCCAACAACTGGTTGCAAGTATCGATCAGATTAAGCCGTGTTATGCAAGACATTAATCGCCTGTTTTCGACTAAATTGTTTATTAACCTGACTCTTAAAATTTCTTAAACAGGACATGATTCAACATGCTGTGGATAAGAGATGGAGGAATCTGGGGGAAGAAACAATTTTCATTGCCAGTTTTCCAAGAAAGACAGCGATAGCCCTATTTAGAAATCTGATTTTACATGACGGTTTATGAGACTACCTCTATAAAATTTGAGGAGTGGATTCCCCAAACTGTGCTTTGTGATTCCAATCAGGCTATATCTTTGAACATTTAAGCAATTGTATTGCACTTTAATGGTATGAAGACATTGCTTAAAACTACTGGAGAATATTTACTACGGGAACTAATGGCTTAAGCGCTAATGTTTGGCATTTGTAAAATAAAATTTAAAAAAAAAAAAAAAAAAAAAAAATGAAAGCTTTCAGATTTTACATTACGGCCAAAAGGGCGTTTTTTAACGTTTTGCATGTTACCTTTATTTATTAAATATCATGTTCTTCGCACTTAAACCATAAAATTCAGTTCTACAACAATATCGCAAAATAATTTTAAAATGAGCATATCTTGTAGAATTTCTGTTACACAGTCTCGCGAACTGGAGATAGAAATGTTTTTTTTTTTTTTTTTTTTTTTTTTTTTTTTTTTTTACAGTGTTGTCATCGCTCGCTTTGAAATCGTTGAGTTTCTTAAAGAAAAACACATAAATATATGAAATAGATAATAAAAGAAATTTCAGATTCCTAATTTGGGCTTCCAGATGCCCATATTCGGGTGAAAACGTACGTTATTCAAAACTGGATATTTCTAGGTACCGTTGTTTTATCACAATGCGAGAAACATACATACATTTATGCAGATCCTTCATTATTTAATTTCTTTAAATGTAATACAGGGTTCTAATATTTGCTGGCAACAATTTAAAAAGCTATTCGCTGTTTACAGTAAATCAACGCAAAATGCGAAAACGAAATTAATAACCCTTCTGGACAAATTGTCCCTTTTGGCTACTAAATAAATAAATAAAACGCCAAATACAGTTATTGTTGAAAAAACAATTTTTGGAATTAAAATTGAGGATTTTTACGCAAAAACAAGCAATTCGGCTAGCGGACAGTAAGATAGATTTTTCTGTGCATAAAATTGAAAGTTTCCTTTTGGTCCCACTCCGCAAAAAGACTAACTTAATTCACTGTTTTACTAAGAGTTTCAAATGTAAACAAATGACGGTCACGTTAGGCTTAGTTCCACTTAAACAACATTTGAATTGTTAATTATTCTACAACTATTGCATGCAGATTAACTAAAGACATAAAAGCCTTAACTGAATTTAAAAGTCTCTGAATTATGTTGTTCTTATATTGTTCAAATGGATTTGAAAGTGGTCAAAATGTATATTGTCCTTCAAATATGATACCCACAATTTTTCGCGATTACAATACTTCTTTTACTTCGCACAAGGAAGTAAAAAAATAAAATGCTGTTCATTATGATTGGCAAAATTGCACGTAGATTATATAATTTATACGTTTAAAAGGTATTAAAATTAACTGAAATTTTAAAATAATTACTGAATTAAAAAGCGATGAACTTTTTCATCTCTTTTTAAAATTTCTTACTTTGGTTTGTTTTTCTTCTTCTATTCCTGTAAATTAGGCATCTAGTCTTCTTGTACTGAATAATCCTTTGCATTTACATTATACAACTTACTTAATATGACCTATTGAAGAAAAACATATCAAAAAATAAGTTTAGGGTTAGTTATGCTAAGAAATGTTATACTAAGTTATAGCACATAAAGTTTTTCTTGTAATTAGGAATAAAATTCGAGTATTACTTAAAATAGAATACATGTTTGGAATAATAATTCAAATTAATTCTCCGGCTACAGATTTCAAAATAGTTTAGAAGAAAAAAAATTGGAATAGCAGACGAGAGACTAGCAGTGATGGTGTTTTATTAATTTCATCTTTTCGGATGTAAGATAATTATAAGTTTTTGCATATTGTGAATGTAACCAGAAATAAATGGTAATTTTAGCTGTTGATTAGCTGTTGTCGTTAAATTGTTAGCTGTTGTCGTTTAAAATTCCCATCTAGTTAATTGCACGTATTTTATGTAAACGGAAAATCGTTAAATAATTATGTAATACAAATATAATTTTCAGAAGTATCAAAACTAATACACAACAGCAGTATTTCTGGATATGACCTTATAAATCTAACTAAAAATTCCACTTGCCAGTTTAGCTCAAACCTATTCCTCTGAAATGTTATATTGGATGGCGAGATCACGAAAGCAGCGACTGTGGTATTCGAAAGTTGAATTTTGTGGTTTATATATCAAGTTTAGGGTAAAATAATGAATTTCTCTTCTGTTTCTAATTTACACATCATTTTTGCTTTCTAGCACATTTCACTGATTTTTAGAGTTACCCTATATGTCAGAATCCTCATTCTTAAAACATTTCATACATGTCCCACGAGTGAAGGCCTGAGATGTCTGATAAACGTGTGAAGACGATTTATTCCAGAACCGTCTCGCACCTAAGAAGAATTTCTCCATATTTATATGTTTGAAGGATGCGGAAAGGTCACAGTATCTAAAACGCTCTTAACTAGATGGGTATATTCTAGTAAGAAAAGCAGATGAATTACATGATTACATGAATTCATTCTCAGACAAAATAAACTAACAAAAACTGCCATTAAGAAAGCTTTTTTTATGTGCTTATGGAAATAATAATAATCAATGGAATATATTTATAAATTCTTAAATTATTACCTGCAGTCCTTAGTAATAAATCCAGTAGGACTCATCCTGTAATACATTTTACAAAATGAGTCAGACTTAAATAGTAGAACTCAGCCTGTAAATAAAGCTTCTCCGTATGCATACTATTGTAGAAAAGAAACCCGTTTTACAGGATCGGATAAAATGGAAAGTTCCGAATGCGATGATAAATTGCTTTCGAATAATGAGGTTACACATTAATAGCCATTAATGAAGATTGTAAATGTAAAGTTTAAGAAAATGGATGCTGTAAGCGCTGCCATATTTTAACTAAGATATGGCAACGTCGCCACGTTCCATAAATCAAAAATTCAATAATTATACTACGAAAGCCTTGAATCTTTTCTTGAAAGATGAGAATGAAGTTTGTAAATGTATTTATGCACGGAAGAATTAACTGAAAGTTCTGAAGTTAGTTGATTTAGTCGATTAGTGTATGATAGAAGTTTGAAACCCCCCTTTCTCAGTATTTTCTGAACTAAATACTTTTTACATAACGATTCTGTGACTTTTCTGCATGTGTAAAGTAAATAGCAAAATTTCGTGAAACGTTAATAAAAAGCATTAGTACTTAAAAGAGAATTATTTCTAGCTGTCCTTTAACTATAATGAACGATTTGCATTATGCAGAGTATTATTGCTTGACTAAATACCTCTTGTGCAGTTGGTTTAAGACCCATACTCGAATTTTATTAAATAAATCCAATAAATGAGGCTTTCCGATTGCAGCGATTTTGGTTACGTGAAAATTTTTATAAAATTGTACTAGCCCTTTACAAAAAAAATTTAGTTAATGATTTTCTTCCTATTCTACTAAAGATCTTTTGGGAATAAATAGGTCTTTACTATAGAAAATTAGTCTTGGAAAGGGGGAGAATCCTCAGATTTGCTTTTCATGCGATGAAAAGAATGACCAAAATGTTGATTTTAAGATTTACATAAAAACTGAATTTCAATAGATAAAAAATGTCGAAACTTTAAATGGAAATTTGAAATCCGGACTGCTTAATTCATCTGTTATTGGAGTAAAAATATTGAATTTGATTATATACGAAGTTTATAGACCCAGTTTCGGTTGAATTTGTTTTAATCATGAAACTTCTTTCAAACGCATTTTGAATAATTATAAAATTGCCTTTAAGAAAGAAAATAGGAACGGAATGGTTATTTAGAAAGCTTTTGTTTCCTATAATGAAAACTAGTTGGGGGGGGTATCTTGTTGTCTGGCCAGATTATGCTACAAATTATCCTGTGTATACTTTAACTTCGATAGTTATTTACAAATGAGTTTTCAATTTGTAGGTGCTATCATCTGATGTTGTTCCTAAGCATCATTACTTTACAAGTTTATTATTTACAAGTGGAAAAATACGCTTTAAAAAAATGGATATTGTGAATTTTTTTATCTACTCATCAACAGAGCCGGAACGAAAATGAGGCAACTGAGGAACTTGCCTCAGGTGAACGACTGGGAAGGGTGACAAATTAGCTGCGAAATTTTAGAAATGCCGCACCTTTTGTTAAAAATTTAATTATGACTGTTAATATCCAATTTTGAAAGGCATCGAGAAGCACCGTTTCAAAATAGATCATTAAAAGAAATGAAATGAGCGCTATATTCTTCAGCACTTGCGCATTCGTGTGCTTTTTCTTAATTCACCAACCAAACGAAATTAAAAACTCAATTATTAAAGATTAAATAATTAAAGCGAGATAGAAAAACCATTATGATGTATTTTATATGATTTTCATCTCGGCATTGTTACTTTAAATTTATATAAAGTTAAAATTTATATAAAGCATCAAATAATAGATCATTTCAGTGGGTGAAACTAATAATCTCTCTCAGTAAATCGATTTAAAATGTTAGATATACATTCACAGAATTTTGTACTGTAAGAAAAATAAAAGGTAAATAAAGGCTTCCAATCCTGCAATCAAAAATGTTAAAGATATAAAAACCACGCTCTCTCAATAAATAGTTTGGCTGCATAGATATTTTCCCTTTTTTCGCGATGTATAATCTAAATATAAACCAGTTTCCATTAGAAAGCCCTCCACGAAGGCATCTCACTCCCTAGAAAGATAGCCTTTTTATGCTTTGCCAATAAAACAAATAGATATGAAAAAAATATTTTTCACAATAGAAATGAAAGAAATGAGACATTTTAAACTTCCAACTAAAACGGAGATATCAAAATTCAAACGTGATAGCTTTCGATTTCCAGTTTCTAGTATTTTAAAACTAATGTCATTAGATTTAAGTTTTTTTAAAAAAGGAGCAGCTTAAACATCCAGATCATATAAATGATCCAGGTATTTGATCAGAAATATCTGGTTTTATACACCCCGCTATTTTAATAATTCTGGTCATTAAAGTAAAATCAGATCTTCTAAACATAATTATAGAAGGACTGCGTTGCAAAAATCTTAAACTATAAGAAACTATGCTTGCAGTTTTAAAAACAAAATCTTGTCATGCCTGAACGGAAACTTTTAAGCCTTACAAACGGAAGCCTTCTCTCACCTGTATGCTTAAAATAGAGAAATGTACGTCCCCGTCCATACCCGTCCCGTCCGTTTCTTACCCTCCCGTTCATTAACGCACAAAAAGATGTGAAGATTTCAAATAACATCCTTTCTGCTTCCTAACAAAGAAGTTTCCATTAGAGTTTTAGCACAAGCTGCTTGCAATAAAATGATAAAATGCATTTGGTGAAACTGCATCTGCTGTGGCGTACCTTAGGCGAAGTAAAGGAAAAAACATCAAACTCTCGGCCTTTTCGGGTGGTTGTGGTCGTTCTAATGAAACACCATCTCGAGCGTTTTGGGCTTCAAAGAGTTAAATAAATAAAATGTACTTAAAAAGTGCTTTTTGACGTTTTCATTTAAAATAACAAATGAATGACTGCATGTATTGCTTTTTCTGATTACATAAATTTATGTTAAAAATATTATATAGAAGTTTCATATTTAAAATTGTAACTATCTTGTTGAATATAAAAGTATACAGATACAGTTAATTTGAGTGCATATAAGAGAGAGAATTTACTATTTTGCCGCAGGTTAAAAAATACTCAGGCACGGCTATGCCTGCAAGCACTTTAGTCACTCGCAAAAAATCTTGAAATTTTTTAGAGATCACTTTTTTCCCTTCTCCTAAACCTTCGTCTTTGCGAATTTCAAATGTTTTCATATGATTTGTTTCAGCCAGATTGAACCTCAGATCCGTATGAATTATTAGCTGAATAATAGGAATTTGTGAGAGCTGTCATTTTTCAACTGCCTCCTATCATACTTTTGTATTCCAAAACATTTTATACCATTTGTTTTGCATTGGATTGGACAAAGGGGGAACAGCCATTTGTTTTTGGTAGTATATTGAGTCATTATTTCTTCCCTCAGCTCGAAAATTGTTGAACTCTTTGTATATCAAGTTTGTTCACCAACCTGCTATTCTGCCGTATTGGATTTATTAAGATAACAAATTTAACAATGGATGTGAAAAAAATTATTTTCCATGTAATTTAAAGGCTGGAGAAAATAAAAATATATTCCTCACAAAACTGAAAGAAATTATATGAGCATAAATTATCCTCAATTCTTGTTTCAAGCTTTTAAATTCTTTATCTCAAATCTCAAAAACTGCAAATTAAGGTTTCGTAAGTAGTATTCTCAGAATAATTAATTCACAATCTGCCGTATACATTTTGATTAACATACTAATTGGTAGCTATGTAAACTGCGAAAAAAAAATGGACAGTACTAGGCCCCGTTCTACTGGGCCGATAGACGAAATTCAACTTGCATTTTTCATGTATCAAAAGCGGGACTTACGATATGTATTAGATTTGTATATAGCATTTTTTTAAATAGATATTTTGACATAAAATCGGACTTTTTCAGAAATAACATATAAAGTTTTTTTTCATATTTCGATTTTACAACTCAAATTACACCTAGATATTAAATTTTGTAATTGTTGGTGAGAAATTTACGGAGAAATTTAAAAATTAATCTCTGCAGTTTTTTTTTTTTTTTTTTTTTTTTTTCATGGCGGAATTCTTAATTTATAGTAACCTACTTATTTTACTTCTATCTTTTATGATTTGTTTTTAAAATTTGTATTTTTAAATATTATTTGTAAATTTTTCGAAAAAAATTTTGAATTATAACCTATAAAATTTTTACCATCATCTTAAAGTAGGTATATTTTTAAGCATATCTGCAAAAAATTAGACTTTTTTATACAAAATTTTCTAAGATATACACAAATTTACATATTTTCGCTTTTTGAAATTTGGCATCCTTTTTTTTTTTTTTTTTTTTGAGCGATAATAACGCCAAATGTGGTCTATGGATTTTTGTTACACTGTATTGCCACGGCTATTTTTAACCTTAAATTTCAAGTAAAATTTTACGGAGAATTAATTATATGACATTTTCCCCTCAATGATGCGTAATAAATATTTATTAATACTATAAGAAAAGCTGTTTTTTTAAATAATTTTTTTAATATTTTTTTAATTTCTCTCTATCTTTTTTTTTTTAATAAAAGTAAATTTTTGTAAGAGTAAATTTTTACCTTCGGCGTTTTATCGTCTGCTATTTTACTTCGTTTAAATCGAATTGTCTAAAACTGAGAATTTTCGTTTGATGTTTATTTGAATTTTATGACATTAACTGCACAATTTATTTCTAAACAAACTGATGCTTTTGAAGTGGCCGAAAGAGCGGCTGGTACTATCATCCATATTTTTAAAGCACAGTATATTTTTATAGATACATAAGATTTAGAATAATCATTTTTATAAAAGTCAAATTATAATATAAATATACAATCTCTAGAGACTGAATTAATGGAAGTTCAATGGTTATGTAGAAATGATCCGCAGCTACTTAATCGCTGGATAAGTCAGCAGATTTCGTGGACAAGTAAGAATAATTATATAAACGACACCCAACATTCTGAATCCAATTAACAACGAGGATACGATGTTTATTAAATGAATTCAAGAAGTTTTAAAACATAAAAAATCAACTCATTTTTTATCCTAAAATGTATTTTTGTGCGTAGCGTATTTTCATTATTCTAATTTAAAATTGTAATAATTCTTAAAATTCTAATTTAGAATGTAATTGTCAAAAACTGATTCCTAATCATCAGTAATATAATAAGTAATTATTACGGTTATTAATATATCCTTCTTATAAAGTAATTGCAAATATTTCAAAGAACTTTCTGTCTGAATGCAAATATTTTTCTGTGCAAATATTTTTAATTTTATATTAATCAAGATTGCACACGATATTATTTATTTGCACTTCAATTCTTAACGTCAGTTCTAGTAGAAGTTACAAATCAATTATATTTAATTAAGGATTGGATTGGATTATTTAATTATGGCAAAGCACACGAGGGCTATCTGCCTAAAGGGAGGGATGCCTTCGTGGAGGACTTCTAAGGGAAAATGGCTCGTATACACGTTACACATCGGGAAAACCACGAAAACACCCATGCAACCAGCCCGTTCACGGGATTCGAACCTCGGACCGAACTACCAGTGATCAGCGTCTTTACCGCTCGGCCGTTTGTGGGCCTTTATGAAATGGAAGGCGATAACTTTATTTAAAATGATTGTCAGAAATACCAAAATGTTTCGAAAAGTTGGTTACTTTTTAATATACTTTCAGAATGCTTAAAGAAATGTGTGTGTGTGTGTGATTATGGCAAAGCCTCGAGGGCTATCTGCCTAAGAGGAGGGATGCCTTCGTGGAGGACTTTCTAAGGGAAACTGGCTCGTATACACGTTACACATGGGGAAAACCACGAAAGCGCCCATGCAGCCAGCCCATTCGCGGGATTCGAACCTCGGAACGAAATACCAGTGTTCAGCGATTTTACCGCTCGGCCGCTGGTGGGCCGAATGCTTAAAGAAAAAGAGAAGAAAAATAAATTTTTTTTAAAATTTAGTATTTGTATTTTTTTTTAATTTAAATTTAAAACTTTTCAATGTTATGATATTTGATTCTTGCGATTTCAAAAATAAAATATTTGACTAAAATATGAATAACATTTTAAGAAACCAAATGTAGGATAAAATTGTGTAAAGCAATGGGCACAATGATAAAACTGTTTAAAGCAGTGTATGCAAGTCATCCTAAGTTAAAATGTCGGTTATACATCTCTCTTATTTATATATATCTTTTCTAAACGGAACATTGAAAGGCGTGTAAAACTGTGCTTTACTGTATTTTCTCTTTTAATATAGTATGCAGTTTTCAAACTCATCGTAGTCTGGGTTACAAAGTATTCTTCCAAAAGAAACGCAGTTCAAATAAATAAAATCAAATTCTGGAAAATTGATATTAATAAATATATTTAAAATGCTCAGTTCGAAGGAATAAATAGAAAATTTTAAAACAATTATCTGAAGAGACAATGCAACACAAACAATTAAAATAAAAGTATAAAAATTTAAAAATTACCTAAAATAATAACTATGACGAAAAATATATATAAAGAAAACTATTTGAAAAAAAAATAAACGCTGCACCTTTATTTACGCAGTTCGAATAGGTAAATTGAAATTTTTAAAACAGTTATTCGAAAAAAAAAAAAAAAAAAAAAAAAAAAAAAAAAAAAAAAAAAAAAACGCGCAACTTAAACAATTAAAATGAAATTCGAAAAAGAAAAAATTACTTATAATAAGTTATAATTAAAAATATAATATAAAGAATATTATTTGGAAGAAAGGAACGATGGTGACTTTTTTTCCTCTCACGGGAAAGGAAACTAGGTTGCCATATATTAAGAAGTTCGCCAAGTGAAGTATTCTTGGCGCAAACTGACAAAAATGTGCCAACATAAATTTGTGAATTTCTCCGTAAATTTCGCTTCACATTTTACAAAATTTCATATTTAGGCGTAATTTGAGTCGTAGAATCGAAATATGTAAAAAAATTGGTATGTTATTTCAGAAAAGTCCGATTTTGTGTCAAAATACCTATGTTAGAATAGTGCTATATATAAATCTAATATATATCCTAAGTCGCGCTTTCGAGACATGAAGAACGCAATTTGAATTTTGTCAATCGGCCCAGTAGATCGGGAGATATAGGACTGTCCCCCCCCCCTTTTTTTTTTTTTTTTGGAGCATTGTACATACATACGTATGTATCTCGCATAACTGAAAAACGAGTAACCGTAGAACGTTGAAATTTTGTATTTGGAACTGCTATAACATGTAGCTGTGCACTTCCCGTTTTGGTTCCAATCAGCCGCACTAAATATATAGGTATATACACATATTCCGACTCTGTTACCCTGCTCGGTGAAACCGTTTTTTTTTTTTTTTTTTTTTTAATGCCTTTAGTGCATTAATCTGCATGCAGAACTATAGAATTATCAACACTTTAAAAATGTAAGTTCAGTTAAGCCTAACGTGGAGCGAATTTTTTTTTCCCTACATTTAAAACTCTTAAAAGTATAGAGCAGTTAGAGCACCAACTTCAGTGTCTTTTTGCCCAGTGGTACCAAAAGTTAATTTTGCGCACCGAACATTTTGTCTTCTTGTCCGCTGGCCAAATTGCTTCTTTTTTGCGTGGAAAATCTAAGTTTAATTTTTAAAATTGCTTTTGTAACGGTTTTAAACTGCATTTTACAAATTTTAATGAAGATGTAATCTTGCCTTGCCGCGAAGTGAGAATTGAATTGATTGAATGAGAAATATATGTCTAATGAAATTCGAAGAAATGTGATTAAATGAAGATCAGCAAAAAATGAGTATAATTTAATAGGCGTGCAAAGGTAGTCATGTGCTGTCGACATGAGCTATTTTTTTTTATAATATTGCTGGAAAAACATGTGTGTTATTCTTAAATCATTCAATTCGAGGGATAATTTGAGGATCTTATGCCTGATAACATGTACTTTTGCATGATATGGACTGATGACAATTTTCAGTATTAGCATTTCTCAGAGCACATAGTAAGTAATGCGGTAAAGCAACATAAAGTGACTGGCGATCTTGTAGAATCACGTCATATGACACAAAAAATTGCAAAGACTAGGCTATAAAAAGTTCTAATATCAAAAACGATATAAACTGGAAAGACGCCTTTGATATCGTTTAATGCTTATTAACTATGCATACGATATGCATAAGCAGACGATAGGCTATCTGTCACTGCATAAGGTAGATGGATGGTTTCTTACTTTGCACACTGAGAAGAACCGAAAACTACATGTAGTCAACCCATATAGTTGCCTAGAACGAAAGCAGACCGAATTACTAGTGCTAAAGGATTTAGCCACATGACCTCTGGCCAGCTTGATAGCATTTTGTACGCAGTTTTCATTTCATTGCCCGTGAAATCTAAAAATAGGTCCTTAACGTGTTGTTTCTATAAATTTGAATGAGAATTTATTGCACTCTGTATATATTTTCTATGTCACTTCCTCATTTTATATAATATTTTGGGTGATTTAAAGTATTTTAAAGGCAGGTTTTCTAAAAATATCCTATGAAATTCTTCATTTGCTATTTTCCTCTTTCCTTAGCGAGACGTGAAGAATTCGAGCTGAAAAGAAAAATGAATCGTCATCAAGAAGCCATGAAAGTGCAAATCGCTAAGAAGCTTCTATCCCAAGAGGAAAACATCGAAGAGGAACTAGATATCAACACGGAAGACGAAACCGTTTCCGATGCAAGTGAAGACGTACTTGAGAGCACTCAGGACGACGATAACGACTACTATTACGCTTCCGCAGACGATGTCACAGATGATGCAGAACAGCAGACGAATTCCTCGGTGTGATAGCCAATAAATATGGCATTTTATGCGTGTGGAACTCTGCTACAAATGTTATGTTTTGTTTTGTTAATGTTGCCAGGCTGACAGAAAACTCCCTCGTACATTTTCTTTAAAAGATTTCATGGCTAATACTCTATTCCACGCTTAATATGACTTCCGTAGCTATTATTCGCTTCGTACCTTCTGCTATAAATGTGTATGTGTCTTAAAAGCAAAAGGAGCTTGTGATAAACGTAATAATCATAAAGCATCGAAAATGTTTTTAATTTGCTTTCACATCAAGGCAGTTTTTAAAGCTTAAATCGTGGCATTCATTCACTGCTCAAAATTAAAAAATTGCAAACTGTACACATGTGTTAAAATAACTATTCTAAATGGTGATAAACACTTTATTTCATATGCAAAAACATAAAAAATATTTTACTAGTGTCCATTATAACTAGTTCATATACCCTGAAAAAAAATTTCACAAATTAATTTTTGTATGCAGATATTACAATGAACGATATTTTTATTCAAAATTTCCCATGAAAACATTTTTACTGCAAGACAAATCAATGTGCTGGAATGAGTATTTAAAGAATATATGTCATACATATGTAATTTTAATTAGGCCAAATTTAAATGAAGAATAAACTTGTAATACTAGATCGATATCAATATAAATCTAATTAAAGCATTTCTGTAGTTATATTTATAGAACTAGAAATCACTATTTTTGCATCAGTTTATGAACTTCCTTCTTAATCTACAAACACTTGCACTTTTTTTTTTTTTTTCAGAATATAAACTTCCCATTATGCTATGAAAAACAAATATGCAGGGTATTTCATAAAAGAAAGAACCGAAAAATAAATGCATTAATGTTTTCTGCATGTCTTGGCAACAAAGTTTTAGTATACAGCTTATTATCAGACCAAGCAAATTATTTTCAGGACTTCCATGTGAAAGATTTCAAAATTAATAAGTTCGAATGCTGAATAAAAATAAGCTTCTGTGTAGAGATGCCAATGAAATAATGTCTGCATAGCTACTCATACAATAAGTAATGACTGTTAATTGTAATAAACAAATCAATGCTGAAAAATTACACTGTAATGTGTATCTTTAAGTCTGCATAGCTTTCAATTTATGTATAATATTAAGAAATTAACTAAATGCTTCAAAAGATGTTTGCAGTTGATATGGATTAGTAGTTGCAAATGTGTTTCAAAGTGCATGGCAATTTACTCAGATGATGATAAATGAAATTTCTAAATCAGTGACTTTGTCTTTACAAAATGATTGACTTTTACTAAAAGTTCGCATAGTATAAACATAATTGTCGTCAATAATTAAACTAAATGTTCATATAAAATTAGCTCTGAATATTTACCATTAATTATATTGAAAAAAATACAGTTCATTAAATATCAGTTGTTAATGCAATTTAAAACTTTTTTATTTTCAATACATTCATTTATTAAATATCTCAAAATATTGTTATTTTGTAATTAGTTTAAAGATTTCAATAAATTTCAGTAAAATGTTTCAACTGAAGGAAATTAACATAAATCCTTAATTTAGTCCATTTCTTTCAGGGGCAGGCGATTTTTATGATACCAGTTATGAAGTCTTTAATTTTCCAAATCTGTTTCAAAAGGAAAGAAAATCATTGTCTACCTAAATTTTTATAACCTTCCCCCCCTCTTCCGTTTAATGTAAGCAAATTATGAATAGTTCAATGTACAGTCTAAAGCCAGACAGCATTTAATTTAACAACTTACTTCGTATGTAGAACTAAATATACATTGATATCTAATAAAGTACAGAAAAACAGTGGAATAAAAATTTAATAAATATTATAAAAGTTCAAAATAATCAAATATTTTTAAATAACATATTCTAAAATATGTATTTTAATACTAAAGTTAACTTCTATTTTCTAATAATGTATTGTATAAAGTGTCCGAATTTAAAATTTTTTAAAAAATTTTTAATGAACATAGCATTAAACAGTAGCTGTAAGACTTTTTCCACATCAGGAGAGAAAAAAATGCAGAATTAATCCAAAGTAGAACAATAAATATCGCACATATTTCGAATGAACATCTCTTAAGGAAAATGTTTTAAGTTTTAACTCAGTTAGGTTTTATAATTGAAAAATTCTACACAGTTTTCTATTTTAAAAAGTTATTATTTTAACCATTTCTTTTGTATTAAGCACATTATAGAATAATAGCAATGAAACTGCAAGAAAAGCAAAAACTTCTCTCTAAAACAGATATTACAAAAGATTTGTCACAGAAATGTACAGCAACTGATCAGCACTCGCTCATGATTAAATTTCCATCGTCTTTAATGGGAACGAATGTATATTCGTTAATTACGAATATATATTCTTAATAACATTGTATCTGAATCATTATTTGGAATACCCAGTAAACTTAAATTACAAATGCATTGTGTATGTATATTAGAATTCCGTAAAATTTCTAAATAAATCAAATCTTTTTTGTAAATTTGCCTAACCATTTCAATAATTGCATAGCTGATGATTAAAAGAAATATGATTCAAAGAATTATGAAAATGATAAGTGAAAGAGTAATGAATTATTATACAGATTATCACTTGTATTAAATGAGAACCCATAACAAATTGCAAACTTAAAGAATTTGCACTTCATTAACTTTGTTTCCAAAGTTATAAAGGAAACAGTTGAAAACTCCAAGACTTTTGATTTATATATACAAAGAAATTATTTTTCCAGAAAAAAAGAAGTCTGAAAAACTTAATCATTATATTTCAGTGTGAACTTAATGTGAAACAGTAAATCAAGAATTTGTCTTCCACTATTCTTGCATTTGAATATTAATATTTAAAAATTATGCTTTAAAATGCTTATTTTATTATGTGAAATATTTTATAGTACAACTCATAATTTACAAAATTTTAATATAATTTCGTTAATAAAATATGAAACATGTATGAAGAAAAAACTGAATATTCAACTGTAAGCACAAAACTGTATAAAAAATTTTAAAGATTTTATTGCTGCTATAAAAGAATTAATTTCTTTATTTAAAATAACTGTATGCATTATTTTTTTTAACTATACTATTTTGAATATGCAAAGGCATTCCTGCACTTAACATTACATTCCTAAATATGAAAAATACAATTTTCACTAACTATACCTTGTTTACAGCAGATGTTTAAATTTTATGCTTTTGTGTGTAGTATTATTCTCCTTGTGTTATGCAATTATGTTTACAAAAATAATATTTTACAGATATATACATTCGGAGCTAATTAATGTCACCACCAGCTTCCATTATAAAAAATGTTTTAACAGCTAAAAGATAGTTTTGTAGTATGGCAGTACATGAAAATGATTAATTTTTTATTATTAAAATAATTTTCTTTGTTTTTTGGTAAATTTAGCAGTAACAGAGCTACAATATGTTATGTCAATGCCTATTTTTGAAACCTTAAAATGTAATTTGCCTAAGATATAATCGTGCATCAGCTTTTGAAATCATTGTAAAGTTTTCTATACTGATTTTAATGTGCAAAATTTACTTCATATCAAAACCATCATATTGTTATATTCAGCTGTATCTTTATACAAATATACCATACTGTATAGAGAAATAAGTTATATATTATTGATATTGTTTCTTGTAATACTGTATTATTTGATTTAAATATTTAGGTAAGTGTTTAGATTTTAGAAACAGAAAATAAATTTTAAACAAAATATGTGTTTCGTTTACAGCTTAAATGAACAACACAGCAATCATGAAAAATACTTAAAAATACTTAAAAAATACTTAAAAAATAATACTTAAAAAAATCAAAATGAAATTTTAGAAATTTTTTTATTTTTGGCTCTTTTATACACAATAATTTATACATTTAAAAATATTTCAACAAACATACTGACACATATTAGACAAGCTGCATAAAATTTTTGACATGTGAACAACTTTTAATATGATTTGCTTTAATATCCAAATATACAGAAATATCTTTTATTTGCTCTTACAAAGACCTACATTTAAGGTTAAAATTGACTGTCAGAAAATCCATATTGTCTTAGATGTTTGCTAGCTTTTTATCAATTACTACATACAATTATATCAACAAAGAAAAAGGAAAACATATTTTATGAGATGACAAAAATCTCAGCAAAATGAAAAAACTTAAAAAGTCAGATATCTAAGTCAAATATAAAAAATTTTACTAACAAATAAAAAGATCAGAAGGATGATGAAGTGGGGAATAAAACAAGATTCTATTACCAAACACAAATGTATTAAAAGTAAAACATACTTCCTTGCAAAAAACAAGATGCTGTATTTAATATCAGTGTTTTGACTAAAATGCAAATTAGTATTAGCATCCAACACACAAAATAGTTTTATTTTTGATAAATCAGATAAAACACCGAAAACCGATATCCTAATTCAACATTAAAACTGAATTAATGCTTTAACATGATATGAAATCATTCTGTGAAAAACCTTCAAACTAAAAATTTTTCACAATGCAAACTTTTCTAATAAAAGTTAATTATGGCAGTATGCAGTGAAATAAATAACCGACATATATAACGAAGCAGACATAATAATAATAATTTTAACATAAGCTACTGATATTAGAAAGTATACAGTTACTCCGTTTTTTTGTCACCAATATTAGGACATTACCACAGCATTTATCATTCATATTCACTAGTTCTTTCCCTGTATAGGCAAATTAATTTGTAAACAAATAAATATATAAATAAAATAAATTGATCATATTGTACCTTCAGTATAAGGAATACAAAATGTTCTAAAAAACTGGCACCTTCACCTTAAAGGGCCTAAAACCACTTGAAATGCAAATTCTCAAATGAAAAACTTCACTTAAGCCATTGAAATTAAAATGCATTTTGTCATACACTATGAAAAAAACTAATCATAATAGATTCCATTACTTAGATTTTTATTATTTGAGATTTTAAAGTTCAGAAGTTACATTATAAAAAAAATTACTTGCATATAAAGATTTGTTGTCTCTAAATCTATGCTAAATAAAAGTTAATATAATGCACATAACCTGAAACACTAATAAATATTTATGTATGTTATTTTATGATTTTATTTTCAGTAGCTTTATTACAATTAGTAAAATCAAATGCTCTTGAATTTTTTTAACTTTAGAAATTTATGCATAAAAAATTTTAACTATAGTGAACATGCAAACATTTTATCATAATGGGTCAGTTCAAATGTAAGCTACAAATAAAAATTGCTACTTCTTAAATATTTACACAATTTCTTTAGCTCAAAAGCAGATGCTGGTGTGTACAGTTTAAAATTGAAGAAAACATCAAAATAAAAATGGTGGCTTTGTAAAACTCTACTTAAAATTTGGGACTAATAGTCAATGAGAACTCAGCCAAAATTAACATATTTTCAGTTTAATATTAATATCAGGCATGTATGCTAGTTTCAATGACATAAAAAGTGTTCACACATAAAACATCAGCAGAGACATTTGCATTGCATAATTTATATGAATAATTAAGTGAACAGAAAAATCATATTACTGAACAATTCTAAGAATGAAATAGACAGCTAGATAAAACATTTTATATTAAAAAAAAAAAAAAAAAAAATATTATGTATGGTCCTAGATGGGAAAAAAAAAAAAAAAAAAATGGTGTAGTAGGATCAACATCCATTCTTACCAACTAAGGCATTAAATTTTTATATCATGAAACAATTAAGATCATATTTAGCAAAATAACTTGAGCCCATTTTGCATTATAAATATTATAACCATTATTCTTGCACTACAAACAGATTTAATATTGGATTTCCTGATCACTGTATAACATTATAATGTCTGAAAAATTAGGAAAAATGAATTGTTTCCATGTAGCCGGATTAAATATTTTTTGCCATTTAACACAGCAAAATAAAATATATATTAATTGTTACTATGAAGAATATTTAATTTCTTTTGACTGATGAAACTATTAATCAAGGAAATTAATTGATTTGACATCATTATACAAAAATAAGGAAATGGCTAGGAATAAGTAATAAAATTTCTTTACTATCTTTTATGTTAATCTTCATAAAAAGAAAAAAAAATATGACTTATACATTTTTTTCAATACTATGCTCATCTAACTTAAATTTTAAATTTTAAAAACATAATGGTTTGATTATTACATAAACTCCCATTAAGAATATGTAATAATTACATGCTTGAACTCACTTCTGAGAATTTCATTGTAAAATCAAACAATACTGTAATATACACAGAAAAATCCAAACAGCTGTAAGCATAAGCTTAAAAGATATTTTTATTTATTAATAAGAATTAGAAACAATGGTATTCATGATCAATACATAATTTTAATTAATGCTAATATTAATTGCACATTACATAGAGGTGTGACTAATGTGAATTTTTATAGACATTTTACTGTTAGCTGTTTAAATTATTAAGTATAAATTTCATAATTATGCATGTTTATATATTGAATATTTTGAAAAAAAAAGATTAAAGTACCAATTAAGTTCTATAATTAATTTAAACAATTCATAACGTATACAATGAGTAACCACTGTTTAGAAACAATAAAATATATTCTTATACTTCCAATTAATTATATTTATTTTCAAAATAGAAAAATATTTTCAGAATATAAATAATTTTTAGCAATCAAAAAATGTTGCTTACCATAATCAACTTATAAACCAACACTTCAAAAGGCTTCAGAGCAAAACAATTAATAAGATTCAAATATTTTAGTACAAGCAAGAAATGATTTGAAATAAAACATAAAAAAAAAAAAAAAAAAAAAAAAAAAAAAAAAAATTAACAATACTAGACTTTAGTTATAAGCAACAGTATTTCATAATTTATCATATATAGTTCAATAATTTATTAACAAACGTTACGTCTTGCAAAAACGCAAAAATAAAACAATGTTATTGCTCAACATACATTATTTCATTTTGAACACCATTTTCTAAAGATAGCAATGCAGCAGCTTTCTTTTTCAAACGATAAGCTTTTAACCTCTCTCTCTCAATTTCTAAAAACTCACTCCTTTTCTCAGGGGACATGTTAAGTCTATATTTTCTCCTCTTTTCTTTCAACTGCATACGCTCTTTTAAAATTTTTTGAAAACGTTCCTCTTCCGATAAGACTTGTGGGCACTTTCTCCATGAAACATATGGAACTCTAGGTTCTACACTGATGTTCTCAGTAAACTGTGCACCATTCCAATACCACAAAATATCACTCTGTGTGGAACAAGCTCCAGATAATGTTTTAGAAAATGCAGTCTCAGATACCTCACATAATTCTTTCATTTTATCTGCGTTAGATATGTTACTGTCACTTGTGCTCAAAGAATTTTTAGAAATATCGAAGCTGTCTTCCTAAGGTGATAGAAACAAAATAAAACTTATTTTTAAATACCAACATTAAGGCAAAAATACACAATAATAACAAATTTAAAGAGAATACATATATACACACATACATACTCTTTGACATTTTCATTCCTGTCGTAAGGGAAGACATTTTCACTGACAGCTGCACATCGCAGAAAATTTAAATACAGAATGTGGGTTACGTCAAGACACTCTGTATAAAAGGCATCTATAAAAAGGGGGCACTCAAGTTGTTTCCTTGCTTATGATTGCAAGCAGTAATGTTTATAAGAAAAATCATGTTGTCAATTTCTGAAAAATATTACTATAAATTTTTATTTTTAATGGTAAATACTGATTGCAGAATGTCTATAAGATATCTTTTGACAGTATTACAATTGTGGTCGTGCAGTTGGACATCTCAAGGTATGGCAAAATGCCACTCAAGTTGTTGCAGTAATATACATTTTGAAAAGAATTATTTTATGGTTAAAGAAGGCTGCTGAAGCTGGAAGTGCTGTGCAAAAGTATCCTGGAGGTTGTAGAAGGTTCCATACCTCAATGGAATAGCTATGTCACCCTAACAGAAATCCTAGATCTTGCTAGTGCTATCAAAACTAGCTTATCTGCAAGAACCATTTCTTGGTAATTGAATTGACTTAAATGCATGAAAGCTTGTCCCATGCATTCTGCTACAAGGAGATCATCTTTGGGAATGATCATAATGGTGTAAGGAGCATACTGATTGAGATCAGCAAACTATGTTCTCTAATCAATCCCACTTCACTTTGAACAGTGATTCTGGACACCAGTTAGTGTAGAGAGTGAAGGACACTCACTACCATTATCAGAATATCCAAGAAACTAACTACTACAGCCGATGAATAATTGTGAGGATGGGCATCGTTCCTAATGGCAGAACTCCTCTCCATATCTTTAAGAAAGGTACAATGGCAGTAGTACTGTAACAAAATTTTCCAGGGTCAAATCAATCTTTTCCATAGTGCAGTTCACTGCAGATTTTTGTTTCATGGATGACAATGTCCATCTACATAGGAAACTGAAGAGACCAATGCACTAGCAAGGAAAGATACTGAGTACATGACATACCTGCATATTCTCCAAGCCTAAATCCCATATATCATACCTAGGATGCACAAGATAAAACCCTCCTTGAACTCTGCAGTAATGCCACATCATCATGAGAGATGAATGATACATTATCTCCAAAGCTCTTCTCAGCGTCCAGGATGTTATGCTGTATACTTATAGATATCAGTCATTGCTTATTTCAAGTGGAACAAGAATATTTTGTAGTTGTTAAACTAGCTGTGAGGAATATCTCTTTTCTTCCGTTTATTTCGCCATATGGCAATATCTGCACCATTTTGCACAGAAAAAAATACTTCAGTACTATTTCACATAGCAATTTCTAATAAATATGTTCCAGGTCTCATTTTTTTAAACAATGTCTATCATTCATTATGAAGAAAAATGGCTCTATTCCTTTGCAGCTGTTGAGCAGCAGTGGAAGTAGCGAACTCTTTTCACAAAAATGTTTTAAAACATGGAAAATTGTATGTAACATTTTTTTTAACATTCCTCCCCAAAAAATTATTATTAAAGTAATTTATATGTTCTCAAGCAAAAGTCAAAATCAGACAATTAGCAGACAATTTGGAAAACTCTCAGCAAAAAAAAAAAAAAAAAAAAAAAAAAAAAAAAAAAAAAAAAAAAGGACTTCCATAAACTGAATTTCCATACTGATACACTAGGCTCTGTGCATGCATTATTAGATTAATAATTCTAAATAAAAAGTTTTGAAATTCAAATTTACGGTTTACTAATGAAAATTTTTGTTCTAAAAACCTTTTCTTAACACCAGAAAAATATTTATAAGTTGTCCCCCCCCCCCAAGAATCTAACCTTATTTGCTTTTGATGTTCCTTGCTCAATGCATAGTATAGAAACATACGAAAGTGTATTTAAATAACCACTGCAATCTAATATTCTGTGGACAAATTCTTGATACATGACACAATTTTCAAATTAATTAAGTACATAAATTCAAAATTGAATTTACAGAGGGCAAAGCATGCACTGAAAAATATGAATTCATCCATAGTAAAACATTTGCTAAGATTCCTGATCTATATTTATTTCAAAAAGAGAATGCCACCTATACTGTTTAGTGATGCTATTGTCATATTGTTAGGACCAGTTAAAACAAATTCCTGAGAAGGTTCAAATATTTGTAAGTGCACATTATATGGGAGGGGCTTAAAATAAACTGTACACCAAAAGTCCTCTCAAGATGTTTGGCATCAGGGAAGACAAGTGGAGAAATCTCTTTCGGAATTGGGACCTAGTCAGACTCTCACTCCTAAGGTGCCCATAAATCACCTGAAAGGTGTTAGCCTCCTCAACACTATAAAATTTGTGGACTTTAATAAAATAGATTTGCTTCTTCAATCAAAATATGCTACAAATCTAGCATATTTTTATTAAAAAGTTTATTTTTGTATATATATGTATAAAAAAATTCCTTTAAATTTGTCGTGCTGAATGTTTTTAAATCCAAATTTTGTTTGTTTACACTCAAAAGCAGATTACAGGCATTTCCTGATCATCAAAATTGTAATTTACGATAACAAAGACCCATCAAGGCCAATCCAAAAGTTCAATGTACTCAACACAGCACCTAATGCAAATAAAATATATTTAAAAACACTGATGTTTTCAAAAAATATATGGTATTTATCGTGATTTATTTAGAAAGTCTGATTTATTTTCAAACTCACCACATACAGTATTACCACCAAAATTATCTCAAATTCTATATACTGATAAAATTAGAATGTTAGATGTATATAAAACATGATACTCTTATTTTGGACATATTTAGAATGCTGCAATGAATTAATTATAGTGCCTTCATTCATAAAATATAATAATAATGCAATTCGTGTAAAATAATATTTTTTGTTTTCTGGTACATTTCAAGAATATTAGGATAATTAAAAGATTGCACCCTGTTTTACCCTAAAAAATACAGAAAAGTTACTACTGCAGTTTACTAATAGTGCCGTATACAGTCAAAAGTCGTTAATTCGGACACCCATAATCCGGACCTCAAAGCTGAAAACTTTCTGCGCATGCGCCGCATTGACACATGCGCATAGGCATTTACACGTGCGCGTAAGACCTCTACGACTGCACATATGCATGTGCGCAAGTGCAGAATACGTTTTCGCGTGCGCGTTTAATGTATAACGGACGGTATAAGCTAAAATTATCTAATTATCTATTTCAGTTAATGTTGATGATTGTGTTGTTCCTTAATCTTCGAATTCGATGCGGCTATTTCAGTTAATGTTGATGATTGCGTTGTTCCTTAATCTTCGAATTCGATGCGGCTTATTATTTTTTGCAGACTGTAAGAGCAATTTTATAAAAGTAAACTTGAACTTTCGATTATGTCAAATAGAATTTCCGATGCTGGAGCTCCCAAAGGATCTACAAAACGAAAGTATGTTTCAATGTCCGTCAAACAAAAAGTGGAATTGCTGCAAAAAATGGATAAAGACATGAAGAAGGTGACAGAGAGGTTAGTGAAAACGAAAAAATTTCGATTGACAAGTTAGTAGGTATTCTCGGCACAGCAATTACGGGACTTGAACAGCGGAACTTTGTAACTGAACAAGAAATTATGTCTGTTTATAGAATTAAAGAGAAAGTATTATCACATAAAACGAAGCAACTTAAACAACTTACATTGAAAAAAATGTTTAATAAAGTAAACAAATAAATATTAAGCTTTTTTTTTTTTTTTTTTTTTGTAAATTTTGATACCCTTTAGATCATAATTGTTCTTTATTTCATAAATTACGGTTTCATATTTTTAATTTTAGAATTTCTGCATGCCATCTTACGAGATTTAAACTGATGATCTATAATCTGGAAAAATCGATAATCCGGAATCGCCGAAGTCCCGACGAGTCCGGATTAACGACTTTTGACTGTATTTAGAAATCCTTCCCAAGTCCTGCTGGTTGCCTCATCAGGATAGAAAAGTGCCCCTGCATGGAGTGAGTGAAATACGTCCACAGTTTACTCGTGGTAGGGTCATCCAAGGCAAGAAAGCCATTCCTTTTGGCCAGTTAAAATCAGCAAGTGAAAAAGCTAAGACTTCTATCATTTGGGTGCTCAAGTCCCTGGACTAATAGAAGTTGCACATTCCCTCTGCCCAGTGGAGTAGCTAGGGTGGGGCAAGGGGGGACATCTGTCCCCGGGCGCAGCATCCAAGAGGCGGCAAATTCATGCTACGAAATTTTTTAATGAAATGTTTTATATTCTTGGCACACAGAAAGGGGCGCAAATTCTTCAATTGTCCCTGGGCGCTGGAAACTCTAGCTACGCCCCTGCCTCTGCCTCATGAATTCGTTGACTCAAGATTTTAATGCTGCATTATCCGTCAGGCAGATTAATCAGGGATGTGTTTTCAGTTTAGACAGAGGACGTTGTTCAAAAAATAAGTTACAGTCTCCACATAATACTTCAAAGATCCTGAAAATTCTACAATACAACATTAATGGATTGACTATTAAGGCAACCAGAGTTCAATTCAAGGAACTCTTAGAAATTTATGTGGAAATCAATAGCAATTAAGTGACTGCTGGCCAGGAAACAAATGGGACGTCAAATATCAAAGACTGACATATTGGCAGATCAAATTTCAGATCTCAAAATCCAAGGCATCAAGATTTTTTGGAAAGAAAAACCCTTTTTATATTATGCATGTTTATCATTCTCCCAATTCAAAATAGCTACCTTCAAATTTTTCTAATCTTATGAATAAAAATAGAATTATTCTGGGAGATTTGAATGCTAAACATGCCATCTAAGGTTGTTCTGGCAATAATGAATGAGGAGAGGTCATTCTGCAAATGATGAATGGCAAAGGCTTTATAATTTTTTGACAATGGTATTCATACTCACACTTCCTTTAACTATAATACAGGCATGGCCAAACTGCAGCTCTCCAATACCTTAACTCCAGTTCACGACCTTGCAGCTCTTTGGTCCCTTAAATTCAATTTGCTCTCAACAAACAGTAGCTTAATTTTTGACATATAATTGCATTTTGAAATAGAAATGATGCAATGATGTGTTTCTTTATTAATTAATAATTTAATTTCTTAAATTATATTATGTAGGAAACAATCGCTTTCAAGCTGTCCATCACAACTGCAAATAGCTCCATTTCTGCCAATTATTCTTACAGCTATGTTACTTTTAGAGCAGATAAGGACCACTAAGATACCACAAAATATGAGGCAATTTAAAGTAATGCTCTCTATTTCTCCCCTTCAAATTAATTTTATTTTAGGCACTTCCTCTTTATATTCCTTCTGTGATAACCCCTTGTCGCACAATAACAGTTCTGATCCATTATCTTGGAAGATTTACTATTCCCAGGATATTAATTTTATTCAGTCTCTGAATAGCTTGGGTTGTAAAGTGATTAAGAATTTTTGAGGTAGTAAACATGAAAAATGAGCAATGCCCTTGCTGGGACTCAAACCTGGACCTCTTAAGTACACACCGAGTGTGCTAACCCTTACACCACGAAGGCATACAGAAAGGAGGGAGTGAATACCCTAGGGTACTACTGAAAAAAAAATCTTATTCGCATGGGGGCTCTTTTAACAGAAAAAATATGAAATATAGTTAGTCCTTTTACAGGTGTCCTTTGAAGTTTAATACCCCATCGTTAAGTATGTTAAGGCCATTTTTATGTAATTTTCTTCACATTCTTTACAACCACTAATACTAAAATGCCACATTTACACTTTCTATACGTGAAACAAATTTTTTTTCATGTTTCATATCTTTCGCAACAATGCCTTGATAATCCTAAGCAAAGATCATCATTTATGTAACCAATCTTCAGCATGCTGAAATTCTGGGGGTTAGGAAGAGAATGGAATCCAATGAATGAGGAGAGGTCATTCTGCAAATGATGAATGACAAATTACTCTGAATTGAATACAAATTATTGAAATATTGTAATTCTGCAATAAAAATTGCAGAATTACAATGATTTCAATTCCAGTCAAAATTTTAAACTCAGGTTTTTGTCAACTGCCATTTTTCACAACATAAATCTTTCATCTTTATCTTAAAATCTCTTGTTTCATTGTATCAAACAATGAATGTCCAACTGCACACAAATTTCTTTTTCCTAATTCAAAGCTTCTGCAAAAATATTGACGGTAGTGAAATCAGTTTTTTTCTTACATGTTGCTTGATAATTCTTTTTAGCACTTCACAAATATTGCATTAGGTTAGAGCTGGTATTAGGCTCTCTGCTGACCAATGCTTCTAAAATGTTTCGCCTCTTTATTCTGCTGTCCAGGGTAGCTGAACCGGTTAGGGTTCTGATGCCTGGTTTTTGATCCTCTTAATTATTGATCATCTTGTATGCGTCATAGTTTAGCAGCTTCTTTGAAAAATTAAGCTTCAGCGAAACTATTAAGAACATCCCTTTCAAGTTTAAACAAGTAAAAGAGGGTTAAATATTTTTGCTAGAATTTGTTGATAATAATTTCAGTTTATAGGATCACAAAGCAAAATTACTTTATCACACGGAAAAACATTTAAAAGAAAGAAAATTTTTATGCATATAAATCATACAAAAAATTAAGAACTAGTGTATTTTTCTCCCCCTCTCCCTCCTGACACAAGTATGTTACTTATGCAATTTAATTTGTAAAATTATAAGTATTCTTCTTCTAGCAATATAGTTTAATGCTAGAATAGTACTACAGTCAAAAGTCATTAATTCGGACACCCATAATCCGGAATGATCTATAATCCGGACCTCAAAGCTACAAACTTTCTGCGCATGCATCGCGTTGACGCATGCGCGTAAGACCTTTACGGCTGCGAATATGCGTGTGTGAAAAATACGTTTATGAATGCGCATTTAATGTATAACGGACGGTATAAGCTAAGCTAAAATTATCTAATTCAGTTAATGTTGCAGATTGCGTTGTTCCTTAATCTTCAAATTGGATTCGGCTTATTATTTTTTGCAGACTGTTAGAGCAATTTTATAAAAGTAAGCTTGAACTTTCGATTATGTCAAATAGAATTTCTGATATATATTTACTAATATGTAAAGGATCTACAAAGCGAAAGTATGTTTCGAAGTCCATGAAACAAAAATTGGAATTGCTGCAAAAAATGGATAAAGGCATATCCTTTGTTTATCTAAACTTTAACGTTTGTTTATCTAATTTTTGTTTATCTTTAACACCGCGGCGGGCGCGCAATGAATTGGAAGTTGATTTGTCAGCACTATCCTTATCTTCAGGGCAGATGTTTTTATTTTATTTGGCTTATAATTCCTTACTAAATGTAGTATTTCATCTCGATGTACTACGTCTTTGATATGATTTAAATCAAATTCCTCGTCATTATAATTCGCTTCCGATAGCGAAGAAAATGACAGAGGTTATTGAAAACGAAAAAATTTCGATTGACAAATTAGTTGGTATTCTCGAGACAGCAATTATAGGATTTGAACAGAGGAACTTTGTAACTGAACAAGAAATTATGTCTGTTTATAGAATTAAAGAGAATGTATTATCACATAAAAAATGAAGCAACTTAAACACCTTAGATTGAAAGAAATGTTTAATAAAGTAAACAAATAAATATTAAGCTTTTGTTTTTTGTAAATTTTGATACCCTTTAGATCATAATTGTTCTTTATTTCATAAATTATGGTTTCATATTTTTAATTTTATAATTTCTGCATGCCATCTTGCAGATTTAAACTGATGATCTATAATCGTAAAAATCAATAATCCGGAATCGCCGAAGCCCCGACGAGTCCGGATTAACGACTTTTGACTGCATAAATATTTTTACACAACCAAGGAAAGTTATCATGTGAAGGAAATGTAAGTTTAATAATACTATTTTTACACTGCTACAGAAAGTCATGATTCCAAAAATTAAGATAAAGAATAAAAATTTCATAAAATACTTATTAACACTCATAGATATGGTTAAGAGTTTCAACACTTTTCATACTAAAAATTTTGCTCCTTGCCCTATCCCCTCAAATGAAAATGAGTTCAAATATTTACTTAAACAAAATAAATCAACTTTAGAAATGCACATTTACATATAAAAAATAGGTACATGTTAATTCTGCAAATTTAATGGAGTTCATTTTTTCACAGTATTTTACATGCTCAATGCCATCTTTAACAAAATTCAAAACTTTGTTTTGATAATCCATTATTTGCATTACTTTCATCTTACATGACACAGCAACTGCTGAACTTACTGAGCAATCATTATCACAGACTTGAGAAGGCTCACTTTTGGTAGATGGAGTAGGTGCAGTTTTTGACATTGCAACATGATCAGAGGTCACAGTTTTAGTAAAATGAGAATTCCTCCTATCCGTTTCCATATAATAAACATGATCCATTTGCAGGTTCTGTAGATATGTTAATTTCTGCTCCATCTCATTGGGATGCAGGCTAAAACTTAATATTTTAAGATTATCTAAACAAGATCAGTAATAGTTATGCAGAATTACAAAGTATGGTATATTGAAGTTAAAAACAGAATTATAAACTTTGTAAACAAACATATTTTATTGATTTGTAAGTGCATATTGTAGAAAGGAAAATAAATACACAATCATAATTAATTGTCCTCATTTTGTCTAGGAAGCATAATTCTTTCCAAAAAAGCAAAGCAAAATACTAGTGTATAATATAAATTTTAAAAAGCAGAACTAAAATATTATCAATACTTCCCATTCATAATACTGATACTTTTAAATGGAGTCACAGTATTTCATAACATTGATACTTTTAAATAAAAGCCATATCTTTTTCACATTTTTACACTGTGTAAACTTCATTTATTTATTTGGACTCTATATCAAAAATGATTATAATTATTTCACAATCATTTAGCTTTGTTACCCATGTTACTCTTGATATTTATTTTTAGAAAATAAAATAATTAGCCTGCATATTAAATAATTTGGTTTAAATATACACAGGTAACTTTAAACATACCTATTATGGGTACACAGCATTATTCCACATACATCTGTGAAATATACTTTTAATTTAGTGAAAATATCTCTACATGATTACTCATCAAAACACACAGATAAATGTCTGGCATGCTTTAATACAGTCAATTTCTATTTAGCTCCTCTTTACTCTAATTATATATTGTTTTCATGTTTCTACCCACAATGCCTCTTATCTGATTACTTCATCACCAAAAGGGACAAATAGTAACAAAATTCTAAATGTGTTATCTCTGGCAGGCAAACCATATGTACCGTTTTGAATCTGACATTACCATTTTTGTGACATTTGCTGGTCGCAGTCATGTTAATAAGAATGACAGTTTCATCCCATTTAAAATTAAAAGCTATTAACATACTTTTACTGGGTAATCATAAGTTATTTTTCTTTCATAATCTCTAATTCAATATCAAATTCATGAGTGAAAGAACAAATATGGAACTGAATTATTTGATTAGTACTGATATCTGCAGTATTCGAAGAATTATAAAAATTCCAAAGCAGCTGAATGCATGGAATGAACATAACATTTCTCTGTCAGATTTATGAGTACATCTCCCCCATATACACACTTAAAATTATCATATGAAGCCCAGATCTTCCAACATTTTTAAAATTATTGTACAGTTTATTCTTTCCAGAAAGACAGCACACACTAAAAGAAATTTTTTGTTACAAGAAGCATGTGAGAATGGGAAAATGAAATGTATAATAGTGTGCAACAAGTAAAAAAAACTGAGACAATGAAAACTATCATAAATTGTTATGCAAAACTGTCGAAGCATGCGAGATGTTTTAATGATGTATAGAGGGATCAAAATGATACACAAGTTCATCACAGACAGTCATGGACAAATATATTCACCTTTACATATGCTTACTTACGTGAGTTCTGTAATTAAAGAATAATCGTAAGCTCAACATTTTTAAATCATAAAATGTTTTTTGTGATGATAATCATTTCCTATTTGTGCTATCCAAGTGTCTCATTTTCATCTCCCAGAAAACAGTCAGCCTATACCAGGACATGAAAATTATCTACATAAAAGAAAGGTGATTTTATACTAAATTTATATTGTGACTTCTCATTGTTTCATACATGTACATTCAAAGATTCTTATTCCTTTTTTCAAATTTTGTATTCAATTGACAATTTAAGCTTTATATTTATTTATGTGAAGTGTTAATATATGGCTTGGCCACTTGGAGAGATTATGGATTGAAATGCATGAATATAGCAACCAGCAGAATGACTTTGAGAACACTTTTTTTAAACCTCTTTCATCTCAAAATTATAAAGTATGATTAAAAAAATGAGATTACTGTTTAAAGAAGAAAAAATTATTTGTTAGAAACTGAAAGATCAAAAGTCACGTGTAAAAATAGTCATAATGGCCAATAAAATCTCAGCCCATTTTATATAAACATTATTCCCTTAAGCATTTTAATAAGTAGTTATAATATTCAGAATTTATTGCAATATCCTTAGGTATAAAGTTAATTTGCAAAATTCCAATATAATATCCATAGCTAATAGTGTTCTTTTCTCTCAAAGATGAAAACACAACATTGGAATTTTTCAATTTTGAACATTTAATAAACAAATTAAACCCTGTATCAATATTTTTCAATTTTATTGACATCAACACTTAACAGAACAGGATATGCAAAACAGTATACACATTTTATGAAATTTAAAACAAAATTAGTCACTTAACAGTTTGCTGCATATACCTATTAACCTCTTCCACCTGATCATTAATTACACTTTTTGTCATTAATAAAGATATGCTTATTAATTTAGTTTAATGCTCTACTGTTGAGGAAACTGTAGAATTGCAATACTCAGTGCTGGATGATGATGCTTAATGAATGCATTAATGTCAAAACATGCAGTCAATATCATCTTTATGTTGAATCTCAATTGGCATAGCTTTTCTATAGGAAAATTGGGTGATTTTCATTGAGAATTTGAGTCTCGGAATCATAACCACAAGTCTTCCAAATGTTATGAAATTTCTTTAAAAAACTGAAAGTTACTTATAAGACTAGCTTTAAAGTGTCATAATTCTGTAATTTCAATAGCATTCACAACAATACTGCTTTGTTTTACAATCAAAACACATGGAACAAAATACCTTACAGTGTCTAGTTCAAATGTTTTAATGATACCATAAGACATGTTTAGATCCTCAGGAATTTTATGTCTTTGCAGTTCAAAGCAAAATTTCATGTTAATGTACTGTTTCTGATCCATGATTTAAGACAAATTTTTAAAAACACTACTTTTCTCAACTATAGCTCACAAACAATGCCTACACTGAATAGGCTGAAACCTAATGCACATTATTATTAAGGTTTGACAGTTTTATTACACTCTGGCATTATGATAATTAATTAGCTTATTACTTTATCATGATATTTAATTTTTAACACAAAAATAAAGAATGTAAACCAATTTTATATTCAACTTATCTTCACACAATTAATTTGGTTTTCATAAAATCAATACTGCCTACGAAACATATTCATGCAAACATCTGACATCTTACCAACATTAGGTTAAAAGTTTAACAAACCTTATTATATTTTTGAATCAGTAATTCTCATTTAGATTCCTAAATTGTAACTCGTTTCAAAAGTATTCTAGAATCACTGAATGAAAAAAAAAATTATGCTGTCAGAGAACTATACCAAAAAATTTAAAATTTTCATAAAGATTAATTAAAATATTTTTAATACCTCTATTACATTTCCTGAAATCCATCCACCATGCCCCTATTAGAACATTCATAAGCAGATAAATTTAAAAAAAAAAAGAAAAAGAAAAATCCATGTTTAGTTTTCTTGAGAGCTCTATTAAGCTTATAATGGTAACATATATTCCGAATATAACACGCACAATCTTTTTTTGGGGGAAAGGGGGGCAGAGATGTTTTTCCAAAAACTAAATATCAAAACTACTACTGTACTGATTTTACATAACACGTACATTGCATTAGTTATTATAAAGTCACTTTATAATTAAGCATATACAAAAGGTTAAGAATATGTTGCATGTAAAGTAAATCAACAGTTTTCTTTAAAAATCTTGAATGTACAAGGCTTATAAATAACATCTGGGATTGGATACAACAACATAACACAGAATTACTGTGTCACTGCTGAATTATTTCTCAACATATTCAGCACATTACTAAAAAGCATTAGCAACTGCATATAATGCTTGCCACTGATTATATTATAAAAATATTAAAATTTGAACCGGAAGATAGAAGAAACAATCAAAATATGCTGTTTAAAAAATGCTTACAGTTTCAAAATTTTCAACATCTTGCATTTAAAATCTCAATTTCAGCTTTATAAACTGAATTACAATTCACTTAGAAGATGAATAAATAGACTTAGAATAGATATTATAAAGCCTACTGTCAGGAAATAACCCTATCCCTTGATTTCATAATATGAAATCTTTCTATATATAATGTAGATGGCAAATGTTTAAGCATTTGCTATCAATGTACAAACACAGCCCACTATGATTCTTATGTAAATCAGCTATTCCAAACATAACAGTCTAATATTAAAATCAAATCAATAATGTATTTGAGTTGATATCTCTTTTTATCTCTTGCCAACCTACCTACATAGGTAAGTGAGGTAATGTTTTCAGTCCAAAAATTCGATAGAGTTTTCAGTAAATAAATATGAATTAGGGTCCCCATAACACATCTTTACTATTTTTAAACTGATGTTGGTCTGCCTGCATGTGATGATTTTTTGTCCACAATAACTTTTATATGAAACTTCCAAAATTTTTCATTTTCCGCATTTAAGCTCTCTGCATCCACATAAATAGTTGATTAAACGAGGTGTGACCAAAAAAAAAAAAAAAAAAAAAAACCGAGATTAAGTGAGTAGATTGAAAAAAATTGGACAATTTTTGGACGACATCATCCCACACACCTCCTCTATCCAGCGGCCAGTTTCAACTTAACTGATCACACCAGTTGGGAGTACTGCATCAATAACTTGTGCAACTGCACTCGAAATCAGCCATGGAAACGTTTCAAATGATAACTGAGGCTTATGGAGATGAAACTTTATCTCGTACACATGTGCTTGAATAGCATAAGCGGTTTTCAAGGAGAAGAGACAAAATACGCATGTCAAAATCGAAATTCAATAATTGCCTTCTTCAACATTAATGGAATTGTAATGATTGAGTGGTTCCCCAGTGGTCAGACTGTTAATCAACAATACTACACTGAAGTACTAGACTTGGTGAAAAAATGAGAAGAAAAAAAGGCCACAGTTGTGGAGTCATTGACAGCTATTGCACCAGGACAATGCACCCGCTCACACGGCCCTATCTGTCAAGCAAAAACATTACTAGCAAAAAAAAAAAAAAAATTATCTGACTAGCAAAAACATTACTGTGATGGGACATCCTCCTTATTCATCTGATTTGGCTTCATACAACTTTTATTATTATTATTATTATTTCCTATTTAAATCTTGCTTAAAGGGAAGCCATTTTACCTGAGTCAAAGAGGTTCAGGCAAAAACGGAGAACCTCCTGAAGGGCCTTCCAAAAACCTCGTTCCAGAGCTGTTACCAGCAAGGGTAGCACCAAATGCAGAAGTGTGTGAATGCTGAAGGGGACTACTTTGAAAGTGATAATGTCATGGGAAACTGATTCTGTAAGTACAATGATTTATTGGACCAGTCTCTTTTTTTTTTTTTTTTGTGTGTGTGTGTGTGTGTCATACCTCGTATATTGTGTGAAACTGAACAGTGGGAAGTGTTATTTTACAAGAAGCCCATAACAGTCTTTAATGGGAAATCGGAACAGATACCTTACTTGAAGCCAATAACAATTCTTAATGAAAAACTATTAAAATTGAATCCCAAACTTTTCTGTTTTAATATTTAAGATTATTATATCAATGGGAACATACTAGATTTTGGTTAAAACTGATAAATTGGAAGTGATACTTTACTTGGAGCTCTCAACAGACTTTCACAAAAAAATACAAAAGATAATCCGGATTATCTTTTGTCACAATTACATATCAATATTAACACACCGAATCACATCCACCGAATCACATTAATCCGAATCACATATCAATATTAACACCAACTTTTCAAATTTGGTGTTAATATTGATATGTGATTGAGTACATATATAAATAATGCATTTATGAGCATTAAATACATTCTTTGAAGTTTGCTAAATGCAACAAGAATAAGCTTATTATAAAGATAAGTTCTTGTTATGAAGCAATTAAATGCATTAGCCTCAATCCTCAATGAGTTCATTTCATTTTTGTGTTGAATTATTTGATCACTGAAATAATAAGATGCTGCAAAATGTTATTGCTATGTATTATTTTTAAATAATACAGTAATATGGTAAATAATGCAGTAAATATAAATAATATACCAAATATAAAAAGAAATGTATGGCAATACTTTATCAAGAATTATATGGATTCTATGGTACTTTTAAAAAGTTAGTGATTGTTAGGTCATTGATTTGTGAATCTCAAACACTATATGACCAGAGGATATACTAGGATCAGTGTGATATTTTCGAATCAACAGAACTGATGTATACATGATCATGTATAGTTAGTATTGCCCATCATATGGGAGAAAAGAATAATAAAAAATGAGTAGTGTTTATAACTAGCATCAAGTTTATAAACAAACTGGAGTTTATTTACAAATAATATCAGAAGTGTTAAGATTACTTTAAGCTTGTTCCTATTCCCCCAGTTCCATGTCATAATGTAGACAGGGTTCATAGCTACATTTTAGTTAAAAAATAAGCACCTATAAGCACTTTTCAAGCACATTTTAAGAAAAAAATAAGCACCTGTCTAATTACATTATACACAACTGCATAACCTCAAAAATTAGACTCGTAATTTAAAATATGAGAAATGCAGTATTTATTAAGAGAGAATAAGCATTACCTCAACCATGGAAAATAATTACTTTTTTTTAAATTTTAAATAACAGTTCAATTTACAGAACTAGTTTACAATAAGAGAAAAAAAACTATGCAGAACTAAACTATATTACAAGATTTAATGATGAAATTTCAGTTCAAAATAGAGGAAATAAATAATAATAAGGCATATTTATTCTATTCGCTTGGAACTTAATTATAAATACAATTTATTTTTCCACTCATATTGATATTTAACTAATTTAAATCTAAATTCTGAACATTTTCTAAATTTTCATCGTATATCAGTTTTCCCTTAACAGATATTGCAAGCAAAGTAATTTAAGTAAAAAAGAGAAACATTTCTCAAATCACAATGCAGAAATTTGCTTTATGCAGTCATCCTTTAAAAGTAAAAGCTTAACTATCCACATACTTGAAAATTGGCGAATATTTGGACAGTCGAGCATAACTTGAAAAAGAGGAGCGGAGGGGGATAGACTGTAGCCGTTCTTTAGACGTTTTCGCTAAATGCTTTTGACATTTCGATGAGTGCATCATATAAAACAAACCAACGGAACAGAAAAATATTCTGCTTAGCAGGCACAGTAAAACTCTTTAAAGTGTTCATAAACAAATCTCGGACCGAACATCAAAACTAATTATCTCCGCAAAATATCGCGAACGTTATTGTGCAATACGTGCGCCATAATTTTTCCCTACATGATATTACGTAATCGGATTCAACAGCTGCCAGTATCGGGAGAATAAAGAACTAAATAAAGGAAAAGAATGAGACTTACCAATCTGGGGTGTTATTCATTCTAATTTTCAACGGACTGCGTTAAATTTCCGGAATAGAATCCTTCTTCGCTTGGGTTGGTAGACAGCAGAACTTTTAGTCCTATTCTAGTCCTATTCAATTCAGATTGGAAAGCGACCAAAAAAAAAAAAAAAAAAAAAAAAAGAGGCCTGTTGCTTGTTTTGCAGCGAACTGTAACAGTTTCAATATTCGAGATTTTGTGGAGAAAGGAGAAAACCTCCCAACCTTCGTACTGTATAATGTATTGGCCAAAAAAAATTTTATTTTGACTATTCGATTACTTTCCCTTTATTTAAGCCATTCCGAATATTATTAATTAGAAAGCTAATCCGTGTTAAAGCACAACCATTTTTGGAACTTTACTACACTCCAGCAGTTACTGCAACTATGTTATTATAAATATTTATACATATGCTCATAATATAAGCATAACAATCATAATAAACACGAATATGAACTGACCAAGCAGAATGAAAATGCAAATTATTAAGATCTTGATAGAAATTCAAACATGTGTAGTATTTTGGTGGGAGGAAAAGAATGCCGAATGTACCGGAATTTTCTGCTGCTTTCGCAATTCTTTGACCAACAGAACGACGGGCACCTGTCTATACTCTCCGCGCTCACCAAAGGTTATGTTAATGCAGAGAAAGGGAGAAAAGCTATTTCCGGGAGTATGATTCACCATCTGACATTCTATATTAGGAAGAAAAGTTTTTTATTTAGTTTCGGCTTTCGTACGGGGAAAAACTGCGCGTTCACTTTAAAAAAAGCACTAAAAGCAAAAAATAAGCACTAAAAACAAAAGAATAAGGGCTTTAAAGAAAAGGTAAGCACCTATAAGGGCCTTTATATTTTATTTTCAAATATAAGGACTTATAAGCCCTTATAAGGACCGCTACGAACCCTGATAGAATTGGTGAGAGGCCATTAGCTGGCGACATCAGATTTTTTTTCTTTTAATTTAGTTGAATAATATTGTGGAGTCTCTCTTATTTAATTCTTCAGTTAGCGCAGTTTATCTGTGAGATACTTTTCATCACCTACAGAGTGGGGTAAAATATCAATGCCAATTTCAGAGAGTTTACAATTTGAGAATTTCTACCTGTCCTCATCGTTGTAAAAAATAAGTTGTTGATTCGGTTAATGAAGCACATGAGAATAATCTGCCTAAGTTTTGTCTCAACATTGACCAGGGAATGGAATCTGAGGATCTTGCATCTCTCTTACCTACACTAACTTCTCGAGAAATCTTCTGGGTAAACTAATTTTAAGTGCACCCATTCCACATGGTAGCAGTCATAAATATCTTCAAAACTAGTACAGACCTTTCAGATTTGAAGGATGGGATGCAAGATTCAAAAACAAACGCAATGACGTGTGTGTCATCAGCCTCCACTAATCACCATACTATATGGGTTGAAGCTCACAATATTCTTTTATCCGTTTTAAACATGTTTGATGCAATTTATACAGAACTCTCTCTTTAAATCAAAACTGAGGTGGAATTTTTCTCAATCTATTTTTCAAGTTTAACAGGGTCATCTTCTTTTTGAAAAATAAAACTACGAGAGACAGTGTCTTAATTCAGAAATCAAACAAATGGAAAAATTCTATGTTCTAACTTCAATTTAAAATATATACCAGCTTTGACAAAAGCAGACTAAATATTTCATTCAGTACATTAACCTTTTGATGGACATCAACAAGCTCGGCTCATATATTAGTTATGTACAGCACAGAGAACGAATGAACACAGCTTGCATTAAAAATTTATGATTGGCAGACGATATCATGAACTGAACAAAAATGTGTATTTGGGAAGAAAGAATTGCAACCAATCTCGCAACCAATGAAGAGTTAACTGATTACAGAACTTTTTATCCTTATTAAATGATTATCAGAGGACTAAATGAACAGGTATGACTTTTTGTAAAATGTTTGATGAAACTGTAAATGCTAGAATATTGTAAAATTATTTACTTATCATACATTACAGATTTGGTGAAGGAACTAAATCATGACTCTAAATTGTACATTAAGAATAACAATATCTTTCTCTCAAGAAGTCAATGTCTTCCTGTCAGAAATTACAAAAATGTTAGTAAAAGTTGAAGTGTATGGTAATGAAACAAAAAAAGAAATAAATTTTTCCTAAATTAGAGAAAGTTCATATGAATATAAAAATAAAAAATAAACAGAAATAAATTAATACATAAATAAACCACCATACACACAGTTCAAAATTTATTAGAGATATTCACATGCTTTGATATATTTTACATTTTATAAAAGTTTTAAAAGGCACTTTGCACATAAACAGCGAGTCATTATTGACATAAGAAAAAGCTCATTCATAAAATTCTTAAATTTTATCATCATCTTCTGAAGTACTCAATCATCACTGCTACATTAAAAAGTGCTGAACTGAACAATCACTCAAATCTTGCCAGCTGCAAAGAAACTTACAAAATTTGTATTCAATGCAAACACAGTCATCAATGAACATTCCATAAAATTCCATCTACAAAAGGACAAGATCTCCATCATTAAATATTTTATATTTTTTTACATATCATATTTAAGATTTTGAAGTGAAAAGCTGGAATTGAGAAACAAGTCCTGCAGCATTTCTGAGTATCATATTTAACTGAGTTTTGCATTTCATAAATTGAAGTGATCAAGAGTCATTTTATCACAAAAGTCCTCAAATCTTATTGAACACGGCTTGCAGCATAAAATTTCCTGTTCCTTTGGAATAAGACTTTCATCCAAAGACTGAAATTCCAGTACTTTAATAAGTAAAGACAATAAATGTATTTGTCAGGCTTAACAGTTGCCAGCATGCTGCTGATAACAGCTTATAAAAAATTTCCACACATACACACACAAAAAAAGGATCGCTCTACTGTAAACATCTTATTTCTTTGAAAAACCAATGAAATTTAATAACAACGTCTGTAGGCAAAATACATAAATTAACAATATATATATATATAAATTCTTCGATTACTGTTCAGTTTCTAGTTAGTTTCATTATGTACAAACAGACCAAAAATGCTTCTAAGTAGCACTTTTTCTCCTCTTTGGTTGATGGATAATCATTTATTTACATGTATATTTCATATTGCAAACAAAAGCATATTTTTTCTTTCCTTTTCGGACACTATTTCCTTTCCTCTTTCCATTATTAACTGGTACAAAAATCAATGTATCAATCATACTATATGAATTCCAAGTCTGTCAGAAAAAACAACAGCCTTAAGTGAACTGAAGATCCCAAGGCATTTAAATGAAATTTAACACTATGCAATCATTTCTTTGAATTCTTGCTGCCCAGAAAAGTAGACTATTAGATTATTTTCTAGAGTAACTCCACTCACCCACAGATTTCTAGCATGGATAGCTCTAAAGACTGTCAACTGCATCCTTTTAGTATGCCTGCTGGATTTCAAAATTCTTCGACACATCTTTCCTCATCTGCCTACTATCTGCATTATGAAGAATAATGATCTTTGTAAAGACAGATATTGGCTTTTCATTTAAGCACCATATAATACATAAAAAATAAAATTAACAGAAAAATAAAAGTAAACTAAATAAAAATAATTGATTAAATAATATTACAGAAATTTAAACCTACGTTTCTGCATACTTACTGCTACTACATAAATACAGAGTTCAAATATTTATTACAATCCAAACATAGCTATAGCAATTAGATTTTTAAAAAATGGGATAACAACCAAGGCATATACAGATAGGATCCCATATTATAGAATTACTATATAATTATATTGAATCCTTTTATTGAGATACAAAATATCATGATGAGTCAAAAAAATATTAATCATTTACCAAAACCTAAAGGACTATTTACTGACAATGTTCATAACAGAGTCAACTGTCAAGTCTATCACTAATCATTATATGGAAAACTATTTACTGACAATGTTCATAACAGTGTCATCTGTCAAGTCTATCGCTAATCCTTATCTGGAAAGCTAGTTAACAAGGAAATTGACTAGTGTTAGTCTGAGCCTAAGCAGATATAACAATGAAGGCTCTAGCCAAAGCACACAAATCCTTTGTTATATTTTAAACAGGCATTTGTTATATTTTAAACACACACTTATTCAAGAATAAAATCAAAGGCAGATTAACTAAGATAAAGCCCATACATGAATGTGTTGCTGACTTGCTGAAATCAATGACCCAAAGTCAGTTCTTATTTTCTTTTTTATGACTGGTCAGTTCTTGTGTCAGACTGACATTAAGTTCAATAGTTAAAATATTCATACAAAATCCTTATACCATTTTCTATGATGCAAGATCTGGTTGCCTAGCAGCGATGTTCGGCTTATGACACTAATGCCTTAAAAAATCCTTACAAAAAGATTTCAATGAATGTGGACTAGGATTGCTACTTTAGCAGGGTAGCTTACTGATGGTGATGATTTCTTTTATGTCAAAGGAAAAAGCTTAATGTGAATGCTTTGCTTTATTCTCATTTGACTCAACTTAATGCAATAAACTATTAAAAAAATTCATTTTGCTCCTTATAAATGCTGATATTATTTTTATGTTCCTAGTATAAAATTAATGAATATCAGTTTAACAAACCTAAAAATCCCTTTGCATCTACAGAAGACAAGAATAAAATGCCAAATTCCCCTCAACGAAATAAATGTAGTATTTATAATTTAAAAAAAAAAAAGGGACGATACTTGATTTAACTTTGATCTAATATTTTCCCAGATAGCATTAACAATTTGTGCAACAAATCCTAGCATTTAATATATTTTAAAACCAGAAATCTTAGATTATTATTAACTAGTACACCTACCAAAATAAGTTTTTTCACAAAGCAGTAAAGCTGATATAATGAAATGTTTTAAAAGAGTACTGAATCATCATTTCAGAACAGTGCATTACATTTGCTTTTCCAAATTTTACATTTAGCTTCACTGAAAAAATAATATTATCATCATAATTTCACATCACAAAATAAAATTTCATTCATGATCAGTGGAGTGTTTCAGATTGCTTTTGTTTATATAAGTTCTAGGTTTTCAGCCTATTTATATTTACAAAATTATCAGTAGTTCCTAACAAAAAAACTACTTCAATGTTTCCAATCACTACAACTAAAACATCATATTTGGTATTTCCAAGTTGACTGAACATGAAGAATTCAAAAATAAGAAATATGTGAAAATAATTATACCACCAGGAATTCATATAATCAGTAGTACACTTGTATACAATAACAGCCATGATTAAATTATAAAATTAAACTTCATACAGTTAATTCAATATTAATGAAATAAAATGTGCATTCATCTGCATTTCAAAATGGAAACATTTATCAGAAAGGATACAACAACATAACTTGTTTTAGGACCTAAATTTCATGTAAAAGTTATTCAAAAAAATTTAGATTGAAACAGTTATTAAACCCATTTCTATATTCTATTATATTCAGAGATAAAATATATTAATAAACAAATATAGTCTTTAATATTAATTACAGATGAGCTCTAAACATAGCGAGCAAAATTTCATTCAGAAAAAAAAAAAAAAAAAAAAAAAAAAAAAAAAAAAACAGCTAATAAAATATTTGGTGCATTGCATGCTAGGTTGCAGAACTGTAATTTTATACAATTGCTCCCTCCTTGATTTTTTTCTCTTTGGTAAACATAAAATACTGCAGCAGAAAATATTTTTAATCTCATGATTACACCAGTGTAATTCTTATTCCCACTGCACATAACACCAGAATGGAGGGAATTTTTTTCCATTATTTTCATGGGTTGAATTAAAATCAAGAATGTAATTTATTTAATGTATTTTTTATAAAATATAGTTCAGTATTTAAAATTTAGAATTATTTTTCACCAATGTAATATATTTAAATAAATGGTACTTTTTTATGAACACACACAATGATCTTCAGCACTTTCTGATTATGCATGCCTCTCCTAAAAAGTTGCTACTTGTTTCACACTAATTTTTCATTACACTAATATGTGAAAAACAACAGCCATTTTCAAAACTGCTGGTGCACTAAGAATTAATAAAAGAGCAACAAATAACAAAATTAAAAATGCAAGAAATACTGATCATAAAACACTTTTTTGCACTGTTCTTCCCATGCACACATCAACCTATTTAAACATCAGAGAATTGCACAAATTTTACATTATTCACAACTTGGCAATGCACCCAATGTCATTCTACCCATGTACACAGCAATCTGATTTAGCTTAAAAAAACAGACAACTGCACAAACTCATCATCATACAAAACTTGGCACTGTGAACACTTTTGTTCTCACCATGTACAAGCTGTTTTCGCTTTAAAAAAAAATTAGAGAACTGAACAAATTTGGCATCATGTACAAATTTCAATCAATTAAATTAACTTGTTTAAGAAGTACAGCTTCATGGAATGTGAATTTTTGCATTTTCTATCATTAAACAAAGCACATTTCTAAAGAAATGTAACTCTTCTTCATCAAACAGCAAACACCATAGACCCATTATGATTCCTTACAATAAAAAAAAAATTTTGGATGCACATGAATCAACAAAAAATAAATACTAATCAGAAAAATGAGTGTTGAATTTGAAGGTGGAAATTACCTCATCTGCTAGAGGGGTAAGTGTATAATCAGAAAGAATCTGTTATCCAAAGAGACATTTTAAGCAAACATAATGTAATATGATGCTGACAATGTTATTTATGACTGAAATTAAATACATAAATATACGAGGGCCATCCAGGAAGTAGATTACGTTTCCGTCTGTGTCCGCTAGGGGCGGGGCTAGCGCGGCCATCTTGGGGTCAGAGCGTTGCGCAGCTCAGTCTGCATCTAGCCGTGCTAGTGAGAGGTTCGTGCTGTGCTCCGTTCAGATACTGTGACGGTTTGAAATGTCTGCGTTAATTGAAAATCCCGCGAGCTGCGAGGTGCGCTCAGTAATAAGGTTTCTGACTGCAAAAAACTGTAAACCGATAGAAATCTATCGGCAGCTTCGTGAAGTGTATGGGGACAACATTATCACTGAAGGTGGAGTGCGTCAGTGGGTCATAAGATTTCAAAATGGCCGAACCAATGTTCACGACGAAGATCGAAGTGGGAGACCCAGCATAGTGACCGCCGAACTTCTCGAAAAAGTCGATGCTAAAGTCCGTGAAAATCGAAATTTCACAATAACGGAACTTTCTTTGAGTTTTCCACAAATTTCGCGAAGTTTGTTGCACGAAATCATCAGCGAAAAGCTTGGTTACCACAAGTTTTGTGCAAGATGGAAGGCAAGAAGAGGTAACGAAGTGGTTGAAGGCGCAGGCGGCCGAATTTTTCGACGAAGGAATTTCCAAGCTCGTACATCGCTACGATAAATGCCTTAATTTGTATGGTGACTATGTAGAAAAGTAGTATTTGAGTGTGGCTTTCATCTGTATATAATAAAATTTGTTTCCTATACTTTGTTTATTTCTTTATTCCAAAACGTAATCTACTTTCTGGATAGCCCTCGTATATTCATGAAATAATGCACAGTTAATGTGTGTGTAAAACAAATTTTATAAATGACATTAATTTGAAACAAGGTATATACAAACTGTACAATGCTGGGGAACTACTAGTAGGTGTATACGTACACATTGTGCCATCTGTATCTTGCAACTTTTTATTTATTTTTTGAAGATGCCACATCAGAAGCACTCTGTGATGTTTCAGTTGCCTTTCTTTTACATTTATTCTTACATGGTACATTAGCATGCTTAATTTTGGTGATTTTTTGTGACAAAACTGAAGCTCGTTTATGTTATGTTTAGCATCAATTTCAAAATCACTATTAGATATTTCAAGTTTCTGCGTAAAACAAAAATTCATATTATTGCAAATATTTCTTGTTCTTCAGATTAATTTCATCTAATTCATGCAAAATGTTGCCTTATTTCTTCACTTGTAAGACTTCTATAATAAATCATGTTTGTTTACATGCTTGAAAAATTCTGAGATAATATTTCCCTATGTTCCATATATCCCCTCTTATCACAATGTGAAGGAACATTTAAGTATTTCCAAGATCAGCACATTCAAATGAAAAATCAGCTATTGGAAACTGGGAAAAGGAGATTCAAAATACTTATTTTGCACAATAACATTTTTACAAGCCTGTTTGGAATATTTCTGCTTGTTTTCCATTATGCTGTGGCAATCTATTGTTCGACTATGTGCACAGCCAATCCACGTCATGTGGTTTATGTAAAAACTGCTAGCGCGGCAGTGAACTAGCTCACTTCGCCCTTAGCTGGAACATAAGATGTTTGAATTTTAGTTTAGTAGATTTTCTTATTTCGTTTCGTTATTTCAGTTGCGTTTAAAGTTATGGTGTGTGTGAATAAAGGTTATGTTTAAGGAAAAGGAGTCATGTCAATTCAAGGATATACACCAAGCACATAACCACCACACCACTATAAAATGGTGACCCGGCGTCAACGACCATAAAATGGTGATCTGGCTACTTGCATGAAGCTTATACTGGTTGTTCGTTTAAGAGTTTGGTTCCAGAACTTTTGTGTTTTTTCCCTTCAGCCACTGACATGAAGGAAACAGCAGCCGTCAAGATTCCAATTTACAATCCGATTGACCCGGCATTGTGGTTTGCTATATGTGAAGCAACTTTTGCTTTAGCCGCACCTAAGCCTATTACGGATTCGAAGATAAAATTTAATTACTGCGTCGCTCATTTGCCGCCAGAAATTGCTGCATTGGTTACAGATATCATTCTTCGTGGAACACTGTGGAGAAAGCAGTACGAGTGAAATACGGAAATTACTTACCGGCGAGCAACTTGGAGATAGGAAGCCATCAGAATGTCTTCGTGTAATGACTAGGCGGACTGAAAAATACAATGTGCCTGACTCTTTGTTACTGGAATTATTCATGCACCAGATGCCGCCAAATGTCCAGTCTATTCTAGCATAGGTTGAGCCACTCGATTCATAGAAAGCTGCCAGTATCGTGGATAGAATATTGGAAGTTACACCCGCTCAGGTAAGCGAAGTTTCGTCTCGTGTATCTCTCAATGTCTCCGAGAATTCTAAATTGGATTCCTTGCTGGAGGAAGTGTGCAAATTGCAAAGCAAGGTTTTGTCTCTACGATGATCACGCAGTGTGTCCAAAAATCGCTATAACAGGAAGCGAAGCCCTTCAGCTAAAGCTGCTTTGAACTGTTCTTATTGTTGGTATCATCATAAATTTGGTGACAAAGCTAAAAAGTGTGTTCCACCATGTACATTCCAGGGAAACGTACTAAGGAAAGTGTAGTGGCGACATGCGCTTTACCCTCCGAGTCTCGTCGCCTTTTCATTAGAGACAGGAAATCGAATAGAATATTTTTGTGCGACACTGGCTCAGACGTCAGTCTTCTTTCAGCAACCAGACAGGAAGCACGTCAAACACCTATTATGACGTTTTCCGCAGCAAATGGAACCCCTATTCCAGTTTATGGACAAAAAGCGTTAGAGTATTGAGCTTGGACTTTGTCGTAATTTTAATTTTATGTTTTATGTGTGTAAAGTGTCAACAAATATTATTGGATCTGATTTCTTGCATTATTTTGAATTATTACCTGATATAAGGTACGAAAAACTTGTTGATTTAAAAACACATGTAAAAATTAATTGCAGTGTAATTAACACACATTTACATTCTGTTAAAACAATTATTACAAATTGTATTTATGATAAATTACTGTCTAACTATCCTTCACTGTCAAAGCTTCCTGATCTCAATGAGACTGTTAAGCACAATAATATGCATTTCATTGAAACCATTGGTCCTCCTGTTTCATGTAAGCCAAGGAGATTAGCTCCAGATAAATTAAAAATTGATAAGCATGAAATTCAGAAAATGATCAATTTAGGTCACATGCGACCCTCCAAACTTAATTACTCCTCTCCTCTTCACATGGTGTCAAAAAAAGGCACAAACGAATTGAGACATGTGGGAGATTTTCGGAAGTTAAACGCTCAGACATTGAGGGATAAGTATCCTATTCCCAAAATTTACGATTTTGCAGCGGAGTTACATGGAACAAAGGTATTTTCTCGATTAGATTTGGTTAAAGCGTATCACCAAATTCCAATTAATCCCTCTGATATTCATAACATGGCTATTGCCATTCCTTTTGTTGGACTTTTTGAGAGCACAAGAATGCAATTTGGGTTATGCAATGCAGCTGCAACCTTTCAATGCTATTGATGAAGTAAATCGCGAGCTGCCAGGAGTATTTGCTTTTGTCGACGATATATTGATAGCGTGAAAAGATGAAAATGAGCATTTGATACACTTAAGAGCCCTTTCTGGAAGATTAAGTAATTATGGGTTAAGACTTAATGTATCTAAATGCAGTTTTGGTTTAACTTTGGAATTTTGGGGTTTTCATGTATCTGAACAGGGTTTAAAACCTTTACCCGAGAGGGTAGAATCTATTCAAAAATTTCCTAAACCAAACACTCAGTTAAGGAAATTTCTTGGCATAATTAATTTTTACAGACATTTTGTTCCAAGAGTTTCACATGTTTTAGCTCCTTTGAATAGGTTACTGGAAGGCCGCATTAATAAAAGGAAACCTTCACAACCAAGCAAAACAAAAGAATATCTTCTTGAATGGGACGTTGAAGCCAAGAAAGCATTCCAAAATGCAAAAAAGGCAATTGCTGAGACAACCCTTCTCAAACACCCAATTCCTGGTGCGACTTTGAAATTTTGTACTGATGCATCGGACGTTGTGGTTGGTAGCTCATTAATGCAACTGCATAATTCAGTTTGGGAACCCATTGCATTTCTATCCGTTAAACTCAGCAAAAGTCAAAGGAAATGGTCAACTTATGATCGAGAACTATTGGCAATTTATTTGTCTATTAGGAAGTTTCAGCACATGCTTGAAGGCAGGGTCTTTACAATCTACACTGACCAAAAGCCCTAAATATATGCTTTTAAGTAGAAGCCCGAAAAGTGTTTCCACGATGGCCAATTTTCCACTGGCATACGATACATCAAAGGTCGTGACAATATCGTTGCTGATGCCTTATCTAAGGTAGAAATAGATGCAGTATCTGATAATCAATATATTGATTATAAAAAGTTATCTGAAGCACAAATTCTGAACTCTGAAATTCAAAATTACTTATCTCAATCTTCACCAGTTTTTAAACTTGAGAAACATTACTTTCCTTTAGAAGATGTTACACTTTACTGTAATATGGACACAGGTATACCTCGACCATTCATACCTGAATCTTTTTGCTCTAAAATATTTCAGAACATTCACTGTCTTTCTCATGCTGGTATTTCAACTTCAACAAAGCTAATTACTAAGCACTATTTTTGACCTAATATGAAGAAATTTATTAAAACTGCAGTTCAATCATGTCTACAGTGCCAACATTCTAAAATTCATAGGCATACCAAATCACTGATGGGTACCTTTTCCTTGCCTGATGCAAGATTTGCACATATCCATATTGATTTCATAGGTCCTCTTCCACCGTCTGAAGGTAACCGTTATTGCATGACAATTATTGACAGGTTTACCAGATGGCCAGAAGTCATACCTACTGTCGACATGTCAGCTCAGACAACTTGCAAAGTGTTAGTGCATAAATGGATAGCAAAATTTGGCTGCCCGGTATCAATAACAACTGATCAAGGTCGAAATTTTGAATCTCACTTATTTAAGGATTTAATGAAAATTTTGGATACACATCGCATTAGAACTACTGCTTATAATCCTCAGTCCAATGGACTGATTGAGAGATTTCATAGGCAACTTAAAAGTTCAATAATGGCTCATAACAACCCAAAATGGACTAAAATTCTGCCTAGTGTTCTGTTGGGTATTAGATCTGCCATTGAGAAAGATATAAATGCTACTTGCACTGAACTTGTCTACAGTACTACACTTAGATTACCGTCAGATATGCTGAATGCTACAAATATTGTATCGCCTACTGAATCTTATGTGCCACAACTTTGATCAGTCATGCATTTAGTTAGACCTATTCCAACCTCTAGGCATATTCAATCACCAATTTATGTACATCCAGCACCTCAAACCTGTTCTCATGTATTTCTGCGTATCGATTCTGTTAAACCACCTCTAACTCCACCTTACACTGGCCCTCATACCGTGGTTAAAAGAATGGATAAAAATTTTATTATTGTGGTAAATAACAAAAAGATTACAGTTACAATCAATCGTTTGAAACCAGCATATATGTTGTTAGAATGTATAAATTCACCTGTAATTCCTCAGTTTCCACAGGAAGTTTGTGAAGACTCAAAAATTGTTCCAAAACAAGTAGTTACACAAAGTGGGCGTAGTGTTCATTTTCCTAAAAACTAATTACTGTAATATGATTAAAGTTTTCTCTTGTGGTTTGCTGCAAATATTACAGTGTATAGATATTTGATTAATTTTTTTTCATACGTATTGAGAGTTATATAAAATGCTTATTAACTTTTCATTATTTTTGTTTAACTAAGTTATGCATTGTATGAGTATATACTCCAATCAGAATTGTAAATGTATTATTACTATTCATATATTTGTATTTCTTTTTTGTACGTACAATTTTAAAGTATAACTGTTATTTCAATGTGCATATCTTAAATTGGAAATTTACAGCCAACCCCTTTTGTGTCATGACTGTGTCACTAAGGGGGATACTCTGTGGCAATCTAATGTTCGACTGCATGCGCAGCCAATCCACGTCATGTGGTTTATGTAAAAACTGCTAGCGCGGCAGTGAACTAGCTCACTTCGCCCTTAGCTGGAACATAAGATGTTTGAATTTTAGTTTAGTAGATTTTGTTATTTCGTTCTGTTATTTCAGTTGCGTTTAAAGTTATGGTGTATGTGAATAAAGGTTATGTTTAAGGAAAAGGAGTTATGTCAATTCAAGGATATACACCAAGCACATAACCATCACGCCACTATAATGCCATTAGAATTATGGTTCTGGACTGAACTGGTATACAGTACAAAGTCTCCATTCCGAACGTCCATTATTCGGAATGATCTATAATCCGGACCTCAAAGCCTCAAACTTACACATGCGCGTATAGCTGGTAAAGCATTTACCCATGCGTGCTTCCAACAATGAAGAAAGTAACAGAGAACGTTACTAAAAACGAAAAAATTTCGATTGACAAATTAGTCGGTATTCTTAACACAGCAATTACAGGACTTGAACAGTGGAACTTTGTAATTGAACAAGAAATTATGTCTGTTTATAGAATTAAAGAGAAAGTATTAGCACAAAAAACGAAGCAACTTAAACAACTTACATTGATAGAAATGTTTACTAAAGTAAACAAATAAATATTAAGCTTTTTTTTGTAAATTTTGATACCCTTTAGATCATAATTGCTCTTTATTTCATAAATTACGGTTTCATATTTTTAATTATATAATTTCTGCATGCCATCTTACCAGATTTAAATTGATGATCTATAATCCAGAATCGCCGAAGTCCTGATGAGTCCGGATTATGGACTTTGTACTGTATAACACATTTTCCCCACTTTTACAGAACTGAATAAATTTTGCAAATGCATGTGTATATATATAATAAAGTTAGGAAAAGTTACAAAACTTTGGCAGTCTGAACCCAAAAATTATATAGCACTCAAAAGAAAACTTGAAACCGTCAAAATAACATAGCGTCAATATTCATCTTTGTAGGATTAATAATATAATCCTAACTATTTTATTTTAAAATAAGGAAACAAGTCAAAGAATAATTAAAAAAAAAAAAAAAAACTTAAGATAATAAAATATCAAAAAATAACAGTATACCTTTCAACATTAATTCCATTTTTTTTAGCTGCACCTTTCTTTTTTAACATTAATCTCTGCACACTTCTTGCATAAGCGTCTCTAGCTTTCTGCCTGGCATACATTTCTGGCCTTTCCTCTTTAATTCGCTGCCGATACAAACGTTTCTTTTGTGCTTCAATTACATCTTTGTACATCTTGGCAGGTTTTGGCATAAGTCTGCGACTTTTACTTTTTCTCTCATTATAAAGCTGCTCATTCCTATCTTGGGTAGCAGGAAGAGCATTTATTAGCTGATTCCAAAGTTCTGGATACCTAAATGGAAAAAATCATGTTATAAGTACATGAAATGCCAAATGATAAAGATAAACCAAATGTTTTTGCATGCATAAGATATGACTAAACACATATTCCCGTACAATAAATGTACAGTTGCAATAAATTTTGCTTTTATAGCTCACTTTACAATTCTAAATCAAAACATTAGCTTTCTAGAATGAAACATTTTATCTTAATGTGTTGCAGATGGAACATGAACAGAAGGAAATGATTCAAGCAGAAAGTATGAATAAAACTATATTTTTAAACTGCAGAAAAATCTTAGTAAGTTATCACCTAAAGAGCTTGTTAATCCAGATAAATCCCACCTTTTTCAGTAACTGTTAAACGACCATATAATTAAACTTTCATTCATTTATCAATGACCTGAATTTTACTCTGTTACTTATCTACACTGTACAAAATTTCCAGTTTAATCTTCTGTTAAAAAGTTAAATCAAAAGACATCATACAGTTGAAATTATATTCTAGATTCTGCAAAAATGAAATCTCCCCCTTATTATTAATTCTCAGGTCAATAGACTTCATGTCCCAAATGACCGTCTTTTCCTTCCAGGTCTCGTGTGATGGAACTGATTGTCTAGAAGCCCCCAAATTTTCAACACTACAAAGACTAATTTTTTTTGTCATCTTCAGATCACATACCGTGGAATGCCAGACTACAAAGGCCTCACATTACAAACAATTTAGTTCACAACCAAATTACCTGAACAGAAAAGAAAAAAAAAAAAAAAATATTGGATGGTGTTTTGAGTTAAGAACATTCAATTTGGAATAAATGATTTTCAAATATGTTTTCAGGTAACCAATAGCAGCAGCAAAAATCATGGAAACCTTTTGGAAAGTGTGTCTTTGACATTTGATAGCTTATAACTCCAGTCTATTTTTGCGTAATACTGTAAAGGTAATTGGAAAGATATTTAAATCAAGAATATAACACATTATTCAATTATTTGTATTCTATCAAGTAATCAAAACCAGGAAAAAAAGGACAACCTGCTTAGATTCATGTAAAATAGATTTCCTTCATTTCATTAGATTAACATCAAAAAATAAAATTAAAAAAAGGAAATTTTGAACGTAGTTGGTGACTGTACCTTTCTTTCAGAGCTTCTAAATATAATTTATGATTCATAACGTCAGGAGAATCAGGCATATCAGCACATTCCATAGCTCTTTGCATCTCAAATAATATGTGACGCCTTTTCTCTCTTTGTTCCCTTTTGCGAGCTGCTTCCCTTTTTTTAATATTTGACCACATAGCAGGATTTTCTTCTTTGATTCGCATTCTATAGAGACGTTTCTTTTCAGCTTGAGTAAGTAGGATCATATTCTTATTCCGCATAACATTTTTATGTAACTGCAAAATGAAAACATATTTAACACAAATTCAGAATTTCCTTGAGGCAATGGAAACAAAATAGGACTATCTTACGGTATTTTAAGAGACTGCACATTGTCAGTGATATAATTTTTAATCACAATTTCGATTTATAATTAAAATATAACAAATGTAAAATTTATTTCTTTTTCAGACTAACCTGACTAGATTCAGCAAATGGCTGTTCCCATGAACTATCAGAAATTTCAATTTCTGAAGAATAGTCATAAATTTCAGGTAATGACTGTCCAAAATTGCACTGTTGGGAAAGATTTTCAGGTGGTTCTTCCTTAACATAATAATCTTCAACAGATTCTTTAGACATATTTTTTACATGTGCATACATGAGATTGTTATCGGAATGTTGCAATGGTTCTTCCCAAGTCACAATAATTTCCTGCACATCTTCAGAATTAGGCAAGATAGATTTCATAGTAGACCACTGCTCTTGTTCACCTAAAAAGAAAGTATACTTAGATATTACAGAATATTGTTTCAGGTATACAAGGAAATAACTCTTTAATGTAAATTATTCTCGTACAACCCTTTCAATAACAGTATATAAAATAATGTTTTCAAACATCATATTTTTCACCTTACATTCATACTTTTTACCTTGTGAAAAGAAAACATAGGTTTATAGGCAGAGATATCACATTTCTTGAAGATGCATAATTCTTGAAGATAGCAAAATAACTAGAAAAATATGAATTATCAATAGCACTTTTGACATAATGTATTGCACTATTCGATCCAAACTTACTGACATGACCACTGAAAACAAAACCTCAATTCTGGATTCATATATACACGAAGAATTAAAGATAAACTGCCACTAGAAATATGCAAAAAATGAAAATGTTTTTCTCCTTTTTAAAATGCTTTTAAACTATGCTCTAATACATTTAAAAGGTATTTTAGAAAGAAAATAAGATGCTCATTTATATTGAATTATATACTTAAAAGGGAAATAGGCACCAGAATTTACTAGTCAGTGACAGTTTTGCTTAAGCTCACAAACATCAAACATTTGAAATTCAGACATGATTCTGTTTTTAACTTTTATTCCAATTTTAAAATATCAATGGTAATTAAATGTAAATTTGTAGAAACATTAAATACAAAGGCTGTTCACATAATTTCAAATCAATTTTTTTTAAACTACAATTCAGACAATTTAAATTTAAAAAAAAAAGTATATTTCTGAAATATTCACTGATAGTTCTTCCTCTAATCTATTGCTCTATATTTCGGCTTCTTCAATATTTAAAAAAAAAAAAAAAAACTTCTAAGAGTTAGCAGTAATATTTTCATTCATCCCTCTTGAATTACATTTTCCCCTTATCCCTATTTAATGCAGTACAAGGTCTGAAATTACAGCATCCAATGTCCAAAATAAACTAAAATCCCAGCAATCCATTTTAAATTTTTTTTTTGGGGGGGGGGCAAGCTTTACGCTTGCACAATTGATATTTTTTCATAATAATGCTTGTGAAGGGTTTCATTTCTTAATTTCACTTCAGCACTAGATAAAATACCTCCATACTAAAGAATATAAATTCAAAATAAAATAAATAAAAAGCCTAGACAGTATATGGCAAGTTTTCTTAGTATAAATTATTATGAATCCAAAAAAAAAAAAAAAAAAAAAAAAAAAAATAAAAAAAAAATAAAAATTATGAATCCAAAAAAAAAATATATATATATAAAAGCTTTAATTTATTTCCATAAATCTATATATTCAATAATTTGGTTCTGTAGCTGCCATTTTGCTTGGAATACACCGGTAACAAATATTCTACATTAAAAGATTAATTTTGCACCTACTGAATAATTTATATCCCTGAAACTTGGCAATTCATTGTCTATTACTTCTTGCTTTCATCACAGAATGACTGAACACATGGCAGCTTAAGAAATGACACACACAGTGATGTCTAGACATTTTCTTTTAAATATTACTATCTGAATACCAAACACTATGGTAACTTTTTATGTTGGCATTAAGCTTGGGAAGATTAGATATTTTAGCTAATTCTGCTGTGTTCTGCTGTCTTGAGTGTGTTAACGAAAAGAAATTTAACAGAAATTTCTTTCCATATGCAAAAAAATAGGTTTTGTAACATAGGCCAAAATATTACAATTAAGGCTGGACCTCAATAAATGAGGCACTGGCATCTATTTCATACATGTAGATGCAGATGTGAATCCCATAAAATTTCTGTTGGAAAAATTGTCTCAAATTATACCTGCGAAATGATAGCTATTAAGGGTGCTTTGGATATTTTTCACGCCAAAGCAGTCCAGAATTTCAGTGGCATCATTGTTTTCTCTTATTCTACATCTGCATTCCAGGTGATTTAGACAGCCAACTCTTCACTTGCCCAGGACATAGCTGTGCTCATAACCACAATAACAGCTATCTCGAAAGTGTGTACCCTACAGTGGATTCCAGCACACGTCGATATTTCTGGCAACGAGCAAGCCAACTACCTTGCCAAAGAAGCCTGAAATGATACTCAACTTTCCAACAGTTTAAACCTTGCCAATGCATATGTAATAGACAACTGAAGATTCATCTCCCAACAAGTTAAATTACTATTCCCGAGCTAAACTGCAACCTAATTATTTCATCTACTATAGCTTTAAACACTTTACAAGAATGAAACATTTTAAAAGAATGAAAATATCCCCTGAAAGGTCAGCGGAGTTTTAATTGCTGCCCTCACTCTCCTGGTACACAACTTTCTCCAGCACACACCTTCGATTGTCCTGCCATACTGGCCAGGCTCTTCAGAATTGATTTTTACACCCTCCCCCCTCTACAAACACACTCTCTTTGCTGGTCTGATCATTAGCCAAGTGCAAAATCAGGTGGAGTGCTATAAAAAGCACCATTCTGAGGCATTGTGATAAAGAGAATTTTGCTTTTTATTTAGCGGAGGAAGTGTGGAGGAAAAATTCGCAGAAAAAAATCGTTCAATAACTTTATTGAATAAATAATAAAAGTGTATCCACCAAGTAAGAAAGATTCTGAAGAAGATTAGGTAAGTTAGTATTTTTAATTATTTGAGGATATTGTTTTTAATAATTGTTCTAAATGTAAGGTGGAAGTAAAGTAATTTGGCATTATTGGAAAATTATTATTAGCAATAATTTAGTTTAAAGTAATTAGGATTGTAAGCTAATTTTTATTAATTTAATGTATGTGCTTATTTATATTTTAAGTAGTGTTTTTGAATTTAATATTTTAATTAAATGAGTTATTTTGTGAATTATATGTTTGTAGAATTTGGTATACATTAGAGTAGAAGTAAATGTGCATGGAAATAATTTAAATATTTGACACTAAGTATTTGTAACCATTTGTAATGTTTGCGGTATGAATTAGTTGGTGACGTTTGTAATATAATAGATTTTATTTATTTTATACGTGGAAATGTTCATATTTGGAAAGGGTATATACTTTTTCGCGATCAGGTAATTTCATATATGTTCTTTTTACCGGGTTTAAAGATTCAGAAAATTGTCATGCATTTTCGTGAAATTTTTCTAATTTATGAGAAAAAAAGCAGTGTACATGGATATAGTGAAGAGTGTGCGCAATGCCATTTTTGTGCAATTCTGGGATTTTTTTTAAGTAAAAATAAGTTGACGTGTACATGGTTTAGTGATATTTTAATTAAATGATAGTTATTTTGTGAATTTTATGTTTGTAGGAATTTGGTATACGTTTAAGTTGAAGTAAACGTGCATGGAAATAATTTAAATATTTGACACTAAGTATTTGTAATGTTTGCGGTATGAATTCGTTGGTGATGTTTATAATATAATAGATAATTTAGAGGTAAAAGTTTTTGGATATTTTATTTATTTTATACGCGGAAATGTTCATATTTGGAAAGGGTATATACGTTTCACGATCAGGTAATTTCATATATGTTCTTTTTACCGGGTTTAAAGTTTCAGAAAATTGTCATGTATTTTCGTGAAATTTTTCTAATTTATGAGAAAAAAGCAGTGTACATGGATATAGTGAAGAGTGTGTGCAATGCCATTTTTATGCAATTCTGGGATGTTTTTTTAAATAAAAATAAGTCGATGTGTACATGGTTTATGTGTATGTGTTATTCTGAAAAACGCACAAGGAGTTTGCTATTGTGCACTTTTTCCCAATTTTGCAGTGAATATTTGTCATGATTAAGCAGTTTTGTTAGATAAAATTTCTAGCATAAGTGTAATTCGGCTAGTAGATTGTTGGAAAAAGTGTTGAGTAAATAAAAAGAAAAGAAACATGTCTTTACTTCGTGAAGAAAAAATGGCGGCGGAAAAAAAAATAGAGGGTTGCTGTAACAGAGTTGGTCGCCAAATTTTCACCAAAAAAATCGCCAAGTTACCATAATTCAAAGATCAACCCAAAATAACTTATGCAATTACATCTACTAATACTGGCCAGAAATTAAGATTTAGTCTCAACCCCAGAAAAATATAAACAAAGGGAAATTGCACTTTAATAGCCTGGACTAATTTTATGAAAGCATGTGCTAAATCATTGCAGAGATCTCCAAGTAATGGGCCAGACTTAACCATTGAAGTGAGTGAGAGCTTGTTCACAAAACAAAAAAATTCAGCTAATTTTTTTCCATAACATATATTTGGCATTTGAAAAGAAAAAAAAAAATTAATGGCTAATCTTTGGAATATGGTAACAGGTAGTTTAGCAACATTTTGGTAAGGCGATAAAAGTTACTATCTAGGACTTTAGTAGTGTACATGAATAAAGTCAAGAATGTGCACAATGCCATTTTTGTGCAATTCTGGGATGTTTTTTAAGTGAAAATAGGTCGACGTGTACATGGATGATACCATGTATGTGCAATTCTTAAAAAGGCGGCAAGCAGTTTGCGATTCTGCACTTTCTCCCAATTTTGCACCTAATCTTTGTCATGATTAAGCATTGTTCCATAAAAGTTCTAGTATAAGCGTAATTCGGCTAGCAGATTGTTGGAAAAAATGTTGAGTAAAAAAAAAAAAAAAAAAAAAAAAAAAAAAAAAAAAAAAAAAAAACATGCCTTTACTTTGTGAAAACAAAATGGTGTCCAAAACAAAACTAGCAGGTTGCTGTAGCAGGGTTGGTTGCCAAATTTTCGCCAAGTTACCATAATCCAAAGATTAACCAAATTAATCAGCATATTTACCCTCGAGTCCATTTTATCCTTATAACTATTGCTATCCTAATTGTTCAAGTGAAATATCTGTAACATATTTAAATGCTTAGAAATTTGCAAAACAGATATACAAACTGCTAAATTTTCAAATTATAAATATATACCCTAAAAACTGGCCACTAACCAAATATGGCATTCTAGCTTCTTCATTTAATGAGGGTACCACATTTAGTGATTTAGCACATTTCCTGCTTCTAAGTATCATAAAATCCTTTTATACCTAGCTAATAAACAAGTGCAGCATAACCTTCAACCAAAACTGTACCCTTTTTTTGAAGCAGAGAGAATTTACCTACATTAGTGGATAATTTAGTTTAATGGCTAATTGTCTAATATTGCGACATATATATATTTTCTCCTTAATTTTTTCAGCATACAGTTCAGAAACTTTTAATTTACGATAGTATATAAAACAAGTAAAAAAGGTAAAGAATAATATTGAAACTATAACAACAAATAACTTCTTTGAAATGTAAAATACAGTAGGTTAGGTTAGGTTTGGTGTTTAGGTGAGATGATGAAGCACATTGATGAAGCACAAAGATGAAAAAAGCACATTGGGGCTATCTACCTCAGGGGAGGGATACGTTCATGGAGGACATCGTAAGGGAAACACATTAATGTTTCACAAGGGGAAAACCATGGAAAACAACCACAGCCAGCCTGTTTGCTTGTTTCGAATCAGATATGAAATACCAGTCTTCAGCAGTCCTTAACCACTCAATTATTGTTGGAGCTAGAATACAGTATTACAGTATTAAGTCCGAACGTCCATTATCCGGAATGATCTAAAATCCGGACCTCAAAACCATCAACAACGTTTTCTCGTAGGCTTTACACATGCGCATTTGATTTCCCCCTTCGCACATAATAAAACATCTGGAGGGTTACGATTCTTATTTTCACTTCAATACTAAATAAAATACCTTGTTATTGAAGAAGCAATCATTTTAGCAGAAATTTGTACGATCAATAATTTGGCTCCGTTGCTGCATATCTGCTTGGCATACATCTCAAACCGAAACATTCCACATAGATACATCCTTAATCTGACGCCAACCTGGCAAATTATTATTTGTTATACTTTCCTTTAATCACCGCATGTTTATCAAAACACGACAACGACTCATGTAGCAATGCCTAAACATTTTTTTTAATGTTAGTAACTGAATAATAAAAGAGTGTGGTAGCCTTTTATGTTGATATTACACTTGGCAATCATTACAGATTTAAGTTAAATGCGCTAAAAAATGTTGATGGGGAAAAATTTACCAAAAATTTCTTTCCATATGCTAGAAATAGATGATACTCACAAACCCAAAAATTACATTTAGGACTATTTAAATTAAAAATAACTGATTTGATATACACATAAACCTAGAACCAGCGCCTGGGCTTGTATGGCTGCATCGACTCGCAGAATTTAGGACCCACAGAGACTGCATCAGGCGGTAAGATATCTAGCACCGGCCCTCAATAAGGCTTAAGTATATGGTAGGAATTTATTTATTTAGAACTCTGATAAGCCTTAAGCATGTGGAAGAAACAGATATAAATATAATAAATAACTAAACTAATACAATTCAGGCTTAATTGTCTCGGTGCGCGATAGAAGCAAGATAAAATTTAACGAAACAACTTGTCTTTTATTCACCAAGCTCATGATGCACAGCAAAATATGTATAGTGAAGGATAGCTAAATTTGATGATGATAGCCGCTAATTTTAAAGGTTTTCGGATATCGCAAACAAAGGTGAAATTTCCAATTAACGGATTTTGTGAAGAAATATGGAGAAGCAATAATAAATGAAGGTGATATAAAAGAAGTTTTTCATTGTGATGACAATGCTTCTCAATCATCAATCAACTAATGAATGACTAAATCTGTAGTATGGTTCTAGATCTAGAAAATACTGCTACCAGAAGTGAACAGAGAAGTTACTGAAAACGAGAAAATTTTGATTGATAAGTTAGTCGGAATTCTCGAAATAGCAGCTACAGGACTTCAATAATGTTACTAAACAGAAGATTATGTCTGTCTATAGAATTAAAGAGAATGTAATAGCACAAAAAACGAAGCAACTTACATTGAAAGAAATGTTGGCTGATCTTTGGAATATGGTAACAGGTAGTTTGGCGACATTTTGGAAGCGATAAAGGTTACTACCTAGGACTTTGGGAATAATGTGAGAAGTACTCAGTTCCGATTACACATTATTTTGTGTGAGGGAAATGAGAGATCATGAGATATGTCATGCGACATTAATGGACGAATCACTGTTCTTTAATCGGAAAAGGGGGTAAATTTGTAAAAAACACCTGCTGTACAGCATTAGTTTCATTCTATGTTCTGTGAAACAGTGTTGTTTAATATTTGAATCCCATGGCCCTATATAAAGTAAATCCGAAATTTTTATTGCGTTTATGTGTAATTGAAAAGAATTGCTTAATTGCAGATAAGTATGAATGTCCAACATGTGGGTATGAAATGAGATTGTGTGAAAGGAAGGATATTACAGATAAGTTTAATGGTGGTGCAAGAAATCTCGTGAAAATGGACATTTTGTGATCCGCCATGCACTCAAGATTCTGTAGAAGATTAGGTAAGTTAGTATTTTTAATTATTTGAAGATACAGTCAAAAGTCGTTAATTCGGACACCCATAATCCGGCCCCCCGGGGGTCGACGTAGAGAACTCTGCGAAGCTACTGGCTAGGATCTGTACCTAGGCAGTCTCGGCCACGGGGGTATAAAATTTATGAACTTGGTGGTTCTGAAGGCTCTGGAAAAGGTCACTTATTGGCCGGCCTCGGAGTCTGGCACGTCCTAGCGCGGCGTGGTTGTAGTAACCTGGGGGGTCTCCCCCGGGATCGCTGGGTAATGTCCCGCTGCGACGGGCTCGCCCAAGCGACTGGTAGGAGCATTAGACGACCGGTGCTGCCTGGTGTCGTATCCAGATGGTGCGCTGCTCTCCTGGAGGGTAATAGTGGAAGTTGAACTTCCATGATGTGCCCAAAGGGGGAGTGGACCTGCAGTGAGATTGAGTTCTCGGAGCAGGGAAGCCAAAACTCTTACCCATAATCCGGACCTCAAAGCTTCAAACTTTCTGCGCATGCATCATATTAAGGCCTTTAACGGCTGAGAATATGCTTGTGCGCGTGCGCAAAATATGTTTACGAGTACGCGTTTAGTGTATAACGGACAGTGTAAGCTAAGCTAAAATTATTTAATTATCTATTTCAGTTAATGTTGCAGATTGCGTTGTTCCTTAATCTTCGAATTGGATCTGGCTTATTATTTTTTGCAGACTGTTAAAGCAATTTATTAAAAGTAAGTTTGAACTTTCGATTATGTCAAATAGAATTTCTGATATATATTTATTAATATGCAAATGATCTACAAAGCGAAAGTATGTTTCGAAGTTCATTAAACAAAAAGTGGAATTGCTACAAAAAATGCATAAAGGCATATCATTCGTTTATCTAAACTTTAACGTTTGTTTATCTTGTTGGAAAATATAGCTTATTTTAAACCTTTTACTGCATCATCCCTCCTCCTTGAAATGTTTATTTAGTTTAGTTCTTATTTTAAAGTAATATAGTAGTTACTTTTACTTCTTTTTCTTTCTGCCACTGTTTGCATTGAGAACAGACTGTTTCAACCTAATTGAGATGCAAAAACGAAATGTGATGTTACGTCATCTGAAAAGCCGATTCGTGCCGATAGCTGATTGGTTGCCGTGAGATGACGTCATGCCTACTTCTGCTATAAGTATCTCGCGTCGCTCTGGCTCAACCCTTCTAGTCTCCTAGTTCCTGCTTTCCTGGCACTTGAGTGAGCGGTTTCCAGCCCCTTCAGAAGGATGCATGCAGTCCAGTGAATAAAGTGCCTTGGTTCCGGTTTGCGGGATGGCTGTTCCTGAATAAAGTTCCTTGGTGCCTGTCCGCTGGATGGTTGTTCCGGAATGGGGTTCCTTGGTTCATGTCCACAAGATTATTGTTCCGGAATAAATTCCTTGGTTCCAGAGGCTACTATGTGAGTGACTGCCGTGGGCGGCATCCATGTTCTTCAATAAAGGCGGCAATTAAAATACGTGAGCGGCGATTCCTTGTGCAAACGGAGTTAGGCCGGTTTTAAGTGTTTTCATGAACTTCATTTAAATTTTTCAGGTGTGTTCTCAACCATTGATTATGGACTTATTGAACGTGTAGCCAGCTTCATTTTTAGGCCGCATAATTAATGTTTAGGACATTTTTGTTTGTATTGAATGCCAGTGCTTTGGAGACCAGGTAAAAATATTATTTGATGAATGATGGTTATATTATATTTTTCCTAAGACTCTGATATTGTTGAAATTTATTTTCTGTGTTTTTATTCTTTATTATATTGTTAATAAATTGGTTAAGTTCAAAATCTTTTATTGTCTTCAATGTCTGCACAACATGATATCTCAGGGAGCTTTTATTGCTACTACTGCTAAATGTTTAATTACTTTAAACTTTGCTTTAGCATCAAGTTGGTTATGGGCCACCAGCCCCTGAGTTATTTTTAGTGCAGACTTTTGAAGTTTAAAGTTAATTTAGGACTTAAGAGATTGGGGGGCGGTTTTTGTTAAAATTCAAATACGGCTACTGTTAGTGTCATGCATAATATTGCTAAACTTGATGCATGTAATTATTTTACATGGTCCAAAGATATGAAATTTGTCTTGAATGAAAAAAATGCATGGCTTTTGGTTAAAGGTATTGAAAAATGTCCTGATTTAAATGATGTTGGTATTACCAAAGAAATTATAGCCGACTATCAAAATAGAAGTCGATTGGCATTATCTTTAATTTATATGAATGTAAGCCCTGAATATAGAAACTTGATATGTGAAATTGATGACCCAGTAGTGGCATGGAATACGCTTGCCAAATACTTCCAGCCAGATTATCGGTCAAGACATATGTCCCTGTTTTCAGAGTTCTTAAATTGTAAAATTAAGCCAAATGAAAGTATTAGTTTCTTTTCTTCTAGATTAAAACGCGTAATTGAACAGTTAGCTGATATTAATCAGGCTGTAAGAGACGTATATATATGTTTCCAGTTTCTTAGGTTCCTTCCAGATAAATTTGATCAAGTAGTTCAGAATGTTTTGAGGTGGCCAGATGAAAAGTTCATATTTAAAAATGTTGAACTGGAAATACTAGCAGAGGAAACGCGTCTTAACTTAAGAGAGATAGATAGGGAAAACTCCAATAAGACTATAGAAGTTCAAAGTACTCACTGTGAACCCAAATTTAAGCAGATTAAAGGGCTCAAGTGTTATAAATATGGCCGTCCAGGTCATATTCAAAAATACTGTAGAATGAAAGGTAATTTTTCCAGATCACCCTCACCTGCTTCTTCTGTTTCCTCAGCTGTATCTAGTAGTAATAAAGCATCTCCTAAGTGTAAGAATAAACCCAAGTTGAGTAAAGGTAAAAATAATTCCCATGCTCAGTCCCATTTTATAGCTCAAGCTAATGTTAGCAATTTGGAAGATAATGATGATAGTTGGATTTTTGATACAGCTGCATCTCATCATTTTTGTAAAAATCGTGAATTGTTTGATACTTTTTCTCTTGTGAAAAATGAGAATATGCTAGTAGCTATTGATGGGGTAACTTTTCCAATTCATGGGAAGGGTACTGTTAAAATGAAATTTGGGGATACGGTTATTTTGCTTAAAGATGTTATACTCGCCTGAACTGAGACAAAATTTAATATCTGGACCTAGAGTAGATATCAATGGAGCAAGATTTTATAGTAAAAATGGGCAAATTAAAGTTACTGATGATGAAAATTCAACTTTGTACATGGCTAAGTTGATAGGAAGTAACTATCATGTATTCCCGAAAATAGTGAAAAAGGGGGGCAAATCTGTAAAATTTGAGGCATCCACAGTTCAGCATAACAATAGTGAATTATGGCATGGTCTGTTTGGTCATATAAATTATGGTGCTATTGCCAGGACTAGTAAGAGACATTCAGTTCGAGGTCTTCCTGTGTTAAAGCACTCACCTAATTTGTTTTGTGAACATTGCCAAATCAATAAGCAAAGACAAATCTCCTATAGACCCTTAGAAGGTATTCAAGTGAAGAGGCCGCTTGAAAGGGTTTTTTCTGATGTATGGGGACCTATTAACATTCCAGGTAGGAATGGTGAACGTTATTTCGTTTCCTTTATTGACGAATATTCTTGTTATGTGGTAGTGTACCCCATTGTGGAGAAAAGTCAGGTGTCTGAAGTATTTGAAAGGCATATAGCACGTGCGGAAAGATCTTTGAACCTTAGATTGAAATACTTTAGGACTGACAATGGGCGAGAATATGATAATGATCAATTCAGGTCATATTGTAATAAAAATGGTGTAAAGCACGAATTTACAGATGTATACACTCCAGAACAGAATGGAGTTTGTGAGAGATTTAATCAGACAACTCTCAACAATCTATGTGCAATCTTACATGATAGTGGAATGAGTTCCGAATTTTGGTCAGATGCAGTAATGTATTTTGCATATTCATTTAATAAAATTTGTCATAAGGGCCAAGATAAAACCCCATTCGAATTATACACTAAGCGGAAACCATCAGTACGTCACCTTAAGGCATTTGGAACGATTGCCTATGTGGGAATTCCAAAGGCTAAAAGGAATTCTAAGCTTGATACAAAGGCAACGAAGGGCCGATTGATTGGGTACAGTGTACGAACAAAAGGGTACAAGATTTGGTTGGAAAATGAGCAAAAGGTAGTAGGAACCCTAAATGCTACTTTTAAAGAGTCAATTGGAATGCAGAAAAGTGGCAGTGGAGCTGTACTGGGCCCCCTTCCTGATTTGGAATCTGAAGAAAGGGTAGAGTTCCAATCTACTGATACTCCAGTTGGCTATTTTCCTGAAATAGAGGAAAGAACCGATACCAATGTACCTTCTTATACAATTGGCACTAACACTCAATCTACATTGAGACAAGTAACTTGGCTTCGTAAACTTGTTCCAAGGCCAGACGGCACTCGTACGGATGTGTATTATTTTGAGAGAGGGTCTAATCAAAGACTACGATCGCCAAATGATGTAGAAAGGTATTGCACTGAACATAATATTCAGTATGATCCTACTTGTTTGATTTCAAGGGAAGCAACACTTATAGTGGTGAAATCGATCCAACTGGTACTCCTTCACCGTCATATACCCGAGATAGCTGACTAGATGTTTCAATTCCAAACACTTATAACCAGGCAATGAAATCCACAGAAAAGCTTAAATGGATAGAGGCAATGGAAGAGGAAATGGCCAACATGCGAAAGCATAAGGTATGGCATCTTGTTCCACTTCCTAAAAACAAGACTCCACTAGGTTGCAGGTGGATTTTCAACATTAAACGTGACGAATTTGGAAACATTGTTCGTTTTAAAGCTCGTTTAGTGGCTCAGGGTTATCGGCAAATTAAATACGATACCTATGATGAAACCTATTCGCCTGTAGTCAACTTTTCAGTAATAAGGCTCTTTTTCTCCCTTTTAGTTGCACACCTTGGGCAAATATACAATGCGACGTAAAAAGCGCCTATCTCTACGCTCCTTTATCAGAGGAAATTTACATGTCCCAACCTTAGGGTTTTGTAGAGCGAGATAAAAGAAACTTTTGTATGTCGTTTAGATAGAGCCTTGTATGGTTTGCATCAGAGTGGGCGATTATGGTACTACGAGTTGGATAGAACACTATGTAACCTAGGGTTTATCAAGTTTGAGTGGTGTAATTGTGTCTATCGTTTTAAAGATTTTGTCATTCTGTTGGTTTATGTTGATGATATAGTTGTGTTTGGAAAAAGTGAAGTTCAGGCCAAAAGGATATTAAAAGTCCTGAGATCACATTTCCATTTGAAAATTTTGGGTAAAACAAGAAAGCTTCTGGGTGTGGAATTTGAATATGAGAACAATAGTGTTTTAATTCATCAGCAATTATATATAGAAGAGATAGTTGATCGATTTAAGTCTTTTAAAATACAAATTACTTCCCTTCCAATAGTTAAAGGTGTGAAATACTCAAAGTCTCAAAGTCCCAGTACACAAGAAGAAACGACTGAAATGATGAATTATCCTTATAGAAATGTTTTGGGATGTCTCTCGTTTCTTTGCAATTGTACTCGTCTGGATATAGCTTATGCTGTTAATATATTTTCTCAGTTCCAAAGCAATCCTGGTAAGTTTCACTGGGAAGGATTACTTAAACTTTTAGGGTACGTTTCCAATACTAGACAGCACAAACTTAAACTGGTATGCAAGGAACTGAAGCTCAATATATATTCAGATTCGGATTTTGCTTCAAGCAGGGATGATATGGTGTCTATTGGTGGACAAATAGCTTTGTTGGGAGAATCACCTGTATCTTGGCGTACATTTAAAGAAAGGGGAGTGAGTTTGTCTACTATGGAGGCTGAATTTATCTCCATGACTGAATCAGCAAAAGAATTAGTTTGGTTTAAAAATATTTTGGATGAATGCATTCAGTTTAAAATTGCAAGTAACTATGTTTCAAAACCAATACTGTTTGCTGATAAACATGGCTGCTATATAATTAAGACACAATAACACGCCGAATAAATACTAATTCAGAAGTCAAACAACAAAAATCAGCGTTAATTTACAAAATTTTCACAGGACTGGTTTCGATGGTTTTACCGAACCATCATCTTCAGCTGCAAAACCGCAAATGAACAAGATAGGAAATAATGTTTAGATAAGATAATTCATTTGCGGTTTTGCAGCTGAAGATGATGGTTCGGTAAAACCATCGAAACTAGTCCTGTGAAAATTTTGTAAATTAACGCTGATTTTTGTTGTTTGACTTCTGAATGGCTGCTATATGTTTTACAAAATCACCTATTGAAAACTCAAGGACAAAACATATAGATGTGAAGCTATTTTTCATTCGTGATCTATTGAACAGGGAAATTTTTGATTTAAAATATGTCCCAAGTAAAGATAATCTGGCTGATCCCATGACAAAACCGCTCACTAAGCATAACCTGATTAAGATTTTGTGGAACAATTTTCTTATGAAATTTGTTTTTGTGTGTATTTAAATTAAGAGTTTTGTTTATTTGAAACTAATATGTTATAAGTCATATTATGATGGATATTAGGTAAATGTAAAACTGTATAGTGTAGAATGTTGTATGAGTGACCAGGGCCCTGGGTAAATGTATTGAGTGTATGATCATACGTATGTCTTTGTATTGTTTTATAACATGTTGGACTTTCTTGTTATGGTAAATTTTTAAATAATGGGATAAGATGTTCCCAACGGAAAATTTTCTTAAAAATTTCTGAATTGAAGAAATTGTGATATTTAGTTATTCTTGTTTTGAATTTCGTAAAGATACTGGCATTCAGTTTTTATTTCAGGTCGGAGATGATGATGTGGGGGGCGTTTGTTGGAAAATATAGCTTATTTTAAACCTTTTACTGCATTATCCCTCCTCCTTGAAATGTTTATTTAGTTTAGTTCTTATTTTAAAGTAATATAGTAGTTACTTCTACTTCTTTTCTTGCTGCCACTGTTTGCATTGAGAACAGACTGTTTCAACCTAATTGAGATGCAAAAACGAAACGTGATGTTACGTCATCCGAAAAGCCAATTCGTGCCGATAGCTGATTGGTTGCCGTGAGATGACGTCATGCCTACTTCTGCTATAAGTATCTCGCGTCGCTCTGGCTCAACCCTTCTAGTCTCCTAGTTCCTGCTTTCCTGGCACTTGAGTGAGCGGTTTCCAGCCCCTTCAGAAGGATGCATGCAGTCCAGTGAATAAAGTGCCTTGGTTCCGGTTTGCGGGATGGCTGTTCCTGAATAAAGTTCCTTGGTGCCTGTCCGCTGGATGGTTGTTCCGGAATGGGGTTCCTTGGTTCATGTCCACAAGATTATTGTTCCGGAATAAATTCCTTGGTTCCAGAGGCTACCATGTGAGTGACTGCCGTGGACGGCATCCATTTTCTTCAATAAAGGCGGCAATTAAAATACGTCAGCGGCGATTCCTTGTGCAAACGGAATTAGGCCGGATTTAAGTGTTTTCAAGAACTTCATTTAAATTTTTCAGGTGTGTTCTCAACCATTGATTATGGACTTATTGAATGTGTAGCCAGCTTCATTTTTAGGCCACATAATTAATGCAGCATTTTTGTTTGTATTGAATGCCAGTGTTTTGGAGACCAGGTAAAAATATTATTTGATGAATGATGGTTATCTTATATTTTTCCTAAGACTCTGATATTGTTGAAATTTATTTTCTGTGTTTTTATTCTTTATTATATTGTTAATAAATTGGTTAAGTTCAAAATCTTTTATTATCTTCAATGTCTGCACAACATGATATCTCAGGGAGCTTTTATTGCTACTACTGCTAAATGTTTAATTACTTTAAATTTTGCTTTAGCATCATATCTAAACTTTGTTTATCTTTAACGCCGTGGGCGGCACCGCGCAATGAATTGGAAGTTGATCTGTCAGCACTATCCTTATCTTCAGGGCAGATGTTTTTATTTTATTTGGCTTATAATTCCTTATTAAAAGTAGTATTTCATCTCGATGTACACCATCTTTGATATGATTTAAATCAAATTCCTCATCATTATAATTCGCTTCCGATAGCGAAGAAAGTAACAGAGGTTATTGAAAACGAAAAAATTTCAACTGACAAATTAATTGGTATTCTCGACACAGCAATTATAGGACTTGAACAGCGGAAATTTGTAACTGAACAAGAAATTATGTCTGTTTATAGAATTAAAGAGAATGTATTAACACGTAAAAAACGAAGCAAGTTAACAACTTACATTGAAAGAAATGTTTAATAAAGTAAACAAATAAATATTAAGCTTTTTTTTTTTTTTTTTTGGTAAATTTTGATACTCTTTAGATCATAATTGTTCTTTATTTCATAAATTACAGTTTCATATTTTTAATTTTATAATTACTGCATGGCATCTTACCAGATTTAAACTGATGATCTATAATCCGGAGTCGCCGAAGTCCCGACGAGTCCGGATTAACGACTTTTGACTGTATTATTTTTATGCATCGTTCTAAATGTAAGGAGTAAATAAATTAATATGGCATTATTGGAAAATTGTTATTAGCAATGATTTAGTTTAAAGTAATTAGGATTGTAAGCTAATTTTTATTAATTTAATGTATGTGCTTATTTATATTTTAAGTAGTGTTTTTTAATTTAATTATATTTTAATTTAATGATCGTGATTTTGAGAGTTATATGTTTGTAGTATTTTGGAATACGTTTCAGCAGAAGTAAATGTGCATGGAAAGAATTTAAGTATTTGACACTAAGTATTTGGAACCATTTTTAATGTTTGCGTTAGAAATTGGTAGGTGAGGTTTATAACAGATAATTTAGAGGTAAAAGTTTTTGGATATTTTATTTATTTTCAACATGCGAATGTTCATCCTTGGAAAGGGTATATACTTTTTCGCAATCAGGTAATTTCATATATGTCCTTTTTACCGAGTTTAAAGATTCACAAAATTTTCATGCATTTTCGTGAAATTTTTCTAATTTATGAGAAAAAGCAGTGTACATGGATATAGTGAAGAGTGTGCACAATGCCATTTTTGTGCAATTCTGGGATTTTTTTTAAGTAAAAATAAGTCGACGTGTACATGGTTTAATTATATTTTAATTAAATAATAGTTATTTTGTGAATTATATGTTCGTAGAAATTTGGTATACGTTTGAGTGAAAGTAAACGTGCATGGAAATAATTTAAATATTTGACAATAAGTATTTGTAACCATTTTTAATGTTTTGTTATGAATTCGTTGGCGACGTTTATAATAGATAATTTAGAGGTAAAAGTTTTTGGATATTTTATTTATATTATACGTGGAAATGTTCATCCTTGGATAGGGTATATAATTTTTCGCGATCAGGTAATTTCATATATGTGCTTTTTACCGAGTTTAAAGATTCACAAAATTTTCCTGCATTTTCGTGCAAATTTTTGTAATTTATGAGAAAATAGCAGTTTAGATGGATAAAGTCAAGAGTGTGTGCAATGCCATTTTTGTGCAATTCTGGGATGTTTTTTTAAGTAAAAATAAGTCGACGTGTACATGGTTACAGTTTAGATGGATAAAGTCAAGAGTGTGCACAATGCCATTTTTGTGCAATTCTGGGATGTTTTTTTAAGTAAAAATAAGTGGACGTGTACATGGTTACTGTGTATGTGCGATTTTGAAAAACGCGGCAAGAAGTTTGCGATTCTGCACTTTTTCCCAATCTTGCAGTTAATATTTGTCATGATTAAGCAGTTTTGTTCCATAAAATTTCTAGCATAAGTGTAATTCGGCTAGTAGATTGTTGGGAAAAGTGTTGAATAAATAAAAAGAAAAGAAACATGTCTTTACTTCGTGAAGACAAAATGGCGGCCAAAAACAAAAAAAAAAAAAAAAAAAAAAAACAAAGGGTTGTTGTAGCAGAGTTGGTTGCCAAATTTTTGCCAAAAAATCTCCAAATTACCATAATCCAAAGATCAACCGAAATGTTTAATAAGGTAAACAAGTAAATATTAAGCTTTTTTTGTAAATTTTGATACCCTTTACATCATAAATACTTCATTATTTCATAAATCACGATTTCACATTTTTAATTTTATAATTTCTACATGCAATCTTACAAGATTTAAACTGATGATCTAATAACCGGATAAATCCCGAATCCGGAATCGCCGAAGTCCTGACGTGTCCGGATTTCGGACTTTGTGCTGTATTAGGATACGTATTCATATTTGTTTTTCAACCTGAAAATTTTTTTATTTAACTGATAGTGCACACCATCTAATTCTTTCTGTTTCAATTTTCAAAAAATATGAGTAATAAAAAAGAAAAAAAAAAAAGACGCAGAGCTATATGGAAGCAAGTTTCCATTTCTTACAAGACAGCAAAAGACACTATGAAGAATGATAAACCAGTAAGCCTGCTAATTTACTAATACCAATTTCATTTACTTCAAAACTGCATGCAACAGCATAATCTGATTTGCTACATATGTTACACTAATGTTAATGATAATGTAGATTAAGTTTGTAATAAACCATTCAATCAGATTCATTCAAATGGTTTCTCCATGGAAGAAACTTACCCTGATACTGTTTGCCATGTGTTAAACTTTGTAATGCAGAAAGGAATATTTCATTGCTGAAATTTCAAATGAATTATGCAATATAGTTGAGATTAAAGTTCTAAAAGTTTAGAACAAATTTTCTCCTCTTTTGAATTTTTTCATACAAAATAAGCTAATGCACGCAATAGTAAATAATGTTCTGCGATGTTACGCTGTTTTTAGAATAATATAGATTGTTTTATTATTTTTCTTTTATAGTTCAATTTTGGGTTGATCTTTACATTATGGTAACTTGGCGATTTTTTGGCGAAAATTTGCCGACCAACTCTCCTACAGCAACCCTCCATTTTTTTTTCCCCGCCGCCATTTTGTCTTCACGAAGTAAAGACATGTTTCTTTTCTTTTTATCTCCTGAACACTTCTTCCAACAATCTACTAGCCGAATTACACTTATGCTAGAAATTTTATCAAACAAAACTGCTTAATCATGACAAATATTCACTGCAAAATTAGGAAAAACTGCACAATACCATTCTCCTTACACATTTTTCAAAATAACACATACACATAAACCATGTACACGCCGACTTATTTTTACTTAAAAAAAATCCCAGAATTGCACAAAAATGGCATTGCGCACACTCTTCACTATATCCATGTACACTGCTTTTTTCTCATAAATTACAAAAATTTCACGAAAATACATGACAATTTTCTCAATCTTTAAACCCGGTAAAAAGAACATATATGAAATTACCTGATCGCGAAAAAGTATTTACCCTTTACAAATATGAACATCTCCACATATAAAATAAATAAAATATCCAAAAACTTTTACCTCTAAATCATCTATTACATTATACACGTCACCAACGAATTCATACCGCAAGCATTACAAATACTTAGTATCAAATATTTAAATTATTTCCATGCACGTTTATTTCAACTTAAACGTATACCAAATTCCTACAAGCATAAAATTCACAAAATAACTATCATTTCATTAAAATATCACTAAACCATGTACACGTCGACTTATTTTTACTTAAAAAAAAATCCCAGAATTGCACAAAAATGGCATTGCGCACACTCTTCACTATATCCATGTACACTGCTTTTTTCTCATAAATTAGAAAAATTTCACGAAAATGCATGACAATTTTCTGAATCTTTAAACCCGGTAAAAAGAACATATATGAAATTACCTGATCGCGAAAAAGTATTTACCCTTTACAAATATCAACATTTCCACATATAAAATAAATAGAATATCCAAAAACTTTTACCTCTAAATCATCTATTACATTATACACGTCACCAACGAATCCATACCTCAAGCATTACAAATACTTAATATCAAATATTTAAATTATTTCCATGCACGTTTATTTCAACTTAAACGTATACCAAATTCCTACAAACATAAAATTCACAAAATAACTATCATTTCATTAAAATATAATTAAATTCAAAAACACTACTTAAAATATAAATGAGCACATACATTAAATTAATAAAAATTACCTTACAATCCTAATTACTTTAAACTAAATCATTGCTAATAACAATTTTCCCAATAATACCAAATTCCTTTCTACCTTACATTTCCAACAATGCATAAAAATAATTAAAAATACTAACTTACCTAATCTCCTTCAGAATCTTCATTACGTGGCGGATACACTTTTCTTCATTCTCTTTCAGAATCTTTAAAATCATACTTATCTTTCAAAGCAAGATACCACGTAAAATAAATAACATAATAAAACATGTTTATTTCTCTCTCACACAACCTTAAAAAACATTTATTACTATCCTTTTCAATACCACTAAATACCCATTTCGAATTCACTTTAGTTACGGCCATGGGATCCAAAAATTCACAAACACTATTTCACACAACACAGAATAAAGCCAAATACAAAATTGCCAGATTTTTTCCCGATTAAAGAACAGTAATTCGACCATTAATATCACATGACATATCCCATGATCTCTCATTTCCCTCACACAAAATAATGCGTAATCAGAACTGAATACTACTCACATTTTTAACAAAGTCTAACTAACCTAATCTTCTTCCGAATCTTCCTTACATGGTGGATACACTTTTATTATGGATTCAATAAAATTACTGAACGATTTTTTTTTCCGAATTTGATAGAATTTGATAAAAAAAAAAATTCTCTTTATCACATCTACAATTCACTTTAGACAGCGCCATACAATCCCAAAATTATTCAACCCTACTTCACACAACACACAATGAAGCTTAATACAAAATAATATACATCCACAGATACTTGTCCAAATTCCCCCCTTTTCCGATTAAAGAACCGTAATTCGTCCATTAATATCACGACATATCCCATGATCTCTCATTTCCCCCCCACAAAATAATGCGTAATCGGAACTGAGTACTGCTCACATTATTACCAAAGTCCCAGGTAGTAACCTTTATCGCCTCCAAAATGTCGCCAAACTACCAGTTACCATATTGTAAAGATCAACCCAATTTTGTTTTCTGTTCTTTCGATGTACGCATATACACATAAATTTCTGTGAATATTTTCTCTACTGGTACTGTTTTAGAATTGAAATGTTTCCTCCTTATTCTTTTCTACTCTTTCTTTTTACACTGTTTTCATTCACACAGTTTTCTAAGTGATATTTCTTAGCCCATTTCTTTCATGATGTTTTTAAGAGACACTCAATGCTAAAACAGCAGTTTTAATAGGAAATTTTCTAATATTTTATCTAGATTGCAGAAACACTACAATATGCACTTTAATTATACTTAACACTAACTTTAACAACATACCTGATTGTTCATATCTGTTACAATCTTCTACATTCATCTTGTCATCATCTTTTTTACTGAACAAATCTTGTTTACGAGGAGAATTATAAACTACTTCAACAGAAGACATTTTTGTGAGTTCTTTACCTAAAATTTTGAATGATATTTGATCATAAATTTTTTAACATTCAAAATTAAAAGTTATTCTAATTTAAATAATGATAATATATTTTTAAATAAAATCAACATTCAAAATTAAAAGTTATTCTAATTTAAATAATGATAATATATTTTTAAATAAAGTCAACATTCAAAATTAAAAGTTATTCTAATTTAAATAATGATAATAAAAGCAAGTGTAATGTGTCTGTCTGTCTGTCTGACCGAGCTCTCCAGCCAAATCTATCGCACGCAGGGACCTGGAATTTTTTATACGGAAGCACAAAGGGGCTGGCCACCAGACCTCGAAGCCCGATTTTCGATTTTTGAATTAGAAAAATTTTTAAAAAATTATTTATAATTAATTAATCACGGTTTTTTTGACTCACTGATATTATTATTTGTTTTCAAATAACGTTCGATTGTAACAATTGATTTCTTTATTCTAGCGTTAGTTTGCTGTTTTGACGATACATTAAATCGATTAATTACAATTCATTTCTTTTTTGTAGCTTGTGGGGGGGGGGAAGAGAGAGAGACAGTCTACATGTCCTACACTACTATTCCTGCGCTATTCACTTATCTGCATTTTCTAAATGCACGGGCAACGCCGGGCGGGTACACCTAGTTTTTAAATAAAGTCAACACTTTTCCATTAATGGAATAGTACCCCACTAAGAAATGGAATAATATTTCTAAAAGCATTGTTTTATGGTTTAGTAGAAAATCTCTCTTAGTGTCATTGAGAAGTTACTGATTACATGCTACTAAATGCTGTAAAACTGACACCAATTTCAATTGCGGCACCACAAAATTCAACTATTACTCAACAACTCATTTAAAATGATTAAAAATTATTTTTGGAATATAAAGAGGGCTATAATGACTAAGAATATGTTTTACCTGCTTTGTGTTCATTCTTGTTGTCTTGGGATATCACAATAAATATTTTACTATGTAAATGTCTCGTACATTTATTAGGAAATGGTTTGTTTAAGTCTGTGGGTTAGTGTTTTAAAAAATATCATTAATAATATTAATGGTTATATGTTTTAAAAATTATTATTAAACACTAAGATTAATTAAATCCATCTAATTATACTACCATTACACTAACAGCATTAATTAATTATTCTAAAATATATTTGTTTATTTTAGGCATGAAACAAAGTACCAAAACAATATGCACATTTTTTTACAAACAGATTAAATTCAAAAATTATATTTCAAATGGTCAGTATACTCTCCTAAATTAAGTGAAAAATAAACATAAAATGATAATTCAAACGAAATGAGGAATCCTCAAATATGTTATCTCACTTTTGACGTTTGACCCAATACATGATACATACACCTTTGGTAAAAATGTATTTAACTGCAATATTTCTACATACTTACCAGCTTGATTCACTTCAACACCTCTACAATGATTATTACCAACGTTCGCTGTGTTTACTAACTGCAAATGTCCACGAAAATCTGCTTTATATACAAAATCATCCGTCGTTTCTTTCAATTCAATTTCAGGTTTGATTTTAGAATCATCATCAGCTTCATACGTATTAGCTTCTTCAGAATCAGGTCTTAAATCTTGTTCATGCTTTTCACCATCTGCCCATTCCTTAATTAATTTAACAGATAATTTCTGATCATTTCCCAAACTCATTTTACAGTTTTAAGAATGGACGTAGTCAGTCAAGAAAATTATTGCATTATATGTTGCATAAAGCAACACCATAACAGGATAAAACTTCATTTTTCCGAGAGTGATACTTTTACCATAAATTCAAACCACGTTTTTTCATCTGCAAAGCACGTCGACAAAACAAAAAACAAATATTACACTTTCACAGATAAAAACAAAAAAATACTTCAAGTTCAATCATGGCGAGAAAATACTCGGTATGTTGCCATATTGCAAGAATAAATTTCAATACAGAACAGACAGACAGACAAAAATAGACAGATGTCTTGTTTTGCACCCACTAAGTCTTTTTGCACAGATATGCGAAAAATTGAACATAGGTGCCAAGAAAAGGTACACTGCTCAAAAAAAAAAAAAATGGGACAGTGCTATATCTCCCGTTCTACTGGGCCGATTGACAAAATTCAAATTGCGTTCTTCATGTCTCGAAAGCGCGACTTAGGATATATATTAGATTTATATATAGCACTATTCTAACATAGGTATTTTGACACAAAATCGGGCCTTTTTCTGAAATAACATATCGATTTTTTTACATATTTCGATTCTACGACTCAAACTACGCCTAAATATGAAATTTTGTAAAATTTGGAGCGAAATTTACGGAGAAATTCACAAATTTATGTTGGCACTTTTTGTTCAGTTTGCGCCAAGAATAGTTCACTTGGCGAACGTCTTAATATATGGCAACCTTGTTTCCTTTCCCGTGAGAGGAAAAAAAGTCACCATCATTCTTTTTTCCAAATAATATTCTTTATATATTTTTTATTATAACGGTTATTATTTTAAGTAATTTTTTCTTTTTCGAATTTCATTTTAATTGTGAGGAGAATCATTTTTTGGCAAAATGCCCAAATTTCTTGAAACAAACGGTGAATGATCGGGTTGAAATCATCAAAAGTCATAAATTATTCTTTAATTACCTAGCATTAAACCACTCCGTCAAAAACTGCAAATCAAAGTTTTCGTGTTCCGTTTGTGGGAAAAGACACCACATGACATTGCATTTTCCAGTAGAAAATAAATCATCGAAAGAGAAGGAAAAAAATAAAAACGAAACAGCGAGTAGTTCCAGTGTGCTTTCCCCCCCCTAGCGCCAGACTTTCTGCCTAACAACGGTAATATTCTACTTACAGCGACTAGTGTAAACAGATCCAGAAAAAGTGTTCTTCTGAGCACGGCTATTTGCTTTATTAGTGATATTATGGGTAAGCTACATCCAGTCAAAACATTACTTGATGGCGGCAGTACTTCATCGTTTATAAGCAGAGACTGTGCGAATAAATTCAACTTTGATTATGAGAAGGTAAACATTGCGATTTCCGGATTAAATGATTCCTTGTTTACAATTCGGAAAAGAGTTTCGGCATGCATTAGCAATAAAGATAAAAGTTACATGGGACATTTAGACTTATTAGTAGTACCAAAAATCACTCAAGACTTGATTCCTTCAAGGAAAATTGCTATTAAAATGCAGGATTTTTGTAACATAAAATTAGCTGATGAGAATTTTAATGTTCCAGAACGTATAGAGATGCTTTTAGGAGCTGAGGTTTTCTTTGAGATATTAAAATCTGAACAAATTCTCTATGAAAACTCGAGTCTTTTTTTACAAAACAGCGTGTTCGGGTTTATAGTGTCGGGAAGCGTTACATCAGAAGAACAGAGCCGCTTACATTGTGGGTTAATGAAAACATCTAATGACTTAGAACAAACAATGAGAAAATTTTGGGAAATAGAGAATGTTGAAATAGCCATTCCAAAAAATAAAGAAACAGCAATATGTGAAGAACATTATGTGCAAACTCATAAGCGGGATGAAGAAGGGAGATACATTGTAACAATGCCACTAAAGGAAGATCCTATTTGCTTAGGAAATTCAAAGGATGTTGCCCTTGAGAGATTAAATCCCCTATGGAAAAGATTAGTTAAAGACCCTGAATATTTGAGTCTGTATCAGGATTTTTTAAAGGAATATGAAGAGCTAGGGCATATGACTGAGGTTGAAGAGAAAAATGAGCCTAGGGTAGTGTACTATATGCCACATCATGGGATATACCGACCTCAAAAAACAACAACTAAATTGAGAACAGTGTTTAATGCATCGTGTTTAACATCAAATGGAATTTCGCTAAATTCTTTACAACGTAATGGAGGGGTTATTCAAGATGATCTCTTTTCAATCATGCTTAGATTTAGAAAGTACCCATTCGCATTTACGGCGGATATTAGAAGAATGTATAGAATGATTAAAATTAAACCTGAACAGAGATGCTTGCAGCGAATCCTGTGGAAAAAAGAAAATGATGCACCTGTGAAAATCTACGAGCTTAATACTGTGACTTACGGTACAGTTAGTGCGCCATACTTAGCTATGAGAACTCTTAAACAATTGTCGATTGATGAAGGTCCAAAATTTCCATTAGCTGCGCCAGTCTTACTTAAAAACTTTCATATGGATGATGTGCTTAGTGGAGCGGAATCTTTGAGTACAGCTAAGGAACTTAAATCTCAGTTAACTGCAATACTGAAGAGTGCAGGAATGACACTGCACAAGTGGTGCAGTAATCATGCTGATCTTGCGGAAGAAGATCACTCCTATTCCTTTCCTAATGAAGCAGAATCTACAACACTTGGAGTGTCTTGGAAGTCTAGAAGAGACTGTTTTAGAGTGAAACTCGATAATGACATAGTAGTTACCAAACGACAAATATTGTCCACAATTGTAAGATTGTTTGACCCGATTGGTTTACTAGGGCCAATCATAAGTAAAGCCAAAATATTCCTCCAACGTTGTTAAAGCTGAATTGGGATGAATCACTACCAAAAAATGAAGCTGATGAATGGAAGAAGTTCTCTACTGAACTGGAAGTTTTAAGTAAAATAGAAATTGAAAGGTTTATTCTTATTGCAGAAGTAGACTATGTGGAACTTCATGGATTTGCAGATGCCTCTGAGGTAGCATACGGAGCAACCATATATTGCAAGTGCCGTTCGAGAAATGGAGAAGTGAAGACAAGGCTAGTGACGAGTAAATCCAGAGTCTCGCCTATTAAACGAGTTACTATTCCGAGACTGGAGCTTTGTGCGGCAGTCCTACTTGCAAGGTTGATGGTTAGAGTAATATCTGCATTAGAGATTTCTGTGAACAACGTTTATCTGTGGAGTGACTCCATGATCGTGCTTTCATGGATACAAAAGGAGCCTTACCAGTTGAAGACATTTGTTGCAAATCGAGTGGCAACAATTCAAGAGTTGACTAATGGTCATCAATGGCGTCATGTGTCATCAAAGGAGAATCCGAGTGACCTTATATCCCGAGGTTTGGATCCCAGTAAACTTCTACAAAATGATATGTGGTGGAAAGGCCCTCTGTTCCTGAGATACAACGACTACCCAAATAGAGAGATTCCGGTGGAAGTCATTGTGAAGGACTTTCCAGACGAACTTAAAATCCTTAGTGACTCTAATATTTTTCTTAATGTGAAAGCTAACCCTTTCATTGAGGATTTCTTAAATTTAAGTAACAATTACACTAAAATTATTCGTGTTTTAAGTTTTATTTTTAGGTTTGTAAACAACTGCAAGGGGAAGGATAAGGTTTCAGGTCCTCTTCAGAGCTCAGAATTAAAATTAGCTGAACTTAAACTGATTAAGCTAATTCAAGATAGTGAATTTAAAAAAGAAATCTCAAGCCTTGAAAAGGAGGGTAAGGTACCTCTAGATAGCAAGGTAAGAAGTGTTTTTCCATTTTTAGATCAATATGGAATTTTAAGAGTTGGAGGCAGATTAGCTAATTGTAAGTTGAATTTTGATAGAAAATTTCCTATAATCTTACCAAAGAATCATAAGTTGACTAATCTAATTATTGTGATGTTTCATAAGAAATGCATGCATATTGGTCCACAAGGCTTACTGTCTATTGTTAGACAAGGGTTTTGGCCCTTAAACGGGCGCAACACTTGTAGAAAAATAGTACATGAGTGTGTCGTATGTTTCAAAGCAAAACCAGTGCCCTGTCAACAACTTATGGGTCAACTCCCTCAAGAAAGAGTCAGCCCGAATTTTCCATTCAATTGTGTTGGAGTTGATTTTTTTGGTCCTTATTTTATAAAATACCCACATCAGAGAAAAGGTCGCCTTAACAAGGTGTATGTGTGCATTTTCGTTTGTTTTGTTACCAAAGCTTGTCATCTTGAGTTGGTAACAGACCTGTCTAGTCAAGCATTTATTGCAACCTTAAAGCGTTTTTTCAGCAGGAGAGGCAAGTGTGCACGCATATTTTCAGATAACGCAACCAATTTTGTTGGTAGTAACGCAGAATTAAAGAAATTGAATAGGCTAGTCAGCAAACCAGATGATGAATTAGGTAATTATTTATCGAGTGAGAGTATTGATTGGTCGTTCACTCCCCCTAGAGCTCCCAATCATGGAGGTCTTTGGGAGGCAGGTGTCAAATCTGTTAAGTTTCATTTGAAACGCGTAGTAGGCAATTTGAAACTAACCTATGAGGAGTTTCTTACAGTAATTGCTCAAATTGAAGGCATTTTGAATTCTAGGCCCTTGCAACCTTTATCATGTGAACCAGAGGATTTTGATATCTTGACACCAGGCCACTTCCTGATAGGCAGACCTATCACGGCTATTGCAGAACCTAATATTTTAAACGTTAACGATAATAGATTAAAGAGCTGGAAAAAATTGACTAAAATAGTACAAACAATTTGGAAGTATTGGAGAAATAACTATTTGAGTGCAATGCAAGGAAGAACTAAATGGTTCTTTGAAAAAGACAATGTCAAGGTTGGAACTATGGTAATTTTAAAGACTGATAATGTTCCTGTATGTAACTGGCCTCTTGGCAGAATCGTAGAGATATTCATAGGTAAAGACAATAAGGTTAGAGTAGTTTCAGTGAAAACGAAAGAAGGTATTTTTAAAAGATCAATTAATAAAATTTGTCTTTTACCTATGCCAAATTAAACAAAAAGTATGTTTGTAATTAATTATTGTATTTTCTTATTATAGTAGTTTGATTTTGTTGATGTTATTATTTGATGTTTACAATTATTTACCTATATTTCGTATTGTCACTCTGTGTAATTTTTTATTGTAAGATTTAATTTTGAATGATTACATCATGTCAAGGCGGGCGGTATGTTGCGCCTGCGCGCGCATTTCATTACTAACGTCGGCGCATGCGTCTTGAGCTCTTGGAGTTTGTGACATGAGATTGTGAGCTAAGAGCGTGTGAGAGAATTCGTGGCTTCGAGTGGCCATGAACTATGTAAATTAATGAGAATTAAAGTGAGATATAATACAGTCCATTACTTCTGAGTTTATTGAATTATAGTGTAGTGCCTGTGCAAAACAGTCTTTTTGTTTGAGAATTCACATAATCATAATTCTTTGGGGAAGGTTCTTGTTATTACAGAATATCACAAAAACTTTTACATAATCATTACTTATAATTTAATGTAATGCACATAAATATTTATAATATTAATTTTCATATTGATAAATTATATTTTAATACCATATAATAATAGGAGTAAGCTTCAAAAATTATGGTTTCACCGTTATCATCTTTCATTTACAATTCCTGATTTTACCAAACTGGAAGCCTCGCAATACTTCTAAACAAACATATCCATCAATAGGGCTGTCCTCTTCAGCTAACCAGTGTGTTCTCTGCAATGGTGGCCCAGGGTGCCTAGGCAGTTACTTGAAAAGGCCTCCGTTCCTTGCATTAAGGTAACTGGCCTTTGAGAACTGCACTAATACATTCCATAATAAAAAAATCTAATAATAATATAAAAAAAATTACAAACACTCATAAAATGAGAGCCTCCAACATTATCTTGCATGAAGAGGGTGAAGGGAACAACTGTACAGAGGTAATTACAGGCCTCTGCTTAAGAACCCAGTACTCCCTCGACATACACTATACTTAACGTACAATCACCCATAAATTTAACATGCATTTACCATAATTTCATATTACATATGTGTAATAATTTCACTTATTTTTTACACATTTATTACAGTTTTTTAGAATAATTATAAAATTCGTATTCAAAATTCTCAACAAAATTTCAAAAACATAAAAACTTATCTTAATATCCTTCCCTATGAATAATTTAAATAGCTTAAAATTCGTTATTTAATTTGCTCACACATAATTATGAAAATTAGAAAAATTAATGAACAAGAATTTCAGATTTTCTCAAAACAAATTACAGAAATTTTAACCAAAGTTGAAATGAAAACTACAGAATCCTCAGCACATTAAATAATTTAGTTCCTGAGCTAGGTTCACACGAATGTAATAATTTTTGAGCTGTTGAAAAAGCGGAAGTGCAAATAATTTTCTGTCGCACACACTTGCAAACACTAACTCAGATCGACCTTGAACTCGCTGTAATGCTGAATTCCTAAACGGGAATTCACTGATGATTTAAAGCACTTTTTTTTTCTAAATATTGCAGACATCGGCGAAGCAAATTCAATATTCTTTTTTACTAGGCATTCGAACTTCTCAATTTATCGAGAGATTACTTTCAATCTGTAAACACTACGCGTGATTATTATTTTTTTTTTTTTTTGAAGCACTTGCAAAACACGGCAGCAGAAGAATGATCTGTTATTTTTTAAACACTGAGATAAAAAATGTATGAATCAGAATTATAGTATAACTATAAACATAAATTCCTCCTCTCTATTCTAAAAACATAAAAACTTATCTTAATATCCTTCCCTATGAATAATTTAAATAGCTTAAAATTCGTTATTTAATTTGCTCACTCATAATTATGAAAATTAGAAAAATTAATGAGCAAGAATTTCAGATTTTCTCAAAACAAATTGCAGAAATTTTAACCAAAGTTGAAATGAAAACTACAGAATCCTCAGCACATTAAATAATTTAGTTCCTGAGCTAGGTTCACACGAATGTAATAATTTTTGAGCTGTTGAAAAAGCGGAAGTGCAAATAATTTTCTGTCGCACATACTTGCAAACACTAACTCAGATCGACCTTGAACTCGCTGTAATGCTGAATTCCTAAACGGGAATTCACTGATGATTTAAAGCACTTTTTTTCTAAATATTGCAGACATCGGCGAAGCAAATTCAATATTCCTTTTTACTAGGCATTCGAACTTCTCAATTTATCGAGAGATTACTTTCAATCTGTAAACACTACGCGTGATTATTATTATTTTTTTTTTGAAGCACTTGCAAAACACGGCAGCAGAAGAATGATCTGTTATTTTTTAAACACTGAAAAAACAAACTTGATGATTCACTTCTTTCATATTATCTTGGATTTATCACAAAACGATGATTGGAAGAGCAGAACTAAATTTTCCATTGAGGTTTGCAGCAGCAGGAAACCATCCTACCGGCTTAATTGTAATATTAAAAGCACAAGAAAAGGAAAAGCCAGAGCAGTGTCGATGCGTGCTTAGATCCATATTGAAGAAGAATTTTGATTGCGTAGTATTTAAAGAACTTGGCTGTCGAGGCGATTTTAATTCCATTTTTATTTCCAATTGACATTTGTGGCCACAGATCACTTGGCACTCTAGTCGTGCCTTTCCACCGAAGATTTACATTTTAGATATTGTTGAGATAGAAAGCAAGCCAGCGAAATTACATCTTAGCAAAGTAGAGAGCAAAAGCTAAAGTGCGTACTTATGAAAGATTCGGTGATTGGTCGTCAAGAGGCATCTGGTATTAACGGTTACGTAAGATCGCATGATTAATTTGAATGACGCAATGCAGATAAGTTATTACGATTTTAGAATAGAGAGGAGGAATTTATGTTTATAGTTATACTATAATTCTGATTCATACATTTTTTATCTTACATATATATATGAGTAAATTTTTACCTTCGGCGTTTTATCGTCTGCTGCTTTACTTCGTTTAAATCGAATTGTCTAAAACTGAGAATTTTTGTTTGATGTTTATTTGAATTTTATGACAGTAACTGCATAATTTATTTCTAAAAACAAACTGTTGCTTTTGAAGTGGCTGAAAGAGCGGCTGATACATATTTTTAAAGCACAGTATATTTTTATAGAAACATAAGATTTAGAATAATCATTTTTATAAAAGTCAAATTATGATATAAACATACAACCCTCTAAAGACTGAATTAATGGAAGTTCGGTGATTGTGTAGAAATGATCTCCAGCTACTTAATGGCTGGATAAGTCAGCAGATTCTGTGGAAAGTAAGAATAATTATATAAACGACACCCAACATTCTGGATTCAATTAACAACGAGGATACGATGTTTATTAAATGAATTTAAGAAGTTTTAAAACATAAAAAATCAACTCATTTTTTTTATCTTAAAATGTATTTTTGTGCGTAGTGTATTTTCATTATATTCTTAAAATTCTAATTTAGAATGTAATTGTCAAGAACTGAATCCGAATCATTAGTAATATAATAAGTAATTATTACGGTTATTAATAAATCCTTCTTATAAATTGCAAATATTGCACACGATATTATTTATTTACACTTCAATTCTAACCGTCAGCTCTAGTAGAAGTTACAAATCAATTACATTTAATTAAGGATTGGATTGGATTGAATTGGATTATTTAATTATCGCAAAGCACACGAGGGTTATCTGCCTAAAGGGAGGGATTCCTTCGTGGAAGACTTTCTAAGGGAAACTGGCTCGTATACACGTTACACATGGGGAAAACCACGAAAACGCCCATGCAGCCAGCCCGTTCGAGGGATTCGAACCTCGGACCGAACTACCAGTGTTCAGCGTCTTTACCGCTCAGCCGCTGGTGAGCTATTTAATTAAGGAACGACCATCTAAGTTTAAGAACAGCGTACCGTAGCAGGAATTCAATTATTGGCGCCGCATCTTTCATGTTACTCCCGATTGGCAAGCTACATGATTTTTAATGAGTATTCGGGTTTTGCTAGTAACTTCACTTAGAAATCGCGCTTAAACTAGGTTAGTTGGTTATTTGAACATAGAAAGAACATGGGAGCTATTTGATTAAGATGCTTTCATAGAGAACCTTTGTAAAGAGAACTTAGAAAACTACGAAAACCAACCATACAGCCAGGGTTTGGCAACAAACAATTAGTATTTAACAATCTTCAAATGCTAGGCAACTGGTGAGGCTCCAATTTAATATTTTATTTCTAAATATTTAAAATATTGTTGTATTGTTAGACACAAAAAGCAGAATTTAAGTTTTGTTAACTCGTTAGTAAACTACCAAGCCGTAATGCAAATGAATATTCAATTGCTTTTGCAATAATTGTATTCACTTAATATTCTTGGAATATGAACTAAAGAAGGAACGTTCTCGGAAGATTAAAGAAGTGTTTAAATCCAGTGATATTAGGTTTGTCTTACAAGCTCAGGATCAAAACGATTCTGCAATTGCCCGAGTAGTTGACTTGTAAATGACTGTGAATTAAGCAGATGACTTTTAATCTTACGTTTTCAGTCAGAAAACCTATTCCGAATGTTTTGTATTGCATGACAATGCATCTTTTCATTATTCAATAACCAGTCGGAGAACCGCTTGTCTTCAGAAAATAAGTATGTGTACTCAGTCGTCCTGCATGTTCTTCAAATTTGTCTTCTTGTGATTTTTTCTTTCCCCAAAACTAAAGTTGCCTCTCAAAGGAAAGTTTTTTCATATTGAAGAGACAAAAGGAGTATGACATCTACTTTTAGAGGCATGTCAAGAACAGATCTCTACAAGCCTTCTCTTCCATTACATGTTGTGCAGTCAGACGAAAAGTTGCATCACCGTAAATTTTATAATCTATTTTTATTCCACTCTGATTACTTTATTAACATACAGTGAATATATACTAAATCTTTTACTTTAGCTTAAGCAATTCGGAAGTTTTGACGGAATTGTTGTCGGAACTAGGACTTAGAAGATAAGTCAAATTAAATATTTCGATAATCCAATAAATTCAAGGTCGAAGTTTCAATATTTTATTTTCGGAGGGAGAGAAAATTTTTTCAGTTTTGGTCCATTATCCTAAGTATATTTGCTTTGATTCTTTATTTTTTCCATAAAAGCGAAAAATTTACGCTTGGTATACATATAACGCATAGCTTCAAATTAAAATTTTATAATATACAGAGTGGTTATAATTAAATTTCCACACTGAAACGGTCATAAAAGGAAATCTACTGGATCAAATGTTATCCAACTTGGTAATCGTGTAAAGGAGGTCATGGGAATTTATTTTCCGCAAAAAAAAGGAAGTTGGAAAACTCACCACCAGGGGGAAAATGGCTCTGTATGCAATATTGTTAAACGAAATATGGGTCGGAATCTAACTTAACCTTTTGTTACACAGGTTTAACATGTTGCATACCCTTAAGAAACTTTGAAGTAGGCAAATTACCATTTAAAAGCGTTGAATTCGATAAAAGTCGAGTGCGCCATCCGTGTAAGTCAGAAATTCGTCCGTGAAAACCACGAATTAGCAATTAGAAAATGTGAGATCGCAAATCACTCGCACAAGTGCGTATAATCTGGAAATCGTTTTCTTACAGATCGCTAATTTGTAATTTTTGAAGCCTGAATTCGGCACTAAAACATGAAGATACTGATTCAAAACGCTTTTAATCGATTTGGGCCAAAGAAATCTCTCATGTTATCTATCTAGTTCCATTGCATTCTCCTACTGCATTCAATTGCATAGCAGTCATTCCACACCGTTTAGTGTTGAATGACAGCTAGTTTTATAACTGAACCATTTTTCTCTGAAGAGCATGCGACAGCTGGACCACTGTGATTGCAGCTCACTTAGAGTCAATGTTAAAATGTTTCGTGATACATGAAATGCATGGAACTGCAGTAACATGGCATTTTAGATACTACGATTTTTATGCAGGGCTGGGCCTCACCTCACGTGTGTCGCACAGTTACTTAGGAAACATTTCACGAATGAACGTCTTATAGGCCGACAATTCCCCTCTTCCCACCAGACCTCAATCTCTGTGACTTTTGGCTATGGGGTTATCTCAAAAGTACTGTTTATGGTGATATTCTAAACAATTTGGCAGAAATGAAAAATGTCCATAACATTCCTCCTGATATGCTAAGAACTGCTGTTAAGAATGCAGTAACAGGATTTAACTTGCTCTCGGAAAATGCTGGACGCTACATTGAACATGCTTTGTAACACATTTCGGAAACTATTAAACACATTTTAAACAGATGTTTTCATGTCTTATTTCATTTACCAATATTGTATACAGCGCCATTTTTCCACTGGTGGTGAGTTTTTGAACTCTTTTTTTTCCCGCGGAAAATAAATTCCCATAACCTCCTTTACACGATTCCCAAGTTTGATAACATTTGGTCCAATAGTTTTCCTTTTATGACCATTTCAAATTGGAACTTTAATTATAACCACCATGTAAATTAAACTTTAAAAGTCTTTCGTTTAAACTTTAAACTTTAAAAGTCTTTCTTTAAAAGTCTGACAGTTTGGTTCAAGTCCCAGCTTTAAAAATATATATATTTAAATATAATATTTTATATTAATCCTCTTAGAAAGAATGTTTAAAGAAGCTAATTTTTCTCTCGCGTAATAGATTGTATAAAAAAACATGATCTTTAATATGATTTAGATTGTTCCAGCCGATATAAGAATCGGGTTACTCGGTGGTACAGAATAAGCCTTGCTGGACAGTTTTATTTCTTTGTCATTTAGCAAAAATCTTTTAATTAAAATATTTATGCTTTGGACTTTGCTCTATACTTTGTTTATAGTTAAAATGTCTAGAAAATGAAAAGCTGTCTTCAGCTGAAACGCAGTTGATTCAATTGATATTTTAAAAAAATCTACAAGAATGCAAAATTTATGGAAGTCTAGGAATCGAAAAATCTTAATATTTTTTTTTTTGTGTGTGAGCACTGAAAATAACTGTAGAAGGAAAGAAGAAAATTAGGGAGAAATGTAAGCAAAAATTTGCAGGGAAATTTGGCTGTCAGACATACCAAGATGTTTCAAAAAGTTGGACGGTTTTGAATATACCTTCAGGATACTTCAAAGAATTTAGGTGTTCAAAGAGAAAACACTTGGACGTGTACAGTCGGTCACAAAAGTATTCGAACACCGGTACCCTATCAGAAAATGAAAAGATGGCTTTTTTTTCTCTTTCTCTCTGTGTGTCGTGTTATTCCATCCTAGGCTTTCTTCTCCCCCCCCCATCTTGGAAAAAACTGGAAAAATTGGTCACGATCTCTTTTTGAATGGGGAGATGCCATTTTGAGAAAAGGCTGACGACCCTATCTTGGAGAATGAACATGACCGCTCTACACACCCTTTCTCTCTCTCTCTCTCTCTCTCTTTGAATTGGGAAGCCATTTTGGGAAAAATGCAGACGACCCTATCTTGGAGAATGGAAATGAACGCCTCTCCCTCTTTCTTTGAAATGGAAAGCCATTTTGGGACCCTCTATTCTTGGGGAGGGAGAAAAACTGAAGTCTGCACTTCGCTGTCTCTGAAAAGCGGACCCTCTTCTTCTGATCTTGAAGAACTGAAAATGAACGCTCTACACGATCTCTCTTTGAATTCAGAAGGTATTCTGGGACCTTCTAATGTTAGAAAACTGAAATGGACGCTCTACGCTTTTTCTCTCTCTCTCTCTCTCTCTTTGAGATGAGTAGCCATTTTGGAGGATTCTCCACCACCATCCTAACCTTGGAAAACTGAAATGAACGCTCTACACCTTCTCTCTCTCTCTCTTTCTCTCTCTCTCTCTCTTTCTCTCTCTCTCTCTCTCTCTCTTTCTCTCTCTCTCTCTCTCTCTTTCTCTGAAATGGGTAGTCATTTGAAAACTCCCTAACTTTGGAAAAAAACAGAAATGAACGCTCTACACCATCTCTCTTTGAAAATGGGGGGGTGTCATTTTGAGACCTCCCTCCCCTAAACTGGGAAAAAAACTGAAATGAACGCTCTACACTTTCTCTCTTTGGACATGGGTAACCCTTTGGGGACCCTCTCCTCTTGGTAGGAAAAAAAAGAACTGAAGTGAAGGCTCTACACAATCTCTCTTGGAATGGGATCCATATTTCGGGAAACGTGGATCACCTCATGCTGGAAAACTGAAGTGAACCACCAAGATTGGACTCTATATAATATTTTTTTTAATTGACATCATGACCCTCCTCCAATTTGTTATTAAAAAAAAATTTTTTTTTGTTTTGGTTTTTATCACATTTCCGATGTGATTTCAGAAATGCAATTCCATAACAGTTCAATTTCATTCGAGGTTAAATGATCTAAACAGTCTTTGACCCACCCATCCGTATGATTATTTTCTTCTCCTTCCTGTTGCACCAAATTTTGTAAGTCCATATAATCATTCCATACGGGAAGGGCTGGATCCTCACAAGGCTGTCTTGAAACACTTGGAGTCTCTTTGGGATGAGTGGAGGGATCTAGGATGTCTGGACCCGGCTGCGATTCTACCTCCATGATTTCTGGACCCGTTGGAACTTGTTTACCCGGCTGAAATTCTGCCTCTACGATTTCTGGACCCGTTGGAACTTGTGAACCCGGCTGTGATTCTGCCTCCATGATTTCTGGACCCGTTGGAACTTGTTTACCCGGCTGACATTCTACCTCTACGATGTCGGGACATTTTGAAGCTTGTGGACCCGTGTGACATTCTACCTCTACGATGTCGGGACAGGTTGGAGGAGAAGAAGAAGAAGAAGAGGATACTGGAAGAGGTTCTGTCTGTGAGGAGTCCGAAAGAGGTTGCCTGTTTGAACAAGTCGGGGAAGAAGAAGAAGAAGCTTCTGGGTTCTGAAGCGGATCTTGCACGCCAGGTAGGTTCCGGTAAGTCGACCGTTTTTTAAGAGGTAATTTTTTTTCTTCCTCCTCATCTTCAATTGTGATGACTTCAATTTCATTCCGTTGCCGGGTCTATTTTGTTTCGGGCCATGACGGTTTGGTCCAGCTCCTCTTATCATCTAAGGAAGGGATGGGTAAAGGTGGCGGGGGGTTTTCTTCTTCTTTTTCTTGAAACATCATCGGCGATTGGAAAGAAATCTCCTCTTTCAATTGTTTCCAAAGCGAGTACGAGCACCGATTGACGAGAAAGAGACTCTTCTGGGTTGTGACGATGAGATATTGCGTTTTCGGGGGAACGACATAGTTTTGAAAAGGTCTTAGAATATATTTCTTATATTTCATCCTGTCGCTGACTTTAAAACTTCTTTCCTTTAGATTGGGGGACGATGATTCGTAATAGGCGAGAGGAGCGGCTGTGGTTTGAACAATATGAACTTCGTCCTCAGCCGTCGTTCTCACTCCAAACGTAAAATATCGTTTCGTGAGAAAAATATTCTTCCACCGAAAACTCGTGCGCGGATCCGTAAATCGCCGGTCTGTTTGAATGGGCCGTCTCAAAGCTCGATCCATCCGATTCCAAGAGAAGGGAGATTCCTCTTTCGTTTGTTGCGATTCGAATAAATTTCTGTATATATTCTGAACGAGCAGGTTGGAGGATTCGACATCTTGGTTGAAAGAAACGATTGCTTGATGAGGTGGTAAATGCGGAATAAATGTCGCACAATGACACGCCAAAAAAATTTTCAAGTTGGAGATTTGCTTTAGCGTCTTCAAATCCTCCCCGTTCGAAATCCGTTGAGTTGGAAAAACATCTAATAGCGACATGGCTCCTAATGGAAAAGAAATGATCTCGCCCACTACTCTCGCCTTTTTGTATATATATACACACACACAGACACACATAGAGGCTCTATGACGTCCGTTTTATTTGTTTTTTTTTTGTTTCTCTCTCTCTTCTTTCCAAGAAATCTTATCTCCATGACCTCTTTTTCTTTTCTTAAAAGATGAATGTGTGTGGGAATGAGGAAGTGAAAGTAATAATTTAATAAACAAAAAATTATCCAACCATGACCTTTTTTTTTTCAAAGTCATCCTTTCCAATCGAAGGACGTCCAGAGATAGAGGAAGCAGGGAGAGAGGAGGACGAGGGAAGGGAAGGTCACACTCTCTTTCTCTCTATAAATAAAAGGGGAGAGCCCCAAAGTCGTATTTTTGTCCAAGTGGATCATGAGGAGGCATCCCCGGCTCACACCGTGTATTCCTTTCAAATATAAATATGTTGATCTTTCCTTTTATATCATCCAAGGAGTCGTTTACTTGAAAGCCTCCGATTTTTCAAAATGTGCGGGTTATCATACCGTGGGGAGTTATCAAAAGATGCGGGACGAATTTTTATCCGACGAAAACGTGTTGATGGCTCGTGACATTCCACCTTTGGATGCACAAATTTTGTTAATGAAACGAGCCAAATATTTTTACACGTCCCACTTTCTAACCGTCTCGCAAATGAATAGGATTATGGATCGTCTTGAGAAGACAAAAGGGATTCTCGTTCATTTTAGTGAATGGTTGCACAAATGTCTGCACGAACCTCTCTCGATCGAGAAGACTGGGAAGAATACCTATTATATTCTTCTCGAGGACTCTCCTCCTTCGTCTCATCTTAAGGAGGCCACGACTTTTGAAAAAATCCTCGAGCAAGAAAAAATAGAATGGTGGAACAACTACCCCATCCCTCTCCCCGAGCATCAAGAGAAGCCTGTTCAGAAGAAAAAGAAAAAACCTTTCCAAAAGCCTATACTCATCCTCCTCGATAATGATGGGGATGAGGAGAAACCTGTTCAGATTCCTCTCCGTTTGTCAAAACCCGTCGAGGATGAAAAACCTCTCCCTTCCTCAAAACCCCTTGAGGAAGAGAGACCCCTCGAGAAGGAGAAATCTCTCCCATTGTCAAACCTCCTCGAAGATGAAAAACCTCTCCCTTTCTCAAGACCCCTCGAGAAGGAGGGACCTCTTCCTTTATCAAACCCCCTCGAAGATGAAAAACCTCTCCATTTATCAAGACCCCTCGAAAATGAGGATCCGAGGGAAACGATTCCTATTGAAAAACCATCTATCGACAATCCCCAGAAAAGGTCTTCGGAGGAGATTAGACTTCCATGTAGAAAACGAATCTGCCACAATCATCATCATCATCATAATAATAATATACCTCCTTCTCAACAACAGAATCCTACAACATTTGCAGATAAATGCATTCAAACCAATCCCTTTATAGTAACCCTTTTGATTGGAGAACCCGTGCATTAGCCTCGAAAAATAAAATGAAATTCTAGACTGTTTCTATGACCAGAATGTTAAGCCAATAGATAGGTCTAGCTCAGAATTTTTCTTTTTAAAAGAAAATAAATAAATAATCCAAAGACTATTCGTAAATATAAATGGTAAAGTCTCGAGTCGGCTGGAAAAAAATTTTCAGAGCTCAGAAAAATTCTCCAACTCAAAAAAAAAAAAAAAAAAAAAAAAAAAAAAAAAAAAAAAAACTTTGTTAATTTTTATCATGTCTTAGACATGATAAAAATTAACGACCCTCTTCCCTTTTCGTCTGGGAATGTTGTCTCACTCTTTTGAAAAACAAATCGTGATTCATTCATGGAATGATTGCCATTAGAGAAAGGATGAGTCATGGTCTATTTTTAGAAAGGGTGAGACATCCTTCCCAGACAAAAAGGGAGGGTCATTAATTTTTATCATGTCTAAAGACATGATAAAAATTAACCAAAAGTTTTTTTTTTTTTCATTAGAGAATTTTTATCTCACCGCTGAGAAATTTTTTTTCTCCCAGCCGATTCGAGACTTTACCATTTGTTTTTAAGAATGATTTCTCCCTGATCTATTATTTCAAAATTCCAAGTTTCGCTTCAGAACCATCTATGCTGTTGAAGAAGTAACGTGATATATGTATTTTTTTAATGAGTTCTGTCAAGATTGAATTGTGCAGGATCGACCTTGCGAATTTCTTCTCTGTGTCTATAAATAATAATGATACCAAACTGCTTTTTGTAGAGCGCAATGGAGAAAACCTTTTGTATGGTTAGGACAATTCATGTGTTCGATCCCATTGTATTTGAGAATCTCTTGCGTCGATCCAGAAATGCAATAAATGGATCTTTGCAACCATTTCTCTAAAAACTGCCGTTTCATTTCTCCTCGCACCCAAATCATGGAAAAGGGTTCCGTCAACATCGTTAACACCCATGGAAAATAACTGTACGGAATTTCTCCTTCGTACCACGACAAGCCGTGATAATAATCACTCGACCACACAGCAGTTCGTTTTTCTTTCTCGGTGAGCATTTGCCATGGAAATGGGGGTTTAAAAACAAATACCCCTCGAGAAGTACCGTCCAATGTGACGTAAGCCAATTCTTTCACAATAAAGGCTCCTTGAGAATCGTAGAAACCTTCAAAGTCGAGCACGAGTTCCATGTTTTTTATTTCTTTTTCTTTCCAAGGTGACCTTTATTATTATTATGATGGATGTGTATTGAGATACGCACAATATTATTCAAAAAACAAATATATATACGAATGTGACCTTTCCCAGAATTCATACGACCTGTCACGTGCAACCTTCTTTCTCTATATATATATAAAAGAGGAGACGGCGAGAGAACGCTATCCATTTTTTCCTTCAGGACACACAGCGAGAGAGAGAGAGAGCATTTTGTTTTCTTTTTTTCCTCAATTGAAGAAGATGGACATTTTGAGTGCCAAACCTCTCAAAGATTCCTACATTGTTCTGGACATGGAATACTTTCACTGTTATGATCCAAAGACGGGAGATATATGTTTCATCTTGAAAGACCTGGGCTACATCACTTGCGATTTAACCTTATGCGGATCCATGATTTTTCTCCCTCCTGTCCATTACGATGACTTATCGTCCCGCAATCAAGCTGTGGTCAACCAGACTACAAATAACCGACACGGCCTGCAATGGACCGAGGGTCGTCTTGCCTACGAGCATCTTCCTACGATCCTGAAAATATTGACCGAAAATGTGGAGGTGATCTACGTCAATGGATACGATAAAGCCGAATTTTTCAGCAAGCTCTGCCAGCGATCCGTTTACGAGTTTTACATCCCAGGGAAAACCGAGTGGCGGAACAAGTCGAAATGCACGCGACACCAATATTTCCAAAAGATGATTCATTGTGCCGAGAACAAGGTGAGAAATTTTCGATACCATTTGATGGAGGGTAGTTACGTTTTCCGGAAATTACATTGTTACCCCTCCGAAAGCAAAGCTGTCGAAGACGAAGAGGAGGCGGAAGAATCTCCCCAGGAGAACTCGTGCGACGATGGGGAGGAGGAGGATGAACTTTCTAATAATAATAAATGTCTAAGTTGGGATGCTTTAGAGACCCAAGAATATTGGTCTCAACCCTTATCTCACCTAGACCTGAAAGAGGATCCTCAAGTGTACTCTTTGTGGTCCTCTTCTAAAATTTGGTCTTGGAGATAACCCTTGAATGTTCATGAATGAAATGGTATGTAAATTCCTAGAGAAAAAAAATAGAAAAAAAAGTTCCTTTTTTTTGTAATATGTTGATTTCTTTCCAATCCCATTTCTTTTCCATAACTCCACCCCAATCGACGAGAAGAAGAAGAATTTTCCAAGTTACACAAGACGAATCTTCCAAGTTACACAAGACGTAGAAAGATTTCACAAGGATTTATAAATCACACGCTCCCACATGATATATGTATAGAGAGAAAAAGACCCTCTGCTCTCTAGCCAATACGTCAAGACTTCCCTAAATTAAGAGAGACCATGAGTACCGAGGAAACCTTAGCAGAGCAAGTGGAAAGACTTTCAAAGAGATTAGAAGAGTTAAGACGGGATAGATTTACAGTTCCGCCGACTAAAGAGGAAATTATCATCGATTTCAACAAACCGCTGTACTTTCATCCTCTACCCCAATGAATGAGACGAGTGGACTCGCCGTTGAACAGTTCCAATGAGAAACAAAATGTCACTTATTTGAATAGTCAATTTCAACACATGAATAATTCATAAGTATTTTTTTTGTTTTTTCCCTAAAGCGTAGGGAGATCGGATCAGTAGTTTTTCCCTTTTCATCGTCGAAAAAGATTGGGAGGAAAAATTTTTCTCAGCTCTCTCAGAAAAATTTTTAGCCTTAAAAAAAAAAAAAAAAAAAAAAAACTTTTTGTTAATTTTTATCATGTCTTAAACATGATAAAAATTAACTCTACCCCCCTTTTGTCTGGGAATGTTGTCTCACACTTTCTAAAAATAGACCATCACTCCTCCTTTCCTAAAGAATAGAATTCCAAGAATGGGATCTGGTCTATTTTTAGAAACGGTGAGACCCTATTCCCAGACGAAAGGCGGGTAGAGTTAATTTTTATCATGTCTAAAGTTCAGGGTCCATCCATCTTCTTATGTGAAACGGTGACCCTGACGAGATCGAGATAAACAAGTCCTGTGAATTGTTTTGTAATCTTGACGCGATCCAAGAAAGACTTTTTTTTTTGAAATAGGCGGGGGGAGAGAGAAAATGTTCTCACGACCCTCAGATATCTTTTCATAAATATATTTTTTATCAAAGTGTTTCTTTCATTCCGATCCTTTTAAGAGGTTGGAATGACCCTGACATTTAGATTGGGTCGCGATCCCGACAGATGTCGCGCGAGTATAAAAATGTGTGTCCTCCGCGAGATTTCTTCAGAGAACAGAAGAAGACGTGAACTGAGCTGGTAAGTCCCTTTGGTCCTATGAATATGGTTATCTATAAACTCGATTTGATTCTTTGTTTTTTTAATAATCATAATAATCATAACTTCATTTAAAAAGACTTTTGAAACTTCTTAACTCTTTGAAAAGAAAAATGTCTCTTTCAAGACGACGACTCTAAAACGTTTTATTGTTTTCTCCCCCCCTTCTAGATCTTCCCTGTTATACATATATACCTTTTCGACTCTTTTTTTTTGCTCCTGTTTGTGGGAGACATCACCGTATTCATCGCCATGGCGTGTTCAGAAAACTTTATCGTGCTCGATCTAGAGGGTTTCCAGTCCTACAACCACAAGAAGGGTGAATTTACCTACGTTTTAAAAGAATTGGGCTATGCGACAAAAGATTTTTTGACCGTGGGATCGTTGACGTTTGCTCCTCCTCACCCCTTCCACCAACTGAATGAAAAAAACCAAAAGACGAATGCCTGGCTGACGAGAAACCGGCACGGACTTCGTTGGAACGAGGGTCATATTCCCTACAACCATTTAGGACGCATTCTCCAATCGCTCACTCACAGCTTCTCCACGATTTATGTGGTGGGATGCCAGAAAGCTAAATTCTTTGCTAAAGCCTTGGATTATCAAAAACCCGTGACGGAAATTTATGTGCCAGATGGAATCATTTGGAAGTATCGGGAAAAATGTGCCCGACATCATCAAAGGAGGAAATATTTCCATTGTGCCGAAAACAAAGTGCGCAACTATCGATGGCATATTACGGAAGGAGATTTTCATATCAATCACGTCTATCCAGACGGAACGGAGAAAGAGGAGAGGATTCAGGAGGAAGCAGACAATCCTCTGCAAGCTTTTGATAAGGCCTATGATCAGTTAGAGAAGGATCCGTCCCCAAAAGCGTACGATAACCTCATCCAGAAATGGGATAATCTGTCCTGTTTCCAAGTGATGGAACATCCGGATGAGCATACGCCTTTAAACTTGATGGGCTCTTCTTTGTCGTCAACTTCCTTCAATAACTCGAGGAAGACGGAGGGTTGGGGAGACATACCTGAAAATATTCCCCATTACGATCCAGCAGCCTGTTGGGACGAACCTTCCAAAGAATCTCATGAGACCCCCAAAATATCTTCAGAGGATCCAAAGACAAAATCCACTGAGTGTTGGGACGATGAACGGACAACTCATGCTCCAAAATCCACTAAGACTATGTCCACTGAGTGTTGGGACAATGAAGACTCATGCTCCAAAATCTACTGAGACTATGTCCACTGAGTGTTGGGACGATGAAACCGAAAAGACGACAGAGAATTGGGATGACCGTTCTCAAATGTATTTGAATTGATATATACATAAACTCAGGAGAAAAAAAAATAAAGAAAAGATTTTTAGAAATAAGTAGGGAAAGGTTCTCCGCTTTCCCTATATTTATGGAAATGGACTGAGAAGAGAGAGAGACGAATCAGGAGACAAAAAAAAAATGGGTCTTGGAAGGAATGAGTGCAAATGCATTCGATTCCTTCCGAGACCCATTTTTTTGGGTCCCTCTCTCATCCAATCTTGGAAAAGAACTTTGTCCTATTTTTCTAGGTCCATTCAAAAAGAAATGAATCTATCCATAAATCTTCTTAAAAGAAAAAAAAAACAAAAAGATCCATTACCTCTTGATGGTCCAAAGTCGAGAATCTTGGAAAAAGTCATCCACTCTCCATCCAGTCAAGCTTCTCTGTAGAAAATCTAGTAGGTGCATCTGCATTCTTGAACACCCGGCAGTTATTATTGGACGCGAAACGTCGAATGCTGAAATAGTTAACAGTGAACCCATTCTTAAAGAAACGGGGATGTTTTATTCATCCAGTCGAGTGCGGAAAAATTTCTGAGAGCCGGAGAAAAATTTCTCTAGCTGAAAAAAAAAAAAAAAAAAAAAAAAAAAAAAAAAAAAAAAAAAAAAAAAAAAAACCCTTTTGGTCTGAAAATTGATCTCTTCAATTTTTCAAAAATTGAAGAGAATTCAAAAATTGAAGATTGAATTGATTCAAAATTTTTCAAAAATTCAAAAATTGAAGATTGAATTGATTCAAAATTTTTCAATAATTGAAGACATCAATTTTCAAATTTTCAGATTAAAAAGGGGGGTAAATTATTTTTCAGAAACTTTTCCCAGCCGACTCGATGTGAATAAAACTTTACTGTTTGTTAAGAATGTTATTTAATGGATCGATTTCAACCTATCGAGTTTCGCTTGAGTTCCGGCCGTGCTGTGGGCCCACCTGGATACAAGTTTTCCCCTTTTGGAATAGAATAAAACTTTACTGTTTTTTAAGAATGTTATTTAATGGATCGATTTCAACCTATCGAGTTTCGCTTGAGTTCCGGCCGTGCTGTGGGCCCACCTGGATACAAGTTTTCCCCTTTTGGAATAGAATTTCCGTCAAGGTAGGCTAGTTTTCCTCTTTTTGCATTTTTCATGTCATTTCATTTGTATTACAATATACTAAAAACGGGCGTTCGAACTGATTTCTAGGCTATTTCTATACAAATGGAGCTCGATCCAAGAAAGAAATGATGTCCTTTTTTTATTTTGTGGACTGCCAATTTGTATTGGAATATACTGAAAACGGGTGTTTGAGTCGGTTTTCAGTATATTTCAATACAATTAGAGCTCGATCCAAGAAAGAAATGATGTCTTTTTTTTTATTTTGTGGACTGCCAATTTGTATTGGAATATACTGAAAACGGGTGTTTGAGTCGGTTTTCACTATATTTCAATACAAATGGAGCTCGATCCAAGAAAGAAATGATGTCTTTTTTTTATTTTGTGGACTGCCAATTTGTATTGGAATATACTGAAAACGGGTGTTTGAGTCGGTTTTCAGTATATTTCAATACAAATAGAGCTCGATCCAATAAAGAAATGATGTCATTTTTTTTATTTTGTGGACTGCCAATTTGTATTGGAATGTACTGAAAACGGGTGTTTGAGTTGGTTTTCAGTATATTCCAATACAAGTGGAGCTCGATCTAAGAAAAAAAATGATGTCTTTTTTTTATTTTGTGGACAGCCAATTTTGTATTGGAATATACTGAAAACGGGCGTTCACGTCGGTTTTCAGTATATTTCAATACAAATGGAGCTCGATCCAAGAAAGAAATGATGTCTTTTTTTTATTTTGTGGACTGCCCTATTTGTATTGGAATATACTGAAAACGGGTGTTCACGTCGGTTTTCAGTATATTCCAATACAAGTGGAGCTCGATCCAAGAAAAAAATGATGTCTTTTTTTTATTTTGTGGATTGCCAATTTTGTATTGGAATATACTGAAAACGGGCGTTCACATCGGTTTTCAGTATATTCCAATACAAATGGAGCTCGATCCAAGAAAAAAATGATGTCTTTTTTTTATTTTGTGGACTGCCAATTTTGTATTGGAATATACTGAAAACGGGCGTTCACGTCGGTTTTCAGTATATTCCAATACAAATGGAGCTCGATCCAAGAAAAAAATGATGTCTTTTTTTTATTTTGTGGACAGCCAATTTTGTATTGGAATATACTGAAAACGGGCGTTCGAGTCGGTTTTCAGTATATTTGAATACAAATGGAGCTCCATCCAAGAAAAAAATGATGTCTTTTTTTATGTTGTGGACTGCCCTATTTTGTATTGGAATATACTGAAAACGGTCGTTCGAGTCGGATTTCAGTATATTCTAATACAAATGGAGCTCCATCCAAGAAAAAAATGATGTCTTTTTTTATGTTGTGGACTGCCCTATTTTGTATTGGAATATACTGAAAACGGGCGTTCGAGTCGGTTTTCAGTATATTCATATACAAATGGAGCTCTATCCAAGAAAAAAATGATGTCTTTTTTTATGTTGTGGACAATCAATTTTGTATTGGAATATACTGAAAACGGGCGTTCGAGTCTCCTTTTTCCGACTATTTCTACTCACATTCCACTATATTAAAATGACGTTATGGTTGAGTCCAAACCGAGTCGTCCCCGGTCAGAGTCGTCTCCGGACAAAGTCGTCCCCTCTTTTCTTTGAATTCTATTCTTTAAAAGGATGAGTCATGGTCTATTTTTAGAAAGTGGGAGACAACAAAAGGGGGGTTGAGTTAATTTTTATCATGCCTAGAAGACATGATAAAAATTAACAAAAAGCTTTTTTTTTTTTTTTTTTTTTTTTTTTTTTTTTTTTTTTTTACATCTCAGAATTTTTTTCTGAGCTCTGAGAAATTTTTCCTAGCCGATCCTATTTCGTTTTTCGACTTTCACTTTCAACTCTTCACTTTTCCTCTCCACTGTCGTTGGAATTGTGTTCACTGGAGGCTATTTCTTTTTTTGCAATCTCGCTTTTAGTTTTCTCTGAGATTCTTTAGAAATGGCTATACAAATTTCACCATCTATATAGAAATGATGTCCAAACAAAGTCGTCCCCGGACCATCTTGATGACCGAATATGTATAGAAATAGTCTGAAAATGGGCTTGAGGGCCGGTTTCTGGACGATTCCTCTACAAATTCGGCCGCATCCAGAAAAACAAAAATACATAGTTTCTTTTTGGGTGGACAGGAGATGATAAATTTCTTTTCTCTCTCTCTCTCCCAATATTGGAGGAGAGAGTGGCCCAAAAATATGGGTCTCGGAAGGAATCGAATGCATTTTGAAATGCACTCATTCCTTCCAAGACGAATTTTTTTGGTCTCCTGATTCAACTCTCCAGTCTATGGAATAGGGAAAGCGGAGAACGTTTCCCCTTCTTTAAGCGACTGGAGATCATATCGCATCATCATCATCATCACCACCATCATCCTCTTTCTGATACTTTTCAACGAAGGCTTGATGTCTCTGGATGATTTTGGGGAAATGATGGATCCCGAATTGAGTGATGAAAAAGAGAGGACTCTTTTTCCTTTCTTGTTCGTCTTGCACAGTCTCTCGGAGGGTGATATACGTTTCCCCGTCCTCCTCAATTTTCGTCAGAGGTCTCATGAATATTTTACACATCCAAGGGAAGAGCGACTTGTTATGCAGGGATTTCGAAGCGACGAAGGCCGCTTCATTCGAAGTGAGGACAATCTGGTTCGGTTGACCCCATTCTTTGGAGTAGTTGTCCAAATCGCCTAGTCGAAGAAAATGGTGTCGATTAGGGAAAAAGACTTGGAGAACACTCGTCGTATGCGAGACGTTCGTAGGCAAGAGAATCAAGATATCTTTGGCATTCCAGTACAGGAATCCTAGATCCACATACGCGTGCACGTAATAATCATCGTTATATTCCAGTTTGAGCAGCATGGCTTTTGTATTTTTTTTTCCGTTCTCAAGGCGAAACACTCGTCTGATATGAACAAGAGCTCGCTGGCGATCCGTTTATATAGACTCCTCAGAGAGAGAGAGAGAGGGAGAGGGGAGGAGGAACAAGGTTGATGAATTCTAAAATAAAAAAAATGTTAACGAAATGAGATCGGCTGGCAAAATATTTTCAGAGCTGAGAAAAAAATTCTGAGATGTAACAAAAAAAAAAAAAAAAAAAAAAAACTTTTTGTTAATTTTTATCATGTCTTCTAAACGATAAAAATTAACTCATCCCCCTTTTGTCTGGGTATGTTGTCTCACCGTTTCTAAAAATAGACCAGAACCCAGTCTTTTCTTGGAATTCTATTCTTTAAAAGGATAAGTCATGGTCTATTTTTAGAAAGTGGGAGACAACATTCCCAGACAAAATGGGGTGAGTTAATTTTTATTATGTCTAGAAGACATGATAAAAATTAACAAAAAGTTTTTTTTTTTTTTTTTTTTTTACATCTCGGAATTTTTTTCTGAGCTCTGAGAAATTTTTCCTAGTCGATCCCATTTCGTTTTTCGACTTTCACTTTCAACTCTTCACTTTTCTATAAAAGCTAAAAGCATTCCACGTTTCTGTTCAGAACAGTGTCTCTCTCTACCCAAATCTGAAACCCTAGTCACGAGAGAATATGAGACTAGAAAAATAGTTTAGCTTATTGATCTAAAAAATGTCCCATGCTAGAACTCAGAATTATAATCAAAGCGGGGCTTTCCAGTATCCACTTCCAAGATTTTAGATTTGCCATGGGTGACATGTTCCCAAATTCATAAATTCTTCAATTACAGTCCCCTTCTTTGACAAATGGCTAAAAAATTCTTAAAGAATATCATGATAAAGATTTAGCTATCTATATATAACATTATGTTTTCTTTTCAAAAACAAAATCCAGTCTTGATCGAAATGGACTTTACGCACAATTTATTGTGCCCCCCTTTCGAAGATTGGCTTGAAGAAGTGATAAAAAAAAATGGGTCTGGAAGGAAAAGAGTGCATTTCGAGAAAAGAAAAGAGGACCCTCATTTTGTCGCAATGCACCCGTTTCCTTGCAGACCCATTTCTTTTGCCTCCTCAGAACTCTCTTTCTTTTCTCCTCCCTCTCTCTCTTAAGAGGGATTGAAAGAAAGAGGCTAGATGGAAAAGTTTCTTTTTTTTTCTTTCGAGAAGATAAAAAAAATTTGGAGGAGGAGCAAATTTTTTTTTGGGTGGTGGTGGTTGTTTTTTTTTAGAAGGTGATGACTTTAGTGACATTTAAAGAGACCACCAGAGGATCCGTTTGAGTCTCGACGACCTTTTCTTGACGGGGGTCTGTCTGGCAATAAGCGCTGGCATATTGTTTAGGGTAAGTAGAAGAATCCGTCATGCCTGGATGAGGCGGTATGTAGCGCACTCCCAGATTAAAGAGGGTGATGAAGGGAAATTTCTCCCCCGGATAGAGCAGTCGGTAAACGGGTTGATTGGGTACAACTCGAACCAGCGGCTGTGTTAAAATGCTATACACCCAGGCCAGAAGCTGATTATTTTTAGGATTATTTTCGGCCAGATGTAACATTTCTTCGCTGGAGAGGACATATCCCTCTTGAGAACTGCCGAGACTCTCAAGATCTTTTATTTTCCTGAAGACGTGGTGTTCGTCGAAAAACATGGAGAGAATGTCCCAGGTTCCTTTACTGGAAGTATGAATCAGAGGCAAAATGTCCGTAGCGTTCCAAAACAATCTTCCGTCATCCACATAACAGCGAATGCTCACAAACTCATTATATAAGAAGCGGATCATCATCTTGAGTAGAAATATGGATACGCACAGCAGTCTCTCTCTCTGGGAAATAGAGTCTATCTTCCACTCGCCTCTCTATATATACGAGAAGACCACGTGATGGGTGACGTGACGGTTGACTTCTAGAAAAAAAAATCAACTTTGTCTACCTCTCTCTCTCTATGACCTTCTATTTTTTTCCTAAAGGACACCCCGTCACCTTTTCAAAGGTCATGGGATTGAGAGGATCGAAAGAAAAAAAACAACCATCCTTTGTATACTACCTATGACCTTCTCCTAGAGACCCCTGTCATTTTCTTCTCGAGAGCTACGTGATGAAAGCTTTTTTTTATTCTAAAGTTTATCAACTTTGTAGACACATGACCCCGTAACCTTCTCAAAGGCTATGTCGTATGGAATGGGACCCTTTTGGTTTTTTCTTTTGAGAAAATAAAAAATAAAACAACTTTATAATCATCTCTCTATGACCTTCACAAACACTCATTTCGTTATCATTTTTTTTTTATTTTAGAATTCATCAACCTTGTTCCTCCTCCCCTCTCCCTCTCCCTCTCTCTCTCTCTCTCTCTGAGGAGTCTATATAAACGGATCGCCAGCGAGCTCTTGTTCATATCAGACGAGTGTTTCGCCTTGAGAACGGAAAAAAAAAATACAAAAGCCATGCTGCTCAAACTGGAATATAACGATGACTATTACGTGCACGCGTATGTGGATCTAGGATTCCTGTACTGGAATGCCAAAGATATCTTGATTCTCTTGCCTACGAACGTCTCGCATACGACGAGTGTTCTCCAAGTCTTTTTCCCTAATCGACACCATTTTCTTCGACTAGGCGATTTGGACAACTACTCCAAAGAATGGGGTCAACCGAATCAGATTGTCCTCACTTCGAATGAAGCGGCCTTCGTCGCTTCGAAATCCCTGCATAACAAGTCGCTCTTCCCTTGGATGTGTAAAATATTCATGAGACCTCTGACGAAAATTGAGGAGGACGGGGAAACGTATATCACCCTCCGAGAGACTGTGCAAGACGAACAAGAAAGGAAAAAGAGTCCTGTCTTTTTCATCACTCAATTCGGGATCCATCATCTCCCCAAAATCATCCAGAGACATCAAGCCTTCGTTGAAAAGTATCAGAAAGAGGATGATGGTGGTGATGATGATGATGATGCGATATGGTCTCCAGTCGCTTAAAGAAGGGGAAACGTTCTCCGCTTTCCCTATTCCATAGACTGGAGAGTTGAATCAGGAGACCAAAAAAATGGGTCTTGGAAAGAATGAGTGCATTTCAAAATGCATTCGATTCCTTCCGAGACCCATTTTTTTGGACCACTCTCTCCTCCAATATTGGGAGAGAGAGAGAGAAAAGAAATTTATCATCTCCTGTCCACCCAAAAAGAAACTATGTATTTTTGTTTTTCTGGATGCGGCCGAATTTGTAGAGGAATCGTCCAGAAACCGGCCCTCAAGCCCATTTTCAGACTATTTCTATACATATTCGGTCATCAAGATGGTCCGGGGACGACTTTGTTTGGACATCATTTCTATATAGATGGTGAAATTTGTATAGCCATTTCTAAAGAATCTCAGAGAAAACTAAAAGCGAGATTGCAAAAAAAGAAATAGCCTCCAGTGAACACAATTCCAACGACAGTGGATAAGAAAAGTGAAGAGTTGAAAGTGAAAGTCGAAAAACGAAATAGGATCGGCTAGGAAAAATTTCTCAGAGCTCAGAAAAAAATTCTGAGATGTAAAAAAAAAAAAAAAAAAAAAAAAAAAAAAAAAAAGCTTTTTGTTAATTTTTATCATGTCTTCTAGGCATGATAAAAATTAACTCAACCCCCCTTTTGTTGTCTCCCACTTTCTAAAAATAGACCATGACTCATCCTTTTAAAGAATAGAATTCAAAGAGAAGAGGGGACGACTTTGTCCGGAGACGACTCTGTCCGGGGACGACTCTGTTTGGACTCAACCATAACGTCATTTTAATATAGTGGAATGTGTGTAGAAATAGTCGGAAGAAGGACTCGAACGCCCGTTTTCAGTATATTCCAATACAAAATTGATTGTCCACAACATAAAAAAAGACATCATTTTTTTCTTGGATAGAGCTCCATTTGTATTGGAATATACTGAAAACCGACTCGAACGCCCGTTTTCAGTATATTCCAATACAAAATAGGGCAGTCCAGAACATAAAAAAAAGACATAATTTTTTTTTTGGATGGAGCTCCATTTGTATTAGAATATACTGAAAACCGACTCGAACGCCCGTTTTCAGTATATTCCAATACAAAATAGGGCAGTCCACAACATAAAAAAAAGACATCACTTTTTTATTGGATGGAGCTCCATTTGTATTAGAATATACTGAAAACCGACTCGAACGCCCGTTTTCAGTATACTCCAATACAAAATTGGCTGTCCACAACATAAAAAAAAGACATCATTTTTTTCTTGGATGGAGCTCCATTTGTATTGAAATATACTGAAAACCGACTCGAACGCCCGTTTTCAGTATATTCCAATACAAAATTGGTTGTCCACAAAATAAAAAAAAGACATCATTTTTTTCTTGGATCGAGATCCATTTGTATTGGAATATACTGAAAACCGATGTGAACGCCCGTTTTCAGTATATTCCAATACAAAATTGGCAATCCACAAAATAAAAAAAAGACATCATTTTTTTCTTGGATCGAGCTCCATTTGTATTGGAATATACTGAAAACCGATGTGAACGCCCGTTTTCAGTATATTCCAATACAAATAGGCCAATCCACAAAATAAAAAAAAGACATCATTTCTTTCTTGGATCGAGCTCCACTTGTATTGAAATATACTGAAAACCGACGTGAACACCCGTTTTCAGTATATTCCAATACAAATAGGGCAGTCCACAAAATAAAAAAAAGACATCATTTCTTTCTTGGATCGAGCTCCATTTGTATTGAAATATACTGAAAACCGACGTGAACGCCCGTTTTCAGTATATTCCAATACAAAATTGGCTGTCCACAACATAAAAAAAGACATCATTTTTTTCTTGGATGGAGCTCCATTTGTATTGAAATATACTGAAAACCAACGTGAACGCCCGTTTTCAGTATATTCCAATACAAAATTGGCTGTCCACAAAATAAAAAAAAGACATCATTTCTTTCTTGGATCGAGCTCCATTTGTATTGAAATATACTGAAAACCGACGTGAACGCCCGTTTTCAGTATATTCCAATACAAAATTGGCTGTCCACAACATAAAAAAGACATCATTTTTTTCTTGGATCGAGCTCCACTTGTATTGTAATATACTGAAAATCAACGTGAACACCCGTTTTCAGTATATTCCAATACAAAATTGGCAATCCACAAAATAAAAAAAAGACATCAATTTTTTCTTAGATCGTGCTCCACTTGTATTGGAATATACTGAAAACCGACTCAAACACCCGTTTTCAGTATATTCCAATACAAATTGGCAGTCCACAAAATAAAAAAAAAGACATCATTTCTTTCTTGGATCGAGCTCTATTTGTATTGAAATATACTGAAAACCGACTCAAACACCCGTTTTCAGTATATTCCAATACAAATTGGCAGTCCACAAAATAAAAAAAAGACATCATTTCTTCCTTGGATTGAGCTCTATTTGTATTAAAATATACTGAAAACCGACTCAAACACCCGTTTTCAGTATATTCCAATAGAAATTGGCAGTCCACAAAATAAAAAAAAGACATCATTTCTTTCTTGGATCGAGCTCCATTTGTATTGAAATATAGTGAAAACCGACTCAAACACCCGTTTTCAGTATATTCCAATACAAATTGGCAGTCCACAAAATAAAAAAAAAGACATCATTTCTTTCTTGGATCGAGCTCTATTTGTATTGAAATATACTGAAAACCGACTCAAACACCCGTTTTCAGTATATTCCAATACAAATTGGCAGTCCACAAAATAAAAAAAAGACATCATTTCTTTCTTGGATCGTGCTCCATTTGTATAGAAATAGCCTAGAAATCAGTTCGAACGCCCGTTTTTAGTATATTGTAATACAAATGAAATGACATGAAAAATGCAAAAAGAGGAAAACTAGCCTACCTTGACGGAAATTCTATTCCAAAAGGGGAAAACATGCATCCATGTGGGCCCACAGCACGGCCGGAACTCAAGCGAAACTCGATAGGTTGAAATCGATCCATTAAATAACATTCTTAAAAAACAGTAAAGTTTTATTCTATTCCAAAAGGGGAAAACTTGTATCCAGGTGGGCCCACAGCACGGCCGGAACTCAAGCGAAACTCGATAGGTTGAAATCGATCCATTAAATAACATTCTTAACAAACAGTAAAAATTTATTCACATCGAGTCGGCTGGGAAAAGTTTCTGAAAAATAAATTACCCCCCTTTTTAATCTGAAAATTTGAAAATTGATGTTTTCAATTTTTGAAAAATTGAAGACATCAATTTTCAGACTAAAAGGGGGTATTTTTTTTTTTTTTCAGCTAGAGAAATTTTTCTCCGGCTCTCAGAAATTTTTCCGCACTCGACTGGATGAATAAAGCATCCCCGTTTCTTTAAGAATGGGTTCACTGTTAACTATTTCAGCATTCGACGTTTCGCGTCCAATAATAACTGCCGGGTGTTCAAGAATGCAGATGCACCTAGTAGATTTTCTACAGAGAAGCTTGACGGGATGGAGAGTGGATGACTTTTTTCAAGATTCTCGACTTTGGACCATCAAGAGGTAATGGATCTTTTTGTTTTTTTTTCTTTTAAGAAGATTTATGGATAGATTCATTTCTTTTTGAATGGACCTAGAAAAGTAGGACAAAGTTCTTTTCCAAGATTGGATGAGAGAGGGACCCAAAAAAAATGGGTCTCGGAAGGAATCGAATGCATTTGCACTCATTCCTTCCAAGACCCATTTTTTTGGTCTCCTGATTCGTCTCTCTCTCTTCTCAGTCCATTTCCATAAATATAGGGAAAGCGGAGAACCTTTCCCTACTTATTTCTAAAAATCTTTTCTTTATTTTTTTTTCTCCTGAGTTTATGTATATATCAATTCAAATACTTTTGAGAACGGTCATCCCAATTCTCTGTCGTCTTTTCGGTTTCATCGTCCCAACACTCAGTGGACATAGTCTCAGTCGATTTTGGAGCATGGGTCGTCCGTTCATTGTCCCAACATTCAGTGGACATAGTCTCAGTAGATTTTGGAGCATGAGTCGTCTGTTCATTGTCCCAACACTCAGTGGACATAGTCTTAGTGGATTTTGGAGCATGAGTTGTCCGTTCATCGTCCCAACACTCAGTGGATTTTGTCTTTGGATCCTCTGAAGATATTTTGGGGGTCTCATGAGATTCTTTGGAAGGTTCGTCCCAACAGGCTGCTGGATCGTAATGGGGAATATTTTCAGGTATGTCTCCCCAACCCTCCGTCTTCCTCGAGTTATTGGAGGAAGTTGACGACAAAGATGAGCCCATCAAGTTTAAAGGCGTATGCTCATCCGGATGTTCCATCACTTGGAAACAGGACAGATTATCCCATTTCTGGATGAGGTTATCGTACGCTTTTGGGGACGGATCCTTCTCTAACTGATCGTAGGCCTTATCAAAAGCTTGCAGAGGATTGTCTGCTTCCTCCTGAATCCTCTCCTCTTTCTCCGTTCCGTCTGGATAGACGTGATTGATATGAAAATCTCCTTCCGTAATATGCCATCGATAGTTGCGCACTTTGTTTTCGGCACAATGGAAATATTTCCTCCTTTGATGATGTCGGGCACATTTTTCCCGATACTTCCAAATGATTCCATCTGGCACATAAATTTCCGTCACGGGTTTTTGATAATCCAAGGCTTTAGCAAAGAATTTAGCTTTCTGGCATCCCACCACATAAATCGTGGAGAAGCTGTGAGTGAGCGATTGGAGAATGCGTCCTAAATGGTCGTAGGGAATATGACCCTCGTTCCAACGAAGTCCGTGCCGGTTTCTCGTCAGCCAGGCATTCGTCTTTTGGCTTTTTTCATTCAAGTTGGTGGAAGGGGTGAGGAGGAGCAAACGTCAACGATCCCACGGTCAAAAAATCTTTTGTCGCATAGCCCAATTCTTTTAAAACGTAGGTAAATTCACCCTTCTTGTGGTTGTAGGACTGGAAACCCTCTCGATCGAGCACGATAAAGTTTTCTAAACACGCCATGGCGATGAATACGGTGATGTCTCCCACAAACAGGAGCAAAAAAAAGAGTCGAAAAGGTATATATGTATAACAGGGAAGATCTAGAAGGGGGGGAAAAACAATAAAACGTTTTAGAGTCGTCGTCTTGAAAGAGACATTTTTCTTTTCAAAGAGTTAAGAAGTTTCAAAAGTCTTTTTAAATGAAGTTATGATTATTATGATTATTAAAAAAAACAAAGAATCAAATCGAGTTTATAGATAACCATATTCATAGGACCAAAGGGACTTACCAGCTCAGTTCACGTCTTCTTCTGTTCTCTGAAGAAATCTCGCGGAGGACACACATTTTTATACTCGCGCGACATCTGTCGGGATCGCGACCCCATCTAAATGTCAGGGTCATTCCAACCTCTTAAAAGGATCGGAATGAAAGAAACACTTTGATAAAAAATATATTTATGAAAAGATATCTGAGGGTCGTGAGAACATTTTCTCTCTCCCGCCGCCTATTTCAAAAAAAAAAAAAATAAAAAGTCTTTCTTGGATCGCGTCAAGATTACAAAACAATTCACAGGACTTGTTTATCTCGATCTCGTCAGGGTCACCGTTTCACATAAGAAGATGGATGGACCCTGAACTTTAGACATGATAAAAATTAACTCTACCCGCCTTTCGTCTGGGAATAGGGTCTCACCGTTTCTAAAAATAGACCAGATCCCATTCTTGGAATTCTATTCTTTAGGAAAGGAGGAGTGATGGTCTATTTTTAGAAAGTGTGAGACAACATTCCCAGACAAAAGGGGGGTAGAGTTAATTTTTATCATGTCTAAAATATGATAAAAATTAACAAAAAGTTTTTTTTTTAAGGCTGAAAAATTTTTCTGAGAGAGCTGAGAAAAATTTTTCCTCTCAATCTTTTTCGACGATGAAAAGGGAAAAACTACTGATCCGATCTCCCTACGCTTTAGGGAAAAAAACAAAAAAAATACTTATGAAATATTCATGTGTTGAAATTGACTATTCAAATAAGTGACATTTTGTTTCTCATTGGAACTGTTCAACGGCGAGTCCACTCGTCTCATTCTTTGGGGTAGAGGATGAAAGTACAGCGGTTTGTTGAAATCGATGATAATTCCTCTTTAGTCGGCGGAACTGTAAATCTATCCCGTCTTAACTCTTCTAATCTCTTTGAAAGTCTTTCCACTTGCTCTGCTAAGGTTTCCTCGGTACTCATGGTCTCTCTTAGTTTAGGGAAGTCTTGACGTATTGGCTAGAGAACAGAGGGTCTTTTTCTCTCTATACATATATCATGTGGGAGCGTGTGATTTATAAATCCTTGTGAAATCTTTCTACGTCTTGTGTAACTTGGAAAATTCTTCTTCTTCTCGTCGATTGGGGTGGAGTTATGGAAAAGAAATGGAATTGGAAAGAAATCAACATATTACAAAAAAAGGAACTTTTTTTTCTATTTTTTTTCTCTAGGAATTTACATACCATTTCATTCATGAACATTCAAGGGTTCTCTCCAAGACCAAATTTTAGAAGAGGACCACAAAGAGTACACTTGAGGATCCTCTTTCAGGTCTAGGTGAGATAAGGGTTGAGACCAATATTCTTGGGTCTCTAAAGCATCCCAACTTAGACATTTATTATTATTAGAAAGTTCATCCTCCTCCTCCTCATCGTCGCACGAGTTCTCCTGGGGAGATTCTTCCGCCTCCTCTTCGTCTTCGACAGCTTTGCTTTCGGAGGGGTAACAATGTAATTTCCGGAAAACGTAACTACCCTCCATCAAATGGTATCGAAAATTTCTCACCTTGTTCTCGGCACAATGAATCATCTTTTGGAAATATTGGTGTCGCGTGCATTTCGACTTGTTCCGCCACTCGGTTTTCCCTGGGATGTAAAACTCGTGAACGGATCGCTGGCAGAGCTTGCTGAAAAATTCGGCTTTATCGTATCCATTGACGTAGATCACCTCCACATTTTCGGTCAGTATTTTCAGGATTGTAGGAAGATGCTCGTAGGAAAGACGACCCTCGGTCCATTGCAGGCCGTGTCGGTTATTTGTAGTCTGGTTGACCACAGCTTGATTGCGGGACGATAAGTCATCGTAATGGACAGGAGGGAGAAAAATCATGGATCCGCATAAGGTTAAATCGCAAGTGATGTAGCCCAGTTCTTTCAAGATGAAACATATATCTCCCGTCTTTGGATCATAACAGTGAAAGTATTCCATGTCCAGAACAATGTAGGAATCTTTGAGAGGTTTGGCACTCAAAATGTCCATCTTCTTCAATTGAGGAAAAAAAGAAAACAAAATTCTCTCTCTCTCTCGCTGTGTGTCCTGAAGGAAAAAATGGATAGCGTTCTCTCGCCGTCTCCTCTTTTATATATATAGAGAGAGAGAAGGTTGCACGTGACAGGTCGTATGAATTCTGGGAAAGGTCACATTCGTATATATATTTGTTTTTTGAATAATATCGTGCGTATCTCAATACACATCCATCATAATAATAATAAAGGTCACCTTGGAAAGAAAAAGAAATAAAAAACATGGAACTCGTGCTCGACTTTGAAGGTTTCTACGATTCTCAAGGAGCCTTTATTGTGAAAGAATTGGCTTACGTCACATTGGACGGTACTTCTCGAGGGGTATTTGTTTTTAAACCCCCATTTCCATGGCAAATGCTCACCGAGAAAGAAAAACGAACCGCTGTGTGGGCGAGTGATTATTATCACGGCTTGTCGTGGTACGAAGGAGAAATTCCGTACAGTTATTTTCCATGGGTGTTAACGATGTTGACGGAACCCTTTTCCATGATTTGGGTGCGAGGAGAAATGAAACGGCAGTTTTTAGAGAAATGGTTGCAAAGATCCATTTATTGCATTTCGGGATCGACGCAAGAGATTCTCAAATACAATGGGATCGAACACATGAATTGTCCTAACCATACAAAAGGTTTTTTCCATTGCGCTCTACAAAAAGCAGTTCGGTATCATTATTATTTAAAGACACAGAGAAGAAATTCGCAAGGTCGATCCTGCACAATTCAATCTTGACAGAACTCATTAAAAAAAATACATATGTCACGTTACTTCTTCAACAGCAAAAATGGTTCTGAAGCGAAACTTGGAATTTTGAAATAATACATCAGGGAGAAATCATTCTTAAAAACAAATGGTAAAGTCTCGAATCGGCTGGGAGAAAAAAAATTTCTCAGAGGTGAGATAAAAATTCTCTAATGAAAAAAAAAAAAAAAAAACTTTTGGTTAATTTTTATCATGTCTTTAGACATGATAAAAATTAATGACCCTCCCTTTTTGTCTGGGAAGGATGTCTCACCCTTTCTAAAAATAGACCATAACTCATCCTTTCTCTAATGGCAATCATTCCATGAATGAATCACGATTTGTTTTTCAAAAGAGTGAGACAACATTCCCAGACGAAAAGGGAAGAGGGTCGTTAATTTTTATCATGTCTAAGACATGATAAAAATTAACAAAAAGTTTTTTTTTTTTTTTTGAAGTTGGAGAATTTTTCTCAGCTCTGAAAATTTTTTTCCAGCCGACTCGAGACTTTACCATTTATATTTACGAATAGTCTTTGGATTATTTATTTATTTTCTTTTAAAAAGAAAAATTCTGAGCTAGACCTATCTATTGGCTTAACATTCTGGTCATAGAAACAGTCTAGAATCTCATTTTATTTTTCGAGGCTAATGCACGGGTTCTCCAATCAAAAGGGTTACTATAAAGGGATTGGTTTGAATGCATTTATCTGCAAATGTTGTAGGATTCTGTTGTTGAGAAGGGGGTATATTATTATTATTATGATGATGATGATTGTGGCAGATTCGTTTTCTACATGGAAGTCTAATCTCCTCCGAAGACCTTTTCTGGGGATTGTCGATAGATGGTTTTTCAATAGGAATCGTGTTCCTCTTATCCTCAAGAGATAGAGGGGGGTCCTGTCTTGAGACATGGAGCGGTCTCTCCTCCTCCTCCTCCTCCTCGAGAAGTCTTGAAAAAGGGAGAGGATTTTCGGTTCCCTTATTCTTGAGGGGTCTTGACAAATTGAGAGGTCCCTCCTCTTCGAAAGAGAGAGAAGTTTTGGTTCCCTTATTCTCGAGGGGTCTTGACAAATTGAGAGGTCCCTCCTCTTCGAAAGAGAGAGAAGTTTTGGTTCCCTTATCCTCGAGGGGTTTTGACAAATCGAGAGGTCCCTCATTTTCGAGGGGTCTTGATAAATGGAGAGGTTTTTCATCTTCGAGGGGGTTTGATAAAGGAAGAGGTCCCTCCTTCTCGAGGGGTCTTGAGAAAGGGAGAGGTTTTTCATCTTCGAGGAGGTTTGACAATGGGAGAGATTTCTCCTTCTCGAGGGGTCTCTCTTCCTCAAGGGGTTTTGAGGAAGGGAGAGGTTTTTCATCCTCGACGGGTTTTGACAAACGGAGAGGAATCTGAACAGGTTTCTCCTCATCCCCATCATTATCCAGGAGGATGAGGATAGGCTTTTGGAAAGGTTTTTTCTTTTTCTTCTGAACAGGCTCCTCTTGATGCTCGGGGAGAGGGATGGGGTAGTTGTTCCACCATTCTATTTTTTCTTGCTCGAGGATTTTTTCAAAAGTCGTGGCCTCCTTAAGATGAGACGAAGGAGGAGAGTCCTCGAGAAGAATATAATAGGTATTCTTCCCAGTCTTCTCGATCGAGAGAGGTTCGTGCAGACATTTGTGCAACCATTCACTAAAATGAACAAGAATCCCTTTTGTCTTCTCAAGACGATCCATAATCCTATTCATTTGCGAGACGGTTAGAAAGTGGGACGTGTAAAAATATTTGGCTCGTTTCATTAACAAAATTTGTGCATCCAAAGGTGGAATGTCACGAGCCATCAACACGTTTTCGTCGGATAAAAATTCGTCCCGCATCTTTTGATAACTCCCCACGGTATGATAACCCGCACATTTTGAAAAATCGGAGGCTTTCAAGTAAACGACTCCTTGGATGATATAAAAGGAAAGATCAACATATTTATATTTGAAAGGAATACACGTAGTGAGCCGGGGATGCCTCCTCATGATCCACTTGGACAAAAATACGACTTTGGGGCTCTCCCCTTTTATTTATAGAGAGAAAGAGAGTGTGACCTTCCCTTCCCTCCTCCTCCTCTCTCCCTGCTTCCTCTATCTCTGGACGTCCTTGGATTGGAAAGGATGATTGGAAAGGATTGGAAAGAATGATGAAAAAAAAAGAAGGTCATGGTTGGATAATTTTTTGTTTATTAAATTATTACTTTCACTTCCTCATTCCCACACACATTCATCTTTTAAGAAAAGAAAAAGAGGTCATGGATATAAGATTTCTTGGAAAGAAGAGAGAGAGAGAGAAACAAAAAAAAACAAATAAAACGGACGTCATAGAGCCTCTATGTGTGTCTGTGTGTGTCTATATATATACAAAAAGGCGAGAGTACTGGGCGAGATCATTTCTTTTCCATTGGGAGCCATGTCGCTATTAGATGTTTTTCCAACTCAACGGATTTCGAACGGGGAGGATTTGAAGACGCTAAAGCAAATCTCCAACTTGAAAATTTTTTGGCGTGTCATTGTGCGACATTTATTCCACATTTACCACCTCATCAAGCGATCGTTTCTTTCAACCAAGATGTCGAATCCTCCAACCTGCTCGTTCAGAATATATACAGAAATTTATTCGAATCACAACAAACGAAAGAGGAATCTCCCTTCTCTTGGAATCGGATGGATCGAGCTTTGAGACGGCCCATTCAAACAGACCGGCGATATACGGATCCGCGCACGAGTTTTCGGTGGAAGAATATTTTTCTCACGAAACAATATTTTACGTTTGGAGTGAGAACGACGGCTGAGGACGATGTTCATATTGTTCAAACCACAGCCGCTCCTCTCGCCTATTACGAATCATCGTCCCCCAATCTGAAGGAAAGAAGTTTTAAAGTCAGCGACAGGATGAAATATAAGAAATATATTCTAAGACCTTTTCAAAGCTATGTCGTTCCCCCGAAAACGCAATATCTCATCGTCACAACCCAGAAGAGTCTCTTTCTCGTCGATCGGTGCTCGTACTCGCTTTGGAAACAATTGAAAGAGGAGATTTCTTTCCAATCGCCGATGATGTTTCAAGAAAAAGAAGAAGAAAACCCCCCGCCACCTTTACCCATCCCTTCCTTAGATGATAAGAGGAGCTGGACCAAACCGTCATGGCCCGAAACAAAATCGACCCGGCAACGGAATGAAATTGAAGTCATCACAATTGAAGATGAGGAGGAAGAAAAAAATTACCTGTTAAAAAACGGTCGACTTACCGGAACCTACCTGGCGTGCAAGATCCGCTTCAGAACCCAGAAGCTTCTTCTTCTTCTTCCCCGACTTGTTCAAACAGGCAACCTCTTTCGGACTCCTCACAGACAGAACCTCTTCCAGTATCCTCTTCTTCTTCTTCTTCTCCTCCAACCTGTCCCGACATCGTAGAGGTAGAATGTCAGCCGGGTAAACAAGTTCCAACGGGTCCAGAAATCATGGAGGCAGAATCACAGCCGGGTTCACAAGTTCCAACGGGTCCAGAAATCGTAGAGGCAGAATTTCAGCCGGGTAAACAAGTTCCAACGGGTCCAGAAATCATGGAGGTAGAATCGCAGCCGGGTCCAGACATCCTAGATCCCTCCACTCATCCCAAAGAGACTCCAAGTGTTTCAAGACAGCCTTGTGAGGATCCAGCCCTTCCCGTATGGAATGATTATATGCACTTACAAAATTTGGTGCAACATTAAGGAGAAGAAAATAATCATACGGATGGGTGGGTCAAAGACTGTTTAGATCATTTAACCTCGAATGAAATTGAACTGTTATGGAATTGCATTTCTGAAATCACATCGGAAATGGGATAAAAACCAAAACAAAAAAAACTTTTTTAATAACAAATTGGAGGAGGGTCATGATGTCAATTAAAAAAAATATTATATAGAGTCCAATCTTGGTGGTTCACTTCAGTTTTCCAGCATGAGGTGATCCACGTTTCCCGAAATATGGATCCCATTCCAAGAGAGATTGTTTAGAGCCTTCACTTCAGTTCTTTTTTTTTCCTACCAAGAGGAGAGGGTCCCCAAAGGGTTACCCATGTCCAAAGAGAGAAAGTGTAGAGCGTTCATTTCAGTTTTTTTTCCAGTTTAGGGGAGGGAGGTCTCAAAATGGCACCCCCCCATTTTCAAAGAGAGATAGTGTAGAGCGTTCATTTCTGTTTTTTTCCAAAGTTAGGGAGTTTTCAAATGACTACCCATTTCAGAGAAAGAGAGAGAGAGAGAGAGAGAAAGAGAGAGAGAGAGAGAGAGAGAAAGAGAGAGAGAGAGAAGGTGTAGAGCGTTCATTTCAGTTTTCCAAGGTTAGGATGGTGGTGGAGAATCCTCCAAAATGGCTACTCATCTCAAAGAGATAGAGAGAGAGAAAGCGTAGAGCGTCCATTTCAGTTTTCCAACATTAGAAGGTCCCAAAATACCTTCTGAATTCAAAGAGAGATCGTGTAGAGCGTTCATTTTCAGTTCTTCAAGATCAGAAGAAGAGGGTCCGCTTTTCAGAGACAGCGAAGTGCAGACTTCAGTTTTTCTCCCTCCCCAAGAATAGAGGGTCCCAAAATGGTTTTCCATTTCAAAGAAAGAGGGAGAGGCGTTCATTTCCATTCTCCAAGATAGGGTCGTCTGCATTTTTCCCAAAATGGCTTCCCAATTCAAAGAGAGAGAGAGAGAGAGAAAGGGTGTGTAGAGCGGTCATGTTCATTCTCCAAGATAGGTTCGTCAGCCTTTTCTCAAAATGGCATCTCCCCATTCAAAAAGAGATCGTGACCAATTTTTTCCAGGTTTTTCCAAGATGGGGGGAGAAGAAAACCTAGGATGGAATAACACGACACACAGAGAGAAAGAGAAAAAAAAAGCCATCTTGACATTTTCTGATAGGGTACCGGTGTTCGAATACTTTTGTGACCGACTGTCTGATTATACTGGGAGAACCATAAAATCGGAAAAGCGATGGGTTTCACAGTTAACGAGGCAATCGAAGACAGACTGGGAGAGAGAGATCCTTTTTTTTTAGCTGAGAAGCAGATTACCCTGGAAATCCGTGATTCTGACCATATAATTTCTCCATAGACTCTTTGAACGGTATTCAGGAGACATCCTCCATGAGGAAAAAAAAATCTCCCCTTCCCCTTCTAAATCGACTGGAAAGAGAATGAGGTGGAAGAGATCCATCCACGAGAGATCATACTCTTGAACGTCAGACAAATATGAAGTCGAATAGCTTAAACAAAAAATGCTTGAAAAGTCATCGAGTCTCGAAAATCTAGGCCTCTCTCTCTCTCTGAAGGAAATGAGAAAATGGGAATCTGCGTTTTTCTTCCTCAACAGCTGACATTTATCTGAAGTGACACTCGAAATGTTTAAATAGATAAACGAGAGTCCATTCTTAAAAAAATGACGCTATGTCGTCAATTGGAGAATCGAGTCGGCTGGGAAAATATTTTGAGAGCCAGGAAAAAAATTTTTCTAACTCAAAAAAAAAAAAAAAAAAAAAAAACTTTTTGTTAATTTTTATCATGTCTTTAGACATGATAAAAATTAACTACCTTCCCCTTTTGTCTGGGAATGTTGTCTCACCGTTTCTAAAAATAGACCATCACTCATCCTTTCTAAAAAGAATAAAATTCCAAGAATGGGTTCTGGTCTATTTTTAGAAACGGAGAGACAACATTCCCAGACAAAAGGAGGGTAGAGTTAATTTTTATCATGTCTATAAAACATGATAAAAATTAACCAAAAGTTTTTTTTTTTTTTTGAGTTAGAGAATTTTTTTTTCCCGGCTCTCAAAATTTTTTCCCAGCCGACTCGATTCTCCATTGACAAGACAGCGCAATTTTTTTAAGAATAAACTCTCGCTTATCTATTTAAGCATTCCCAGTTTGGCTTTAGATGAGTGTCAGCCGTTGAAGAAAAAGCATCTGTGACTTGGGAGAGACATATTTTGAGGAGTCAACATGTTGTGTGGACCGTTGAGATCGATTTTTCTCTTCCCATTGTGTGGACATTGTTGAGCGTTTTGTGAAGCTTTGAAAGAATGGAGGGGTTTTGATGGAGAATATTCCTTTTTATTGAATTTTTTAAAAAAAAAGATTTAAGAGTGACATTTTATAACAGGTTTTACATGGGAAGAAGGTTTTTCTTCTAGTTTGACGACTTCTTTTTCTTGGGAGATGTTTCTATTGGAAAGATGGAAGGAAAGACGATTCCCACATTAAAGAAGGTTCATGAGAAACTCGTACGGATCTTGGTTCTCTTCTCGAGCCGATATATCATACGGAATCCGGGACATGTTTTGCAATCGCTCCAGTTCCTCCTCGTATTTTTGCTTGCTCGCCAATTTCATGCGGGGACGAAACTGGTCCAGAATATACAATCCCTGGGGTTGAGTCACTCGAGAAAAAGCGACATATTGCTGAAATCGATTAAAAGGTCCGTGCATGTAAATTGCGATCGACGGAAAGGTGGCTCCTTGGGCTTTATGAGCCGTAATCGCTTCGGCTAACATCAAAGGAAACTGTTCGCGATAAAATGCGAGTGTTTTTGTCGAACAGGTGTCAATACGAATGGAGACGCGATCGATAGGAGCTAGACTATTCGAAAATTGCAGCCAGACACGCGTCACAACTCCGTCTTCGTCCTGGTCTATTTGGTGTAGTGTTCCAATCGCTCCATTCATCCATCCTTTGGATCTGTCGAGCGTTTTAGTCAATTGATATCGCGCTCCTCTTTGTAAATGGAGGACGGATTCGAGATTCGCCATCTGAGATCGATGTAAATGTCGACTCCGTTTCATCATCCTCTTCCGCAATTTTTCGCTCTCGGAATAAATCACGTCTCGAGCCAGACACGAACAGTACGTCCCTCAGGATTGGAGACGTTTCATATTATATTTCTCTGCATCCTTGCTCGAAAAACAGAGAATAATAGCTTCGCGAGGAATTTCGTCGAAACTGCGAACGCGGGACTGAAAAAATGCCACATCGTCCGGTTCTAAAAAGTGATTTCTCGTTAAACGATCGAGTCTCTCCTCGTAATCCAGAGAAAATCGCATACATTCGACTAGTTCATAGTAGAGCGTAGATTGAGGCGTCCACCACCCTTCAGAATAAAAAATGGGCGTGTCGCGAATCGGTTGGAGCTGCTGCAAATCTCCAAATTTAATCATATGCACATTCCCAAACGGCTTATCCGGCACATGACACAATTGTCGAAGTTGCTGGTCGAGGCGCGAAAATAAATTGGATCCGATCGTGGAAACGTCATCCAGAATCACCATCCGTAAAGGAGCATACAGGGGTCTGTAATAGTCTAAAGTCTTTTGGGTCAGAGGTCGAACAAACGTCCCGTTCATTTGAAGACGCAGGGCATGATGCAAAGTATCTCCCGTAATGTAAACCGCTCCTTGAGCACTAAGTGCGAGTTTGAGAAGAACAGAGCACGCTTCGCTAAAAAGAGGCGTTCGAATCAGAGTTTGGTATAAAGCTTGGATCAGGAAAAATTTACCTGTTCCGGCAGATCCTTGCACAATAATATCCAGAGGAGGGCGACGTTTCGATTCAGGTAACGCGTAATAGGTGTACAAACGGACGAGAACGTAGATCAGGAAATTGTATTGCTCTTTATTACATTCTCGAATACATTTTTGATAGGCTTCTTCGGACCACATATCCTTATACTGCAAATTCGTATAGCTTTCCCACTGCTTGGGAGGAAGATGTTTCTTTCGCGGTCGGGAGTTCTTTTTAAGAACAGCATAACGTTCCCTTTGAAGTATTCGTTCTCGTTCTCGATTAGCTGAATTGCTTCGCCAGCGTCGTTTCTGTTCACGCATTCTTTCCCTAAGACGTTCTCTACTGGATAGGCTAATCGTGACACCACTCAAAAAGGTGAAGTGTGTGTGTGAAAATCACTTCCTTTAATTTATATATATATACTTTTTGAGGAGGAGGAGGGGGTGTGTGTGTGTGAAATGACCTCGTCTCGAAACGAACCAATAGCACTTTGAGAAGACTTGGAACGAGATAGGTTTCTTAGAGAGAGAGAGGGACACAAAAAAATATATAAAAAATCAGAATGATTTATCCGTCGACCTCTGGGCTAAAAGTAAACAAACAAAATTTGAAAAGGTCAAGGTGAACTCACTGAATTCATCTTAGAAATCAGATAGGAAAAAAAAATAAGGGTACCCATGTTTCCTCTTCAACAACATAGAGTCATCTAAAACGAAACTCGGAATGCTTACACAAATAAACAAGAATCCATTCTTAAATAAAAATGGGGACGTCTTGTCGATCGAGTAGGGTGGAAAAAATTTCTGTAACTCTCGAAAAAAAAAAAACTTTTGGTTAATTTTTATCATGTCTTCTAGACATGATAAAAATTAATGAACCCCCCTTTTTGTCTGGGAAGGATGTCTCACTCTTTCTAAAAATAGACCATCACTCACCCTTTCTAATAGCAACAATTCCAAGAATGAGTCATGGTTTGTTTTTTCCGAATGGGTGAGACATCCTTCCCAGACAAAAAGAGGGGACAGTTAATTTTTATCATGTCTATAAGACATGATAAAAATTAGCCAAAAGTTTTTTTTTTTTTTTTTAACTCAGAAATTTTTTTTAGAGCTCTGAGAATTTTTTTTCTAGTCGACTTGGCTGGACAAGACATCTCCGGATTCTTTCTGGAATGGACTCTATGATCTATTTAAACATTTCGAGTTCCGAGTTTCGCTTCAGTTGAGTGTGAGCCGTTCTAGAAGAAGAAACCATCCTGTGACTGGATAGAGAGAACTATTCCTTTTTTCCATTCACCCGTTGTGTTGAACCGTTCAGATATTTGCTTTTATTAATATTTTTTTTTCCTAACCCACCCGTCTTTAAACAATAGAATAGTTTGAAAGGGTCAACCCATTTTATAGATATCAACCTCATACCCTCATCTCAACGGGTCTCGAGTGGGAGGAAGGAAGGAGCAGGCGACGAGAACTAAGCATGTCTGTTTATCGAGTAGACGCATCGGGGAAAGAACGATACCCGATCGACCCCCAACATCCTCATTACGAATTATACGTTACGGATCCTGAAGGAAATCCTATCTTGGCTCGAGACGAAAACGGTCATGAGTATTACGCGGTAGATTTAAACGGAAACCAATACATTTTAGCTCCTCGACGGTATGCCCGAACGTCTTTTGGATGAGAATACTACCCGAAATTTCAAAATGGGGACGAGTATTCGCTTTATACGTCTGTTTTATTCCCTTATGCCAAAGACGAATCGGGGCATGAAATGTATCCTAAAAAGGCGGATGGAGTCGAATATTGTTTAACGGCCGGCGATCGAATTCGTTATGCTCGCGATGCTTGGGGAAACGAGTTTTATCCTCGAAGAGCGGATCAGCAAACGGAATACCTCTGTGAAGAAGTGGGGTATGCGAAAAGAGCCGACGGATCCGAAACGTATCCTAAATTTTATATCTACACTTCTGGTTAAGATCTCTCTCTCTATCGAAAGAGAAGAAAATAATAAAGAGTGTGTTACTGCAATGGAGCATTCTGACGCGGAACCTGTTTCGTATTCCATTTGGTGTGTGAAATGCCGAACCAAGACCGATACGGTCGACGTCCACTATCGCATGTCGAAAAATCGACGGCCGATGGTCACGGGAAAATGTCAGGCGTGTGGAACCAAGAAACAACAGTTTATTACAAATGCTTCCGTTCCACCTGGAATTCAGTTCCTGGATGAGGAGGAAGAAAAAGGAAAATGTTCCGAGTAAGAAGAAACAAGTATATTCAAATCAAAAATTGGAAAAAGATGGATCTTACTATTATCTGCTCTCCTAAAGCGGGTGGTTCACCTTTACAGTTTGGCATACAGATGGATTCGCATAATCCGGTTCCAAGACTCGTGAATTTTCCTCAACCGGCAACTCCACCCTTAGATACTTCTTCTTTGAATGAGTTTTCTAGCATTCTGAAAGAATATCTAAACGTCGTGAGAGAATTGATTCTTCCCCTGCATCGAAATGTTGAAGAAAAGAGCTCTGAATGTGGAAGCAAGGACACGGATCCAAAGCTAAATTCGGAGGGTTGAAATGGATAGGTGAAAATCCATTATTAAAAAAAAAAACAATGGTCATGTCATGTCTTGTCGATCGAGTCGGCTAGAAAAAATTCTCTAGATGAGATTGAAAAAAAAAAAAAAAAAAAAAAAAAAAAAAAAACTTTTGGTTAATTTTTATCATGTCTTACAGACATGATAAAAATTAACTCTCTCTTCTTTTTTGTCTGGGAAGGATGTCTCACCCTTTCTAAAAATAGACCATCCCTCACCCTTTCTCAAGGCAATTATTCCAAGAATGAGTCATGATCTATTTTTAGAAACGGTGAGACAACCTTCCTAGACAAAAAGGAGGGACAGTTAATTTTTATCATGTCTAGAAGACATGATAAAAATTAACCAAAAGTTTTTTTTTTTTTTTTTTTTTTCACTCAGAAAATATTTTCCAGAGCTCTGAGAAATTTTTTTTCCCAGTCGACTCGATGATCCAAACAACAAGACATCGAAAATTGTTTCTAGAAGAAACTCTCGCTTCTCTATTTAAACCCCTCGCGTTTCCAACTTCAGATCCGTGTGTGCTGTGCACTCAACCTAGAATTGCGCTTTTCCTCCCTCCTGGAAAGAGCCTTTTTTTTCTGAGCTTCATTTCCATTCTCCAGGTTTCTGTCTCCTCCTTTCCGTTAACACTGCAAAATTTCTAAATTTCTCATCACTCGGAGCTTGGAAATCTGTCATCAAAAAAACATGACATAGCTCTGCTTTCAAGGAGTCGATTTAGATTCGTCAGGATCATGGCTGATTTTCCATGACGGCTCTCCAACCGCAATATTAGAGTTTGAAAGGAATAAGGTAAAAAAGTTCGTCCTAGATATCCAACGAAACGTAAAAAGAGCGACGAGGATCTAAAAAAGCTACGACCCTTTCCAGAAGGGGGAGGGAGCAATGGATATTCAGGTGAGTCCACAGCATGGACTGCACGAAAATGAAACGGCTTCCGCAGATAACAGAATGTTCGAGATGTCTCTCGTCGATCAAGTCAGCTGGTAAAATTTTCTAAGAGCTGAGAAAAATGTTCGCATACCTTCACAGAAATTCTTTCCAGGAGGGAGAAGTGTGTATCCAGGTCGAATTTACAGCACAGACTGAACTGAAGTTGGAAACACGAGTGGTTTAAATAGAGAAGGGAGAGTTCCTTCTAGAAACAATTTGGATCTGTCTTGTTTGGAGCATCGATTCGGCTGGGAAAAAATTCTCAGAGCTTTGGAAAAAATTTCTGCGTAATGAAAAAAAAAAAAAAACCTTTTGGTTAATTTTTATCATGTCTTCTAGACATGATAAAAATTAACTCTCTCTTCTTTTTGTCTCGGAAGGATGTCTCACCGTTTCGAAAAACAAATCGTGACTCATTCTTGGAATAATTGCCATGAGAAGGATGAGTTTTGGTTTCGTTTTCGAAACGGTGAGACATCCTTCCTTGACAAAAAGAGGGGACAGTTAATTTTTATCATGTCTATAAGATATGATAAAAATTAACAAAAAGTTTTTTTTTTCAGAGCTCTGAGAATTTTTTTCTCCCCCCCCAACCAACTCAATGGACTAGACGATAAGTTTTTAAGAATGGACGTTTTGTTATTTATGCAGATATTCCGAGTTTCGCGTCAGGTAAATGCGCGCTCACCTTAGAGTGGATTCCCTTCAGACAGGTCTAGAGATTGGATAACCCATCAAGAATTCTTCGACAGGTTTTTGGAAAAAGAAATCGTCAAGAAGTGAGTATTGATTTTGATATTTTCTTTTCAACCTTGGGTCAGTTTCTAGTACATTCCTAGACTAATTCCATTGTATTTAAAAAAAATAATGTCAGCACGGACTGATCTGATCCGAAACGCTTGCCCATCCAGTTGGCTGCTGGAGGGAGGGAAAAAAAAGAAATTTGTTTTGAAGGTTATGTCAATTCTTTTCTAAAAATAGATTTCTAAGAAAAGAATGAACCTTTGTTGGAAATCTATTTTTAGAAACATGTCTAGACAACATGTTGACAAGGAAAAAAATTCTTTTTTTTTTTCCTGAGAGCGAAATGATTTTTTTCTTTCCACCCACTTTTCTTATTCTTTGGGAGGAAGGAAGAACTTCCCTTCCCCCCGCCTTTTTTCCACTAGTATTTATATAGATCCGAGTTTTTCTGCCTACAGGGTTCATTCTCGTTCTTCCTTCTCAACCGAGCAAAACTAAAATGTCGACCGATGCCGTTGCAGTTCTACCTACCCTGGTGGAAATCACGCCCGTCTGTCATCTCGAAGTAGCTGATCAATGGGAACCGCTTTCCCGTTTCGAAGAATGGTTTCGGGACCCGGAGCGTATGGAACAAATCGTCCAAGAAACCATGTGCTATTTATCCTGTTACGATGGAAAAATCCTGCATTATTTTTCGTCCATCGAAGTTTTCAAGCACTTTGCTTTCCAATCGATGATGGAGGCAGGAACCTTTCGCTTACACGCTTATCTGCGATGGGAAAATGTGATCGCCGTCGATGCTGGAACCTTTTTAAAACTGTTTCACGTTTCACCTGAGTGGGTTCATATTCTTCAAACCGGAGAAGCTTCTATCCGTCTTTATGGATGGGAAATGGAATCAGAAGCCGACGGGTATCGTATGATTCCCTATCGACTGCGAGCTCGCTCCGTGTACATTATTCACGGACCTCTTTACTACCAACTCCAATTTCATGACAAGACGGTGTTTGCCGTAGACGCCCTCTCCAGGAAGAAAATGGAGTCTTTACGAGCGTTGCATCCTGAACAGCATTTTCAATTCCCTGCTCGCGAGGAAGAGAGGAGAAGGAAAAGATCCAGAAGGAGGAGACACCTAAAGAGGTACTAAAAAAGAAGTCGGAAGGTAGAAGCATTTTTTTTTTCATTAACGGAAAAAAAAACTGTGGATCATTCTTTGTATATTTCTTGGGAAAAAAAAGAAAAAGACTAATAATCATAATAGAGGGAGTTAGAAGGGACCCCATCTATATATAGCTCTCTATATAAATCGGAAGCGTCAACAGGACGGTCCACCCAAAACAATCTATCCTATCTTTCTCAGAGCAGAGTGGAAGAAAGGCCAAGATGCGTGGACTCATTGGAAGCAAAATTCGAGTGGTTTAAATAGATAAGTGAGAAAAGATTTTGAGAGATGTTGATGGAGCTGGCTGGGAAAAAAATTGGCAAAGCTCAGAGAAAAATTTCCTGAATTGAAAAAAAAAAAAAAAAAAAAAAAAAAACTTTTTGTTAATTTTTATCATGTCTTATAGACGTGATAAAAATTAACTCTCTCTTCTTTTTGTCTGGGAATGATGTCTCACCGTTTCGAAAAATAGACCATCACTCATCATCCTTTCTAAAATAATAGAATTTCAAGAATGGGATATGTTCTATTTTTCGAAACGGTGAGACATCATTCCCAGACAAAAAGAAGAGAGAGTTAATTTTTATCATGTCTATAAGACATGATAAAAATTAACCAAAATTTTTTTTTTTTTTCATAACACGAAATTTTTTTCCAGAGCGCTGAGAAATTTTTCCCAGTCGACTCACTCATCCAAACAAGACATCTAAAATTGTTTCTAGAAGGAGCTCTCATTTTTTTCTATTTAAGGAACTCGAGTTTCGGCTTCCCATCAGTCTGTACTGTGCATTCAACCTGGATACCCATTTTTTGGAGATAGGGGGGAAACTTTCGCAGTTTTTTTTCTAAAACTCTCTATGGATCAGAGAATCTCACACATATCCTCCTCCGTGGATCGAAATGGACTGACCGCCATATCTGTTTTAGATAATAGTTTTGAATTTTCCACCTCCTCCCCAAGATTGGACTATCTCAATATTTTTTTTAAAGAAAAACGAAATTATTTTTTATGATTATTCTACAATTTTTAGTTCCCCCCCCCACACTCCTCTTTAAGAAGAATAAAAACATAAAGCACATTGAAACAGTTCCGATAAATTTTGAAACTGAAAGTCCATCACCTTGTTCTCCACGGGACTAAAATAAGTTTCCCCGGTCTGAGAATCTTCTTGGATTTGAAGAGGTTCTCTCATCACACCAGGTCGAAAAGAGGAGAGCGTCTGGACCCAAATCGTTGAGCAGTCTTTCCAGGGAATCGAAGGTGATAAAAGGAGTATAGCGGAGAATCCGGCTGGGGCGGTCCGACGTATCGATCCAGAGATCCGTCGTTAAGGATCGGTAAGGGCGAAAAGGGGCTTGAGAGATCCATTGCTGAATAGTCCGTTGACCTTTCGGACTCATTTAAGTCCCTTGCTGGGAAAGGCAAGTCACGAGTTCCGATCCTCGAAAATAGAGCGTGCCCGACCCCATGTAAAACGTGAGGGGAATTGTCTTGGCAAAACGGAAACGAATCGCAAGGGAAAAAGACTCTCGCCGTAACCACTCCATGGCGTTTGGTTTTCTCTCTCTCTCTCTCTCTCTCCTGAGGACGAGATGGAAAAAAAAAGAAAAGGCAACTTTTCTCTCGGTTTCTTTTATATATAGGAAGAGAGAGAGGGGGGGAGGGTTCTCCAAAAGACTCATGGGAAATTTCTTCTTCTTTTTCTTCTTTTTGGGGTAGGTGAAAGGAACTCGTTTTTTTTTTTGGTGGAGAGAATGCGTCGAATGACATCCCGAGACATTTAAAAAAAAGAATAGATAGGATGGAGATTCTTCAAATGGGAAATGCGGGGTGGCTAAGGGATCTTATTTTAAAGAATATTATTACCATTCTTCGAGGGTGAGACGTCTTACCATTAAGTCAGATAATCCGAGATGATGAGCATTCCTTTTGACATGCCTCATATGTTTTCTAATAGTTATGTAACATAAATTTTCCAGGCTAAGAATACGTGGTTCAACAGCATAATTGAGTAACCGCATATTTTCCTCTTCCAATTTTCCATTTTTTCGCCAGCGTTCTAAAACTGTTTTGGGATCGCAACACCGGACATTTGCACCAGCAAGCAACAACATATCCACGATGAGTTTGCATCGTAATTGACAGGCATAGTGTAAAGGGGTAAAACCAAAAATATCATGTTTGTTCATGTCGCATCCAAGAAGAATCAGTTGCCGAACGATATCATCCATTGAGAACAAAATAGCGAAATGTAAAGCATTTCTTTTCGTTAATCTGTGTTCATAAAAAACGGGTGGTTCCGCGTTTATTATTAATTTTGTGAATATCCATTGATGAAAACTGTTAGAAAAACTCATATTGAATTCAACTCTATTAAATTTACGCGTAGCTTCTTTGATAGATAGGTAGGAGATATCCTTAAATTCTTCACTGGACGGGGTTCTTGAGAAGAGAGGGTAGAACCATGTTGGAGAGCACACACTCATTCTAAAAGGAAACACGGATTGAACTAAAGCGAAACTCGGAATGCTTAAATAGATGAGCGATAGTCCGTTCTTAAAAAATTGGATGGTTTTGTCCATCGAGTTGGCTGGGAAAAATTTCTGAAAGCCAAGAAAAAAATTTCTAAACCTTGGAAAAAAAAAAAAAAAAAAAAAAAACTTTTGGTTAATTTTTATCATGTCTTCTAGACATGATAAAAATTAATTACTCCCTTTTTGTCTGAGAATGATGTCTCATCCTTTCGAATATGTTTCTAAAAATAAATTTCCAAGAAAAAAATGAGTCATGTTCTATTTTTAGAAGCATATCGAGACAACAGGTTAACATCATTTGAAAAAGAGGGTATAGTTAATTTTTATCATGTCTAAAGACATGATAAAAATTAACAAAAAGTTTTTTTTTTTTTTTTTTTTTTTTTTTTTTTTTTAAGGTTAAAAATTTTTCTGAGAGAAATATTTTTCCCAACGACTTATCTTTTTTACTCCTACCTACTTTCATTCCCCCCTCTCACTCTTTCTCTATATAAACGATTGCAGAAGGAATCGCGGTTCATTTTCTTGAGCAGATAGGTCGAAAACAGATGGCTACGGGAGACTTAATCATGACGTGTGAAGACGATAATGAACCCTGTTTGGACTTGCAACCTTCTTCGCCTTTATATGAATGTGTTTCTTCGGAGAATGAGTATATCACGTCGTGGTCTGATATATCGCCAACTCCTTCTCCTCCACCTGTCCGCCGTAGGATCAAAAAGAAGAAACCTAATCCAATTCGTGATACTCCTTCTCTGAATTTCAATCCGCCGTTATCACCCATTTCGTCTCCTTCCTCTCATTATTCAGAAATAATGGACCAATCCTCTCCACCACACATGCGTTCTACAATCGAAGAAGATCTTCCCTCCTCATCTCATTCTACTTCTTCTACTAAAAAAAGAAATATCGAACTGAAATTCATCCGAGTGTCATAGGTGTGCTGGCCATCACGTCTGATGGATACACTCTGACAAACAGTGTCCGGTTTGCCTCTAGAGACATGAAAACGTATCGACCGCATACCAAATGGATTCAGCAATTGAATGAGGATCTGCGAAAACTTCATATTCAAAGACTGTATGTCGCGAATGAACATTGTCGAAAAAAAATTTATCAATTGCTCCGTGTTGAGTCTGTATGGACAGTAAGCTATAAACCTTCTCGTCGTCCACAGCAATGTGAGTATTGTGGAACGAAATATTGTCATCGATTTATGGCTATGATTGCCCTGCAACAAATAGTTTAATATGGTGTCAATAAATATATTCATTGAAGAACCAAATGAAGTGTCTTTTTTATGGATGATGATTAGTATTTTGTCCAACCTCCTCTGTGTTCTATGACAGATGCAATTCGTCGAGGCATGGACGCGATTAATGTTTCAAAATAAGTTTCTTCCAAATTATAAAAAGCATCGCGGACCAAGTCCCATAATTCCAATCGGTTTCGAGCTACCCGATTCGCTAATCGACGTTCTAATTCCGCCCAAACATTTTCGACGGGATTCAAATCAGCTCCTTTAGGAGGCCAGTCTTCGACCATAGGAATTTCATGTTCTCGAATCCATTGTGTGACGCGTAAACTCGTATGGATCGGAGAGAGATCGTGCATGAACAAGAGACGGTGTTCGGTGATCAAAGGGTTTAAAGAAGCATCGGGAAGCTGACTATGATCGAGAAGCACCGGCTCTAAAATATTAGAGAGGTAATAGTCGGCATTTAAATGCTGGATCCCGATTCGACGGATTTGGTTGGGAAATTTTCCGCTCATGCACATCCAGACACTGAGATTAAAACGACCGGAACGTTGACGGCCTTCTAACGCAGAAGAAAAATAACGTTCGTCTTGATAACGCAGGACCTGTCGAGGCCGCCATACGCGAATAGGACCGTACCCGATCGAACTGAATACTTTCTCATCGGAAAATATAATCCGGGACCAATCATCGACCGTCCATTCCGCACGTTGAGAAGCAAAGTCGTAGCGTCGTTGACGATGAATCTCCCGCAAATAATCTTTTCGGACGGGGATGCGCGACACTAATCCTTTTTCTTTTAATCGTCGACGAACCGTTTGAGCGGTGCAAGGCACTTGTAATCGACGACCAATATCCGTCGCGGGTAAAAAAGGATCACCCGTCGACATTTCAAAAATACGTTGATCCATTTCTTGGGTCGTGGCTCGAGGTCGGCCGGATTTGTGTTTGGTTTGATAGTTCTCCTCATTTTCCGAGGAGCGGGAGATCCAATATTGAACTGTGGAAGGAGCGACATTCAAGTGTCGAGCAATTTGACGAACCGTTTGCCATCGTTCATAATACGAACGACGAATTTCCCGTCTTATTTCAATAGGTGTATACGGCATGATGAGAATAAGAATAATATAAGTAGGATCTTGGTTACCATGTTCCTTGATTTCATTTCAACGTGTCACGGTCCCGATAAAATCGTAGCAGGTGTCAATGGTCAATTGCAGTGCACGGAATGTGATCAAATTCAAGATGCGTATGCTTTTATTTTACAAGCGTCCTTTCCTGATGACAGTGATCCGTTCTTATCAGCTCGTCTAGCTCGAGAATATGCGAATTGGACGGGAGATTTGAACGTACCCTGCACATTTCCTCTCATAGGGATTCCTGGTATTTTACCGATCCGTAATGTTTCCGTCACGTTACGTATTTTATTAAACGGGATTCGATTATTACAATGCGTGAATGCCCCTTTTCGATCCCAGGCCGAACCTTTTGAATCGTATGAATCGCTCGAACGGTTCATGATCGAATACATGGACGAATACGCCCAGCATATTGAAAAAATCGCCAACGAAGAGAATCACTCCCAAGTCGATAAAGCGGCTCTGCACGCTCTTTTCACCAACATGAAATCGCTCATGGAAAATGTCCATCAAGACGAGGACCAACCTTTCAATTTCTTAAGTTATTATCACAAAGTCCTAGCTCCCTACGTAAAAATATGTGACGGCGACGATGCTTCGTTCCTTCTACCTCCTACTTCCAAGGATGTTGAAAAGGATCCCGCTTATCAATTATGTTTGGAAATGAAAGCCTCGAATCAAATTCGGGCTCGTTATTCTCCTTACACGACCCTATTTGATCTTGTGCACGTCATGATTTATTGCAATTTATGCCGGAACGAACTCAACGTGGTGGCGAATTTCGTGTTTGAGTTTGGAGTTCGCATTTGTCGTCGCCCCTTCTTCTTCAAAGAATCGTTCTTGACCCAGCAATTGCGAAACCTGGTCACTTCTCAAATTACGTACCATCGGAATACAGAATTCTACTACCTCCTTCGAGAGATTCAACAAGGCGGCACGTGCGATGCCTTATCACTAGAATTTATTGAAAAAATGAGTCGAATCGAAACCTTTTTAGCGAAAGTGTTCCCAGGAAAAGCGGAAGATCGAATAAAGCAGTTTGCGTTCAAACAAAATTTCCCCTACGTCCTGTTTGTTCCGAAAGAAGACGAAGAGACGACGAAAAAAGCCACCCAAATTGATGAGTACCTCGGATATCTTTTCGGGACTGGGTTTATTATTTCCAAGCTCAAAGGTAAAGGATTAGTGAAAGGGTCGATCGCGACGGGTAAGAAATTTTACCGTCTTGTACAGAAAGTGGCCTTGAAAATACGCGAATTTGAAAAATCCGACGAAGAAATTTTCTGGACGATGGAAATGGTGAAACTGTTCTTATGTTCCGACGGGTATATGGAAAAAGAATTGAGAATGTTACTCAATGTAGCGACGAAGGAATCTCAAGTTCCCTCTCGTCAAGAAATATGTCAAGGAGGAGGAAGAAGAAACGAAGATGGCGAAGAGATGGATATGTCATAATCAAGTAAATCATTGGAAAAAATGACAGACGCAGAGGAAGAAATCTGTGGAATTTGCTTGAAGGCCTTCAAAGAAACAAAACGCCATAAAGTTTACAATCTCGATTGTGAGCATTCCTTTCATATTAAATGTATAAAGAAATGGATTCGAGAGTATGGTAAAAAGAAATGCCCGACCTGTCGGACTCGTATCAGCCAAGATGATATGCTCTATTTCACTAGCGGAACATTGCAAATGGAACATTTAAGAATAGATTCGGATGAAAAGGAGGAGGAGGAAGAACCAGAGGTGGAAGAACCGCCAAGGCAACGACGAAGACGAAGACCCGAAGAAGAATTAGTCGATCTGGGAGGCCATGGTCTCATTTTTTCAGGTCCTAGTACCAGTCAGACGAGACCCAGAAGGCAGAGAAGAGAAGATTTAGTGGGAGATTATGCTTATATGGATACACCTAGACAAAGTTCACCTACCTCAGATGATGAAGAAAGGGAAGTCAATCCTTATTTTGGTCGACCGAATGCATTTTGGAGAGAAATGAGACGACAAAGACGAAGTAGAAGGAATTAGATGATTCTTAAAATAAAAATAAATACAGTACGCAAAAATGGAAAAGTAAGACTGATGACTGGTGTATAATATTTCATTATCAACAGATCCATCTCCTATACATCGTTATATCAACAGATCTATTTCCAAATGGAAAAGTAAAACCGACCGACTGTTGAAAAATATTTCTCAAAAAATTTGATAGTTAAAAAAAAAACTTTTTGTTAATTTTTATCATGTCTTTTAGACATGATAAAAATTAACTGTACCTTCTTTTTTATTTTGAATGATGTCACCTTTTCTAAAAATAGATTTCTAAGAATGAATCATGCTTTTCTTGGAAATTTATACTTAGAAACATGTCTAGACAACATGTTGACATCATTCCAAACAAAAAGGAGGGTAGAGTTAATTTTTATCATGTCTAAGACATGATAAAAATTAACAAAAAGTTTTTTTTTTTTTTTTTTTTTTTTTTTTTTTTTTTTAAATACCACATTAGATTTTTTTTGAGAAATATTTTCCACCAGTCGGTCGGTTTTACTTTCTTTCTTTGGAGATTTTGATAACGATATATAAGTAGATATATAAGTTTCACTCACTGGGTTCTGATTCATTCGTTTTCGCCTTTGCTTTCACGAGATATCGAGACCGCTTCAGCATTTCGAAGGAAGCCCCTTTGATGTTATACTGTTTCTTCAATCGTCGCTTTAGATTAAATAAATACTGGTAATGATTTTTTCCAAATAGTTTGGATGGAGGAGCATTGAAAAGAAACTGGAATAACTTTATCTGATTTGGATCTTTATAGACTTCTAAAGATTTAGACGCAAACGCTTTTCGTTTCTCTGGATCATCGTTTAGATAGCCCAAGATGTGAATCATCCTCAATTCCGTTTCTAACAGTAATAAGACTATCAGCGACAGTTCATCTGTTTCATAATTGGAGAGACAGTGATTACAGATTTGATTCATCTGCTCTGCTGTAAAAAGTTGGTGTTTTCGACGACGAGGTTTCTTGACCACCACCTCATCTGCAGAAGGTAAGAACCATTTTCCTCGAATAGCATTTAAAGCATTTGAAATATATTTCGCGGAACGTTGTTTTTGATCGATAAGATATTGGTGATATTCTTGAAGTGTTTCGGTATGATTTAGATCTTTATGCCTTTGTAAACATCAAGTTTCATATTGATTTTCATAGATAGAGTAGACTAATTTACTAGTTTTTGAGGGAGACATGATGCTTCTTTTATTTTTGGTATAATGAAGAACTCTTACTTATTTATAATTTTTTAATAGGTTTTTGAATCAAAAAAAATATTTATAATAAGAAGAAGAAACAGTAGAAACAAAATGGCCGAATGTTGTCCAATTTGCTTAGACGAACTCATTGCCGAAGATGTAGAAACCATTTCTACTTTAACGTGTCAACATCAGTTCCACACGAAATGTATTGACATTTGGAGAGAAAAAGCATTGACGTGTCCTGTCTGCCGAGAACCGTTTGAAGATGCCCTGCAGAAATTAATTTCTATGTTTCTCCCTTTGCGACGTTCTTTTTTATATGATGTAATTTACGATTATGAAAATCGCATCAGGTTTTCAGACGATGAGGCTGATTTAGATGATTTACTCATGTATGAATTATTGGGACCTTGGGAAACTTCTGAGGAGGAAGAGGAGGAGGAAACAGAATCAATCGAACCTGAGGAAGAAAACCAGAGTGAGGAAACTAATTGAGACTGGAAAAAGGAATCGAGACCATAGATGGGTTTGAGTAAATTAGCCGATGACGGATGTAGGGATTGGACTCGAACCGATGGAATGGATTGGGACTGATATTCATCCCATTTCTTTAATCCCATCCGAAGATTTAAAGCCAATGACTTTTTCATATATTCGGAAAGAAGGAATCGCCAGGTTTTGGGACGATACTTTCCAACAATCTTGAGAGCGTTTAACATGCTGAGATAGCATTCTTGAGCTGTCCGACACAGTTTCAAATGAAAGACAACATCCATTTCATTCTCGACTTGCTTCCACCATCTCCCAGTTTGATATTTCCTTGGGTACAGCACTTCATTGTGTGGATATATTTCAGCCTCATCTTCGATCCACGGTTTCATGGTACTGGAAGGAAGGTCGTAGGGATCGCCTAAATGATAATTCAGTAACTGACAATTAGATAAATTGAGATGAAGATGGCTCGTGAAAACAATGAGACGATCGGCATAGGCTGGTTTGACCACCGAGTCTCCAAAATTCGGTTCGATCCAGATGAGAAGATCGCAATGCGTGCTGCCGCATTCGTAAGACGGATCTAACCCGCTGACGAACCAATCGTTGGAATCGTCGAGAAGAATATGGACCGTTTTATGATGTCGAACAAAAAGGGTTTCCAAATGATAGGATAAGAGGGAAGGATGCCTTCCTAAATTACCTAATACAACGGTCACGGGTGCATCTTAACATTTCTTGAAAAGATCTTGAATGGAACCCATGCTGGTTGTTCCGCATACTTGATTCCCGAGACGACTCAGAAAAGACCCCATGCTTCTTTATTTTTTTAACGCAGCTCGCATATATTCTTGATCTTTCTGGAATTCCGATTCAGGATAAGGTGGCTTTTGAAGACTGGCATTCACTTCATTATGAAATTGAAACCAGATGTGGGCAAAGTGTTCGCCTAAAAACCGTTCTTTATACGTTTTGAGTTTGGATAAGTAATGATACACACAAATCCCGCATCGGAGAGTTCGATATAAAGATTCTGTCACAAAGTCTCTCCAAAGAGTTTTCGCGAGACGAATATCCTCGTCCTGCTCGTCCTGAACTGAAAACGCTTCGGCCATCCAATGTAAAAGCCGCCAGTAATAAGGACCAAAGACCAACGTGTTGTGGTAATTGATGTGATGAAAATAATCTTCGGCTGAAAAAGGTTGTGGGGATACGGAAATGCCGATCCGGGTCATCAAGTCTCGAATCGCCTGACTTTTCCCCTGGAGTAATTCAATCACCGCTTCGTCTAAAAAGAAAAAGTATTCGCTTTTCCATCGAATACGGTACAGGAGCGTTAAGACGCAGTACGTAGTCAATTTAAAGAGTTGAATCCAACTGTATTCGCCTACCCAAGCTCCAGGTCGTAGAAATGTCCGTCCCCATTTATCTTGGTTCATTAAATTGGCCATGAATAATAAATAGGTGACGACGACTTCATCTAATCGTTGTTGGGGCTCTTCTTCTCGGAAAGCGGTCGTAAAGTGGGTGACGTCGATACCCGGAGGAGGAGGTGGAGAAGAAGGGGTTTTGAAGTGTAAAAGTTCATGAATTTTATGAGCCACGAACGGTGAAACACGAGCCTGGCTTTCTTGGAGTTCGTTCGAAACGATCGGTTCATCTTCTAAATAAGTTCGTTTTAAACGTTTAAAGGTTTGAGCATCCATTCTCTTTACTTAAACCACCATTGACGAAAACGGCAATACCAATCTCCCACGTCTTTATTTTGCACCACACTGCCGAGCAATTCGCCGAAAGTTGTAAAAATCGTCAGCTTGCGAATGTATCCAAAAGCCAGAAAGAGAAAAATGAGTCCGTTGATGAGGAGGAAAAGGAGAAAGAACCAGCTTTGTGTTAAAATGAGACAAAACAGGATCACGAAGGACGTATACGCTCCAGCGACTAAAAGCGTTCCTAATGTTAAGGAATCCATTTGTTTTTTTTTCTTCTTCTTCTCTATTCTTGACCTAATGTCTCGTAATAAAGGGTCCGATACGTAATATTCTGGTAAGCATTATAAACGGGATGGTGGATAAAGAGAAATAATAAAATCCATAAGAGGATCGATACCATATTTTTGTTTTCTTTGTTCTGAGTCAGAAGAGAAGAGATAATAATAAAGTAACTCATATTAATTTTAAAAAAAATGGTTCGAAGGGATAAATACAAATCTGATAAAGCGGAACGAAAATTGCTTCGAATGGAAGCAGCTCCTCCTAATCATGTAGGAGACCCAGTCGTTGACAACCCCCTTAACAATCACCCTCCAAGCAATCCATCTAACCATCCTCCTCCAATCCATGACAATCCTCCTAATAATGATAATGTAGGCAATATTCCCATGGACGTGGATGAGGAAATAATTCGTCGGCATAGGCGAGATCTCCTGAATTACGAAGAATACTACCCCGATCGAATGAAATCAGATAAGCGCTATGCCAAATTGGCTGACGGAAATGAGATTTATGCTAAGAATCGACAAGGAGATGAATTTTATATGCTGGATCCCGATGGAAATATTGTGTTTGCAAAACAAATCTCTCCCATCACCGGTAAAATAACCCCTGTCTATGCCGTCGATCATCTGAACCGTTCTATTTTACCCGTCGACGCCCAAAACCGTCCCGTGTATGGATTTGATAGTGATGGGGAACCCATGTTTCCCATAGAAAACGGAAAAATGGTGTATCTGTTCTACGGAGGAAAAGAATGGTATCCGGAAAATCCTCAGACCAAAGAACAGATCTATGCTTTAGACGAGCACCATCGACCCTATTTTGCTAAAGACGAGCATCAAAAGCCTTACTATGCTCGAAAACTCGATGTCAATCAATTCCCTATCGAATATGCCCCTCTCGATTCCATTGGTCAACGGATCTATATTCCCTTAGAGAACAATAAATTCCAATACCCGTTTAATCTCGTCACAAAACGACCGCTGTTTGAACTCTCTCCGGATCAGGACGAAATGTATTTCCGAAACAATACGCTAGGCGAATATTATCCCGTCAACGAATTCAACGATGAAATTTACGCTCGAGATCGTTTGCACAATGAAATGCCGGCTAGGAACATCGATGGAACCCCTTATTACGCTAAGAGAGCGAGTGGGGACGAATACTATCCCAAGCAACTCAACGGTCTCGAAACGTATATTCGAATTGGAAATAGGGACGAACCGGCCTTAGATGCTTTAGGAGGAGGCATTTATGCGAAAGATGAAAACTTGGACGAATATTATCCGAGAATTTACCATGACGACAATGACGAATAAAGCAAAACGATTACCAAAGGATCTTCGATGGCAAAAGATGAGTATTATGCAGTCGACAATCTTGGAAATCAGCGATATAGAAAGGATCGAAGGGAATTTGAAACATATATTACCACTGACGATCCCAGTCTACTGTATGCCCTAGACAAATATAAAGTTCCCCATTATGCTAAAAAACCCGTGTATATCGGTGGAGAAAAAAAATTTGAGGAGTATTATGTAAAAATCAATAACTTGCCCGTCTTTCTAAAGTACCAGGGTCGAGAAATTTATGCCAAAGAGCATTCTGGGGCCGAGATGTATCCCAAAGATTTGTTTGGGAACAACATGATTGCTCGAGATGCCGACGGGCGGTATTATTATGCTAAAGATGAGTCAGGAAATGAAAAATATCCCTTGTTCGCCGACGATACGGAACACAAGCCCAAATACATGTCTTACGCCCTCGATAAAAACGGTATTCCGTTCTATCCTATCAATTCTCAGGGTAAACCCATCTATCCTAAAAATGCTACAGGCGATGAATTTTATCAAATCCTTCACCCTTTCACTCAGCAAGTCATCTTTGGAAGAGATACCGATCAGAACCAAGTGTATGCGCGGAAAGCAGATGGAGGCGAAATTTACCCGGATAGCGGTCAATTCGCCATGACGAGGTTGAAAGAATTCTTTTATGCTCATGATAAGAACGGGGTCATTATTTACCCGGTCGATCAACACGGCAACGAACGATATTTAGTGACGGACAAAGGATCGTACGATCAATTGATGAAAGATCCGGTCGTGAAACGATACGCCAAAGATGCAGAGAATAATGAAATCTATCCGGAAATTATTCATGCCGATAAGCGCATTACCCAAAAACCTTTAGGAAACCGGTACGCTCAAAATAAATTGGGTGAATATTACTACCCGGTCGATCGATACAATAACGAGTACATTGTTCAGTTCAAGAAAGTGAGTGAAGAACAAATCTTTGCGAGTGGATACCCCATCACGTGTGATCAAATCATCATTGTTCCCAATTTAAATGACAAGCCCTGGACGCCTGCGTTTATACGAGACCCTAGAATTGAACCCGAAAATTTGATAGGCTACTTGTACCGATCGCATTCGAAACCGATGGATTATTTGACCAATTTGAGATCTAAACGCGCTTCTCGACACGGGTTCCAACCCTATAAAGTTATATATAATAACTCGGAGGGTAAAGTAGTCGAGAAAGTGGAAAGCGGTCTTCCAGGACAGGAAGATCCAGTGGAAGAGGAAGAGAAAAAGAAGAAAAGAAAGAAGAAAATATATGCCAACCCGATACAGTCTGACGAAAATAATCATCAATCCACCACCAACTGGACTAAAATCATTCTTTCTATGATAGGTATCTTGGCCATACTTGCGTTCCTAATCTGCATTAATATACTGTTTAAAAAGTCGTGAGAGAAAGAAAAATATCTGAAACAATCCATTCTTAAAAAGATTGGGATGTCTTGTCAATCCAGTCGGTTGGAAAAAATTTTTCAGAGCTAAAAAAAAAAAAAAAAAAAAAAAAAAAAAACTTTTTTTAAATTTTTATCATGTCTTCTAGACATGATAAAAATTAACTATCTACTCTTTTTGTCTAGGAATGATGTTTCACCCTTTCGAAAATTAGACCATGACTCACCCTTTCTAAAAATAAAATTCCAAGAAATAAATGAGTCATGGTGTATTTTTAGAAACATGGTGAGACATCATTGAAAACAAAAGGGGTTAGTTAATATTTATCATGTCTAGAAGACATGATAAAAATTAACAAAAAGTTTTTTTTTTTTTTTTAATAGCTCTGAGAAATTTTTTCCAGCCGACTGGATTCACAAGTCATCACCATTTTTTTTAGGAATGAACTCTTCCTTATCTATTTAAGCATTTCGAGTTTCGCTTCAAATGTGTACGTGCTGTTGAAGAGGGACCCACCTAGATCCTAGTTGACTCATTCATGGGGAAGGAAAAAAAAAAGTATTCTATAACGTGTTGGATTATGTTGGAGGTAAGTCTCTTTCTTTTTCATTTTTTTCTAAAGATTTATGAATGACAAACGGAAAGGTTTCTTTCTTGTACTCTTGAAGGCGATGAAAATAAAACAAAGCTTCTTGGAAAGCACAATATTTTGTCCGACCTATATGTTTCGGACAAAACGATGAATATTCATAGTTCATTGGTATGGGCGCGGTATGAAACGCCTCCTTGTTCTCGGAGACGAAATTGAAATAAATAGGACGGGCCAGTATCTGGTACAAAACATTAATTTTCCAATAATGAGGGCAGTAAATGTTTTTATATCCTGCCGTTAGAGCTACGAGAAACGGTTTTAATTGATCGTACGGCAAATGACCCTCATTCCATGAAAAGCCATGCGTTATATCCGCTAACGGTAAATGAACACTCGATACACTTTGTTTGGCGGAATAGGATAATTCAGACCACGGTATGGGTGGTTCCACGTAGATAATGCCTTGGGAACGATCATGGGTGATAGAAGCCACTTCTTTAATAATATAGTCGGAAAAGTCATCATTATAAGAAAGATTGAGTTCTTTGGCGAGAGGATCACCATTCAATTCGAAACCTTCGAAATTGAGAACGATATAGGATTCCATGTTTTATTTTTATCGGTCATCTTGTTTCAGGAGAACATTGAATCTAAAATCCTCTACGGTTATCACATGAAAATCTCTCAATTTGCCTTTTAGATAGGTGGCTCCAACTAAGTGGATGGATTGAGTTCCATATTTTTTCTTTAATTGTTGGAAACAAATCCGCTCTGATACTTGTACTGCAATAGGTCCTAGACGTATCTTATCCTTGCGAGTGAACAGAGTTATATATTCTATACCCACTCGATGTTGACGAAACTTTTGTAGAAATTGTATCAAGGACCAAGATTGAAGACCCAAGGTCGATTTTAAATCTCTTTCCAAATTAAACGTGGCAGTATGGGAAATAAGAACAATATATCGAAAGGAGGGACCTATTTGTCGATTGAACCGTTCGGTGATTCGCCATGGAAGAAAGGTTGAATGATTCATTTTTTTTCAATTTAATTTAATTTTTTTTTCTTCTTCTTCGGTTCGAAGAATTAAACAAGCATGGCAGAGTATTACGATATTTCTGTTTTGAAAACTATTCAATTACCGATTGATCGACTCATCCGATTCGTGATTGGGCAAAATCCTCAACTTGAAAACTATCAAGCGACGTACCGGTTTCTGAATTTATTTTTTGAGATTACGCCTCGACTCGTTCGAGATCGTTCGAGATTTTCAATCACAGGCCATTGCTCATATCCGTCACGTGTTAGATAATATGTCGCAATATGGACACCTATATCTTTTAATCGATCAGCAGCCCCTGTTTAATGCCCTGGAATGGAATGATGAAGAATTTATTTTATCGAATGAAGAAATCTTAGACCCTATTCGCAAAATGGCCAGTCAGTTTTTTCCTAAAGATTCTGCTCATTACCATGTCACTTGCCTCTATCTCTTATATTTTTACGCACTACTCGCGAATCCGAAATATACTTGGATCACAATGGATTATTTAATGCACGGCAATAAATATCATCAATATTTATTAGCTAAACATGCTCATGAAGAAAAGTAAAAATAAAATCATTAGACGAGAAATTTATTTTTGAAAAGATAAAGCAATATAATGGAATTTTATCCGAATCGATATGGTAGCGAATATTACAAATATCGAAAAAAAGATCCAGTCTTTGTGAAAAGTGAATATGGTCATGAAAGGTATGCCATTCACTCCCAAAAGGGGGAAATCTATCCCGACAAAGGTGATCCTTTCGCTAAAACTCGAGACGGCCTTCCATATTATGCCAAAGATCGGAAAGGAAATGAAAAATATCCTCTACAACGTAAAAAATCCCTCGTTATTCAAATTCAAAACGAATTCGTTCTGGCCAAATACGCGGACGGAAAAGAACGATACCCGGTGGATTTCCGAGGGAACGAATATTATTTAGTGAAAAATGAAGAACCTTCCGTCCTGAAAGATGCCCAAGGTGAAATCTACTTTGCTAAAACATGTAGTGGAAAAGTCCTCATTCCCTGGAATTATTTTGAACAGTACAAGTATCTTCTCTCAGAACATTATAAACGCACATGCGATGCTGCAGGAAACTGCGTTTATCAATCCACGGTACCCGTTGAAGAAATTCTTAAAAAGTTGTTTCCATGCCTCTGTTTGTGCTTAGCTGAAATACCTACAATGGCTTTTATTCTAGCAGCTACGTTAATGTCAATACCAGGACTGTAAGAACAACGTTCTTATATATAGTCAGTGAGAAGAGAAAGAATGACTCGAAGCTGGCTGAGAAAAAATTCTATTTAAAAAAAAAAAAAAAAAAAACTTTTTGTTAATTTTTATCATGTCTTTAGACATAATAAAAATTAACTCTACCCCCTTTTTTCTTTTTGTTGTGAATGATGTCTCACCCTTTCTAAAACTAGATTTCTAAACAAAAGAATGAGTCATATCGTTCTTGGAAATTTATTTTAGAAACATGTTGACACCTGATTCAAACCAAAATAGGGGTGAGGGGTGGTAAAGTTAATTTTTATCATGTCTAAAGACATGATAAAAATTAACAAAAAGTTTTTTTTTTTTTTTTTTTTTTTTTTAAATCTTTAGAATTTTTTCTCAGCTGTTAAGAAATTTTTCCAACCCGACTCGATCGACCGGACATCACCATGTTTTAAGAATGGACTCTCACTTATATATTTCAGCATTGCGAGTTTCACTTCACATGATTCTGTGTTTTTGAAGAAGAAACATCTTGAAATCTGGCTTTCTTCAGTCAACTTTTGTTTTTTCCAAGTCATTACACAATGAAATGTTGGGAACCTACCTCATGCATATGTAAAAAGGTTAGTAATTCTTGTCTTTTTTCAGATTTTTGATGATAACATTATCGTAATAAATAACTTGTCTTTTATGCTGAGGCAGATCAATGGGTTCATCGTCCACTTTTAAATGTTTCGTGGTTGAGTGTTCTCCCTCTTCGTCGTCATGCTTTCGTTTGAGAGACGAATTCAATTCGGCATTTTCAAACTGAAGGGGTTCTACTATATCCAAAGACGAGGAAATATTATTTTCGGCTGAAAAGGAACTGAAATCCATTTCGGTCCGTTTCAAATGTCCAAATTCATCATTGAAACGCATAATGAGTTCCGTTTCGTGAATGGAGGTGTCGCGCATCGTTTTCAAAAATTGTCGAATGGCCGATTTCAGTTCGTTAAAGGTCGTAACAGAACCGGGAATGATTTGTACATCGGCATACTGTTTGAATTGTGTAAAAATATCGGTCGAAGATAGAAATTCTTTTTTGAATTCTACTAATATTTCAGGTTCGGAACGGTAACGGATCATGCCGTCCTCCATGTTAATATTGTGGGCCAGATGCAGATAAATCATTAAAAAGAAACCTTTATAGGAATCTTCGACGATAGAATCTTTGGTTTCGAGTAAATATTGATCCTGCATCACTTGTTCTGAGGTGAGGGATGGAGCATTTTTCGTAAACACGGCGTCAAAAGGAATTGCTACCACGCGATCATTAAACGCCTCTGTGGCCGTACACACTGGGAACGTATTGGTAGAAGCCATGAGTTTGGCACTGGGAATCGCTCCTACATTTTGCTCGTACAAATTCCGAAAACTGGTGGTCGAATTACCCGTGATTTCTTTCACGAGGTTTTCGTTTAATTTTCCCGACATTTCTTCAATAGTCACTACCCGACAACAAAATAACGAAGAGGCCAGTTCGGGTTGGGCTGATAGTCCTTGACCACTCGTCGTTTGTAAATTGACAGCTCGAATACCATGACTATAGCCTCCAAAGACCTTCGAGATCATTTGAAAGAATTTACTTTTTCCATTGCGCGTGTTGCCTTTCAAAATAAAAAATTTGCGACCGTAATTGGTCGCAATGAGAAGACTGGCCAGGACATCTAAAAGGTACATGAACAGATCGTATTCGAAACACGTATATTTACACATGTGCACATAAAAATGAAGCATGCTTTGAATGAGCAGGTTGGTTTCTAGTTTGTCATGAACCTCGCGCACTTCTTCCCGCAGCGTATCCAGTAAATCGTCCGTGAGGTCGAGAAAACAGCTTTTCAGGTATTGTAGAAAAAATTTCCGGTCGGTTAATAAACGATAGATGGCTATCAAATCCGGATCGTGACGAAATTGTATCAACTCGTGTCGACTAAAATTGATGCCCAGACGTTGATCCGATAGGTAAAATTCTGGAACCGTCCCTCCTACATGACCCGTCAAGAGATTCAGAACCCCATCGTGGGTTCGAATATGCCATTTATGTCGATCCATTTGAATGATTTTACGATCAATGTTGGTTCGACTCAGAATGGACGAGACCACATAATTAATGTTGACCTGTTTCATAATGTCTGTGAAAGGACACATGTTTTTAGTTTTATCGGCAAACTGATTCCGAGCATAGGCCTGAATGGAGGACCAGATGGCATTCATCAGGTTTAGAATTTCTATCTGGTGGGGCACTTCTTGCCAGTACTCGTGGATATTATTCCACATATAGCGTTGAGGTTTCTTGCAGGAATTGTACATGGTAATGACGAGAATCGGAAAATATCGCTCTTGAATTCGATGAATTTGTTCCACGAGCTGATCTCCAGACACCGAATATAAAATAACGCCTTTCATGGTTTTGATAATAGCTTCCAGTTTATCTTTAAATTTGTAAATTTTAGGATTGAGATTCGAACCACAAAAGAGGATCGTGTCGAGAGTAAAATCTTGGGAAATGATATCTATAATTTTACTGTTGATTTTTTCTACAGAATCTATGAGTTCGTGAGATTCTAATATCGTACGCAAATGGGATGCGAGTGTATGGGAGGACATTCGTAAATGTTGACACAAGGCACAAAAGACAGGTAAAAAATAGTAACCTTGATTGTACTGCATAATCGTACGAAGGGGATTGGGATCGGAATGCAAACTAGGATTGTCCAACTTGAGAGCTTGATTCACCGTCTGGAATACATCGTTTTCGATGACGATAGAATTTTGACTTTCCCGGTACCATCGTTTTAGAGCCCGGTTATTCGATTCAAAGTCTGAAATCACAAACCCGTTAAACTTGATAAAGTAAAACGTTTTTAACCAATGATGACCTTCGATTCCAAAATCCTTCCCTTTGTAAATATACATCGGGGTTTTTAGTTTATGCACAACCGTAGCCACTTTTTCATCGTCGGGTCCAGCTTCCTCATCTTTGCTAATAAGCGTGGGATACGATACTCGATACAAAGGATCGTACAGTGTCACCACAGGCATCATATATTCATAAAGTTGTTTTTGAATATCCATTGGCTGGAGGTGGAGCAGTTTACGAAAAAAGGAATTGGTATTATCCTTGCGACGTTTAAATTTTGATTGAATGCCTAACAATCGCATGCTGAAAGCATTGGGATTGGTCAAATCTAAACGCCAGGTGGTTTGTTCGTCTACATAAATAATCAGCATGGGTTCGTATTTATTCGTATAGGGCTTGGAGGAATTCACAAGCGTCGCATTCGCTAAAACGTCCAACTGGAAAATAAATTCAGATGTTTCGTGATAGAACCGGGGCTGAAGTTGTCTGCAGAATTGAATATAATCATCATGAGCGATCGAGATTTCCGGCAAATGGACATGAATACCACCTCCTGGACGAACAGCCATAATAAAAGTAAAATGCTTAAGGGATAAAATGTAAAATTTTAAGGTTGAGAGAATAACAGAATCTACATAATCGTAGAGCATAGATGAAGGAAGGGATGCATCGCATTCGGTTTTAATATCAATATCTAGGATAAGGGAATGATGGGTCGTCGAGCAAAGATCCATCGTTAAAAAAAGATTTTCGGCAGACGTTCGAGTATAAAATCGAGAAAATTGTGCGTAGTCTTTTCGGTTACAGTAAAAGATTCCTCCCGACATCTGGTAGAAAATGTAAGCATCGTTGGGCGCATCTCCAACCGAATTAATCCTTGTTAAATAATGGAGGCTCTGCGACATGATTATATATCTTTAACTTGATTAATATTTCTTAAAAAAATACAAGCAATGCTTTGTAAGTAAATATCCTATAAAATCTCCACGTGCTCCTCTAAAGAATAAATAAACTGAGCACTTTTACCTTCATAAAGTGAAATTCGTTTCGCACGTCTTAAATAGATAAACCAGAGTTCTTTCTAGCCAGAGCTCAGAAAAAATTCTAAAGTAAAAAAAAAAAAAAAAAAAAAAAAAAAAAAAAAAAAAAAAAACTTTTTATTAATCTTTATCATGTCTTTAGACATGATAAAAATTAACTACCTTCCCCTTTTGTCTGGGAAGGTTGTCTCACACTTTCGGAAAATAGAACATGACTCATCTTTTCTAAAAATAGAACTCCAATAAAAGAATGGGTCAAGGTATATTTTTTAGAGTGAGACATCCTTCCCTGACAAAAAGAGGGGACAGTTAATTTTTATCATGTCTAAAAGACATGATAAAAATTAACAAAAAGTTTTTTTTTTTTTTTTTTTTTTTTTTTTTTTTTTTTTTTTTTAATATACATTTTAGATTATCTGAGAAATTTTTCCCAGCCAGCTTTTACTTTTCTAGACATAAACGTCCTTGTTTATGTCCTTGAATGACGTCATCTCTCATGTATATATAAAGCGTGTAAGTTGGCTCTGTAGACTTATTCCTTTCGAGGAAGAAGGCGAGATAAAGTAAGCTCTGTCATGGATAATGAAAAGTACTACAATGTTTCGGATTATGTGGAAGCGTATGGAAATGTTTATAGACAATATTATTTTATAGCTGTTCGTTTCAAACTACCCATCTTCCATGTCGATACTTTGAAACATTTTAGCCCGGGTCTCGTTCGAGCACCTTGCATTCTCGTGGTCAGTGAAAATCGACTCATTTTCCAAGGAGAAAATTTAGACAAAGACTATCCGTTTCCTCGTGGGTCTTTAGTCTTTTGCGTGCATGGAACAAAAGAGGATCCTCGTTGGATTAACGTCTCTAGAGATACGACCGATCAGTTTTTACAAAGTTTATTTCCCTCTCGAGATTTTATCAAGGTCTCCTATGAAAATAATACCTTATTTGTTTGTTCGACCATCAATCCGTTTTCCTTGTTCTGGAAAGTACTTCCTCGCAATATGGCTTTTCGCGCCTTAAGCGATCTGACGATGACCTACATAAAAAGAGAACCTTTCCAGTTAGAGCATTGCATGCGCCTCCGATTTTTCAAACGAAATACGCACGTCTGGGAATCGTGGTCCAACTGGTATCACTATTTACATCCCATGCTCATCCTCCACTTCATACATTTAACGGGACAAGCTGCGAGTGCTCAATTGGCTGCCAAACTTCATAAATTGTGGAAACGCTCCCTTCCACCTTACCTGCATACGGATTCATTCTATTCCATCGGACTTTTATACTTGTGAAATTACTTTTGATGACACGAAATTAACCGGTGTTTGGTTTGTCGTTTTGAATATGTCTTTAGTGATATATGTTTCGCCCATGATTGCGTCATTCCATCATGAAACGTTCCTCGACGTGAATCGTGAACAATGTAATTATTTGCTACCGTTTTACCGAAATAATGAATTATGGACCCGAGAAGGATTTAAAATATACGTTTCCCACTTTAGAAAGAATCGTCGCTACTTGAAAGAAGTCATGATTTGGTTATCGTCCCGCTCCGAAGAAAAATATCAATATATGTTGCTCGATTTGAACAAAGTAGCCTACCTTTTAATGATTTAAAAAAAGTAAAAAGAAAAGAATGTTACGAGAACTGGTTCGATGTCTTATTCAATACCAGTCCGACCCCACTTTTATATCTTTAAATGTCGTTGATGGTCTCAAACAAAATCTTCGAGACGACGTGATCGATGCTTTTCTCCTGAGTCGACCTTTACTCCATCTCTATCCTCAACTGTATAAAAAGAGTTCGAGCATCATCGATTTCTTGTTTCGCATTTCGGGCTTGCATTTGGAAGAGATTGTTCCGATGGAATCGCAGGACCTGGAAAACAAAATCGCTTCTTTGGAAACTCAATTGGAGGCAGATCGGAAAGCTTTTGAGAAACAAATCGAGACGCTCCAACAAGAGCACAGGAACGAAATGCGTTATTTTCTAGCGGAAAAAGAACAATATGTGAATACCGCTCGATTCGGAAAAGAGCATTCAGTTGTGGATTTGCAACGACAATTGGAACGCCTTACATGGGAGAAAGAAACCCTGCAGACTGAGTTGGAGCAGCTGAAACGGAATCACGAAACCTTACAAACTCAGTGGGAGCAATTGAAACGAGATCACGAAACCTTACAGACACAAATTCGAACGCACGAGTCTGAAAAAATACAATGGCAGAGGCAAATAGTAGAACAACAACAACAACAACAACAACAATTGAATAATAATAATAATAATATCGAGTTTCCAAACCGTTTGATGAACGAATGGCAAATGCTCCACCAACGCTACGAAACAGGACTTGAAGAATGGATGCAACGAACGGAAAGTTTAATCCGCCCTTTGCAAATGGCTTTACAAGAAACGATCGAGCAACTGAAACTTCCTCCTTCTTCTACGACTACGGTCATTGAAACTTTACCGCTCGAATCGCCTCCTTCTCAGCAGCTCATGATCGAGTCGTCGCGATCTAAATTAGAGCAATTACAAGAAACCCTCGACCAGTTTTTAACATCGTATCAATCGGAACAAAAACAGCACGTCCAGCAATTGAACGAGGAACTGAAAGGACAATTGACCCTTTGTCAAAACGAAAAACGGATATTGGAAACGCAGTTGGAGCAGGGTCAGAAAGAACGAACCGACCTCCTGCAAAAATGGAAAATCGAGTCCGAAACACATTTCCAGGAAGGTATTCAACGCGTTCTTGACACGCTGCAAAAGAAAAATCCTCATATCGAGACGATTCTTCGAGACGAAATGGCTAAACAAATGAAGGAGTTCCACGAAACGCAGTTTATGACGTTTTTACAGACGATCCTTCCCCCCTCATTTTGGAAACCTTTAGGTGCGAACCAAGATTGGAAAACGTTTTTCTTCCAGCAAATTCAAACGTATATCCAGTATTTACAAAATTGGCAAACCCAGCTTTTGAACCAATTAACACTTCTCGGGAATGCTTTAAATCAATCGCTAACGCCCGACAATTTAGCTCATACCATTCTTCACAGTCTCCCTTCTTCCTCTAAAAGCATGATGGAAGACACGACCCTCTTGCAACGATTGCACGATCTTCAACAATCGATTGAGAACCAGAACGAAGCGAAGGAGGTCCTACAACAAATCCAAGCTCAACTCCATCGGGATCGTAGCCAAGAACATAAAAAATTACAGCAGAGTCTAGAACATGAAAAACGGCAACGCGTCGCTTTGGAAAAGAAACTGGAGGTCCTGAAAACGAATTTGGTAACTCTGATACGGACTAAATGGAATGCGTATTTTGGGGCCACGGATTACGATCAGATTCTCGCGGAACTCGAAAAAGTATTCCAATTCAAAGAAAATCTAGAGAGGACCCTCGAAACGCAATTGGCGCAACTGAAAGGTCATTTTCCCGAAATACCGGTCGTTCAATTCGATAATTTGGCGTCGAGCATGATCGAATGGGCTCGACAGGTCGAGAATCACAACGATTGTGAAGTCGAGCTCCGTAAAACCAAAGAACAACTTTTCGAATTGAAACAGAAACTCGATCAAGTCGAAAATAATTATACGAAATGTAATGAGTACCTTCTCTACGCCAAAACGAAATTAACCACGTTCCTAAAAACGATCCTTCAGAATGACCCTAGTGATCAAAGAGAAGATTGGCCGCAAGCTGTTGTCCATCAACTCCAAAACGTGATTCACGAGCATCGAAAATTTCAAGATCTCGTTTATAAACAAATTGTCACGCTTCGAGCCCAGTTTCCGAACATACCGGATCCCATTGAAGAATTGGCGAATTCGGTGATTTTATATTTCGAGCAGGAACGAGACCTATATCGACGGCAGTTGGAGGAACGTCCTCACATCACCGAAGTGAAAGAACCCTACACTACTGTACTACTGTACCGGCCATTACGTATCCTACGGATCAAGTGGAGGAATTACAGCGGGAAGTGAAAGATTTACAAAACCAACTGGAAGTGTCTCGGTCTCGAAACCAAACTTTAGAAAACCAACTGGCTAAAGCTCTCGTAGCTCCGCAGGATGTAGAAATGTCCGATACTTCGAAATATAAACGAAAGCACGTATCGACGGTCGACGAAGACTATGTAAGAGGTCTGTCATTGGATTTACAAGAGGCCAAACACGCTTTAGATCGATGTCTGGACGAAAAAGCCCACTTGCAAAAGGAATTGGAACACATTAAAACCGAACCAACCCCTTCTCCCTCCGTATCGTCCGATTTCAAAATGCTCAGCGACCTGTTTTATCAATTATACGTGTCCTATTTTCGATTACGATTTGATGTCGTGTACGGAAAAACCGTTTTTTCGTCGGAGGAATATATTAGATCCGTGCTGAATAAATTGGATTTCGTGGATCGAAGCATTCGATCCAATATGACTGTGAAAGAATGGACCGATGTTTTATTGCAATACATCAAATGGGACGTACAAACTCTGACAGGAGGGTTAGATTGGCAGGGGTCGCATACAGCCTACATTAAAGATGAATTCTTAACCTATTGCATGAATCAAACGATTGAAATCATTGACCGGTACGCGAAAGAATTGAGGAAACAGACCGAGATGTTTAGAAGTCCATAAAATAATAATAAAGGGGAACTATGGAATATTCAGAGTTAATCGATCGTATTCTTGCGCACCCGATTTTAAAAGCGGGGATTGACGAAATCGTTGAAAATAACCCGAGAACGTTAAACCTCGTGAGCCGGGAATGGAAAAATATATTAGCCAACAATCCTCAGTTTCAAGATTTTCAAGCTAAAGCGATCCCGTTCCAGCATCCCGTAGAAAAAGGTTATATTCAGATTGAAAATATTAAAGATTTCAATCATCATTATAATATTCTCGTAGCGGGGTATTGGGTTCTCTGCGCTACTAATTATAAGAGGAATCTGAATGCCCATTCTTTCATATGTAAACTTTGTCCTCCTCTGGTGGACATTACCAAAGCCGTGGCCGCCGATCATTCCCAAATGCTGATTTCAGAACAATGTCGGTCCTTCATTGAAAAAATGTAGACCTTCTCTCTGTAAAGCGTGTCGGCAAATGAGTCAACGAAATGATCTGAATTCTCAGATGTCTCAAAATCAAAGGTGTTTACGCAAAACCAAAGTGTTTGATGGAACGACCCTTTTAAACGTGTTTCAAGAAACCCTGGACCAAGAATTTCTGAATAACGATATGTTTATTGGTATTTTAAATATTAAAATTAATTCGCGGTACTTTTACGAAACGGACGCTTTGTATTGTAGAGTAGGAGGCATTTGTAGAGATATGATTCTCTTTCAAGAAGATGCTCTGAATATGATCGAAAAACCCGTGTTTCAGTTAAATATTTTAGAACCTTCTTCGAGAAATATTATTAACGAAACCATTTCCACTACCTTCGATAAAGAGAAAATCAAAACTGAAAAGGTGGATCCAGACCAGGTTCCCATCAAAAGCAAGATCAATCCAGATCTGTGCAAACCATTCAAGAAAGAGAAGCCTAAGAAGGAGGCTGAGCATGTAAAAGGCAATGAGGATCCAGTCTATTTAGGTGAGGTTTCTGCCAGTTCTATGAAGAACAAGTTTAGTAAATTTGCGTATAAACCGTACGCTCTCAGGTCTCGTCGTGATCTGGATGATTTGGATTAGAAGTAAAAAAAAAAAAAGAAAAAAACTTTTTGTTAATTTTTATCATGTCTTTAGACATGATAAAAATTAACTACCATCCCCTTTTTCTCTGGGAATGTTGTCTCACTCTTTCGAAAAACAAACCGTGACTCATTCTTGGAATGATTGCCATTAGAAAGGATGAGTTATGGTCTATTTTTAGAAAGTGTGAGACAACATTCCCAGACAAAAAGGGAAGGGGATTGTTAATTTTTATCATGTCTAAAGACATGATAAAAATTAACAAAAAGTATTTTTTTTTTTTTTTTTTTTTTTTTTTCAGATTTTTAAAAATTTTTTCCAGCCGACTCAATCAACAAGACCATCATTTTTTTTCAAGAATGTGTTCTCACTTATCTATTTAAGCCATTCGAGTTTCATTTCAGATCGTTTGATGCTGTGGCCTGTGTACAAGCTTCTACATGATGAAAACAGATTCTGTGTCAAGGTATATTACCATTTTGTTTTTTTTTCCTTTTTACATAATAGAAATTTTTCTGTACTGACTTCTTAACCCCCAACCAAATCAATTTTTTTCTCCAAACCTTTTCGCATTTAGCAAGTTAGGAACCGCGTATCAGAAAACTGCATGGCATTTTTCATAATGAGATTATCGGGCAAATCCTTTCTCGTCAATTGTTTATTTAAAGCCGTTTCTTTGGGATACGTGATGCATTTGGATTGATAGAGATACGAAGATCCTGTTTCTTCTCCCATCACAACAATCGGTTCAGGGTGACAAATATCTTCTAACGTATAAAACCCAACCCCTTTCTTGTACGCGACATTCGAAATGACGGTTTCGGGAACGAGGTCTAAATTGGGTAGTTTATGAAAATCGAATAAACAATGCGCCAGCAGGAAATTGTAAAAAGGAGAGAATTCCGTTTTAGGGTCGACAAAAAGACCTCCATTCGCCATGTCGCATACCTTTATCTTGTCGAAAAGCGTCGTTACATTTGAATTATTAATATAGTGGTATAAACCGCAAAGACGTTGCTGAAGCGTGCTCTTGAAATGAACCATCATTTCTTCTTGCATCTTCGTGGTATTGTTCACGCCTAAACCAATTTCGTTCGTGTTGCCAACACTTAAATTCCGTAGCAGTTCGTAATGGAAACGCCGATCAAACACATCCATGGCGTTATTGCGTTTCAAGTCGGTCGGGTCTTGAGAATACAGGTGGTTGATATAGTGCTCGATGCACGGGTTGAGTTTAAATGTGAGATCGTCCAACTGGACGTCGTGTAAATCGGGTCGGAAATGTTTATCCAGGAACTCGCGCGTCGGTAAAATGACAGTATTTTTCGGAAACGAGAAATTTTCCTTCACAATCAGGAAAGGTCCAACGACCTTGGTATGCGATTCCGATTCCATTCGATGATAATAAATTTGCAATCCATAAGGATTTCGAAGATGGTTCAGGCAGAGAATATTCCGAAACGCCGAAATATTGTCCGACCCACAAGGAATTTTTCGATTACTAAAAATACAATTGGATTCGTTCATTGTCTTGGTTTCTGAAAATCCGGCAAGGGTCAAGAGACATGCGATTTTTTAACAAGTCTGGAGGCAAAGTCGCTAAACAATTTAAACAATTCGACATTCCTGTCAAACGAGCAGGGGAGGTCGCTAAAGTCGTCGCGAAGAATAAACCCCTTCAAAAAGCTTTTGATAAAGTGTTTAGTAAGAAAGCTCTTCTGACCGCAGGAGGGGTGACGGCCGTCGCGCTCGGTTCTCAATATGTCAACCAATACATTCGGGACAATTCGGGCTGTTTTCTCTACAACGGAGGGGACATGGTTTGTAAACTTAAAGAATTGAGTTGTTGTCAACCCGAACCTGTTCACGAGATTTCCTATTCAGCAATGGAATGCGTGTGAAGGGTATGACAACGAGAAAGAGGATACGTGTTGTCGATTATGTGATTGTCAATATCACGATTGTACACCGACGCAAGAATTGAAATGCCGTCGACCCACGATCGGAGAAGCTTTAACGCATTTCAGTCAAGACGTGACGGGTTCCATCACGAGTGGTATTTTGGATGTTTTGGGTAATATACCGTACCTAAAACCAATCTTGTTGGGAATCGTTCTTGTCATCATCGGCCTTATTATTTGGAAATTCGTATAAGAAAAGATGGATATCGTTTCACTTCAATCCTTGAAGACTCCTATCGATCACCTTCTTCAACATAAATATCGTCCTCGACTGAATACCGTGGTACCTCAATATATCAAATTTCATAAATTTCCGCCCTTCACGAGCCTCGTCACGCTCGAACTGGTGCGCGATCCAGAAGTACGGGAAGCGGTGCGAGACTATATTCAAACGCTGTTTCGAGAAAAAGAGAAATACGGCTATTTGTATTTTTTGAGTGAACAAAACCTCGTACTTCCATTTACAATTCAATGGAATACAGAATTGGTCGTGGATCCATTGAACTTTTATACTATCATTACGGAAATCAGATAGCCGACCAGTTCGCTCAACGGGGAGATATGACGTACGAAATAACTCGCGTTGAAATACTCTATTTTTTAGTGTTGATTGTGAATATTCAACTCAATTGGATCACGATCGATTATTTGCTACGATGTAATCAGATGTATGATTACTTGATTGCTGCTCCTAATCGAATCTTGACCAATTCCGAAATGGAAAAGAATACAATATGATCTCCAAGTGACGAAATGCTTCTTCTTCAACCCTCCTGAGCGATCTGAAGTAAAACTTGAAATGTTTTTGAAATGTTTAAATAGATAAGCGAGAGTCCATTCTAGAAAGAATTTTGAGATGTCTTGCCAATCGAGTCGGCTAGGAAAAATTTCTGAGAGCCCAGAAAAATTTCTGTAGATGAAAAAAAAAAAAAAAAAAAAAAAAAAAAAAAAAAAACTTTTTGTTAATTTTTATCATGTCTTAAGACATGATAAAAATTAACTCTCTCTTCTTTTTGTCTGGGAAGGATGTCTCACCGTTTGAAAAAAACAAATCATAACTCATCCTTTCTCATGGCAATCATTGCAAGAATGAGTCACGGTTTGTTTTTCGAAACGGTGAGACATCCTTCCCAGCCAAAAAGAAGAGAGAGTTAATTTTTATCATGTCTTAAAGACATGATAAAAATTAACAAAAAGTTTTTTTTTTTTTTTTTTAGCTCTCAGAAATTTTTTCCAGCCGACTCGATTCACAAGACATTTCAAGATGACGTCATCGTTTCAAGAATTGTGTATATCAGTGGATAACTTTCGCACTTCTTGTGAGTTGAGTTCCTAGCTGAGCTAAGGGAATCACCATTTCTCAATCTACAGATATTTGTTTCGTTTTTTTTTCTCTTTACAACAGAACACATGGAGAGGAAACTGGTCGTTCCATAAATTCAATTCTTAACCGGACAATATCGAGAAATTTTCGAGCTTCCCGACTTAGGCGAATGACGATCGGGGACGATGAATTTCTTGGTACAATGATACCTTCTTCTTCTTCGGTTTCGACCGTTTCGGCCGAAAAGCATATTTTATGTCGAGCCAAAGTTAGAGCCAATTGAAAGAGTTTCAGATTGCCGTACATGATTTCTGGATCCGTGGAACGATTCTGATGATAAAATTCCAGCCATGATTGAACCAGGTAAGGTAGATGAGCATAGGGTTTAGCAAGTGGAACTGGTTTTTCTTCTTCGATTTTGGTCAGACACCATAAATCATGAGGAATGGAAGCATATCGAACTCCGTGAAGCGCATGCTGACAATCGTATTCATAACTCTCGAGAAACGTCAATTCGCTCACATCTGTGACGGGATGGAACAGACACGCTGTGTTTCTATTAGCAGGTTGTTTCGGATGAGATTCGAGCATGACATAACTTAAACATAAGAAAGCCTTTTTGTATTCAAACCCGATGATCGTCGAACAGAGTACGACCGGTTGAAGTGGATACGTGGTTTCTGGTTCGTAAAGAATAGGAATCCAGTGCACGGTCGTGGGGATGGCTTGATATTCCATGTACCGCTGATACGGTGATCGAACATATAAAATCGTTTCCGGTTCAGAACCGTTGACGACGAGTCCAATGCATTTCCCGTTAGGATTCGATCGAGTAGCATTTTCGAACCCGATTTGAAACGGGTATTCGATCAAGAGTCCGACCTTCTCAAGCGAATTTCTCTGATCGTACGTATTCAAAATATCTTGGACAATATATTGAGGATGGTGCTGATACGTCCATTGTTTTTGAATGAGCGCCGTACTCTTATTGTACTCAATGGGAAACGGGATAGGTTTCTCAGGATTCACGGACGGTAAAAATTCAATAAAGGAAGACGGAAAAGCCGTTCGCGTTTTCAGAGGATCGTAATAAACGTCCGGTCGATCTTTCCATTCGTTGATGAAATTATGGACGAGGTCATTCTCGTGATGGACCTGGTTGGACAAAAAACAAAGACGATACCTTTTCCCTCCGTCATCTTCTGGTAAATGTAATCTGGGCCCGTTATCATCATCAAAGTAATGTCCTCCTGGATACGGTATATCCCATTCGTCTAAATATAGAATTGTATGATTATTTTGGGAGCGGTACACGTTTTCGAACACGGGATTTTGTAAATACCGTTCGATCGTTTTAGGATCTTTCACAAAAAATGGTGTGACGAAACGTTTGAAAAGATTGTGGGAGGATTCCGATGAATTCGGGATCGTGGGGAAAATGACCCGTTCGTTTTCTAAAAGAAGGATCCATGATGCATTGCGTTGAAGAAAAACGGTACACGACAAGTCCGACATTTTACAATAGGCGGCTAGGGCGAGAACGAGTAGTTTCTGACTCGGGACGACTTTATCGAAATGAACGAGTTTTCGAATCACAGAAGGTTGAAGCCGCATATGGGCTAAGGGAAAAAAATCGTATCTTGAATTACATTGAATCCTCCTAAATGCAAGCCATGAAATTGGCTGTAAAGTGTAGCGTATTTATGAATATTCGTTATCCTTTGTTTTTGAGAGGGTCGGATTAAAAAAAGAAGAAAATAGACATCTGAGAAAGTATCCGCAAGTGGAAAAGCTTACGATCAGCCGATTTTATAGTTGGCGTAGTATCCGAACTGACATTCGCTAAGGGGTCTAATAAAATCTAAAATCCATGGCTAGAGGGGGAAAATCTTTTATGCTTCTGATAAAAACCGCTCGTTGTAAATCCAGAATCCATTGGTTAGAACAGATGCGGGAAATGTATTTGGAATTCTAATAAACAGACCAAACTGCCTTGAGTATCTGCAAGTAAAAAATCTTACGATGAGTCAATTTTATAGTTGAAGTAGAATCTTGGATCCATTAAGGATATTGATAGAACTTGTATGTAATTAGAGAGAAAGGAATGAACAAGATAAAATGAGTTATGAATCATTTCTCCGATCCGTTTTTGGATCTAATTATAAGACATTTATGCCTTTTATTCATACTATTCAGCTTTACTGTTTATTTGTCATTACATTAGTAATTTGTCTGACCATCTACATGATTTATGAAACACAGCAAGATAAATATTAGGAAAACTATGTTCCCCCTTCATGGTATTTGTTTTTCAGACATATATATTATGGATTAAGTTATTTCTTTATCAATAGCGTCAGATCCTGATACCCATTCAAAAAATCATTAATAATAATTTAATATCATTAATAAAATTTTGAAACCTTCTAGTATAAACCTTTTTATCAAATTTTTAGTAAAATAAAAAAGATCCTAAAATCCTTACCTTTTAAATCTAGTGTGTTCCATAGGACAAACCGGTTTGTCCTATGGGACACACTACATTTAAAAGGTAAGGATTTTAGGATCTTTGTTATTTTACGGTCAAGGAAAATTTAAAAGTTTTATGGAATCCTTATATTTTTTTAATCAATTTACTTTTTAGGTACCAAAAAAGGATTAGATTAAAAAATATAAGACGAAGTGAAAAATAATAGATAATAATTAATAATGAAGGTTAGGAATCAAGATGGATACTGAGGAACCTACAACTTTATCTGAAAGGAAAAGAAAAAGAAAAGCATATTTGAAACATTATTGGTCACTGGAATGAGTAAAAGAAGCAAATCGATGGAGAAAACGAGAAAGGCGAAAAGATCCAAACGTTCGATTCAAAGAAAAAGAATACCAACGAATGAGACGATGGAAATGTTGGGATAACGCTCTACCTAAACATAGACATAAGCCTGACAATACAGTATTCAAACAATGTCCGTCGATGGAGGAATGTCAAAATATCATTAAACGTATGAATATTTCGGAAGGAACACGAGCTAAGTGTGAATTTTATTTTAATGAATTCTATGATTGGTATCAAAAACATGGTGACGGTATAAAATATCATTATAAAAGAGCACTAGAGATATATGAAAAGTATCTGACTGAGGAAAAGAGGAAATCGTATAATAAAATAAAAAATAAAATCGTGTTTTTATACCGTTTGCTCGGTGAAAAACGGGAGCGCTCGAAACAAATTCATATTAAAAGATGTCAAGGTCCTCTTCTTACATTAAATGATCTCAAAAAACTTAGAAAAATAGTTATAGATCGCTATGAATATGAAGAGATGGCTTTATTTATTCTTGTCATTCTTGAAACTGACTTAAAAGCAAACGAAATTTTAAAACTTCTGAACGAAACAGATCTTCGACGACATTATGCAGAAAAGAAATTGGCATCGTCCAATATATGGGATCAACGTAATCGGTTTTTATATGAATTTTTGGCTTGGGTTATTGCCGGCCCACTTTTCCCTCGATCATTAGATGGTTGCTTAAGAAAATTAAAACGATTCTTTCGAAAGTATTTTCCGTATCGACACTTTAATCCTTCCTATACCATCATTAAACGTTCCATGAAAATTGCAAAATATCGTAAATATATACGAGAAGAAGCTAAAAAAGAGATGAAATCAGTGTAACTAATGGGAATCAAGATGAATATTGAGGCATCTACAATTTTGTCTGAAAGGAAAAGGAAAAAAAAAAGCGTATATGAAATGGTATTGGTCACAGGAAAAAGTAAAAGAAGCAAATCGATTGAGATCTCGAGAAAGGCGAAAAGATCCAAATGTTCGATTCAAAGAGCGGGAATACCAACGAATGAGACGATGGAAATGTTGGGATAGCGCTCTTCCTAAACAGAGACATAAACCTGATAATACAGTATTCAAACCATGTCCGTCAATGGAGGAATGTCAAAATATTATTAAACGTATGAATATTTCGGAAGGAACACGAATTAACTATGAACTTTATTTTAATGAATTCTATGAGTGGTATCGTAAGCATGGTGACGGTATACCAGATCATTATGCTGACGCCTTAAAAAAATATGAAAAATATCTAACTGAGGAAAAGAAGAAATCGCTTAATCAAGTAAAGAATAGACTTTGGTTTCTATATCGTTTGTTAAGTGTTAAAAAGGAGCGTCCGAAACAAACTAATACTAAAAGGTGTCAAAGTTCTCTTCTTACATTAGATGACCTCAAAAGACTTAGAAAAATAGTTATAGATTGCTACGAATATGAAGAAATGGCTTTATTCATTCTGGTCATTCTTGAAACCGAATTAAAAGCAAAAGAAATTTTAAAACTTTTGAACGAAACAGATCTTCGTCGACATTATGCAGAAAAGAAACTGGTGTCATCCAATGTATTGGACCAACGTAATCGGTTTTTGTATGAATTTCTAGCTTGGGTAATTGCCGGCCCACTTTTCCCTCGAAGATTAGATAGTTGCTCAAGAAAACTAAAACGATTCTTTCAAAAGTATTTTCCGAATCGATCCTTTTGTCCTTCCTTTACCATCATTAAACGTTCTATGAAAATTGTAGGTTATCGTAAATATATACAAGAAGAAGCTAAAAAGGAGATGGAATCAGTAACACAAGAGTCTATTCTTTAAAAAACTTTCAAAAAATATAGGGATCATTACTTTTATGGATTTGAAAAGATAACCAGATTGGATCTTCAAAAGCACTTCGTAATCTGAAGTAGAACTCAAAACACTTAGATAGGTTCAAAAAAATAGGATAATCATTTCTTTCTAGTAAAACAAAAAATAATTAAGAAGGAAAAATATCTTACCTTTATTGAAGCATTTGTCGTAACGTAGAAGCTGCGTTGAAAGATGTTACCTCTTCAGCAGTACAGACTGATCTGTAGGGAATGTCGGATTGTTTAAATAGATAAGTGAGAGTCTGGATAATTAAAAAACCACAAGGATCAAGTCGATCGAATTGGTAGGAAAAATTTTCTGTAAACTTAAAAAAAATCCCCCTTTTCGTCTGAAATTGATGTCTTCAATTTTTCGAAATTGTGAGACATCATTTTCGGACAAAAAGGGGGGTAATTTCTAATTACACCCAATGTAAGATAGAGTCACGGTTTGTTTTTTCAAAAAATTCGAGACATTTTCAGACGATTTTTTTTTTAAGTCCAAAGGGGCATTGTCCCCGAAGGACTATTAGTTTCGTTTGGGCGTTTTGCGTTGACAACTGTAGACGGCGAATCACTTTTCAAAATAACGCACTTACCCTGATCCACTCTCACCTCCTCTTCGCTCTCTTATCTTTATCCACTCTCTCCTCCTCGCTCTCTTATCCTCCTCTTCTCTCTTATACTCGTCGCTCTCCCATCCTCCTCGCTTTCCCATCCTCCTCCACACTCTAATCCTCCTCCTCTCTCTACTCATCCACACTCTCTCATCCTCCTCTGTCTTGTCCTCCATTTCCATATAGTTACCATTTCCCGTTGTATGAAACAATAGAATAGTAATCATTCTCAATAAAACGGTAGTTAAGCAACCGCAGTAAGAAGAAACCATTAAAATAGACCTTAGTAAAAAAACTATTGTAAAAATCATTTGTATTGAAAAACAATTATCATATCATTAATCACAATCACAATCCTTCGGGGACAATGCCCCTTTGGACGTAATCTAAAATCTGAATCCTTTCAGATTTTTTTTTTCAACTTACTCAATTGATTTGGTCCTTACATTTTTTAATGATCCAGTTCATTACGGATCCCGATAAAACCGAGCTATATTCCTATGCACACACTGAGGTTTTCCTTGAATCATAGCCTTTACTTGTGGAAATTGACACATGCATTCATGCTGATTGAACCCCCTATAGATAAATGTACCATTTTGACAAACGTCTTTCGCCAATTCTCCACAATCCGGTCCATTGTAAAAAGCTGGATCCGTACAGTAACACGACCACTGATAGAATCCATTTTTTTCGGTAAGAATAATCATACCCCCTTTTTCAGTTTGACACGGGTAAGGATTCAGTTTGGGCATACAGAGTCCTCGAACACATTGCATTTCTTCCCCGTTTGTGCAAAGAAAATCACATGTATCCACACACCAGACTTTTTCTCGTCGACAATCTTTAAGCGGTATAGATTCGTTCATGGGGATGGAATCCGATTCTATGACAGAAGTAGGAAAGAAAAATAGAAAGAGACCAAACATCATCAAGAATATATACATTTCAGCCATCTTTTTTTTTCTTTGGACAAAAAACAAAGGATAAGGATATGGAAAGACGAGTTGATCAACACGAAGAACGTCGATCTTGTCGTCAAACGGCTCTTCAGTCTAAAATTAATACTTGGCGAGATGCTTGTACGGCATGCTTTAAAATCATGGATGATTGGGCCACGATCGATTTTAAAAAATTCCATTTCATATTTGAACGATGGGTCTCGATTCTCAATCGTATCTTGGAAAATCCAATTCGTCGATTGGACCGTTACGAAATGTCCATGTATTATTGTGAAGAGCCAGGAGGACCCAAAGAGGTTATTCAGTTATATATTAATGAAACCGAAACCGAGGAAGGAAAAATTCCCGTCTACGTTATTTTTAATCTTTTCGAGTTTATTAAAATTCATCGCAATTACTGCTTAAACTATTCCACTTCGAACAAGATGCTAGTAGATCAAAACAGGGGCACGATCAATATGAACACCTATTATGCTAATCAGGTCAATGTAGATCAAACTCGATTTTATCGTAATGAAACGACATGGCAATTATTATTCATTTTTACTTTACATGCCTTGGCTCATTTAGATGTGTTTGATTTATACGATCACGCTTACTATGATACACACCAGCACGTTCGAGATTCAGTTTTCTTCCGATTATATTTCTATGGACAAGTCATTTGGGGAATATAAAGCAAAAAAAAAAATGTCTTATCCTTCCAAAGTTCCTATTGAGTATGTTCAAAAAGTGTTAGAAGAGAAATTAAATCGAAACGTGCGTCGTTCTGAATTGACAGGGACATGTTCGTTGGGCCACGTTTTATTCGACTTGTCTCATTTACAAAAATGTTTTCCCCGCTATAGTCCAGAAGAGTTTATAAAGTTTCGAGACGATAAATTTATAATCATTCCGGGAAATTACTGGTATGACGCTATGAGTGAAGAACCTCGTGTCCAAGAATATGTAAAACGTTTCTTAAACCGTAATAAAGTAGAAATAAATCCAAATATGCGGCGTCGATCTCAACGTCAACGTTCTAGAAGTCGATCGAGAAGTCGATCTCAAAGTCCAACGAGAGTCCGAACACGATCTCCAAGTCCAACAAGAGTCCGAAATCGATCCCGAAGTCGCTCTTCGAGTATAGATATACCCATTCGGCATTACTTGGCTCCTCTACCCAAAAAAAGAGGGAGAAAGAGAAAGTCCAAACTCAAAGCTCGTGTTGGCTACGATCAAAAGTTTATAAAAGCCCTCGAGACAAACGAATCGGGTCTGATTCTAAAACCGACTCGAGGAATGGATCGAGATTTAAATTTGCCGGGATCTATTTGTCGGGGTATTCGCCAAGTCTGTCGCTACAAGGATCCTCAAACGAAACGTTACATCAATTTTGTTCGTGACGGGAGTGAAGACGATGAGTACGTGCTGCAACTGGAATATTAACAAATGATGGGATTTTCTAACGGATTAAAAGCCAGCGGGACAAGAGCCTTCCAGTGATCCGAATAATATAAATTATAAGGATCGTAATCATATACATAAGACGGTAAAATGGCTTTATCGGTATGATTCTTCCAAGCATAATCATCTCGAAGGGACAATAATACTGATTTAGAAGTGCACGGTGACAATAAACCTTGAATCATGCGTGTTTCCAGTAAAAGAGATGAACGAGGTCCAAAATATTCGGGATCCATAATTTGATGAGTGATCTTGGCCGTTTTATAGTTATACACCCATAGTCGTATGGACTGGGGTAAATATCGAGTACTTTCGTCGTGAGTTAAGTTCAAAAATTCTCGAATGGCAGGAATGTTACTATTCAGATACATTATGAAATTATAAATTTGTTCTTCGAACATCTTGTATTTAAACATATCAAATTCAGCAAGATGGTGACTGGACAGTTTAACACGAAAACATTTTTCCGGATATTGATTTATATTAAAATCTTTAGGATCGATTTGTCGTCGAATAACCAATTTACTACTCTCGTCCGAAGTGATAAATTCCAGTTTATATGGATTGGGTTCTTCTAAATATCTTTGATTCAACTCGAAACATGGGGAGTCAAATCGTTTTACTTTCCCGTCTGATTTATAAACCTCTTTGTAATAAATATCCATGACCACATAACCCAATAAAATGGGATATTTTTTCTGTTTCAATAAATCGAGGACGAGTTGTTTATAATCCATCTTCTTGTTTATCTCGCAGAAAGCCACGTTCGAATGAGTTGACGAATAGGCTCATGGGGCATGAGTTCTTAAAAAGTATCTAAAACCTCGGCCAGACTGCGTTGTCGACTTTTACAAATCAGTTGATGCGTTACATCGTTGAAGACGACTTTCTCGGAGAGAATGCATTGATCGCGACATTTCTTCTTAAAATAATCCGGATGCATGAGTTTCACGTACCGAATAATGTCTCGAGTCGTTCGTCGTTTCAAGAACCGATGCCATTTCTTCTCGTTTAAAAATTCTCGATGACCGATGCGTTCTCTCTTTTCCACATTCAGAGCTCCAATATCCACGAGCACGGGATGATGGTCCGTGTACACAAAAGAACATAATTTTAAAACGGGAGCCGTTCCTCCGAGTCGATAACAAATACTACACAAGAAAACAATGAACGTGTAAAACGTTTCTGCTAAATATTCCGGTTGAAGAATGCGAGCACTATAAAGTCCAGGATTCATTTCAAAGAGACCTATTGTATATCCCGAACGTTCTCGGAAATGCGTCGCAAAAGGCAACACATACTCCGAACTCAATTGTCGATGAAGAAGGATCAAATCGAAAAAATGTTCGGGCAAGTCACAAGAGCTGCTGGCACTGTAAGATCTCCATTGCATCGAGTGGGAAGTAAACAGGCAGTGGAATCGTCTTTGATTGAAATTATTTAAAATGAGAAAACAGGCATAATCAAAATGCCAAGGACATTTGGAAGGAGCATAATAAACAATTTCTTTCACGTGTTCAATAATAGTATGAGTGGTGGATCGACTCATCTTCTTCTTTCTTTTAAAAAAGAAAGATGGTGGTGGTCTGTGTTTTAGATATGGATGAGACGCTTGGATACTTTGAAGGAGAAACATTTCAAATTCGACCCAAAACCAATTTCCTGATCCAGTTTTTACGTCTTTGCAATATCGATATCATTTTGTGGAGTAAAGGTTCGGATGATTATGTCGAGCGAGTGATCAACAGTTCATTGCACGATATTGCACGATATGCGTATCGGATATTTGGCCGCACACAATGTGAAAAGTCGTGCCGAAAGTATAATATTTCAAAATGTTCGGAACATATCAGAGTCTTGTACGATTACGACATTCTTTTAATTGGGGTCGATGATAACGTCAATGAAAATATGGACGAGCGCTATGATTTAAGAATTCACGTGAAGCCGTACAAGCAGATAGATCCCCGTGATCAAGAACTGTATAAAGTCGTGGAAAAAATTACCCAATTTTGTATAGATCATCAACGAGAGTTGTAGATGAAGCGAGATAGGGTTTTTGCTATGTCAGCTGGGAACCCCATTCCGTATAGAGAAGTGAGTACGAGAAAGTTATGTGTATATAGTTCTTGAAGCAATGACGTCATTTTTAAACAAACCAATAGCGAGCCAGTTTTAAAAAATGATGATTGGGAAAAGGTCGGTTGAAAATCTGGCTGGAAAAAATATGTCAGAAAAAATTTACAACTGAAAAAAAAAAAAAAAAACTTTTTGTTAATTTTTATCATGTCCTCTAGACATGATAAAAATTAATGACCTCCCTTTTTTGTTTTCAATGATGTCTCAGCACCATGTTTCTAAAATACACCATGACTCACTATTTCTAAAAATAAAATTCCAAGAAAAGAATGAGTCATAGTTTATTTTTAGAAATGGTAAGACATCATTCAGAGACAAAAGGGTGGTAGTGTTAATTTTTATCATGTCTAAAGACATGATAAAAATTAACAAAAAGTTTTTTTTTTTTTTTTCTCCAGATATTTTTCTTCCAGCTCTCACAAATTTTTTTTTCCACTCGACTTCATCAACCAAACAAGACATTGCAAAATTCTTTCTAGAATGAATTCTCGCTTATCTATTTAAGTCATCCCATTTTCGCTTCAAATCAGTTTGTGCTGCTGAAGAGATAACATCTAAGGCCAGTAGTCTAATAACCAAGATACTATATTCTACTTTGTTCGAAAAGAAGAAATCTATTGAGTTAGAACGGATTATTCGTTGATTATCAAGAATATTCTTTCTTCTCCCATCCTTGAGAAAGCTATCGACGAATTAAAAGAACGTCAAGGTGCTCTCAACTTAATATGTCCCGACTGGGAAGATGTTTTAAATCACGATCCGCTGTACGAGACACATTGTCAACAAAAAGTTCAATTTTCCAAAGGAACTCGAAAAGATACTGTTCACATCCGAAACATTATTGGTTTACAAAATTGCTATAATGTTCTTTCTCGTGGCTGGTTATTGGTATTTGAAACCGGGGGAGATCAATAAAACAGGAACTTCGTTCATGACTCGACTGTGTGCTCCTTTAACTAAAATTGGCGAAAGCATGAAAGAGAATCCGCAACACAAATTTGCGGAGAATTGTCGTTTTATCATGGACCGGTGCGATCCCGCGTTTTGCTCTGCTTGTAAAGGAGCCCAAGATAAATTTCAAATTCATAGAAATATGTGGTGTATACGAAAGAGTCGGATCTTTAATGGAGAGGGTTTAAAAAATACTTTTCAGTGTTCGATTGAAAATATGTTTGGCACGACGACTTCTTTTCTAGGTATTCTAAAGTTTCAAATTTCTAACCGGTACACGTTCGGAGAAAATTCGTACAAGGTAGGAGGTTTAGTTCGCGAATTTATCTTATTTAAAGAATCTGTTCTGTTCTCGACCGATCTGGATATCGAAACTCCTCTTTCCCTCCCTGTAGTCGAAGAGATGGAAGAAGGGGAAGAGAAGTGTCCCGAAATTATTGGCATTCCCAATTACTTCAAACCCGTTACTCATTTTTAAATAAGAAGAAAGCATTTAGAAATGGATTTATGGAAAATCCATCGTCGACATTTATTATCCAAACGACGTTACCGATTTTTTGCCAAGATGGCTCAAAAAGAAATGGATCAACTTCCCTATCTCACCCCTCATAATATGTTTATTCATCGAGGTTTATCGGAATCGCTGTTGAGTAACAGTTTTGTGATTACCGATCATATGCTTTCCAGCATTATACACCGAAAAGATAATATTGATCCTCAGTACAGTCAATCTTTGAACAAAATCGTTCCTTGCCGCAATTTTAATCAACCTCTCCTCCTTCAGTTAATAGCCACCTCGATCGCGGAAAAGGTGAAAACGGAACAGAAAGAATTACCGATGGACACAAGAGGACTTCCTAAAGACCCAATAGAGGATCCAAATGCTAGGAAAGTAAGTGTTATTAAGGGGGGTCCAGGAACCTCCACGGAGGATGCACTGAATCAAATGTTTGGCGTAAACAAGTAATTTAAAAAATAATGGACGACCCTGTCAAAATGGTGAAGGTTCAACGAAACGATATGGTCTACAGTGTTCGAAAGTATTTATTATCGATCCAGAATCTACAAACCAAATATAAATTTTTGCAATATTTTGAACAAATAGGGGCCCAACGAGATAATGCCGGTCTGGTGCATGAAGATCGAGGCGATAAAATAAAAGTTGTGAACCTCTATTGAAAAAAAGAAGATGACGCTTTGGATATTTCTTCTCGTCTTTTATCTTTACCTGATCATGATCTACCTGTTTCGAAACGAGTCCCAAACGACTACAACCCCTCCTTGGCAATCCATTTCCTACCACCCTCCTCAGCGGACGACGCTTTATTCGACTTGCATTCACGCAACCGATTGTGACGACGATCAAATATGTTTTCGGGGTGAATGTCTTCCCAAACTCCTTCCCCATACCACTTGTTCTTCAGCTACGGGAGAGTGGGTTCTGGTGAATCAAAAAGGATTGAAATTCACGACCTGTTTTTGTAAATACCCTCATCTCGTCACGCAAAAAGAACGCGGGGGGAATTGTGACGTAGACATTGCTTGCGGACCTCACGGCCGATTAGAAAGTTTAGACAAAGATCCTTTGAAAGAAGGTAAATGTGTTTGCGATTTTGGATACAAACCGCTTTTGCAAGGTTTCGGGTGTGAAGAAATGACCGCTCACGAACGATTAGCATTTTCGAAGGAAGAAGAAAAAAAACAACGTATGGGATCCGACCGTATTTTCCGAAAAGTATCTCGCGTCTTTCCAAAAACCCGGTTACTTCCAGCAGCCCTGTTCCTTCGATGCTTTTACAGGTCAGCCTTTAAAACATACTTTTTATCATGCAGAATTTGGAAGTTGTGTGTGCGATCCGAGGTATGGGAATATCGGGGTGCGACTCGATCATCCCTATTATTTGAAAAATAACGATAAGGGCTATAATGCTTGCGCGAATATTTTTAAAAGCGAACCCGATTCCCCGATCCATCATGTGAAACTGTTTGCCTATTTCTACATGTTTGATTATTCGCCGGTCGCGTTCATCGAATTTGAGAATTTAGACCCGACTCAATTATCCTATCCTTTCAATTATTACGTGGTCCAATCCAAGAAACACCATCTACAAATCGAAGAAACGTGGCCTTTTGACTACATGCAATATGTTTTTAAGTACCTTCCCTTTACGGTGCATACGCGTCACTGCCACGAAGATCCTATTTTTCATGTCAAAACGTGCTACGAAACCATTATTCGACAAAACCAGCTCACGCGTTGCCAGTTGATCGAGCAAGAACTGGATGGAAAATTAAGTCAACACGCGAACGCCTACACGCTCCTGTATCGATATCCCGTATGTCTTTTTTCAGAGGAGGATCGACGCGTTCCCGAAATTTATCAAGGCCATGTCGTTCTCAATCCTTTCCATTTACTGTTGAAAGCCCTCCCAAACCTTCTTCGATCGAACGGTATTCAGATGAAACCGAATGAGGAAGGCATGTGGCACGTCACGTTTGCTCGAGCTCCTTATGTAGAAACATATGCGGCGACGTTAGATCCAGCCGTCTTTCCCGATATTAAAGGAGAACCCACGAAAGCGTTGGAAAAAGGTCATTTCTTTTAAAGAGAAAGAGAGAGAAAATCAAAATAAAAGAAAGGGAGACATATAATCAAAATAAAAATGAAACGCGCTCATGAAGAATCCGAAAAGGAAATGGACCATGAAGAGGGGGAGAAGGAGGAAGAAGAACCTACCCATAAACGAATTAAACAGTCGGACGTGTCTCTATTATTAGAGCTTCAAAATAAACACACAGATCCCGGTCAGCAAATGAATGGAGAATTGGAAACGGCTCGCGAAAAATATCTCGTTTCTTATCTACGGAAAGTCATTGAAAAACTGCCCATGAGTAAACACGTTCTAGATTTAACGACCGAAATTCCAGAAGGCTACGAAGGATTTTTAAAAATGTACAGTATCGCTAAAACATGCGTCCATTCGGAAATTCAGTTAAAAAAATTGATGGCATTTAATTCCATCTTTGACATGTTGAATGGCGTGATCGGGAAAGTCATTCACGATAAATATATTGCTCCATATTTAACGAAACTCGTCACCGATCACGATTTGAATCGGGCTTTTGCCGTATTCCAAGAAACTCTGCAAGCAGACGATACGAACGTATCCACGGAACTCCATTGCGTTTCGTTTTTGATTCAAGACGAATTGTCAAAGAAGGAACCTCTCAAAGTCCCCAATCCTTTGTATAATCGTTTCACGCAGCAAATGTATGCCGTCAGTAAATACGTGACAAGTATATTAATGGCGATCGCAGCGAATCATGCAACTGCATCTACGCCTGACTTTGAAATGATCGGAACACCTAGAAAAGGAGAAAAATAACCAATGAAAAAAAAAGCTTAGGAATACGAAAGTCCATTAGTAACAAAACATGACAATGTCAGTTGGAAAAATTTTCTAAGAGCTGGAAAAAAAAAAAAAAAAAAAAAAAAAAACTTTTTGTTAATTTTTATCATGTCTTTAGACATAATAAAAATTAACTCTACCCCCCTTTTTTCTTTTTGTTGTGAATGATGTCTCACCCTTTCTAAAACTAGATTTCTAAACAAAAGAATGAGTAATATCGTGTGGACAAGACATTACCCTTTTTTAACCAGAATAAACTTTCACTTAACTATTTAAATCGTCAGTCAGTGCTGTGGCCTGGATCCAAGCTTATACTCCATCATAGGAAAAACCTTCTTATTTGGGTCCATATTCTTAAAAGAATTTCTTTTTTTGAATGTCTATTCTCCATTCGATAAACCACGCAACCAACACCAGAATCACGATCCATCGAAACTGAAATATATAGAAGAGTTTAGGAAAGAAATGAAATCCATGGAATATAGTTTCGGCCGCTTCATGATACCGTAAACGCCGATCAAGGTTGACGAGCTGTTTAACCGGTTCAGGAGCGATTAATAATTGTCTGTCTTGATTCACCAGAATCACGGAATGAGCCCAATCCACCTCATTTAAAGAACCCACGTTGAATTTTTCTGCCGAGGGGTAATTGGGATAAACATGTTCCGTTACATATCGTAAATGCGCGTCTAAGAGTTGAGCTAATATTTTTGGGATACGTCAATAACAATTGACTTCTTAGAAATTCTTCCTGATAAGGAATCCAAGCTGATGAACGATCAAGAATCGTTTCCATCATGATATTATTTCATCTACTCTGTTTCTTCTTTACCAATTCCAATGTTTCATGTACCGAAATTTACTCGTCTATTATTCGGGACAATCGATCCCTTTTCATTTCAATCTTCTTCAATGGTATCGACAAGTCCATCAAGAAATCACATAATAAAGGAATCATTAGTGGATAAAACAATGTTTGGTTTTAGTCTTCGTTCGACTCTCGCCATAACCATTTTAATATGTCTGATGACAACACTGGTCATCATGGCCCTCATCGTATATCGTCTCTCCTACGGCAGTGTGGCTTTCGTTTACGATGCTGCCGATCCGAATAAAGTCACGACCAAAGGAACGACAGCGAGCGATTTCTGGACCAACAATAAAATGTTGCTCATTGCTCCAACGGTTGTCAATGTAATCAATATACTAATGGTCGGTTTATTACTTTACGTGTAACCGAAAAGAGAATAAAGACTAGATTCAAAAATACATCACGATGGATACAAAGGCTATCATGGTAATTATCTTATTAGGAATTGTATTTGTCTCGTTACTCAATTTCGGCTACCTGGCAACAGCTATTTACAGTGATGCGACACCCAAAACAGGAGCCGAACATTTTAATCAACGCAACTGGATGTTTTACGGAAATATAATGCTACATATTATTGCTCTGATGCTAGGTGGAGGCATTTTTATGAAAAAGTAATGATTTAATTAAAAAAAATATGACAAGACCTACCCAAGATGAATCCAAAATCTTTCAGAGAAATACTTCCATAGATAACGATGAGTCACTCGTATTCATAAACACGTTCAAGGTGATGGACGGGCGTAACTTCAATCCAAGAAGAAATATACCAACAACTGCTTTTATTGACATCTTGCCCACTCAAGAAGGAAGAACAAGAATGATCAGAGTCAGCTAGAAAAATTTTCCAAAAGCTAAAAAAAAAAAAAAAAAAAAAAAAAAAAAAAAAAACACTTTTTGTTAATTTTTATCATGTCTTCTAGACATGATAAAAATTCACTCTACCCTCCTTTTCATTTTGAATGATGTCAATATGTTTCTAAAAATAGATCTCTAAGAATGAATCATACTTTTCTTGGAAATCTATTTTTAGACACATGTTGACATCATTCAAAACGAAAAGGAGGGTAGAGTTAATTTTTATCATGTCTAAAGACATGATAAAAATTAACAAAAAGTTTTTTTTTTTTTTTTTTTTTTTTTTTTTTTTTACTAGAGAATATTTTTCTCAGCTCTCAGAAATTTTCCCAGCCAACTCGATTGACCAGACATCACCATTTTCTTACAATAATGAACTTTCACTTATTTATTTAAACCATCCCAGTTTCACTTCAAAAAATCAGTCTGTGCTATGACCTGAATACAAGCTTCTGTTCAGGTATGTTAATAATATATTTTTTGTTTCTTTGGCTTTTCGCGTTTAGTTTATGTGATTCGTCTTTCGCTATAGAGATCCAATATTTTATAATGGCAATTTTGATTTAAGATGGTCACCATTTTCGCCATTTTCCGTAGCGCTTGATCTGCTCGAGTGTCCATGTTGCGTCTATCTTCATAAGACATATCTAAATACAGCTCATTGGCGTTCGGTTCAATATTTAGGTGATACACTTCATGATTGCGTTCTTTGTCCATGAGAAACTTGAACACATCAAATTCATTTGGCCGGCGATCTGATTTGAACGGTTTCAGGACTCTCGGACTGTAAAGTCGTTTCCCCTTCGGATCAAAGACGAAACCCGGACAAGGTCCACCTTTTTGAGAACGAACTTCCACCTCGTCCGGTTCGACATCTTCTTCGACCTGTCGGCCATTGTCGGAACGATACTGTAATTTAAACCGTCGCCAATTGTCAATAAACGCGTCGAGAGTATCCTCCGATTCTGGAAAATATTGTCGGTAAAGCGTTTCGGCTTGAGTTTGTTCTTCGGGTAATAAATTGGCATACTCCACATATTCAGTGAAGAATTTCCGGAAAATAGGATCTTTCTCACTTAAATAAGTGGCCATTTCATCCAACGTCATTTCGTATAACTGTTCGACAAAATTCATGATGGAAGTGCTTTTTTCTTCTTATTATTATTATTGAATTTTCAAAGCGGACATTATATCTTCCATTCTCTCACATTGATAGCGGTATTTTAAATATTTGAAAGATGTGATGGCCATGAGCGCTAGAAAAATGACGAGCGTTAAGACCGTGAAATGAAATTTAAAGTGAGTTTCTTCCTCATGCACAATCAACACGCAAATGGAATAGAGTAATCCGCCCGCTAAAGCAAAGATACCGAACGGTTCTAGCTTCGAAATATTCATGGGGATCCTAAAAGCGACTGGGCAACTCTCAAGTTAGTAAATACTTTATTCCAAAATTCTTCGTGAATAGCGAACGAATTTTCTAAAGAGGCCTGGAACATTTCGTACTGAGGCAGAGTTTGAGCAAACGATAAAATACAGTCTTTGGGATTCTGCATCGGCGTATGAACTAACCATTCGCGTAACCGGTTCCACGTCTCGGGCCAACATTGAATTTCTTGGTTGAACCGATCGGCAATCGAGGGACCGAACGTTTCATTCAAAAACCAAGAAATGCAAGCTACAGTTTGTTTCATAATCGTTTCTGAATTCATGGTTCCTTATTTTTAAATATTTTTTTTTCATTTATTTCAGAAAAAGAAAAAGAAGAGTAAAGAATGAATCATTTAGATGAATTGTTTCAGTACCTTCTCCAACACAAGAAAACGATTGTGTTTGGGAACCTGAGTCGATTACCCTATGTGATCAACGATTACATTTCCAAACATTTATCCCACCTCACCATTTTTGTCATTTGTCCCTTTTATACGTACCCGTCTTCCCCTCATGTGCGTGTGATTAAACCGGAAGAATTGAGCACGAACACGTGCGATTTATTATTCTACATTGAACCTTTTCCGCATGCCTTTTTACACCACGACATTAAAACGGCTCAACATCTCGTCATTTTAACGAGCCACATGATTTTTATCGATCGATACCATACGTGTTCCTATTTATCCTATTTTCATTTCCCGGGAAGTTTAGAAAGGTATATGGAAAAAACCAAACAGCTGATGGATTTGGAACAGACGTTCCTTTACAAAACGGATCTACCCGAAGTTAAAGAGTCCAAGAAAGCTCTTTCGATCGGTCCTAGTCCTACCCTGGATCGATGGATCAGTCCCGAGAATCCCGATCCGACTCCCTTAGAAAACATGTCATGGATTTTAATGGATCTCACGTCCTTCCGGAATACGTCGTCACTGTTATTTCATTTTTGGACAGCTTTTGATTACATGCTGAATCATATCGATCGCATTGAAGGCTGGCAATTGTGTTTTAAAACGTCCGCGGAAGCTCGTGCTTATAAGAAACTCGTTCAGAAATGGATCGATTATGTCTGTTGTAGGGAATTCCAGCACGGGAACGTGTTACAATTGAATGAAATTCTCTCCCTCACGCCTTTTTATCGAGCAGGGACGGTCGATCTACCCATTATTTTAGAAAAGAAACGATTCGGACCTTTGGAATATATTCTTTGCACATCGGTTCAAGATGCGTATCGAGCTTCTATGCGATATAACTTAGATCCTGTCGTCGGATCCGTGTTTCGATTGAAATAAAGTCAGAATGAATGATCCTAACGAGGATGATGTTTCGAAGGAAATTCCACCTCTTGGAACACCCGAAGTTATTTATTATGACGATATTCTACCTTCACAAATTCAAAACCAAGTCGACCTTCCCGACGATTTCGAACTTCAATTTCCTCTCCACACGTATGCCAAATCCGATGTAACCACTAGCCCTTACATTATTCGACCGTCCGTTTCTCCTTCTTCTCGAAGTTCGAGTCCAAGTTCAAGAAGAAGTCCAAGAAAACGCAGTCCGAGTCCAAGAAGGAGCAGAAGTCCAAGTTTAAGCAGGAGCAGGAGTCCAAGACCAAGAAGAAGAAAAAGTCGGAGAAATCGTAGTCGTAGTTTAAAATACGTCATTCTAGAAGAAGAAGTCCTGTAAGAAGAAGTCGTTCGGCTTCCTTTTCATCGTCTGCATCTTCTTCTTCCTCTCCTTCCAATATGAATCGTAGAGGAACACAAAGACCCATTCGTAGAAGACCTATGAGAAAACGTCGAGGATACGTTCTTGGATCTCGAACCGTTCGTGTGGGTCCTAATCGATTGCTTCATAAATATGGTAACCATTCCATTACGTTTGTGACCGAAGGTGGGGCCCACATACGAAATAAGAAAATTCCCAATAAAGCTTGTTGATATCTATTAAGTCATTGCTCACGACGGCATCCAACAGCTCGAGATCGATTGCCACGACAAGCTCGTATTGTTTTGAGAAAGAAAAGAGCTTAAACACAACGAGTTGAAAAAGAAACAATATCCAAGCAATTCACAAAAGCCAAAAAACAATTCAACAAAATAATAAAGTTCACTTACCAAAATGTGTATATAATAGACTTTAACTGAAGCTCTTTCGAGGCTGGTATGCAAAGCACAGACTGATCTGAAACCGAAACTCGATTAATTTAAATAGTTAAGTCCTTTTTCTGGTTTTATCGATCGAACCAACTGGGAAAAATTTCCAGAGCTGTATTAAAAAAAAAAAAAAAAAAAAAAAAAAAAAAAAAAAAAAACACCTTTTTGTTAATTTTAATCATGTCTTCAGACATGATTAAAATTAACTATCCCCCTTTTGTTCAAATGATGTTAATCTGTTGTCTCAATATGTTTCTAAAAATAGAACATGACTCATTTCTTTCTTGGAAATTTATTTTTAGAAATATGTTCGAAAAGATGAGACATCATTCCCATACAAAAAGAAGAGAGAGTTAATTTTTATCATGTCTAAAGACATGATAAAAATTAACAAAAAGTTTTTTTTTTTTTTTTTTTTTCCCTACTACCCAACTTTTGCTTCTCCTTTCTACTTCCCCCCCCTTTCGTTTCACAGTATATAAACAGCTGGAGCTGAGACGATTTTCTCATTTCATACTGAGGACAAGATGGATCAGGAAAACACTGTAACCCTGGAGCCTTTGACATTACCCTTGAAGGATCGTCTCAAGTACGTGTTGGATGAAGTCGTGCTGGAAGAATTTAATCAATCTAATTTGTTTACGACTAAAACCACCGTTCAGTTGAGAGTTTTAAAAAGAATAGCTAATATGATGATGTTTCCGTGGACCTTGATTCAAGATTTGAAACCTCTTGTACCCGTCCATCGATACTGTTTAAATACCATTTGGCGTTTATGGATGGATGTGCAACAGCAGTTGGTACAAAATAAAACCATCTCCACGCCAGATGAATGGAATATGATCGAGAAAGTTTTATCTAAAGACTATTCTAGATCGACCGATCTAATAAGACTTTCCAACATCTTATTCAAACGACAGGAAATACCTAAGATAGAAGTGTATAAGCTATTTGCCGTAGACGGATTGCTGGGCGAGGATCTGCAAAAGTATGTTTTTAATCTACAGTACGGAGGAGATGAAAAAACACCTTTAAACGAACAAGAAGCTCTAGATTTTAAAGCAGTTCATGCTCGAATCGTCCGTTGTTTATATCACGAAGTTTCCAAACGATCGGAATCTCTTCTCTACGTGGATGTGATTCGACGTACTATAGAAGAAATAATAAACACTACACCTTCTACCAGTGATGAAGTAAGCGAATGGGGTGCATTGTATTTAAAGTATCTTGGAGAGGATTTATTTTCAAATATATTTTACGAAATTAAAGTCTGGAAGACGAAAGAATTGGAACAATACCAGGCGAAAAAGAATCAACAAGAAAATAATTCTCAAAAGAGAAAGAATGTGAGAGAGGATCCTAGAATCAAGAAGAAAAACAGAAATAATATGTCGGACCTTACTTTAGCTTCGAGTGATTATTTCGACCCTTCGATTGTCGATTTACAACCTGTTCGTTATCCTTCTCCCAAGAGTCCATCTCCATCGGAAAAGGGGGAAGAAGATCCTATTTCTCCCGAGAGTCCACCTCCATCGGAAAGGGGAGGAGAAGATCCTGTAGAAGCTTCCTTCGAAAGACTAGAGTGTGAAGACGAAAATGTAGAAACTACAAGTAGTGAACAAGGCAAAATGAACCCCTAGAAACTCGGGACATTTTTTCCATGGCTCTTTAATGGAATATAAAGAGTGGACAGTCCAATAATACATTGAAGGTATGTGGGAGACTATATATATATTTTTTGGAATAGATTTAAATACTTTAGATGCACAAATATTAGACGAAATGAACTTGTTTTTGTCCTTTACAAGAAGAACTACTAACCATGATAAAATGTTTTTCGAATAGCATCCTTTCCAAAATATTTTTTCATCAGGTTCCATCCTCAACTGTAAAAACTGATTTTGACAAGATTTTATAGATAAAATAGTTCATTAAAAAATTTTTTTGAGAACTGGTTTTTATCGCTATTCCATACGCAACTGTAAAAACTAAAATTTATAGGATTTTATAGTTGAGACAATTTATTTTTTAATTAAAAAAATTTTTTTTCGAACTGGTTTTTGTATATGTTCCATACGCAACTGTAAATACTGAATTGAATCTCATTTTATACTTGTTACTATATAAAAAAAAGAATCCTTTTATTTTTGTTGTTAAAAAAGCAACAACATCGAACATTTTTTCAATATATAGGAACAAAGCCCTCCTCCAAGATGAAATGGGATTCGTTTCAAGATAGAAATGAATATACTGTCACTTCTTACGATCTCGATCACGCTATTCGGTATGCTCAAGAAGCGACTCAACTCTATATTTACGAACAAGCTCTTCAAAGTCGGTACGCTTTTATTTTTAAACATACCACCTTCCAAATAAGAAAAGCCGACTCCAAACGGGATTACTACATACCTAAAACCCTCGATCCGGAACAATGTCACGTCGTCGAAAAATTTGTTTTTACGCAAACGGGATGTGACATGATTGCCTGCTTCCCTTTTCAAGAAAATTTAGAATCGTGTTTCCCGGAAGATGAACCGCGATGGATTCGACTCGGAACGGGTTTCAGTTTAGCTTGCCAACCCGCCTGCGATCGTTTATATTCCAACACGCAGCAGAGTATGGACACGGAATATCGAAATGGAAAATGTGTAGCCGTAAATCTCGCCAAGAAATTATTAGCTCTCTTGCCCGAACAAGTTTTCTTTCAATCAAATCATCCTTCTCTTCCTCGTCATCATGCCGGCCTCAATCTCGTCGAGGGTCATTTACGACTCAACCAGCCTTATTGTGAAGCGTACGGTCTTGTTTTCAACGGGTCTGATTGTGTGACGACGACGGGGCAAGATATTGGCGAATTTTTCTTGGGAAGCAGTATCTATCGATCTATTTCCACTCTGCAAAAAAATCATACGTTACCACCATATCCTCCTCATCTTCACGACTTTGTACAAAACTGGCCCAAGAAACATGTGAAACGGTCCTTGGTTCATGAATTGGCGATTGATGTAGGGATCGATATCGGATTAGAAGCCGCGCAAAAAAATCCTTGAAAAACGGATGCCTAAACTCTTAACCAAATTGAGTATGCAGTCTCTTCCCATTCAATCGGCCATCCTTCAAGCCGTCGTTCGGACCCAATTAAGTACGCTCGCAACACTTTCCAGAATCGCCGCGACAGGATTCTCGGTTACTTCCAATGTGCTGACGGGTATAAGTATTCTGTCCGCCGTACTCGATATATTGGATCCGTTTCATTTCAATAAAGTGCTGACCGCTCGAACTCTTTACGATATCGACTGGCGATTAGACGTTCAGTTTTATCAATCGGAAACGGACCATGTTCTAGAAATCACACCCGGTCTTCTATGGGACGTGTTAGAAGAAGATGCGAGCGATCGATACCTCTTCTTTGCCGAGAAAGTGCAAGAATATTTAGATGCTATCCATAAAGTGCCCATGACCGATCGACCCCAAACGCGAATGTCATTTCTCCAAAAATCACGAACAGACGAAAGAACCCCGAAAAATTGGATTTATTTCACGATAATTGTTTATTTGTTAACAGGATTCACCTTCCTATTTCAACCCTACATGCATTACTTATGCGAAACCATCTTTTTCCTATTTGTGTTTTATTTTTATCGTCATTCTAAATGAAAGCTGAAGATTTTTGGAGGGGAAAAAAACGAATGACTTGGAGGGAGAGTAACTAACCAGTGAATAAACTAAAAAATCAGTTAGTACTTACAAATTACAAGATGTTTCTTCTTTCACAGCACAGAGTGATCTGAAGTGAAACTTGGAGTTTAAATAGATAAGCAAGAATCCCTTCCAGAAACAATTTTGACATGTCTGGTTTTGTGGATCAAGTCGGCTGGGGAAAAACTGTAAGAGCTGAAAAAAATTTCTAGATTAAAAAAAAAAAAAAAAAAAAAAAAAAAAAAAAAACTTTTTGTTAATTTTTATTATGTCTTTAGACATGATAAAAATTAATTACCTCCCCCTTTTGTCTGGGAATGTTGTCTCACACTTTCTAAAAATAGACCATCACTCCTTTCTAAAGAATAGAATTCCAAGAATGAGTCCTGGTTTGTTTTTCGAATGGGTGAGACATTCTTCCCGGACAAACAGAGGGGACAGTTAATTTTTATCATGTCTATAAGACATAATAAAAATTAACAAAAAGTTTTTTTTTTTTTTTTTTTTTTTTTTTCCAGCTGTGAGAAATTTTTTCCCAGTCGACTCGATGGACAAGATACCATTTTTTAATAATGGACTCTCGTTTACCTATTTAAGCTTTCCAAGTTTCGTTTCAGATGAGTCCGTGCTGCGGATACTGTTCTCCTGAAGATCTTTCAATAATACCACTTTCTCGGATAAAATTCATCACCATTCGCTTTTTTAGCATAACTTAGATAGATATAGAGAAATTCCTCGTTTTTATGATCTTTCGGGTAATACTCATTTCCATTTTCGTCTCGTGCATATTGGATGTAATTCGTCTCTGGCTTTTCCCGAATTCTATCCTGTATATAATATTCTTTTCCAATGCTGGATTTAGGATAAATCTCTCCTCCCCTCGCATTGACAGCATACGTTTTCACATTTACATCCAATGAATTTAACGGGTATTCTCCTCCATTGTTTAATTTAAGATAAAACTCGTCTCCGGAATTGGATTTGGCGTACCGACGAGGAAGCGCTATATATTCATGACCCCGATATTCCACAGCGTAATATTCATTTCCATGCTCGTCTTTGGCAAAAATAGGTCGATTGTCATTATCGAAATAATATAGCTCCTGTTTAGGTATTTTAGGATCTTTTGGATATCGTTCTTTTCCAAATTCATCTATGGTGTAAACCGAAACCATGTTTTTTTCCTTTACCGATCTTGATATTTACATGAGTCACCTCCGATTATCCAGTTATCTTTTGATACATCTTTCGAATCCAGTCTTCAATCGATTGGCCCGTCGTTTTGAGATGTTCGGAATTATGAACGGTCAAATAAGCCATGTAAGCGGCTAGACCAAACGTGAGGACTAATAAAAATAAAAAGATGAGCCGGTTCGTTAAGAGGGTGACTGCGACTAGGATGATGCTGATATAAACCGTAGAGTAAAACAATATGCCTTGACCTAAATAACGATCCATTTTTTTTTCTACTTTATTCCATTTGAATCAACGAGTCTGCCGAGACCGGATAGTTATCGGTCGTGACGGGCTTTTCGGTCATTTCACCTGTGTACAACAACGTCATGTCAGGATCGGGGAGGGCTTTTAATTTTCGGTCTTCCCAGTAAGCTGAACGAGGATGCGTGACGAGAATTCTAAAAAACAATTTCATGTCGCGCTCGGTCCAAATTTCATAGACTGAGGTAAGGAGGGGAATACCTTCGGGATGCTGCGTCGCATCAAAAACAGCTTCTCGTCCATCTATTTTATATCGCGCTCCATGTTCCGGTATAATACGACTCAGCTCTTGAACTTCAAGTCGAAGGGTTAATCCAGCCGGTAAAATCCCTTCATAGGCTTCTTCTTTGGGTACGCATACGTGATACCCGTACGGAGTGGCTCGAATTCCTTCTGTGGAGGAAGAAGGAGAAAAGACAAAAGGTTGACGCCAATTACAAGTGGCGTATAATACGGAATCGGGAATAAATCGTCCCGATCGTATGCGATGGCCTTCACGACACGTTTCGGGAACGCTATAAGTCGAAGCTTGTTTCACAAATCGCTGCGACCAAAATTTCAAACCTTGCCGTCGAACGCGTTTCTTTCGAATTTTTCCCTTTTCGAAAAGACACATGTGAGGAGAAGTGGGTAAATAAATAGCCGTTTTCAATTGTTTGAGGAATGGGTACGGCGTGCAGTCGGGATGAGAACAAATATTATAGCCGGGAATATAAACTTCTTCGTTGGTTTCGTCACAAGAGGCACGAGGTTCATGATCAAGGGTCGTCCAGGGCCGAATCCAATTCGCAACGATCGATAAATGATCGAATTTAAACACATCGAGATGCCGATACTGAAACGCGCCGGGGATGCGCGGTCGACATTCATTTCCGTCAAAAAATGTTTGAGGAGGACACGTTTGAATTTCCCTCCGAGCGCAATCAAAATATTGATCGCTCGTATCGCCTATCGCGAGTTTCGACGATGACGACTTATCCTCACAAGCCCATTCAACTGTATATTGATCCGATACTCGATAGCCTGGTTTTAGAACCGTACGTTTTCGGGTTGGATCACACGTGTAAGCTACAGCTCGATCCAAGGATGTTGAAAATGGATAGGACGGGAGATGTTTCGTATACTCGTGAGCGGGAACGACAATTTCTTTTGAGCTCGGTTGAATATTTTCACAGAAAAGAGGCGGTTGACATGTTTGGGACGTTTCGTCGTACACCATCGGTAAATGGAATAAGGCATCGCCGATCCATGTATCCCAGGAAAGAGGACAGGATATAGTGTCGCGAACCATTCCGTTTTCACAAATCGCGTAACCCGGAGAGTACAGAAAAGATCCTTTTTGGACGATGGGGAGAGGTCGTTGCGTATTATCCGGAAATCCGTCGCAGAGATCAGACACGCATCGCCGATAATGTGTCGAATATTTTTCTCCGGGCGAACATCGAATCATTTTCTGTCGATGACCACGACACTCGATATACGTCACCTCGTCAATCGGAAAATGTTGACCGTCTTCACAGTAAGATACGAAATGTTTTCGCGAAGTGCAAGCGTCGTAGTAGAAAAATGTCTTGGGCGGACAGGCGATTCGAATCGGTTGTTCTTTCTGGCATTCGTAATAAAAACGTCGATTGGTTGGATCGGGTAAAACCGATCCTTCATGCTGATCGATGCAGGGATTGACAGGAATGCAGGTAGAAGGAGAATGTTCTTCTTGACACATGAGCACGTCTAGAACACGACCGTGCCGACATCGATAATAATAATACATCATGGACTTTTCGCGGGGTACAAAACTCTGCGATCGTAATAAAAACAGGTAGAGGTTTTCCCCCGTTGCGGGGAGCTGAGTATCATCGGGCTGTCCAAAACATTCATCTTTTTCCCAAATCCGTCCTTCCGCGAAATAATATTCGGGTGGGAGAGGAAACGTCCATGTTTTTCCCGTGGAGGTGTGAAACGAAACCTCGTTGTCGTTTGAGGTCTCGATCTGATATTGGAAACGCGTCGTTGTCGTCGGAGGAGAAGAAGGAACTTTCGGGAACGGGACCGAAAAATTATAGAAATACAAGTAGCAGTAGTATAAACCCAAAACGAATAAAAGTATGGCGAGCATCCAGCCTTTATTCATAAACGAGATGTGCCAATTATGGAAAGAGCAAAAAATTCCGAAAAAGGACGCAGCAGCGTGTTGTTCCAAACCGAATTATCGACATTTTTTAAAACAAGATCGCGCGTTGGATGAAATGCCGGCTCTGTATCGTGAATGTTTATCCTGTCAACAAAAAAGAAAGATCTTGGCGCGATAAAAAAGTAAGTCAGAATGGATTCGTATCGTCTAACCCGACGTTATTTTCGTCAATTGCAACGGCTTCACTTCCTCTCGCAAATGCGGCAACGCGATTGGTATCATCATATCGTCATCCAATACGTGATGGATCCCCAAAAAGGACGCCATTTCACACTTTTTCATCCGGCTATGGATACCCATACAGAAGAGTCGCTGGTTTTCTTTGGAAAACGTCGCTTGTTTCTTACGTTTATGTTGAAACGGATCGTTCACCAAGGTTTGAATGCCGAACAACGGTTACAACCGAACGCGTTATTACCTCTCAAATCGCTCGACGATCCCGTCTATGAAACACAACGCAAGGCTATTCAAAATATTTGGGAGGTCGATGCTCATTGGTATACTACGGAGAATAAAAACGATATTGCCGTGAAGAATACGGCTCCTTTCATCAAAACCGAACCTCAAGCTCTGTAATTTAAAATATCCATCGGATGGGTGAGATGATTCGGATACGACACGATTTCAATCGTATGAGGCCATTTTAGCATGTATTTATAATGTAAAAGATCGTGCCGTCTCAGCGTATCGAGCCGGATAGCTGAAATATAGGTTTTTTCTTCGTTGGTTTTCTCGTACAAATAACAAATACCTTGATCGACGAACACGTAAACGTCTTGAGGAAACAGTTGCAGAAGCGACTTGTCCTTGGAAAAGTGTCGAATCACAGTATAATGAGAACTCGTAGGGATCGGAACCGGTTCTAATTTATAAAGGAGGAAAGAAAGAAAATGATACACCCGAGCGCGATCATTCTATGCATTGTATTTCTAGTGACTCTCTTGAATCTTTTTTATAAACCCGATCTCCGGATGCCTTCTATTCCTCCCTCATCATCATTAGTCTTACCAGAAATTTCAACCGAGACGTATTGCCCTTTCCAAATCTTTCAGTGTCCCGATAGCCATTGCGATTGTTCTCAGCTCTGTGAAACAAATCCCACGTTTTACGAAAAACTCACTCTTTCTGATAAAACATGGAATCATCTCGAACCGGGTACTTATTGTATTCCCCAAGGAATCCGGACCGCTTGTCTTTCTTCCTCGGAAATTCCTATTTTTTCGGCCTCGGGATGGCTCTGTGCTCCTCGTTCCTCTTTCACCCATCCCTGTCAACATCCAGAAGCCCGTGATCCTTCTCTCAATATTTTAATAGATCGTCGAACCCAACAACCCGCTCAAGAAGTAGCCGATTGTTACGAAACGTTAGAAGATGGATCGTTCCGATACCAGTGTCAATGCCATTCTTTAGATCGACGAGGTAATCGAATGATTCAAATATCTCCGTGGGTCTGTTCTGTCGATTACTGCGTTCGAGATTTGTGGAACGTGCCCGGATTAGGATGGGACGCCGAACGACACGTCTGTGAATGTGGACCCTACGTGCATCGAGTTCTGGGCGATCTATCTTCCCCCTGTGTTTTGGAATATACACACATAGACGAAAAGCATAGGTTAACGGGAAAACGAGAATGTATGACCGACCAATCTGTTGAATTCCGACCGATTTATTGTCCAGAGAATCAGTCGGTGTTACGGTTCACAAAACGGGTCTTGCGAGGCAACACAGCGTACGATTATGTCATTGTACATGGAACAAGTGTTCCTAAAATTTCGAGAGGTCAAGAATGACATCTCATTTCAAACGAATCGAGAAAAATTTTCAAACGGACCAAGAATTGAGTCGGTTTGAAAAGGAAGACGAAAGCCCCAAAGAGGAGGGATGGTCGAAGAGACAAACGTTCGCCATTCATTTACTACTGGTAACGGCAGGTCCTACGATTCTTTTCGCTTTACTGGGCAACGTATTGAAGATTCATTATTATGTCGTCTGTTTAATTCTATTATTTTACTTTGGAGCTCTGGCCTACTTGATACGATACCGATTTCAGTGGCTATTGCAAGCTTTTAAAGAAAGCCAGAAATATATTCGTTGAATATGGGACTTGAAGAGTGGATTATATAAAAAAAACTTTGAAAAAAAATGAAGAGGGAGAAGAGTAATAAAAAAGGAAGAAGCAATAATTTAACCATGGCGATGGATCCTGTACTTATTCATCTATCTCCCAAAAATTCTGAAGGTAAAGAGTTAGATTTGGAAATATGGATAAACCCCGATGATACGGATGACAAGATTATAGAAATACATCGTCATGATCGCAAAGACAAAACGAAAGAATTTGAACCCTGTTGTCAAAATCCTTTTTTAACTCCCGCTATCCTCCAACGTAGAGAAAATGAAAAGAATAAAACGATAGATAAAACATTAGAATTGACCAAAGAAGCCATTCACCTGTTGAAAGAAGTCTTTTCGGGAAATGGAGAATTCAGTACAATGGAATTTGATGCATCGTCCACTGAGGTAAGAGCTGATTTTAGACAGCCGACCAAAGAACCTGAAGTTGAGAAAGCAACAAGTTGTCAAGGTCGTAAACATAAGAAAAGAGTTAATAAAAAGAAATAGTACATTTAAAAAGACCTCCCCATCTTTCCATGAATTTCTTGAACAATGAACTGTTTTCACGAGACTCAATCCACATCTTTGCTGGATCTAAAGAGAATCTTGAGAGAAGACATGGCTTAAACTGTTTCCAGGAGAGTTGAAGTGCAGGCTTTTTCAACAGCACAGAGGGATCTGAAGCAACAGTTGAAATGTTGAAATATATAGAACAGAAATTCCATTCTTAAAAAAAACTGGGATGTCTTGTCAATCGAATCGGGTAGAAAAAATTCTTGGCTGCAAAAAAAAAAAAAAAAACTATTTGTTAATTTTTATCATGTCTTTAGACATGATAAAAATTAACTCTACCCTCCTTTTTGTTTTGAATGATGTCTCACCTTTCCTAAAAATAGATTTCTAAGAATGATCATGTTTTTCTTGGAAATCTATTGTTTACAAACATGTCTAGACAACATGTTGACATCATTCAAAACGAAAAGGAGGGTAGAGTTAATTTTTATCATGTCTAAAAGACATGATAAAAATTAACAAAAAGTTTTTTTTTTCCAGAGTTACAGAATTTTTTTTTTAACTGAAGAATTTTTTCTCCTAGTTCTTAAAAATATTTTTCAACGATATCTCGATACCTCTACCTATTTTATTCCCCCCTCTCTTAGTATATAAATGGTTGAAAAAGAAATCGGGGTTCATTCTGTTTCGTAAAAAGATAGCGAACACATGGCAACGGATAACTTAGTCATTTCATGTGAAGAAGATCCCTTTGAGGATATTCCAGATACGGAACCCACTTTTTATGGACCATTTTCACCCGTTTTTAGAGTACCGAAAAAGTCTTCTCCTTCTCCAACTCATTCTTTGGAAATACTGTCTTCTCCTCCCTCGTCATCCACTCATCAGCGCTCTAGAAAGAAGAAGTCCTCACAGACCAAGCTCCACCAAAAAATTGTTGGTGTGTTGGCTGTCACCTCTGATGGATATACTCTTACGAACTGCGTCCGGTTTATAGCCAGAGACCTGAAAACACATACGAAGGAATTTATTCAGCAATTGAATGCGGATCTGGAACGACTTCATATTGAAAAACTCTACGTGGCGAATGAACCCACTCGAGAAAAAATTCATCAAAAGGTACATCTCAAGTTTTTATGGACTGTTATTTACAAACCTCAACATCGTCAGCCACAGCAATGTCCATCTTGTCGATCGAAATCTTGTCATCGATTTATGGCCATGCTAGCGCTCCAACAATTAGTGAAATTTGCTGTTCATAAATGTATTCATTGAGTGGATAGGTAATCAAGGAATTTTTCTCTCTTTTTCCTTTTTTCAGATGATCCAGAGAAACAAATACTCTACTTCATAGGGTTTAGTGGTAAAGACCTCATCAGGACAGGTGGTGATGATTCATCGAAAAATGCCATACTGTTTTCAAAATTATTTAATTCAGCTTTTAAAAAATAAACGTATCGAACCACCCTTCGATTTGGAAAAAATATCGGTGCTTCAAGATGAATTTGAAAACCATATTTATCCGACTCTCCATCCCAATTTACAAGACGATTATGATCGGTACAAGGCTAAATTAGCTTATGAAGATGAATGGGATTTCCCGCATGGACAAATGGATAAAAGACGCTTCAAGAAAGACGACGACCCTCGATTCAAATGGTTCAGAGTCGCGTATCAGGAATTTGAAGAAGAGTCCGGCTACCGATTCGCCTACCAACCCTCGGACGTGGCTCAGTATCCCTTAATCAAACTAGAATTTACGGGATTAGATCAATGCATTTATACACAATATTTTTTTATAGTCGAACATCCTAAACATTTACGCCGTAATACCTACTTTGATAATTATTCTCCTTTCCAATCTCAAGCTGCTTATAGAATGGCTCTCGAACGCAATATCGGGAGTATTGATGATCGGATGGTCTATCGGGGTTACTTAATTAAAATCGAAGTGGCTCTAAAGTATCTAACACGTCAACAGGAAATGAAAAAGGATGGGAAGGATCAAGTGTTGCTATACTTTTTAGAAGGAGATAAATGGAATCCACCCGATTCTATTTGTTATTTAGAAAAGTAAAAAAAACGGAATAAGATCACTTAACCACCCCGCATTTCCCACTTGAAGGATCCATCCTATCTATTCTTTTTTTAAATGTCTAGGGATGTCATCCGACGCATTCTCTCCACCAAAAAAACGAGTTCCTTCCACCTACCCCAAAAAGAAGAAGAAGAAGAAGAAGAAATTTCCCATGAGTCTTTTGGAGAACCCTCCCCCCCTCTCTCTCTTCCTATATATAAAAGAAACCGAGAGAAAAGTTGTCTTTTCTTTTTTTTCCATCTCGTCCTCAGGAGAGAGAGAGAGAGAGAGAGAAAACCAAACGCCATGGAGTGGTTACGGCGAGAGTCTTTTTCCCTTGCGATTCGTTTCCGTTTTGCCAAGACAATTCCCCTCACGTTTTACTTGGGGTCGGGCACGCTCTATTTTCGAGGATCGGAACTCGTGACTTGCCTTTCCCAGCAAGGGACTTGGATGAGTCCGAAAGGTCAACGGACTATTCAGCAATGGATCTCTCAAGCCCCTTTTCGCCCTTACCGATCCTTAACGACGGATCTCTGGATCGATACGTCGGACCCCCCAGCCGGATTCTCCTCTATACTCCTTTTATCACCTTCGATTCCCTGGAAAGACTGCTCAACGATTTGGGTCCAGACGCTCTCCTCTTTTCGACCTGGTGTGATGAGAGAACCTCTTCAAATCCAAGAAGATTCTCAGACCGGGGAAACTAATTTTAGTCCCGTGGAGAACAAGGTGATGGACTTTCAGTTTCAAAATTTATCGGAACTGTTTCAATGTGCTTTATGTTTTTATTCTTCTTAAAGAGGAGTGTGGGGGGGAAACTAAAAATTGTAGAATAATCATAAAAAATAATTTCGTTTTTCTTTAAAAAAATATTGAGATAGTCCAATCTTGGGGAGGAGGTGGAAAATTCAAAACTATTATCTAAAACAGATATGGCGGTCAGTCCATTTCGATCCACGGAGGAGGATATGTGTGAGATTCTCTGATCCATAGAGAGTTTTAGAAAAAAAACTGCGAAAGTTTCCCCCCTATCTCCAAAAAATGGGTATCCAGGTTGAATGCACAGTACAGACTGATGGGAAGCCGAAACTCGAGTTCCTTAAATAGAAAAAAATGAGAGCTCCTTCTAGAAACAATTTTAGATGTCTTGTTTGGATGAGTGAGTCGACTGGGAAAAATTTCTCAGCGCTCTGGAAAAAAATTTCGTGTTATGAAAAAAAAAAAAAAAAACTTTTGGTTAATTTTTATCATGTCTTATAGACATGATAAAAATTAACTCTCTCTTCTTTTTGTCTGGGAATGATGTCTCACCGTTTCGAAAAATAGAACAGATCCCATTCTTGAAATTCTATTATTTTAGAAAGGATGATGAGTGATGGTCTATTTTTCGAAACGGTGAGACATCATTCCCAGACAAAAGAGAGAGTTAATTTTTATCATGTCTATAAGACATGATAAAAATTAACAAAAAGTTTTTTTTTTTTTTTCAATTCAGGAAATTTTTCTCTGAGCTTTGCCAATTTTTTTCCCAGCCAGCTCCATCAACATCTCTCAAAATCTTTTCTCACTTATCTATTTAAACCACTCGAATTTTGCTTCCAATGAGTCCACGCATCTTGGCCTTTCTTCCACTTTGCTCTGAGAAAGATAGGATAGATTGTTTTGGGTGGACCGTCCTGTTGACGCTTCCGATTTATATAGAGAGCTATATATAGATGGGGTCCCTTCTAACTCCCTCTATTATGATTATTAGTCTTTTTCTTTTTTTTTCCCAAGAAATATACAAAGAATGATCCACAGTTTTTTTTCCGTTAATGAAAAAAAATTGCTTCTACCTTCCGACTTCTTTTTAGTACCTCTTTAGGTGTCTCCTCCTTCTGGATCTTTTCCTTCTCCTCTCTTCCTCGCGAGCAGGGAATTGAAAATGCTGTTCAGGATGCAACGCTCGTAAAGACTCCATTTTCTTCCTGGAGAGGGCGTCTACGGCAAACACCGTCTTGTCATGAAATTGGAGTTGGTAGTAAAGAGGTCCGTGAATAATGTACACGGAGCGAGCTCGCAGTCGATAGGGAATCATACGATACCCGTCGGCTTCTGATTCCATTTCCCATCCATAAAGACGGATAGAAGCTTCTCCGGTTTGAAGAATATGAACCCACTCGGGTGAAACGTAAAACAGTTTCAAAAAGGTTCCAGCATCGACGGCGATCACATTTTCCCATCGCAGAGAAGCGTGTAAGCGAAAGGTTCCTGCCTCCATCATCGATTGGAAAGCAAAGTGCTTGAAAACTTCGATGGACGAAAAATAATGCAGGATTTTTCCATCGTAACAGGATAAATAGCACATGGTTTCTTGGACGATTTGTTCCATACGCTCCGGGTCCCGAAACCATTCTTCGAAACGGGAGAGCGGTTCCCATTGATCAGCTACTTCGAGATGACAGACGGGCGTGATTTCCACCAGGGTAGGTAGAACTGCAACGGCATCGGTCGACATTTTAGTTTTGCTCGGTTGAGAAGGAAGAACGAGAATGAACCCTGTAGGCAGAAAAACTCGGATCAATATAAATACTAGTGGAAAAAAGGCGGGGGGAAGGGAAGTTCTTCCTTCCTCCCAAAGAATAAGAAAAGTGGGTGGAAAGAAAAAAATCATTTCGCTCTCAGGAAAAAAAAAAAGAATTTTTTTTCTTGTCAACATGTTGCCTAGACATGTTTCTAAAAATAGATTTCCAACAAAGGTTCATTCTTTTCTTAGAAATCTATTTTTAGAAAAGAATTGACATATCCTTCAAAACAAATTTCTTTTTTTTCCCTCCCTCCAGCAGCCAACTGGATGGGCAAGCGTTTCGGATCAGATCAGTCCGTGCTGACATTATTTTTTTTAAATACAATGGAATTAGTCTAGGAATGTACTAGAAACTGACCCAAGGTTGAAAAGAAAATATCAAAATCAATACTCACTTCTTGACGATTTCTTTTTCCAAAAACCTGTCGAAGAATTCTTGATGGGTTATCCAATCTCTAGACCTGTCTGAAGGGAATCCACTCTAAGGTGAGCGCGCATTTACCTGACGCGAAACTCGGAATATCTGCATAAATAACAAAACGTCCATTCTTAAAAACTTATCGTCTAGTCCATTGAGTTGGTTGGGGGGGGAGAAAAAAATTCTCAGAGCTCTGAAAAAAAAAACTTTTTGTTAATTTTTATCATGTCTTATAAACATGATAAAAATTAACTGTCCCCTCTTTTTGTCAAGGAAGGATGTCTCACCGTTTCGAAAACGAAACCAAAACTCATCCTTCTCATGGCAATTATTCCAAGAATGAGTCACGGTTTGTTTTTCGAAACGGTGAGACATCCTTCCGAGACAAAAAGAAGAGAGAGTTAATTTTTATCATGTCTAGAAGACATGATAAAAATTAACCAAAAGGTTTTTTTTTTTTTTTTTCATTACGCAGAAATTTTTTCCAAAGCTCTGAGAATTTTTTCCCAGCCGAATCGATGCTCCAAACAAGACAGATCCAAATTGTTTCTAGAAGGAACTCTCCCTTCTCTATTTAAACCACTCGTTTTCCAACTTCAGTTCAGTCTGTGCTGTAAATTCGACCTGGATACACACTTCTCCCTCCTGGAAAGAATTTCTGTGAAGGTATGCGAACATTTTTCTCAGCTCTTAGAAAATTTTACCAGCTGACTTGATCGACGAGAGACATCTCGAACATTCTGTTATCTGCGGAAGCCGTTTCATTTTCGTGCAGTCCATGCTGTGGACTCACCTGAATATCCATTGCTCCCTCCCCCTTCTGGAAAGGGTCGTAGCTTTTTTAGATCCTCGTCGCTCTTTTTACGTTTCGTTGGATATCTAGGACGAACTTTTTTACCTTATTCCTTTCAAACTCTAATATTGCGGTTGGAGAGCCGTCATGGAAAATCAGCCATGATCCTGACGAATCTAAACCGACTCCTTGAAAGCAGAGCTATCTCATGTTTTTTTTATGACAGATTTCCAAGCTCCGAGTGATGAGAAATTTAGAAATTTTGCAGTGTTAACGGAAAGGAGGAGACAGAAACCTGGAGAATGGAAATGAAGCTCAGAAAAAAAAGGCTCTTTCCAGGAGGGAGGAAAAGCGCAATTCTAGGTTGAGTGCACAGCACACACGGATCTGAAGTTGGAAACGCGAGGGGTTTAAATAGAGAAGCGAGAGTTTCTTCTAGAAACAATTTTCGATGTCTTGTTGTTTGGATCATCGAGTCGACTGGGAAAAAAATTCTCAGAGCTCTGGAAAAGATTTTCTGAGTAAAAAAAAAAAAAAAAAAAACTTTTGGTTAATTTTTATCATGTCTTCTAGACATGATAAAAATTAACTGTCCCTCCTTTTTGTCTAGGAAGGTTGTCTCACCGTTTCTAAAAATAGATCATGACTCATTCTGACATTCTGACATTCTGGTTAATTTTTATCATGTCTGTAAGACATGATAAAAATTAACCAAAAGTTTTTTTTTTTTTTTTTTTTTTTTTTTTTTTTTTTTTCAATCTCATCTAGAGAATTTTTTCTAGCCGACTCGATCGACAAGACATGACATGACCACTGTTTTTTTTTAATAATGGATATTCACCTATCCCTTTCAACCCTCCGAATTTAGCTTTGGATCCGTGTCCTTGCTTCCACATTCAGAGCTCTTTTCTTCAACATTTCGATGCAGGGGAAGAATCAGTTCTCTCACGACGTTTAGATATTCTTTCAGAATGCTAGAAAACTCATTCAAAGAAGAAGTATCTAAGGGTGGAGTTGCCGGTTGAGGAAAATTCACGAGTCTTGGAACCGGATTATGCGAATCCGTCTGTATGCCAAACTGTAAAGGTGAACCACCCGCTTTAGGAGAGCAGATAATAGTAAGATCCATCTTTTTCCAATTTTTGATTTGAATATACTTGTTTCTTCTTACTCGGAACATTTTCCTTTTTCTTCCTCCTCATCCAGGAACTGAATTCCAGGTGGAACGGAAGCATTTGTAATAAACTGTTGTTTCTTGGTTCCACACGCCTGACATTTTCCCGTGACCATCGGCCGTCGATTTTTCGACATGCGATAGTGGACGTCGACCGTATCGGTCTTGGTTCGGCATTTCACACACCAAATGGAATACGAAACAGGTTCCGCGTCAGAATGCTCCATTGCAGTAACACACTCTTTATTATTTTCTTCTCTTTCGATAGAGAGAGAGATCTTACCAGAAGTGTAGATATAAAATTTAGGATACGTTTCGGATCCGTCGGCTCTTTTCGCATACCCCACTTCTTCACAGAGGTATTCCGTTTGCTGATCCGCTCTTCGAGGATAAAACTCGTTTCCCCAAGCATCGCGAGCATAACGAATTCGATCGCCGGCCGTTAAACAATATTCGACTCCATCCGCCTTTTTAGGATACATTTCATGCCCCGATTCGTCTTTGGCATAAGGGAATAAAACAGACGTATAAAGCGAATACTCGTCCCCATTTTGAAATTTCGGGTAGTATTCTCATCCAAAAGACGTTCGGGCATACCGTCGAGGAGCTAAAATGTATTGGTTTCCGTTTAAATCTACCGCGTAATACTCATGACCGTTTTCGTCTCGAGCCAAGATAGGATTTCCTTCAGGATCCGTAACGTATAATTCGTAATGAGGATGTTGGGGGTCGATCGGGTATCGTTCTTTCCCCGATGCGTCTACTCGATAAACAGACATGCTTAGTTCTCGTCGCCTGCTCCTTCCTTCCTCCCACTCGAGACCCGTTGAGATGAGGGTATGAGGTTGATATCTATAAAATGGGTTGACCCTTTCAAACTATTCTATTGTTTAAAGACGGGTGGGTTAGGAAAAAAAATATTAATAAAAGCAAATATCTGAACGGTTCAACACAACGGGTGAATGGAAAAAAGGAATAGTTCTCTCTATCCAGTCACAGGATGGTTTCTTCTTCTAGAACGGCTCACACTCAACTGAAGCGAAACTCGGAACTCGAAATGTTTAAATAGATCATAGAGTCCATTCCAGAAAGAATCCCGAGATGTCTTGTCCAGCCAAGCCGACTAGAAAAAAAATTCTCAGAGCTCTAAAAAAAATTTCTGAGTTAAAAAAAAAAAAAAAAAACTTTTGGTTAATTTTTATCGTGTCTTATAGACATGATAAAAATTAACTGTCCCCTCTTTTTGTCTGGGAAGGATGTCTCACCCATTCGGAAAAAACAAACCATGACTCATTCTTGGAATTGTTGCTATTAGAAAGGGTGAGTGATGGTCTATTTTTAGAAAGAGTGAGACATCCTTCCCAGACAAAAAGGGGGGTTCATTAATTTTTATCATGTCTAGAAGACATGATAAAAATTAACCAAAAGTTTTTTTTTTTTTTCGAGAGTTACAGAAATTTTTTCCACCCTACTCGATCGACAAGACGTCCCCATTTTTATTTAAGAATGGATTCTTGTTTATTTGTGTAAGCATTCCGAGTTTCGTTTTAGATGAGTCTATGTTGTTGAAGAGGAAACATGGGTACCCTTATTTTTTTTTCCTATCTGATTTCTAAGATGAATTCAGTGAGTTCACCTTGACCTTTTCAAATTTTGTTTGTTTACTTTTAGCCCAGAGGTCGACGGATAAATCATTCTGATTTTTTATATATTTTTTTTGTGTCCCTCTCTCTCTCTAAGAAACCTATCTCGTTCCAAGTCTTCTCAAAGTGCTATTGGTTCGTTTCGAGACGAGGTCATTTAACATCCCCCCCTCCTCAAAAAGTATATATATATAAATTAAAGGAAGTGATTTTCATACACACACTTCACCTTTTTGAGTGGTGTCACGATGAGCCTATCCAGTAGAGAACGTCTTAGGGAAAGAATGCGTGAACAGAAACGACGCTGGCGAAGCAATTCAGCTAATCGAGAGCGAGAACGAATACTTCAAAGGGAACGTTATGCTGTTCTTAAAAAGAACTCCCGACCGCGAAAGAAACATCTTCCTCCCAAGCAGTGGGAAAGCTATACGAATTTGCAGTATAAGGATATGTGGTCCGAAGAAGCCTATCAAAAATGTATTCGACAATGTAATAAAGAGCAATACAATTTCCTGATCGACGTTCTCGTCCGTTTGTACACCTATTACGCGTTACCTGAATCAAAACGTCCCCCTCCTCTGGATATTATTGTGCTAGGATCTGCCGGAACAGGTAAATCTTTCCTGATCCAAGCTTTATACCAAACTCTGATTCGAACGCCTCTTTTTAGCGAAGCGTGCTCGGTTCTCAAACTCGCACTTAGTGCTCAAGGAGCGGTTTACATTACGGGAGATACTTTGCATCATGCCCTGCGTCTTCAAATGAACGGGACTTTTGTTCGACCTCTGACCCAAAAGACTTTAGACTATTACAGACCCCTGTATGCTCCTTTACGGATGGTGATTCTGGATGACGTTTCCACGATCGGATCCAATTTATTTTCGCGCCTCGACCAGCAACTTCGACAATTGTGTCATGTGCCGGATAAGCCGTTTGGGAATGTGCATATGATTAAATTTGGAGATTTGCAGCAGCTCCAACCGATTCGCGACACGCCCATTTTTTATTCTGAAGGGTGGTGGACGCCTCAATCCACGCTCTACTATGAACTAGTCGAATGTATGCGATTTTCTCTGGATTACGAGGAGAGACTCGATCGTTTAACGAGAAATCACTTTTTAGAACCGGACGATGTGGCATTTTTTCAGTCCCGCGTTCGCAGTTTCGACGAAATTCCTCGCGAAGCTATTATTCTCTGTTTTTCGAGCAAGGATGCAGAGAAATATAATATGAAACGTCTCCAATCCTGAGGGACGTACTGTTCGTGTCTGGCTCGAGACGTGATTTATTCCGAGAGCGAAAAATTGCGGAAGAGGATGATGAAACGGAGTCGACATTTACATCGATCTCAGATGGCGAATCTCGAATCCGTCCTCCATTTACAAAGAGGAGCGCGATATCAATTGACTAAAACGCTCGACAGATCCAAATGATGGATGAATGGAGCGATTGGAACACTACACCAAATAGACCAGGACGAAGACGGAGTTGTGACGCGTGTCTGGCTGCAATTTTCGAATAGTCTAGCTCCTATCGATCGCGTCTCCATTCGTATTGACACCTGTTCGACAAAAACACTCGCATTTTATCGCGAACAGTTTCCTTTGATGTTAGCCGAAGCGATTACGGCTCATAAAGCCCAAGGAGCCACCTTTCCGTCGATCGCAATTTACATGCACGGACCTTTTAATCGATTTCAGCAATATGTCGCTTTTTCTCGAGTGACTCAACCCCAGGGATTGTATATTCTGGACCAGTTTCGTCCCCGCATGAAATTGGCGAGCAAGCAAAAATACGAGGAGGAACTGGAGCGATTGCAAAACATGTCCCGGATTCCGTATGATATATCGGCTCGAGAAGAGAACCAAGATCCGTACGAGTTTCTCATGAACCTTCTTCGATGTGGGAATCGTCTTTCCTTCCATCTTTCCAATAGAAACATCTCCCAAGAAAAAGAAGTTGTCAAACTAGAAGAAAAACCTTCTTTCCATGTAAAACCTGTTATAAAATGTCACTCTTAAATCTTTTTTTTTTAAAAAAATTCAATAAAAAGGAATATTCTCCATCAAAACCCCTCCATTCTTTCAAAGCTTCACAAAACGCTCAACAATGTCCACACAATGGGAAGAGAAAAATCGATCTCAACGGTCCACACAACATGTTGACTCCTCAAAATATGTCTCTCCCAAGTCACAGGATGCTTTTTCTTCAACGGCTGACACTCATCTAAAGCCAAACTGGGAATGCTTAAATAGATAAGCGAGAGTTTATTCTTAAAAAAAATGGCGCTGTCTTGTCAATGGAGAATCGAGTCGGCTGGGAAAAAATTTTGAGAGCCGGGAAAAAAAAATTCTCTAACTCAAAAAAAAAAAAAAAACTTTTGGTTAATTTTTATCATGTTTTATAGACATGATAAAAATTAACTCTACCCTCCTTTTGTCTGGGAATGTTGTCTCTCCGTTTCTAAAAATAGACCAGAACCCATTCTTGGAATTTTATTCTTTTTAGAAAGGATGAGTGATGGTCTATTTTTAGAAACGGTGAGACAACATTCCCAGACAAAAGGGGAAGGTAGTTAATTTTTATCATGTCTAAAGACATGATAAAAATTAACAAAAAGTTTTTTTTTTTGAGTTAGAAAAATTTTTTTCCTGGCTCTCAAAATATTTTCCCAGCCGACTCGATTCTCCAATTGACGACATAGCGTCATTCTTTTAAGAATGGACTCTCGTTTATCTATTTAAACATTTCGAGTGTCACTTCAGATGAATGTCAGCTGTTGAGGAAGAAAAACGCAGATTCCCATTTTCTCATTTCCTTCAGAGAGAGAGAGAGGCCTAGATTTTCGAGACTCGATGACTTTTCAAGCATTTTTTGTTTAAGCTATTCGACTTCATATTTGTCTGACGTTCAAGAGTATGATCTCTCGTGGATGGATCTCTTCCACCTCATTCTCTTTCCAGTCGATTTAGAAGGGGAAGGGGAGATTTTTTTTCCCTCATGGAGGATGTCTCCTGAATACCGTTCAAAGAGTCTATGGAGAAATTATATGGTCAGAATCACGGATTTCCAGGGTAATCTGCTTCTCAGCAAAAAAAAAGGATCTCTCTTTCCCAGTCTGTCTTCGATTGCCTCGTTAACTGTGAAACCCATCGTTTTTCCGATTTTATGGTTCTCCTAGTATAATCAGACAGTCGGTCACAAAAGTATTCGAACACCGGTACCCTATCAGAAAATGACAAGATGGCTTTTTTTTTACTCTTTCTCTCTGTGTGCCGTGTTATTCCATCCTAGGTTTTCTTCTCCCCCCCCATCTTGGAAAAAACTGGAAAAAATTGGTCACGATCTCTTTTTGAATGGGGAGATGCCATTTTGAGAAAAGGCTGACGACCCTATCTTGGAGAATGAACATGACCGCTCTACACACCCTTTCTCTTTCTCTCTCTCTCTCTCTTTGAATTGGGAAGCCATTTTGGGAAAAATGCAGACGACCCTATCTTGGAGAATGGAAATGAACGCCTCTCCCTCTTTCTTTGAAATGGAAAGCCATTTTGGGACCCTCTATTCTTGGGGAGGGAGAAAAACTGAAGTCTGCACTTCGCTGTCTCTAAAAAACGGACCCTCTTCTTCTGATCTTGAAGAACTGAAAATGAACGCTCTACACGATCTCTCTTTGAATTCAGAAGGTATTTTGGGACCTTCTAATGTTGGAAAACTGAAATGGACGCTCTACGCTTTCTCTCTCTCTCTTTGAGATGAGTAGCCATTTTGGAGGATACTCCACCACCATCCTAACCTTGGAAAACTGAAATGAACGCTCTACACCTTCTCTCTCTCTCTCTCTCTCTTTCTCTGAAATGGGTAGTCATTTGAAAACTCCCTAACTTTGGAAAAAAACAGAAATGAACGCTCTACACCATCTCTCTTTGAAAATGGGGGGTGTCATTTTGAGACCTCCCTCCCCTAAACTGGAAAAAAAACTGAAATGAACGCTCTACACTTTCTCTCTTTGGACATGGGTAACCCTTTGGGGACCCTCTCCTCTTGGTAGGAAAAAAAAAGAACTGAAGTGAAGGCTCTACACAATCTCTCTTGGAATGGGATCCATATTTCGGGAAACGTGGATCACCTCATGCTGGAAAACTGAAGTGAACCACCAAGATTGGACTCTATATAATATTTTGTTTAATTGACATCATGACCCTCCTCCAATTTGTTATTAAAAAAGTTTTTTTTTGTTTTGGTTTTTATCCCATTTCCGATGTGATTTCAGAAATGCAATTCCATAACAGTTCAATTTCATTCGAGGTTAAATGATCTAAACAGTCTTTGACCCACCCATCCGTATGATTATTTTCTTCTCCTTAATGTTGCACCAAATTTTGTAAGTGCATATAATCATTCCATACGGGAAGGGCTGGATCCTCACAAGGCTGTCTTGAAACACTTGGAGTCTCTTTGGGATGAGTGGAGGGATCTAGGATGTCTGGACCCGGCTGCGATTCTACCTCCATGATTTCTGGACCCGTTGGAACTTGTTTACCCGGCTGAAATTCTGCCTCTACGATGTCTGGACCCGTTGGAACTTGTGAACCCGGCTGTGATTCTGCCTCCATGATTTCTAGACCCGTTGGAACTTGTTTACCCGGCTGACATTCTACCTCTACGATGTCGGGACTTTTTGAAGCTTGTGGACCCGTGTGACATTCTACCTCTACGATGTCGGGACAGGTTGGAGGAGAAGAAGAAGAAGAAGAAGAGGATACTGGAAGAGGTTCTGTCTGTGAGGAGTCCGAAAGAGGTTGCCTGTTTGAACAAGTCGGGGAAGAAGAAGAAGAAGCTTCTGGGTTCTGAAGCGGATCTTGCACGCCAGGTAGGTTCCGGTAAGTCGACCGTTTTTTAAGAGGTAATTTTTTTTCTTCCTCCTCCTTTTCAATTGTGATGACTTCAATTTCATTCCGTTGCCGGGTCGATTTTGTTTCGGGCCATGACGGTTTGGTCCAGCTCCTCTTATCATCTAAGGAAGGGATGGGTAAAGGTGGCGGGGGGTTTTCTTCTTCTTTTTCTTGAAACATCATCGGCGATTGGAAAGAAATCTCCTCTTTCAATTGTTTCCAAAGCGAGTACGAGCACCGATCGACGAGAAAGAGACTCTTCTGAGTTGTGACGATGAGATATTGCGTTTTCGGGGGAACGACATAGTTTTGAAAAGGTCATAGAATATATTTCTTATATTTCATCCTGTCGCTGACTTTAAAACTTCTTTCCTTCAGATTGGGGGACGATGATTCGTAATAGGCGAGAGGAGCGGCTGTGGTTTGAACAATATGAACTTCGTCCTCAGCCGTCGTTCTCACTACAAACGTAAAATATCGTTTCGTGAGAAAAATATTCTTCCACCGAAAACTCGTGCGCGGATCCGTATATCGCCGGTCTGTTTGAATGGGCCGTCTCAAAGCTCGATCCATCCGATTCCAAGAGAAGGGAGATTCCTCTTTCGTTTCTTGCGATTCGAATAAATTTCTGTATATATTCTGAACGAGCAGGTTGGAGGATTCGACATCTTGGTTGAAAGAAACGATCGCTTGATGAGGTGGTAAATGCGGAATAAATGTCGCACAATGACACGCCAAAAAAATTTTCAAGTTGGAGATTTGCTTTAGCGTCTTCAAATCCTCCCCGTTCGAAATCCGTTGAGTTGGAAAAACATCTAATAGCGACATGGCTCCCAATGGAAAAGAAATGATCTCGCCCAGTACTCTCGCCTTTTTGTATATATATAGACACACACAACACACATAGAGGCTCTATGACGTCCGTTTTATTTGTTTTTTTTTTTGTTTCTCTCTCTCTCTCTTCTTTCCAAGAAATCTTATCTCCATGACCTCTTTTTCTTTTCTTAAAAGATGAATGTGTGTGGGAATGAGGAAGTGAAAGTAATAATTTAATAAACAAAAAATTATCCAACCATGACCTTCTTTTTTTTTCAAAGTCATCCTTTCCAATCCAAGGACGTCCAGAGATAGAGGAAGCAGGGAGAGAGGAGGAGGAGGGAAGGGAAGGTCACACTCTCTTTCTCTCTTTAAAGAAAAGGGGAGAGCCCCAAAGTCGTATTTTTGTCCAAGTGGATAACGAGGAGGCATCCCCGGCTCACTACGTGTATTCCTTTCAAATATAAATATGTTGATCTTTCCTTTTATATCATCCAAGGAGTCGTTTACTTGAAAGCCTCCGATTTTTCAAAATGTGCGGGTTATCATACCGTGGGGAGTTATCAAAAGATGCGGGACGAATTTTTATCCGACGAAAACGTGTTGATGGCTCGTGACATTCCACCTTTGGATGCACAAATTTTGTTAATGAAACGAGCCAAATATTTTTACACGTCCCACTTTCTAACCGTCTCGCAAATGAATAGGATTATGGATCGTCTTGAGAAGACAAAAGGGATTCTCGTTCATTTTAGTGAATGGTTGCACAAATGTCTGCACGAACCTCTCTCGATCGAGAAGACTGGGAAGAATACCTATTATATTCTTCTCGAGGACTCTCCTCCTTCGTCTCATCTTAAGGAGGCCACGACTTTTGAAAAAATCCTCGAGCAAGAAAAAATAGAATGGTGGAACAACTACCCCATCCCTCTCCCCGAGCATCAAGAGGAGCCTGTTCAGAAGAAAAAGAAAAAACCTTTCCAAAAGCCTATCCTCATCCTCCTCGATAATGATGGAGATGAGGAGAAACCTGTTCAGATTCCTCTCCGTTTGTCAAAACCCGTCGAGGATGAAAAACCTCTCCCTTCCTCAAAACCCCTTGAGGAAGAGAGACCCCTCGAGAAGGAGAAATCTATCCCATTGTCAAACCTCCTCGAAGATGAAAAACCTCTCCCTTTCTCAAGACCCCTCGAGAAGGAGGGACCTCTTCCTTTATCAAACCCCCTCGAAGATGAAAAACCTCTCCATTTATCAAGACCCCTCGAAAATGAGGGACCTCTCAATTTGTCAAGACCCCTCAAGAATAAGGGAACCGAAAATCCTCTCCCTTACTCAAGACTTCTCGAGGAGGAGGAGGAGGAGGAGAGACCGCTCCATGTCTCAAGACAGGACCCCCCTCTATCTCTTGAGGATCCGAGGGAAACGATTCCTATTGAAAAACCATCTATCGACAATCCCCAGAAAAGGTCTTCGGAGGAGATTAGACTTCCATGTAGAAAACGAATCTGCCACAATCATCATCATCATAATAATAATAATATACCCCCTTCTCAACAACAGAATCCTACAACATTTGCAGATAAATGCATTCAAACCAATCCCTTTATAGTAACCCTTTTGATTGGAGAACCCGTGCATTAGCCTCGAAAAATAAAATGAGATTCTAGACTGTTTCTATGACCAGAATGTTAAGCCAATAGATAGGTCTAGCTCAGAATTTTTCTTTTTAAAAGAAAATAAATAAATAATCCAAAGACTATTCGTAAATATAAATGGTAAAGTCTCGAGTCGGCTGGAAAAAAATTTTCAGAGCTGAGAAAAATTCTCCAACTTCAAAAAAAAAAAAAAAAAAAAAAAACTTTTTGTTAATTTTTATCATGTCTTAGACATGATAAAAATTAACGACCCTCTTCCCTTTTCGTCTGGGAATGTTGTCTCACTCTTTTGAAAAACAAATCGTGATTCATTCATGGAATGATGGCCATTAGAGAAAGGATGAGTCATGGTCTATTTTTAGAAAGGGTGAGACATCCTTCCCAGACAAAAAGGGGGGGTCATTAATTTTTATCATGTCTAAAGACATGATAAAAATTAACCAAAAGTTTTTTTTTTTTTTCATTAGAGAATTTTTATCTCACCTCTGAGAAATTTTTTTTATCCCAGCCGATTCGAGACTTTACCCATTTGTTTTTAAGAATGATTTCTCCCTGATCTATTATTTCAAAATTCCAAGTTTCGCTTCAGAACCATCTATGCTGTTGAAGAAGTAACGTGATATATGTATTTTTTTAATGAGTTCTGTCAAGATTCAATTGTGCAGGATCGACCTTGCGAATTTCTTCTCTGTGTCTTTAAATAATAATGATGCCGAACTGCTTTTTGTAGAGCGCAATGGAAAAAACCTTTTGTATGGTTAGGACAATTCATGTGTTCGATCCCATTGTATTTGAGAATCTCTTGCGTCCATCCCGAAATGCAATAAATGGATCTTTGCAACCATTTCTCTAAAAACTGCCGTTTCATTTCTCCTCGCACCCAAATCATGGAAAAGGGTTCCGTCAACATCGTTAACACCCATGGAAAATAACTGTACGGAATTTCTCCTTCGTACCACGACAAGCCGTGATAATAATCACTCGCCCACACAGCGGTTTGTTTTTCTTTCTCGGTGAGCATTTGCCATGGAAATGGGGGTTTAAAAACAAATACCCCTCGAGAAGTACTGTCCAATGTGACGTAAGCCAATTCTTTCACAATAAAGGCTCCTTTAGAATGGTAGAAACCTTCAAAGTCGAGCACGAGTTCCATGTATTTTATTTCTTTTCTTTCCAAGGTGACCTTTATTATTATTATGATGGATGTGTATTGAGATACGCACGATATTATTCAAAAAACAAATATATATACGAATGTGACCTTTCCCAGAATTCATACGACCTGTCACGTGCAACCTTCTCTCTCTATATATATATAAAAGAGGAGACGGCGAGAGAACGCTATCCATTTTTTCCTTCAGGACACACAGCGAGAGAGAGAGAGAATTTTGTTTTCTTTTTTTCCTCAATTGAAGAAGATGGACATTTTGAGTGCCAAACCTCTCAAAGATTCCTACATTGTTCTGGACATGGAATACTTTCACTGTTATGATCCAAAGACGGGAGATATATGTTTCATCTTGAAAGAACTGGGCTACATCACTTGCGATTTAACCTTATGCTTATCCATGATTTTTCTCCCTCCTGTCCATTACGATGACTTATCGTCCCGCAATCAAGCTGTGGTCAACCAGACTACAAATAACCGACACGGCCTGCAATGGACCGAGGGTCGTCTTTCCTACGAGCATCTTCCTACGATCCTGAAAATACTGACCGAAAATGTGGAGGTGATCTACGTCAATTGATACGATAAAGCCGAATTTTTCAGCAAGCTCTGCCAGCGATCCGTTTACGAGTTTTACATCCCAGGGAAAACCGAGTGGCGGAACAAGTCGAAATGCACGCGACACCAATATTTCCAAAAGATGATTCACTGTGCCGAGAACAAGGTGAGAAATTTTCGATACCATTTGATGGAGGGTAGTTACGTTTTCCGGAAATTACATTGTTACCCCTCCGAAAGCAAAGCTGTCGAAGACGAAGAGGAGGCGGAAGAATCTCCCCAGGAGAACTCGTGCGACGATGAGGAGGAGGAGGACGAACTTTCTAATAATAATAAATGTCTAAGTTGGGATGCTTTAGATACCCAAGAATATTGGTCTCAACCCTTATCTCACCTAGACCTGAAAGAGGATCCTCAAGTGTACTCTTTGTGGTCCTCTTCTAAAATTTGGTCTTGGAGAGAACCCTTGAATGTTCATGAATGAAATGGTATGTAAATTCCTAGAGAAAAAAATAGAAAAAAAAGTTCCTTCTTTTTTTGTAATATGTTGAATTCTTTCCAATCCCATTTCTTTTCCATAACTCCACCCCAATCGACGAGAAGAAGAAGAATTTTCCAAGTTACACAAGACGAATCTTCCAAGTTACACAAGACGTAGAAAGATTTCACAAGGATTTATAAATCACACGCTCCCACATGATATATGTATAGAGAGAAAAAGACCCTCTGCTCTCTAGCCAATACGTCAAGACTTCCCTAAACTAAGAGAGACCATGAGTACCGAGGAAACCTTAGCAGAGCAAGTGGAAAGACTTTCAAAGAGATTAGAAGAGTTAAGACGGGATAGATTTACAGTTCCGCCGACTAAAGAGGAAATTATCATCGATTTCAACAAATCGCTGTACTTTCATCCTCTACCCCAAAGAATGAGACGAGTGGACTCGCCGTTGAACAGTTCCAATGAGAAACAAAATGTCACTTATTTGAATAGTCAATTTCAACACATGAATATTTCATAAGTATTTTTTTTGTTTTTTTCCCTAAAGCGTAGGGAGATCGGATCAGTAGTTTTTCCCTTTTCATCGTCGAAAAAGATTGGAAGGAAAAATTTTTCTCAGCTCTCTCAGAAAAATTTTTCAGCCTTTAAAAAAAAAAAAAAAAAAAAAATTTTTGTTAATTTTTATCATGTCTTAGACATGATAAAAATTAACTCTACCCCCCTTTTGTCTGGGAATGTTCTCTCACACTTTCTAAAAATAGACCATCGCTCCTCCTTTCCTAAAGAATAGAATTCCAAGAATGGGATCTGGTCTATTTTTAGAAACGGTGAGACCCTATTCCCAGACGAAAGGCGGGTAGAGTTAATTTTTATCATGTCTAAAGTTCAGGGTCCATCCATCTTCTTATGTGAAACGGTGACCCTGACGAGTTCGAGATAAACAAGTCCTGTGAATTGTTTTGTAATCTTGACGCGATCCAAGAAAGACTTTTTATTTTTTTTTTGAAATAGGCGGGGGGAGAGAGAAAATGTTTTCACGACCCTCAGATTTCTTTTCATAAATATATTTTTTATCAAAGTGTTTCTTTCATTCCGATCCTTTTAAGAGGTTGGAATGACCCTGACATTTAGATGGGGTCGCGATCCCGACAGATGTTGCGCGAGTATAAAAATGTGTGTCCTCCGCGAGATTTCTTCAGAGAACAGAAGAGGACGTGAACTGAGCTGGTAAGTCCCTTTGGTCCTATGAATATGGTTATCTATAAACTCGATTTGAATCCTTGTTTTTTTTAATAATCATAATAATCATAACTTTATTTAAAAAGACTTTTGAAACTTCTTAACTCTTTGAAAAGAAAAATGTCTCTTTCAAGACGACGACTCTAAAACGTTTTATTGTTTTATTCCCCCCCTTCTAAATCTTCCCTGTTATACATATATACCTTTTCGACCCTTTTTTTTTGCTCCTGTTTGTGGGAGACATCACCGTATTCATCGCCATGGCGTGTTCAGAAAACTTTATCGTGCTCGATCTAGAGGGTTTCCAGTCCTACAACCACAAGAAGGCTGAATTTACCTACGTTTTAAAAGAATTGGGCTATGCGACAAAAGATTTTTTGACCGTGGGATCGTTGACGTTTGCTCCTCCTCACCCCTTCCACCAACTGAATGAAAAAATCCAAAAGACGAATGCCTGGCTGACGAGAAACCGGCACGGACTTCGTTGGAACGAGGGTCATATTCCCTACAACCATTTAGGACGTATTCTCCAATCGCTCACTCACAGCTTCTCCACGATTTATGTGGTGGGATGCCAGAAAGCTAAATTCTTTGCTAAAGCCTTGGATTATCAAAAACCCGTGACGGAAATTTATGTGCCAGATGGAATCATTTGGAAGTATCGGGAAAAATGTGCCCGACATCATCAAAGGAGGAAATATTTCCATTGTGCCGAAAACAAAGTGCGCAACTATCGATGGCATATTACGGAAGGAGATTTTCATATCAATCACGTCTATCCAGACGGAACGGAGAAAGAGGAAAGGATTCAGGAGGAAGCAGACAATCCTCTTCAAGCTTTTGATAAGGCCTACGATCAGTTAGAGAAGGATCCGTCCCCAAAAGCGTACGATAACCTCATCCAGAAATGGGATAATCTGTCCTGTTTCCAAGTGATGGAACATCCGGATGAGCATACGCCTTTAAACTTGATGGGCTCATCTTTGTCGTCAACTTCCTCCAATAACTCGAGGAAGACGGAGGGTTGGGGAGACATACCTGAAAATATTCCCCATTACGATCCAGCAGCCTGTTGGGACGAACCTTCCAAAGAATCTCATGAGACCCCCAAAATATCTTCAGAGGATCCAAAGACAAAATCCACTGAGTGTTGGGACGATGAACGGACAACTCATGCTCCAAAATCCACTAAGACTATGTCCACTGAGTGTTGGGACAATGAACAGACGACTCATGCTCCAAAATCTACTGAGACTATGTCCACTGAATGTTGGGACAATGAACGGACGACCCATGCTCCAAAATCGACTGAGACTATGTCCACTGAGTGTTGGGACGATGAAACCGAAAAGAGGACAGAGAATTGGGATGACCGTTCTCAAAAGTATTTGAATTGATATATACATAAACTCAGGAGAAAAAAAAATAAAGAAAAGATTTTTAGAAATAAGTAGGGAAAGGTTCTCCGCTTTCCCTATATTTATGGAAATGGACTGAGAAGAGAGAGAGACGAATCAGGAGACCAAAAAAAATGGGTCTTGGAAGGAATGAGTGCAAATGCATTCGATTCCTTCCGAGACCCATTTTTTTTGGGTCCCTCTCTCATCCAATCTTGGAAAAGAACTTTGTCCTACTTTTCTAGGTCCATTCAAAAAGAAATGAATCTATCCATAAATCTTCTTAAAAGAAAAAAAAAACAAAAAGATCCATTACCTCTTGATGGTCCAAAGTCGAGAATCTTGGAAAAAGTCATCCACTCTCCATCCAGTCAAGCTTCTCTGTAGGAAATCTAGTAGGTGCATCTGCATTCTTGAACACCCGGGAGTTATTATTGGACGCGAAACGTCGAATGCTGAAATAGTTAACAGTGAACCCATTCTTAAAGAAACGGGGATGTTTTATTCATCCAGTCGAGTGCGGAAAAATTTCTGAGAGCCGGAGAAAAATTTCTCTAGCTGAAAAAAAAAAAAAAAAAAAAAAAATACCCCCTTTTAGTCTGAAAATTGATGTCTTCAATTTTTCAAAAATTAAAGACATCAATTTTCAAATTTTCAGATTAAAAAGGGGGGTAATTTATTTTTCAGAAACTTTTCCCAGCCGACTCGATGTGAATAAAACTTTACTGTTTGTTAAGAATGTTATTTAATGGATCGATTTCAACCTATCGAGTTTCGCTTGAGTTCCGGCCGTGCTGTGGGCCCACCTGGATACTAGTTTTCCCCTTTTGGAATAGAATAAAACTTTACTGTTTTTTAAGAATGTTATTTAATGGATCGATTTCAACCTATCGAGTTTCGCTTGAGTTCCGGCCGTGCTGTGGGCCCACCTGGATACAAGTTTTCCCCTTTTGGAATAGAATTTCCGTCAAGGTAGGCTAGTTTTCCTCTTTTTGCATTTTTCATGTCATTTCATTTGTATTACAATATACTAAAAACGGGCGTTCGAACTGATTTCTAGGCTATTTCTATACAAATGGAGCTCGATCCAAGAAAGAAATGATGTCTTTTTTTTATTTTGTGGACTGCCAATTTGTATTGGAATATACTGAAAACGGGTGTTTGAGTCGGTTTTCAGTATATTTCAATACAATTAGAGCTCGATCCAAGAAAGAAATGATGTCTTTTTTTTTATTTTGTGGACTGCCAATTTGTATTGGAATATACTGAAAACGGGTGTTTGAGTCGGTTTTCACTATATTTCAATACAAATGGAGCTCGATCCAAGAAAGAAATGATGTCTTTTTTTTATTTTGTGGACTGCCAATTTGTATTGGAATATACTGAAAACGGGTGTTTGAGTCGGTTTTCAGTATATTTCAATACAAATAGAGCTCGATCCAAGAAAGAAATGATGTCTTTTTTTTTATTTTGTGGACTGCCAATTTGTATTGGAATATACTGAAAACGGGTGTTTGAGTTGGTTTTCAGTATATTCCAATACAAGTGGAGCTCGATCTAAGAAAAAAATGATGTCTTTTTTTTTATTTTGTGGATTGCCAATTTTGTATTGGAATATACTGAAAACGGGCGTTCACATCGGTTTTCAGTATATTCCAATACAAATGGAGCTCGATCCAAGAAAAAAATGATGTCTTTTTTTTATTTTGTGGACAACCAATTTTGTATTGGAATATACTGAAAACGGGCGTTCGAGTCGGTTTTCAGTATATTTCAATACAAATGGAGCTCCATCCAAGAAAAAAATGATGTCTTTTTTTTATGTTGTGGACAGCCAATTTTGTATTGGAGTATACTGAAAACGGGCGTTCGAGTCGGTTTTCAGTATATTCTAATACAAATGGAGCTCCATCCAAGAAAAAAATGATGTCTTTTTTTTATGTTGTGGACTGCCCTATTTTGTATTGGAATATACTGAAAACGGGCGTTCGAGTCGGTTTTCAGTATATTCTAATACAAATGGAGCTCCATCCAAGAAAAAAATGATGTCTTTTTTTATGTTGTGGACAATCAATTTTGTATTGGAATATACTGAAAACGGGCGTTCGAGTCCTTTTTCCGACTATTTCTACACACATTCCACTATATTAAAATGACGTTATGGTTGAGTCCAAACAGAGTCGTCCCCGGACAGAGTCGTCTCCGGACAAAGTCGTCCCCTCTTTTCTTTGAATTCTATTCTTTAAAAGGATGAGTCATGGTCTATTTTTAGAAAGTGGGAGACAACATTCCCAGACAAAAGGGGGGTGAGTTAATTTTTATTATGTCTAGAAGACATGATAAAAATTAACAAAAAGCTTTTTTTTTTTTTTTTTTTTTTTTTTTTACATCTCAGAATTTTTTTCTGAGCTCTGAGAAATTTTTACTAGCCGATCCTATTTCGTTTTTCGACTTTCACTTTCAACTCTTCACTTTTCTTATCCACTGTCGTTGGAATTGTGTTCACTGGAGGCTATTTCTTTTTTTGCAATCTCGCTTTTAGTTTTCTCTGAGATTCTTTAGAAATGGCTATACAAATTTCACCATCTATATAGAAATGATGTCCAAACAAAGTCGTCCCCGGACCATCTTGATGACCGAATATGTATAGAAATAGTCTGAAAATGGGCTTGAGGGCCGGTTTCTGGACGATTCCTCTACAAATTCGGCCGCATCAAGAAAAACAAAAATACATAGTTTCTTTTTGGGTGGACAGGAGATGATAAATTTCTTTTCTCTCTCTCTCTCCCAAAATTGGAGGAGAGAGTGGCCCAAAAAAATGGGTCTCGGAAGGAATCGAATGCATTTTGAAATGCACTCATTCCTTCCAAGACCCATTTTTTTGGTCTCCTGATTCAACTCTCCAGTCTATGGAATAGGGAAAGCGGAGAACGTTTCCCCTTCTTTAAGCGACTGGAGACCATATCGCATCATCATCATCATCACCACCATCATCCTCTTTCTGATACTTTTCAACGAAGGCTTGATGTCTCTGGATGATTTTGGGGAGATGATGGATCCCGAATTGAGTGATGAAAAAGAGAGGACACTTTTTCCTTTCTTGTTCGTCTTGCACAGTCTCTCGGAGGGTGATATACGTTTCCCCGTCCTCCTCAATTTTCGTCAGAGGTCTCATGAATATTTTACACATCCAAGGGAAGAGCGAGTTGTTATGCAGGGATTTCGAAGCGACGAAGGCCGCTTCATTCGAAGTGAGGACAATCTGGTTCGGTTGACCCCATTCTTTGGAATAGTTGTCCAAATCGCCTAGTCGAAGAAAATGGTGTCGATTAGGGAAAAAGACTTGGAGAACACTCGTCGTATGCGAGACGTTCGTAGGCAAGAGAGTCAAGATATCTTTGGCATTCCAGTACAGGAATCCTAGATCCACATACGCGTGCACGTAATAGTCATCGTTATATTCGAGTTTGAGCAGCATGGCTTTTGTATTTTTTTTCCGTTCTCAAGGCGAAACACTCGTCTGATATGAACAAGAGCTCGCTGGCGATCCGTTTATATAGACTCCTCAGAGAGAGAGAGAGAGAGAGAGGGAGAGGGGAGGAGGAACAAGGTTGATGAATTCTAAAATAAAAAAAATGATAACGAAATGAGTGTTTGTGAAGGTCATAGAGAGATGATTATAAAGTTGTTTTATTTTTTATTTTCTCAAAAGAAAAAACCAAAAGGGTCCCATTCCATACGACATAGCCTTTGAGAAGGTTACGGGGTCATGTGTCTACAAAGTTGATAAACTTTAGAATAAAAAAAAGCTTTCATCACGTAGCTCTCGAGAAGAAAATGACAGGGGTCTCTAGGAGAAGGTCATAGGTAGTATACAAAGGATGGTTGTTTTTTTTCTTTCGTTCCTCTCAATCCCATGACCTTTGAAAAGGTGACGGGGTGTCCTTTAGGAAAAAAATAGAAGGTCATATAGAGAGAGAGGTAGACAAAATTAATTTTTTTTCTAGAAGTCAACCGTCACGTCACCCATCACGTGGTCTTCTCGTATATATAGAGAGGCGAGTGGAAGACAGACTCTATTTCCCAGAGAGAGAGACTGCTGTGCGTATCCATATTTCTACTCAAGATGATGATCCGCGTCTTATATAATGAGTTTGTGAGCATTCGCTGTTATGTGGATGACGGAAGATTGTTTTGGAACGCTACGGACATTTTGCCTCTAATTCATACTTCCAGTAAAAGAACCTGGGACATTCTCTCCGTGTTTTTCGACGAACACCACGTCTTCAGGAAAATAAAAGATCTTGAGAGTCTCGGCAGTTCTCAAGAGGGATATGTCCTCTCCAGCGAAGAAATGTTACATCTGGCCGAAAATAATCCTAAAAATAATCAGCTTCTGACCTGGGTGTATAGCATTTTAACTCAGCCGCTGGTTCGAGTTGTACCCAATCAACCCGTTTACCGACTGCTCTATCCGGGGGAGAAATTTCCCTTCATCACCCTCTTTAATCTGGGAGTGCGCTACATACCGCCTCATCCAGGCATGACGGATTCTTCTACTTACCCTAAACAATATGCCAGCGCTTATTGCCAGACAGACCCCCGTCAAGAAAAGGTCGTCGAGACTCAAACGGATCCTCTGGTTGTCTCTTTAAATGTCACTAAAGTCATCACCTTCTAAAAAAAAACAACCACCCCCACCCAAAAAAAAATTTGCTCCTCCTCCAAATTTTTTTTATCTTTTCGAAAGAAAAAAAAGAAACTTTTCCATCTAGCCTCTTTCTTTCAATCCCTCTTAAGAGAGAGAGGGAGGAGAAAAGAAAGAGAGTTCTGAGGAGGCAAAAGAAATGGGTCTGGAAGGAAACGGGTGCATTGCGACAAAAAGAGGGTCCTCTTTTCTTTTCTCGAAATGCACTCTTTTCCTTCCAGACCCATTTTTTTTATCACTTCTTCAAGCCAATCTTGGAAAGGGGGGCACAATAAATTGTGCGAAAAGTCCATTTCGATCAAGACTGGATTTTGTTTTTGAAAAGAAAACATAATGTTATATATAGATAGCTAAATCTTTATCATGATATTCTTTAAGAATTTCTTAGCCATTTGTCAAAGAAGGGGACTGTAATTGAAGAATTTATGAATTTGGGAACATGTCACCCATGGCAAATCTAAAATCTTGGAAGTGGATACTGGAAAGCCCCGCTCTGATTATAATTCTGAGTTCTAGCATGGGACATTTTTTAGATCAATAAGCTAAACTATTTTTCTAGTCTCATATTCTCTCGTGACTAGGGTTTCAGATTTGGGTAGAGAGAGACACTGTTCTGAACAGAAAAGTGGAATGCTTTTAGCTTTTATAGAAAAGTGAAGAGTTGAAAGTGAAAGTCGAAAAACGAAACGGGATCGACTAGGAAAAATTTCTCAGAGCTCAGAAAAAAATTCCGAGATGTAAAAAAAAAAAAAAAAAAAAAAAAAAAAAAAACTTTTTGTTAATTTTTATCATGTCTTCTAGACATAATAAAAATTAACTCACCCCATTTTGTCTGGGAATGTTGTCTCCCACTTTCTAAAAATAGACCATGACTTATCCTTTTAAAGAATAGAATTCCAAGAAAAGACTGGGTTCTGGTCTATTTTTAGAAACGGTGAGACAACATACCCAGACAAAAGGGGGATGAGTTAATTTTTATCGTTTAGAAGACATGATAAAAATTAACAAAAAGTTTTTTTTTTTTTTTTTGTTACATCTCAGAATTTTTTTCTCAGCTCTGAAAATATTTTGCCAGCCGATCTCATTTCGTTATCATTTTTTTTATTTTAGAATTCATCAACCTTGTTTCTCCTCCCCTCTCCCTCTCTCTCTCTCTCTCTCTCTCTCTGAGGAGTCTATATAAACGGATCGCCAGCGAGCTCTTGTTCATATCAGACGAGTGTTTCGGCTTGAGAACGGAAAAAAAAATACAAAAGCCATGCTGCTCAAACTGGAATATAACGATGACTATTACGTGCACGCGTATGTGGATCTAAGATTCCTGTACTGGAATGCCAAAGATATCTTGACTCTCTTGCCTACGAACGTCTCGCATACGACGAGTGTTCTCCAAGTCTTTTTCCCTAATCGACACCATTTTCTTCGACTAGGCGATTTGGACAACTACTCCAAAGAATGGGGTCAACCGAACCAGACTGTCCTCACTTCGAATGAAGCGGCCTTCGTCGCTTCGAAATCCCTGCATAACAAGTCGCTCTTCCCTTGGATGTGTAAAATATTCATGAGACCTCTGACGAAAATTGAGGAGGACGGGGAAACGTATATCACCCTCCGAGAGACTGTGCAAGACGAACAAGAAAGGAAAAAGAGTCCTCTCTTTTTCATCACTCAATTCGGGATCCATAATCTCCCCAAAATCATCCAGAGACATCAAGCCTTCGTTGAAAAGTATCAGAAAGAGGATGATGGTGGTGATGATGATGATGATGCGATATGGTCTCCAGTCGCTTAAAGAAGGGGAAACGTTCTCCGCTTTCCCTATTCCATAGACTGGAGAGTTGAATCAGGAGACCAAAAAAATGGGTCTTGGAAGGAATGAGTGCATTTCAAAATGCATTCGATTCGTTCCGAGACCCATTTTTTTGGGCCACTCTCTCCTCCAATATTGGGAGAGAGAGAGAGAAAAGAAATTTATCATCTCCTGTCCACCCAAAAAGAAACTATGTATTTTTGTTTTTCTGGATGCGGCCGAATTTGTAGAGGAATCGTCCAGAAACCGGCCCTCAAGCCCATTTTCAGACTATTTCTATACATATTCGGTCATCAAGATGGTCCGGGGACGACTTTGTTTGGACATCATTTCTATATAGATGGTGAAATTTGTATAGCCATTTCTAAAGAATCTCAGAGAAAACTAAAAGCGAGATTGCAAAAAAAGAAATAGCCTCCAGTGAACACAATTCCAACGACAGTGGAGAGGAAAAGTGAAGAGTTGAAAGTGAAAGTCGAAAAACGAAATAGGATCAGCTAGGAAAAATTTCTCAGAGCTCAGAAAAAAATTCTGAGATGTAAAAAAAAAAAAAAAAAAAAAAAAAAAAAAAAAAAAAAAAAGAGCTTTTTGTTAATTTTTATCATGTTTTCTAGACATGATAAAAATTAACTCATCCCCCTTTTGTCTGGGAATGTTGTCTCCCACTTTCTAAAAATAGACCATGACTCATCCTTTTAAAGAATAGAATTCAAAGAAAAGAGGGGACGACTTTGTCCGGAGACGACTCTGTCCGGGGACGACTCTGTTTGGACTCAACCATAACGTCATTTTAATATAGTGGAATGTGTGTAGAAATAGTCGGAAAAAGGACTCGAACGCCCGTTTTCAGTATATTCCAATACAAAATTGATTGTCCACAACATAAAAAAAGACATCATTTTTTTCTTGGATAGAGCTCCATTTGTATTGGAATATACTGAAAACCGACTCGAACGCCCGTTTTCAGTATATTCCAATACAAAATAGGGCAGTCCACAACATAAAAAAAAGACATCATTTTTTTCTTGGATGGAGCTCCATTTGTATTGAAATATACTGAAAACCGACTCGAACGCCCGTTTTCAGTATATTCCAATACAAAATTGGTTGTCCAAAAAATAAAAAAAAGACATCATTTTTTTTCTTGGATTGAGCTCCATTTGTATTGGAATATACTGAAAACCGATGTGAACGCCCGTTTTTAGTATATTCCAATACAAAATTGGCTGTCCACAAAATAAAAAAAAGACATCATTTTTTTCTTGGATCGAGCTCCACTTGTATTGTAATATACTGAAAACCAACGTGAACACCCGTTTTCAGTATATTCCAATACAAAATTGGCAATCCACAAAATAAAAAAAAAGACATCATTTTTTTCTTAGATCGAGCTCCACTTGTATTGGAATATACTGAAAACCAACTCAAACACCCGTTTTCAGTATCTTCCAATACAAATTGGCAGTCCACAAAATAAAAAAAAGACATCATTTCTTTCTTGGATCGAGCTCTATTTGTATTGAAATATACTGAAAACCGACTCAAACATCCGTTTTCAGTATATTCCAATACAAATTGGCAGTCCACAAAATAAAAGAAAGACATCATTTCTTTCTTGGATCGAGCTCCATTTGTATTGAAATATAGTGAAAACCGACTCAAACACCCGTTTTCAGTATATTCCAATACAAATTGGCAGTCCACAAAATAAAAAAAAGACATCATTTCTTTCTTGGATCGAGCTCCATTTGTATAGAAATAGCCTAGAAATCAGTTCGAACGCCCGTTTTTAGCATATTGTAATACAAATGAAATGACATGAAAAATGCAAAAAGAGGAAAAGTAGCCTACCTTGACGGAAATTGTATTCCAAAAGGGGAAAACTTGTATCCAGGTGGGCCCACAGCACGGCCGGAACTCAAGCGAAACTCGATAGGTTGAAATCGATCCATTAAATAACATTCTTAAAAAACAGTAAAGTTTTATTCTATTCCAAAAGGGGAAAACTTGTATCCAGGTGGGCCCACAGCACGGCCGGAACTCAAGCGAAACTCGATAGGTTGAAATCGATCCATTAAATAACATTCTTATCAAACAGTAAAGTTTTATTCACATCGAGTCGGCTGGGAAAAGTTTCTGAAAAATAAATTACCCCCCTTTTTAATCTGAAAATTTGAAAATTGATGTCTTTAATTTTTGAAAAATTGAAGACATCAATTTTCAGACTAAAAGGGGGTATTTTTTTTTTTTTTTTCAGCTAGAGAAATTTTTCTCCGGCTCTCAGAAATTTTTCCGCACTCGACTGGATGAATAAAACATCCCCGTTTCTTTAAGAATGGGTTCACTGTTAACTATTTCAGCATTCGACGTTTCGCGTCCAATAATAACTCCCGGGTGTTCAAGAATGCAGATGCACCTACTAGATTTCCTACACAGAAGCTTGACTGGATGGAGAGTGGATGACTTTTTCCAAGATTCTCGACTTTGGACCATCAAGAGGTAATGTATCTTTTTGTTTTTTTTTCTTTTAAGAAGATTTATGGATAGATTCATTTCTTTTTGAATGGACCTAGAAAAGTAGGACAAAGTTCTTTTCCAAGATTGGATGAGAGAGGGACCCAAAAAAAATGGGTCTCGGAAGGAATCGAATGCATTTGCACTCATTCCTTCCAAGACCCATTTTTTTTGGTCTCCTGATTCGTCTCTCTCTCTTCTCAGTCCATTTCTATAAATATAGGGAAAGCGGAGAACCTTTCCCTACTTATTTCTAAAAATCTTTTCTTTATTTTTTTTTCTCCTGAGTTTATGTATATATCAATTCAAATACTTTTGAGAACGGTCATCCCAATTCTCTGTCGTCTTTTCGGTTTCATCGTCCCAACACTCAGTGGACATAGTCTCAGTCGATTTTGGAGCATGGGTCGTCCGTTCATTGTCCCAACATTCAGTGGACATAGTCTCAGTAGATTTTGGAGCATGAGTCGTCTGTTCATTGTCCCAACACTCAGTGGACATAGTCTTAGTGGATTTTGGAGCATGAGTTGTCCGTTCATCGTCCCAACACTCAGTGGATTTTGTCTTTGGATCCTCTGAAGATATTTTGGGGGTCTCATGAGATTCTTTGGAAGGTTCGTCCCAACAGGCTGCTGGATCGTAATGGGGAATATTTTCAGGTATGTCTCCCCAACCCTCCGTCTTCCTCGAGTTATTGGAGGAAGTTGACGACAAAGAAGAGCCCATCAAGTTTAAAGGCGTATGCTCATCCGGATGTTCCATCACTTGGAAACAGGACAAATTATCCCATTTCTGGATGAGGTTATCGTACGCTTTTGGGGACGGATCCTTCTCTAACTGATCGTAGGCCTTATCAAAAGCTTGCAGAGGAATGTCTGCTTCCTCCTGAATCCTTTCCTCTTTCTCCGTTCCGTCTGGATAGACGTGATTGATATGAAAATCTCCTTCCGTAATATGCCATCGATAGTTGCGCACTTTGTTTTCGGCACAATGGAAATATTTCCTCCTTTGATGATGTCGGGCACATTTTTCCCGATACTTCCAAATGATTCCATCTGGCACATAAATTTCCGTCACGGGTTTTTGATAATCCAAGGCTTTAGCAAAGAATTTAGCTTTCTGGCATCCCACCACATAAATCGTGGAGAAACTGTGAGTGAGCGATTGGAGAATGCGTCCTAAATGGTTGTAGGGAATATGACCCTCGTTCCAACGAAGTCCGTGCCGGTTTCTCGTCAGCCAGGCATTCGTCTTTTGGATTTTTTCATTCAGTTGGTGGAAGGGGTGAGGAGGAGCAAACGTCAACGATCCCACGGTCAAAAAATCTTTTGTCGCATAGCCCAATTCTTTTAAAACGTAGGTAAATTCACCCTTCTTGTGGTTGTAGGACTGGAAACCCTCTAGATCGAGCACGATAAAGTTTTCTGAACACGCCATGGCGATGAATACGGTGATGTCTCCCACAAACAGGAGCAAGAAAAAGAGTCGAAAAGGTATATATGTATAACAGGGAAGATCTAGAAGGGAGGGGGGAAAACAATAAAACGTTTTAGAGTCGTCGTCTTGAAAGAGACATTTTTCTTTTCAAAGAGTTAAGAAGTTTCAAAAGTCTTTTTAAATGAAGTTATGATTGTTATGATTATTAAAAAAAACAAAGAATCAAATCGAGTTTATAGATAACCATATTCATAGGACCAAAGGGACTTACCAGCTCAGTTCACGTCTTCTTCTGTTCTCTGAAGAAATCTCGCGGAGGACACACATTTTTATACTCGCGCGACATCTGTCGGGATCGCGACCCCATCTAAATGTCAGGGTCATTCCAACCTCTTAAAAGGATCGGAAGGAAAGAAACACTTTGATAAAAAATATATTTATGAAAAGATATCTGAGGGTCGTGAGAACATTTTCTCTCTCCCCCCGCCTATTTCAAAAAAAAATAAAAAGTCTTTCTTGGATCGCGTCAAGATTACAAAACAATTCACAGGACTTGTTTATCTCGATCTCGTCAGGGTCACCGTTTCACATAAGAAGATGGATGGACCCTGAACTTTAGACATGATAAAAATTAACTCTACCCGCCTTTCGTCTGGGAATAGGGTCTCACCGTTTCTAAAAATAGACCAGATCCCATTCTTGGAATTCTATTCTTTAGGAAAGGAGGAGTGATGGTCTATTTTTAGAAAGTGTGAGACAACATTCCCAGACAAAAGGGGGGTAGAGTTAATTTTTATCATGTCTAAAATATGATAAAAATTAACAAAAAGTTTTTTTTTAAGGCTGAAAAATTTTTCTGAGAGAGCTGAGAAAAATTTTTCCTCCCAATCTTTTTCGACGATGAAAAGGGAAAAACTACTGATCCGATCTCCCTACGCTTTAGGGAAAAAAACAAAAAAAATACTTATGAAATATTCATGTGTTGAAATTGACTATTCAAATAAGTGACATTTTGTTTCTCATTGGAACTGTTCAACGGCGAGTCCACTCGTCTCATTCTTTGGGGTAGAGGATGAAAGTACAGCGATTTGTTGAAATCGATGATAATTTCCTCTTTAGTCGGCGGAACTGTAAATCTATCCCGTCTTAACTCTTCTAATCTCTTTGAAAGTCTTTCCACTTGCTCTGCTAAGGTTTCCTCGGTACTCATGGTCTCTCTTAGTTTAGGGAAGTCTTGACGTATTGGCTAGAGAGCAGAGGGTCTTTTTCTCTCTATACATATATCATGTGGGAGCGTGTGATTTATAAATCCTTGTGAAATCTTTCTACGTCTTGTGTAACTTGGAAGATTCGTCTTGTGTAACTTGGAAAATTCTTCTTCTTCTCGTCGATTGGGGTGGAGTTATGGAAAAGAAATGGGATTGGAAAGAAATCAACATATTACAAAAAAAGGAACTTTTTTTTCTATTTTTTTTCTCTAGGAATTTACATACCATTTCATTCATGAACATTCAAGGGTTCTCTCCAAGACCAAATTTTAGAAGAGGACCACAAAGAGTACACTTGAGGATCCTCTTTCAGGTCTAGGTGAGATAAGGGTTGAGACCAATATTCTTGGGTCTCTAAAGCATCCCAACTTAGACATTTATTATTATTAGAAAGTTCATCCTCCTCCTCCTCATCGTCGCACGAGTTCTCCTGGGGAGATTCTTCCGCCTCCTCTTCGTCTTCGACAGCTTTGCTTTCGGAGGGGTAACAATGTAATTTCCGGAAAACGTAACTACCCTCCATCAAATGGTATCGAAAATTTCTCACCTTGTTCTCGGCACAATGAATCATCTTTTGGAAATATTGGTGTCGCGTGCATTTCGACTTGTTCCGCCACTCGGTTTTCCCTGGGATGTAAAACTCGTGAACGGATCGCTGGCAGAGCTTGCTGAAAAATTCGGCTTTATCGTATCCATTGACGTAGATCATCTCCACATTTTCGGTCAGTATTTTCAGGATCGTAGGAAGATGCTCGTAGGAAAGACGACCCTTGGTCCATTGCAGGCCGTGTCGGTTATTTGTAGTCTGGTTGACCACAGCTTGATTGCGGGACGATAAGTCATCGTAATGGACAGGAGGGAGAAAAATCATGGATCCGCATAAGGTTAAATCGCAAGTGATGTAGCCCAGTTCTTTCAAGATGAAACATATATCTCCCGTCTTTGGATCATAACAGTGAAAGTATTTCATTTCCAGAACAATGTAGGAATCTTTGAGAGGTTTGGCACTCAAAATGTCCATCTTCTTCAATTGAGGAAAAAAAGAAAACAAAATTCTCTCTCTCTCGCTGTGTGTCCTGAAGGAAAAAATGGATAGCGTTCTCTCGCCGTCTCCTCTTTTATATATATATAGAGAGAGAAGGTTGCACGTGACAGGTCGTATGAATTCTGGGAAAGGTCACATTCGTATATATATTTGTTTTTTGAATAATATCGTGCGTATCTCAATACACATCCATCATAATAATAATAAAGGTCACCTTGAAAAGAAAAAGAAATAAAAAACATGGAACTCGTGCTCGACTTTGAAGGTTTCTACGATTCTCAAGGAGCTTTTATTGTGAAAGAATTGGCTTACGTCACATTGGACGGTACTTCTTGAGGGGTATTTGTTTTTAAACCCCCTTTCCATGGCAAATGCTCACCGAGAAAGAAAAACGAACCGCTGTGTGGGCGAGTGATTATTATCACGGCTTGTCGTGGTACGAAGGAGAAATTCCGTACAGTTATTTTCCATGGGTGTTAACGATGTTGACGGAACCCTTTTCCATGATTTGGGTGCCAGGAGAAATGAAACGGCAGTTTTTACAGAAATGGTTGCAAAGATCCATTTATTGCATTTCGGGATCGACGCAAGAGATTCTCAAATACAATGGGATCGAACACATGAATTGTCCTAACCATACAAAAGGTTTTTTCCATTGCGCTCTACAAAAAGCAGTTCGGTATCATTATTATTTAAAGACACAGAGAAAAAATTCGCAAGGTCGATCCTGCACAATTCAATCTTGACAGAACTCATTAAAAAAAAATACATATATCACGTTACTTCTCAACAGCATAGACGGTTCTGAAGCGAAACTTGGAATTTTGAAATAATAGATCAGGGAGAAATCATTCTTAAAAACAAATGGTAAAGTCTCGAATCGGCTGGGAGAAAAAAAATTTCTCAGAGGTGAGATAAAAATTCTCTAATGAAAAAAAAAAAAAAAAAAAAAAAAAACTTTTGGTTAATTTTTATCATGTCTTTAGACATGATAAAAATTAATGACCCTCCCTTTTTGTCTGGGAAGGATGTCTCACCCTTTCTAAAAATAGACCATGACTCATCCTTTCTCTAATGGCAATCATTCCATGAATGAATCACGATTTGTTTTTCAAAAGAGTGAGACAACATTCCCAGACGAAAAGGGAAGAAGGTCGTTAATTTTTATCATGTCTAAGACATGATAAAAATTAACAAAAAGTTTTTTTTTTTTTTTTTTTTTTTTTTTTTGAAGTTGGAGAATTTTTCTCAGCTCTGAAAATTTTTTTCCAGCCGACTCGAGACTTTACCATTTATATTTACGAATAGTCTTTGGATTATTTATTTATTTTCTTTTAAAAAGAAAAATTCTGAGCTAGACCTATCTATTGGCTTAACATTCTGGTCATAGAAACAGTCTAGAATCTCATTTTATTTTTCGAGGCTAATGCACGGGTTCTCCAATCAAAAGGGTTACTATAAAGGGATTGGTTTGAATGCATTTATCTGCAAATGTTGTAGGATTCTGTTGTTGAGAAGGGGGTATATTATTATTATTATGATGATGATGATTGTGGCAGATTCGTTTTCTACATGGAAGTCTAATCTCCTCCGAATACCTTTTCTGGGGATTGTCGATAGATGGTTTTTCAATAGGAATCGTTTCCCTCGGATCCTCAAGAGATAGAGGGGGGTCCTGTCTTGAGACATGGAGCGGTCTCTCCTCCTCCTCCTCCTCCTCGAGAAGTCTTGAGTAAGGGAGAGGATTTTCGGTTCCCTTATTCTTGAGGGGTCTTGACAAATTGAGAGGTCCCTCCTCTTCGAAAGAGAGAGAAGTTTTGGTTCCCTTATTCTCGAGGGGTCTTGACAAATTGAGAGGTCCCTCCTCTTCGAAAGAGAGAGAAGTTTTGGTTCCCTTATCCTCGAGGGGTTTTGACAAATCGAGAGGTCCCTCATTTTCGAGGGGTCTTGATAAATGGAGAGGTTTTTCATCTTCGAGAGGGTTTGATAAAGGAAGAGGTCCCTCCTTCTCGAGGGGTCTTGAGAAAGGGAGAGGTTTTTCATCTTCGAGGAGGTTTGACAATGGGAGAGATTTCTCCCTCTCGAGGGGTCTCTCTTCCTCAAGGGGTTTTGAGGAAGGGAGAGGTTTTTCATCCTCGACGGGTTTTGACAAACGGAGAGGAATCTGAACAGGTTTCTCCTCATCCCCATCATTATCGAGGAGGATGAGGATAGGCTTTTGGAAAGGTTTTTTCTTTTTCTTCTGAACAGGCTCCTCTTGATGCTCGGGGAGAGGGATGGGGTAGTTGTTCCACCATTCTATTTTTTCTTGCTCGAGGATTTTTTCAAAAGTCGTGGCCTCCTTAAGATGAGACGAAGGAGGAGAGTCCTCGAGAAGAATATAATAGGTATTCTTCCCAGTCTTCTCGATCGAGAGAGGTTCGTGCAGACATTTGTGCAACCATTCACTAAAATGAACGAGAATCCCTTTTGTCTTCTCAAGACAATCCATAATCCTATTCATTTGCGAGACGGTTAGAAAGTGGGACGTGTAAAAATATTTGGCTCGTTTCATTAACAAAATTTGTGCATCCAAAGGTGGAATGTCACGAGCCATCAACACGTTTTCGTCGGATAAAAATTCGTCCCGCATCTTTTGATAACTCCCCACGGTATGATAACCCGCACATTTTGAAAAATCGGAGGCTTTCAAGTAAACGACTCCTTGGATGATATAAAAGGAAAGATCAACATATTTATATTTGAAAGGAATACACGTAGTGAGCCGGGGATGCCTCCTCATGATCCACTTGGACAAAAATACGACTTTGGGGCTCTCCCCTTTTATTTATAGAGAGAAAGAGAGTGTGACCTTTCCTTCCCTCCTCCTCCTCTCTCCCTGCTTCCTCTATCTCTGGACGTCCTTGGATTGGAAAGGATGACTTTGAAAAAAAAAGAAGGTCATGGTTGGATAATTTTTTGTTTATTAAATTATTACTTTCACTTCCTCATTCCCACACACATTCATCTTTTAAGAAAAGAAAAAGAGGTCATGGAGATAAGATTTCTTGGAAAGAAGAGAGAGAGAGCGACACAAAAAAAAAACAAATAAAACGGACGTCATAGAGCCTCTATGTGTGTCTGTGTGTGTCTATATATATACAAAAAGGCGAGAGTATTGGGCGAGATCATTTCTTTTCTATTGGGAGCCATGTCGTTATTAGATGTTTTTCCAACTCAACGGATTTCGAACGGGGAGGATTTGAAGACGCTAAAGCAAATCTCCAACTTGAAAATTTTTTTGGCGTGTCATTGTGCGACATTTATTCCGCATTTACCACCTCATCAAGCGATCGTTTCTTTCAACCAAGATGTCGAATCCTCCAACCTGCTCGTTCAGAATATATACAGAAATTTATTCGAATCGCAAGAAACGAAAGAGGAATCTCCCTTCTCTTGGAATCGGATGGATCGAGCTTTGAGACGGCCCATTCAAACAGACCGGCGATATACGGATCCGTGCACGAGTTTTCGGTGGAAGAATATTTTTCTCACGAAACGATATTTTACGTTTGGAGTGAGAACGACGGCTGAGGACGAAGTTCATATTGTTCAAACCACAGCCGCTCCTCTCGCCTATTACGAATCATCGTCCCCCAATCTGAAGGAAAGAAGTTTTAAAGTCAGCGACAGGATGAAATATAAGAAATATATTTTAAGACCTTTTCAAAACTATGTCGTTCCCCCGAAAACGCAATATCTCATCGTCACAACCCAGAAGAGTCTCTTTCTCGTCGATCGGTGCTCGTACTCGCTTTGGAAACAATTGAAAGAGGAGATTTCTTTCCAATCGCCGATGATGTTTCAAGAAAAAGAAGAAGAAAACCCCCCGCCACCTTTACCCATCCCTTCCTTAGATGATAAGAGGAGCTGGACCAAACCGTCATGGCCCGAAACAAAATCGACCCGGCAACGGAATGAAATTGAAGTCATCACAATTGAAGATGAGGAGGAAGAAAAAAAATTACCTCTTAAAAACGGTCGACTTACCGGAACCTACCTGGCGTGCAAGATCCGCTTCAGAACCCAGAAGCTTCTTCTTCTTCTTCCCCGACTTGTTCAAACAGGCAACCTCTTTCGGACTCCTCACAGACAGAACCTCTTCCAGTATCCTCTTCTTCTTCTTCTCCTCCAACCTGTCCCGACATCGTAGAGGTAGAATGTCAGACGGGTCCACAAGCTTCAAAAAGTCCCGACATCGTAGAGGTAGAACGTCAGCCGGGTAAACAAGTTCCAACGGGTCCAGAAATCATGGAGGCAGAATCACAGCCGGGTTCACAAGTTCCAACGGGTCCAGAAATCGTAGAGGCAGAATTTCAGCCGGGTAAACAAGTTCCAACGGGTCCAGAAATCATGGAGGTAGAATCGCAGCCGGGTCCAGACATCCTAGATCCCTCCACTCATCCCAAAGAGACTCCAAGTGTTTCAAGACAGCCTTGTGAGGATCCAGCCCTTCCCGTATGGAATGATTATATGGACTTACAAAATTTGGTGCAACAGGAAGGAGAAGAAAATAATCATACGGATGGGTGGGTCAAAGACTGTTTAGATCATTTAACCTCGAATGAAATTGAACTGTTATGGAATTGCATTTCTGAAATCACATCGGAAATGGGATAAAAACCAAAACAAAAAAAACTTTTTTAATAACAAATTGGAGGAGGGTCATGATGTCAATTAACAAAAATATTATATAGAGTCCAATCTTGGTGGTTCACTTCAGTTTTCCAGCATGAGGTGATCCACGTTTCCCGAAATATGGATCCCATTCCAAGAGAGACTGTGTAGAGCCTTCACTTCAGTTCTTTTTTTTCCTACCAAGAGGAGAGGGTCCCCAAAGGGTTACCCATGTCCAAAGAGAGAAAGTGTAGAGCGTTCATTTCAGTTTTTTTTCCAGTTTAGGGGAGGGAGGTCTCAAAATGACACCCCCCATTTTCAAAGAGACATGGTGTAGAGCGTTCATTTCTGTTTTTTTTCCAAAGTTAGGGAGTTTTCAAATGACTACCCATTTCAGAGAAAGAGAGAGAGAGAGAAAGAGAGAGAGAGAAGGTGTAGAGCGTTCATTTCAGTTTTCCAAGGTTAGGATGGTGGTGGAGAATCCTCCAAAATGGCTACTCATCTCAAAGAGAGAGAGAGAGAGAGAAAGCGTAGAGCGTCCATTTCAGTTTTCCAACATTAGAAAGTCCCAAAATACCTTCTGAATTCAAAGAGAGATCGTGTAGAGCGTTCATTTTCAGTTCTTCAAGATCAGAAGAAGAGGGTCCGCTTTTCAGAGACAGCGAAGTGCAGACTTCAGTTTTTCTCCCTCCCCAAGAATAGAGGGTCCCAAAATGGCTTTCCATTTCAAAGAAAGAGGGAGAGGCGTTCATTTCCATTCTCCAAGATAGGGTCGTCTGCATTTTTCCCAAAATGGCTTCCCAATTCAAAGAGAGAGAGAGAGAGAGAGAGAGAAAGGGTGTGTAGAGCGGTCATGTTCATTCTCCAAGATAGGGTCGTCAGCCTTTTCTCAAAATGGCATCTCCCCATTCAAAAAGAGATCGTGACCAATTTTTCCAGTTTTTTCCAAGATGGGGGGAGAAGAAAACCTAGGATGGAATAACACGACACACAGAGAGAAAGAGAAAAAAAAGCCATCTTGTCATTTTCTGATAGGGTACCGGTGTTCGAATACTTTTGTGACCGACTGTACACGTCCAAGTGTTTGCTCTTTGAACACCTAAATTCTTTGAAGTGTCCTGAAGGTATATTCAAAAGCGTCCAACTTTTTGAAACATCTTGGTATGTCTGACAGCCAAATTTCCCTGCAAATTTTTGCTTACATTTCTCCCTAATTTTCTTCTTTCCTTCTACAGTTATTTTCAGTGCTCACACAAAAAAAAAAATATTAAGATTTTTCGATTCCTAGACTTCCATAAATTTTGCATTCTTGTAAATTTTTTTAAAATATCAATTGAATCAACTGCGTTTCAGCTGAAGACAGCTTTTCATTTTCTAGACATTTTAACTATAAACAAAGTATAGAGCAAAGTCCAAAGCATATATATTTTAATTAAAAGATTTTTGCTAAATGACAAAGAAATAAAACAGTCCAGCAAGGCTTATTCTGTACCACCGAGTAACCCGATTCTTATATCGGCTGAAACAATCTAAATCATATTAAAGATCATGTTTTTTTATACAATCTATTACGCGAGAGAAAAATTAGCTTCTTTAAACATTCTTTCTAAGAGGATTAATATAAAATATTATATTTAAATATATATATTTTTAAAGCTGGGACTTGAACCAAACTGTCAGACTTTTAAAGAAAGACTTTTAAAGTTTAAAGTTTAAACGAAAGACTTTTAAAGTTTAATTTACATGGTGTTTATAATTAAAGTTCCAATTTGAAATGGTCATAAAAGGAAAACTACTGGACCAAATGTTATCAAACTTGGGAATCGTGTAAAGGAGGTTATGGGAATTTATTTTCCGCGGGAAAAAAAAGAGTTCAAAAACTCACCACCGGTGGAAAAATGGCGCTGTATACAATATTGGTAAATGAAATAAGACATGAAAACATCTGTTTAAAATGTGTTTAATAGTTTCCGAAATGTGTTACAAAGCATGTTCAATGTAGCGTCCAGCATTTTCCGAGAGCAAGTTAAATCCTGTTACTGCATTCTTAACAGCAGTTCTTAGCATATCAGGAGGAATGTTATGGACATTTTTCATTTCTGCCAAATTGTTTAGAATATCACCATAAACAGTACTTTTGAGATAACCCCATAGCCAAAAGTCACAGAGATTGAGGTCTGGTGGGAAGAGGGGAATTGTCGGCCTATAAGACGTTCATTCGTGAAATGTTTCCTAAGTAACTGTGCGACACACGTGAGGTGAGGCCCAGCCCTGCATAAAAATCGTAGTATCTAAAATGCCATGTTACTGCAGTTCCATGCATTTCATGTATCACGAAACATTTTAACATTGACTCTAAGTGAGCTGCAATCACAGTGGTCCAGCTGTCGCATGCTCTTCAGAGAAAAATGGTTCAGTTATAAAACTAGCTGCCATTCAACACTAAACGGTGTGGAATGACTGCTATGCAATTGAATGCAGTAGGAGAATGCAATGGAACTAGATAGATAACATGAGAGATTTCTTTGGCCCAAATCGATTAAAAGCGTTTTGAATCAGTATCTTCATGTTTTAGTGCCGAATTCAGGCTTCAAAAATTACAAATTAGCGATCTGTAAGAAAACGATTTCCAGATTATACGCACTTGTGCGAGTGATTTGCGATCTCACATTTTCTAATTGCTAATTCGTGGTTTTCACGGACGAATTTCTGACTTACACGGATGGCGCACTCGACTTTTATCGAATTCAACGCTTTTAAATGGTAATTTGCCTACTTCAAAGTTTCTTAAGGGTATGCAACATGTTAAACCTGTGTAACAAAAGGTTAAGTTAGATTCCGACCCATATTTCGTTTAACAATATTGCATACAGAGCCATTTTCCCCCTGGTGGTGAGTTTTCCAACTTCCTTTTTTTCACGGAAAATAAATTCCCATGACCTCCTTTACACGATTACCAAGTTGGATAACATTTGATCCAGTAGATTTCCTTTTATGACCGTTTCATTGTGGAAATTTAATTATAACCACTATGTATATTATTAAATTTTAATTTGAAGCTATGCGTTATATGTATACCAAGCGTAAATTTTTCGTTTTTATGGAAAAAATAAAGAATCAAAGCAAATATACTTAGGATAATGGACCAAAACTGAAAAAATTTCCTCTCCCTCCGAAAATAAAATATTGAAACTTCGACCTTGAATTTATTGGATTATCGAAATATTTAATTTGACTTATCTTCTAAGTCCTAGTTCCGACAACAATTCCGTCAAAACTTCCGAATTGCTTAAGCTAAAGTAAAAGATTTAGTATATATTCACTGTATGTTAATAAAGTAATCAGAGTGGAATAAAAATAGATTATAAAATTTACGCTGATGCAACTTTTCGTCTGACTGCACAACATGTAATGGAAGAGAAGGCTTGTAGAGATCTGTTCTTGACATGCCTCTAAAAGTAGATGTCATACTCCTTTTGTCTCTTCAATATGAAAAAACTTTCCTTTGAGAGGCAACTTTAGTTTTGGGGAAAGAAAAAATCACAAGAAGACAAATTTGAAGAACATGCAGGACGACTGAGTACACATACTTATTTTCTGAAGACAAGCGGTTCTCCGACTGGTTATTGAATAATGAAAAGATGCATTGTCATGCAATACAAAACATTCGGAATAGGTTTTCTGACTGAAAACGTAAGATTAAAAGTCATCTGCTTAATTCACAGTCATTTACAAGTCAACTACTCGGGCAATTGCAGAATCGTTTTGATCCTGAGCTTGTAAGACAAACCTAATATCACTGGATTTAAACACTTCTTTAATCTTCCGAGAACGTTCCTTCTTTAGTTCATATTCCAAGAATATTAAGTGAATACAATTATTGCAAAAGCAATTGAATATTCATTTGCATTACGGCTTGGTAGTTTACTAACGAGTTAACAAAACTTAAATTCTGCTTTTTGTGTCTAACAATACAACAATATTTTAAATATTTAGAAATAAAATATTAAATTGGAGCCTCACCAGTTGCCTAGCATTTGAAGATTGTTAAATACTAATTGTTTGTTGCCAAACCCTGGCTGTATGGTTGGTTTTCGTAGTTTTCTAAGTTCTCTTTACAAAGGTTCTCTATGAAAGCATCTTAATCAAATAGCTCCCATGTTCTTTCTATGTTCAAATAACCAACTAACCTAGTTTAAGCGCGATTTCTAAGTGAAGTTACTAGCAAAACCCGAATACTCATTAAAAATCATGTAGCTTGCCAATCGGGAGTAACATGAAAGATGCGGCGCCAATAATTGAATTCCTGCTACGGTACGCTGTTCTTAAACTTAGATGGTCGTTCCTTAATTAAATAGCTCACCAGCGGCTGAGCGGTAAAGACGCTGAACACTGGTAGTTCGGTCCGAGGTTCGAATCCCTCGAACGGGCTGGCTGCATGGGCGTTTTCGTGGTTTTCCCCATGTGTAACGTGTATACGAGCCAGTTTCCCTTAGAAAGTCTTCCACAAAGGAATCCCTCCCTTTAGGCAGATAACCCTCGTGTGCTTTGCGATAATTAAATAATCCAATTCAATCCAATCCAATCCTTAATTAAATGTAATTGATTTGTAACTTCTACTAGAGCTGACGGTTAGAATTGAAGTGTAAATAAATAATATTGGGTGCAATATTTGCAATTTATAAGAAGGATTTATTAATAACCGTAATAATTACTTATTATATTACTAATGATTCGGATTCAGTTCTTGACAATTACATTCTAAATTAGAATTTTAAGAATATAATGAAAATACGCTACGCACAAAAATACATTTTAAGATAAAAAAAATGAGTTGATTTTTTATGTTTTAAAACTTCTTAAATTCATTTAATAAACATCGTATCCTCGTGGTTAATTGAATCCAGAATGTTGGGTGTCGTTTATATAATTATTCTTACTTGTCCACAGAATCTGCTGACTTATCCAGCCATTAAGTAGCTGCAGATCATTTCTACACAATCACCGAACTTCCATTAATTCAGTCTTTAGAGGGTTGTATGTTTATATCATAATTTGACTTTTATAAAAATGATTATTCTAAATCTTATGTTTCTATAAAAATATACTGTGCTTTAAAAATATGTATCAGCCGCTCTTTCAGCCACTTCAAAAGCAACAGTTTGTTTTTAGAAATAAATTATGCAGTTACTGTCATAAAATTCAAATAAACATCAAACAAAAATTCTCAGTTTTAGACAATTCGATTTAAACGAAGTAAAGCAGCAGACGATAAAACGCCGAAGGTAAAAATTTACTCATATATATATGTAAGATAAAAAATGTATGAATCAGAATTATAGTATAACTATAAACATAAATTCCTCCTCTCTATTCTAAAATCGTAATAACTTATCTGCATTGCGTCATTCAAATTAATCATGCGATCTTACGTAACCGTTAATACCAGATGCCTCTTGACGACCAATCACCGAATCTTTCATAAGTACGCACTTCAGCTTTTGCTCTCTACTTTACTAAGATGTAATTTCGCTGGCTTGCTTTCTATCTCAACAATATCTAAAATGTAAATCTTCTGTGGAAAGGCACGACTAGAGTGCCAAGTGATCTGTGGCCACAAATGTCAATTGGAAATAAAAATGGAATTAAAATCGCCTCGACAGCCAAGTTCTTTAAATACTACGCAATCAAAATTCTTCTTCAATATGGATCTAAGCACGCATCGACACTGCTCTGGCTTTTCCTTTTCTTGTGCTTTTAATATTACAATTAAGCCGGTAGGATGGTTTCCTGCTGCTGCAAACCTCAATGGAAAATTTAGTTCTGCTCTTCCAATCATCGTTTTGTGATAAATCCAAGATAATATGAAAGAAGTGAATCATCAAGTTTGTTTTTTCAGTGTTTAAAAAATAACAGATCATTCTTCTGCTGCCGTGTTTTGCAAGTGCTTCAAAAAAAATAATAATAATCACGCGTAGTGTTTACAGATTGAAAGTAATCTCTCGATAAATTGAGAAGTTCGAATGCCTAGTAAAAAGGAATATTGAATTTCCTTCGCCGATGTCTGCAATATTTAGAAAAAAAAGTGCTTTAAATCATCAGTGAATTCCCGTTTAGGAATTCAACATTACAGCGAGTTCAAGGTCGATCTGAGTTAGTGTTTGCAAGTATGTGCGACAGAAAATTATTTGCATTTCCGCTTTTTCAACAGCTCAAAAATTATTACATTCGTGTGAACCTAGCTCAGGAACTAAATTATTTAATGTGCTGAGGATTCTGTAGTTTTCATTTCAACTTTGGTTAAAATTTCTGCAATTTGTTTTGAGAAAATCTGAAATTCTTGTTCATTAATTTTTCTAATTTTCATAATTATGAGTAAGCAAATTAAATAACGAATTTTAAGCTATTTAAATTATTCATAGGGAAGGATATTAAGATAAGTTTTTATGTTTTTAGAATAGAGAGGAGGAATTTATGTTTATAGTTATACTATAATTCTGATTCATACATTTTTTATATCAGTGTTTAAAAAATAACAGATCATTCTTCTGCTGCCGTGTTTTGCAAGTGCTTCAAAAAAAAAATAATAATAATCACGCGTAGTGTTTACAGATTGAAAGTAATCTCTCGATAAATTGAGAAGTTCGAATGCCTAGTAAAAAGGAATATTGAATTTGCTTCGCCGATGTCTGCAATATTTAGAAAAAAAAGTGCTTTAAATCATCAGTGAATTCCCGTTTAGGAATTCAACATTACAGCGAGTTCAAGGTCGATCTGAGTTAGTGTTTGCAAGTATGTGCGACAGAAAATTCTTTGCATTTCCGCTTTTTCAACAGCTCAAAAATTATTACATTCGTGTGAACCTAGCTCAGGAACTAAATTATTTAATGTGCTGAGGATTCTGTAGTTTTCATTTCAACTTTGGTTAAAATTTCTGCAATTTGTTTTGAGAAAATCTGAAATTCTTGTTCATTAATTTTTCTAATTTTCATAATTATGAGTGAGCAAATTAAATAACGAATTTTAAGCTATTTAAATTATTCATAGGGAAGGATATTAAGATAAGTTTTTATGTTTTTAGAATAGAGAGGAGGAATTTATGTTTATAGTTATACTATAATTCTGATTCATACATTTTTTATCTCAGTGTTTAAAAAATAACAGATCATTCTTCTGCTGCCGTGTTTTGCAAGTGCTTCAAAAAAAAAAAATAATAATCACGTGTAGTGTTTACAGATTGAAAGTAATCTCTCGATAAATTGAGAAGTTCGAATGCCTAGTTGTAAGGATCTTAAGTTTTACTAACGTTTATTTTATTTTAAATCTTTACTATCACTTCTTATTTTCTACTTCCGGCCAGAATTATAAGCGTGAAGGAGTTTATGCAAAGTTGTCTGGCGAACGCCAAGTATTTAAGTGTGGCCTTTTTGCCAAGCAGAGGAGAGAGGAAGCCGTGAGTTCGAGGCAGGCCGCTTACCTTAGAAGTTACGCAGTTGCTACTTTGCCTTCCAGGCCAGAGGTTTTAATCCTCTTGATAAATTAAACGTATTGTAGTGTTCACAGTCTCTGTGCTACATACGCTTTCTGTTATTATAAGGCCAATCTTATTCTAAAGTTAAATTAGAGTTTAGTTTTATTTTGATATCTTTTAAGTTAGACCCCGAGTGGAGGGTCATTGTATTCCGAAGTACGGAAGTCATTGTATATAAAGAAAAAAAATAAAGGGTTTTGTATACCCTTCGTCTGTATCCTGTCTACTTACTACAATTAGTGAACATAGCTTTAGTAAGCTCTCTGTTCTAGTCAGGTCATTGTATGTTTCCGAAGAAGGTAAGAAGAAACATTGAACCTGATAGTGGCGCCCGACGAAGAATAACCATGGCCGAGTTTCAAGAAGAACCTGTGCTGCCTGCAGAAACAGCTCAGAATCCAGAAATGCCAGCTGCCGCCCTGGAAGGATTTGGGTATATTGTCCAGACCATGCGCGCTTCGATGAAACCAGAAGCAACGTTTAATGGAAACTCACAGGTAACCAGTTTTTTGGAAAAATTGGATGACCACTTCATGCTCTACCCCGTGCACGAGTTTCAAAAAGTTACCTTAGCTACCAGCGCTTTGAGGGGCCAAGCGCTTAACTGGTTCAAATGTATCGGCAGAAGTCTCTTGGGTCAAGCAGGAAGTCCCACCTATACCTACGAAAATTTCAAGACTGCCCTACTAAAAGCCTTCCCTGTTGTAAGGGATCGTGCGAAATTAGAAACAGAACTTTTCAGTATATATCAACAAAGAATCGAAAACCTCTCGAGCTTTATTTTAAGAAAAATTCACGTTTTCAAGCTCTTGTATGGAAACCGTCCGGATCCTGAAATAATTCAAGTGATTTTGCCGAGGTTACTACCCCAAGTGCAAGACTTTATTGAATTGAGAAATCCGACTACACTGGAAAAATTATTTGAGCTAGCAATCCAGTTTGAAAGTAGAAGAACGGCGGCCGTCGAAAGAAGACGCCAATATCAACAGCGAAACCAATTTGGTACGCCAAGACTACAGCAAACTCAAGCACATGGCTACGGAGAAAAAGCGAATCAGTGGGCAAGGAAACCCGAGCATTCAAAAACAGCCGGCGAACGTCGACAGTTCAATAGCAACCCAGGAAAAAAGTCTCAAGGCCAGTGGAGAAAGAAGGAAAGCACCGAAAGAAAAAATAATTTAAACTAAAACGGATTTCTGCTGACGAGAGGGTGCGGAAATCCGAAGGCCACGAAAACCCCTCTTCCTACAAGTTAAATACAGTAATGGTGAAAAATTTAACTCTTCCGAAGATTGAAGTCTTGGTAAATAATATCCCGGCCACCGCACTCCTGGATACCGGCGCGCAGTGTTCCTGTGTGGCAGAAGTTTTTTTTAGAAAGTATTTTCGCAAATACCGCATATATAATGCGGATAATACAACAGTATTAGCGGCGCAAGGAGAACAATGTAAGTGCGTAGGTAAAGTACCTTTGTACATCCGTATCAAGGACGAACAAGTAAAGGTGATGTTTTTTATAGTAAAGAATTTGCAAGCACACTTAATACTAGGAATAGACTTTCTTTCAGACGCACAAGCTACACTGGATTTTAATGAAGCGTCTCTTAAACTGACGATGAAACCAGTGCGTGTAGAAAAGGTTGAACCGCCAAGGGTAAATCTCGACCACCTGCCTAATGACGAGCAAGATAGAATCCGACAAGTGGTAAGTGAATTTGCTTCCTTATTTAGTGATATTCCAGGATTTACCCAGGTTACTAACCATAGTATTGACACCGGAGATGCATTGCCGGTTCGTCAAAAACCATACCGGTATGATAAGAATAAGGAAAAAATTATAGAATGGCATATTACCGATATGCTACGTAAAAAGATCGTAACGCCTATCTCAAGTAGTTATGCTAGTCCGGTGGTTTTATGTAAGAAAAATAATGATTATCCTTTGGAGCATCCAAAAAGGTGGAGATTCGCTATTGATTACCGTAAATTAAATTCCATAACGAAATATCCGGTATATCCGTTACCGATTATAGAAGAAATTTTAAGGAACATAAAATCAACCAAATTTATGACAACTTTAGACTTAACGAATGGTTATTTTCAAATAGGGATCAGGCCTGAGGACGTGCCTAAGACTGCTTTTATAACCAAGTCTGGCACTTATGCATTTTTGCGAATGCCGTTTGGCCTTTCAGGCGCCCCAGCAACATTTCAGCGATGCATGGACATTGTGTTAAGACCTGTTCTCGGAAAGTCCACATTTATCTATTTAGACGATATCATTATTACTAGTGATAATCTAGACCAACATGTACAGGATTTAAGACAGGTGTTTTCTTTATTAAATGAGGCCGGTCTAAAAGTTAATGTCGAAAAATGCAAATTTGCAGCCCCTGAATTAAAATATTTAGGTTACAAAATATCGCAAAAAGGGATCGAGACAGATGAATCAAAAATAATCGCTGTACAAAAGTATCCGACTCCAAACACGGCAAAGAAGCTCTCTTCTTTTCTAGGACTTTGTTCATATTATAGGTCCTTTATAAAAGATTTTGCGGCTATCGCTGAGCCATTGTTAAAATTAAAAAGGAAAAAGGCAAGATTCTCGTGGACGGCCGAAGCCAATAGTGCTTTCGAAAAATTAAAACAAGCATTAACGCAAGCCCCTGTGTTGAAATTTCCTGAAAAGGATGAAAATTTACAAATTTCAGCGGATGCTTCGGATTATGCGGTAGGAGCGGTACTTTCGCAAAATCAGCAGCCAGTAGCATTTTTTAGCCGAACTTTAAATCAAACACAAAGAAACTATTCCGCGACCGAGAGAGAGGCACTTGCAGTTCTGTTAGCAGTGCAAAAGTTCCGAGTCTATTTTGGAAAGGCGCCGATAACAGTATATTCTGATCATGCGGCGGTAACTAGATTGTACTCTGGAAAAAATTTATCCCCAAGGTTAATAAGATGGGCACTCAAGCTGCAAGAATATAATCTGGTAATCAAGCATACCCCCGGAAAGGAAAATATCGTAGCAGATGCCCTGTCACGAATTAAATTAGACGAACAGGGTAATACCGTAAAAGTTGCAATGCTGACAGCGTGTACAATAAATTCCCGAGAAACTGTAATAACCGAACTGGGTAAGGATCCTGAGTTTGGAAGTATTTATGAGTATTTGAAGGATCCTGAAAATTTTAGCCACCAAGATATTGTGGCGATAAGAAATAGGGCGGCCCATTACGAACTAATAGATGGTCTATTATTTTATACAAAAACTACGAATTCCAACAACGAATTTCGACCTGTTATCCCAGCTAGTCTTAGATTAAATATCCTGCAAGAGCTCCATGACAGCCCTTTAGCTTCTCATGCTGGTATTCGAAAAACTACTCAACGCGTACGCGAGGCAGTCTACTTTCCTGAACTGCAAAAGTTAACAAGGGCGTATGTCCAGTCCTGCCCAACATGTCAAGCCGTTAATTATATTAATTTCCGCCCGGCCGGGTTTCTAAATAGTATTAAATCCGAATTTCCAAATGAAATAATTGGCATCGATTTATTGGGCCCTTTCCCAAAAAGTCAGTTAAACAAAAGTCGCTATCTCCTTGTTATAGTTGATCATTTTAGTAAATGGACCGAAATTGTTCCCTTAAAACGAGCCTCCGCGAAATTAGTTACCGATTCTATTTTAAATAAATATATTTTAAAATACGGGGCGCCCCTAAAAGTTATATCGGATAATGGTCCTCAATTTGTAAGTAATATATTTGAAGACATGTGCCAAAAACTGGGCATACGTCATTTAAAAATGGTCCCGTATCGGCCGCAATCAAATATAGCGGAACGGGTCAACAGAAATATAGTGAAAATTATCCGTAGTTATGTTAAAAATTTTCATAAAAGCTGGGATAACTATGTCAATGAATTTGCTTTCGCCCTTAGGACCGCAAAACATGATACAACGGGAAAAACTCCTGCTGAGTTATTTCTAGGCAGAAAGATTATAACACCGTTAGATAAACTATTTTATGTGCAACAAAGAGCCCCAGAATTTAAAATGGGTGATATAGAAAAACTAATAAAAGAAGCAAAAAAGAATACAGAAGTAGCACAAAGAAAACAAAAATTGTATTATGACTTGAAACGACGGGGAGTAACTTATAAAGTAGGGGATGAAGTACTAAAAATTAAGCATTCACTTTCTTCAGCACCAGAAGATAAAACTGCCAAATTTTTCCCACGCTTTGAAGGACCATATGTTATAGAAAAAATAACTCACGCTGTTGTAGTATTAAAGGCAAGAAATGGTGAAACCTGTTCCGCAAACATTGACCAGATAAAACCATTCTATGACCGTAATAAAATGCAAATCTTTTCAGATCTTTTGCAGGATCCGGTACGGCAGACACCGCAGGTACAAGTTCCAGAGGTGGGAAAACGACAAGTACAAGGGCAAGCCAATGAGAGACAGAAGCAAGTGAAAAGAAAATTGCCCCGCGGAAAAATTGAAGGTACAAAGAAAAAGAAGCCGTTCCACCGTCCAAAAAACAGAGTTCACGAACACCCCCAGAATGAAGAAGGGAGAAGGACGACGTATGTGGAAAAGACCGGGAGAAAGGACGGCAACTATAACCCGGCTGTGAAACGGAAGATTGACTCATCCGACAGAACTCTCCGCAGCAAAAGTCGCCGAACTGCGGAAGGGCCATCAGCGGCGGAGGAAAAAGTACAAGAAAAATTTGAACGGCCAACAACGAGGTCCAAGCAGGATCACGACAGAAGTTTCCCGGTTCCACCAAGACCAGCTGCCTTCAAACGGCCAAGACCACAAGCAGAGGACAGAAGGAAGATGTTCAAGGGTGGCCGTAGTGGTGAAAAACGGAAGCTTCCAGAGGAAAGCACTGAAGGGCGAGCCCGTACAAGAAGGAGGATCAACCAAGCTACGGTTTGCAGCACCTTTAAAGACTGGGCCCAGAAAAGGATGTCTGAATATTACAAAGATAAGTAAAATTTTGTGTTACTTTACAAACTTAAGTTAATCTTTCATTCTTACTGCAAGTGGCAGATTTGAAGAAGTTTTACCTCATGCGAGGTCTACCTTTATCGCCAAAAGGGCGAGAAATGAGTTGTGACCGATTTTCTTATTATGTTTTTCAATTACTCGCGCGTAAAACTAAAGTTGATGTATAATAGCGTTGTCTAAAGACTTAAATATTGTAAAAAGTTATTGTATAAATTTTATTTAAAACATTCTAACAAGAAAGAAGTTTTAGTCTGAAAGACTTTTTGAAATGTAGTATTATTTCAATGTAGTAAGAATTGGCACTTGCTTTGAAAAGAATAGAAGTTAACAATGTACTACTAATGTATGTTTTCAAATGTATAAAATTAACGGCATCTTGATATGTTCTTGTATACATGTGAACTGTTATTTTGAATGTTTAGAAATAACGTGATATGGTAAAAGTGAAAGTAATGTTAAAAAATTTGTTATTCGTGTGACTGTAAAGATTAAATCATGGTGAATATGTGTTAAAGGTTGAATGATGTAGTTAGGCTCTCTGACGCTACACTTTAGAGTTAGCCACTTTCAGAATAGTACCTCAGGGTCTAGAGTTGAAATTAGGGTGTGTTAAGAGGTCTCGTATGTTGAATTTTAACACGTTAGTGTTTTGATTGTAGGAGGAAGTGTTGAACACATAGACAGAAACACATTCGTGTTTGGTGTTTTTACAACACATGTCAGAGAGCACGGGGAGAGATAATTAAAATAGTCATGAATGAAATAAGAATGTTAAGAAAAGTATATTCTATATGTTATTTGCAATGTCATTCTGTAACATTTCATTAAACTAGTTTTCCTTCCAGATCTCTGGAAGGAACCAGAATTGAATAAAGCTCCTGTTTTGATGCAGTACAGATGAAAAAGAAAAAAGATTGTTGTATATTCCGGGAGCTGCTATTGTAACAAATTTCTTTCTTTTAAAATTTTCTAGTTTCTAGCTAAGTTATGTTTGTAAAAGTTTGGCCTCGCGTTAGTTTCTAGAGCTAAAAGTTTTCAACAAGGTCGTTTTAGACCTCAGTTTCAAACTAATTAACTCTGGCGGGAAGTATGTAAGGATCTTAAGTTTTACTAACGTTTATTTTATTTTAAATCTTTACTATCACTTCTTATTTTCTACTTCCGGCCAGAATTATAAGCGTGAAGGAGTTTATGCAAAGTTGTCTGGCGAACGCCAAGTATTTAAGTGTGGCCTTTTTGCCAAGCAGAGGAGAGAGGAAGCCGTGAGTTCGAAGCAGGCCGCTTACCTTAGAAGTTACGCAGTTGCTACTTTGCCTTCCAGGCCAGAGGTTTTAATCCTCTTGATAAATTAAACGTATTGTAGTGTTCACAGTCTCTGTGCTACATACGCTTTCTGTTATTATAAGGCCAATCTTATTCTAAAGTTAAATTAGAGTTTAGTTTTATTTTGATATCTTTTAAGTTAGACCCCGAGTGGAGGGTCATTGTATTCCGAAGTACGGAAGTCATTGTATATAAAGAAAAAAAATAAAGGGTTTTGTATACCCTTCGTCTGTATCCTGTCTACTTACTACAATTAGTGAACATAGCTTTAGTAAGCTCTCTGTTCTAGTCAGGTCATTGTATGTTTCCGAAGAAGGTAAGAAGAAACATTGAACCTGATATAGTAAAAAGGAATATTGAATTTGCTTCGCCGATGTCTGCAATATTTAGAAAAAAAAGTGCTTTAAATCATCAGTGAATTCCCGTTTAGGAATTCAACATTACAGCGAGTTCAAGGTCGATCTGAGTTAGTTTTTGCAAGTATGTGCGACAGAAAATTATTTGCATTTCCGCTTTTTCAACAGCTCAAAAATTATTACATTCGTGTGAACCTAGCTCAGGAACTAAATTATTTAATGTGCTGAGGATTCTGTAGTTTTCATTTCAACTTTGGTTAAAATTTCTGCAATTTGTTTTGAGAAAATCTGAAATTCTTGTTCATTAATTTTTCTAATTTTCATAATTATGAGTGAGCAAATTAAATAACGAATTTTAAGCTATTTAAATTATTCATAGGGAAGGATATTAAGATAAGTTTTTATGTTTTTGGAATAGAGAGGAGGAATTTATGTTTATAGTTATACTATAATTCTGATTCATACATTTTTTATCTCAGTGTTTAAAAAATAACAGATCATTCTTCTGCTGCCGTGTTTTGCAAGTGCTTCAAAAAAAAAAAAATAATAATCACGCGTAGTGTTTACAGATTGAAAGTAATCTCTCGATAAATTGAGAAGTTCGAATGCCTAGTAAAAAGGAATATTGAATTTGCTTCGCCGATGTCTGCAATATTTAGAAAAAAAAAGTGCTTTGAATCATCAGTGAATTCCCGTTTAGGAATTCAACATTACAGCGAGTTCAAGGTCGATCTGAGTTAGTGTTTGCAAGTATGTGCGACAGAAAATTCTTTGCATTTCCGCTTTTTCAACAGCTCAAAAATTATTACATTCGTGTGAACCTAGCTCAGGAACTAAATTATTTAATGTGCTGAGGATTCTGTAGTTTTCATTTCAACTTTGGTTAAAATTTCTGCAATTTGTTTTGAGAAAATCTGAAATTCTTGTTCATTAATTTTTCTAATTTTCATAATTATGAGTGAGCAAATTAAATAACGAATTTTAAGCTATTTAAATTATTCATAGGGAAGGATATTAAGATAAGTTTTTATGTTTTTAGAATAGAGAGGAGGAATTTATGTTTATAGTTATACTATAATTCTGATTCATACATTTTTTATCTCAGTGTTTAAAAAATAACAGATCATTCTTCTGCTGCCGTGTTTTGCAAGTGCTTCAAAAAAATAATAATAATAATAATAATCACGCGTAGTGTTTACAGATTGAAAGTAATCTCTCGATAAATTGAGAAGTTCGAATGCCTAGTAAAAAGGAATATTGAATTTGCTTCGCCGATGTCTGCAATATTTAGAAAAAAAAAGTGCTTTGAATCATCAGTGAATTCCCGTTTAGGAATTCAACATTACAGCGAGTTCAAGGTCGATCTGAGTTAGTGTTTGCAAGTATGTGCGACAGAAAATTATTTGCATTTCCGCTTTTTCAACAGCTCAAAAATTATTACATTCGTGTGAACCTAGCTCAGGAACTAAATTATTTAATGTGCTGAGGATTCTGTAGTTTTCATTTCAACTTTGGTTAAAATTTCTGCAATTTGTTTTGAGAAAATCTGAAATTCTTGTTCATTAATTTTTCTAATTTTCATAATTATGAGTGAGCAAATTAAATAACGAATTTTAAGCTATTTAAATTATTCATAGGGAAGGATATTAAGATAAGTTTTTATGTTTTTAGAATAGAGAGGAGGAATTTATGTTTATAGTTATACTATAATTCTGATTCATACATTTTTTATCTCAGTGTTTAAAAAATAACAGATCATTCTTCTGCTGCCGTGTTTTGCAAGTGCTTCAAAAAAAATAATAATAATAATAATAATCACGCGTAGTGTTTACAGATTGAAAGTAATCTCTCGATAAATTGAGAAGTTCGAATGCCTAGTAAAAAGGAATATTGAATTTGCTTCGCCGATGTCTGCAATATTTAGAAAAAAAAAGTGCTTTAAATCATCAGTGAATTCCCGTTTAGGAATTCAGCATTACAGCGAGTTCAAGGTCGATCTGAGTTAGTGTTTGCAAGTATGTGCGACAGAAAATTATTTGCACTTCCGCTTTTTCAACAGCTCAAAAATTATTACATTCGTGTGAACCTAGCTCAGGAACTAAATTATTTAATGTGCTGAGGATTCTGTAGTTTTCATTTCAACTTTGGTTAAAATTTCTGCAATTTGTTTTGAGAAAATCTGAAATTCTTGTTCATTAATTTTTCTAATTTTCATAATTATGTGTGAGCAAATTAAATAACGAATTTTAAGCTATTTAAATTATTCATAGGGAAGGATATTAAGATAAGTTTTTATGTTTTTGAAATTTTGTTGAGAATTTTGAATACGAATTTTGTAATTATTCTAAAAAACTGTAATAAATGTGTAAAAAATAAGTGAAATTATTACACATATGTAATATGAAATTATGGTAAATGCATGTTAAATTTATAGGTGATTGTACGTTAAGTATAGTGTATGTCGAGGGAGTACTGGGTTCTTAAGCAGAGGCCTGTAATTACCTCTGTACAGTTGTTCCCTTCACCCTCTTCATGCAAGATAATGTTGGAGGCTCTCATTTTATGAGTGTTTTTAATTTTTTTTATATTATTATTAGATTTTTTTATTATGGAATGTATTAGTGCAGTTCTCAAAGGCCAGTTACCTTAATGCAAGGAACGGAGGCCTTTTCAAGTAACTGCCTAGGCACCCTGGGCCACCATTGCAGAGAACACACTGGTTAGCTGAAGAGGACAGCCCTATTGATGGATATGTTTGTTTAGAAGTATTGCGAGGCTTCCAGTTTGGTAAAATCAGGAATTGTAAATGAAAGATGATAACGGTGAAACCATAATTTTTGAAGCTTACTCCTATTATTATATGGTATTAAAATATAATTTATCAATATGAAAATTAATATTATAAATATTTATGTGCATTACATTAAATTATAAGTAATGATTATGTAAAAGTTTTTGTGATATTCTGTAATAACAAGAACCTTCCCCAAAGAATTATGATTATGTGAATTCTCAAACAAAAAGACTGTTTTGCACAGGCACTACACTATAATTCAATAAACTCAGGAGTAATGGACTGTATTATATCTCACTTTAATTCTCATTAATTTACATAGTTCATGGCCACTCGAAGCCACGAATTCTCTCACACGCTCTTAGCTCACAATCTCATGTCACAAACTCCAAGAGCTCAAGACGCATGCGCCGACGTTAGTAATGAAATGCGCGCGCAGGCGCAACATACCGCCCGCCTTGACATGATGTAATCATTCAAAATTAAATCTTACAATAAAAAATTACACAGAGTGACAATACGAAATATAGGTAAATAATTGTAAACATCAAATAATAACATCAACAAAATCAAACTACTATAATAAGAAAATACAATAATTAATTACAAACATACTTTTTGTTTAATTTGGCATAGGTAAAAGACAAATTTTATTAATTGATCTTTTAAAAATACCTCCTTTCGTTTTCACTGAAACTACTCTAACCTTATTGTCTTTACCTATGAATATCTCTACGATTCTGCCAAGAGGCCAGTTACATACAGGAACATTATCAGTCTTTAAAATTACCATAGTTCCAACCTTGACATTGTCTTTTTCAAAGAACCATTTAGTTCTTCCTTGCATTGCACTCAAATAGTTATTTCTCCAATACTTCCAAATTGTTTGTACTATTTTAGTCAATTTTTTCCAGCTCTTTAATCTATTATCGTTAACGTATAAAATATTAGGTTCTGCAATAGCCGTGATAGGTCTGCCTATCAGGAAGTGGCCTGGTGTCAAGATATCAAAATCCTCTGGTTCACATGATAAAGGTTGCAAGGGCCTAGAATTCAAAATGCCTTCAATTTGAGCAATTACTGTAAGAAACTCCTCATAGGTTAGTTTCAAATTGCCTACTACGCGTTTCAAATGAAACTTAACAGATTTGACACCTGCCTCCCAAAGACCTCCATGATTGGGAGCTCTAGGGGGAGTGAACGAGCAATCAATACTCTCACTCGATAAATAATTACCTAATTCATCATCTGGTTTGCTGACTAGCCTATTCAATTTCTTTAATTCTGCGTTACTACCAACAAAATTGGTTGCGTTATCTGAAAATATGCGTGCACACTTGCCTCTCCTGCTGAAAAAACGCTTTAAGGTTGCAATAAATGCTTGACTAGACAGGTCTGTTACCAACTCAAGATGACAAGCTTTGGTAACAAAACAAACGAAAATGCACACATACACCTTGTTAAGGCGACCTTTTCTCTGATGTGGGTATTTTATAAAATAAGGACCAAAAAAATCAACTCCAACACAATTGAATGGAAAATTCGGGCTGACTCTTTCTTGAGGGAGTTGACCCATAAGTTGTTGACAGGGCACTGGTTTTGCTTTGAAACATACGACACACTCATGTACTATTTTTCTACAAGTGTTGCGCCCGTTTAAGGGCCAAAACCCTTGTCTAACAATAGACAGTAAGCCTTGTGGACCAATATGCATGCATTTCTTATGAAACATCACAATAATTAGATTAGTCAACTTATGATTCTTTGGTAAGATAATAGGAAATTTTCTATCAAAATTCAACTTACAATTAGCTAATCTGCCTCCAACTCTTAAAATTCCATATTGATCTAAAAATGGAAAAACACTTCTTACCTTGCTATCTAGAGGTACCTTACCCTCCTTTTCAAGGCTTGAGATTTCTTTTTTAAATTCACTATCTTGAATTAGCTTAATCAGTTTAAGTTCAGCTAATTTTAATTCTGAGCTCTGAAGAGGACCTGAAACCTTATCCTTCCCCTTGCAGTTGTTTACAAACCTAAAAATAAAACTTAAAACACGAATAATTTTAGTGTAATTGTTACTTAAATTTAAGAAATCCTCAATGAAAGGGTTAGCTTTCACATTAAGAAAAATATTAGAGTCACTAAGGATTTTAAGTTCGTCTGGAAAGTCCTTCACAATGACTTCCACCGGAATCTCTCTATTTGGGTAGTCGTCGTATCTCAGGAACAGAGGGCCTTTCCACCACATATCATTTTGTAGAAGTTTACTGGGATCCAAACCTCGGGATATAAGGTCACTCGGATTCTCCTTTGATGACACATGACGCCATTGATGACCATTAGTCAACTCTTGAATTGTTGCCACTCGATTTGCAACAAATGTCTTCAACTGGTAAGGCTCCTTTTGTATCCATGAAAGCACGATCATGGAGTCACTCCACAGATAAACGTTGTTCACAGAAATCTCTAATGCAGATATTACTCTAACCATCAACCTTGCAAGTAGGACTGCCGCACAAAGCTCCAGTCTCGGAATAGTAACTCGTTTAATAGGCGAGACTCTGGATTTACTCGTCACTAGCCTTGTCTTCACTTCTCCATTTCTCGAACGGCACTTGCAATATATGGTTGCTCCGTATGCTACCTCAGAGGCATCTGCAAATCCATGAAGTTCCACATAGTCTACTTCTGCAATAAGAATAAACCTTTCAATTTCTATTTTACTTAAAACTTCCAGTTCAGTAGAGAACTTCTTCCATTCATCAGCTTCATTTTTTGGTAGTGATTCATCCCAATTCAGCTTTAACAACGTTGGAGGAATATTTTGGCTTTACTTATGATTGGCCCTAGTAAACCAATCGGGTCAAACAATCTTACAATTGTGGACAATATTTGTCGTTTGGTAACTACTATGTCATTATCGAGTTTCACTCTAAAACAGTCTCTTCTAGACTTCCAAGACACTCCAAGTGTTGTAGATTCTGCTTCATTAGGAAAGGAATAGGAGTGATCTTCTTCCGCAAGATCAGCATGATTACTGCACCACTTGTGCAGTGTCATTCCTGCACTCTTCAGTATTGCAGTTAACTGAGATTTAAGTTCCTTAGCTGTACTCAAAGATTCCGCTCCACTAAGCACATCATCCATATGAAAGTTTTTAAGTAAGACTGGCGCAGCTAATGGAAATTTTGGACCTTCATCAATCGACAATTGTTTAAGAGTTCTCATAGCTAAGTATGGCGCACTAACTGTACCGTAAGTCACAGTATTAAGCTCGTAGATTTTCACAGGTGCATCATTTTCTTTTTTCCACAGGATTCGCTGCAAGCATCTCTGTTCAGGTTTAATTTTAATCATTCTATACATTCTTCTAATATCCGCCGTAAATGCGAATGGGTACTTTCTAAATCTAAGCATGATTGAAAAGAGATCATCTTGAATAACCCCTCCATTACGTTGTAAAGAATTTAGCGAAATTCCATTTGATGTTAAACACGATGCATTAAACACTGTTCTCAATTTAGTTGTTGTTTTTTGAGGTCGGTATATCCCATGATGTGGCATATAGTACACTACCCTAGGCTCATTTTTCTCTTCAACCTCAGTCATATGCCCTAGCTCTTCATATTCCTTTAAAAAATCCTGATACAGACTCAAATATTCAGGGTCTTTAACTAATCTTTTCCATAGGGGATTTAATCTCTCAAGGGCAACATCCTTTGAATTTCCTAAGCAAATAGGATCTTCCTTTAGTGGCATTGTTACAATGTATCTCCCTTCTTCATCCCGCTTATGAGTTTGCACATAATGTTCTTCACATATTGCTGTTTCTTTATTTTTTGGAATGGCTATTTCAACATTCTCTATTTCCCAAAATTTTCTCATTGTTTGTTCTAAGTCATTAGATGTTTTCATTAACCCACAATGTAAGCGGCTCTGTTCTTCTGATGTAACGCTTCCCGACACTATAAACCCGAACACGCTGTTTTGTAAAAAAAGACTCGAGTTTTCATAGAGAATTTGTTCAGATTTTAATATCTCAAAGAAAACCTCAGCTCCTAAAAGCATCTCTATACGTTCTGGAACATTAAAATTCTCATCAGCTAATTTTATGTTACAAAAATCCTGCATTTTAATAGCAATTTTCCTTGAAGGAATCAAGTCTTGAGTGATTTTTGGTACTACTAATAAGTCTAAATGTCCCATGTAACTTTTATCTTTATTGCTAATGCATGCCGAAACTCTTTTCCGAATTGTAAACAAGGAATCATTTAATCCGGAAATCGCAATGTTTACCTTCTCATAATCAAAGTTGAATTTATTCGCACAGTCTCTGCTTATAAACGATGAAGTACTGCCGCCATCAAGTAATGTTTTGACTGGATGTAGCTTACCCATAATATCACTAATAAAGCAAATAGCCGTGCTCAGAAGAACACTTTTTCTGGATCTGTTTACACTAGTCGCTGTAAGTAGAATATTACCGTTGTTAGGCAGAAAGTCTGGCGCTAGGGGGGGAAAGCACACTGGAACTACTCGCTGTTTCGTTTTTATTTTTTTCCTTCTCTTTCGATGATTTATTTTCTACTGGAAAATGCAATGTCATGTGGTGTCTTTTCCCACAAACGGAACACGAAAACTTTGATTTGCAGTTTTTGACGGAGTGGTTTAATGCTAGGTAATTAAAGAATAATTTATGACTTTTGATGATTTCAACCCGATCATTCACCGTTTGTTTCAAGAAATTTGGGCATTTTGCCAAAAAATGATTCTCCTCACAAAGAACACACTTTAAGCCTTTTACATCGGCAAGGAATACCTTTGAAACATTTTTCGACGTTTTGTAATTGCTGCGAGATTTTTCAAAACTGTGCACACTTGCGGCAAGGGACTTTCCGCGAGATGTGAAAAATAAATCTGCTTCCTTAGCCATTTGCTGAGGCGGAAACCAACTTTCAGCTTGCCTTATAGAAATATGGGCTGACGTTTCTCGATATAATGTTTCAAACAATTTGTCTGATATTATTAACTGCTTCAGAGTTTCAAAATGAGACACTTTCCTCAATTTTAAGTAATATTCGAAATTTGTGGTTAATCGCGACACGAACTGCACATGGGACTCATTTAGGCGTTGAGCCTTTTTAAAATTTTCTAAAACAATTTGTGGTGTAGGTTCGAATTCTTTTAGAATAATAGCTTTTACTTTTTCATAGTCACTTAGCTCCTCATCTCTAATATACACGATAATGTTCGAAGCCCGTTCCCCTAACAAGTTTAACAATATTTCCGCTTTAGATTTCTCAGGCACATTTTTTGTCGCGAAAGCTCTTTCTAAAGACGAGAAAAAATAATTCCAGTTTTCAGGTTTACTCGGAACCTTCAATGTTAGTGTTCTTATACTTTTAATAAGAGAATCTAAGGAATCGGAACTTTCTCCTTTATTTTCGTTTTGATCGTTATTAACACTTTTGGTTTCAGCTCGCAATCAAGCAATTTCCAGTTCTGTTTTACATCTCTCTAATTTAATTTGTTCTAACTGTAATACTTTAGCTTCTTCAGATTTACGATGCTCTACTATGGAATTACCCAACTCTATTACCGAATTTGGATCGGATTTAAAAGCTTCACTACTTTTAATCGCTAAATTTAATCTGTAACAGTTATCTTTTCACTTAATTCTATATTCAGTTCTAAAGCCAATAGCTTTCAATCCTCTTTATGTGCACCTTTCATCAACATTGTACTCTTAATGAAATAACACAAGATAATAAGTCATTCTTCTCAATTACTTAAACACAGTAACACAGTATATAAATTTTCTCAAAATTCTTACACAGTATCTCAAAATAACAAAATGGCACTTTATTCTTAAATCGAAACTGCTGACTTACTTGTTACTTGTATATAACTCATAATCCATAGATCTCTGGCCCATGACGGACCACGATGTTTTGCACAGGCACTACACTATAATTCAATAAACTCAGGAGCAATGGACTGTATTATATCTCACTTTAATTCTCATTAATTTACATAGTTCATGGCCACTCGAAGCCACGAATTCTCTCGCACGCTCTTAGCTCACAATCTCATGTCACAAACTCCAAGAGCTCAAGACGCATGCGCCGACGTTAGTAATGAAATGCGCGCGCAGGCGCAAGAAAGACTTTTGGACTGAAATGCTGAAAAATTCAATAGGACTCTAAAAATTAAAAAAATTATTTAAAAAAATTGATATTTATAAATTATACTTTACAGGACAAAAATTTTATGATTTATTTTTTTTTTTTAGCATTTGCTAGTGCTTTAACTCTTTCTCTTTCAAAAGGCTTCTCTGTCGTTACGCCTTTTTCTTTTTGAAGGGGGGAAATATGTAAGATAAAAAATGTATGAATCAGAATTATAGTATAACTATAAACATAAATTCCTCCTCTCTATTCTAAAATCGTAATAACTTATCTGCATTGCGTCATTCAAATTAATCATGCAATCTTACGTAACCGTTAATACCAGATGCCTCTTGACGACCAATCACCGAATCTTTCATAAGTACGCACTTCAGCTTTTGCTCTCTACTTTGCTAAGATGTAATTTCGCTGGCTTGCTTTCTATCTCAACAATATCTAAAATGTAAATCTTCTGTGGAAAGGCATGACTAGAGTGCCAAGTGATCTGTGGCCACAAATGTCAATTGGAAATAAAAATGGAATTAAAATCGCCTCGACAGCCAAGTTCTTTAAATACTACGCAATCAAAATTCTTCTTCAATATGGATCTAAGCACGCATCGACACTGCTCTGGCTTTTCCTTTCCTTGTGCTTTTAATATTACATATATATATATATATATATATTAATATAGAGAAATTTAAAAAATAGTTAAAAATTTGAATAATATCATATAAAATTTTAAAAAATAGCTTTAAATATAGTATTAATAAATATTTATTACGCATCATTGAGGGGAAAAAATGTCATATAATTAATTCTCCGTAAAATTTTACTTGAAATTCAAGGTTAAAAATAGCTGTGGCAATGCAGTGTAACAAAAATCCATAGACCACATTTGGCGTTATTATCGCTCAAAAAAAGCTGCCATATTTCAAAACGCGAAAATATGTAAATTCGTGTATATCTTAGAAAATTTTGAATAAAAAAGCCTAATTTTTTGCAGATATGCTTAAAAATACACCTACTTTAAGATGATGGTAAAAATTTTATAGGTTATAATTCAAAATTTTTTTCGAAAAATTTATAAAAATTATTTTAAAATAGAAATTTTAAAAATAAAACACAAAAAATGGGTAAATTTTATTTGGAATGAACCTAAATTTCGAAATGTGAGAGAAAAAATCAAAAAAGTTTAATAAAAAAGAGATATTAATAAATATTTGCCAAATTCAATTAACATTGAGGATCTAAAATTTTGAGAGCTAATATTTTAAAAACTACTCGTACGATTTTTACAAGACTTGGTATTCTGGCATAATTTGAGTCGTAGAATGGAAATATGGAAAAAAATTGGTATGTTATTTCAGAAAAAGTCCGATTTTGTGTCAAAATACCTATGTTAGAATAGTGCTATATATAAATCTAATATACATCCTAAGTCGCGCTTTCGAGACATGAAAAACGCAGGTTGAATTTTGTCAATCGGCCCAGTAGAACGGGAGATATAGCACTGTCCCTTTTTTTTTTTTTTTTTTTTTTTTTTGAGCAGTGTACATAGAAAAGCGGGCGATTTTGCATTTCAGAGGAGAGTAAAAAGGAAATTCATACATTTTGTACGAGTTCGAAAGGCCAGGAAGAAAGATAGGAGAAATTAAATTTAAAATAAATGGCTCAAAAAAATTAATAGAGGAGAAGAGGGAAAAAAAAAAAGAAAAAAGGCCTATAGAAAGAAAAGGAAGGGAAATAGAAAATATCCTAAAATACGATTGTCTCCATGAGTGTAGTAAAAAAAAAAGCTATGTACATTTACAATAAATAGTGTCTCACAAGTGTGTGTAGTGAGTATGTTTGGTAAGGCTGAATAGATGTAATGATGGGAAAAGAGTGGTATCAATTAAGTTCGTATCAAAATATTTAGCATGGAATACAATGCAATATGTATGCTTTCATCCTAAGACAAAACAGCAAAAGATCCGTAACATCAGACGAAAGTAAAAATTACTTTAACTAAAGTAACTTTAGCTATTACCGTTAACAACATTTTCATACATTTTTCAAAAACCAGCAGCAGGCAAAAAACATGGATCCATAAATACAAAACAAGACCACATCAGCAAAAAAAAAAAAAAAAAAAAAAAAAAAAAAAAATATGTATATATATATATATATATATATATATACATTAATAAATTAAACATAGTATTTATTAATTTAACTATCATAATTTATTACAAGTTTACTTATTATCAGTTTACTATCAAATTTATTACTTGTTAATTAATGTTAATTAACACATTGGGACATTGCATTTATATTAGCACATAAATTTAAATTTATTTCAGGCAATGGAGAATAATCCATCCCTCACACTTGGACATTAAACAGATAGCAAAGAACAGTATGAGGGAAAAAAATCGATGAGGTATAATATTTAAAGGCAAAAAAATATTTAAACGATCTGAAAAAAAGAAAAAAAGATCGGAGAGGGAAGTGGCGCATAGCGCAAACTAATATACAGGACGATGCGCAAGATCCCGAGAATTTCCCTGTCGCGAAATTCCTCAAAGTAGGATAAGGAACAACTGTTGACAAACGCGAGCTGATAGCGAACTGAGCTTCTGTTTGGACAAAAAGATCCACAAGCAATGAGCAATTCAAATATTGTTTAACTCTAAAAACTGATGAAAATATAAATTAATTATTCTAAAAGTACTTTTGTAATGGCAATTTGATTTAGTTTAGATGAAATTAGTATACTTATCTCAAAATTCCAGACTTTCGTTGTGTATCCTCACGGTGTCCGCTCTGTCACTCTCATCAACATCGGAGCTGAAAATATCTGGAAAGGGTGTAGATTTTTTTTTTTTTTTTTTTTTTGAAAGAAGAAGCTTTTGAAGTGATTTAATGGATAATCACTAAGAGGAGAATAATGTTTGTTCCTTAGGTGCTACTTTGGTAGACGGTTGCACGGATTTTGGCGATTTTTTGGCGACTTTCCTTTGGCGAGTAATACAACTTAGGGTAAACCCATTGCTGGATAAGTTATTTATGGTAACCGATACTTTGTTGTCATTTTATTTAAAAAATAATGCGTTTTATTGTGCATAAATTCCGTGTTTAAAATATTATTTATGGCTTTTAAATATTAAAAATCAATTTAATTTTGCATTTTTATTTGAAATAAAAATTTTATTGTTTATAATATTTTATGAAATTTTATTTTGTGGATGATGTAATCAATGACGTCACCTTATTTTAAAAGTAATTAGTTTTAATATCTATAAATTTAATCTAATGTTTTAAACATTATTTATGGCTGTTAAATATTAAAACACAATTTAATTTTGCATTTTTTAAATATGATTTTATTATGAATGATTATTTAAATAATTTTAATTCTAGGCGTGATGTAATCAGCTTCCTGATTGGTTACTTAATATTTGTGCATTACAGCGCCATTTTAAAATTTTATTATTCATCTCTTCGATTTCCTCAGATTTCAAAGCGAATGGATGTCTTCGTTTCGAAGATGAATGTTGTTAGTGGTAATTACCAAGAATTATTGGTATCGGCATAAAAAAATTGCCGTTTGAGACCTTATTTTGGCCAACCTGGATTTCCTAATCAAAGATTTATTTATTGTTACTAGGGTCAGAGGAAATTTATTTAAAATATTTGAAGGAAACCTCGCTAATTGCTTCTTCAATGAAGTGCGAGAAATGTGGATAACAGATGAAGTTTTTTTTTTTTTTTTTTTCCTGGTGCTTATCAATATGCGTATAGTAAAATGCTTAAAAAAATGTAAGTACATATTTTTCTTTTACTTTATTATTGTATACTTCAATTTTTATTAAAAATTTAATACATATTTTTTAAAATTTCCTGAGATATTTATTGCCACATGTTTTAATGTTAAATAATTATATCCTATAAAACTTATTTTAAAGGATTTGAATTTAAGTAATTGAAAAATTTTAATTCTTTTAAACGTTGGTATGATGTTTTCAATTCAATATTCAATTTAAGTAATATTTTATTCCAATTAAATGTTGGCGCAATGTTTTTATACTATTATATGAAAGTAATAATTTAACCTTACTTTAGCATTTTATACTCTTAGTAAATGTATTTATTTACACTTGTCAGCCATCTTAATGAAAACAACGTTTTCAACAAAAAATTAATCCATTGTTTTTAACGATATTTATTTTTTTAAAGTTTCGAATACTTTACTATGCGTGAAATACGTAAAAACATCATTTTTCAAGATGGCTGACGACTGTAAAAACCGCGCCAACAATTGCGCCAATGTAAATCGCCAAAAATCCGTGCAACCGTCTACCAAAGTAGCACCGTTCCTTATTACGGAGCGCTGCGAACGTTCGGCCGTTTTCCTCGGTAATCGCACCGCTCCCTCAATACAGAACTAAATTAAACAGTAATAAATATCAATATGCGGTATGCGAAAATACTATCTTTTATTTATATTGACAAAAACATCTTTGAGTTAAAGCTATTCAAACATAAAATAATTCTGGGTTCAAACCTCAGATGAAAAGGAGTATTACAATTCAAAAGAATTTTTCTTCGAAATATTTTGAACATTTTGTACAACTTTGCATTTTTTTTACTTTTATTCAAAAAAAAAAAAAAAAAAAAAAAAAAAAAAAAAAAAAAAACAGGAGCCATACTTACCGGATGCAATGTAATATCATCTAGAGAAAAAGAGCATAATTTTACCATATAATGACTAAAATCACTTCAGTTAGCTTAATAAATTAAGAAGTTTTAAATTAATACGCCATTCGTTAAATTTAATAAACCGAAAATCGTATTAAATTCTAATCATATGAAATTCGTGTTTTATCTTTGTTACACACTTCAAATAGTAGCTTCCTCGAGATAAATATTCCTATGACAACAACATCGTTTTGAACAGAAAACAAAGTTCAGAAATTCCCTTAGAACTATAAAAAACTCAATTCCTGTTAAAATATTTGCTGCTATTAATGTTTACTATTTATATGACATTTAATGAGGCTGAAAATTTTTTAATTCCGCAAGCTTCTACAATTTTTAACGTGAACGAATTTTTACCCATAACCGTATGACTATTTTTTTTTTTATGGGGTCTGTTTGTTTACGTTAATTGTCGATATCTTTGCAGGAAAGACCGGAAAATTGTATATGCATTTCCTTCCAATGTAAATGCAAAATAGGAAATATTTAAAATATTTTGCATGTTTGTTCGGTATAAAGCTACCTCATAAGTGAGTACTTCCTCAAGGCTGTGTTTATACTTCACAATGTTTATGTTTTCGAGAAAAAAAAAAATTTAATCTGTTGTTGCATTTTTCTTTTTAGATGTATATTGTTAAAGGGGTTCATATTTATTTATGAAAGCATGTATACATGTTTAAAAAGATACAACTGTTTACTGTTATTTAACTGAAAGAAAATGATGCACGTTCTCTCTAACAATTTTTTAGAATGAAATCATTAAACATAACTATTGTATTGCAAGAATGAAATACTCATGATAAAAACTGAAAAACGAAACTAAACCTTTAACCAGATATAAAAGCTGTGTAGGATGCAATTAAAAGAAAAGTTTTCTTTCTTTTTTTTTTTCGGGAATGTGTTCAAAAGTAGAGAATAAATGAGCATGAGCATGAAAATTTTTTTATTCCTGTTTTCATTAATAATTCTTGAGTTTGGAAGCTAACCTCTCATGTAGATGGATGTGGCTGCATAGTTTGTGTATTTTTTTTTTTATTTTTTTTTTATTATTTATTTATTTTTTTCCACTTGAAATTTGTAAGAAATTTCAGGTGGGCTTTTAATCCGAGTACCATTCGAATAAGTTTCTATTCTCAGTTTAATACATAACTTTAAATCTCAGTGCACTATATTATTATAAAATAGAATGCAACAAAAAGTTTCTTTCTTGGAGATCGCTTAAAAAAGCAAATAAGAGTGTTATATAACGAAGTCCCATTAACTATTTTTCAAACTGTTTTATAAAATTGTCATATTTTTCATAATATATGTGTATTACTTGTACCACTTTTGAAAGGGACAATTTTTTGTATTTATTTATTCTAAATCTGAGGAAAAATATTTTTTCCGTTGTTTTTCCAGGTACCTAGTTAACTTATTATAATGTTTGTTATTTTATGGTGATTTTGAATGACAGCTTGTTCCAAATATTAAAAGGTAAAGTGTTACAGATGGTATTAAAAAAAAAGTATTATTTTCTGATTATTTGCACCCCCCCCCCCTTTGAAAAATCTCTAGTGAGTCAGTGATTAATTTTTTCCCAAGCTAATATGTGAAAAGTAACAGCCATTTTAAAAATGGTGGTGCACTGAGAATTCTATAAAAGATCATCAATTCTATAAAATTTAAAAGTCAAGAAGCATCATAATAAAACGCTTACCTTTTTCTAGAAATCCTTATGTAATTTTTCAATTATTGTTATAGCGGAAAAATTCGGTTGTCAGATTTCAATGGAAATACTCATTTTGACTATATTTTTCTGTGATGTTTGTATGTATAGACAGAACAAAGGACTCTATCCCAATGTGGATTGTAAAATAAATTTTTTCATGATGTCTGTATACACATAAAAATGTATTTTGCATAACTAAAAAATTATTATTAGTAAAACATTGAAATTTTGTATATGGGACTGCTATAATATCTAGTTGTGCATCTCTCTCTTTTATTGCAGTTGGCAAAAGTGTACATATATATACAGTCAAAAGTCGTTAATCCGGACTCGTCGGGACTTCGGCGATTCCAGATTATCGATTTTTCCAGATTATAGGTCATCAGTTTAAATCTGGTAAGATGGCATGCAGAAATTATAAAATTAAAAACATGAAACCGTAATTTATGAAATAAAGAACAATTATGATCTAAAGGGTATCAGAATTTTTTAAAAAAAGCTTAATATTTATTTGTTTACTTTATTAAACATTTCTTTCAATGTAAGTTGTTTAAGTTGCTTCGTTTTTTACGTGATAATACATTCTCTTTAATTCTATAAACAGACATAATTTCTTGTTCAGTTACAAAGTTCCGCTGTTCAAGTCCTATAATTGCTGTGTCTTCGGACTAATTTGTCAATCGAAATTTTTTCGTTTTCAATAACCTCTGTTACTTTCTTCGCTATCGGAAGCGAATTATAATGACGAGGAATTTGATTTAAATCATATCAAAGACGGAGTACATCGAGATGAAATACTACATTTAGTAAGGAATTATAAGCCAAATAAAATAAAAACATCGGTTGATCTTTACATTACGGTAACTGGTAGTTTGGCGACATTTTGGAGGCGATAAAGGTTACTACCTGGGACTTTGGTAATAATGTGAGCAGTACTGAGTTCCGATTACGCATTATTTTGTGTGGGGGAAATGAGAGATCATGGGATATGTCATGTGATATTAATGGACGAATTACGGTTCTTTAATGGGGAAAAATCTGGGAATTTTGTATTTGGCTTTATTCTGTGTTGTGTGAAATAGTGTTTGTGAATTTTTGGATCCCATGACCGTAAGTAAAGTGAATTCGAAATGGGTATTTAGTGGTATTGAAAAGGATAGTAAGAAATGTTTTTTAAGGTTGTGTGAGAGAGAAATAAACATGTTTTATTATGTTATTTATTTTACGTGATATCTTGCTTTGAAAGATAAGTATGATTTTAAAGATTCTGAAAGAGAATGAAGAAAAGTGTATCCGCCACGTAATGAAGATTCTGAAGGAGATTAGGTAAGTTAGTATTTTTAATTATTTTTATGCATTGTTGGAAATGTAAGGTGGAAAGGAATTTGGTATTATTGGGAAAATTGTTATTAGCAATGATTTAGTTTAAAGTAATTAGGATTGTAAGGTAATTTTTATTAATTGAATGTATGTGCTCATGTATATTTTAAGTGGTGTTTTTGAATTTAATTATATTTTAATGAAATGATAGTTATTTTGTGAATTTTATACTTGTAGGAATTTGGTGTATGTTTAATTTGAAATAAATGTGCATGGAAATAATTTAAATATTTGATAATAAATATTTGTAATGCTTCATGTATGAATTCGTTAGTGACGTGTATAATGTAATAGATGATTTAGAGGTAAAAGTTTTTGGATATTTTATTTATTTTATATGTGGAAATGTTAATATTTGTAAAGGGTAAATACTTTTTCGCGATCATGTAATTTCATATATGTTCTTTTTACCGGGTTTAAAGATTGAGAAAATTGTCATGTATTTTCGTGAAATTTTTTTAATTTATGAGGTAAAAGCAGTGTACATGGATATAGTGAAGAGTGTGCGCAATGCCATTTTTGTGCAATTCTGGGATGTTTTTTTTAAGTAAAAATAAGTCGACGTGTACATGGTTCAGTGATGTTTTAATGAAATGATAGTTATTTTGTGAATTTTATGCTTGTAGGAATTTGGTTTACGTTTAAGTTGAAATAAACGTGCATGGAAATAATTTAAATATTTGATACTAAATATTTGTAATGCTTCATGTATGAATTCGTTGGTGACGTGTATAATGTAATAGATGATTTAGAGGTAAAAGTTTTTGGATATTTTATTTATTTTATATGTGGAAATGTTCATATTTGTAAAGGGTAAATACTTTTTCGCAATCATGTAATTTCATATATGTTCTTTTTACCGGGTTTAAAGATTGAGAAAAGTGTCATGTATTTTCGTGAAATTTTTTTAATTTATGAGGTAAAAGCAGTGTACATGGATATAGTGAAGAGTGTGTGCAATGCCATTTTTGTGCAATTCTGGGATGTTTTTTTAAGTAAAAATAAGTCGGCGTGTACATGGTTTATGTGTATGTGTTATTTTGAAAAACGCGTAAGGTGTATGGTATTGTGCACTTTTTCCGAATTTTGCAGTGAATATTTGTCATGATTAAGCAGTTTTGTTTGATAAAATTTCTAGCATAAGTGTAAATCGGCTAGTAGATTGTTGGAAGAAGTGTTCAGTAGATAAGAAGAAAAGAAACATGTCTTTACTTCGTGAAGACAAAATGGCGGCGGGGAAAAAAAAAATAAAGGGTTGCTGTAGGGGAGTTGGTCGCCAAATTTTCGCCAAAAAATCGCCAAGTTACCGTAATGTAAAGATCAACCAAAACATCTGCCCTGAAGATAAGGATAGTGCTGACAGATCAACTTCCAATTCATTGCGCGCCCGCCGCGGCGTTAAAGATAAACAAAGTTTAGGTAAACTTTCGCTTTGTTAAAGTTTAGATAAACAAAGGATATGCCTTTATTCATTTTTTGCAGCAATTCCACTTTTTGTTTAATGAACTTCGAAATATACTTTCGCTTTGTAAATCCTTTACATATTAGTAAATATATATCAGAAATTCTATTTGACATAATCGAAAGTTCAAGCTTACTTTTATAAAATTACACTAACAGTTTGCAAAAATTAATAAGCCGGATCCAATTTGAAGATTAAGGAAACAATGCAATCTGCAACATTAACTGAAATAGATAATTAGATAATTTTAGCTTAGCTTATACCGTCCGTTATACATTAAACGCGCACTCATAAACGTATTTTTCGCACGCGCACAGGCATATTCGCAGCCGTAAAGGTCTTACAAACTTTCTGCACATGCGTCTCATTGACGCATGTGCAGAAAGTTTGTAGCTTTGAGGTCCGGATTATGGGTGTCCGAATTAACGACTTTTGACTGTATATGTGTGTGTGTATAAAGTTAGTACCTTCTGACGAGGAACATCCACCAGACCAGACATTTTATTCCTTAAATAGAGGTGTCCTTTATCAAGAGGTATATATTAAATATATGTTTAATTCAAAGGGGCCGGGACTAACAGAATCATCCCTTACAGGTTGTACTACTATATATAAAGTAGGATAACCTTTGTTTTTTGATACTAAATTTAATTTACCCCACTTTTTCCCTTCAATTTAGAATTGATTATAGATGTATGTATCATATATAATGACATTGCAAGAAAGGTTATATGACATCACAAAACGTGGACATTATGAAGTGCCCACAATGTCGCTGTAAAATTTGTGTGTGACCTGGGTGTGAAGTTGCAAATGTTTGTAATATCACAGTGACGTCACCGTGTGTTGGGGGTATGCAACTTCTTTTTTACTGCAATCAGCACTTCAAACATATACGTACATATAAGTATGTGATTAAAAGAGGAAAAGTCATAGCAAATGTTGATGACATAGAACATAGATAGCATATTGAAGAGGAAGAATTTTGACTGCATAGAATGCTAATCTCTAATGTATAGGAAACTTGGCAGTCAAGGCAGATTAAATTCCATTTTTATTTAAATTCATATTTGTGACCATAATTCACTTGGCACTGTAATCGTGCCTGTTTACAGTACATTTACATTTTTTAATACTATTGCGATAGGAAGAGAGCGCAGTGAAATTGCATCTATGCAGCACAGAGAGTGAAGCTAAAAGTATGCATTTATCCAATATGGCAGTTTGTTAAAAGAAAGGTTTTGGGGTACTATTCGGTAATAGCAATCTGTTTCTATTTAAAAAAAATCAAGGAACTGTAGAAATATGGCAATCTACATCCTTTTATTTTACGCATGTGCACAGCATTCTGTTTTCATATTTAAAAAAAAAGATCAGAGTTCGTCAAATGATAAAAAATTTGATCATTTAAGAAGTAGGTCTTCATGGAATGCAAATAAAAAAAATTGATCATTTAAGAAGTACAACTTCATGGAATGTGAATAAAAAATTTGATTTAATCATTAATAAAGTACAACTTCATGGAATGCTAATCGGAAAATTGATCATATAAGAAGTACAACTTCATGGAATGCGAATTTTTGTGTTCTGTGCTGCTTGGCAAAATACTGTACCTTTAGGTAAATATAATGCTTTCTATTTTGTGGTAAACTCCATAGTCCCATTGTGATTCCTTACGAGGAGAAAAAGAATATAATGACTGTAAAACAACTTCTAATCAGAAGAGTGACCGTCAAATTTGAAGGTGAAAATCTGTGCTCATCTGCTGCACAGGCACACATACTTTGGTTACCACACAAATATATTTGGAGTTGTCTGTTTTAGTTATAGAGTCCATTATCTCATGAATAGTAAGGGGTCTGTGGATAATCAGAGAACCAAAATCTTACATTATATTAGTTTATTTGTGTGTCAGAAAATATATTGTGTATAAAAATATTACTTTATCAAAAATACTTCTTTTTAAGGAAATTTTAGAAAAAAAATTTTCGGTACTTTTCTGTTTTGCCGGCGCAGGCGATAGAGTTGCCAATAATGGTACAACTGATACCAAACGGAATATTCTTGCTGGTAACCTTTTACGCCTCATTTTCAAAACAAGTCGCAACCATTTCTTATCAGATTGATTGTTTTTTTAAATACTGGCATAAAATTATGTAGAATTTTTACCAGATAGTTCAATTTTATGCCCTAAGACCATTCGCAGTAATTAAGTCAATTAGGAAGCAATCACACTGTTCACCCAAAGACGAAAATATAGTAAAGGCAAAGTCAAGGGTTAAATTCATCAATTCTAATGGAATACACCTGCGAAGTAAAACACTGCGGTTATACATAATTTCTGAGTAAGCTATTCGTATGAATTGAAACAATTCTCGCATTTAAACTTGTATTCCAAACTAAGATTTAACTTGAAATTAATGTAGATAATCACTGAGAGAATTAGATTTTCGTAGCGTGGTTTACGTGAGATGAGATCTCTTGGGGGTCACGTGATACGAACCGTCGAATAAGGATGTTGAACCATGAAAGCATACTAAATTCTTAATGTCTTTTTTACAAATTTATTGGCTTTTCACAAAATTTTTAAAGCTATTAAAATGTGTATGTTTTCAAAATAAAAAATTCTTAGAACTAACATTTGTTAACATTTTTTATGTGTATACTATATATTTTTGCCAGTAAAATCTGCTTGGCGAGGTTTGCTCCGGCGAAACGGAAAAGTACCTATTTTTCTTTTAAGGAGAGAAAAATAAATTATTTGAATGTCAATTGTTGTACCTTCTTTTTTTCTTATGATCTTCTAATTTTTTGTGTGTGAGTAAGTGATGTAAAATTCTATATATTAACTGTGCTTTCTCTGCAATCCTGTCTTCAGTATGATTAAGTTATTTTATGTTTAATGTTGATCTTATTAAATTAGGGTTTTGATTAAGATATGATGGGGTGCTTGTGTGCAAAATCAGGATCACCCAAAATAAAAATAACAGACAGTAAAAAGGGAGAAAAAAGCTATTCATGGTAAGCTAATTTCTTTTTTCCCCAGGGTGTGTATGGTGTTGGGTATTTTAAAATGCTATGTTAAATTTTGGATTTCTTTTATTTCATAGTAACTGTTATATAATTAGATATGATTATTGTTTCTATTTGAAGATTTAAAATCTTAATAGACAGTATTTATGTTCTTGGAAGATGATATTTAAGTTTTAAAGATTTTTTCTGAATGTTTAATTTTGATCTCTGCCCTTTCCCAATGTATCATTCTTAAGTGATCTTTTTCCCTGTTTTAAATTCACTAAATCAGATTTGTTGCTTGTAAAGAAAAAAGTCGGATAAAATTTGTTCTTATTACATACTGTTAATATCAGGTATGTTCCACTCATCATGTTAAAACCATCCAAAGGAGCTAATTGTTTTTATTACCGGAAAGCTCTTTTCAACAGTGGGCTGTTGTTCAAAATGCAAAATTGTTCAGACTTATTTTTCAGAATTATTTCTTGAAAAGCAAGTAGGTCTCATGATCGCAACAAAGCACCAATATCGATGAAAAAATAGTCATCGGAGACCTTCCTGCTGACTTGGATAAAACTGAAATCTCTGATATTTTAATATCTAAAGAATTCACTGTTTGTGAAGTGGTGCAGTTAACTCAAAATAGAACTAAATAATCTGTGACATTTTTTTTCAAATACAGCTGTTAACAACCCCTAACATTGAGAACATATCTCCATTAATAATATAACCCTATTCATTGCCAAAATAGAAAAATACATAAACAAAAATTAGTTCATCAGTGCCGCAATTAAGGCATCACTCCTCTGACAATTGTTTTCTCGTCCCATGTGACTGCAAATATGCAGGACATTGTAAAATGACTCTCTGTTTCTACCCAGGTAAATTAGAAAATCCAGTCTGCTTCAGTTGTAATCTGTATCATCCAGAATCATATCTTGGTTGCAAACTCTTTCGATGCAATAAATTACAAAATTTTTATATTCCAAAAAATCAAATCCCCACAGTATAATTAAAATTATCCTGTATAATGGAACCACTTCTCAACTGAACAGCAACATAGCCATTACAAAATCTCTCCCAGAAAATCATTATGTCTAACACTATATCCTGTATGCAAGCACTCAGCAGCAGTAATGATCATAACACTGGCATCAAAGAATTCTTCATATCCACAAAGGAAGTTGAAAAAGTATTTTGAATTAACTATCCAAACTAATTAACAATAACCTAGATAGCCTTAGAACAATGTAAACTCTGGTGAAGAAATTATGCATTATTATTCCTCATATGTGTTTAGTCGAACAGTTTCACGAATCGAGAAAGTTAATCCTGCTGTAATTTCCACTTGAATTAAGCATTATGCAGTTAACCTTTGGACGCGCGGTGGTCACGCCCTGAAATCACCATTTTCCGAATTTTTTTTCTCCTCTTTTTTCCGAAATGTTTGAGTGAAAATGAATTGATTACTGATCTTTTACATCTAAATAACACAAAATGACTGTAGAATCATATATGTTTTAGGTATCAATTTTTCAGATCGAATGCCTTTTAAAACTCGTTTTTGATGAGACAAAATAACTTCCTTTTATTAATATAAACAACTTTAAATTTCAGAAATTAGTCATCGCACATCATGATTTCTGTCATAAACAATAAAAAATTGCAGTAATTAAACTGCATATATATAAAAAAAACCTCTATATCTATGGCATTTGCTATGTGGTTTCAGGGCACGACCACTGCGCCACTAGAGCATTGTGTCACAATGCTTACAATCCTTTAGAGGCTCTGTGGTCGTGCCTTGAAACCACTGGCGTTTGCTTCTCAGTGGCGTTCGCTTGCTTTTCAAATAGGAATGTTTATTTTTACCCGGATATAGATAAAGGGCTTTGAAACTATGGAGTTATTTTATTACTAAACAATATATGCACCTGCCTAGTAAAAAGGTCTTTCTTTTCCAAATACTTTTCTCTGACATCAACACACTTGCTCCCCAAGCTAATATTGTGATTTCATAAATTATTTCTTGTGGTTTAAATTTAATGTAAATATACTTTGCTATAATTAAAAATAGAAATTGTGTAAAAGTTTTATTTAAATAAAAAATATTTTCTGAATATTTTGGGACGAAATACGAATAACATAAGTATGAATGGGAAACGAACGATCCGTACAAAGCCAAAAAGACCAAGCCCCCCCCCCTCATTAACATAAGAAACCACAAATTTCATGTGCCAGATGAAAAGAAACTAAATAACGCTGGACATATACCAGTAAAATTTAAATCCAGGTAGTGTACATTTTGTAGCACAAGGAAGAAACCTCATAGAACAAGATGTGTGTGTGAAAAGTGCAATGTGGGTCTATGCATGTACCAAAGCGACAAAACATGCTTTGAACAGAGTCACAAAAAAATTTTTCTTTGAAATTAAAAAAAAAAAAAAAACACTGAGTTCTTTTTTATCCTTATTTTATTGAGTTTTTAATCCATTTATCCAAATGTCCTTATTATGTAGGTACTTATATTTTCACTGCTATAGAAAAATTACATAAATATTTATTTTTTAATTTTTGCTGACGATTTACTTTGTAAAATAATGTAAAAAAGTTATATATAATATAATTCTTACATACATTTTTTTAAAATCCGTAAATTTCATCATTTATTGAAAACGCGCGCGGAAAATCGTAAGTTTTTTTTCCCTACTACATCAGTAAGTTTCAAACTCCTAGACGACCACCACCCACAGAACAATGGGCAAGAGTAGATTTTTTTTTAATTCATATATTATTTGTCTCTAGGATCATAATATTCAATTTCTGGAGTTTTTAGTTTAAAAAAAATTATCAAAATAATATCGTGCGTGTCAAAGGGTTAAGAGGGGGAATCAACTATGAATTATTCTGATTTATTTGCTGACTGAACCCACAATGCAAATTGAATATGATTTGGAATTAAGATTTTAATTTTTAAAAAAATTAAGATTTTGGAATTAAACATCTCATTCAATTTTTGTCATATGCGAGTCAAACTTTTTGTTTTATTTTTATGCTGAATACAAACGTTTCCTAAATATAAGTATACGGTCTGGAGAAACGCGTAAAAAGTTGTTCACATTTTATACATTTTGTTTTTTTTTAATTTAAAAATGCGAAAACATGAATCTGCAGTTGTGGTCTCAAAACATCATTAGTAAAGATAAGCAGAAAGTATGTTTAGATTCTGATATAGGCGTCAAATCATTTGCTAGACATAGACATATCTAATTATGTATTGGATAATTCTGATGTATTTCGTTAAGAAAATAAAGCTAGATCAAGAAATTGCATAATCAACCAATGCAAATATTTTTATGCCATATTTGGCAGGTTTTTTTTTTTTTGACATGTATTGCCTAAATGAACATCGACCCCCAAATGGTTCTAATTTTTCATCAATTCTTGCATATTCACCTACATTGTAGGCTTTCTGACAGTTCTCAATGAATTTTTCAAAAAACTGTCTTATGGGAGCGAGTTTATCCACATCTCTTCTACTCGGACGATCTTGGGTATCATCAAACCGAAGAAATCTTAATTAGAAAAGGAATTGCTTGCAGGATATTGTTTTGTGGAAAATATCCATTCCAGTTCCATCTGTTGTCCACGGATCTTTTACATTGATGCGAGAGGAATTGTGAACACCACATATATACAAAAGTCCCAAAAGTGCTTTGATTTCACATTCATCCATTTTCTTCGCATTGCGCTCGCTTACAAAACACTCCTGAATGGAATCAATGTAAATTTTTGTACATTGAACTATTATTTCTCTCATGTCTTTGTCAATGAGCAGAGACCAGGAATCCAATAGTGTTGATGTATCTTTCGAATAACCAGTATTTCCTGGAATTTTGAAGATAATATTTTTAGAATTGGTCCTAACATTCGTTCGGAATTTGTTTTTCCTTCCATATCAGGCCATTTTTACAAACATAATTTTCATCATTTGATTGATTTTCTGAATCACTATCTAATTCAGTGTCTGTATCACTGTATGTTGAATTATGATTGCTGATGTATTCTTCATCTATAAATTCTTCCTCTTCGCTAAACGATTCATCATCTGTTGAAATGGTTTCTAGCATATTTCTCAACCTTTCCATTTCTTTATCATAGCTTAGATGCCTCGCCATGCTGTCTACCTAAGTAAGTGAGGGTGAAAAATCTGAGAGATGCGAGAAGGTGCGCAGGTGTCACATACCCAAACGGTACAATTACTAGAAAAGTATTCAAAGAATCACTCCACTGACATCCCAGCTTCAAGAATGTGACCTTGATATTCAGCTACAAAAGGTTTCACCCATTTCCAGGAAAGGAGTTTGGAGATAAGGTACGCAGAATATGCCCCACCCAACGCACATGCTCGCGGGTTAAAAAATATTTAATCTTTCAAATCCCATCTTCGTTGCCAATAAAACAATGTAGTGTAAGGTTTAGTATAAAACAAGTATGATTTAATGATACAGCACGAATATTTTATTCATTTGTATTTTTTTTAATATTATGTTTTATGTGAAAGGTGGACTTCATTTCACTTTGCCTTATATAAGCAAATAGTTAGCTTTTGAACACATTTGAAATTAAATTACATTTTTTAGTATTTCAAATACATTTGCTAAAAAGGTGGGACTAAGGAAAGAACTGTGCTTGCATTTTAATGATATTGTCTTATTAGCTGTGACCTGGTCTTAAATTATTGAATAAGTAGGGAAGATTTCTGTACTATTATTTATTTGAAATTATAATAAATAAAATATTGCAGTTGTGTTACTGTGAGCTTTAGTTTTATGTAAATGGGCAACTGTAATCAGAGAAATTTTGTTCAGATATTCTGAAGGTGAGTTTGTTCTTTAATTTTGCCATTTGCTGTCTTAATTTAAATATTGCTTTTCAACAGTTTAGTTTTCCTAAATTAAAAATTTTAAACTATTGTTTTCTTCTCTTTGAAAGAGAGAATAGTTTGATGTATGGAATGTCAAAGTTTTCATATATGATACTAGCTTCTCCATTATTTTATCATATTTAGATGTGTATATATATATATATATATATATATATATATATATATATATATATATGTTATTATTATTATTATTTAAGGGATAATAAAAAGGATGTGAATCCTAAAGATTTTACAATTGAAAATGCTAAAGATGAAACTATTGTCAAGTTGCCTGGTTCTGTGAAGGGCCAGCAGTTCATAATACAGAACTGTGAAGTATGTTTACTTTAATTCTTAGTTATTGCAATGTTTTGTTTAAAAGAATGGAGTACTTGTCAATTTTACTGCTGATCAGCAATTAATCAACAAATTTGGCATTATTTTTTTTATGATAATGCAAAAACAAACCAAGTAACATTTTTCAGCATTCCATTCTTTCATATTTAACAGGAGGTTTAAGTGTGAATGTGAATTTTTTCTTTAGTTCACATATATCCATGCTTGTAAACACAAGGGTATCCTTCCAAGTTAATTTCAAACTCAAAACAAGAATTAAGAAATTGTTTTTGCTCTTTCATGTAAATATTTTTTAACTTTAAAAAGATAACAATTTTCAATTTATCATCAAATGAAAATGATTCGGTTGCGTTCTTCGAAGAATGTGGTTTTTTACCTTCCACCTAAATTTGCAAAAACCAACATGAAATGAAATTATGTGATGTCATGGAAGCTGCATGGAGATGCAGTGTGAAAAATTGCTGGGGGGGGGGGGAGAAGGCTTTTACTTCAGCAATCAAGAGTCAAATGCCAGTATTGAATTTCTGTAGTATCATCATTTTGAGTCGTTCCTGGCTGAGTTCATATGGCAGCAGTAGAAAGTCTGTGATAACATATTTGATGCCATATTAGTTGCTATTGCTGATTTATGACTACTTGAAGTGTGGGGAAAAAATCACACTTTTTTAAGTAATTTGCATTTTTTGTAAGCATGATTTTTTAAATGTTTTTGATTACATAAAAAAACATCATAAAAGCGAATTGATATTAAATTTGATTATAGAAAAGTTTTTATTGGAAGGGGCATTCCCCCCCATTGATATTTTCTTCTTCTTCTTCAATGACCAGACAGCCCGGGATGGGCCCTTGCTTTCCTCAAAATTGAATTCCAAGCTCTTCTGTCCCTGGCTATGGACATCCAGTTGGTTATTTTTTAAATTCTTAAGTCTTTTATTTTCTCTCTCTTTTTCGTGTGCCGAATGGCCTGGCCGAGGAGATCTTTTTAGTTACTCGATTTTTGTCCATTCTGCATAGATGTCCTGCTCATTTAATTCTCTGAATCCTTATATATTTTACTGTATCTGATTTTTAGAGTTCAGAGTTAGTTCTTCTTTTCCAGATATTGTTACATTTTATGCCACCAAAAATACTCTCAAAATTTTTCTTTCAGAGACAGAAAGGATACTTTTAGCTTTTTCTGTCATTGCCCAGGGCTCAGCAGAGTATGTGAGAATGGGTCTGTTTAAGCTTTTGTAAATTAAAATCTTCACTTTTCTGCTAGTGAAGTTAGATTTTAAATATTTTTTGAGACTGAAAAAACATCACTTAGCATCTGTGACTCTACTAGAGATCTCAGACATTAAATCATTGAGAGTATTAACTTCTGATCCTAAATATTTAAATTTGCTACCAGTTTCAAATTTGTAATTCTCAATTTCAAAATAGGGACTGCCGTTATTACCACATACCATTGATATTTTGGTCACTGGTAAAACTGACAAGTACTAAAAATTGTTAAAAGTTTTATTCATTATGTTATCAGGATAATAATAATTATTTAATAATGTCAAAATAACATAATTTCAAGTCGAATGGCAGTATTGAATTTAAGGAATTTAAGGATTAATGGAATCTTAAGCTGTTATTTCCTGTACATTTAAAATTTTTCAGTATTAATATTTTAATTTTCAGATATAGTTATAGAAATCCTTTTCAAGTAAATATATACTGAAAACATTATATTACTTTACAAAGTCCCATAAAACTGGAGGGAATGGGTTGAAGAATATAAATATTAAATAAACTATTTGGAAGCATTCAGAATCTGAGTCTAGTTAAAATTTTGTTCAACAAATTCCATCACATGTATTAAAAAAGTTTCTTCATTTAATTAATATATTAATTAAATTTGAAGATCTTGTTGGTTTATCTATAGCAGAAAGCTTAATTGGATTAAAAACTTGTAAAAATGATAAATCTTGAATTCTTGATTTTAAGAAAAATCATTTTTCGAAACAGAGTGCAGTGAGATATTTAACTTGGAGTGACAGGTAAATGGTACTCTTTGTTTTGTTGCATCACTTTTATATTATATAGTAAACCCTGTTCCATCCAGAATCAATGCAGTTTTTTGTTGTTAATGATTTTTCTATCAGAAAGTTAAAAATAAACTTTTTGTTAACTACATTTATTTTCCTTTTCATCGAATCCCACCAACATCCAAATGGTAAAGTTGCTGAACGCTGGTAGTTCAACCTAGGTGTGATTCCAGGCAAATAGGCTTGTTGCATGCACAAGTTTTCCTCGTGTGTAATGTAGATACAAGCAAATTTCCTTTTGAAAATCTTCCACAAAGGCATCCTTTTCTGTAGACAGATACTCCTAGCATGCTTTGCCATAAAAAAAGTAACCAAACCTTTTCATCCAAAAAAATATTTAGTCATAAATTTGTATTTAAATGTGGAAGAAAACAAGTTTAAATTGCAGCAAGTTATTAATTATTTAAATACCTGCTATCAGTGAATAAATATTGGTGATATTATTGATAAATATCTAAAAAAATACTGAATTCCTCTATAGAGAAAATATCAAATCTTGTATACTTTTCTTGTCAGTAGCATTTTGGGTTGAAAAAGAAAAAAATAATCTTTCTGACAGTTTTAAAAAATTTATTATGGTACATTCTGATTATTTGCAGCCGCCCCCACTTTCAATATTCAATAGAAATGCCATGTTTTGGGCTTATTTTCGAGCTGGCATCTGCCAATAGCCAGCCCATGTATGTCTGTACCACTCTTGTTTTCACACTTTATCCATTATTTCATTGATCTGTATCCACCAATTGAAAAATGTGTTCAATAGTCATTGTTTTCTAAAAACTGCTTATTCTTAATAGTACTTATAAACCTATATCTTGCACTTATGAACATATAGTTGCCATGAACCCTAAAGATAGCCAAATAAATGTTTTTCAGCAATGGGGTGGTGACTTTTTGTGGGTGTATGAAACGTCATATGTAACAGAAAAAGATATAATGAAGTTTAATATTTTATTACATATTTCTTTGCATTTAAAATTTTATTAAATGCGAAATGTGTAATTTCTTTACTTTTTTCTTTCATTTTGTAGTTACATTTTGAGATTCTGATATTCTTTTGTTTTCTTCATTCTGTTCACAGAACAGCAACATTTATATTTATGACCATATCAATACAATTACTGTTGATGATTGCAATGGCTGTAATGTCTTTATTGGACCTACGAAAGGAAGGTAAGAATATTTATGTTTATATACATATGGAGCATCTGACTGTTTTGAAATATGTGCTTCTTACATATAGATATGTTTGAAATAAAAAAAAAATAAAAATAAAGTTCACATTCCTGCAATTACACAAGAATTTCAGTTGATATTTGAACGATTTATAAAAATAAACTGACTGCACTTCTTGAATAAAACTTTAATTCTGCACAACTTAATAATGCATATTTGAATGAGTTTCTTTTTTATCTATTTGATTAGCTTAGGGAAAATTCACTAATTCGCTTTTATGTTGTTTTATAATCTTCATTTATACTTATAAGTTAAAGTACATTTCCTTTACTTGATGGCACCAAAAGTATGTATTTTTTGACCTAATTTATAACTCATCAGTTTGCATTTGGTTTCCACTTTCCAAACTTATATTGCTCCAGTTTTCTAGCAAAATATTAGAAATTTTTTACTGCAAGCTTTAGGGTTTTCACTTTATCTGTTACTCATAATTTGCTAAATGGTATTTTTGTTCAAGTGCTTTTTATTCCAGTTGATTAAAATTTCCATCACAATGCATGTAAGCTTAGTATAATTTAAGAATTATAATTTAAACTTCCTGTATGGTCTTTGATGGCTTTGCACACAAATTTGATATGTATAAACCGCTTAGCACCTAGCGCATTAGCACAGCTTTGATTCTGTAGTTAATATAGCAATTCATTTACCTAGAAAATACTGTGGATGGACAAAAATATGGAAACACCTTGTGAAATGCATGTTTGAAAAGAAAGATTGATTTTAATGAAATATGTAGGTGGCGCTGGCATTTTTGACTACTGACACCACCTATACAAATTCGTAAATGTGCTAAACAGTTCAGTTGTTGTCGGAGTACTGTTATGTGAGGTTGCCATTGCATTATGTCAGAGTTAACAGACTTCGAACGTGGGCAAATTTTTGGAGCACGTATGGTAAGTGCTTCCGTAAGCAAGGTAGCCGAGGTGTTTAGTGTTTCAAGAGGTGCTGTATCGAAGATTTATTCCGCATATTTGAAAAGCGGAAAAACATCATCTGCTAAATCACAGCACGGACGAAAGTGTGTCCTGAGTGATCGTGACAGACGATCATTAAGGGCAATTGTGACGAAAAATAAGACGACCACAGCTGCAAAAGTTACTGCTGAAATGAATGTTGTGTTACCGAACCCTGTGAGTACCAAAACAATTAGAAGGGAGCTTCATAAACAGGGAATTGCTGGCCGTGCTGCAATTGAGAAGCCACTCATCAGTGATGCTAATGCCCGTAACAAGAAAAGGTGGTGTTTAAGTCATAAAGCCTGGACTATAGAGCAGTGGAAGTGAGTAATATGGTCTGACGAGTCTTCTTTCACATTGTTTCCTACTTCTGGCCGAGTTTACGTTTGGAGAACGCCTTCTCAAGCCTATAATACAGACTGCTTGTTGCCAAGAGTGAAACATGGCGGGGGTTCTGTTATGGTTTGGGCAGCCATATCGTGGTTCTCTGCTAGCCCCATGATAACTGTGTCAGGGCACATGACTGCCAAGACTTATGTGAACATTTTGGCCGATCAAGTTCATCCCATGGTACAAACTTTGTTCCCCGATGGTGATAGTGTCTTCCAAGACGACAAAGCTCCTGTTCACACAGCTCACATTGTCCAGGACTGGTTTTCTGAGCATGAGGATGAGTTGTCCCATCTCTCCTGGCCACCACAGTCACCAGACCTGAATATTATCGAACCTTTGCGGTCTACATTGGAACGGAAAGTGCGTTCTCGTTATCCACCGCCAACATCGTTATCTAAACTTGCCACCCTTTTGCAGGAAGAATGGTATAATATTCCCTTGGCAAACATACAGGAACTGTATTTATCCATTGCGAGAAGACTGCAAGCTGTTTTGGATGCCAATGGGTTTCCTACACCATATTAAGCAAAGAAACATGTTTTTTTAAAGATGTTTCCACATTTTTGTCCAACCCCTGTATCTTGCAACCAAAATCTTAACTCTGCAAGGGTAATTTTTGCAGTTTATTTCATTTGATGAAATAATTAACTGGAAATATTCAGTGCTTAGGCACAATAAAGAGGAATCATATTTCTGTATGTAAGCTTAATTGTGATATGAATTCAAAACCTAGATATATGTTAGGAAAACAAATTCTACCTATTATGTAATTAACATCAATGGCACAGAAAGATTTAATTTAATTTCCAAAGATAATAGCAATGTTTTTTTCATCAACTTTTGTATTACCTGTGTAAAAACTGAAATGTATAATAGAAAGAAGTAACAGGAAAGTTGAAATAGAATGTCCAAATGTTGTAAAATAGTATGGGATTTGCTATTTATCAGGTAGTTTGATTGGCCATTACAAAATTAGACTATAATAAAAAAAAGTGGATATGCATTTATTTTATTACGTCTTCAGTGTTACAGCAATTAAGGAAGATTTTATTTAAGATGACAGTATTAAATTAAAGTTCAGATGTGAAAGAGATTTTGAAGCTTTGTGAATTCCAAAAAGATGTTACAAAGATTCTTTGTCAAATCGGAGAAAGCTTAACACGTAAATGAGCGAGACCAACTAGCACTTAATGACTAGAAATTGCTACAAAGAAGGGCCTAGCAGCATGTATTCCTCTTTCTGCCGTTACAGAAAGCAAAACAGCAAGTGCTAGTTTACAAAGATAATCACACTTGATGTAAATTGCTATCATATAAAGACCAAGTATTTATTTCATACAAGAAATATGAAGTTTTGTTATACCTAAATAAAAAAAAAAAAAAAAGAAATTGCTTTAAAAAATATCATTTAACTTAACACTTTACCGACCGATCGCTTATTAATCGGCTTTTTTTCACCAACGCCTACCAACCGATAGCCAGTTGATTGCTTTTTTCTCGGGGCTACCTAAAAGTAGACTATCAATCACTAGTCGTGGTGATAAACAATTGCCATTTGCTATATCATCTGCATTTTATTATTAGGGAGAATCTGCAACTGAGCGGCCGATTGGACGTGCATATCCTGTTGAACCGCTAGCGGTCGGTAAAGTGTTAATATGAAAAAATAATTTTATCGTAAAAAGTCTCAGAATCATTAATAAACTGTTAATTTGAGAAATTTATTTCTATGCCACCAGTGGCGTAGCTAGAGTGGGACATCTGTCTCCGGACGCAGCATCCAAGGGGCGCCAAATTGATGCTACGAAATTTTTTAATGAAATGTTTTCCATTTTTGGCACACAGAAAAGGGCCCACATTCTTCAGTTGTCTGCAGGCACTGAAACTCTAGCTATGCCCCTCCCTGGTTGCCACGCTACCTGGAAAAACTGGGAAAAGTCAGGGAATTCAAAAATTGACCCAAAAAGTCAGGAAATTTAAAAATTTTAGTCAAAATCTAAAAATGTCGGGGAATTTCATACTGCATTCCTCCTAAAAAGCAATTTTTGGGTCAAAGCAGAAGCGATCACTTTCTTTATGAATTATCTATCATGTGAGCGTCATTCGAACAGCTGACAGAGACAATTTTTGCAGCACCAACCAGATCAATAATGCCGGGGAAGCCAACTCACAGGGCCTTTACATTTCGTAACAATATATTTTTAATTTGTTTTTTGTTGTGAGTAAAAATGTTTTAAGGTGTAATTTTGTATTAATTTCCTTGCAGTGTTTTCTTAAGAAACTGTTCAGAATGTCGATTTTTGATCGTTTGCCAGCAGTTCCGAGCCAGAGATTGCAAAATTGTGGACATCTTCCTGTGTTGTGCTACACAACCTATTATTGAATCTTGCAATGATATTCGCTTTGGATGCTTTTGTTATAATTATGCTGCTTTAGAAGGTATGTATAAATGGTCTTTCTCTTACATTGTATATGATACTATGCAGTTCCCATTTGATTTTAAACTCCATTGATTTCCTGAGTAAAATTATATTCAGCATGGTTTGCTCTGCTTATAGCAAAATGATTATTTTAAAAATTCTTATTTTCATATTATTTTCTTTTTGTGTTACAGTATAATAATTTAAAATAAATTTATTGATTTATTACATTACATTATAATTGCATCACATTATTTTACATTACATTATATTAATTATTACATTTTATTTCAGATCAGTTTAAAAATGCATGCCTTAGCATTTTTAATAATAATTGGAGTAATATCCATGATTTCACACCAGCTGAAGGAGAAAGAAATTGGAGTCTATTGCCAAAAGTAGGTTTCATATTATTTTTGTTAATACTTAAATTTGTACTAATTCAGAAGTCAAACAACAAAAATCAGTGTTATGTTTACAAAATTGTTTGACTTCTGAATTAGTATTTATTCGGCATGTTATTGTGTCTTAATTACTTAAATTTGTGTTAATTTTTTTAAATCACTGAAATAATATATTGCATATAGCCATTGATTCTAAACATCAAGAACTTCTTCATCAACTAACAAGAACATCAAGAACAAGGAAATACTTCTAAACAACTTCTAAACATCAAGAACAAGGAAACTTGGCCATATGTCTTGCTTCTTTTCTTCTAGCTCCTTATATATATTTTAAAAAAATAGCAGTTATCGAGTCTTCCTCTTCCACTCCCATTATAGATTTTTCACATTTATTTAGTTTGCCTCTTTTATTTAATTATTTCATTGGTTGTTATTTTTTATATTTCATTACCTGTTATGTGTATTTATCATACTGTTCATATCTTTTGCTATTACTTACACATTCTAACCTTGTATGTTTTATGACCTTGCTCCCGTTTTTATAGATTTTCACTGTTTTTCACATTTACTCATTTTTTGTAAAGAAACAATTTTAAATTATTCATTATAACATTATTACCCTTATTACTAGCAACTTATACTGCCAGCCACTTAAAATAGCCATTATGAATAAAAGATTTAAAAAGAAGTTTTTATAAGCTTTTATTTTAAAACTCATAAAATCATTAATGAACTAATATTAAGAGAATAATTTATAGTTTAATGGGAACAAAAGATAATTATTTTTATAAGATTCAACTACAATTTTATATAACCACAGATAAATGAAAAATTAGTATGGGATTTGGTCACTTTCTGCCACTGTAACAGCTGCCACTCTCTGGAGTTTAAAGAAATGGAAAAGTTTTTCCATATTAACAAGTACCATAAGTAAGTTTAATAAAAGCTTATAAAAATGCGGCTGGTTTAAAAAACATTGTAGGAAGTCACCTAATTAATATTTTAATTCGTGTTTTAGAAGAAAATGATGATTTTGTTTTATAATCTTTGAAAATTTCAAATCTTTATGACATATACATTTTTGGATGTTAGAATTTTAAAGATAAAATAATAAATAAAAGAATATAATATTGCATACCACAATTAAAATAAGAAAGTTAACTTTTGCAATGAAATGCTGAGAAAAATGCATATTAACTTGTGAAATAAAAAAAGAAAAAATGAAATGGTGGATTTTATTGCAATTGATTGTAAACACTAATCAATTCTGATTATGTGGAAGAAAGAAAACTAGGGTGGCATAACGGCACTATAACTTTAAAACTGAAGAACAGATTATTCCTTCTTACTTTAGCATTTTTTTTTTTTTTTTTTTTTTTTTTTTTTTCAAGTGTAGAAAATTGTCAATTAATATTTTTTATCATTCTAGTTTTAAAAGATGGTGAAGAATTTGTTTTATAATGTGTGAAAAATTCAAAATTTTGTAACCAATATGTTTTGAGATGTTAAAATTTTAAAATCATAAACATCAGGTAACTAAAAATAATCTTGCAATTTGAACAAATTTGAAAATTTGAACAAAAATTGAAAATGAAGTTAAAAAGCTTGATACAAATATAATTTTAAAAATTTTTTTCTGCTCTCTCTGATGATTTCAGACAGTAAATCTCTGAGATTTTTAATTTGTTCATTAAATGAAAATATGTTTAAAAAATTGTTTAAGCATTAAATTTTAAAAAATTAAATAAAATTTTGAAAAAATCTCTTCACCACATTCTATTGTCATCCACAAACAGTGTGTACAAAATTTGAAGTCGGTAGCTTATCAGGAAGTAGTATGAAAACTGATGACGACCTTTTGATCTTAACAATAAACACCAAGTATTAATTAAATAAAAGCTTAGAAAAGGTACTTTTGATTACTTGCATCCCCTTGAGGAATATTCATGAGTGATGAGTCGGTACTACCGAACCGGGTATTTTGTAACGGGTACTGAAAATCGGTACATCCAAGTACCCGTTACTTCAGTACCGAAATCAGTACTTTTTGGTATTCGTTCGTTACTTCTGTACCAAAACGGGTACTTTTCGGTATTCGTTACTTCTGTACTGAAACAGGCACTTTTCGGTATTCGTGTATTCGTTACTTCTGTACCGAAACGGATACTTTTCGGTATTCGTTACTTCTGTACCGAAATGGGTACTTTTCGGTATTCGTTATTTCTGTACCGAAACGGGTGCTTTTCGTTATTCAAACGGGTGCTTTCGTTATTCGTTACTTTGTAACGAAAATATGCGTCTCTTCTCGGTATTTCGGTATTCGTTACTGGAGGATCGATGAGGGTTCAGCTCACTTCGGTTTTGGTATGAGGACAGTAGTATCTGGTTGTATTTGCGAAATGCTCATATGCGCTCCTTGTGTCCATGAATGGTTTGCTCCTTAGACACTTTCGTAGTTGACGTTTTCTGATATTCAAAATCTTGCTCCGTACAGATAAAATCAAACACTTTGTGACGTGGCAGAGTTCCTTCAGTGCGCAAAATCGTTAGCTGCGTATTTTGGTACTCCAAATCGTTAACTAGGGCACTTCAGTACTCCAAATTGTTACTAGGGTACTTTGGTATTCCAAATCTTTACTAGGGTACGGTACTCCAAATCGTTACTAGGGTATTCCGGTACAGCAAACCGTTACTCCGGTATTTTGTTACTTCGGTACTCCAAATCGTTACTTGGGTACTCTTTACACTAAATCGGTTTTCGGTACTTTTCAAAGTAACGGTTACTTGAGTAACGGGTATTTTGTAGCGGGTACTTGTCCCGTTACTCTTGTACCGGGTACAAGAATGTACCGAAGTTGCCCATCACTATTCATGAGACAACGTGCTATATCATCAAAATAGGCAACATGTGACATTGCCCGAAAGTGCGTAAAAGGCAATCCTGGTAAGCACTTGTTGCAGATGAGCACTTTTCAAATTTGATGGTCGTCAGCAATTTTTTCTTTCGTTGCATTAAGTTCTTCCCCCTCCCCTTGTAAGGGATTGTAATAGAACTGTGGAATTTGCCAGCTGATGAAAAAGACTTAGCATTTCTGCAAAAATATAGTGTTTTACCTAAAATTAGAGAATGCGTTAATTTGTGTTCCATGAAGCTTTATTTCGTAAATGATTTGAGTTTTATGAATGTATAATTTATTCTTTCATGTCGAATTTGTGCAATACTCTGATATTTTTTAAGCAAAAACAGAATGGTTTATGCATGGGAAAATGAGAACATGTGAAATGCCAAATGAATGCAATTCCTTGTTGTTTTTTAAGGAAGAATGGATTGCTGTGTACATAGGGAGATCAACAGTGTGTGCCAAGTTGTATTTGAGTCCTCTTATTTAGGGTTTCTCCTCAGTTAAAAATCCAATTTATTTCAAAAAATGAGAAGTGCCAGAGCAGGGCTTGGGCAAAATTTAAGTTTTGATATTTTTAAAAAAAGTGTTTTTATTTCACTACTTTCATTTATCCTTTTTCCTGTGCTATCCTTCCCTTTGTATTAGCATTTTCTTTACATATAAATATGTAAAAAACATAATAATTTTGTATTGAAATCCTGATGAATTGATTCATTATTATAATTTAGGAACTCTTCCTTATTAACAATGGAAACAATTGTTGGAAAGGGTAAAAAACTCAGGAACTTTAAGAAGCTGGCTATAACTATCTGAAAGTTAATCACAGATACAATTTCATAGATATGTACGCACAAAGTGTTGAGCGTTTATGGGGATCAGCTAAACGAAGAAATAAAATTCACAGGATAGCACAAGGCAACATCTCACGTCCTATCTGTCAGAATTTATTTAGAGAAAAAAAGCAAGCAGGAGGAATTATTTTGATTCCATTTTAGAGGCAATAGGCAAACAGTTTCCACCTGAAATCAACACTAATTGACATAAGCAATGGCCCTTCTACCCTTTTTATAATTAAATTTATTTTTCTCATTTGCTTATTATTAATTATTATGTGTTATTATATCAAATTATTTATTCTTATGATTTTACGATATTGAAAGGAAAGTATAAAGGAAAAGTACCATAATTTGGTTAGTTATTTGTAAACTACCAGAATTTAAAAGCTAGAAAGGGGGAAATGTAAAGAAAGCTTGGGAAGACCAAAAAGTTTCAGAAATCATCTTCTAGAATGCTATTGACATCATTGGTATGCTATCAACCAAATCCTTTGTCAGGGGAATTGGGGATGTACTTGCAAGATTTGATTATAATTTATTGAAATATTTTGTTTTTCCATTTTTGGTTATTTATTCTTTTTCAAAAATATCTTTTTATACAATGCAAGTCTTGTTTATAATCCATCAATAAAGATGGGTATTTAAGGTGATCTCTGGAAGAGAAATTTTATAGTCTGTTATTTTTGTATACTGAGATCATGCAGTTTCAGTGGTAACCAACTTATGCCCACAAGAGGATCAATTTAAGATTACCAATGGTGTGTGACCGTCATGGATTTTGTTAAGTTAATATTTAAATGTATATCTGGAAATAGTATTTATTATTATAAACAGTTTACATATTAATTATGTACATAATGTATGTACTCTCTGTGTATGAAATATTCAATATAAAACTATCGTGATTCTTTTTTTTTTCCCCAGTAGAAGCTATTAAAGTGGTAGCATCGAAAATTGTTAATTCATTTAAATCTTTCATATTAAATGTATAATTGTAACAAATCAAACTACATAACTTTTCTCTTGAGTTGTGAACTTGGTTGGAAGGAATTTTTTTCCTCCTCTCAGTATTTAAACCTGAGCTCTAATCAGGGCTGTGGAGTCGGTAAGAAAAATTATGGACTCAGGCTCTGATCCCGACTCCTGGAATTTTAAAGACTCCGACTCCCTCATACATATTTATGTAAACATATACACGTGGGTTACAGCTTATTTTTTTAATATAAAAGAAGTAATAGATTCTACAGAAAAAAAAAAAATGATGACATAGCAAGTTATATTTATATTAATTAGCATTTATTATGAAATGGGAAAAACTGGCATTAATTATTTCTAAGAAACAGTATAGCTTCGGCAAGATCTTCGTTGTTAGAGGACTATATGATTAACTTCAGATTTGATTCCGATTTGATAGATCTGAGAAGAGTCTTTTCACACTGACTTGAGTAGGAGGAAGAGCTGTTACTATTAGGGCTATATCTTTTAACTTTTCAGGATAGATTTTTATAAGTTCTGAACAAGGTGTCTTGCAAGAGCAATCATATTTCTCTATTTCTCCAAAGGCCGTGTATAAATTGTGTTTGTATTTTATATCTAAAGGCTCATGGTTTTTTATTTTCATTCGCTTTGCCTTTTCAATATTATCCAAAAATATTTCTCAAAATCTAATTCATCACTGGAAGAGGATGATAGAGACTCAGTTGCAATGTCTGCAGTTTCACTGTCTTGATTTGAATACTTTAGTTGTTCTGATAATAATTTCATTCTTAATGAAAGTTCATAGATGGCTTTCTTTACCTTCTTAATTTGTTTGTCATCCAACAAAATTCAGTGTTTTGAAGCTACATATATTGAACCCAGCAAGATCTTGTTGTCTAGCAGACTAGTTTCTCTTTTCAGAAGAACAAACATCACATTCTTCCATTCTTACCTCCTGTTAATTCTTTAGATTGTAGCTTCTTTTTTTGGGGGGGAGAAGAGTTAGAAAAGAAAAGAAAAAAGAAGAGTTTCCAATTCTGCAAGGTCATTCCACAGTCTTTCTGTTAGTGAAACATATTAATATGACAGTAAAATAGAAATAACTATTTATTAATGTATATAGTTCATAAATAAAAATAATAACTCAGTGTGTCATTAATTTTTCAATTCACTTTAATTTCATTTCAAATTCAAACTGTCCAGCAAAAACTGGAGTTGGAGTGTACCTGTTTTTAGCGACTCCAGCTCAGACTCTTTTTGCCCCAAAATCTGTCTAATTCTGATTCTGACTCCTCAGCCCTGGCTCTAATGCTGTAGGCAGAGAACTGAGGAAAACAAAAAGTAGTTAGTGATTCTATAGCATAAAGCTGTATAATCCACCCCATCTGTAATTTTGCATTTTTTGTAATTGTTTTATATAGTGTTTGTCAATGAACTATGTTATCCAACGAGTCATTATTTGGTGAGGAAATTCCCTATTCATGCTGTGTGAAGTTTATCAGCACTGCAAGTCAATCAATTACCACACTACATATGTTGCTGCTAAGCAACAGCTGATGCATTATTGCAACAATTTGGGAGAGTAGTGTGGCTCTAACATGCTATGGTCAATTTTGTTAATTTTTTGGAAGTAACATGAAATGATATCATTAGCCACCTGTTGGCTGTCACTGTTGTACATTAGAAAAGATGTTTTTATTTTTGAATAATAATAATAAACTTATTTGAAAGTTATTTTAAAAGAAATTTGAAAATGCTTGATTTTTGAGGTTACTGAATCATTGTCTGTTTTATTTCCGTCATTTTGGCGGAGTGTAATTTTATATGAAGCAGAAATTAATAATTTTTATTTACTTATTTAGACATTTATACTTTTATCTGAAACTATAAAATTACTTATATTTAAATAGATTGTGCATGAAAATGTTGAATTATTTTTTAATGTATTCTTTGAAAAACATCTTAAAATGCCAGGTTATCTGAGATTTTTGTCTACCTTTGTTTTGTTGTTGTTATCTTTCTATTTATTATGTTATTATTTGTATTTTTACGTAACAAAATTTAATGAACAACTATTTAAATAGGATGCCAGAATTGAAGATTTCTTCCCTCTTCCGTCACAAGAGAAATTGGGTGATATGCAAGTAATGACGGATCCTCAGAGCAGTCTTGTTCCCCAGACACATGGCTGTTTGCAAAGAATATCTATGCAGGTACTGCTTGTGCATATTGTTAATTTAATTATAAAATCTCATTTCATCATACCATACGTGTAGTTTCTTTCTTTTAACACGGTGAGCGTGGCGCTGGTCCCTGGTGACCGGCAGTGAACTTTTTGTGTGGCTGCCATCGGTCCCTGGGGACCTGCACTGGAATTTTCGTTTTGCTGGCATTGGTCCGCGGAACTGACAGTATAAAAAATAAATATAGTTAAAGTTAAAAAATAAATATAGTCTCGATGAAATGTGATCAAATTTAGTTTTAATGAAATGTATTGAAACATTCTAAACAAAAATATGGCTTAGCTCACTGCCAGCTGAACGGAAAGGACAGCAAATTCGGCGCCGCGCTCAACATGTTAAGCATGAATTCTTTCTTGAATATACATAGCTTGAAGCTGAGTGATATTTCATTGCTCATACTGCTTCTAAAGTAAATGTGAACTTATGTCCATATGTTTTACATGGTCAAAATTATGTCTTTAATGTATTATTTCCTTAGTATTGCCTTGTTGTATTCTTTTCGGATGGTCATGCACAAAATCGAGCTTTGGCACTTATTAAAGAATTAGAGCAAACAGATGTAAGTATACTGCCAGAATGCTGTTTTGCTGATATTTAGAGTTTTTAAACTATTGTTTTATAATGTTTTTAAGTATTTCTTTGTATGAATATTTTGGATTATGGAAGCAAAATTTATCATAAAAATTATGCATGTAATGTTTAATTATATGCCATATGACAAATGTTTGAATAGTTTATTGTTTTATTGATTTTGTTTTTATTTAAGAAATTCATATTAACTAGCACAATTCAAAAGGAAGTGATAGAAACACACACATTCTTGGATACCTGCTGTATGAAATCGTGTGTAATTGAAGTGTTTGATGTATTTACTTGAATGACAAATTACATCCATATAGCTTAATGAATGTGATAATTCTAAATAAAATCTTTTAGTAGCGTTTTGGTTTTTTTCGTAGAATGATTGTTTTAAAATTAAATTTACTTAGCTTCAGATTTTTTTTTTAATCTAAACATTAAAAAAACAGTAAAGTAAGAGAACAAATTCAAATGAAAGGGTGTTTTGTAAGATGATTGAATTCTCATTTGAAAAATTCTTAGGTGTATGTGCATACATAAGCATATAAGTGTATCAAGCTGTGATCAAAAAGTATTGGGACTGCTGCTATATTCTCAGAGCAAAAATATTCCAACCAAAGCCACCTGGTATAGATTGATCTTTTATTATGCATTCTAAATTATAATGCATACTTGAATTTTCTAGTTCACACAGGAAGTGGGTGGGGGCACTTAAAATGAACGTATAGATTATCTTATTATCACATTTGTCTTGGGAGAGAATTTGCATCAAATTTTGCCAAAAGCTTTGTGAGTCTGAGCAAAGACTTGTTGCAGAATATATGTGAGGAGAAATATATGAACCACATATGGCTGGTTCGGACATTTTCAAGATGTCCAAGAAGGCTTCAAAAGTGATGAATATCCCAGAGAACACATAATCAACAAAATTGAATCATCAAAGATTTGTTGGAAGAAAGGAAAATCATTGAATCACTGTTTGTGAGTTATTGGAATTGTATTTCAGCTTTATACACACTTACTAAAGATATGGATGTGAGATGCCAATCTGTGAAATTGTGTAAAAATTGATTTCAGATGAACCAAAAAAGAGTTAAATTTTAATTTACAAGATTTCTATGTATAAAGGATGTTGAAAAGCTTTTTTAATGTGATCGTAACAGTTGACAAATTTATTCCTGCGACCCTGAAATAGAGCCTCAGTCTTTGCAGTGGAAATTCCCAGCCTCTCCAAACAAGCGTGAAGAAATCTAAGAAGTGTGAAGACACTGTTGACCCCCCTTTTTTTCTACAAGGGCTCTGTTTATCATAAATATGCTCGACTTGTGCCAGGCAGTAACCAAGAAATATACAGGGTGTTTATAAAGTCCTGGACCCATTTTGATGTTTAATAACTCATAAAATAATGAAGATATAAACAAACTTATGGCATTTTTGATGGAATAACTTATATATTTTCCTTTTCAGGTTTGAATATCTTTACTTTTGTAAATATCGTCTGCGCGTGTGGTTAATTTCAGATAATTTCATTTTCCAGTCTAAATATCTGTACTTTTCTAAATATTGTCTGCTTATTAATTGTATTTTTCTCTTTTTTGTTAAATTAAGACTGCATGCATACAAAGTTTAGATTGTTCAAGTTTTGGAACCAAACGATAGGCCTAGGAGGATGGCCTTTGCACCAGATATGCTAAGGAGGATAGAAGATGATGCTGAATTTCTGAAGTGCATATTGTTCTCTGATGAAGCATCCTTTCATCTTTCTGGCATTGTTAATTGCCATAATGTGCTCATATGGGGATCTGAAAAATGTTGGAAAACTTTGTATTTCCACAACTAGAAGAGCTTCAGCCACATGTCTTTTTGCAACAAGATGGTGCACCACCTCATTGGGGTACCATCGTTTGTAGTTCTTTGAATGACCATTTTACAGGAAGATGGATTGGGCGAGGAGGTCCAATTCCTTGGCCACCCAGATCACCTGATATAACATTGCTGGACTTTTTCCTTTGGGGATTTGTAAAGGGCAACATTTACAGGAGGAGAGTGTCGAACATTGATGACCTAAAAGTCAGAATTACAACCGCAATAGCCTCTGTGGATGCCGACATGCTTGTCGGTACCTGGCGTGAAATTGAATATCGACTTGATATTCTCCGTGCGACGAAGGGGGCACACATGGAAGTTCATTCACAAGAGTCATGAAACTTTTTGAGTCTATGTAACCATTTATGTTATTAATTTTAATCTATCTTTATTATTTTATTAGTTATTAAACATCAAAATGGGTCTGGGACTTTATAAGCACCCTGTATTATGAAGTGTTTTGCCATTTGGTGAATCTTGTTCATCAAGAAAGGCTAGAATTGCTTGTATTCAACAAGTGGCATTTTCATTTCATTTTGTTGTAGCAAAGCACTCGAGGTCTATCTGCCTAAGGGGAGGAATGCCTTTGTAGAGGACTTTCTATGGAAACTGTCTTGTATACATGCTACACATGCGAAAAACACGAAAATGTCCATTCTCAGAATTTTAACTTCAGATCGAACTCCCACTGGACCAAACTTACCAGTGACTTCACTGCTCAGCTGCTGGTGGGCCTCAATAAATGGCAACTCCATCATGAAAATGCATTAGTTCAGCTTATGCAATAATTTTGGACCAAGCTCAAAATATCTGACATACCATAGCTCCATGCCCGACATACCACATTCTCCTGTTTTCATTTTCTGCGACTTTTTCCTATTTTTTAAAACACAGTTTTAAGAAGAAGATTTCAAGATGTCATGAAATCTGAGAGAATATAATGCAGCTTTTTGTTATCCTAGACAAAGAGTTTCAGGCATGCTTCAAGCAATGATGCAATGATGAATAAAATATATGATTTCAGAAGGTGACTACTTGAAGAAAATTGAATGCCAAATCTCTGAGAAACAAGAGTATTTTTTTAATAACTTCAGTCCCAAAACCTTTTGATTGCACCTCATCACATATATGTAGCATAATTTCATTTTGCATTTTTCATTCTTCATAGAACATTTTACTACGAACAAAAGAAGTTTTGTTAGAAGAAGATGCTGCAGAGAGAATTTTCGCCTCCAATGCTTATAATAAGATAGTCAAAAGAGGTAACCTAGATTCTTTTATTTTCAATAGATATCTTTTTCCTCATCAAATCTAGTCCTAATATAGCTTGACTTAATAAGATTTGTTTTTTGTGTTTTAGAAATGTTATTCCATTTCTTTTTGCTTGTGTTTACAAACAAGAGGATATATATATATACATATATCATTTTATTACTTTTACTTGAGTAACAAAAGATAATACATATTTAACCCTTTCGTGGGCCATTTATTTCTCTTTTGAATTTCTCCTGTTTTTTTATGTTTTATTATCAACTAAACAATAGCATTTAAGGAAATATATTTTATTTTGTCAAATTTTTTGTTTACATTTAAATTCTAGGGGTGGGAAGTATACTTCCCATGGGACCTTTTATGGTCATAGAGAAAATTCAATATAAAGGCGATTATTTGCCGTGAAAAGATGAGAAACATGTTGCAATGCACAAGGGTACATCACATACTGCACACATATAGCGGGTCCTCTTTTCTTGGGCCTTTGTGCTACATTTCCTACATCGTCTATAGTTGAAAACCATCTCTGGCATATGATTTCCCACATTGGCTAAGCTTATATCATCCGGAATTGCACACCTTTTTGCTTGGAAGCTAGCAGGACGGCCTTTCCTTTTTCGAGGAATATCCGTCTATTAGTTGATGAGCTAATGCTGTACGGAATGTTAGCTGGTCTAAACTTCTGTTTCTCTCGTTTACTTGCCACAGTATAAAACTATTTACGATACCAAGATCAATAAGAAAATCAAAAATACGATGCCACCATTCTACAGATCTTCTTCCTATTTGGTATCTTTATTTTCTTTGATCGAAGCAATCAACCCCTCCCATGATATTGTTATATACATATCGTTATATATGGTGACAGCTTTAGGGCAAGGTACTTCAGTTTTAGTACCATCATTTTGTGTACGATTTACAGATGTAATAATCGCTGAATTGTGTGCAGTAGTCAACAATGTAACAGCCTTTTTGTCCATCCACTTTATTGCAGCAATACCTTTCTTAGATAGGAACATTAATTCTCCTCTTTGTAGTTTGTTATTAGCCTTCAGCATTGGTGGAAGATCCTTCCTTTGTGGCCTCACAGCAGAAAACAGACCACTTATAAGTAGACTTTTTGCAAGCCTAAAAGATGTGAAATAGTTATCATAGGCTGTAAGATGACCTGTCTGTTTCACATCTGCCGTTAGTTTAGTTTGTTTCCCCTAAGCTCAATATTTTATCCTTATTATCAGAAGTTTCTTTTCCATGATAAATTTCAAATTTTTGAATTTATCCAGTCTTAGAGTCTGCTAAACACCACACCTTGTAACCTCTTTTTATAGGCTTCATTGGCATATACTGCTTCAATGAAGTTCTCCCTTTGAAAGCTATCATACATTCATCTATTCATAATGTTGACGAAGGTTCGTAGACTTTAGGTATGGAATCATTGAGCTGTGAGAAGATTGGTCTGACTTTATCGAGTTTATCATGTCCAAGTTGCCCACATGGATTTGTGCTGTTATCGTTTACATGTAAAATCTCAATTATTTTTTTGAACCTCTTTGCGATTATTATTCTTGCTACTGATTGAACATTGAGAATAGGGTCTGTGCTCCAGTAGTTTTTCAGTTCAGGCAGTTGATGTATACCCATGAGTATATGCATACCTACCCATGCTTTCAATTCTTCTGATGTGATTTCTTTCCAGTTCGGGATACTGTCTTTCGTGGTATGACCCAATCTCTTCCTTTTCTTAGGCTGCTTTGCATACGAGTTTCGCCAACAATATTCTGTAAAATTTCCTCGGTAAAAATCATGCCAAAATAATCCTTTCCTTTCTCAGTAGAATTGAATGATATTTTCAAATGTATTTTCAAAAATATTCTAATTTTTCCAACATACCTATTACACGTGGCTTTTATACACGATGGAATAGCATTTTCACTTTTCACCCATTATTTATTATTCAATATTAGAGAGTTCCTGCAGAAATATACAAAATAAGAGAACGTTATTATAATAATAAAAACAGTGTTTTACTTACATTTGTAGCAGAATCGTATAGCAATGCAAATGTCAAATCAAAACAAGTGTCTCAGTGGAACAGATCTCGCACAATGCGTTCGAACTTTCAAAACAAATGTGGTAATTCTGCTTTCAATCGATTGAACACTGATGGCAGCACAATACTGAAGTGGGAATTAGAGTTCCCAACGTTATAATACCAAAGCCAATATATTATAGTGGGTTTTGCTCTTCCCACAAGTGTATTTCCCAGGATCATGTAGGTGGGAAGTAATCTTCCCACGGCCCACGAAAGGGTTAAAAGTCAGAAAAAGTATAGGCCACTTAGACATTTTTTTGCATATCTATCTGGGACTTTCATTATGAGCATATAGCTTTTGTAGTATTAATGTGAAACCAATAGTGGAAAATTTTTATTTATTAAAATCCAATATCTTAAACTATATTTACCCACTGAAGTATTTCAATTTAACAAAAATTTTCATAAAGTATGAGAACATTGTTTTGGGTCCAAAGCCATGATATACAGTGGATGGACAAAAATATGGAAACACCTTGTGAAATGCATGTTTGAAAAGAAAGATTGATTTTAATGAAATATGTAGGTGGCGCTGGCGTTTTTGACTACTGACGCCACCTATACAACTTCGTAAATGTGCTAAACAGTTCAGTTGTTTGTCGGAGTACTGTTATGTGAGGTTGTCCTTGCATTATGTCAGAGTTAAAGACTTCGAACGTGGGCATATTGTTGGGGCACGTATGGTAGGTGCTTCCGTAAGCAAGGTAGCCGAGGTGTTTAGTGTTTCAAGAGGTACTGTATCGAAGATTTATTCCGCATATTTGAAAAGTGGAAAAACATCATCTGTTAAATCACAGCGCGGACGAAAGTGTGTCCTGAGTGATCGTGACAGACGATCATTAAGGGCAATTGTGACGAAAAATAAGACGACCACAGCTGCAAAAGTTACTGCTGAAATGAATGTTGTGTTACCGAACCCTGTGAGTACCAAAACAATTAGAAGGGAGCTTCATAAACAGGGAATTGCTGGCCGTGCTGCAATTGAGAAGCCACTCATCAGTGATGCTAATGCCCGTAACAAGAAAAGGTGGTTATTAAGTCATAAAGCCTGTACTATAGAGCAGTGGAAGTGAGTAATATGGTCTGACGAGTCTTCTTTCACATTGTTTCCTACTTCTGGCCGAGTTTACGTCTGGAGAATGCCATCTCAAGCCTATAATACAGACTGCTTGTTGCCAAGAGTAAAACATGGTGGGGTTCTGTTATGGTTTGGGCAGCCATATCGTGGTTCTCTGCTAGCCCCATGATAACTGTGTCAGGGCACATGACTGCCAAGACTTATGTGAACATTTTGGCCGATCATCCCATGGTACAAACTTTTTTCCCCGATGGTGATGGTATCTTCCAAGACGACAAAGCCCCTGTTCACACAGCTCACATTGTCCAGGACTGGTTTTCTGAGCACGAGGATGAGTTGTCCCATATCCCCTGGCCACCACAGTCACCAGACCTGAATATTATCGAACCTTTGTGGTCTACATTGGAACGTAAAGTGCGTTCTTGTTATCCACCGCCAACATCGTTATCTGAACTTGCCACCGTTTTGCAGGAAGAATGGTATAATATTCCCTTGGCAAACATACAGGAACTGTTATCCATTCCGAGAAGACTGCAAGCTGTTTTGGATGCCAACGGGTTTCCTACACCATATTAAGCAAAGAAACATGTTTTTTTAAAGGTGTTTCCATATTTTTGTCCAACCCCTGTAGGTTTGAGATTCCTGTGGTGTAAAAATTGACAAATACATATGTAAGGAATGTTAAAATGTTAAACAGAGCATTCATCGAAGCCTTGCATGTTTATGGAATATTTATTACCTCAGACATCCCAACTATTTCAGTTTATTTTGGTAAATGATTTCTTGATAAGAAAATTATATAGTCTTTGTCCATAGTTGAAGATCTTATTCAAAAATGGGGTGCTTATTTTGGATATCCTTGCTCATTTATTCATCCTGAAATAAATTCCAGATCCACACTTTTCAGAAGCATATGTGAATTTCATAGCAGAAATGCTGTTTTCCGATGTTCTTTGCATATACAATTGACTTAAAAAGATATAACTATGCTGGATATGCTACTTGTGCTACAATTGAATTAGAGAGATGTAACTATACTGGATATGTTACTACTTGACTTATGTTTGTTTCTTGAGGTCAACAGGAGAGCAAGAATATTCCTTTCTTTTGCACCTAGGGTGCTGGATATCTTTCTTTCTTCCCCCCCCCCCATATAGGAGTCTGCACAAGATTATCAAATGTATCTCATAGCAAATAGTCTCTCAAGAATACAAAGAAATTGGGAATTGTACTATGTAAGAATCTAAAGCAAATGCACAAGTCTTCATTTTATGTATCTAAACCAATAGACATATTTTCCATGAGTGTTTTTAAAAGCTTTTGACTTGAGAAATCTCGACATTTTTGCTATACTTTTCATTGAATAATGTGGATTTTTTTCTCTATGTCAAATGACTTTTTACAGTATTTTTGAAAATAGAGAAGCTAAAATAAATTGCATTTTGTTATTCATTCTAATTCATTTATATGCTATTTTTTATTAAAAGTTATTATTTGAAATGTTGTTGTTATTTGAGTTAGAATTCATAATAGTGTAGAATGTGTCCATATAAGTATTCTCCTTATAATAAAGATTTGCCCAATATATAAATTAATTTTATATACTGAGCAAAAAAATTAATAAGAATTTTATATAAAATTCATATGAATCTTGAGCAAAACTGAATGAGAGTTCTTTTTCTTCAAAAGCAAGAAAATCTTAATATAGGAAAGGAGAGTCATGGAAACTAATAGTATTTTTGTAAAGTGAATGCCAATTTAAGCTCCCTTCTCTCCCATTTTAGATTTCATAATGATTTTTCCCCCACTATAGATCGTGATCCCTCTTTCGTCAGAAAATTCTTCAATGTTTTAAAAATTAACCTATTATCCTACATAAAATAATAAAAATGTTAGAAATTGAAATATGAATGCATAACAAATGCATATCAAAACATTGGTGTGTTGTATTTAATTACGGCAAAGCACATGACGCTATCTGTCTATATCCGAACATGGATTACAAACACATTAGTTTCTTGTAATTTTTTTTTCATGTTTTTTATTTATATTTTTTTATGTGGATTAATGAATTTTTAGGTTTTTCTCATCCATGAAAATCTTTCTAATTATTGATTCAAATTCTAATCTCCATTTACAACTAACCTTTAAAGAATTTGATTCTTAGTTGCTTCTTCATCAATTTTTCAACAGTAGATGACATTAAGGATCTCGTTTCATATTTTGTCACAGAACTCCTGACCTTACTTCTGTATTCTCATTGTAAGCATAAGTTTCCTTTTATCTCATTTACATATTTGCAGTTGAAGAACAAAGTTCTATTTTACTTTAAGAATTATTCTGTTACATGTTTGTTTCTTTTTTCTGATAATGTTCAAAATATTTTTTTAAATTTGTTTAATTAATATTTGATGAATTTAGGTCTAAGAATACAAAATGTGTTACATAATTAGTGCATAGTACTTACATATTATACCACTGATCATGAAAGCTGTACCAGTCATTCCTACAGAATTTTGAGCTGCACTTCTAATTGCAACTTTCACAATAATATATTTGTCAGGCTGTTTGCATAATCTACCAAACAACTCTGTTGTAAAAGGATTCAGTGTTCTTCATTTTTGTGCCTTGTAAAGGATTTTCATTGATTTTTTTTATTATTATTATTATTTTGATAGACCCTCTGATTTTACTGGAAGCTATGTGTAGAATGCCAGGAGTACAAGCTTCCCACATGCGATTGTTTCAATCTATTACTGTTTTGTTGGCTCTGTCCATCTGTTCTGGTCTGCGTTCAACAGATGGTAATTCTCTCAAGCTCTAAATGAGCCTAAGGACAATCATAAATGTGATTCTACAGCCTTCAAACTCTCCCCCCACCCGAATTCAAAGAAAAATGTGGCAACAATAAGTAATTTATATCAGTTTTCATTAAAACAAAAGATGGCTTATCCAAAATCAACCAAAGTTGCAGGGGGGGAATATGCTAATGTGTTATGACATCACATTTATCCACAGTTGGCATAAAATTATGCCGCTTGGTAAAACTTTCATGATGCGATAGTACTAAGTACCCAATGCATTTTTATTGCATTTTATGATAGAATAATGCATGTTCATGACATAATTATAAATCAAGTAAAAATTTTGTATGCGTATAATTCTAAGTATGAAAAATAGCTATTTTATTGATGTATCAGTTAATTAAAATTAAACATTCAGAACTGTAGAGAGACTGAAATAGAAGAAAACTGTATAGGTTTTGAAAAAGCTCTTTCACTTTAATTTACCGATTAAAAAAAGTTTTGAAAAAACATTTCTTAATCTGTAAACTAAGGTGAAAAAAAGTTTATAAATTTATCAAAATAATTGCATTTTAGGCAAGTAGAACTATGTGTGGTTATAATTTCTTGGAATTTTGTCCATAATTCACAAAACTTATAAAAATTAAGTGGTGTGCTTGTAATATATATATTTACAATTTCAGGTCCTGTTATAGCTTTAGAATATAATGGAAAAGACTGCATGAGTGTGTGCTTTGAAACAGCAAAAAATATTGCTACTGCAACTGGTTGTACTGGTCTTGTTTATGTTAGCACATGTCCCAAAACTGCTAGAAAGCAGATTGAGAGTTTTTTCAGTCATGCGGATATGCAGTTGTCTAGTCAATAAATTTTGTTCATATTTTGTTAAAATTGTGTACATATATGCTTTAGAACATGTCATATAGAACTTAGTTGGCTGTAGCTAGTCTGACCTCAGAAATGGAACTAGTTATTTGATATTTTTGTGACTGATGCTTATGACATGTAAATCTAATTATAAATTTATTTTATTTTTTATAAGATAAGAATCAAGCAATGCACTATAAACAGGTTTTTTACCAATGCAGTGTTAAGATTTCAATTTCTTAAATTCCAATGTATAATTTTAACTGATAATGTATATTATTGCAATATGGAATAATATCTAATGAAAGAGATAAATTTTATGGATATATTCTTAAATATATTTTAGTAAACTTAATTAAAAATATTTCTAGGTAATAAATCCAGTTTTATCCTACCTGCATAATGCAGTTTTTCTACTATCTTAAAGTTTTTATAGCTTTTCATTATTAAATAAAAATATATACGTAAAGGTTAATGTAAAACATACAGGTGGTTGCTATATTTTGAATTTAATATTATCTTTGAAATGTAAATAAAATTTTTATAAATTAGTATTAATCTATTTTTATTTTATTCTCACCAGGGCTGCTTTTAAAAATGGGATCAGCATAGCTAACAGTTTTTATTAGAGTAAAGATGAAAAAAAGGAATAAAAAATATTTTCCATATAGCAGTTATTGTTCCTTATGAAATTTCACAACAAAGTTCATATGTCCTCTTTTATTTAAATGGAGCTTAGAAACCTGCTGTTAATGGGCTGAGCCAAAAGGACAAGACGGCTCAGAGCTGTTCTTGTGTCAGACAGACCATAAGTGGCACGATTAGAACTAAGAGGAATCACAATGAGTCCAAGTCATTTGGTGATGGTTCACAAAAGAGCTCTGAGTAGAGTTTACTTTTTTGGTCCAGTAAACTACCATGAAGGTTGTTGGCTCTGTTTAAATAACAGGGGATAATAAATAATAATAATAAGGAAATAGTGAATATTTTTATTGTTCCATAGATTTAGATTTTATAAAACTTTTAAATTTTTCTTTATTAGAACTGTAGCATTAGTTAATAATTAAAAGTAGAATTTAAAATATGAAAGAATATTCGAGAAAATACTTTACCTTTGTAGAATTATAAATAAATAAATAACCTTAAGGTAATAAGTGCTTATAATAAAAATAATTAAAAATAAATTTAAATAAAATATAATTATTATGTAATTTCAAAGATGGATTTTTATTATGTATGAATTGTTTATGGCATCCAGTTCTTTAAAATCATAGGCCCATTGAGTAAAGACAGCCCGGGAGTCTAGATTCTAAGGATCAAAATGTTTTTAGTACATTTTAATAATAACACGCTAATGAGAAATTAACTTTTTTCAATTTATTATTATTATTTATAATTCAAATTATTGGGAAGAGCATATATGGTATGTACGCTGATGCATATAATATCAAATTTTCTTAAATGTTCTCTGCATCTTACTTATGAGTCCTAATTATTTATCAGATGGTTTATATTGCATTGCCATGTTGTGAGTTTAATTCTAGTCAAGTTTTTAATAGTGTATTAAAAATTGTTTGTTATTTTTTAATTTCGTTTATTTATTTCCAAAAGTAATCGTAATTTTATTTCATTAGAATTTAAAAGTTTTATATAACATGTAAAATGTATTATGTAAAACTAGCAAAGCTAATGCGAGATTTTTCTTTACTGAGTGATTTTCTCTGAATTTTTCAAAATGTACATTGTCTTTAGTAATTTCATTAATGTTATTTATGTATATAGGATTTTTTTAATTTTTGATATTTATTTATGTAATACTTTTTTAAAAAAAGTCATCTACTTTTCAGTGATATTTATTTATACTAAATGTATAGATTATTTATAGTTTAATCTGCACACTTTTAAGTAACTTTTTGGTTGAAGAATGTTTTTCTTGGGAAAGGTATTTCTAAGAAATGCATTTTATATAATGATGTTATTTTATAGTTTGTTGTTATATAATAATTTAATATGGTATATCAATGTAGATGCATCATATAATGAGTCAGTAATGTAGTAGATAATGTTTCATATATTCTGCGCCGTGGTTGTATGTGTGAATATTTGCTCAGTGTAAAAAATCAGAGTATAAAGATATACTTAACTATATTTAGTTATTTTATATAATGTATTACTTAGTAAGAGCATGCTCTTGTTATAATACAACTTCTATAAATTATTTGACAGTGTGTTATGTGATGTATTTTCTATTGTATTATTACACTACTGTTGTGAACATTGCTGTCATCTGAATCATCTAATCATGTTTATCTTTCAGGCTCAGCATATATAATCACTTTAATTTTGTTATTTGACTGCATTTTATTATGATACAATCCTCTTAAAATAAATTTTAATGTGCTGAACATTTTTTAAAATAAAATACCCCCCTCTCCCAAAAAAATCCTTTAGATAAAAGCTCCTCTCCTCTTGGTAGCTCCCATCATACAAATGAAATGCAAAATTCCATTGATTTTCACTGTTTTTAATTTTTGTGAAGTAAACATGAGTATTTGAAGAAAAAATATATCAAGTCAATCTTTTATTAGGTAAATATATAAATAATCAAGCATATTAAAGAAATATTATTCAGTATTAAAAGTTATACAAGAGTGCAAAAAGTAATTTTTTTCAAAAAATTAGCTACAGTATTTTCTTTGTTATATTCATAATTTATAAAATTTTCATTTCTACGAAAATAGAAAAAGTTATTTTTTCCTTGTTAACATTGATGCAGAAAGAGGAGTTTCTATTTTGTAAGATTGAATTTTAATTTTCTAAAATCTGAAAGTAATGTAATGTATTTAAATTAAGTACAAGATACCTCTTTTCTGGTGATAAATATTTTTCCATGTGTAGGGATAAAGCTGTGAATTTTTAATAAAAAAGTTAATTTCAATTAATTAATTGCATGTTGCATAATCAATCCAATAACCATGGGTTCCCCTTCCCCCATTTTTTTATCATAGACATTCGAAATTTTTCACTGAAATTATAAGGAATTAACTTATGTAATTGAGCAGTACTCTAACTTTAAGTAGAGAACAATTGCCAAATAAATCCATAAGTAATGTATATAAAAAGATGTTCTTAAAAATTAAATATATCGCATAAAAATTAATTTTCTTTAATTGTGAAAAATATCTTTATTATGATCCAAACTTTCAAATTCTGTAATGGTTAAATAGGATATTTAGATACTTTTATAGTAATCACAGTTAGTTATAAAAATTTTGAGTTAAAAATAGCAATAGTTATGTATTTACATTTTGTCATAATGTTTAGATATCAAAGTTTTTTTAACACATGAAGAATTTCTATTGTATTAACTTATATCAACCCAAAATTAAAAATACTTCTTTTAGCACTAAAACTGTTTTTTATTTAATTGTAAGAATTTTTATCCAGAATTCTTTCAAGTTATGTCAGACTTGAAAGGATATTGTTATGAATATATTGAATTGATCAAAAGAATTTAGCAGTCTGCTTAATTAGTAAAAGTTACATAGTCCATTATTAAAATTTATGTGTATACTTTTAACAGCTTATATAATCAAAATCTAATTTTTATAGAAAGCTCTTGTGATATTTTGAAAATTCTGTGTTTATTTAAATATTAATGTAAATTCCATATTTAATAATCTGAGGTCATAGGAAAAGAAAATATTTCACAAAGAAGTTGCATAATTCATCAGGTATTTTGCTGCTTTCTGTTGTGTAATATTTTTGGTTTTACTTCCCATTAATACTGATATAGCTAGTAGTTTCCTATGCAAAATTTATCATAAGTGTTTTGAAAATTTTTGTAAGAATTGTATTATAACAAAAGTTTCATAAAATTTAATTATATATAATAAATTGTAGTGTCGTGATATATAAATCGACTTTAGCATAAATGTGTCTTGGACTTTCATATAATTTGGTGTACAGAAATAATAATAATTCAATTTCATATAATTTAGTGTACTATATAAAGAAAATTACTTTCTTCCTTCATAATTTCAGTCACATGAGTGTAAGTAATGTTTGTAAGTTATATTATGTAATGAACAATATGTGAACCCCTTTGAATTCAATCTGTCATAAGGAAAAAACAATGTATTAATTGGTATTTACTGAAATTTTATTCATGGATTATGTTACGTAAATAAAACTGTTTTTAAAGTAAGGGGAAAACATTGAGTAGTAAATGTACAAAATTGAATTTTGCTTATAGTTTTCTAATTTCATTATTTGAGAAAAGGAAAGTTTACATTTCTTTTTTCCAAATAACAACAAGATTTGTTACTACAAAACAGCAATGAATTATAGGTTTTAATTGGGAGCATTAATGTATGTAAATCATATATGTATATCAAAGAAACTAAATATTTCTGCTCTTTAAACATTTCATTATTTGATTCACGTTTATACATCTATGAGATTTAAATTTTATTATCATAAAATATTTTTCCAGATTATATATATGTTAATTTAAAAGTATTTTTATACTTAATATGTTGTATTATTTCTGAGAAAAGCACATTTATTGAAATTAATCAAATCTTTGTGTCAGATATTAACTATATAAACATATTACATTTCTGTATGGACATTAATGTTTATGATGTGTTTGTTAATAATTTAAAGTAATAATGTAGATTTATGAAATTGTGTTTGTAAAAGCAATATAATTTTTTTAACTATTTGTTCATACCTTTGTTGATACAAGTTCTGAATTTAATTTAGTTTGAAAGAGAGGGCCTGCAATTTTTATTTCATGCCTTAGATTAAAATTTATGCTTGAAGAAGCATTTATTTATATGTTCCTGAATTTGGCTGGTTATAATATTGTAATGTTTGTTTCATTTAAATATTAAAAATACTCTTTCGCCCTTTCCCAATATATAGTATAAAGGAACAAATTGTTAATATTTACTCTGTTTTCTTCAAAGAAAAATGCTAAATAAATTAAAATATATTGGTTTGTAAAAAAATATGTATATATTATCTATTTATTTATCTCTGTTAAATGTGTATATCGCTTTAAAAGTTATAGTTTCAGCTGTAAGTTTCGTAAAATTTGTTTCAAGATACTTCACATAAGAAAGTGAAATGTATATTCTTGTGTTCCATAATACTTATATTTATGGCAATAATAAATCTGTTGAAATTTTAGAATTGTTAAAGTTGTAGATGCCAAATATTTACTGAAAATCATTATCCGTCCAAAGAAAAATATTTCTTATTAAATTACAATGATACTGATATGAGATAAAATTTAGATTTTTGTTAATTTCATGAAATTTCTCAGTTTTTAAATAACTAAATAGTAATAATTTATTTCTTTGTTGCATTTTTATCTACAAAACTTATGTGATATATCTGATTTTATAATCTATAAATGTGATGTGTGTCATAGCACGAACTTGCAAGTTTTAAATTTTTCTATTACTGTTTTTATATTTAACCTTCAAACATAATTTTACTTTATTTAACTGTTTTTTATATGAAGAAAATTTTGTTTAATTTATATATGTGTGAGAAAAATTTTATTTTGAAGTATCATCAGCACCATCATCATCTCTGTGTAATATCTTTGATTGCATCCTTTTGTAAGATGCATAGTATTATAATCACAGAGTTCTTATAGCACAGACTCCTACCATTTCTTATATTGATTAACATAAAATTTATATACTATAAGGGTTTGAGAAAAATTATATATATTATTATTTTGTTTCATATATGTTAAATAACATTTGTTAACTTTCTTTGCGTTGTCTATTGTATTAATCATATTTAATAATAAATCATATGAAAAATGTGTCTGTTGTTTATTTATATGGAAAAGTGAAAAGTATAATCATCTTATATACAAAACCTGTTGCTTATTAAATTCATTAATTAATAAAATCAACCTCATATCACATTCAGATTTCTTGGAACCAAAACAAGTTGGCACATAGTCTTCGACATATGACAAATCACTTTTGTGATGGAGAGAAACTAAGATTAAAAATCTGAGAAGCAGTCTGAAGCTATCATGAATTTTCTGGTTTAAGAAATTACTTATGGTTGCAATAAATTATTGAAATAAGTAACAATTATTCACTTGTTATTTTTTAATTAAAGACATTGTTTGTTTCTGTTAACACGTTTCAAAGAAGAGTATGAGTTATTTTATGAAATATGTGTATATGTAAGAAAAGTAAAGAATACGTAAAAGATTAAATTAGCAGCTTAAAAGTATTCTAAATTCTAAATCTTCTTTATTCTAAAATTAGTAACCTCTGTCTGCACTGCGCCATTTCTAGATTAATCCATGTCATATGACTCTTACATAATTCTGGTGACGTAAATAGAACTGAAGCAGCCAATAATAATTTTACAGAAGTATTAACTATCCAGTCAAAATGCATTGAGAACCAAAACTAACTCAGTCTGAGTTAAGATTTCATCCTAAACATTACACACTTGCTTCCGACACTTAGGCTTAGTTGGACTGCTGTGTGTCTGCTCCTTCTATCTTACTGCAAATTTACTTAAAATGTATATACTTTTTGGAATTAACGTGTCGACTTGATTGCGGCCACAACATGTTTGCTGAATTAAAAAAAAAAAAAAAAAGATTTAATGTGCCTTTGACTCCAATTTCCTATTCATTATGGGTCAACACTTCTACGCCATCAAAATTTCTGCTCATCATTACTTCTAAGTTTGTTTATATCACAATTGAGTCAACAGGATACATATCCTGTACGTTAACATTCCAATGAAAACGGCATCGCAGTTTCTGCATTAACCAACCAACTCTTCGAACTTTCATGTCTAATGGAAATTCATAATGGATATGGAGTATCTGCAAGTTCAATAAAATGTGTCTGCTTAATCTGAAAGTCCAAAAGTGCTAACGTCAGTGAAAACGAAGTGTACGGCTATCTCTTATATCTTTAGAAAGGAAAAAAATAATCAAAGTATGCCTGTGCTTCATAGAAGTGTTATCATCGAAATTGCGGCTACGATTGTGAATCTTCAAGATATCTACGCCTCAGTCAATCTATGTGCGCAACATGGAATCAGCAAGTCAACTACACTGAATCGTGCTAAAACAAGTCTGTTACAAGGTTTAAACAGTCAAAATCCATTCCTCAAAATTTAATTCAGTATATGCAGTGATTCAATAACGGCAACGTAATTCAACAGCAACATGAAAGTGTGAAAAAATAATCGAACCATAGATTTGTTGATTGCTTTGAAACCTTTCAAAATTAATTCAGCGTTTGTTTATTGTAAAATGATGAATGTTTTCCAATTGCCAGTGTTTCAAATCATCCCAGTGCTTTGAAGGTCATCATTCTTTCAATTTATTATTACAGCTATTTTATCGTGTAATTTATGCTTCAGCAATCTTCTCCATTAAAAGTTAGTTCAAAGTTGCTTTTCTCGTCCATGCTGAACTAAAAAATGGGAATGATTTTTTTTTTTTTTTTTTTTTTTTTTTTGCACGATTTTATTCCGATTTCTAAAATTTGTGATTTTTTTAAAGGTTTTATTTAGTGCAACTAAAAATATATTGAAATTGCTAATCACTATTATAATATTGAAAGTATGAATACATAGTTATTTCTGCTTGTATTGGATTAAAAGTATAATATTGTTTTATGAAAAATGATATTAGAAATGTGAATTCTAATATGCTGCAATGTCTAAGCAATATTACTTTGTTAGAATTTTAATTGAATACCAAACAGCATGGTAACTTTTATGTTGATAGTATTATGCTTGGCGATGATTACAGACTTCAGATAACTACCTTGCAAAATGGTTAAATGTGATGACGAAAAGAAATTTAACAGAAATTTCTTTCTATGTACACACACACACACAAAAAAAGATACTTATAAGCCAAAAGATTTTAATTTATGATAACGCTTGAAGAATTAAAGCACAACTTATTCACCCGTATTACGCACGACAGTTTCAAAGACGCGTTTATAATTGCCGAAAAACTGCGATAAACACACTGAAACAATCAGCAACACAGCCTTCAGCCTGTAACGGTAAAGACAGCTTCACGGCAAAACACTAAAGTACAGCTCCTGACTCGGTCGGTCGCTCTCAAGCTAATCTCTGAACTCAAGACACTTACTACACTACTCATGGTACCCTTTCTCCATGAACATTCCTGAGCAAAACCGCTAAGAATGCGTTCTACAGTGTTCTAGCTCCGTCTGTGGCATATCTTCAAATCTGGCAAACCTAACCCCGCTTTGCGAAGAACCTGTCTTATCGTTTGGCCACAATAATAAATATTTGTTTAAAGTGCCGTTTGGATTGTGAATAAACGACTTGTTAGTCCGATAAACCCGGGACCAGATTCGGAGCTTGTGTGGGAAAGTCGTTAACATTTAGAATTTAACATATGCAGAAACGGCGCTGCCCCTGATAAACCTGTATGTGAGAATATATTTATTCGGTTATCAAAAAGCCTTAAGCACGTGCGGGAAATAGGCTTCAGTATAATAACTAAACAAATATTCAGACGTAAATTCATCAGCGTATGGAAACAAAATTTAGCGGAACATGTCTTCATGTCGCCAATACAGTGTATACCGGATTCGAACTAAGCTTTATCATGTTAGCCGCGAATATGAAGATTCAGAGATCGTTAACAAAAAGCGAAATTTTCTAATTGATGGAATTTGTGAAGAGGTAGCAATAAATGAAAAAGATATAACAGGCGATTTTCCATTGCGATGAACAATGCCCTAATCATCAGTCAACTAACGGAAGGCGAAATCTGCAGAATAGTTCTAAATCCAGAATCGCTCCCGATAGTGAAACGAGAAGTTGTTGAAAATGAAGCAAATTTCGGTCAACGATTTTATGGGAATTCTCGGCCCGCAATGCCGGATTTACGTATAAGTTGAACAAGCTGCAGCATATTCCCTTTAAAAAAATTTGACTCATATCCTTCATCCGTCCGTCGCATTTACAAGCGGTGTAACACCAGGGTGCCTGGGTCAAGGATCCTACCCCTTGTCGAACATATAAGTTGTTTCCCTCATATGCCGATGCAAATTTCCTATTTGATCGGAATGTAACTGAAGAGGCACTACGAACCTAGAAATCCAATGCCGTATCATTACCTCTGCTACTGTGACAGCCTCTTAATCAGGAATAGGATACGCTTCAGGCCACTTGGTGAAGTAATTAATAACAACGAGGATGTATTTATTGCCATCAGCAGTTCGTAATGGAGGCCGCAAGATGTCAAAGGCGATACATTAAAAAAGCTCTCCTCGATGAAAAGTTGCAGCTTGCCTCGATTGCGTTTCTTCGGTCTTTTTTATTTATTTATTTATTATTATTATTTTTTATTTTATTTTTTTTTTTGTATTAAAAGTGTGCATTATACGACGAAATAAAAAGAGTAAGAAGAATTGGATTTTTGTCAATTTTCTTTGACATTTTAAGCGAAAATAGGTCGATATGTACATGGATAAAGTCAAGGGAGTGCGCAATGCCATTTTTTTGAAATTCTGGGATGCTTTTTTAAGTGAAAATATGTCGACGTGTACATGGATACCGAGTATGTGCAATTCTTAAAAATGTGGCAAGTAGTAGGTGATTTTGCACTTTCCTCCATCTTGGAAAGCCTGTCACTGTGATATCACAATTAAAATATTTTTAGTCGCTAAAGACAGTGAGAAAAAGTTTTTAACCATCTAGGTTGTACCATCATGACCTTAAGTTTATTATGATTGTCCCTCTCACACATGGGTATCTAGTATCCGAAGTCTGCGTTTGCAAAACATTTACACTGCACAAGTATAGTAATTTAGGTATCAATGAGGGCATACATGAAAGTGTTAATATATTACTTGGAATGCACATAAACAACTCTTAAAGAATAAACCATGTTTGAACCTGAGTACAGAGAAGCATAACAAAGTAAATGAAGACAGAAAACAAAGCATTAAATAAATATTTGCAATTAAGACACAATAACACGCCGAATAAATATTAATTCAGAAGTCAAACAACAAAAATCAGCGTTATATTTACAAAATTTTCACAGGACTAGTTTCGATGGTTTTACCGAACCACCATCCTCAGCTGCAAAACCGCAAATGAACAAGATAGGAAATAATGTTTAGATAAGATAAGAAAGCTTGGACAAGAATAAGCAAGTGGCGCCATCTGTTGCTGAAACCAGAAATAAAACATAATTTCTTTAAAGGCCGAAGGCAAATTTGAATTGGAATTAGGATCGTTAACTAGAACAGAAAGATTTTTATGAATGTGAAATGCCTCTAGCAATTCCAATTCTCCAATGGAAGATGTTTTTTGAATAATTTTGGCAGTAGCAAAATTGAAAGTGTGGTTTTTGGACCAACAAAGTTGAGCAACAGAAGACTTCTGTGTTTCCTTTTTTCTAACGTATGCCTCATGTTCCTTTACGCGAAATTTTAAGGCTCTCTTAGTTTGGCCAATGTAAATTAAACCACACTGGCAAGGAATCCTATAAATACCCCAGGAATTCATATCCGGAATGGGGTCCTTGAGTATGGAACTCGGAATTTTATTGATGGGAGAATAAACAATCCGAAAGTTAAATTTCAGCAAAATATGTGCAACTGTATAGCTAATTGATGGAAAGAAGGGAATGACAACAGAATTTTTATAATCTCCTAAAACAAGAGTCTGCCTTTTAGTGTGCTGAGATGAGAATTTTTTAACTGCTTGATTAATAATGTTGGGTGAAAAGCCCCTGTCAATAGCTATTGCTTTTAAATAATTTAGTTCTTCATCAAGGGCTAGTTTGGAGGAGCAAACTTGAGGAGCACGGAAAACATAGGAATAAAATGAAGCTAACTTTTGTTTAGTCGGATGACATGATTTAAAGTGTGGTGGAAGGCAAACCGATGAAGGTTTACGGTAAACCGTAGTACTGAAGTTGGATGTGTTACGTGTGACCAGAATGTCGAAAAACGGAAGAGAATTGCAAGTCTCAAGTTCAAAAGTGAACTGAATAGCAGGATCAATAGAATTCATTGTTGAAAGAACTTTATTTAAATCATCTTTATTAGTTTCAAACAGAGTAAAAGTATCGTCTACGTAGCGGAACCATGCCGAGAAGTTTAAAGTTTCAAACAATTTTGATTCATAATAATGCATTAAGATATCAGCCAGGATGGGACTGAGGGGGCTTCTCATGGCTATTCCCTCTTTGCTAGTAATATTTATTTTGGAAAACAAAATGTGTTTATTTCAAACAGAGTTGAGTGAGAGAAATTAGCTCATCAATTTCGATGCAAGAGAAATGAAATTCGCGAAGTATGGTTTCTAGACACCTTAATGCACCCTCCACTGGGACATTGGTGAATAATGATTTTACATCAAAAGAAACCATGAGTAAATTACTAGGAGAAATTTCTCCCAGTAATTTACTCATAACCATGAGTAAAAGAAACCATGAGTAAATAATGATTTTACATGAAAAGAAACCATGAGTAAATAATGATTAGTAATTTACTCATGGTTTCTTTTGATGTAAAATCATTATTCACCAATGTCCCAGTGGAGGGTGCATTAAGGTGTCTAGAAACCATACTTCGCGAATTTCATTTCTCTTGCATCGAAATTGATGAGCTAATTTCTCTCACTCAACTCTGTTTGAAATAAACACATTTTGTTTTCCAAAATAAATATTACTAGCAAACTGAGGGAATAGCCATGAGAAGCCCCCTCAGTCCCATCCTGGCTGATATCTACATGCATTATTATGAATCAAAATTGTTTGAAACTTTAAACTTCTCGGCATGGTTCCGCTACGTAGACGATACTTTTACTCTGTTTGAAGCTAATAAAGATGATTTAAATAAAGTTCTTTCAACAATGAATTCTATTGATCCTGCTATTCAGTTCACTTTTGAACTTGAGACTTGCAATTCTCTTCCGTTTTTCGACATTCTGGTCACACGTAACACATCCAACTTCAGTACTACGGTTTACCGTAAACCTTCATCGGTTTGCCTTCCACCACGCTTTAAATCATGTCATCCGACTAAACAAAAGTTAGCTTCATTTTATTCCTATGTTTTCCGTGCTCCTCAAGTTTGCTCCTCCAAACTAGCCCTTGATGAAGAACTAAATTATTTAAAAGCAATAGCTATTGACAGGGGCTTTTCACCCAACATTATTAATCAAGCAGTTAAAAAATTCTCATCTCAGCACACTAAAAGGCAGACTCTTGTTTTAGGAGATTATAAAAATTCTGTTGTCATTCCCTTCTTTCCATCAATTAGCTATAAAGTTGCACATATTTTGCTGAAATTTAACTTTCGGATTGTTTATTCTCCCATCAATAAAATTCCGAGTTCCATACTCAAGGACCCCATTTCGGATATGAATTCCTGGGGTATTTATAGGATTGCTTGCCAGTGTGGTTTAATTTACATTGGCAAACTAAGAGAGCTTTAAAATTTCGCGTCAAGGAACATGAGGCATATGTTAGAAAAAAGGAAACACAGAAGTCTTCTGTGTTTCCTTTTTTCTAGTCTTCTGTTGCTCAACATTGTTGGTCCCAAAACCACATTTTCAATTTTTCTGCTGCCAAAATTATTCAAAAAACATCTTCTATTGGAGAAATGGATTTTCTAGAGGCATTTCACATTCATAAAAATCTTTCTGTTCTATTTAACGATCCTAATTCCAATCCAAATTTGCCTTCGGCCTTTAAAGAAATTATGTTTTATTTCTGGTTTCAGCAACAGATGGCGCCACTTGCTTATTCTTGTCCGGGCTTTCTTATCTTACCTAATCATTATTTCCTATCTTGTTCATTTGCGGTTTTGCAGCTGAAGATGGTGGTTCGGTAAAACCATCGAAACTAGTCCTGTGAAAATTTTGTAAATATAACGCTGATTTTTGTTGTTTGACTTCTGAATTAAATATTTGCAAGTTCCATAGCAGGGGGAAAGTATGACGGTTGTCTGCTTAAAAGAAGTACGTCATCGGATGACAACCACAACAGCTATAGAGCTACCATAGCATACCAGCGGCCGAGCGGTAAATTCGGTAATTTGGAAAAACGGGGGATCGGAAAGAAAGAACTGTGTACCTTGAGCCAAATGAGCGATAAGCTACAGAACATGGTATTAAGGATATCATCACCACGCCTGCAATATCCTTAATGTATTATGTAACAGATTCGTGTTTGTTTCTATGAGTTATGAACTCAAACGATAGTAGACTTTCAAATGATAAGTACACTATTAATGATAGTGAGCAAAATGAAATTTTATACTACCTTTTGTGCATCCTAATTGGGAAAACTACTTTGTCGAAAGTCATAGGAAAATATCCATCAACAGACAGAGCGATGTGTCAATGCCTGCAAGCGAATATGCTTCAAAAGAATATTTTAAGTGCTTTTAGTTTCATCCATCTATCAAATTCAGCTATCCAAAAAATATTGAACTTTAGATAAAAAATAGTAAAGTAAAGTATTTTTACTTTGATTTCAGGAAGAAAACTAGCCTGGATGTTACTTTTAACGAGTTTGACAAAATGATCACATTTTATTTTTATTCCGACAAATGAGAAGCCTCAGTCTGTATTGTACTGGAAGAATTTGTATGTAATGGCAACTGGTTTAGTTTAATGTTTTTCCACTAGTTTTGATTTTCGGTCGAACTGAATGTCTGCTAGTGAGGTTCATAGACCCTTACTGATCGAGTGGTGCGTACTTCTAGATCAGTTTCTGATTAAATCTATCACTGTAGCTACTTTTCCATTATGTTTAAATAACGGAGGATGTGCTTTTTACATTTTTGAATGTATGTCATGACTTCCGGTGTATTCTAGGTTATTGCACTAACACGTAAGTTCCTTTTCTTTTTATTCGATGCATATTTAAATAATTTTTACTGAGCAGATTTTAATGTATTCTCGCCAGCATGTATTCGAACGACTTATATATATGAAAATTGGATTACAGGATATGTAGTTGGCTTTTGAATTATGAAATATTTTGTATTATTTATCTTTTTTTGGTTGAGTTGGATTATATTGTAAATGTTTATACTATTAGATGTTGTGATATATTTGAATATGTAGCTACATTAACATATGCATGTTCACATCCAGAATAATCCAGCTCGCGTGTTTTATTTATAACTTTTTGTAATGTCTTGTAATGAATTTTGTTTTTTATTGTAGTGGAACTAATATATAAAATACATAAAGCATATACTAGCTTAGACCAAGTTTATGTTTATTTTTATATCAATAGATTTCTTTCCCATCCTTTTATTAGTTATCCTACTATACAGTATTATGAAATGCATTGAAACATTATGTAATTATAACTTCATAATTTTTATCATGTTTGCCTTATCATTCCTTCAGTGTTAATTTAAAAATAATAGTGAAATAAAACTGCATTTTATCACAGTATTATTTTTTAATTAATATTGAAGGAATGTGATTCAATTAGCAAACATAACTTAACATCAGATAAATTTAACTAAAGTATCTATCTATATTAGTGGTATTTGATTATTTTTTTGAGAAAATGAAAATTATTCTTCCATTTATCTTTATAGTTATGCAATATTAGACAGAAATACAGTGTGTAGTTATGTAAATTAACTTTTTTACAATTAGCAGAATGGAAATCTGAAGATATAAATTTATAATTTTAAATAAAAATTTTACTGTAAAAAAATCATAGTAAACTATTAAAACTGCTGTAAAATTAAGCATAATATGGATAGTTAAATACTGTATTCTTTTGTCTGACTGTTTTTTAGATCTAGAATAATAACACTACTTACATGTTATCTCTACCACCTTAATAGAAGTTGTGAAATTTTAGCAGGATGTGTTACTTAGAATCGGCTACCGCATCATGCAGCAGCACGACAGGTTCAGGGTTCAATCCTTGGGCTAGGTAAGGTTGACTCAGCCTTTCATTCCGTGAGTGGCTCGATAAAATGAGTACCAAGTTCGTTTGGGGACTAAATACCAGGGGTCCTGCAATAAGCTGACCACTTGTCCAGGCAAAGCACCCCAGAGCACATGGTCTAGAAAACAGATATCAGAGCACTGCCGGTCATAGCTCTCTAAGGGCTGTTTGTGCTGCCGAGTTTAGTTTACCACAACAAATACCACAACAGTTTCAGAAAAATGTATTATTTTTGTTTTACTCTATGAGATCATTATTTTCAATAATCAAATATATTCCAGAGTTCTGGAACTACACTTAACATATACACAATGCATGTTCAGATTTACAAGTGAATTGAATCAGCTGAAATACAAATCCCAGATAATAAAACAAACAATAATTGCTAGCAGTAATTACTTACACATTTTAACTTGCCTTCTTTAAAAATATCGTTTCTTACAATTGTTTAATTGATTTTTTACTATCAGTATCTGCTGTCTTAAAGTCAAGAACTGAACAACAAAAGCATTAACAATTTCGGTGAATGTTCCGATTATGGTAACTTGGCAATTTTTGGGCGATCATCCCTGCTACAGAAACCTGCTAGTTTTTTTTTTTGGACGGCATTTTGTTTTCATGAAGTAAAGGCTTTTTTTTTTTTTTACTCAACATTTTTTCCAGCAATCTGCTAGCCGAATTACACTTATGCTAGAACTTTTATGGAACAAAAGTGCTTAATCATGACAAAAATTAGGTGCAAAATTGGGAGAAAGTGCAGAATCGCCCACTGCTTGCCGCGTTTTTAAGAATTGTATATACACGGTATCCATCTACACATCGACCTATTTTCACTTAAAAAAAAATCCCAGAATTGCACAAAAATGGCATTCCGCACACTCTTGACTTTATCCATGTACAAGTCGACCTATTTTCACTTAAAAAGTCAAAGAAAATTGACAAAAATCCAATTCTTCTTACTCTTGTAAAAAGCGCCAAACAAATAAGTGGGCGATTCTGCACTTTAGCAGAGAAATTGTTTCTAAGTGCTTATTAGCTAAAATCACGATCGGAATTCTCCGGAAAATGTCACGACATGTCTCATGATCTCTCATTTCTCCGAGACAAAATGATCTGTGATTCGAAATGTGTACTTCTCAGATCTTTGCTAAAGTCCTACATAGTAACCTTTATCGCCTTATCAAAATGTCGCCAAACTACCTGTTACCATATTCCAAAGATTAGTCACAATTTCATCATATATTTCAGTAACTTTGAACAAACACAAAGAAATATATCTCAGAATTGCAAAGAAATAAATAACTGCTTCATTGTTGCTCTTTTTACTTGCCAGATTTGGTACGTGTAAACTACTTTTTGTTTTCTAAAATGAAGTTTCACCTTAAATGTATCATATTAAGAGCATTTAAAATGTTAAAAAAGGGGACAATTAAAAAAAATAAATAAAAATAAATTAATATAAAAAAATCTGAAAGCTCTTGGATTTTATATTATGGCAAAAGGGGTATTTTTTTTTAACATTCTGTGTGCTAGCTTTATTTATTAAATATCATATTCTTTGCAATTAAACCATAAATTTAATTGAACAGCAGTATGACAAAATAATTTAAAAAGAGCATATCTTTAGAATTTCCGATATACAGTCTCGTGCGTTGAAGATAAAAATATCCCCCCCCCCCGCATAGTATTGCCATTGTTCGCTTTGAAATCGTTGAGTTTGTTAATAAAAAATTCATTAAAGTTTTACAAAATATGAAATAGGTAATAAAACAAATTTCAAATTTGGGCTTCCAGATGCCCACATTTGAGTGGAGGACTATGTTATTCAAAATTTGATGTCTCTAGGTGCCATTGTTTTTTTACAGTGCAAGAAACATACATACATTCATGCAGATTCTTCATTATTTAATTTCTTGAAATGTAATGCAGGGCTCTAATATTTGGTGGCAACAATTTCAAAAGTGAAATGCCTTTATAGTGAACTAGTGCAAAATGCCAAAATGAAATTAATAGCCCTTCTGGGAAAATTGTCCCTTTGGGCTAAAAAAACTTGGAAGCAATTATCTTGTATGGAGACATGCGAAAGCTTTAGAAACATGTGAAGATAAGCATAGTATTAGGAATAATTTATCTAGAAAGAAAAATTGGTAGAGCTATTCCTTTCAAATTTTAATTTATTATGCATATAGCTATAAAACTTTAAGACTGCACTATGTAGCTAATTTCTTTTTAAAGCAGACTGTAATATAATCAGAAGAGTATATCTTTTGTAATGAATTTTTCATCTGGAATGGCGATGCTCAAACATTTCATTTACTCTACCCTCTAGTCGTTATGAAAATGAAGTATGTGTATGAATGTGTCTTAATGTACCACTTTTGTTGAAACAAACGTTCTGGTTTACTTCTTATTTTGGGTCATTAAATTTAGTATATACAGCATTTTTTTTAACTAGTATTAAATAATTTATAATATAATGATAATTAATCTATATACTGTTAGGTCTGCATTATTTGCAGGCTTTCCTTGCCAGATATATTCAAGGATTAAGTAAAATTATGTATGTTTTATGTACATACAAGCTTAAAGAAATTGAAATAAAATGCCCAATATTAAAATCTTGTAAAAAGCGGTGAAATTTTGACAGTGGTATAGCTAGAGTGGGGCAAGGGGGGACATCTGTGCCCGAGCGCAGCATCCAGGGTGCGCCAAATTGATGCTACGAAATTTTTTACTGAAATGTTTTCTATTCTTGGCACACCTAAAGGGGTGCAAATTCTTGAGATGTCCCCGGGCGCTGGAAACCCTAGCTACGTCACTGAATTTTGAAATAAGTATTAGCTTAACAAAATGAAAATTATTTTCATGAATGCATATGTATCCATGTGGGCTTTTCTCTGTATAGACTTTTTACAACATGGCTTTTTATCCATGAGGTTATTTTTTTGTGTGGATAATCATGATTTAAAGTTTTATTTTCTTTCTTTATTTTGTATGGCCTTTTATATGGTTGCCATGTTATATATATGTAATATAAAAAAATATGTAAGACAAAGTACTGTTATTAATTTTTAATAGCCCTTTAAATTTTTCTTTTAATTTGGATATTTCCCCTTTCCATAAGAATAATGATGTCGATAATTTGCAAACTGACACTCAAATGGCCAATATCAAAACTTTTAATAGCCAATGGAAATTGCAAACCATAACCTTTGTCCTTTTCAACTAAGTGTTCGTGTTGAAATATGCTGCATTTTGCTGTCTGCTTTCGCTTCTGTCAACTTGCTGCTACCTGTGCTCTTCAAAAATACAATAAATTCTGTAACAAATGCACTTTGTGTACCAATATATTTTGTGTTAGTTGATGAAAATGTTTGTGTGCAAAGATAAAAAAGAATATAATTAAATTCAGCCATGTCTGCTAGTTTCTTTATCCATCTCTATGTTTGTTTCAACACTTCACATTATTACATGGAGTTTCCAATATATTAAATACACATACATATATATCATTTATGGCTTACTCAAAACTCATATGTTTAGCTGTTTTCCTAGATTATTTTAAATTACATTAAAACAGATAAAAATGCGTAAAAAATTTGATTATCTGAATACTTTTGAAGCAAACATTTGATTAAGTTTACATTTATTATGGTAATAATTTTTACCAGAATCATACCAAATTATGTAAATCAATTTTATGTAAAAAGTTATAGCCATTCTTATTCCCTTCCCTCCCCCCCAAAAAAACTCAGTCTGATATTAAAGAAATGTGAACACAATCTTTATTTGCAGTGATCTTCAGTATGTGCAAACAGCATGTTCTTTCACTTTAAACAACTACACATGTCGTAGCATCTGTGCCCATTTTGTCTAGTTGATTACTATAAATGTTTTGAGAAGTCTTTAATCATTACTATTTTGTTTCTGTACTGTAATATGAGTTTCATTAAATACTTTGGTTTAATGTAGGTGTAAATTATTTTGGTGTTTTTGGTCAATGCCTACAGATTGCTTTCAAAAGACTATATATCATGAGTGGAAGAGTGGAGATGCTGTATATACTCAGAGAGTTACTCAGCAAAAACAAATTTAGGAAATGGGATGGCTGGAGGACTGTGCTGTACATTAATACAAAAATATATAAGCCTATGAAAGGGCTAGGCCAGGGGTTCTCACGTGGAGGGGGGGAACTCCCCCTAGAGGAAATTTCATAACTTCAGGTTAGAATGCAGTCAGCTTTTTATTTACCTGTTAAGTATTTTAGTTTATGAATACAAAAAACTACTTACCTTCAAGTTTTGGTATTTATCAGCATTTTCTGTACTTTTTCTTATGTACAATTCTTTGTACATAAATAAATGTGCATGTATTTTTTAAGTTTTATAAAGAAAGGGGAATGATCTTCTAGCTATGGTTGAAAATTTTTAACATAATACCAAGATAACAATGCTGTAAATTAAAATTATGCAAATAATTGGATTGATTTTAATAGATAGCATAACTGGTGGTTAATTCAGAGAATAGTATTGAATATTTCAAATTCATTAAATTACTGATTGTTTGGCTGATTTTCAGCATGTGGTGCATTAATAAATTTTGTATTTCTCAAAAAGTATGTGGTTCTACAAGTAGTCAAGTGGCCATGACATGTTACTAGTTCATCCCATATTCTATTCTGAGCTGTTGCAGTACTCCACCTAAATTAAGTCAACCAAATGAAAAATAATGACTTCATTTCAATACATTTTGCATCATGTATTTTAGATTGTTTATTTAATGTGATATTGCTTGAGATCATTGATATAATCGTACATTAATTATTTGCTTACAGTTAATTTGAAGATTTTGAGTAAAAGCAGAGTTTAGTAATATAAGATGTACATAAATATTTGATACCATTAAAGTGGATGATTAGTGTTTATCACTGTAAAGTGTTTTTGAGAGAATTTTTGAAATTCATGTGTCTTTCAGATTTGTTTTCCATAGTGTGAATAGCAAGATTTTGCTGAATGAAAATATTTGTCAATATAAAGTATTGATTATCATGATGCATGTGCTATGGGAACAGAAAGTTGAAAATCATCATTTTATACATATTTTGGATTATACTGAAATAGTGTATATTTATCAGTGGTAAATGTTGTCCTCTGCAGATATTTAGTTAAGTTCACATTTTTACTATATTATCGAGTTTTGAGTATTTTTTAAGTAGTTTAATTAGAATTTGAATGTACGGTGGAAATGGTAAAGACATCACTTTGCATTGTTTCTGACATTAAGTAACTTAATGCATTTTCATTTGTTGATATTTTTGAATAGTTATCTGCATAATTGTTTTACAGGAAGTCGTTATTATTCATAAATTAGTAATAAATTTATCTTGCAGCTGTTATAAATTAATTTTGATGTTAATGTATGTATTTATTTGGAATATGAATTTTTGTTTTTTGGCAGAAACATCAAATGATTATGGTTTCTGGTGTAATTTAGGATGTAACAAATGTGCAAATAAAATTGTTTGTTTAAAATACATCTTTTGCATCTTGCGTTAAGAATCGTATGAAAGTAGGCTGACAAAGACTTTAATTTTGATGTCAGTTTGAGCTTTCTATTGCCAGTCTACTTGTACACACTGAGTTATCACGTTGTGTATAATTTCTGTTTAAAGATTAGGCTATGGAGATTTGATCTCATTTATGTGATCCAAATGGTGTTAGATCTCCTAAATGTACTGTTCTCATTTTCATGTCATAGTTATTAACATGTTGCTACTGCCCAAATTCATTGACGATAGAGAGGACTATTATCCCTCCAGGCATTTAATTTAGAACTCCTTCAGTTGCTTCAAAAATGTGAATTCTGTCTGAAATTTAAACTCAAGATTCCCCTTCTTTATACAGCCAGGTTGCTGTTATTTACTATTGTAAATTACGACTGATAGTTTTTTACTTAGAAATGAAATTCACGTGAATGACATTTTACCAGGTCTTTAATTTCTAAAATTAGAAGTGGAGCCCCATGGAAGAACATCGGGAAAGAGAAATAAAATAAAGTAAATAAAATAGTTAGAAATTTAAACAATAAATGAATAAAATAAAGTTAAATTTAATGTGATAAATAAATAAATGTGTAGAGGCATTAGGTTATTTTAAAGCCAAAAAGGTGAAAAATGTGCAATGCCCTCGCCGGGACTCGAACCTGGACCTCTCGAATACGCGTCGAGTGTGCTACCGTTACAGCACGAAGGCATGCAGCAAGAAGGGGTAAAATACCTTATAAATGGAAGAGAAGCTTGCCAGTGTGAATGAAATTACTGTAAGATACCAAACATAAATGTTAACAAAAGTGCAGTTGTGCTTTGATTAAACTGAAAAGTGTTCGCTTATCATTGAAAAGTAAGTTAAACACCAATTACAGTTATCTAATATTAGAAAATATAAAATCACTAATGCTATAATGAACTAAATCTTAAGCGATTTTTTTCCTCAGAAAAGAAGAAGATTATGAAATTCAAAGGTATCAAATGAACTTTTTATGTTTAAGAATATGCTGATTTAACTTGAATAAAATCTTATTTGGCTTACACATGACATCCTGTCGATTCCATGTTTTAAATAATACCGAGCTTTAAATATCAAGTGAGTATCAAGTGTTCCATAGTTTACGTCTAATTATGTTTACAAACTTTATGCCTCAAATTAGTTATAAAACAAGCACTACTCTTTTTGCTTTCTTGTACAAAGTAAAGGAGGTGTGGTAATCGCAAAAGATGTCTGGTATTCATATTTCAACGGAAATATCCATTTTGACCGTGTCTGAATTCATATGGATGATTTTTTTTTTCTGCGTGACGTCTATACTTACAAAATAAAGGACTCTTTTTTCCGAAACATATTGTTAAAAGGATTTTAAATAGATTCATATATAAATGCGTGTATAAAGTCTTAAGTAAAGTAGAAAAAGTAATCCTGATTATCCTATCTAAGGAAAAGGTGTAATGAAGTAATGCAAGCAGTAAAAATAGCAAGAACACGCAAGCATTTTGAACGTGAATCTTGAACCACTTAAATTTTAATTGTGAATTTAAGATTAAAATAAAGTTAAAAATCCATGTAAGCAGCAGTGAAAAATTAATATATGAAACTTAACAGAGATAGGTGAAAAATATTAAAATAAATATAAATTCTCCCTCAATTGTCGTTTCAAAAGGAACTTGCCAAAGCGTAAGTTTTTGAAATTTTAAACTGGTTGATTATTGAGTTCCGAATAGGTACATGTTTCATTCCTCTGGACCATTTGAGACTTAAAACTGTTTGTTAAACAAATTATCGTTTTGAAAAGTAACATCGCTTCGAGTCTCAAATAAGTTCAGAGGTTTCCCTGCATGCATTCGTATTTTTAGATAACATGCAAACGAAAAATAAAATAATAAAGAGGAAATACTTGAGTATTGATAGTGAACAATTAAAAAAAAATGTAGAAATATAATTAGCAATATTGGAAAAGAAAGTAATATGCAAATAAAACTAAGAAAACTCTGCAATTGGAAGGCATTAATCTGAAGAGTGATAGAGAACCAAACTAAAAGCTTTTAAGCAAGTTAAGAGGACTGTCTCGGGTACCTAAAGCTTATCTTTTTAATCATAAAATATTTTAGTTTTGGCAATCTCAAATTAAAAATTGAAAAAATAAAATTTGACAAATAACAAATCGACTTTTAATCTCTCAGTTCCTGCGCTTAGGGAAAAGTTTTATTCTCTTTATTTATTAGAAAAAAAAAAAAAAAGTCGTAACGAGAAAAATTGACTGGAATATTTAACTTCAACATTTGCAAATTTTGATATTAATTTCAACTTGCCTTAAGGGATCGATTAATTAAGTTATAATTATAGTGAATAAGTTTAAATGAAGAGCAAAAATGTGTATAAATTAATAGACCGTACAAAGAAGTAATATGGTGTCCACATCAGATTTTTGTATTATTCTGTTCTCACGTGCAGTGGAAAATAACTGTACTTGCTTATGTACACATCTGCTCTCAAGCTTCACATGCTTTACATTTACAAATCCATGACTGAACAATCATAAATTTTTTAAAAGCTGCATATCCTTAGAATTTTCGACAGAGTGTTGTGTTGCCATTCATTTCAGTATTTGGTACACTATTTTTATTTATATTTGAAGTGACACTTCCGGCAGTTATGGTCGGCTTCGAAGTTGGCTTATTATCAACTTGCTTTTCGTGAATTTTTGGATGAAGTTCACAGACCTTAGAGGAAGCCCATGTCCCGCTTGCAGTGGACGCAAATTCAGTTTTTAACCATTTCCTAGGGTATAGTGTTTCTTGCTACATTTCAGACATCCTGAGATATTTTAGAAGATATGGTTATGGCCAAACCTCTGGAAGCGAAAGCACATCATCATTGTTTCCACTCACTTCTAAAATCTTCTTAAATGCACTCGAAAGGGTCGAGGTTAATCCTTTCTTTACCTATGTATATGGGTTTGCAAGAGGTAAAATATTAGGGAAAAAAAAAAAAAAAAAAAAGTATCATTAACGAAGGCAGAAGTCAGTTAAAGGTTTTGATTTTTGCTTACTTTTTTATCCATTTAACCGCATATTTTAAACAAATCAAATTTAAGTTATCAAAAACTGATATCTATATAAAAAATAAAATAGAAATATTCCCAGGTATTGCAATGATTTATTGAGATAATGCAGAGTAATAAGGTAATGTAATGAATTTTTAAGTGAGTTATCAAGTTTCAGCTTTTGATAGATTTACAGAATTTTCTTTTTTGCGCCTTCGTTTTAACACTGATGTTTTAAATTATCTTGCTACTGCATTTCGGCTCTACATGGAATGTTGTTCATATTTGAGTTAAGAAAATATATGTAATATATTAAAAAAAAAAAAAAAAAAAAAAAAAAAACTCAAAGATTTTAAAATTTTATTATACGCCCAAAGCTGCGTTTCCTTCATTTACTTACACATACAGGTTTCGAGAATATTTGGGCTGAAAATATTTTAAATGAGCGCAGAGTCGTAGCTAGGGTTTTCAGCGCCCAGGGGCAACTGAAGATTTCGCGCCCCCTACTGCTTGCCAAGGATGGAAAACATTTAATTCTAAAATGTCGTAACATCAATTTGGCGCCCCTTGGATTCTGCGCCCGGGGACAGATGTCCCCCCTTGCCCCCCTCTAGCTACGCCCCTGAATGAGCGTATCTTTAGAATTTCTGACAGTCTCGTGCACTGGAGATACAAATATTGTGTTCACAGTGTGTTGCCAATGCTTACTTTAAAATTGTTGAATTTTCTAATAAAAAATTCGTTAAAGTTTTACAAAATATAAAATAGATAATAAAAAAAATTCAAAATTCGGTCTTCCAGGTGTCTGTATTTGGGTTATGGATGATGTTATTCAAAATTTGATGGCTCTAGGTACTGTTGTTTTTTCACAATGCAAGAAAAATACATACGTTCAAGCAGATTCTTAATTATTTAATTTTTTTAAATATAATATAATCTTAATATATCTTTTAAAACATAAGATAAAATAACATAAATTATATTTATGATATTTGGTGGCAACAATATGAAAATTAAACAGACATTTAAAGTTTAACTATTGTAAAATGATGACTATATGGCTCACTTCAGGTGTTAATTTAACATAACCTGATCTCGCACAATATTATGCAGACAACACATGGTTAAATTTATATTAGAATTAGTGTAAAATGAAACTATCTATGGGAAATTAAAAAGGAATAGAAAATATAATAGGATAACAATAGTGATAGCAGATGAACTTGTGCCAAAAACTAAAAAATTCTAACCGACTTTTTATTTTATACGAGTGTGAATTTCATGAAGTTATTCAAGTTATCTTGTAAATGTTTTTAATGCCATTTATAATTTAGGTTCTTCATTTTAAATAATGTTTATTCTTCCAATATTTACAGTGTTTTGTTTTGAATTCTGATTTAATTTACACAATCAAGTGAACTTTTCCTGTAGGTTTAATTGCTCTAAAATGCTGATAAATTGTTAATAGTATTTTTTTTAACTGCCCTCGGAATTAAACATTATTTTGAGTTAACCGTAGAGGTCGTTCTCGGTATTAACCTGGCTGTTCTGAAGTTGACTGTATCTGTATTTTAAAACTTATTTATTCATACATTCTTTTTGTACTTTTCTAGAGTTTAAAGGTGCTGATAAATGTATTACAATTCTCTGACAGATTTAAAATTAGGGTAAATTCATCTTTAGATTGATATTTATATTACAGAAGAATTAAGCTGAGGTTGAATTTGATCTGAATTTAAGTTTCATATCGATATGCTTCATTTCTATGCAATTAAAAACATCATCATACGCTAATGGCGTAGAAAGAAAGGAAATGTATACGTTGCATACATTTATCATGGAGATGGGAATAGAATTCTTCCTTCCTCCGTAATATTCATATCAGACGTGCACCTGCAATGAACAAATACGATTTTTCAACGCATACCCGCATTTTAGTAGTATTGTCACGATTAACTAATGATGTAAATCTAGGCTATCCCGTATAATCCACCGGATGTAGCGAATCAAGCTTTCAGTGCGTCTAAATTCGTTATAGCCGGCTTCGATTACATTAGCATTATTGTCCAACCAGCATGTACAAAGTGTATTCAGATTTAAGTATTTGTCTAATCCAGGGATTCCCAACCCGTAGCTCTCGAGTCATGTGTGGCTCGCAGCAGCTTTTGATGTGGCTCATTTTATCAGCTCGGGCATGGAATGTCTATAAAAAATTATTTGCTCTACACTATGGCTGTTAATGGCCATATTTGTTCAGATATTTCTTTAGTTTAATAGGTATATGTATAGAAAGAAAATACATTAATCGTAAGTATTAATTTGGTTGATTATTTGTATAGTTTTCGGTTTTAATAAATTGTAACACCACTGACCAGGAATATTTTCACTTCAAAATGGCATCACCCGAAGAGCTGCTCGTGATGTGCCAATGTCGGTTTGTTAATGCATGACGTTGGTCAGTAGCAATGGCAGTGAGCTAGCTTCGTTGAGTTTAGAATACGTTTATGTACAGAACGTCTATTTATGAGAAATGGTGTATGAAAAAACAAGTGGTTCCACACAGGTATAAATATATTGTTCTATTTATGTTAGTCATTATTATATATCAGTGACCCTAATCATGTCGGCATAAGAACCAGAGAAAAAGGGAAAGAAAAGTGTATACCACTATCATTTTCATGAAGAATGGCAATAGAAATATTTTTGATATATTTTAAGAACAAATATATTTCATTTATAGTCGAGTAGTTATTGTTTGGAAAACATGCAACATTTCACAACAGTTAACAAAAAATATGATATTGACTATCTTTCTAACAACAATTTAAGAAAATTTAACCTGAAAGGAATGATGTACAGACATTAGGTTATGCCGAGGCCGAAAGATGAAAAAATATGCAAAGCCTTCGCCGGGAATCGATTCACGGATCTCTGGAATACGCGCTCAGCATGCAGACTACTACACCACGAAGGCTGGAGAAATACCTTATATACTCCCCCTTTTTAAAGGGCGACTGGGGTTTTTAGGGTGCCCATTCGCCAAATCCCGGGTGCGGAGAATCATCATCCAACACCGTTTTAGTTCGGGCGTCACTATAGAGACATTAGGTTATTTCGAGGCCGGAAAGATGGAAAAATATGCAACGGCTTCGCCGGGAATCGAACCACGGACCTCTGGAATTACGCGCTCAGCGTGCAGACCACTACACCACGTGGGCACGCCAAGAAGGCGGGAGAAATACCTTATAATGAAACCCGAATGAATGATTAACAATCTTTGTTTGCCAGGCCTGAATACATCAAAAGCTGCTACTATTGTATCGTTTAAGATTGACATATACTTGATATGCACAAAAAACTTTTGAGGATGGATGGTAGCATAATTAAAGAATCAATGCTTATTGCGTCAGACCAGAGATATTATTTCACGAATTTAAAAATAAGAATGAAACTATCCATTAGATTCAATTAAGCAGAAATTCAGTAACTAGCAGTTGAATAGAAGCAATGTCTGTGAATATCAGAGAACAATGAGATACATTCCGCAAGAGAAGAAGAGGAAAAATGTGGTCACGTGGTTTTTAAGTTTTTTCAATTAACTGATATACACTTAATATTCTTAATAAAAACATTATTAATACTGGTATGCATCATGCATAAAGAAAATTTATAATCTTACCTCGTTTTCTGCAGAAATTATCCGCATGTCCTATGTGTACAATGGAGTCGATAGCAGATATTCCGCTGAAATTAATTGATTTTTCGAATTTAGAAATTTATAGCTATTGCGAGAAATTAAAAAATACGCTTGTAAATGATTTCTCTTTCCTTGATGTCAACAAGAAGGATCTTTTATTGTTCAAGGAAAAACATGTGAACAATATTTGTTTCAAAGTAGCACGGTACTTATAACAAGCTGTGTTAGGGCGAAATGAAGAAATCAATTAATTACCGAACATCTGTGCAAATTTCTGCAGAAAACGAGGTAAGATTATAAATTTTCTTTATGCATGATGCGTACCAGTATTAATAATGTTTTTATTAAGAATATTAAGTGTATATCAGTTAATTGAAAACTATTACCGAGACCTTGAATAACGTTTTCCAAACTTGTAAATGTAAGTGTAATAATAGTATATTCATAGTTCATGAATAGTTGTTCTAAATTACTGAAATAGCCGAATTCGTGAAAGATCTGTTTATCTGCAAGAACATAAATACAAAGCCAATTTTCTCTTATTAATATTAATTAGTGTCATAAAATATTTTATGCGGCTAAAATTTTATTAATTTCATCAGGATATGTTTTAATATTTTAGCTGTTGTAATCGATTTTTAATGAATACACATAAATATCGGAATGTTAATTTTTTTAATACCTTCCATTGTAAATATTAAGGATACCAACATCTATAATATTAGAAGCATCAGTAATACTGAAACATTTTAATGTAAAAGGATGCTTTTATAAGAATTTGTACTTAATTCTAAATTTTCCTGGGAGATTGCTGAGTTTTTTAGTTTAAATATTAAATTAGCATGTATATTTAGCTCTTGGAAACCAGTGGTTGTGTCAGTCCATAGTTTGAGATAACATGTGCCTTAGGTATATGCATTAGAATTACACTAGTCTATTTCATATGGTAGATTTTTTTCAATAAATAAACTTGAAAAATCATTTAAAAATTTGAACATGTAAGAGTTACCAAAATTATACAAAACAAATGAATGAACAGTTAATTAATGGATGAAATAATAATTAAAGATGAAATGCAAATTTCATAACTAATTAAAAATAAACAAAGTTTCCGAATTTTCAACACATCTACTAACTACCTCAGCACAAGCTTGTTTGTTTACATTAGCAGCTCTTACATCACGTGACCTCCGACGCCACCGGAATGTATCTCATTAAAAGATGATTTACAAAAATTTGTTTTAATAAGCTTATAGTGTGATGAATCAACAGATATCTGTAATGTAGCACAAATCAATATTTTTATCAGGATGGTTTTCAACGATTGCTCAGCAAAGAAAGATGTACTGTCAGTTTTGGCACTTAAAGGGAATACACGTGGGTGCGACATATATTAGGTTATTAAAAATCATACTACAGAATTTGATCTTCCGCTTCAGAAACTTGTATCTATAACAACAGATGGCGCACTTGGCTTCATCGCGTTTTGCAAAAACGATGCTGAGTTTCCAAATTTTTTTCACTACTACTGTATTATACATAAACAGGTAATATGTGCAAGAATCCTGCATTATGAACACGTAATGAGAGTTGTTCTGAAAATTGTCAATTCTATTCGTGCCAGACTACTTCGGTGCAGATTATTCAAAAACTGATCGATTAACTTGATGCTAAGTATGGAACTTACATTCTGAAATTAATTGAGTTAGTAACGGAAAAGTCCTGCAACGATTTTTAGAGCTTCTTCCAAAGATAAAACAATTTGTAGTTGTGGACTCTAGAAACGAAAAATATGTAGAATTTAGGGATCATAGCTGGTTACGCGATTTAGTCTTTCTTACAGGCATAACAACTAAAATGAATATACTGAATCTTGAACTTCAGAGAAAAGGAAAAACTATTATTGAATTAACAGGCAGTATCAACGCATTTAAATCAAAATTAAATTTGTGGATGGCACAAATAAAGAGATGTCATTTTAACAAACGTGGAGTACTATATTAAGAAATACGAGGAAATTGAAACAATTAAATATTTTGAATCTCTGACTGAGCTCAAAGATGATTTTGAAAGTAGATTTTCTGATTTTCATAAAATTGAGCCACTTGCTTTATTCATTTTAAATCCATTTCTTAATACTAATATTTCTGAAATATCACAACACGTTGCAAATTTAGAGACGGAAATAACAGATTTTTAATCTGATTTACAACTGAAAACAAAAATATCACAGATTTTTGGATTCCCGTAGATGAGAAAAAATATCCACTTTTAAAAGAAACTTTTCAAAGGTTACACTCCTGCTTTGGATCAACTTACTTATGCGAAAGTGGTTTTTCAACAATGGACTTGTTAAAAATCAAAGTTGATATCCAGGATAACTCATGAACATCTGAATGACTGCATGAACTTAGCTGTAACATCGTATGTACCACAGTGCAAGAAACTGGCAGAAGAAATGCAGTGTCAGGTTTCAGAATAATGCTTTACTTATATTTAATTTGTAATTGAATTCTTAATAAGCTACGCATTTCTTTGATGTATTACAATTTTTTGTGCATTACCGTTTCACCTATACGTTTAAATTGAAATATTAAAATCAATATATTATTGTTAATATTAATTTGTGGCTCCCCCAAAAATTTTAAATACTTAATTGGCTCAAGCCAGGTTAAAGGTTGGGCACTGATTTAATCCATGCTTATGAGAAGATTTTGTTAGACATCACTTCGTGTATCAAAAAAAAAAAAAAAAAAAATGTCATCCGTTTTAAAAATTCGCTTCTTTAGGGAATATATTTTTTATATTAGAAAATAAATATTTTTTCCCCCATGATCGTTGCGAATAAGATAATGATCACCAATGAAATCAATCAAACATAATATTGGTAAATGTAAGAGATGTCCGGGAATTTAAATAGTAAGTAAAATTCACTTTTAGAATGATAATCTCTAAATGTTCAGAGCTTTACAAAAGACGTAATGACGCATTTTCTCATTATTGTAGGCAAATCGTGTAGTTATTGGTACATTATTAGGATTTCAAAGATCTGACCTTTACGCGTTATATTAAAAAAATGGCTGTGTTATCAAGATTTCGTGGTAAGTTTGCTAATACAGAATCACGTGTAAATTGAAAAGTAAAATATGAACATTTTCAGAAATGAAAATTTTATGTTAATTTGATAAAACATGTCTGATTAGTATCCTAAATTCTGTGCAAGGAACAACAGAAAAGCATAAAAATGTATTTAATTGTACGGTATGAGAATATCGCCTTGATATAAAATCCCTTTATGAAAATTCACATTTTCTTGGCGGAATTTATTTCGAGCTTTGTTGCAAATGATAAAAGATGAGTTCTGAGACAAACTTAAATAAACTTAAGAATTAAAACCAAAACATTGCTGTTAATAATTATGAATTAACGATTTTCCGAGTTATAATAGCATCAGATGCAGGTGTGCACAAAGAGGTATTTTTGAAGAAGACGTATACAGCTAAGAAGGAGTATACCATCAATGATTACCGCCTCCGAAATCCCATTCTAGGACTCCAGACTTTATCGGCTGCAAAATCATCTTCAATTTCTCACGATATGTTTTCTTAGTTAAAAATAAGCAAAGCGGACTTTGGGGGGCCACCGAAAGAACACTTGATTTATAGTTACAGAGTGCCTTTTGACCATGTGCCTCAGCTTTCATCTGTAGCGCAAATATGCAGATTTTGTGACTTTGTTACCACTGTTTATTAATATCATTTTAATTTATAGTACATATATCCTCATAACATGAGAAACATAAAAAAATCCATCTCTGTAACTAATCAACTTTTAATGTTATTAAGATATCGAAAATTTGGTTATAACCGGAAAATGAGCGAAAGCGCATTTCACAATTTGAAAACAAGAACAGGTTGGATGATTTTTAATGGATGTGGCGTGTCTTTAAGGCCAAAAACAATAACTAAATGGTATTTGAAAGAATGTCATCATTAGAAACTGACTTGATATTTCTTCCATCTCATATTAAAGACAACCAGCGATATTCATTAAATAATTCTATTTTAGATAGCGAAAATTATGCAACACCAAATGCTATTTAAAGGAAGATTTCGAGTATAGATTTTAAAGTTTAGAAAAACCAGTTGCTATACCATTCCATGCACTTTTTTTCAATATATTTTCTATATCATTTTCAGCTAAAATCATGTTTGCCTTTCCAACTTTCAAATGGAATGTACTAGTATATACCAATAATCAAATATGTAAAGTGATTCTTTTAATTAGATTTCTGTTTAAATTTATATGTTACCATGAAAGACCGAAATTGGAGAATGTCGACTTTCACTAGAGAATATCAACATTCACCAAATACGTCGGTGAAAGACTGAATATTTCACTACATTCTTGTATATTCGGACCCTCACCGGTGTATGTCGAAAATCACAGATAGGCTCTGGTGAAAGTCGAAAAGAGAGGTCATAAAGTGCCATAATAGTTTAAGTTGTTGCAATAAATAAGATTTGAATCACATTAATTTAGTAAGTTTTTTATTACTGTTATTTTATTTTTTCATTTAGAACGTACTGTATAATTAAGTAAGTTTTTAACTTCTATTATTTTCCTTTCTCATTTTGAATGTATTGTGTGCTTTAGGTGCTCAGGTTCTTAAGTTCTTATTTCAAGTCGTCTGAAGTGCGTTTATTAGCGACTGAATTACGGAGAAGAAAATATAATATTGTTATATGTTCAACATTCACCATTAGTTCATGGTGAATGTCGACATTGACCGGTGTAAGTCAGAAATAAGAGTATTTGGAAAATACGAGTATTTCGGACATACACCAAGAGACTATGTGAGTGTTGACATTCACTGGTGAAAGTCGACATTCTCCAGATTTCGGTGTTTCACCGTAACATATATATAGCATAAGAAAACTTTATGGAAATATGTGAGTGTTTGCTAGCAGTTTTTTATGTATGAAATGTACAAAAGTAAGCTAAGAAAAAATTTTCAGACTAAACGTCTTTAACTAGTCAACTATGATTGACGAGTATACTCGTCATGGAGAAACGGCACGATTTTGTGTATTGACGAGTATACTCGTCATGCGTATAATGACATGGAAAGATAAGAGGGATATTTATTTAGTAAGTACTGTACATAATGACAACGTAATAGAAACAGAGAAAAGAAAAATAATAACAAAGAAATCGGAGCAAGTGATTGATTATAATAAAAAATGGGTGGAGTGGATATGAGCGATGGAATTATCATAGCGTACTCCACAGCAAGAAAACGACTCAAAAAGTACTACAAAAAGATATTTCTCTATTTCTTAGACATTATGTTTCTGAAAGCATTCATATTATATATAAAAAAAATAATGGAACATTATCGCGTATCAACCTTTTGCTCAAATTTATTGAAGACACTTTTGCGACGTATCCAATTGAAGGAGATAAATCGACACAAACTCGGCTATTTAGAGCTAATATAAGCCAATTAGGCGGGAATCACGTTCCGAATCATATAACCAGAACATCGGAGGGAAAAAAAAAAAAAAAAAAAAAAAAAAAAAAAACCCTACGCGAAGGTGTTCGGATTACAAACCTAAGATCGGATACAAACCATGTGCCTCAGCTTTCATCTGTATCGTTTCATCTTCATCGTGTTCGGATACAAACCTAAGATCAGGAAGGAATCGCCTTTCTGGTGTTCGATTTGCAAAGTCCCATTGTGTATAGTATCCTGTTTCGCTGAATATCACTCCACAGCAGGAATTTAAATTCTTATTTTTATATAAATAATATTTAATTTAATTGATTGCGTTTTTAGTTTAATATGTATGTAATATATGCTTATGTTAACCCAAATAAATAAATATTAGTAATAAAATTTTCAGTTTTATAAAATAAACTCATCTTTTTGATCCAATATGGTTCCGAGGTTCGAATCCCGCGAACGGGCTGGCTGCATGGGCGTTTTCGTGGTTTTCTCCATGTGTAACGTGTATATACGGGCCAGTTTCTCTTAGAAAGTCCTCCAGGAAGGCATTCTTCCCCTTAGGTAGATAGCCCTGGTTTGCTTTGCCGTAATCTCAATAAACCAAAATTTTCATCAATATCTTACCAGCGCAACTTACTCTGTGATTGACGATTATACTCGTCATAGTTCGATTCTGGCGATAAAAAACGGTGCGCATTCTTAAACGAGAGCGCCACAGTTAACTGGTTAAAATTTTAAATACAGTTCATTTTGAATAAATAATTGCCGATAGATAAAGAATTACTTTACTACGTACTTTTATTTATTGCTTTTGAGGCATGTTGGAATGAGGTGAGGATGAGGCTTGTAGATCCTAACGTGAGTGGGGAGTGAGTCAACATCTGACTCGCCGTCTGAAGATTCATCGATGAGTAAAGGTGACATTTGGAAGATGAGGCTGTAGGAGAAGTGGAAGGAGTTCACGCGTTGTGCTCGCCAGCAACACTGATTTCTAAAGTATCTGCCTTAAGAAAATAAGTATCAAAGCTTGTCTGAACAGGTTTTCATTTAATTTCGTGGTAAATAAGACGATAGCACTGCATAATATAGCGAACAGCGGATTCGACTTTAGCAAACCTCTCAGAATTTGAGTCTTGATTTTCCCAAAATGTAAGGCTTTTTTAAAATTTGGAAAACGTTACTGCCATTGTATCGAACTTTTCAACTGTGGCAGGCACCTCTTCTTCATCCTCCTTTCTTTGTTGCTTTTCGAGGTACATCGAGTCTGTTGACTGAATCAGCACTGCATCTTAAACATGTTCTAGTCTGCGATTTTTGTTCTTAAGAATTTTTCCTATTAGTCGAACGTGCGACAATCTCTTTCTTACCGCTTTCATGTCTTTTTATTATAGCTACGTTTGTTTCAAACAAAATGGCTTGCCGCGTTTTTTGCATTGTCACTAGATTTTCCCTTTTCACCTAGCATTTTAAATACTATTTATTTTCTTTTCCGGAAAAATTTCACTTTTTGAGAACAGTTTTGTTTACATCTGTGAAAATTCGTAAAGTGGAGAGCGTCTATATTTACAGTCCTAATTACTTTGATCGCACATCTAATAAATGAACAGGACATAAATTCCAAGTAACGAATACGAATTATAAGGTATTTCTCCCGCCTTCTTAGCATGCCTTCGTGATGTAGTGGAATGCATGCTGAGCACCTATTCCAGAGGTCCGTGGTTCGATTCTCAGCGAAGGTGTTGCTCATTTTTCATCTCTCCTTCCAGTTAACCTAAGTTAACTGTTTAGGCGTGTCGCTCGAACTAAAAGGGTAGTGGATGATGATTCTCCACACTCAGGATTTGGCGATTGGGTCCCCTAAAACCCCAGTCCCCCTTTAAAAGGGGGAGTATATAAGGTATTTCTGCCGCCTTCGTGGTGTAGTAGTCTGTTTGCTTAGCATAGTTTCTTGAAGCAGATACTCTAAGAAATCAGTGTTCTTGGCGCTGACACCACGAGAACTCCTTTCACTTCTCCTACAGCCTCATCTTCCAAATGTCAGCTTTACTCATCGATGAATCTTCAGACGGCGAGTCAGTTGCTGACTCAGTCCCCACTCCCCAGAGATCCGTGGTTCGATTCTCGGCGAAGGTGTTGCTCATTTTTCGTCTCTCCTGCTTCCAATGAACCTAAGGTCTCTACAATATAATATTCGAATTTCATACGTGCAATGCTGTGCATTCAAAAATGGTAAACAGTAACAAAAGTAACATTTATAACGGAAAAAAAAAAAAAAAAAAAAAAGTATCTGCATACAACTTGAGATTAAAAAAAAATAAAATAAGAAAAGTATTATTTTACTTTGTACTCGCTTCATTCGTACTGAAAGTCTTAGGCAGTAATTCCAGTTATATTTCAGTTTTTCTTAAATTAGTAATTCTTCGCTGAGCTAAATTTTATTTCATTAGAATTTGTCCCTTTCGCCCTTGCCTAAGAAATGCCGCTAATTTCCAACAGGATTAACGCCTTATGATTATTGGGCTGTCTACAGTTTATTTATTATATTATGAAGCAGCCTCAATGTTTTCATATCGACTGTGTGAATGAGATTGCGATTTATTTGAAAATAAATTCTGTAATACCCAACTTTGATGCAATGATAGGTAAATTACATAGCAATATATTCGTGAAATATGCAGCATTTATATTATGTTCAATAAAGGTCACGCAGCCACAAATCACTGATAACCCTTATCATATGTAATTGGTCTTCTTTTTTTTTTTTTTTTTTTTTGGTTTCATTTGTTTGATTGCGACAAATAGGGCGATGTTTTACCAGATATATCACCAGAGAAGTATACCAGGAAATGGATGCTTTCGTAAGAAACATTTTAAGACAAAGTATTTATGTTACACATAGGAAAAACCTTGAAAGTATCCATACGGCCTCTTCTTTCCCCGGATTTCGAATGCGCATTAAACTATTAATGTTCAGCGATTTTATCCATTTGGCCACTGGTAGATCCGAATTTTGGTTTGAAGTGAAGTGTTTAACTTCTGGTTTATTTTTCTTTTTTAACCAAAGATATTTCATCAGAAAATATTGCATTTTTCTAAATTTCATCTGGTATGCTGACAAATTTGGAAAATATAAGTCCTTTCAGACTGTTTATTTTATTCCTTGATCAGTAATGAGTTGCTGCTCCTTTGAATGGCGGCCACGTGACGAGGCAGGGATTTAGCAAGTCTTTAAAAGTTTTTACTTTACAGACTTGCTCAATCCTTTCCATATCTTTGGCCCTTTCCAAAGAAAGGCCTGCCAAATGTTTTCTAGAATTTCAAATAAATTGGTTAAAAACGCTGATGGGAATGAAATTCTTGCACACCTTTTCTAGAGTATCTTAAAGGTGTTCAGTACTTAAGTACAGGCTTGTGAAGGAGGAGATAGTTTCACCAGGGAGAATTCAGCGGAATGTTCCTGAAACCAAATTGTGTCTAATCGATATCTATGGCAGGAGTAATTGTCTTATTGGTACATTCCATTTCCATCCGGAAGACAGAAAGGCATGAAGGCACGTAAGTGATTGCCCAGCAATGTTCTTTAGATGCACTGAATGTGCTTAGTACAAGTTTCAAATGCCCAAAATAAAATCCCATCCTAGACCATAACTGAGTTGCCATGATGTTGTGCAGCTCCAAATTCGAATGTTGGATCCCTGGCTTCATGGGGCTCATGTCCATATTTGTAGATTACCATCAGCATGATAAATTCATATTCAAGACTCATTTGACGTTCTACTAGCATCCAGTTGTCGTCGAATTTATTATATATTTTTTGTTTAATTAACATAGGAATAACTGATTAACAATCGACATCTGACGTAACATATTTTTGTATGTTTCCTCGTTTGTTTGATGAATAAATAAAATGATGAAGATATGTAAAAAGCGAAACATCAAACTAAATGAAGATGCTTTTGCATATTTTTATACAGTGTGATTTTTCTACAGCATTCTTCAACAGTTTTTTTCAATTTTCTTAGAGTACTTATAAAACTGCTGTTGAGCATTCTTCATTAATGCTGAAAATGATATTTTTTAAAACCTTTTTGGGTGGAATGTGTTTTATCCCATACTGCATAAAATAACAAATGCTTTTCTCTTTAGTACGTCCCTAATCTTCATACTGTTGCTGTCTTTTATCTGTAATCTTTATAGTAGGTGTTATTGCTTTTTTAATGTTTTTATTTCTTTAAAGCAATATGGAACATTTTTATTTGGTATTTTTATCTACATTATTTTGTCTTTAGTTTAAAGGGGCGATTTGCCCAGAAGGACTATTAATTTCGTTTTGGCCTTTTGCGTCGATTCACGATAAGCGTTGTTTCACTTTTCAAATTGTTGCCACAAAATATTATCTACCTATATTATATTTAAAGAAATTAAATAATGAAGAATCGGCATGAATGTATGTATGTTTCTCGCATTGTGATAAAACAACGGTACCTAGAGCCATCAAAATTTGAATAGCGTAATCTTCCATAGAATATAGGCATGTGGAAGCCCTAATTTGAATTTTTTTTTTTTTTTTCCTTTGAGAACATATAGACTCCCCGTGCACCACATATGTACAACACGGGGCTTACAGAAGTAAGTTATTAGAACATTAAGGTTACATGTATAAATAAACGTTAAAAATTGCAAGCAAAAATAAAGCGAACAAAAGCAGAGAACAGCAGTCTGGACTTCACGAAAACAGATAAGTTCACTGGCCAAGTCGTTCCGAACGTTTTCAGATCGTTTCTGTAAGCATAACCTAGGGCCGTCTAATGTAGGGCACGAGAAAATCAAATGTTCCACATCCTGACGAACTCTTTTTGAACATTCACATAAATTGTTTGATCGTAGATTAAAACGAAACAGATAACTTGCAAATTTACCGTAACCAGATAAAAACTGAGACACTTTAAAATTTAACGAGAGGAAAGACTCGAAATTCAGTCTATGGTAAATAGAAGGAAAGAACCTTTTGGTGAATTCAGCATTACAAGATGAAATGTATTCCTCATTCCACATAGCTAAAAGCTTTTTATAATGAAAGGACTTCCAATAGCTCTTTGGAATGCTAATGTTGATATCAATGGGTAAATTTAAGGCATCTTTAGCTAAGAAATCAGCTCTTTTATTTCCGTAGAAACCATGATGAAAGCACATAAGCAAAGCAGATATCAATACCTCTAATTCTAAGTGAACTAACAGTTATTAGGGTTTCGATAACTAATTTATCGCAGCTGGTAATACTGTTCAAAAGTTGAAGAGAAGAAAGAGAATCAGAACAAATAAGGTACTTTGAGGATGTTGTCCCATGATCCTGGATCCATTTGACGGCAAGATAAATGCACAGAAGTTCTGCTTGAAAAACTGTACATTCATTCCGTATACGGTGTCTAAGAAAGCAAATCTCGGAATGGCCTTCAAAAAGAACAAATGCAAGGCCAACCTTGTTGTTCATCTTGCTGCCATCTATAAAGAAAACCATATGAAAACTTATTTCAGCAGTCTCTATATAATCGCAGAAATTTATGGGTTCTAAAGAAGCGGGATGAGGAAGATCAGTGAAGAGGACAATTGCATTAATACAGTCTTCCGAAGCATGAGTTGCCAATGACTCAAAAATATTATTCTTATATGCAATTTCAAAATCAATAGGCGGAACTCCTGCAAGAACAAAAGTAGCCTCATAGCTTAAGGTTCTATAACCACTAATAATACGAAGAAGAATTCTTCGCTGAATCTTTCTTAAATTTCTTTTGTTAACCTTCTTGGCAAGAACATGTCCCCAAGCACGACAGCCGTACGAAATTAAAGGTACAATACACTGCTTATACATGAGTTTCTTAACATCGTAGCTTACTCCAAAAGTATTTTTGGCAATTCGGTGAAAGCCATTAATAATTTTTTCACATTTAGCAGAAAGGAATTCAATGTGCTTTTTCCATGTTAATTTTTGGTCAAGAATGACACCAAGATATTTAACATTTTCTACAAATTCCAACGGAGAATTATCGAGCATTCAAAGAAGCAATATTTTGTTCATCAAACGTACTGGGAACAAGCATAGCTTTACTTTTTGAAGGATTGAAAGTGAGTTTATGAGAAATCGCCCAACTGGAGACAAAATCTAGAACTTCTTGTGCTCTCAAAAGAATGTTATTCAAAATCCTTCCTTGGAAAATTAATAGTAAGTCGTCTGCGAACGCAATTTTTAAACAACCGTCGAGATGACTTAAAAGATCATTTGTGATTATGTTCCAAAGAGTAGGTCCGGATACAGAGCCTTGAGGACAGCCTTTTTGTAGAGAATAAGCTGAAGCTCAGCAGTCCTCTCGTTCAAGAAGCTTTTAAGAAGGTTATAGATATTATGTGGTATACCAGCATCTTTTAAAATTTTTAAGATAGATGGCCACCAAGCATTATCACAAGCTCCTTTGAAATCCAGGAAAATAAGAAGTGTAGTATACTTCATTTTCTTTGCACACTGCAAGATATTACAAAGGCGAATAATGGCGTCTTCAGCGGACTTCCGAGGAGTAAATCCGAACTGAGAATCATTATAAAAGCATTTTTGTCTCAAATACCAATTTATTCTGTTAATGAAGAGAGTTTCAAGACATTTTCCCAAAGAAGCAAAAGACTAATGCATCTAATATTATCAAGATAAGGGGTTCTTGTATCTAAAGTTTTAGGAATTAAAACAACCCGAGCTCTCTTCCATTGTGCTGGAAAAACTGCTAATTATAAACAAAGATTGAAAGGTCTGTGTAGAAATGTGCTATTCACCGCATGAAAGTGCTGTACAATTTCATTAGAAAGAGAGTCAAGCCCAGTCTAATTTGAATTTGAAATTTGTTTTATTAACGATTTCATATTTTGGAACACTTTAACGAATTTTTGATTAACGAACTAAACGATTTCAGAGCGAGCAATGGCAACACTCTACGGAAGGAGATTAAAGAAACATTTTTATCTCCAACTTGCGAGACTCTGTATCAAAAATTCTAAAGGATATGCTCATTTTAAAATTATTTTGCGATATTGCTGTTGAACTGAATTTTGTGGTTTCAGTGCGAAGAAAACATGATATTTCATAAATAAAGGTCGTACACAAAATGCTTAAAAAAACGCCCCTTTGGACGTAATTTAAAATCTGAAACCTTTCATATTTTTTGCTATTTATTTATTTTATTTTAAACTTTTTTATTATTTAATATGCTTTTGAAAGTCGTTTACTTATTTTGTACCAGTTAAATGATAAACTGCTGCTCTTGAGTTATCAAAATATTTTATGCAAATTAGAGACCTTCTCGAATTTTTCTTTTTGTTTAAAACCATTGAAACATTTATGAAAGGATGCTGTATTGTTTCAGTTTCCAAAACCTTTCAGGACACTGTTATAATTTTCTACACAATATATTTCAGTTTAAAGTGTATTCTTAATTTCTGGAGAGGTGTTTTAATTAATTATGCAGTTTTAATTATCAAGTGCTTATTTTAATTAATTAGTTAAAGATAATGATACCAATTATATTTTTAATACTTTATGTAGTTCATTTAATGTTGTGATTGTTAAGTGTAAATTTCTTTTAAACTTTCAGCCGAAATTATGGTTTTAACTGGCTTAACGTTTTATTTAGAAAAACGATTCATGTTTTAATTGCGGTATTCATTGTAATATTGACAATTTAAAATTAAAACAATTCGTTTTTCTACCTGAAATTACATTTTGTTATGCTCAACTAATTGGCAATTTACTGTACTTGAAAATATTGCAATTCTTTTTCCTTAATTACTGATAACTCATGCCTTCAGTTGGAGATATTAAAAAGAATGAATGAGAAGGGGGCAATAAAAATCATTAGTTTTGTAGTCCACCAGCCCACCTGTGAAGAAGATAAGCTGGAAACATCTGAATAAACAGAGGGATAAAAGTTCCTTCGGAAAACGTCAGATGCTATTAAGTCCAAAGCTGAGTCTGATGCAATCCAAAGATTAGATTCTGAGATCAGATGCCATTTTGAGGTGCAAACATGATGTCTGGTGCAGTCCAAGATGAGATTGAGGTCAGATGCTATTCTGAGGTTTAAAGCTGAAGTCTGATGCAGTCCAAAGGTATGATTCTGACGTCAGATGCCATTTTGGTATGGTGTCAGATGCCATTTTGGTATATGGTATGACGTCAGATGCCATTTTGGTATTTTGCCATTTGGTATGGTGCAGTCCAAGATAAGATTCTGAGGTCAGATGGTATTCTGAGGCTCAAAGCTGAGGTCTGATGCAGTCGAAAGATATGATTCTGACTGCAGATGCCATTTTGAGGTCCAAACATGAGGTATGGTGCAGTCCAAGATAAGATTCTGAGGTCAGATGTTATTCTGAGGCTCAGAGCTGAGGTCTGATGCAGTCCAAAGATATGATTCTGACGTCAGATGCCATTCTGAGGTCCAAATATGTGGTCTGGTGCAGTCCAAATGAGATTTTGACGTCACATTCTATGCTAAGGCTCAAAGCTGAGGTCTGATGCAGTCCAAAAATGAGATTCCGAAGTCAAATGCTGAGTTCTTCGCCATTCCTATTTATAGTGTTAACATAAACTGCTCGCTTTAATCTGAATGCAGAAATCTAATGATATAAATCACTTTTGTATAAAGTTGGTGAAAGGACTTATTGTTGGGAAATTTAACTTTCCTTATTTCAATTGCGTAGCCTTTCATTAAAAAAAAATCTTGACGCCTTAAAGAAAATGAGATTAACAGAGAAATATTTGTGGGCTGTTTGAATAAAATTATTCTCTGTTGGAATATAAATGATCGGAATTTGATTCTAATTAAGAAGTGAGGCCTCGTTTTTCTAAATTTCTTGTATTTGTATATGCATAGTCAGATTCTGATAATTTAGAAAATAGGTATAAAAATGAAGTATATTAAATGTTCGGCTTCATATATTTGTTTGAAACAGAATGATATTCGTTCATTGAGTAAATTTCTCTCTGTAAAGTGTTATTTAGAATGTGGACGAGTCTGATTAAGATGATGTCTTTGTTTTTACCTCTCAAGGTCGGATAAACTTTTCTAGAGTATTAAAATAGTTTTAATTATCAGTTTCATTTATGGTTTAAAACCCATCACTTGAAATAATAATAATAATAAAATTAGGACAGTAGGATGACATTCTGATACTTGCTGAAAACAAAACAGATGAAAAAAAAAAAAAAAAAAAAAGTGGGGGTTGAAAATCATTGTATTAACTAATCTGATGCTTGTATTTAAACAAGACACATATTGTCATTTCATTTATGACAACATATTTTCATTTCTGTCAACAGGAATGAGTGACCATTACAAAAATATGCAATATTAATAGAAATTGTATGTCTTATAATTGATTTGTATATTTGTAATGTTCTGAATTCTCTGTTTAGGTGCAATAGACAGAAGTAAAGAAAATGGAGAATGACAAAGACTGCCGACTCTCAAAATCATGTAACCAGAAAATTGAGGATGATGGGAGTTTGCCATCATCTACGTATATTATTTTCTTTATATTAATTATCGATTTGCTAGGATTTACAGTTATTCTGCCTTTGTTGCCTGCCATATTTGAATATTATGACTCTAATGAAAAGGTAATTAGTAAATGGATTTAATTTCTGTTATAATGTTTTTAAATAGTATTTTTTAGAGTGTTATCAGAGTATGTCATAATGTTGCTGTTAGGTGATCCACATTTTTTAGAAAATATAAAAAAATTAGCTCCCAACCCCCAATTTTTTTTTTTTTTTTTTTGGCTGTTGAAGAAAATTATTTTTTTAAAATTATATATATATTTTGTCCTGAAAGCCATAAGAAGGAAAATTTATGTGTAATTTTCTCATTCGCTTCCCAACAAATTTCTCAATCTGAATCTAATTTTAATGGTTTTGCGTTATATTAAAATTCAAAATTATTAGAAGTAAGGTTACAAAGACATTAGGTATTTTGGAAACAGAAGATGAAAAATGAGCAATCGCCTTGGTTTGGAATCGAACCGCGGACCTCTGGAATACCGGCCCAGCCTGCAAAACCACTACACCACGAAGACACGCTAGTAAGGCGGGAGAAATACCTTATATACTCCCCCCTTTTAAAGGGCGACTGGGGTTTTTAGGGTGACCCAGTCGCCAAATCCTGGATGAGGAGAATCATCATCCAACACCCTTTTAGTTCGGGCTCCACTGTAGAGTCATTAGGTATTTTTTGGAAGCAGTAAAGATGAAAAACTAACAAAGCCGTCGCCGGGATTCGAACCACGGATCTCTGGAATACCGGCCCAGCGTGCAGAACCACTACACCACAAAGGCACGCTAGGAAGACGGGAGAAATACCTTACATACTTCCCTTTTAAAGGGCTCCACTGTAGAGACATTAGGTATTTTGGAAGCAAGCAAGATGAAAAATGAGCAATCGCTTTCTCCTGGAATCGAACCACGGACCTCTGGAGTACCGGCCCAGTGTGCAGAACCACTGCACCACGAAGGCGGGAGTAAATATCTTATAAGATAAGCAGAAGAATTGTAATGATTCTCCTTTTTGGAAGTTAAACATAAGCAGAAGATTTGTAAGTTTTTGAGCTTATTAACAGACTTATATAGTTAATGCACTTTTTATAGCAGTACATTAAATATAGGTCTGTTAATAGGTTTCATTTTATAAATCATTTCTGTATTTAAATGGCATAAATATACATTCTGAATGATAATGATTGTTATATTTTTTTTTTTCTTAAAGTTTCCTCAGGAGGGAAAAGGAAAGCTGCAGAGGGAACTTCACAATTTTTATTAAAAATATGTTTTTGTTTGTAAATGCCGCGCATTTAAGCATTTATTTACAAATTAATGGAATTGAAATATCTTACATTAGTTTAAATGTGTAAATAAAATACTGTGCAGTGATGATCATTTATTTACTTAAATAACCCTAATTACATAAAAACCTGGGTACTATTCGGTTTCGAGGGCCGTAAAAAATCGCCAAACTATTGTTGATGCCAATGCTGCCAAAAGTAATTGCGGCAACCCTAACGCAAGAAAGGAAGTATAATAGTAAATAACTATCTAAGATTGATGTTTTAATTTAGATGAAAGGTTAATTTTATATAATATTTCGCTACCGAGTTATCGCTAAAGCATAATGTCATCTCGTTGGTTGTTCAAACATAATTTTCTATAATGAATGATGTCTTTTCTTTGAAAACATTCTCGGTAAAATGCAGAATCGCCCGCTTATTTGTTTGCCGCTCTTTACAAGGGTAAAAACAATTGGATTTTTGTCAATTTTCTTTTACTTTTTAAGTGACAATAGGTCGATGTGTACATAGATAAAGTCAAGGATGTGCGCAGTGCCATTTTTGTGCAATTCTGGGTTTTTTTTTAAGTGAAAATAAGTCGATGTGTACATGGATACCGAGTATGTGCAATTCTTAAAAACGTGTCAAGCACTGGGTGATTCTGCACTTTACCCAAAATTTTATCGCAGACTTTTCATCATGGGCAATTTCCAAATTGTTAAATCCATAGAATATCAAAAAAGGAATTAAAAATTAAACTAGTATCTCAATGGCGTCTTAAGAAATATAGAACTACACTGACTACCAATAAGTATTTGGACACCTGTGATAGAAAAGAAAAACTAACTTTATTCAAAATCAATAGTTGGTAGAGCCTCCACGAGAGGTAATTACAGCGTGGACCCTCCTTGGCATACTTTCCACAAGTCTTTGTATTACAGCTAGTGGTATTTTCTTCCACTCGGCTTGGAGAAGACATAGAAGTTCCTTCACCGATTTTGCACGGGTAGTGCACCCCTGAATTCGGCGATGCAACTCGTCCCAGAGGTTCTCGATAGGGTTCAGGTCTGGACTCTGGGCAGGCCAGTCCATTCGATGAACTCCATTGGCACCATACCAAGCCTTGGTTAACGTCGAAACATGACAACTGGCATTGTCGTCCTGAAAGTAGCAGGGGTCCAACCCGTAAAACTGCCACAACGTAGGAAGCACATTGTCATCCAAAATAGTGCAATAGGGATCAGAGTTGAGCTTACCATGAATGGGGACCAAGGGTCCCAGCCCATACGAGGAAAAACACCCCCAGACCATAATTCCACCTCCGCCGAACTTGACTGTTGGTACAATGCATTCTGGCAGAAGACGTTCTCCAGGTAGACGCCAGACCCAGACCCTGCCATCCGAACGGTAAAGGGTGAACCTTGATTCGTCACTCCAAAGAACCCGTTTCCACTGATCTACGGTCTAATTTCGATGTGCTTTGCACCACATTAACCGAGCAACGCGGTTGGACTTTGTGATCAAAGGCTTATGGGCAGCAGCACGACCATGAAAAACCAAGCAGATGTGCTTCCTTACGGATGGTATTCATTGAAACAATGCTCCCGGATGCCTGTTGAAACTCCTCGCGGATGAGGGCCATCGGTTGGGTGCGGTTCTTCCGAATTTCTCTGGACAGCACTCGTCGGTCTCTATCTCCCAGTTTCGTTGGTCTGCCGACTCAGGGCACATTCCGACAATCACCGCTCACCTTCTACTTCTTAATCATATAGGCCACTGTTGATTTTGGGTACTTCAGATCGCTAGATATGTCCCTTAAGGATCGGCCACACTTGTGATACCCGATAGTTATACCTTTCTCGAAATCATAAAGCTCCGAACTGCGAGGCATCTTGCATGCCACTAAAGCCGATGCTGTTTCCTACACGATATATACCGGCGGAGTCCGTGACGTACCTTAGGACCGCAGATATCGTCTTTTGCATAGATGTCCAAATACTTATTGGTAGTCAGTGTATATAAACTTACGCAATCTGAAATCAGCGCCTAAGCTAGATTTGGCACGCTGTTAAATAGTCGTGTTTGCTAGATTTGGCGCTTTCGCGCATACAGTTTCGCCGCAATTTTTTTACGGCCCTCAAAACCGAATAGTACAACCTGATCATAATAAGAATGTTTATTGATGCCTATTGTTTTGTTCTTTGAAGTGAATGCGTTATCAGTTAAGTACATCTAGCAATACATTACAAATCTAAATCTATTTTTTAAAACTTTTTTCAAGTATGTAGAAATATAAATTATTTTATATGATGTTTTAAATTCTTGATTTTCAGGATCATCTGTATCATTGGATGGATGAGAAAGTACACTATTTTCAAAATTATTTTGGATCTCCAGCTGAATTCAATAAAGTTTTATTTGCAGGTTAGTACTGTGCCATTTTACTTAACTTACATTTAAGAAATCAACGTTCTTACTCTTTTTTTTATCAATTTATATAATTACATTTTTCTATAATTATTTTAATAAAAATGTTATATTGTATTGAATGCCAAAGCTGAATGTAATATAATAATAATAATAATAATAATAAAAAAATTCAACCGATAAATACATTGCTAGGAATGGGAGCCAAAACTGTGGAATCCATTTTCAACATTAATACTTTTTTTTTTTTTTTTTTTTTTTTTTTTGCAACTTTTATGTTGCATTCCCCAGTGCTTTCATCAGTGATCTATAGTTGCATTTCTTTATTATTTCTGATTTTCTGTTATAAATTAAAAGGTTTTTTATGCCTTGAAAGAATACTGTATGAAGTTTAGCAATACCTTGAGTCATCTAGCAAAATTTATGTGGTGCCAGAACACATGAAGAGCCATATTAAAGTAATTTTAGATGCATAACCACCAAAAACTATATGCAAGAAATTAATTTTAATAAGAATATATAATAATGTAGTAAGAAATTAATGTGAATGTAATTTGGTACATTTTCATGTTTTTCTCAATATTTTTGTTATTTTTGTTCATTTTCTGCTTAGTTTTATTTTTTTTTCACATTTTCAATTTGTGCATGGCTATTTTCTTCAACAATGTCTGCTATATAACAATGTATATATATATAAAATGATCACTATGTAAGAATATGTATAGGTTTCTTTATAAAACAAGATTTTTTTATTTTAAAATTGAGATTTCTTTGTGTCGTAAGTGAGTTAATGTGTTATATTCATGTATCATGAGTGAGTTAATAATTAGGTACTGAATTGTGATAATTATTAAATTTGATGATTAACCATTAGAGCTGTTTTCTCAGAAAACCTTTTGATACTTTTTATAGTATCTCAATTACTTCTATTTCTAATAATTTTAATTAGTATGTTATAAATGAACTTACTTCAGTTATTTTGCAGGATTACTTGGATCTGTATTTTCAACCTTGCAGTTTCTTGCTGCACCTATTTTTGGGTCTATATCTGATGTATATGGTCGCAAACCAGTAATAATTATATCAATGGTATGGAAAAATAGATTCTTTAAGTTTTATAATAGAGTCATAACTGGTGAAATTTATTATTTAATTTATATGCAGTTGATTCACAATATATATATTTATTTGCTGATGATCATCAGAGAAACGTGTTAATTTATGAATTTTTTATATATTTTACAGGTTGGCATTGCGGTATCTCATGCTATTTGGTGCTTTGCTGATTATTTCTATTTATTTGTTATTGCTCGAATTGTTGGTGGATTAAGTAGAGCAAATATTTCTCTTTCAACTGCGATAGTTACAGACCTGTGTTCTGAAAAGAAACGTGGAAAAGGAATGGTATGTATTTTAGCAGTATGTAGTTTGAATATCAGTTTGGTAATAGAAACTATTTAAGATTATAATGGTAATAGTGTTTTTAGTGCTATTCAGTATTTTAATACTTATTCACACTAATGAAATAATATTCTGTCGATTTCAATAACAATGCGTCAGGTCTAATTAAGACATTTTGGGAATCTAGGTGCAGCTTTTTCTTGGAAGTTTCCAGACATACTTTTCCTCAAATGTTATAGGGAAAAGACAAAATTCTTATCACTTTTATTAGTATTAATTATATTAATATTCTTAATTTTAGGACCCTTGTGATCCCGGTCCTTAGCTGCAACTGTTTTGAAAGCATGAATAAAAATCAGGACCTAAGCAAATTAATTTAGACCATTTCAGTGTGGTTTACTTTCTGGGAAATAGTTTAACCATACATGACTTTCAGGACTTTTTAATCTGCATAAAGTCTGAATCTTAATGAGACTTTGTACTGGGCAGGCTATTTGTTGATAGTTGGTTTCTGCAGAACTCTATCTTTAAGTCTACAAAATGGTTACCTGGTCAAAATGTTGATAGTTCGTAAAATGAGTTGCCCACCTGAAAATGTCAGTAGATTGAACTTTAATTTTGCAGAATTAGTAGCCTTAATAGTATTGCTTGTAGTATGAGTTTGAATCTCAATAGAATCATGTTTCCTGCATGAGAATTTTTGTTTTCATTATGGATTGTGCCTTAGTAATTTGCCTTAGGAAATCTAGTTTATCTGTCTTTCCTCAAATCAGATAGCCATTGTGTATTTTGCCATACCTAATTATGGTCCTTTTCACTTGATTAGACATAAATGTACCCAATTGCAGATTATTTTAATTTTGGCGATGGCACATCATGCCATGCTTGGTTGAAGAACTGAACGTTTCCGCTTGGAAACTGTTAGTAAATGATTGCAGTGACAGTAGTGGTGTTTGAAACAATACTTGACAATTTATTACTCATGCCCACATTAACATAAAATTCCAATCACTTATTATGTTATGCATGTAATTATTTGCTATTCATATATTGTATTTATTATTTGCAGTTTGATCAAAACATAGATCTTTCTTCATTTGTGGTTATTAATTAAAACATTTGAATTCTTCCAGTTTCATCTCTAATTTTTTTTCATGATGGTTAGGAAGTATGAGAATTTTAGTGATTTGTATGATGTTTAGTAAAAATGTTACCATGAAGAAACCGTTTCATAGGATTTTAATTCTTGTATATTTTTTTTTTTTGTTTTTGAATTATCAACTAATTATTGCTTATCCAGGCATGAAAGTAATGAAGCTTTAAACTAATTATACATTCTTGGATATTGAAATTTCATTACATGTGGTAAGAATTGAGATATTTGAACTTCAGACTGCTGTATTCAGAATTTAGCTCTGTTATTAGTTATTGTTGAGATTCTGAATGAACTGTAAATTATTTTTTTCACTATACTTATTAAAATAATTCAAGCAGAAAATTAAATATTGCTTCCTGTTATGGATAAAATTCTTAGAAAACTCCAAATAGAACCATATAGTCCATCTGCATAAAGCTGAGAAGCCTTTATGGTTCTGTGAAACTTTGCAGAATTATTTGGTGACTTTATGTTAAGTTTTCTAAATTATAAGTTGAAAAATAAACTTCTTACTTCAGATTACATAGTGTTCGTCAGTAAATCAATCAGTGCTTTATTTAATACATGAACCACCATCAGAATGTATCTGAGAAAGTGAAATCTAGCTTCATCTCTTGTATTAAATATGATTAAATATGATTATGGATGTCAATTACATGTTAAAAAAGTAACTGTTTTCTTCTGATGCAGAGAAATATTAATAAATAAGTTTATCTACATTCAATATGTATATCATATCAGCATCTTCTGTAGAGGCCTGAGTTATAAATACTTTGCAGAGCACTTATACACTGGCTTCCAAAAGTTAAGCACACATTGAAAATCAGAAGTTTTTAAGAGCATTGTTGAATTTGAGCAGATGAAAATCGCTGTGGATGCAAATGTTATATGTTAAAGCCAGTTGCAAGTGACTGTCTGAACATATACTAATTAGCTAGTCATTGAAGATGCCACCATTTCGAAGGGTTGGAGGTTAATTTAAATGCTCATATAAAGCGTTTATAACTTTGGTAGGATAATTTTTTATGATATTTATAAATTTTGTGAGATAACTTTTTATGGTATTCGTGTTTCTATGGCTGAAAAAATATAAATGGCAGATAGTGGGCTGTGGCGGTCACAGTCAATCAAAGATTTTGCTCTTTTCAGTGATATTCTTCATTCACCAATTTATTGAATGTGGAAACAATTCCAAAAAATTAAAACAGCAATTCGAAGACCTATGCTCAGTTGGCCAAGAGTTAAATCATTCTGAAGATTGGTATATTGCTGTAGTAGCCAAGCAACCTTCTCGACTCTTACATCCATAGTTGCAGTCTCATTTAGTAAGACAATATCTGCCAGTACTCTGTGATGAAGACTTCAGATGAAGGGTCTATGTGCTGAACTACCAAGTGTTTGTATTCCACTAACCATGTAATCCAGAGTAAAGTTGTATCTTCAACATCTTAGTTGGAATCTGTAAGATTGATGCAATCTGCTATTCACGGACATGTCCAGATTTGCCCTGAAATCAGATGATAAGTATATAAGGGTTTGGAGAGAACGAGGGACATGTCATCAAGCTCAGAACATCATGCATTCAGATATAACAACATCATGGTGCCAGCTGGAATTTCAGTGGGATATCACACTCAATTGCACATCTTTAAAGACATCTGTGATGGTTACAGGATATCAGGGTGAAGTTGTACACCCAGTTAAATAAGACATTAAGCTGAAGCAGTTGGTTCCTATCTCCATCTTAGGGATGCTGTTCCTTCAAGTGTTATCAACAAGTGCTTGAAGAATGAAGGCATTTCTTGAGTGGATTGCCTACTATATCCCTCTGGCCTTAATCCTACTGATTTGGGATGCTCTCAGGCTGATTCTTTCTGCTCATTTACCTCCTCCAGCCAGTATTGGGTAGTTGGAAACTGGCTTACTGGATGGCCATTGTTAGCCTCTATGGTGGTTGACCACCGTATTGAAACATAACTTAAGTTTATGTGAAGGTTTGGAGTGGTCCCATACCTTATTAATGTAAGTTTTTTGCATGAATTCCTTAATGATCCAAATGTGACATCCCATAAATTGCGAAAATTAAATATTGTTTCCGTTTGTATGTTATACTTTTTTTTTAAATCCATAAACACATTTACTACCTTCATGCATGCTTGTTAATCAATGCTTTTCTTTTCCATTTTTGTTTATTTTACCATTGAATGTTTAATCTTTGGAAGCCAGTATATGAACAATGTCTAATTTGACTGCTGTATCCTAAGGTAGAGTTATTCATTAATTAACTACAGTGTCAGTCATTTTTTTAATTGGTACCTTTCTTTCTACTTTGAAAGATATAAATGAATTTGAAATTTTTGCTATGCTTAAGTAATTTTTTGTATTTTTAGGCACTTATTGGTATAGCTTTTGCTATTGGATTTATTGTTGGACCTATGATTGGTGCAGTATTTGCGTCAAGAGCTGTAAGATCAGAAAATTTCTACTTTTTACCTGCAATATTTGCACTGGTTATGGCAGCAACTGACATTGTAATTCTTATCTTCTGCTTTAAAGAATCTCTTCCAAAGGATAAAAGGGTAAGTTGACTTGAATTGTAAATGAATATCTGTGTATTTCTATGCATGTTATAAGGTTTTGCATTTAAACGTCAGAAAACTAAGAATATTGGAGGGGAGATGTAGAATTTTCATAAAGATGCAATTTTTCAGCTAAATTAATCCTAAAATTATTTAAATGTAATATGTTAAAATTTTGCAGTGTTTGTGCATATATGATATAATTGCACTATTCTTGTGTAATATTTAGACCTTACTAGATGGACAATTGTGCAATAAAACTAAAATATTTTAAATCTGTTATGAAAGCATGTGAAAGGTTAGCCCGCAAAGATTGTGGTTCTGACATTGTAACTGTTTATAACATTGTTCATTGTACAGTAACTGTTTATAAACCACTCTAAACTGCATCATTTCCAAATTAATCATTTGTGCATTGATATTGGCTATAAATGCTGACAAAATAAGTAATAAAATAAGGGAAACATTTTTAGAATTATTAATGATGTTATAATTACAGTGTTTGTTATACTTTCCATAGGCATTATAATAATGGGTTTCTAGAAATTCTGTGCATTAGATCTACTTCAAATTCAAAGCTTGACGTATTGAATGAAGTTGCTATGTTGAAACTTTGAGTATACACACCATGTGCGCATATATATATATGTCATAATAAGAGCAAAACAAGGAAAAGCCGGAACAGTGTCGATGCGTGCCTAGATCCATATTGAAGAAGAATTTTGATTGCGTAGTATTTAGAAAGCTTGGCAGTTTTAATTCCATTTTTATTTTCAATTGATATTTGTGGCCACAAGCACTTGGCACTCTAGTTGTGCCTTACCACAGAAGATTTACATTTTTGATATTGTTGGGATAGAAAGCAAGTCAGCGAAATTACATCTTAGCACAGTAGAGAGCAAAAGCTGAAGTGCGTAGTTATGCAAGATGGAAGCACGCGAAGAGAAAAGTTTTTGTTTGCAATTCGGTGATTGGTCGTCAAGAGGCATCTGGTATTAACGGTTACGTAAGATCGCATGATTAATTTAAATGACGCAATGCAGAGAAGTTATTACGATTTTAGAATAGAGAGGAAGAATTAATGTTTATAGTTATATTATAATTCTGATTCATACATTTTTATCTTACATATTTCCCCCCTTCAAAAAGAAAAAGGCGTAGCGACAGAGAAGCCTTTTTAAAGAGAAAGAGTTAAAGCACTAGCAAATGTTTAAAATAAATAAATAAATAAATCAATAAATCATAAAATTTTGTCATAAAATCATAAAATCTAGTTGTGCCTTTCCACAGAAGATTTACATTTTTGATATTATTGGGATAGAAAGCAAGCCAGCGAAATTACATCTTAGCACAGTAGAGAGCAAAAGCTGAAGTGCATAGTTATGCAAGATGGAAGCACGCGAAGAGAAAAGTTTTTGTTTGCAATTCGGTGATTGGTCGTCAAGAGGCATCTGGTATTAACGGTTACGTAAGATCGCATGATTAATTTGAATGACGCAATGCAGAGAAGTTATTACGATTTTAGAATAGAGAGGAAGAATTAATGTTTATAGTTATATTATAATTCGGATTCATACATTTTTATCTTACATATTTATATATATATGCACACACATAAATATATAAGATAAAAAAAATTAAATCAAAATTTTAGCTGTAATTTGCAGTAGTTTTTTGGCTCTGCATTTTAGGTTATTTCTCCTTTTAGTTGTAACAGTAACTGTTTATAAACCACTCTAAACTGCATCATTTCCAAATTAATCATTTTTGCATGATTCTTAGATAACTAATGATGCCGATACGTACCTAATTTGGCAGTCCAAATTTGAAATTAGCCATTAGGTATGAAGTGTAACTGAAAACAAATCATTTTGAATCAAACTTTCATGTTGAACATATTTCACTATCATTATTCTGCTGCCAACATGATGCTGATTGTTTCTGTTTGTTTTTTCAAATGTGTTTAAAAATGCAAAAGCACCAATGTAGTTCTTCAAGATCAGGTGCACAGATTGCTTCCATGGCACTATGTAATTATAGCTCAGAATGTTGTTCTCAAGAATAAAGAAAAAAAAAATGGTACTTACAAATTTTCATAACCACCTTAGCAAAACTGCCAGGTTTCAGAATGCACCAAACTGGCAAATAGACACACAACATTTTTTAGGCAACCATAATGCATGACGATTCAATTTTCATGTGATTTTTTTTATTCTAAATTTCGATGGTTTTTATGGATAAATCATGATATTTTTTGGCTTAAACACAATTTTAAAAACATGCGTGTGAGATTGGAAGAAACTATGATTGAATTTCTACCATAATACAGTATTTTGCCATAAAGTCGCTAAACAATTGTTTTGAATCTCTTCTTAAAGCAATTGCTACGAAATCCACCAGAATGAAAGAAACAAAATTCCTTTCGTAAGTAAGTTTATGAATTGCTTTTAGGATAAATACTTACTTAAAATGTAAAATATATTTGTATGTAATAAATTCTTATTTAATTTATAAGACATTATTCTTCTTCCGTAAAATTTGCCATGCTATGCAAAGGTGGTTGCATTAATACATGAGTATAAAAAAATTGTGAATTGTTAGTTCAGCATGAACTGCGATATCTCCAGATTAGCTTTCTCTTTAGTGCGCTTTACATTGTGTTGTGTTTAATGTTCTTAGTAATTTGAAGTGTAACTACTGATTGTACTCTGTGGTACTGTGAGCATCTGTATGAGTATATCTGTGAAAAATTCCAGAACTTTGAAGTGTTTCATTAGATAAAAATAAATTGTATTAACTTATCATCTGACCTGTGTGCATTCAATCTATTATGAACCCATATATATGTAACAATATGTTAAATTGGCCACCACAACTTCAACAACTACTTATTTTATACATATATATGTATTTTAGTTACAAATTTTATGAGAGAGGTAATTATGATTATGAGATTTAAAAGTTATATATTTGTAATCTGTGGAAAAACAGGGTATCATAATTTTGATAAATAAGAACTTCCTCAATATTTTTTGTTGTGTCTCAGGTTTACTATATATGTATGCAATGATATTTTCAATTTTACTATACTGATGTATAGAAATATTAATGTAAATATATATATCTTTCATAAACATCATTTTAATGTATGAGATCATTAATTCTTCATGTATACTTTATAGATGCCTTGCATTTATTATGAGCTTACTAAAGCTTATATTAAGCCTTTATTATAAAATCCCCTTCATTTCAAATTTTATGTTTTTGTGGAGTCATTAAAATCATTAATTTATGTTAACTATTTTTCGGATGTTTGCTATTTGTAATATTAGTAACTCAAGTAACTCAGTTTTTGCTGAAGTAGTTCCATAATGAGTAAGAATTTTTTCCACATATTAAATACATTTTGATAACTAGCATGGCTATGTTTGTAATATAATTTTAAAATTTAAATATTATTAACATACTTATACTCAGCTTTGTTTTTACTTGGTTTATTTATATAATTCTTTTAATAAAGCCTTTTTGAAAAACTAAAAAAGCTATCCCCTAAAAATAAATAAACCAGAAAAGAGGACTTCATGATCTTTCAGTATTTTCTAAGTACTGATATTCCCCTTCTCCAAAGAACCAGTAATTACATGCTTGTTCAGAAACTATTTGTAATAGTTGTTATTTACATGTAATTTCACATATTATCATCATTCTGTTGAAATGTTTGGATTTTGATGTCATCTGAACTATCCCAAAATTCTAATTAAAATTTTATGAATATTTTGAATGCTATATTTTTGTCTATTTTACAGGCCTCCTCTATTGGGCAAGGTCTTGCAGAGGCATATCAATTTATTAATCCTCCATCATTGTTTTCATTTAGTCCTGTGATAGATATTCAGCCAGAAGGTTTGTAATAATTATCTCTATTATTTCTTTTATGTGATGAATATAGCCATTCTTCATATGATTTCTCGAATATAAATTTTTAAAATTTTACTTGTACATTTTCTGAAGTGTGAATTATATATGAAGTGTTAAAAAATTAGAGGCAGCAATACTGTGAATATATTTTATCCATTGGAAAAATAGTTTCAGATGGACTGCATATATATGACATTATCACAAGTTGTACATACTTGTAGTGGTTTTATTGCACTAAATGTGAAATATGTCATTGTCCTTCAGATATTTATGCTGTTTAATTGTATAGATTACTGTGACCAAAAGGATGAATAATTTTATATGTGAGAGACAGTATTTTTGGATTTTCTTATTCAATATTTAGAAAACTTATGATTTATTTATAAAGATAAATAATCATAAATAATTAAAATTTAATGATCATAAGTTGGAATTTATGGTTATTTAAATTTTAAACAGGTGTTCAGTAACATGTGAACAGACAGCTTAGGCAAGAGTAGAACCTTTGGTAACCAAACAAGTTAGTACATCCATAAAAGAAAATTTTACATTCATTTACTGCAGAGTATAAATTCTATTTCATGAATATAAAATGTATAAAGATAATTAATTCTTAACCATTTATTTCTATTCTAATGAAGTGAATTGAATAATTTTTTGTTTGAACATTGGACCATTGTCTCTAAACTATAGCAAAAATTGTTTGTCATGGCAAATTTCTTTAAAGCATAATTCCTTCTTGTTTTATACCAAATGCTGAGCCCAAGTGAAAGGTTAGCAGATAAGGTTACAATGCACTGAAGAATCTAGAATTTCTCCAAAAGCTTTGCTTTGGGGAATTTACAAACATTTTGCCTTGAACTAGACAGAAATGTGCTATTGTTGAAATTTTATGCTGGGATAAAGAGATAGAAATTAAAGCAGTTTTATAAATAATATTTTAATAAGTAATGTCTAAAATAATATTAAAAAATTAAAGTACTCTGTTGTTGTTGCTTATGCTCACTTGTCTGGTGTAGTCAGCTCAAGCCCATGGAATTCCTCGTGGCAAGGCGCGCTAGATTACGCCTGCTGTTGGCAACAGCCTTGAGCACCTCAGAGGTGACAGTGGGATTTTGCTCAGTTCCGCCCTCAATTTTGACAGAGAGCACCCCTGGCGGATGGGTCTAAGGGTCTCCCACCCCTCTCCTCTTCCACCAAACCACACGAGAGGACTTTCGGCTCACCGCATATTTAGACTGCTGTCATGCCGCACTGGCACTATACATTTACAGATATTCATGCCTTCTCCGGGATTCGAACCTGAGCCTTTCGGCACAGCAGTCAGGGACGCTAACCACTATACCAGTTGGGCAGCTAAAGTGCTGTGTACATGATAAAATTCATAATTTAAAATTGCTGAAATATGTTGCATGAAAGAAAACTTCCTGTGACCTTTAGATTATTTGGTTAATGCAGATCAATTGGCTGTTCGGTTGGACTGTACCTGGTATTTTAAATTTAAAACATGAAATGTATCAACACAGCATATTAGTTTCTTTCACATTTTCAGCTATTTCACCCAAATAAATTATATCAGTGACTTGATATTACAATGATTTTTTTTTATACTTATGTAAGGAGTAAGTTTAGGATGTATGTTAAACTTCTTCACATTTGGAAGCTTTTTTAATAACTTTTAAATCTTCATGATTATTGTGATAAGTTTACAAGCAGGAAATGGACAAATATTGCAGTTTACAAATATAAAGTTTTGTAGAATGTTCCTACAAAATATTAAAGGCAGTGCAGTTAAATCTAAAGCAAGTTACTTATTAGAAAACTCATTATAAATGCATATAATCTCATTCAAGTTCAAATTACAGTTGCATAATAATAATATTTTTAAGTATGAGTTTTGCGTAGATATGGTAGTGTATATATTAGATGTTTTAAATTCAAATAATTACCAATGATTTTTTCATATTTTTCTTATTTCATTTTGCAAACTTGATTTTTATATTAGCATTACTGATATCTTGGGTCTGACATATTATGAAATACTAATTCAGAAGTCAAACAACAAAAATCAGCGTTATTTTTCAAAAATCAGTGTTAATTTTGTAAATATAACGCTGATTTTTGTTGTTTGACTTCTGAATTAGTATTTATTCGGCGTGTTATTGTGTCTTAATATTATGAAATGTTTGTAATTAATATATATGGGAAATTAAGAAAGTTGAACTTGATTATTGTAGACCAAGAGAGTTTTAATGAGTGGCATATTGAAATACGGTATGACAAGGGTGCATTTATAATCTTTGTAAACTCTTGTGTAAATAATCAATTTATCTTTAATTTTCTTACTGACAGAAACCTGATGTTCTTTGAGCCAACGTAAGACTGCCGTTTGTACTTGTTCATAGGCAAATAGTACCATAATCATTGTCATAGTACTGTCACAGGCAAATTCTGAAATTGTCCCTCTGCAATTGTTTCAAATCAGAACATGCTGTACAGTGTCTTTAATTAGTCGACACTGATGGCAGTTCTTGCCAATCAGTACCAATCAAATCTGCTCAGGCTTGTTTAGATTTCTAGTGTTTTGATGATAGCTCTATCTTCATAGTTTAAGGATCAAACTTGGTAGAGTTAAAATATTTTGCATTCATAAATTGTCCTGTTTCTCACATTTCAAGCTTAGTGTAAGTCTGCTGGTAACATGCCACTGGCCATTGGGATATAATGAGCTCTTACTATTATTCAATGAAATTATTTTTGAAGGAAGGTGTGGATATAAGCTTTATTCTCTGCATATATTCCTTTTGTACAGTTGTGGTAGGTGAGGACAATTGATTTAGTTTACTTTTTGAATCTCTGTCACATGATATTAAAATATATGGTGTACATTGTTGTTTTCTCAGTTGTTCACTCTTAACACTTTGCGGCACAGTGTGTCTGGTCTGGACACATCTAAAAATTTCCTTCTGTGGGCACAGAAAAATTGAATGAAAAAGGATTTATAGGTTACTATAGGTTACTCTGAACCTTCTTTATTTATAGTAGAGGGCAGCTCAACACAAACCGGTCCATATATTTTAGCCACGTTTAGTTTTTTAAGACCCTCATTTTTCAAAGAAATCTTCCAGATTCTTTTTAGGGTGTAAAAGGAATTGTTTGAAGAGAAATTTCTCTGTTATTTTCTTGGCTGTATGCTAATCTCCTTATTATATATTAGTTTAAAATTTTTACCTTGAAATCTTGCTTAAAATCAAACAACAAACTCTAGGTGTGCCCAGACCGGGCTCACCGATAATCTAGGACAACTGAGAGTCTGTATTCTTTGTTTCTTCGCATCTCATTGGTCAGTTCATTGACAACAATGCTCATATCAGCACTCTTTTCGAAAATCTATTCAATCAGTGTGCCCACTCTGGGCACACCTGGAGAATTAAAAGATAAGTTCTATCTTCACAAAATTTTACTTGTGTACTCCTGTAGGCCTAATTAGAATGCCTACCTTTTTTTTTAAATCAAAACTCCAACTTTAATAGGTAGCGTGCCGGAAAGGCTTAACTAGCCGTATAAACAATTAATACTTTTTTCATGTTCATTAAAAAGTTTTTCTCCCTCTTATTTGGATTTTATTTCTATTATCCAAACATTTTTACAGACATTGCTGTTTTAGGAGTAAGTTTAGGATGTATATTGCTATTCTTAAACCAGCGGTTTCCAAACTTCTTGTCTCATGAAGTATTTTTCAGAATCGATTTTTCTAGTGGAGGTCTTTTTTGTTTTACAAGTTAATGATGTGGTTTATTTTACAAGTTAATGATGTTTAAGAATAGTATTATAGAGGTATGGAAAAGGTGTATATAATAAGTGAATATCTAAACAGCTGTGCAATGTACATGAAAGGTTAATTATATTTAAAAATTTATTTTTATTATTATTTTTATTTTTTATACTTGTATAGGTAAGAATGCTCTTTTACCGAAATATGCAGTTGAGAAAGACAGCTGCATTAATATTGCTTTCTTATTGAAGTTGTTGGCAACGAAAAACCTTGGTAGACTCCGGTTTCAAAACAGGATTTTTAGTTTTCTGTGAGATGGCAAATCTATGAGGATCTCATTTATGGTTAGGCTGAGTAGGTTTTGCCTGTTCTAAATGCCTTTAGTACCCATTCAAAATCTCTCAAGTACTTTCTCTTAGGGTGACAAACAGTAAAGTTCAAATGTATCTTTCAAAGCTTCGGGATGCACCTGAGTATTTCTGTAGTTTTCTTGAATCTTGATGTTATTTTCTTCCAAGATGGTTTCTGTAAGGACATGCAGTAGTTTTCTTCCTTTTCCATGCAGTCCAATCAATACTTAAATTTCTTCTTTAAACAAGTGAGACCTTAAAAGACACTTTGACAGTAAGTTAAAGAAGACACTGACATTTACATGAAAAACTATGCCTTTTTTTATCTTAGAAATATTGATTCATTTTACTTCCAATAAAATGTGTGTAATATCTGTAGATATATGTATAGTTGCCGTAAAATGTCTGTAAAGTGCCTGATAATTTTTTAGTCTTGTAAGGGCTGATTGCAGAAACATAATCAAGGTAGTACTATTTAAAGAGCATTTTCAATGCCAGAATTTTTGTTTTTTTATAAGGTGTTATTTTGTATATTAAAATTATTGAATATCTGATTTATAGATATGTATTTTCTTACAGAAAAGAGAGCTTTACAGAAAATTGGGTTAATTTATTTTCTATTCTTGTTTATATATTCTGGATTGGAATATTCCTTAAGCTTTTTAACGCACATGCGATTTATGTTTACAAGGTAAATTATATTTTTTTCTTTTAATTTCATATCGAGAGGTTTTAAAATGCTTTTTTAGCAGAATGCTTTATATTTTGATTTTTAGAGATATATTTAATCTGCATATCACTAATTGTGTATTATTCAGATTTAAGAATACCATTGTTGGAGTGAACAGTGTGAAATTTACAAATATTGCCAGAAACTAGCAAAACTATGTTTTGATGCAGAATACTTATCATTTATTTTTTCAGATTAATATTTAAGCAAATTCATTCATTAAAAAACTTATTAATTAATATTATAATTCACTTATTAAGTTAAATTTAAGAGGACTTTTGGCTCACTGTTTATTTTGAGTGCCCCTTTGCTGCACCAACATTATAGGCCTTTAAACATCTTTGCCTTCACCGGTATTCCTGGGCCCTTCAGTATGACAGTATGCATCGCTAACCTCTATACTAGCTGGGCAGCTTATATGACTTCACAACATGATGCTACCCTGTAAAAATTGTTTTCGAGGTTCTTGGTACCAAGCAAGGTACTATATTTGATAATGCATAATTAGCAGTGGCATATAAGTAGGACATCAACTTCTGGTGTAGCTTAGTAGCTATATATGTATGCCATGCTTTGCATTCACTAACATTTATTAGGGCTTCTATTGTCTTGTGCCAACAGTACACGAGTGATCTTCATTTTGAAGGCTGACATTTTTATTTGGCAGTTTTAATACTCTTTTGGAAAGCCAGTTTTCCGATTTATTCCTTGAGTGATTTGAGTCTATTAAACTTTTCACAGTGATGCCAGTGTTCACTTTTGATTATGCTATTTTTAATCTTTTTATAATCTTTTGCCTATACAGACACTTACTAATATATGTATGTGCTATAGTTTTCCATTTGGGAACTATTTATATAATATTATGATTGCTGATTCGACAGAAAATGCCTAGGAAATTTGACACTAAGTTGCATTATCTATGGTATTAAATGAGTTAAGAAAATTATGAAAAGGTACTCACATCACTTTTAAAGCATGGAACAGTATTGTTATTATTTTACTTCATTTTTTAAAAATTCTGAGAGTTTGTTATGCCACTGATAATAATGGTGATTTCATTTTATGTGCATCATACTTATTTTATCATCAGGTTATTGGGAATTTTTATGTTTGATAAGGGCTGAAAATTTTTATTGATTTATTTGTCTTTTCTTGAAAAATCACGCATTTTATTGCATTTCTTTTTTGTATCATTTAATTTTTAATCAATTCTTTTTATATATTTATTTTTTAATTTATTTTTCAAATTTTTGTGTTAGTATTAAAGGCTATCTGATTGATTTTTGCAGTTGATATTTTTAATAGAAGTAGATTTTTCACTTTAATAATTGTAAAAGCACAAGTTTGTGTGTATTTGTCTTTTGTATGTCTGTATAATTTTTGAAGTGATTTATGATTTTTTCCCTTTTTAAAGTATGCAACAAGGCAAAATGTACTTATTTAGTGGTTTGATAATGATAGTTATTCAAGGTAAGTTGGGAGCATTTATAATTTTCATTTAATTATTGAATAAATTAACTAACTGAAAAGTAAATAAATAAGACATATTAGTAAGAATATTATTTTTCTTTTTTATTCAGGTGGGTATGTACGAAGGATACCAGCAGGAAAGGAAATTGGATCAGCAGCAGTAGTGAGTATTTTTAATTTTAAACCTGATTTTTAAACAGTGATCATTTATATATTTTTTTAAATTTTAGTTTTATATTTTATATGGATTAAAATGTTGCTAATTTGTTTTATTTGGTTTTACCAGAAATGTATTGATTTGACAAAATTTACAATTCAGTTAACTTATTATTATTATTATTTTTACATTTTCTGTATTTTTTCCTTTTCTTTTTTGTCTTGACTAAATCGATTAAATAATGTATGAAGTATTTCTTTAAAATTTGGTTTCCTTTGTTAAAAGTCTCTGAAAATGAGAAGAAAAAAAATTTCCCCAAAGAGTATTTATAAATAACTAATACTGCTATGAGTGCTTGAAGTTTGTTTTATTGAATAAAAAGTTCCTGCACTTTTTTCTGCCTTTAGGGTGCATTTCTGATCATTCCAGCTTTTGTACTTATTGGTATGTCAAAAAGCATAGAAGTACTGTATCTTGGCCTAGCACTTTATGCATTTGGTAAGCATTTAAATACTTTTCCGTGAGAATCATCTTCTATAAAATAGAAAACTTAAGCAACTTATTTTGTGTGTGTATTTTGTATAATTATAAATAATATACTGTATATAATAACGAAGAAAAAATCTCCATATTGGAGGATTTTCATTCAAAGAATCAGAAAAACAGTTATGGATAAAATGAATTTCAGCTAATTGGAAGTTGGTGCAGGCTGTATTTTCTAATCTTCTGCACCGCAGATGCCTTATTTAGCTAGTTTCAAGTGTATCTCCTTGTAAATCATAATAGATTTAAAGGACTGAATTGTAGACAGTTGAGTTGAAATAATAGCTTATGAAACTGTGTGTATTTATTTCTGAGCTAGCAATATAACTCTTGCACATTAAACTGTATTTGAGTGAATCTATGTGTAAATTAATTTTTGAAATTAAACATACATGAAATTTAGCTTTATTCTAAGTAAATATAAATTCGATATACTACTTGAAAAATTAATAAATTTCATAATTACAATGATTTCTATTTTTGATAAAATGTCATAGGTAATGCTTTTCATATTAGGTGCAAAATAATTTGTACTCCAGATATAATAATGAAAGAAAGCATTTTCAAATTCTGCTATGTTTTAATTAAGTAAATGATAATCATTAAGTTGAAAACAATAGAATTTACTTAAAACATTTCAGTAGTTGTATTAACATAATTTTATTTAATTAACTAAAGCAAATTTGTGGCACTTCGTAAGGTAAGAAACAAATAACACAAATTTCCAAATATTTTTATTACATTAAAAAATCAAATTACGTATTAGTACTAGAGATTAAGTATTGCCAATATACTTTGCTAAATCGATCTCATACTGTAAGGTCATTTTATAGTCACTTTACTGGAAATGAAATGGATAATCACTTACTTGCCTTTAAAAAGTTGCACAGTGTAACAGAAGCGGTTGGGAATATTATTGAAGGAAATAGTAAAAAGTGTGAAATTTATAGTCTACTCTCGATTGTTGTTAAAAGTAACTATTTCTGCTATACCAAGTGATAATATTCCGCATCTGGTTTTAAGCCTCTCTGATCTCTCAGGTGTCTGAAATTTTTGTACCCAGTTAATCTTGATTTTGTATGCTGCATAAACAGAAGCAGCGGGCTTCCCTTTTTCAGTTGTTTGTTTTGAAACAAACAGTCTGTCATAAATCATCCTGTTTTATTTGTCATAAAGCATTTATTGTTAAAATTTGAGATTGCTATCATTTCTAGAGCCTTCATATCAATCTGATTTTTTAACGTTCGAGTTCTTTCTGCATTATAATCATGTATAAATATTTTCCTTCTTTAACACATTTTATTTTCAGCATCGGCAACTGTCGTTCCCTGCTTAACAACTATTGCCTCCAAGTTTGGATCTTCTAGACAGAAAGGCACAGTACTTGGAATTTTTAGATCTCTTGGGTCATTAGCAAGAGCTTTTGGGCCAGTTGTTTCGGCCATTGGTAAGTATCAGCCTTTTTTTTAATTAGATCTAACAATTATTTTTCTCATAAAGCATTAATTTTGGATAAAAAATTATGATATTTATTCTGTGTAGAAAGTTATTTAAATATTAGCAATGTAATGGAGTTTTAGCATTATTATTGTGTGTGTACATATCCTCATAAAGTTCAAAGTCTGAGATCCGGGATCATAGGGACTTCGGCGGTTCTAGATTTGGGTTTTTTTGGATCATCAGTTTAAATCTAGTAAGATGGCATACAGAAATTATAAAATTAAAAATATGAAATAGTGGTTTATGAAATAATCATGCATTTATGATCTAAGAGAATCAAAATTTACGAAAAAAATTTGAGTGTTTATTTATTTGCTTCACAGCTGTTTTTCTTATTGAAAGAAATGTTCAAAATATGAACATCATGTAAGTTGTTTAAGTTGCTTCATTTTTTTATGTTAATACTTTCTCTTTAATTCTACAGATAGATAGACATAATTTTATGTTCAGTTACAAAACTTTATTGTTTAAATCCTGTAATTGTTGTGTTGAGAATTCCCTCTTAATTGTCAATTGAATTTTTTTTTTTGTTCTTAACAGCTTCTCTGGATTTAGATGCATATTACAGATTTTTCTGTCCGTTAGTTGACTGATGATTGGGGGTTTGTCTTCGCAAGAAAAACTTTGGTTACATCATCATTTATTGTCACTTCTTAACAAATTACATTTATTGGAAAATTCTGCTTTTATTTAGCAGCATCCAAAACCCTCATATTTATCATTACAAATCTTAGCTAGCTTCTGTTATACATTACTGGCAATATATCATCAGATTGGTGGCTAAAAATATGTTTTTTTTTTGCTAAATTTTGCCTCTCTTCTATCGTTCATTGACAAAGTTAAGCCTGAATTTTATTACTTTGCTTATTTATTATACTTACACCTATTTCCAACACGTGTGAAGCTTATCTGAGTGCCGAATAAATAAATCTCCACGTATACTTAAGACGTTTTGTGTCCCTGTGCAGTCTCTGCAGGACCGAAATTCTGTTGCCAAATATCTCTTTAAATTAAAAAAACGTTTGCTGTCCCTAAATGTTTTTCATGTGCACATTCAAATCTTCGAGTGCAATTAGCTGGAATCTGTAATCACTGGCAAGCGTAATGTCAACAAAAAAGGTTACCAAACTGCTTGGTATTCAATTACTAATATTAAAGAAGAAAAAAAAAATATCTATTGCTGGATGGATCATTTCTAAAGTTACTGTGTTTTTATAGCTATGCAAGGATGAAAGGAGGAAATAATAATGCACCAGGTTGGCTGCTGGGATATAAATTATTCAGTAGGTGTAAAAACAATCATATTTTGATGGAGATTGTTTTAATTCGAGATGTATGCCAAGCAAAAAGATGAGAACCAAATTATTTATCATACATATTTACGCTAATAAATGATTATTTTCTTCAGTATGGAGGTATTTTATTTAGCACCGAAGTGAAATTAAGAATCAGGACTCTCAACATATTTTATTATGAAAAAATATCAAATGCACATTCATAAACCATATAAAATTTCTTTAAAAAATTGTTGATTGTAGTGTGGAGGTTTAGATTTTAATCATTCTGGATTTTGACTTCGTACTGTATATGAAAAGGTCTTAATAAAAATCGGAATGATTTTCTTGTCACTGAATTTTTTTCTCTGAAGACTATTATTTCTCTTACAGAAAAATCAAGTATTTCTTTCAAAATAAATAAAATATGCATTATCATATATCAGTGTACTTTAATTTATTTTTCTAAATACATCCTGCACTTCTATTTTTGTATGCATTGCTTTATTAAGTTTTTAAATTTTTAATTAAGTAAAATTAAATCAACTTTTATCATCAAGCCCTAGTAAATAATATTTTAAAGCAGTTTATATGAGCACACTTGCCATCTCTTACAATTCAGGTGGAAGACTCTTAATTTTTGATCGCATTTCTGCCTCCTGAATTACAACATATTTATCCCAACTTTTTCTTATTTCTAAATATTTGCCCAAATTTTTATTGGATCAGTTTAATATTTCACTATTTTCACCTCAATATTCTATTGCCAGTGTATAAAACCATTTACTTTTTCTTTCGATTACCCATATTTAAAACAAGAAAAAGTTTTGTCTAATGGTACTGCTATGTGTGTGAAAGTAGATGTGCCTGAAAATGTCATAATTCAGTTCTACAGCAGGCATGAAGTCCAGCTGCAAGCCATCTGAGGTGCAAAGTAAGAACAAAACAGCTCTGTACATTTCTGGAGTTGCTATGTGATGGGAATTTCATATGCTTTGTTGAATGCTTGGTCTTTTATTTTAATTATATCTATGGAAAAAGTAAAGTGCTCATCTAGTTTTCAGAAAAATGCGTACAGGTGACTTTACTTGTATTATTTCATCAAGGAAATATATGTTTACAATGTGAGCTGTTCAGTTTTTCAGTTTTCAAATCTCACATGGTGGAAGGGTGGATGGAATAAAAGTACGTGTACCCCAAAATCACAAGGGCAGTAAAAATTGTATTAGACCAAAAAGGACCAAATAATAGGAAATAATAATTAAAAAGAAAAGAAAGGACCAAAAAGTTTGTTTAATGCTTAACAATTATTTTAATTAATCAATTAATTTTATTAATTTATTTATTTACTGCTTTGTTTATGGGAGCACAATCTGTCGCTGGATGTCTGTGATCATGAGTGTTGAGTTATATATAGAAAAATGTTTACAAATGGAAATATCTTCAAGAAATTTTCACATGCAAGAACAGAAATGGCTGTAGTTAAAGAAATGGGTATAAAAAATAAATCTTAATTTGCTAATTGTGTTAAAATATGTAAATTGGAAAATTACATAATAATCACTTACACACTCTAGAGCAGTAATATGTGACATAAATAAAATTAATTTTTATCCTGATCTAAAAGCTTTTTTTCTACTCTCTTAGTTGCATGCATTGAATAGTTTTTAGTATATGAGCATTTTTGTACTAACTGCATTTAAAACTTATAACTGCATTTAAACTCTTTAAGATAATTAAATAGCATTTATTTCTTGTTAGTTAAAAAAGGAATTCCTTTTTTTTTTTGGTATATTTTTACTGTTAAAACTAACTTTTGCCAGTGAATAATTCTTGTCATTTCTTAAAAAAAGTTTCCTGATTTTTGAGTTCGGAAGGTCAGCTTGTCTGCATGAGCAGTATAAACATTTAAAACACATTCAATGTAATGATTGCATAGAATCAGCATTGCATTTCAAATATTTAATTGTTTTTTTTTTATTTATCTTCAGGTTTTTATGTGCTGTACTCATTTTTCAGAATTATAAGATTTCAAAGCAACAAAGTTACCTCTTCATAAACTAATTTTGTATTTGTTTTCTCGATAATATATCTAATTGATGTATAATAAAATATATTTAATTCATAATATATTCAGAAGATTTGCAGCTTTATTTTAACTAATGATGAATACTGATTCTGCAAGAAACATAAAACTTTTAATTTATATTCCCTTCATGTTTGTGCATAGACAGATCACAAAGCATTGACTTTAAAAGTTTTTTAATAAATAATAAAATTTTAAATTTAATTTTCAAATTTAATCAAACTGCTATTGATTCACAAACTGAGAGGCCTAGAAGCATTAAATACATCTGATATTTGGAGTCTTACTTTTTAAAAATAATATATCTAATTGAGGTAAATGAAAATACCTTTAATTTATATGTCCAACTGATAATTTTTGTAAACATCTGCAGCTTTGCTGTAATTAATAAAAAATGTTTTTATTGCCATAAATTACATAACTAGTACTGAATTAATTGTTTGTTAAATTTTTATAATCATTTAAATTTTTTGATTTTTGAATCATTAATTTAAATTTTTAATGGCAAATGCTTTCTCCAAATGTATATTATAATCTGATGTTTTCAGATTTACAATTGTTTACGTATTTTATTTAGTGTTGCATAATATTATGTTATTGTTTTTCTGTGTGATTTTTAATTTAATATTTGTTTCCCTTTTTTGTCATTTAAAATCTTCATGAAATTTATTGTGCATTATAAATGTAATATGTAATTATATGAATTATAATGTCTTTAGCATATTGGAGTTTGACTCCTACAGTGTCATACTGCATTGGTGGAATTCTACTCATTGTGCCACTGATTTTGATTTTAAGTTTGAGGAAAGAATTATCAAGACAGACAGTGAAAGAGGACTGATTTTTAAATGTATTTGATACTGATGTTTTTGACCAATATTTCTTGGGTATTTACATAAGCAAGTCTTTCTCATTTTTTTTTCGTTTTTGTAAAATATATTTTACTATTTGTAAATTAAAATATATTCTATTTCTTGAAAAGTGTAGTCAATTATATCTTTCCTAAATCAGTAAGTATTAAAACTTCTATTTCCCTCTAGTAAATTAAACGGGAACAGATTATACAAGGTTTAGAAATCTCGATATTAATATGCAATTTATATACTAAAATTGAATATTCTTTATTTCCAATTTATACAACAAAATCATATTTTTTATTATGTTATAATCTTATCCAGTCTTTAATTAGAAAAAATCATATAGTGAAATAAAATTTTGGGCAAACTAGAATTAATCTTCAGTTTTACTATGCATTAAATATTCATAAATGTAAGAAACATATTTAAATTTAATTTAATTAAAAATTAAATTTTTAGATTTTGAATTGTTTTAGCTTTTCAAACACTGAACCTTACTTGGTATATCTAAACATGTTTATTCAATGCATATCAGTTTCACATTAATATTATGCTTAATTTTGATATGACTTATGCTAAATTTCTCTTTCTTTTGTTAGCCTGAAAGGGCAATTTGTCCAGAAGGGCTATTAATTTCGTTTCGGCATTTTGCGTTGATTCACTATAAACGGCAAATCACTTTTTAAATTTTTGCCACCAAATATTAGAGCCCTATATTATAGTTAAAGAAGTTAAATAATGAAGAGTCTGCATAAATGTATGCATCTTTCTCACATTGTGATAAAACAACAGTACCTAGAGCCATCAAATTTTGAATAACATACGTCTCCACCTGAATTGGGCACGTGGAAGTATCAGAAATTCTAAAGATATGTTCTTTTATATGTTTTGTGATATTACTGTTGAATTAAATTTTATGGTTTAAGTGCAAAGAACATGATTTTAATAAATAAAAGTAACACACAAAACGTTAAAAAATGCCACTTTGGGCGTAATATAAAATCTGAAAGCTTTCAGATTTTTTTTAATTCATTGTTTTTGGTTGGTACTGCTGTGACGTATGAGTAAAAGTTTGATACACCTAATTAGGGTAAAACATATAGGCCTTATGCTGTTAATTAATTTCTAGCTGAAGTATCAGCAGTTGCTGTGGTTTTATGCAGAGTGAAGAGGTTAGGGGGAATGAGAGTAGCTTTTCCATATCTGAAGTAGACCATGATTTTCCTTTTGCTTTCTTTTCAAGGTAAATTGCGCAAAATTTTACCAGACTGTAATAAAACTGTAGAACTAACACAGCGCCACGTAACTGCTTCAGTAAGAATTGATACTTACTTTGTTATCTGATATGTCTTCAGAAAACAACCATCCACATTTGCCTATTTCTTCATTTTTTTTTCGAAATATTCAAGAAAATCTGCTATGCACTTAATTTCTTCTTTAAAGATTCTAAACTGTTCTACACTGTCCTAAACAGTAAACGAACACAGCACCCTCAGTGGTTTTAATAAGAACTGATAGCCGGAGTGCAACAACAGTGATGAACTGTGTAGAAATTTTAATACTGACATTTGTAAAAAAAAAAAAAAAAAGTAGTTAGAAATTCCTTGTTGAGCATGTATAACTTCATGCTCAACAAAGAATTTTAACTGATAGCAGGAACGCAGAAACGACAACATGAACGTAAAATAGGGATTTCAAAATTGAAACTGTGTAAAAATATTAATGTTTACCTTTTGTTAAAAAAAAACATAACACCTTGCTTAGCATTATCATGAGTATCATGTATGCAAAATGGGTATCACAAGTGCACCTTTCTAATGTAAGCGTCCTGAGTATGAACCACGTGATGTAGTTTTTCGAAATCTTATGCCTTTATTTAGAAGATGAAACGTGAAATTTCGGCGAGATCGGTATATAGCTGTAGATTTGTACAAATTGCACAAGCACAGACAAACAAACGGGCACTCTTCTTTGTATTGTGGTGTAGTGGCCGAAACCGCTATGCAAACCCTGGGTTGTGACATCAGGTTCAAAACAAAACACAGCATAAAAATTTTATTGAACGAAAAAAAAAAAAAAAAAAAAAAAAAAAAAAAATGGCTACATACAATTATACAAGAGAGAAACTTACTCTTTTCAAAAAATCAAATTCTATACCTTTTACCTGCCAGAGCAATTCGTGGCTCTCGAGCTTGCGTTTTTAACATTGCCAACGATTTAATTATTTTAATAAAGACTATTTTAATAACTATTGAAAACATATTTGTAAGTTAAAAAAATAATAATTTTCAGCTTATGCTCACGAGACATCTTTGTCCATATAAATCTTCAGTCTCTTCTTCTTTTATGTAACCTTATCACAGCTCCTCCTCTCATAAAGAAATTTTTTTGACTATGGAAGGAAAAATTCTAAATACATTTCACTGCTTTCAAAACACAAGTGGTAACCATTTAAGTGATAATAGAGAAGCCAGTTAAATTACCCTGCACTTATTTCTAGATAACATAAATGCAAAAATACAACAAAAATATTTAAATTTTCAATCTACACAAAGTACCTTTTCAGTTTACAAAATGCTAATATTTAAACATTTGATTCTAAACATTTTGAAAATGAAACACACTATGCAAACAAATTTAAATCTACAAAAATATAATTCCAAAACGCTACAAAAATCATTTTTCAAACAACAGTTTACAGAACAAAAAGGATTGGCTCCTCCATATACTTCATATGCTAAAGTTCCTGCTGTCCGTAGATCTGATCTCGAATAATCAATCACTGAGGACACTCTTCAACATTTACAACTATATTTGGATGAGGTCCCAATTTCTTTTTCCTGACTTTATGATTTGTCAGCTTATCCAAAGAAAACTCGCCAATGGCTGGTAATGTCTCCTTATACATTGCACACCATGTAGCATATGCATTTGATTCAGCATTCTAATTGAACATCATTTTTACAGCAAGGTTATTTGGAAGCAATTTCTCAGAAGAAAACGTCTTGATAGAAGTGGGTTTTTCGAATATTGAATTCTGCATATCTTGTGTTCCTTCAGTATGCGATATAATAAATTTTGTTTGGTGTTGAACATTATTATGATTTTCTGTTGCTTGTGCTTCCGAGAATTCTGCTGGCGAAACATCCGCAAGGATAGACCTTTCCTCTAAACTGATGTCTGGAATTTTAATGTTCTCCTCCGTATTACTGGTTAACTTCCTTTCTTCCGAATGCTCATTATTCACGGCCCTTTCATTTTCTATATCTTTCTTTTCTTCCGATCTGTAATCTAAATCTTTTGCACTCGCTTTCTCTAAACTCCTGCGTGTATGCGCCTGACTACGAGTCTCCACAGCATTCAAGAGAACCGGTCGTTCCCTAATTTCCTCAATCAATTGTGCAGTTTTATTCCCTAACAAATAGTACTCTTTATCTAACTCTACCGGAGTAACCGCTGCCTTTGTGGTGACCACACCAAAATCACCTTCAATGGTGACTTTCGCCAAAGGTAAACATTTACATTCTGTGTCCAAAGGCTGTTTCACCCATACAGTTTCCCCTAATAAGTCACTAGTATTAATCCAAGTACTATTACACAGATCTATACCAGCTTCAGTATCTCTCAGATATTCTCTCTCTATCCCATTAATTACTGCTTTCTTGAAATACGGCTCAAAGCATTTTCCTAAACTCTCCGTTCCTAGATTATTCACCAGATTAGCCTTATTCTTTTCCAGCGATGGACAGTTAGGTCGGATATGCCCGTCCTTTCCACATTGGTAACACCTTATTTTCCGCTGTTTCTCGAAACCTGCTTCATTGAAAACTTGTTTTTAGGAGCCTCCACTTTTCTATGCTCCTCTGATTTAATTCTTTGATGACCACCACTTTTCTGATTATAACTACAGTTAGAATTTACATACCGCTCTCTATCTTTCTCAAATGGTTTCTTTAATCCCGCTCTTTGTTCTAACTTCCTCATATCTCTTCGCAAAGCCTCATACTTGTCGCATTTCTCTGCTAAAATGGAAGGGTACTTTTCCGTTTTGCCGGCGCAAGCGATAAAGTCGCCAATAATGGTACAACCGATGCCAAACGGAATATTCTCGCTGGTAACCTTTCACGCCTCATTTTCAAAACAAGTAGCTGCTTTTCCTTATCAGATTGATTGTTTCTTTCAATAGTGGCATATAATTACATAGAATTTTTATCAGATAGTTCAGTTTTATGTCTAAGGCCATTTTCGGTAATTAAGTCAATCAGGATGCAATCAAATCGCTTACCCGAAGCCGAAAATATAGAAAAGGTAAAGTCAAGGGTTAAATTCATCAATTCTAATGAGAATGCATTAGCGAAGTAAAGCACTGCAGTTTTACATAATTTCTGAGTAAGCTATTCGTACGAATTGAAATATTTCTTGCATTTAAACTTGCGTTCCAAATTAAGATTTAACTTGAAATTAATGTAGATAATTACTGAAAGCATTAGATTTTTGTAGAGTAGTTTACGCGAGATGAGATCGCTTGGGGTCACGTGATATGAACCGGCGAATCGGGATGTTGAACCATGAAAGCATAGTAAATTCTTAAATTAATGTCTTTTTACAAATTTATTGTCTTTATTTATTGGCTTTTTATAAAATTTTAAGCGATATTAAAATGTTTATGCCTTAAAAAAAAAAAAGAATTCTTAGAACTAACATTTTTTTTTTAATATTTTCTTATGTGTATACTGTATGTTGTCGCCAATAAAGTCTGCTTGGCGAGATTTGCGCCGGCCAAACGAAAAAGTACCAATGGAAGCTGTTTTAAATTCTTCCCAATTGTCTAAGTAGTGCTCTCTTATTTCTAGAGGGACTCGCCGCTTAATTTGCTCAGTGAGCATAAGTTCCTTAAGACTTTCAAAATCTTGAACTTCTACTGAATCCAACCAATTCTCTAAATACACTCTCAATTCATACACTAAATCCACCCATAACATTCCGTTTTTTCTAGAATGTTCTTCAAATTTTGTTTTTAGTGCCCAAGAACTAAGCTTGAATCTCTGCATGAGTAATTTCTTAACATGCTGATAATCATCCCCTTTATCCGCTGGTTCTTTCACTATTAACTGGCCTAAATCGTAAGGTAATAAAGGAATTAATTGTGAGACCCAATCAATCTCATTAACATTCTCTTTTTGAGCTTGTTTCTCAAATAGCATAAAGAATAATGAAATATCTATATTACTCGGTTCAAAACGCGGTACTACATCTTTCAAATTAATCTTTTTTTCTCTAGATTGTTCAATTTTCGAAACCGTGGAACCTAGGCTATTAGTCTGAACCACATTCATCAGTTTTAACCTTTCCAATTCAAAAACTCGCTCCCGTTCCCGTTCTGCTCTCTCTTGTTCACGTTGCCGTTCTGCTCTCTCTTGTTTACGATCCCGTTCTGCTCTCTCTTGTTCGGCTATTTCTTCTGCTTTTCTCTGCTCAGCCGCAGCCCAAATTCTTGCCGCGTATTCTTTCGCAGCTTCTTCTTCATAGTCCTCGGCATTTAGAATAGCCTGCGTAATTCCTCTTACTCTATTTGCCTGAGAAGCATTTGTTTCAAACTCCTCCGCTAACTCCAATAGCAGAGCTTTAGTAAATTTCCTCATAAACTCACCCATTATGGAAAATTAAAGAAAAATAACCTACCCCGAAATACAATAACACAAAAACAACAACAGGTCTATCTCTCCAAAACTGAATAATTCCCTAACAATTTTGAACACAAATTTCCTTACAACACTTAATGATAATACCTATGCCTACAAACAAAACGTATATAAAAAAAATGCTAATTAAGAGGCAACCTTTTCCTGCTCTATATCCAAAATAAGCCTAGTCTCGAATAACTGGCATAACCTCTCCAAAATCACAAAAATGGTATTCACCAATTTTGAAGACGCCTTCGATTGACTCTCCTGGCACTACTTGGATATTCTTTCGGGAAATTTCACTATTTTGCGGCACTAGATCACGCTTCCTCCGGCGTTCCCTTCTGACACACTGTCACTTGTAACTGAAGAGGCTTCACCACGCGAACTGTCTTTGCACGCAAAATTAGATCGTTCTTGAAGAGAAGAAAGTCTTGACTGTTCACATAAAACTCAAGTTCACAGGCGAAAATGTCCGTTCCTAAATTTACTCTCAGGAACAATCCCTAAAAGCTGCCACCAACTTTTAATATTTACTGCTGTGGTGTAGTGGCCGAAACCGCTATGCAAACCCTGGGTTGTGACATCAGTTTCAAAACAAAACACAGCATAAAAATTTTATTGAACGGAAAAAAAAAAAAAAAAAAAAATGGCTATATACAATTCTACAAGAGAGAAACTTACTCTTTTCAAAAAATCAAATTCTATATCTTTTACCTGCGAGAGCAATTCGTGGCTCTCGAGCTTGCGTTTTTAACATTGCCAACGATTTAATTATTTTAATAAAGACTATTTTAATAACTATTGAAAACGTATTTGTAAGTTAAAAAAATAATAATTTTCAGCTTATGCTCACGAGACATCCTTGTCCATATAAATCTTCAGTCTCTTCTTCTTTTATGTAACCTTATTACAGTATGATCAAGGCCAACTTATATACTCAAGGCTAGCCAGACTGAACGAAATTTCGGTTCCCACTTTTTAGTGGCTTTCGCGAAATTCATCACTAGGTGGCGCTGGCATTCTGCTACACTTTTGCTATACGTTCTCTATTTGTAATGTGGCTTGTTATTAACAAAAAGTGTATTTTATTAAAACGTGTCTCTGTAACTAATAGTAACATACGAGGATACGTAGGATGGTATATTGTTGCGTGCTATACTGCAAAGATTTTTCCCTTTAAAATTTTTTTTTACGATTGTTGTTCAGGAACGTGCACGAACTCAGTTAATACACAATAATTTAATATGTTCATTATAATGTAGATTTTCTGTGGCAACAGTGATGTTTTTTATATATTACCTTGAGCGTGATAACGCATGGAATGTTATTCTTTTTGATATGTTTAGAATGCTAAATAAATAAGTTCGTTGTTAATTAAAAAGGTTTTTCTCTGCTAAATATATTACCATTCGTACGAAGTTATTAAATAAGTAAAGAATTTGATTAATTTCAAACAACTGGCGTCCGGTGACAGGACGGAATGGCTATTTGAAGAAAACGAAACATCGATTTCGTATTGGAATTTATCAAGTGAGTTTATGATTTATTTGATTATATCCTTTATTATTTGAATATATTGAACATATTGAATTTAAAATAATGGAAATTTTATTAAGAAAGCGTAAGCCACTAAGGCAATCGTTTACGATTACTTCCAGTGCTTTAGATGCTGAAATTCTAAAGCCTGACGTGGAGGTTAATCAACTCCAAGTATTGAGCTCACAGTTGGAAGGAAAATTCAACAGATTAGATGAGGTTCAATCACAAATTTCCGAACTTTTGTTGGAAAGTCAAAACGAAAATGAATATTTAGCTGATTTTGACACGAATGAAACATATCGTGATAAATATATCAGTTTAAAAACAAAAGTAGAAAACAAAATGGTGAATTCCACTCTTGTAATTACACCTGGAATTTTACAAAATTCCACGAAAAGGAACTTTAAATTACCAAAGTTGGAGCTTCAAAAATTCAATGGGGAGACCCGAAATTGGTTAGGATTTTGGGGACAGTTTAAGAAGATCGAGGAAGATGTAAATATAGATGACGATGACAAATTTCAATACCTATTACAAGCAACGGTCGTTGGAACCCCAACGAGAGAGAGCTCATAGATAGTTATCCTTCCTCTGGCGCGAATTATAAAGAAGCTATCAAGCAGCTAAAATCTCGATCTACACGAATCGAATTATTGGTAGAAATCTCTGTTCGCGAATTATTAAAGTTGGTTTTGGTTTAAGCTAGCAAAAAAGGAAATATGACTCCATCCAACTTATATGATAAGTTAGAGACGCAACTCAGAGCTTTTGGAGACGTTGGGGGTAAAAAGTGAGATTTATGCTGCTATGCTGTATCCCCTTGTAGAGTCTTCACTACCTGAAGAAATTCTGAAGGCATGGGAGCGATCTCGCCAGCGTAGGGAAGGTGTTGCACACACTGAAAATTTGGAAAATTTATTGCATTTTCTTCGAATTGAAGTTGAAAGTGAAGAGCGTCTTCAGTTGGCCCGTACAAGTTTTTCTGCTCCAGACAAATTTGACTCGGTTCCAGCCACAGTAGCTTGTATTTATGCAGGAGATTCAAAGAAGAAACAGCTTAATTTTTGTGTTTGGTGTGACAAGGAAACACATAATTCTTATGAGTGCTTTAAGCTGCACTGCCTTTCATTGGAAGATAAGAAAAATTTACTAAGAAAGAAAAAAGCTTGTTTTAACTGCCTAAAAATTGGGCATGCTGCCGAAAAGTGTAAAAGTTCTGTGAAATGCCTAGTTTGCAACAAACGTCATGTAACGGTGATGTGCAGAGAACTAAAAGGTTCTAGAAGTTCAAAAAAGGAGGCAGCTAACGAAACGAGTGAGACTTTGTCTAACCAAAAACTGCAAACAACTCTTCTCCAAACTATTATGGTGAAGATTGCCCATAATGGGAAAAAGGAACTTTTGAGAAGGCTTTTTGACAGTGGGTCACAAAGATCTTACTTACGGAAAGACATAATAAAGAGACTAGATTTAGTCCCGTTAGATCAAGAGACTTTGAGCCACAATTTGTTTGGTGGAGTTCAAACTGAATTTCAGGTCCATGGTATTTTTGATATCGAAATACAAGGAACGGAAAATAAATTCAAATACGAATTGTCGGTTTTAGATAAAGACAAAATTTGTGGATACATTCCTCGAGTGAAACTCAAACATATATGTAACTCACTTCGAGAACATAAAATCAAAATCAGTGATTCTGGTAGAGATACACCAGATATCGGATTGTTAATAGGAGCCGACTATTCCGGACTGTTGATGACGAACAATATCACTTCAATTGACAAAAACCTTATTGCCATTGAAACAAAATTGGCTTGAACCCTACAAGGCTCAGTGCAAAGTCATAATACCTTGCTTGATACCGTCGGACTTTGTTATTTGGATCCCACAGAACTATGGAATTTAGAGACAATTGGCATAAAAGATCCGGCGGAAGTGAAGACTAAGGAGAATTTAGACAATGAAACGATCAAATATTTCCTAGAGAACGTTAAAGTAATCGAGGGCAATAGGTATGGAGTCTGTTTGCCTTGGAAGGATAGTCATCGGATTCTTGAAGATAATAAAGGTAAAGCGGAAAAAAGACTTTTCGCCAATACACGAAGACTGCAGAAGATGGGATTTTTCGAAGAATATGATGGTATTATTAAAGGCTGGCACGAGGAAGGTATAATTGAAATAGCTCCTAATAATAGTGATACTGGTCACTATTTATCTCATCAAGCAGTAATCAAGGATTCCAGTCTGACTACGAAAGTGCGACCCGTATTCGATGCATCATTGAAGGATGAAAATGGGAATTCCTTGAATGCTTGCCTCGAAAAGGGGCCGAATTTAATAGAAATGCTTCCAAAACTTTTGATACAATTCCGGCAACATGCAATTGGTGTTACTGCCGATATAAGGAAAGCTTTCTTACAAATCAATTTGTGTGTCAGAGACAGAAACTTTTTGAAATTCTTCTGGTGGAAAGATTCAAATAAAACCGAGATTGTTACCTACAGACACTGTCGTGTCGTGTTCGGCATTTCTTCGAGTCCATTCCTGTTGGGAGCAACGATTTCTTACTATTTGGATAATGCTCCACAAGATTTAAGAAGAACGGCACTTAGATTGAAGAAATCCTTTTATGTCGACAATTGTATAGCTAGTTTCGAAACCGAAGAAGAAGTAGTCAAGTTCAAAGAAGAGTTCCAAACTCTAATGTTTTCAGAAGGTTTTGACCTTAGAGGGTGGACTGCTGCACCATTCAAAGATAGAAGCATGACTTCTTATCAGAAGGTTATTCCAATTCTGGGACTCTCATGGGACACCGAGAATGATGAAATCTATTGCAATTTAACCTCTTTGACATTTTCGGAGAATGCCCACACGAAACGATCTCTTCTGTCAGTCTCACAGAGGATATTCGACCCCATCGGATTTACAAGTCCAACCACGATAATTCCAAAACTCATTCTGCAAAAAACATGGAAGATGAAACTTTCCTGGGATGAAAATCTCCCACAAGATATAGAAAGAGAATTTCAGGCTTGGCTCAAAAGACTACACTTCTTGAATTATTGTAAAATTTCAAGAAGACTTGTGATTGGACCCTTCGATGAATGCTCTATCGCTCTACATTATTTTAGTGATGCTAGTAAAGTATCTTGTGCAGTATGCATTTTCCTACGTGCATATTTTGAGGGCAAAACTTCAGTACAATTGGTATTATGTAAATCAAGAGTAGCGCCTGCCAAAGAAGAAACTATTCCCAGATTAGAGTTGCTTGGAGCACTTATAGCTACTCGGCTGTACCGTCAAGTCATTGACGCTCTTAAATTGACAAAGTGCTAAGTGTACTTTTGGAGCGACTCGTCTGTAGTTCTGACATGGATCAAAAAAGACTCTCACTGGAGTGTTTTTGTGGCAAATCGTGTAGCTGAAATAAGGAGATGCACAAATCCGGACGACTGGCATTATGTACCAAGCTCAAGCAATCCAGCTGATCTTCCCTCTAGAGGGTGCGATGCCAAAATGTTGCTACATAGCAGATGGTGGGAGTGGCCGGATTAGGCTTAAAGAAGAGCCGGATAAATGGTCTCTCTCTGAAGCGTCAGAACTAGAAACTGATGAGCTGAGTAAAGAATATGTTGCAATTTCCTAAAATTGCAAGGTGGGAGCATGTTCAGGAACGTGCACGTCAGTTAATACACAATAATTTAATATGTTCATTATAATGTAGATTTTCTGTGGCAACAGTGATGTTTTTTATATATTACTTTGAGCGTGATAACGCATGGAATGTTATTCTTTTTGATATGCTTAGAATGCTAAATAAATAAGTTCGTTGTTAATTAAAAATGTTTTCTCTGCTAAATATATTACCATTCGTCCGAAGTTATTTTTAAATAAGTAAAGAAACTGATTAATTTCAAACAACATATTGTTGCGTGCTATACTGCAAAGATTTTTCCCTTTAAAAATTTTTTTTTTCACTATTGTATTTAAATAATTATTGCCAACATATAACTGTTGGATGGATAGCATTTCCATCAGTTTCATGTAATACAGATACATAATACAAAATTTCTTAAACAAAAGCCATCATCACGTAAAATTTTAAAGCTTTAAAATTCTTTTGGGAACAGCTTTAGTATAGCCCACCTTCAAAGTTTGGCGAATTTGGTTTGGCGCCAAAGCACATGAAATACGTTGTTTTGAAAAATGGTTGCCATCCAGATTTTCGACGAAACTCCGTGTTTCAAAAAATGGCGGCCATCTTGATTTCACCAGAAATCGTGGATAATAGAAATAAGTTTACGACTATTATACACGATTGTAAGAGAAAGAAATATTAAGAAATGATTAATAAAAATGATTAAGGTTAAAAGGATGTAATTTTAAAAACAATACCGGAAACCTTTAGCTATTTCACCTTTAATAAATAATTTGGTGTGACGTCACAATGTATTCTCCATGCTACGCGTAATTTGTATTTTCTCTTTAAAAAAAATAATGAATTGTTTATTATTGTAAATTAACATCAAATTCTTTAAATTTACATTTCTGAGCTTAGGCGTAACTGAAAATAAGTATAATAAATTGTTTATATTTAAAATTATCATGATACAGTAAGCGAATTCTACCGGTTATTACAACGATAAAGAACGTCGCAGTCTCTCATACTTGTATTTCATACAGCTTCCATATTTTCAAAGATTTTTAAACTTCAGCATTTATACAAATAAAAAAAGTTTTTTTAATTAATACTCTGGAACATATCAATTTTATCATATTTAAAAATTAACGTTTTGCTACATAACAACATAATCCCTTATATACCAGTAAGTAGACAATTTTCATTATTTTCTAAAAATTTTAAACTTCACATTAATGAAAAACAGGTTCTTAAATTTCTAAATCACATTATATTCTTTGTAGGCAGGCATACTAGAATTCTACACATAAATAAATAAAAAATTTAATTTCTCGCAATGAAAGAAAATATTATAAGAAAATAAATACTACAAATTAGGAACACTAAGCAATGCTTCACATACACACACACATACAGTGTCTCACAAAAGTGATGGGACACTTGTGCCTTACAAAAGGAAACTGTAGTAAAATAAATGAAAAAAAACATGTAAAATTTTTTTGTGGATGTGTTTCATACTTAAATTTAGTAACAATTATTACATAACATACATTTTCTCAAAATATTAAAATATCAATTTAATAAAAATACAATTGTTTAGAACGGAGCAAAAAATGGCTCACATAAGTGATGGGACACTTACTTTTCCATCAAATATTTATCCAAAAATTTTACTTTATAAAAGGTTTTAATATTTTGTTGGATTTCCTTTTACTTTTAAAACATGATTTAATCTTCTTGGGATGGATTCGACTAATTTTTTTGCGATTTATGGAGTGATTTTACCCCATCCTTCTTGAAGCACCGATTTTAATTGTTGTTTTGATAAAAAGGGTGTGTTTGCGAAATTCTTCCCTGGGTTTTCTCCACACCAAGATTCTACCGTCAGAATCAAATATATTAAATTTACTCTCAGCAGGAAATATAACTTCATTCCAGTAATTAGAATTCTTATTTATGTTGGATTTTGCGAAAGCCAGTCTGAGGTTTCTATTCTTTTCACTCACGAAGAATTTTTTTCTGGCTGCTCTACCGTCATATCCAGCAGATCGAATTACTCTTCCAATAGTCTCAGGATTAACAATTACTCCATATAATGCTTGTAAATCAGGCAGCAACTTTGGGAGCACTCATTCTTGGATTTTTTTTTAATATTTCGAACGATAATTCGCTTTAGTCCATTGGATAGCTTTGATGGTCAGCCAGGTGTTCTTTTATCCTGAATCATACGATTCTTTTTATATCGTTTAATGATATTAAAAACTGTTGAAGGACTCAGGTTAACGGTTTCAGCAGTTTCTCTAATAGAATTTCCACGTTCAATATGCAAATTAATAACTAATTTTCGAATTTCAGGCAAAGTTTCTTTTCGTTTAGCATTCATGGCTGCACAGAGATAAAAAACACAAGAATTCCAAAACAAACTGGAGAGAAATACTGCAGACGATTGCGATAAATTATTGCCAATTGCTTTTGAGTAAAAATAAAAACCCCCAAAAATATTTTTATTGCTTACTTCAGACGATTTTTGTTGCACAGTACGTAGTAGTATCTAATGGTGTCCCATTACTTATGTGAACCATTTTTTGCTCCGTTCTAAATTTTTATTAAATTAATATTTTGAGAAAATGTATGTGATGTAATAATTGTCACTAAATTTAAATATGAAACACACCCACAAAAAATTTTTACCTGTTTTTTTAATTTATTTTTTGCAGTTTCCTTTTGTAAAGCACAAGTGTCCCATCACTTTTATGAGACAATGTATTATCAAAGAACTCATATTATCAAGGGCGATTACGATTGCAAAAACTACGTATTATAATAATGAGGTAAAAGTTTAGTTTTGCTACTGTTGAGTAGATCGTCGGGCTATCGATATATATAGTAAGTCGGAAAGCATTATAAACATATCAAAACCAAAAAATTAAAAATACAATTTAAATGAAAAATGATGTCTTAAATATAATTCACAATTAAAAAAACAATACAAATTTAAAATACACAAACGATATGTTAAACATTGCATATAAAATACATTACATTACAGCTCGTCATCACACATTATCTCGTTTTCCTTTGTACACAACGATCCGTATTCGCCCGAAAAACATCAAAGGTCGGTGTCCATGTACACATCCATCTATTTCCACCTTAAAAATATCAGAGAATTGCACAACCTCGGCATTGCGCACTACATTGGCTCTGCCCATGTACACATCGATCTATTTTCACTTAAAAAAACATCCTATAATTGCACAAACTAGGCACCGCGCACAACCTCGGCATTGCGCACTACATTGGCTTTGCCCATGTACACATCGATCTATTTTCACTTAAAAAACATCCTAGAATTGCACAAACTAGGCACCGCGCACTACATTGGCTTTGCCCATGTACACATCGATCTATTTTCACTTAAAAAACATCCTAGAATTGCGCAAACTAGGCACCGCGCACAACCTCGGCATTGCGCACTACATTGGCTCTGCCCATGTACACATCGATCTATTTTCACTTAAAAAATCATCCTAGAATTGCACAAACTAGGCACCGCGCACAACCTCGGCATTACGCACTACATTGGCTCTGCCCATGTACACATCGATCTATTTCCACTTAAAAAACATCCTAGAATTGCAGAAACTAGGCATCGCGCACAACCTCGGCATTGCGCCCTACATTGGCTCTGCCCATGTACACATCGATCTATTTTCACTTAAAAAAAACATCCTAGAATTGCTCAAACTAGGCACTGCGCACAACCTCGGCATTGCGCACTGCATTGGCTTTGCCCATGTATATGGCGATCTCTTTTTACTTAAAAATCAGTAATTGAATAAACTCTGCATTGCTCATATACTAAGAAATCTGCTTTCACTTAAAAGAAATCGGAGAATTGCAGAAATTCGCGCATACGCAACTCCATTGATTCGCGTAAAAAAAAAAAAAAAAAAAAAAAAAAAACGTTTTTAGAAAAATTGAGTTTACTACAGGCGAATCAAGATCCTAGCCTAATTGATTTCTCAGCCGTACATTTCTTGCAAATACTACCATTCGATGATCTTTTTCTGACTAACTAACCAGCATGGTATCTTACATTTTTCACAGAAAACGTTATCCTTCAATAATCGACAATCCATCAAAAATCCTCTAAAAAGTTCATACTATTGTTAATTCATACATAAAATATCTGTTCCCAAAATTTTACGCTTGTTTGAAAAACTCCCACCTTAAATTTTCCTTTATAATCTCCTGATATTTAATTACAACATCACTAACAGCAGTTTTAGAGCAAGCAATAACTAAACGCAAAAATATCACCTCATGTAGCCAAAAATATATATACAAAATAGTATTCACGATATCTGAGCGTTAAACAATCGCCAATAACAATGTTACGAATTGTGTATTTAGATATTAATTTTAGTAGAATTCGATTTTAAAATGTTGTATTTTCTCCTGCAAAGCAGCGTGAGACAAATTTTAAGAGAAATCTATACCGGAAAAGTAAGAATACAGGGCACGTGCATTAAACTTTGAGTAAACGGATATGTCGGTAATTTGTATTGAAATTGAATAAATGTAACTGACTTCTAAATTAGCTGTAACCGTAATTCCATCCTCTTGTTTACATTGCGTTTGGCGAATAGTATGGGTTACCAGATCATATCATTTATCGCCGCTCTTAGCGATATTTTTTTTTGTTTAAAATTCCGGGTGGGCTATACTAAAGCTGTGCCTTCTTTCTTTTGATATGTTTCTTTCCCTCAGCTTTTGTATATAAACAAGTACGTGTGTTCAGCTTCATATCATTTTTTCGTCTTCCTGAAATAAAAATATCATAAGTTTTTTTTATCATACTGGAGATAATCTGTTTCCTGCATAAATGATATTTTAACCTATCATATATATAAATATTAGCATTTCGTATAAAATATATATGTGAATGCATTCTTAAATTTTATTTGCATTAAATTCCTATATATCTATATACATATGAATTTAAATGCATTAAATATATATTACTTTTTAGCTCTCGTATTTGTTATCTTTCATTCAGAAACATTTAATGCTGTCTATACTGGCTTCAAAAGTTTAAAGCACATACCTCATTTTAATTAGTATGATTGTTGTGAAATGAACTGAAGTAATAACCGGCGCGAGGCGCTGCTGTTTGTGACGTCAGCCTGCGTGCTGAGTGTTTCGAATGTTTTGCTTGTAGACGGTACGAAAGCTGATCTCGGAAGAGTGATACTGTTTGATGAAAATAAAGAATGACTTATTAAGAATTTTTTGTCTTTATTCATAATGCACCCAGCCTCGGGTAGAGGCAGCCTGCAACCGAACGAACTGTTTTGAATATATTTGATTTATATATTTTCTGTGTTCTTCGTAACAATGATTTATCAATATGCTGTGCATGAATTTGTGTCTACCTGGTTGAGTGTTTTGTGGTTGCACTTTGATTAATAAAGATTCATGTCGAATCCTTATATATATATATATAATTAATAGAGGTAATACTTTTTGTTTTAGGGAATATGGCTTTATTTTTTAAAATATGCGGTCAGTGATATTGAAATACTTGGTATTCAACACTAGCAGTCTCAAAATATTATATTCCCTCCTTCCCAAATTAGTTGCTACACTTAGGTCAGGTCGAAAGTTTTGTCCCAAATTATTTGTACATTTCAAGTAGGTGGAGTTCAAGTAGGTGGATTTGTACATTTCAAGTAGGTGGACGGAGGCTAAGTTCTTAGGAGAAGTGAACGGGGAACTTCTGAAAGTTCTACCCAGGACAGCTGACGATCACCGGATGCTTACGGCATTATTTCTGGAAAAGAAAGTGGAGCATTATATTATAAGTGCAAATTACGCTAGACCCATAAAAGTGGTTATTAGGGGTTTATCCATAACCACAAATACAGATGATATTGCCGGCGCCCTTACTGCCAAAGGATTTGGAATTAGCAAAGTAACCCAGCTCACACGACGACGAACTAAAGCCCCAATGCCTCTCTTTTTGGTGCAGGTTATTAAAAATGAAATTGCAGAGGAAATTTATAATGTCAGTGACTTATTATTTTTCGCGGTCACGGTGGAAAAATACATCTGTTATAATTGTTATAATTGTCAAAAATGGCACCACTCATCAGATAATTGTCATTTTGCCCCACGTTGTGTGAAATGTTCAGAAGAGCATAAAACGATGGACTGCCCAACGAAAGGAAAAATGGAGGAACCGAAATGTGCCAACTGCCTAAAAAACCACGTGGCTTCCTACCGTGGCTGCGAAAAGTTTCCCAAAAATAAAATCAATCACCCAAAAAAGGATAATATGGTAAAAAAAGGAATCTCTTTTGCAGACATGCTGAAAAACCAGGCGAATTTATTCGCAGAAAATCCGGCTAGGCCAGTCCTTAAATCGGCTTCTGCTGCACTTAGTAAAAACAGTGAAAGCATTAAGTTAACTGATCTGAGTAATGCATTAAAAAATTTAAACATGTCTAATGTAAACAAATCTGTTGAAAATGTTTCAAGTGATAATCTAGAGAAGCCACAAGGCTCCGAGTTTTTGAGTTTCATGAAAAATATTTCCGAATTTAATAGCATTTTAGGAATTAACAATATAAGATTAATGAATAATGTATTTAAAACTTATTTACCAAAGTTAAAAGAATTAAGTGACCCTGTTGATAAATTATTTATGTTCTATGAAATAGTAAATGAAATTAACAACAATGTATCAGCAAAACCATAATATGCATTTAACTTGTGTTACCTGGAACGCAAATGGATTGCTCCCAAAAGCTTACGAGCTTAAGGAGTTTTTACATGAAGTTTCCCCTGATATTGTATTCCTACAAGAACACATGCTTGGCCCCCAAAACTACTTCAGAGCTTGCAACTACGTGACGCATCGCTGGGACAGACCGACAGAAGGCAGATATGCTCCAAGAGGCAACGCAAGAGGAGGGCTGCTTACTTTAATCAAGCGCTCCATCCCTCATCATGCTCTAACATTACCACAGCTTTTAGCAGTTGAAGCCCTAGCTATTACACTCACGCCAAAAACTTCACGACCAATCACAGTCATCTCCACCTATTTCCCAATACACTCACCTACAAATTCTGTCAAGACAGATTTGCAAACCTTATTAAACACAAACAATCGGGTCATCATAGGTGGAGATTTTAATGCACACCACCGCGAGTGGAACTGCTGGGATTTTAACCAACACGGAAAAGTCATTCACACCATCGCCCAAGCGGCCAATATTCACCTCGCAGTTCCGGAAAAACCAACACACTATGGGATAGGTAGACCGTCAGTCATGGATTTCTTTATCTTAAAAAATATCAATCCACCCAGTTATGTAGAAAGTCTGACGGAATTATCATCAGACCATAACCCGGTAATGATGGAAATTACTACCGACTCCTATAGTACACCACACAAACGAGCCCTTATCACAAACTGGGCAGGATATGCCAAAGCTCTCAACAACACGCAGTACCCTACCCACACGATACAGACGAGGGATGAGTTAGACGCTCTCACGGAAGAGCTCACTGATGAACTACATGATGCTTTGCTGAAGAACAGTAAAACTGTGAGAGAAGATAAACGGTACAAGAACAAGATACTTAGAGAAATGATCAGACGAAGGAACCACATCCGTAAGCAGTGGCAGAAATTCAGATGCCCTACGGACAAAACACTCTTAAATCAACTGAACCAGCAAGTCAGGACTCTACTCAAAAAACATGCACAACTTGACTGGGCCAAACATTTGGAATCACTTTCCACGGATGATAATTCCCTGTGGAACGCTGTTTCTAAATTCAAAAGACGCAACACTAATATTCCGCCCATTAACGGCCCCAACGGGACCGCTTACACTGATTTTGAGAAAGCTGAGTCTATTGCAGATCACTACGCTTCTCAATTTCGCACTCACAACATATCTAACCCCCAAACAGAACTCACAGTCGCATCACTCATCACACAATTCCAAACAAAACCACACACAAACAACACTCCTTTAATCATGCCATCAGAGGTTATTAGTTATATCGAGAAGAGAAAAAATCGAAAAAGCCCTGGACTTGATAAAATCAGTAATAAAATGCTCAAAGAAATGGGAGTTAAAATGATATGCAAATTCACAAAACTACTGAATGCCATGCTCCGCCTCCAGTATTTTCCGACCAACTGGAAAACAGCTATCATTTCGCCAATTTTAAAACCAGGAAAAGATCCTACCCTGGCTACTTCATACAGACCGATCAGCTTACTATCAACACTCAGCAAAATTGCAGAAGCAGTTATCCTAAAAAGAATTGAAGACTTCTTAACGGACAACAACGTCCTTATACTACAGCAATATGGATTTAGAAGGAAGCACTCCACGACCCACCAACTCTACAGGGTCACTGAGATGATCGCTGACGGCTTCCAGAGGAGGCAAATCACAGGAGCTCTCTTTCTCGATATTTCGAAAGCCTTTGACTGTGTATGGTTACAGGGCCTCACATACAAATTACTCACTCTGGGATTCCCAGACTACATCATAAACATCATCAATTCCTATCTTTACGATAGACACTTTGTCGTTCGATATAACAATACGCACTCCACACGGAAAGCAACTCTAGCGGGTTTACCTCAAGGAAGTTTACTTTCGCCCACATTATTTTCAATTTATACGAACGACATCCCACACCACGCCAACACTACATTCGCACTTTATGCAGACGATACTGCGATCCTGTACCAAGATGCGTCCATGGCCGCAGTCGTACATACACTACAAGAACACATCCATGCATTAGAGTCCTGGATGATAAAATGGAAAATTAAAACAATCGTGGAAAAATCCGAAGCAGTTTTCTTTACAAAAAAAAAGAATCGTCGATCTGAACATCACCCTTTAGTTGTATGAAGTCACCATCCCCTGGGCCAAGCAAGTCAAATACCTTGGTGTCATTTTGGACCAAAAACTCACATGGGCCCCACACATCACACATATCCTGAATAAGTTTCGGGGAACTAAAGCATTACTCAACCCCCTACTTGCCCGAAACTCTGTTTTATCTATTCATAACAAACTTCATGTATTCAGATCCATGCTGCGACCAATTATTACTTACGCCTGTCCCGTCTGGAGTTATGTCTGTAAAACACATATGCAAAAAATCCAACAATGCCAAAATATTACACTAAGAAGAATTACTAACAGTCCCTGGTATTTTAGAAACGAAGCCATACACAATGAATTGAATATTGACAGCATAAGCATCTGTATTGCCAAAATTGCAAAAAAAATTTTTTAACAATATCGAAAAAGTCAACAATAGCTCCATCCCCAGATTGACCTATGACTACACAATTGAGGAAAACAAAAAGAGACTAGGAGCTGTCCTCCGACACTTATTATAGTTTGTCAACCAAATTTTAATTTAACTTTGCACACTTTTTTCAATTTATATCTCTTCACTAGTACGACCGTAAACAATAGTTATTTAGGCCACAGACTATCTCAGAACATGGTCCTTTCACTTTATTAACTTTAGCCTCATATTTTTAATATAATTAGTTTTGTAACTCTGATATCTTATTCACAGTGCTGACATTAAAACATACCTCCAATAAGTATCTACTTTAGCTCAGCCCAGCCCCCAACCAATGCCTGACAAACAAGATTGTGCACTTTTTTTTCAGACCAATCATTGGCGCACGTGACCAGTAGCTCCTCCCTCCACCTCTTCGACCATCTCTATGCCACTCCACCGACATTTGAGTGTCGGACATCGTAGAAGCAGCAACACTTAGGCCTTGCTCCCCTGATACGAACGCGACTAAATGCCCGTAGCGTTTATGCGTAAGGCTCATTCATCGAACATCACGCCATACTGCTTATCATGAGGAATTCTCCTCGCCCAAGTATTTATGCCATGATATGACAGAAAAAGATATGCAACTAGAACGGGATATACACAGGATACGGCTTTCCAGCCGAGGAGCCTGATGAAGTGCCCAGCACCTGAGCCTTCAAGTAGGTGGAGTCAAAATAACTTTCGATGCAGCTTAGCAGATAAACATCAGTAAAATTACACAATGCGCTACAAGAAATATAACGCTGTATACTAGATTTTCATTCTCAGTTTTTACTTTCCACAAGTGTAGCACTTATTTTGGGATAATTTTATTGAAGCAAATGTAGAGGGTTTGCATGCTTTTAAGCCACGCCCCATTTTGTAAGGACTATACCGCCCGTATTTCAGAAAGATCGTGTTTATGTGATTAGATGAGGCAGATCATTAAATTTACATTTATTAAGATTTTAAGCGATTACAGATGGATGAGTCCTTACAAAATTGGGCGTGGCTTAAGGGTGTGCGAAAGCTGGATTTTTGAAACTAATATGGTACTGATTTAAAGAGGAAATGCTTGGTAAATAAAATTGTTGTTAATTGATAACGTAGCACCCTGAAAATTCTGGAAAATGTGCAAACAGAATCTTAAAATCTTCAGTATCAATAATCAGTACTCAAGTGTAGCAACTAATTTGGGACACAGGGAGTATATGATGCATTGTGATTGATGGCATACATGTTATTATTATATGCTGTAGGTAATATTGAAATACTTCGTATTCATCACTAACAGGTGTAAAATTTTATATAAGATTCATCGGAATTAATGTCATGTATGTCATTATTATATGCTATAGGTGATATTGAAATACTTGACATTATTTTGAATATCTGTAGTGCTGTGTTTACTCTTCAGAGCTCTAAATCTGCATTATTTAAAATTTTACTTTTTTAATATTTCCTAAAAAAGTATTTTATATTAATTAAAAAAGAGAAAAAATCTTCAGTACCTAAAACCAAATCTCTATTAGAAATACTTTTTCTCTTATGTATTAACAAATTTGAGATCATCATTTATTAATTTCTTAATTACATATTTAATAGTGGCTCCATATTATTTTGTTGCACAGGACAACTGATATTAATACGATGAAAATTTTGCGCTGAAATAGTTTATGTTCTGAAGCTACCTGCTAACTTCGTAGTATAAAAATAATTTAAAAGTAAAACACGTGCTCTAACTTACCCTTAAATTAGAATAGGTAACTCAAATAAGTATAATTAAAAATAGCGTATATCTAGATGCAAGCAGGAATTAAAATCAGAATCAAGTAGCTGAGGTTATATAGGAAAAAAAAAAAAAAAAGAGGGGGGGGGTAATTTGAAATTTCATGCTTTCTTTCTAAATAAAAATAATTTTATTAAAAAGAAATGCATTGTAGAGACATTAGTATAATTGGAAATAGAAAAGATGAAAAATATGCAACCGCCTTCGCCGGGAATCGAACCACGAACCTCTGGAATACCGGCCCAGCGTGCTACCGTTACACCACGAAAGCACGCTAGGGAAGTGGGAGAAACACTTTATATACTCCCCTCTTTAAAGGGCGACTAGGGTTTTAGGGGACCTAGTCGCCAAATCCTGGGTGCGGAGAATCATCATCCACAACCCTTTTACTTCGGGCGCCACTTGTAGAGTCATTAGGTTAATTGGAAGCAGAAAAGATAAAAAATAAGCAACCGCCTTCGCCGGGAATCCAAACACGGACCTCTAGAATACCGGCCCAGCGTGCTACCGTTACACCACGAAGGCACGCTAGGGAAGTGGGGGAAATACCTTATAGTATAATTTGACTATTACAGATTAGTCGTTTCTAAATTTTGCATATAACAAGACATTTATTTTTCTGGGGTACCATTCTGCTCATTGTTAACATCGCAAAGCGTAGCGGAATAGTATAGCGTCCTCTTGCGGTCAATAGAAATTTCACGGAGGCCACCGAAAACACAAAAGAATATCTTCACACTGGCAGGCCTTGAGTATCAGTTTGCCTGGCCTTGGTATGAAAGACGATAAGACAAACAGACAAAGTAGATAAATGTCTTGTTTTGCATCCGCTAAGTCTTTCTGCCCGCAGGGCGAAAAATCAAGCTTAGATGCGACAGATGGCTATTTCGCAAGTATACGAATTTGAAAAACAGGATAAAAATAAATGGCCCGTGTTAAAGTAGTTATAGAAGAAGGGGGGGAAAGGACTTAATTTTGATAGAGAGAGAAAGCGAAAGGTAGAAAGTAGCCTATCAGTGCATGTATCTATGCAGTGAATAGCGTAAAATCTGTGTTTCTTCACAGTGCAGTGGCTTCCAAGAGTGTATTGTAAGTATGTGTTGTATTTTATAATGTGTTGAAGATGCTAACTAATAGGGATGAATAACTAAGATTATATTTGAGAAAATGATGCTGCTAAACAAAAGTCTGAGCGCTCATGAACATTTGTTACTCTCAGAGAGGAAAAAACCCAGGAAAATGGCACTGCGCAATTAAGTGTAATTGAGCTGTTTATAAGCGCAGGCAAGACCAATAAAAGCAAAATAATACGTTAAAAAAGTACAGGTATCTATAAACATTAAAATTAAAATACAAGTATTTATATATATGTAAGATAAAAAAAATATGTAAATCAAAATTATAATTCAAACTAACGAGTAAAACATTAATTCTCCCTCTCTGTTTTAAAAATCGTAATAACTCCTCTGGATTGCGTCATTTCTAGAACATTCTATGGCCTGCGCAACGCTGATGACGTAATAATTGTGAACTGAAACCAAAACTTTTCTCTTCGTGTGCTTCCATCTTGCATAACTACGCACTTCAGCTTCGCTCTCTACCCTGCTAGGATGTAACTTAGCTGTCTTGCTTGCTGTTGCAATAATATCAAAAATGTAATGTTCTGTGAGAGGGCACAATTAGAGTGTCAAGTGATTGTGGCCACAAACGTCAACTGGAAAATAAAAATGGAATTAAAACTGCCTCGACTGCCAACTTCTGTAGATATTACCAAGTCAACATTATTAGCATACTTCGCAATCAGAATTCTTCCTCTTGAGTATGGATCGACGATATATCTTATCTGGGAATTATGCCTCAACAGTGCTCCGTCTTTTCGTTTCCTTACTTTTATTATATCATATATATGTATGTATAAAACATGTTTATTATGCTTAGTACAGCAGAAATCAAGAAATTGGAACAAGTCAGACAAGATCGTCATCAAAGAAGATATTCGAACCCCGGACCGTCATGCAGGAACCGTGCGTCATGCATCTTCCATGCGTGACGCAGACCATCCATGCCCTGGACATGTGACTCCTGCATTAGGGCCCGAGATCGTAATTTCGAACACATTCTTTAACGACGACAGTTGTCTATTTTAGTTCTTATTTCTTAATTTTTGCTGCACTAAGCAGAATAAACATGTTTCCTCACAATTTTCATATTCTTCCTTTCTTGTATTTTGTGTTGTCACTACCGCGACAGGAAAGCATTTCCGAATATACATTGCTATAGGCGTCTAGGCGTACACCATCTCTCCATCTCTTCTCAAAATTCCTGGAAGGCATATGTTGTTAAAGTCACTCATAAAGGGCGAATACGATTACAGTTACATGTAGTTACAATTATAATTATTCAATTGCAATAACAGTTAGAGTTATGCAGGGACCGGATCCAAATGTCGCCAAATTTAGTCAAAATTAGTCGCCAAAACTATCGCTAGCTTGGCGATATCTCACCAATTTAGCGAGATGGCCATTTTAAATGTTAAATAGATTTGCCCTTGTAATTTTATTTTTCCAGCAGAGCTTCGTCTCTTCAGTCTTTTCATGTTACGTTATACAAAAGATACTACAAATTCACATATAATTCCATTAAAATTATTTGCATATATTTAAAATTTTTAATAATATACGTAAATGAGAAAAACATGAGCATGGATACCACTACTATAATAAAGCACAAATTTTGAACGCTTCAGGAAAATAAAGACAAAGAGCGCTGATATAAAAGAAAACTTACTGGTCAATAGGAGTGTTACAAACTGATCTTCATATTGAGACCTTTATTCATCATCTGAAGAAGTCCAGGCTAGAAATAACATGAGTAGCTCCTTAGTCGTTGAGCCCACCAGCGGCCGAGCGGTAAAGTCGCTGAACACTGGTAGTTCGGTCCGAGGTTCGAATCCCGCGAACGGGCTGGCTGCATGGGCGTTTTCGTGGTTTTCCCCATGTGTAACGTGTATACGAGCCAGTTTCCCTTAGAAAGTCCTCCACGAAAGGCATCCCTCCCATTAGGCAGATAGCCCTCGTGTGCTTTGCCATAATTAAATACACCTTAGTCGTTGAAGCAGCTACTCTCGAAGCTTAGTAGAAAAAAAAATCTCATCTGCTTTTCTAGCTTTCCACGCACATAAATATCATTCGCATTTCAGAATGAAATAGTTCTTAATTAAAGACTCGCATTTTAGTTTTAAAATTGTCACATAATAGTCATTACGTATAAGTATAATGAATTCAGTTAGGTTAATTTCACGTGTCCATTTAGTGATTAATAATAATTGAAATGAAGCTGCGTTTATTGCTTATTAAATCATTTACTTTATTAATTAATATGAGAATAAATTCGAAAGAAAAATTAAATATGCTTTGCTGAACAACAAAGCATTGCCGCGTGAAAGAGAGGATATTTTAATTCGATCAATGGTAACACATTCCTCTTAAATGGATGAGTTTGTTTATAAAATTCGAAAAACAAATATAGTGCGAGTGGGACGCTTCTTTTAATCGCTGAGTTTTCTAATTAAATTTAAATTTAAAACGCAAACATCTTATCCTTTGCAGAGTGGCAATACAAAGCTTTACAGATGACACATCCTTACCGCGTTTTATATTATAGATGGTAAAGCACTCTTTCCTCTAGTTAAAGGGACAGATAGTCGACTTGTGGAACTTGCGAAGGGCAAATATTTCAAAATTTTTTAAAAATGGTATATTAATCTTAAATATTTCTTAAACTGTTATTATTATAATAACCGGTACATTAAATTTGGTTAATTAATAGAGTTGCCGATTTTATTTCATTTTCTGCCAATTTTTTGCTTGCTTTCTTTCACAACTTCATTTAATATCGTAGAGCAATATCGTAAAAGTTTTCTGCCTTATCTCCTACAATCTTGCTCCAGGTCAAGTTATAATCCTCCCTTAAGATTCTTTTATTAATTACACGGGTGATTTTTTAGTTTTCTTCGTCTGTAACAGGAATGGGAGCTACTTTCCCTTAAAATGTTCTTTACATAGGCATCCTTTCTCGTATACATGTAGCCGTACTGAATGTTTTCATAAGCTAATAAATTTAACTTACGAAATCGCTACTGAAATCGCGAAATTCTGAGCAACGTTGAAAAAATGGTACTGTTCTGTTATCGGGACCGGAGTCGTTGCCAAATGTTTTGCCAAACTCGCCATGAGATGATTTCGTATTAATCAATCCTATCTGTGTACAGGATACTAAAAAAATTTTGTTTCTAATTGTTGAAAAATTTGTGTGTGCAAAATATAACACATCATAACACGTGTACCACTTGAAGTTAATAAATATTTTCAACTACAAACGTGAGTTCGTGGGCTACATCTATCATTTAAATTCATTCCAATATTAGTCTAACTCATAATGAAACAGAAGCAGCATTTTTAATAATCGTATGTGTACATCTGATCCCATTAAATAGCATGATTACTGAAATTTCTAAAACAGAGAATTATACTTAAATAAACTGCTATGGATTTAAGGTGTCAATAGTAGAAATATTCCTACTTTTCAACAGATATTTTACTGGTGCTGCGGGATATGACTTTACCTTCACATGCTTGTGAGCCAGAAAAACTTCAAGTAAAAGACGAGGCAAATATTAGGTGCCATGTTCATACTTTAAAAAAGATAGCTAGTAGTCACTTAAAACCACCATGGCCAAAGATTTGGGACATGAAGGAAACAGACAGTCAAACAAGAATATCAGCTGGCATAGATTATCTACAAAAAGTTGAAGAAGACGAAAATCTTGAAATCCTTACGGAGAAAAATTACGAAAAACATAAACGCTCTGGTTATAATGAAAAAGAACCAGAATTTGTTATATGTTCACCAGATACCGTTTTATTGATCAAAGAAAGTGAATTCCTAAATCATAGCCAACTTATAAAGAGTGGCAAAGCCCGAAAAAATTGCTGCCATAAATCAAAAAGACAGCAAAATACGACTTCTGTGGATACTAAGTCTATTTCTTATGCAGCCAGCCTTCCTGAAACTAATTCTAGTTATGCTTTTAAAAGTTGTTTCCGTTGTTCAGTTAATACATCATGCAAAAACAAATGCAAAGAACAACCGGATGTTTCTGACAAAATAACAACAGCAAACGATACGGATTACTTAGACGATTCATCTTGCTTTTATATTAGAAGAAGCGTTAGTGATTTAATAGCTCACTTCGAGTCACAGAACGAGAAAATACCAGACTTTGCAGCGGGAGATGCTTGTGGTCATCAGACTTCTGTAATTAAATACAACGAATATGATTCTTATAAGAATATTAAATATAAGAGGCTTCAAGTTTCAGACAGTTTAATTTACAAGCGTCACAAAGATAAATGCAATTCTTTTATATCAAACAAAAGTCTAAAAGAAGAAGTAATAAAAAAAGAGTCAAACATTTCAAGATTCTTTATGTTAATCCAAATTGCTTGTTTTATTTTTTGTGCAACAGCTTTCATTTTATATGTTATGAAGCAATATAATCAAATGTACTGTTAAATTAAATAAATAAATCTTTTCTACTGTGTAATTATAGCATTCTATAATTTATTAGCATCTAAAATAACATGTGTCATTTTGTTGCTAAGTAATTTAACATTAAAACTCTGTGTTATTTTTGCGAAATCTGCTGATCTTCTTGTGAGCATCGCTCGTTTTTGACAGTGGAAGCTATGTCTAAACTCTAGTAAATTATGCTTTAACATATTAAGCAATCTAGCAAGGTTTAAATAGCATTTTTCATTAGGATTGACCAAATTAGTGGAAGCTGCAATAATTGGCTTACTGCTGTGAAGCAAATGCACTCTCTTGTATGGATAAAAATTCAATTATTCTACGGCTAAGTAACATGATCTATGACTGCATATTTCGATCTGCTTTAAATAAGCAAATTTGTACGATTAATTAAGTTTATCAGAACTAGACTTTTTTTACAAATGTTAAGAGCGGGAAATTCATTAAATAACATTTGTTGAATTTTTTAAGATTTTATGTTCAATATTAGTTTGTACAATTTAATTTAATACCAAAAAGCACGTAAGGCTTATGTATTTAAGGAGAGCAAAGAAGGCCTGCTGGAGAACTGAGGAAAACTAGCTCGTATTTACGTTGCGCATGGAGTAACATTTTTAGATATTTTCTAACGACCACTCTACTATTCTCGGAAAAGTTATTTTCAAACGATCACTTAGTAATTCTCAGTAAAGCGAAACGTAACCCACAATCATGTACCGTTCTGAAGTCTTTGTTTCAGTTCATGGTGGTCCGAAGGAGAAACATCATTTCGTTAAAGTTTAAATAATTGAGTTCTTTCCTCATCAAGGGATAGTTTCGAGGAGCAAACTTGAAGAGCACGGAAAACATGGGAATAAAATGAAGCTAACTTTTCTTTAGTCGGATGACATGATTTGAAGTGTGGTGAGTCATACACTTCACTTCAAATCATGGCATCCGAGTAAACAAACTTCATTCACCACACTTCAAATCATGTCATCCGACTAAACAAAAGTTAGCTTCATTTTATTCCTACGTTTTCCTTGCTCTTCAAGTTTGCTCCTCCAAACTATCCCTTGATGAAGAACTCAATTACACTGGTTATCATAAATTAAGGAAAAATCACAAAAATAGTGATAACTCCCTCAAAAATAAGCCAAATCGTGTAAAATTTGATTATGTTGCCAAGTAAGAGTAGCTGAGTAAAACTGCGATATGCAAATTAGTGGCGCTGCTTTCGGAATACGTCATCTGCGAGGAACATAAAAGTCCATGTTTGAGAGCAAGCCCACATATTTCACTGTGACAGTGACATCAGAAATCTGAGATAGCCAATTCGTAACAATGACCTCCAGGCATCATTTGCCTGCAGAACTGCGATGGGGAGCCATTGGGAGACCAGAGGCAGGACAAAGTCAAACAGAAGTGACCAGATGGATAAATGTGAGTCCTTCTGTGGTTCATAGACTTTGGAGGCAATTTTAAACCACAGATTCGCCATCTATAGGAGGTTCAGCCAAGGACGGCTAACTGCTACGACGAGCGCCTATGACCGATATTTGACATTATGTGCACGCAGGAATAGAACCGCTACTCCGACTCTTCTTAGATTCTCCCTTGTTGCAGCCACCGGAAGGTTCGTGTCAACGTCAACTGTGCGTAGAAGGCTTTACGAAGGTGGTCTGTATTCGAGGCGACCAGCCATTTGTGTACCGCTCACGTCACGCCATAGGAGAGACCGTTTTCAGTGGGCACGACAACATGTCCACTGGACGCCTGATCAATGGAGGGCGGTTCTCTTTTTGGATGAGTCCAGGTTTAGTCTAGAAAGCGATAGTAGGCGTTATTTGATATGGAGAGAACCTAGAACCCGTTATCATCCGTCAAACATTCGTGAAAGAGATGCATACGGAAGGGGCAGTGTCTGTGTTTTTGGTGGCATCTCTTTGGGTGGACGCACAGACCTCCATGTCTTTCCGAGGGAAACCGCGAATGCTCAGATATATAGAGATGACATCCTTGATGTTTATGTGAGCCCATATGCCGGGGCAATAGGTGATGCTTTCCTGTTACAGTATGACAACGCAAGACCACACAAGACGCAAGGGCTCGCATCGTAGATGATTATCTTCAACAGGAAACAATCATGCGCATGGAGTGGCCAGCTCAATCTCCGGACTTGAATCTTGAATCCTATCGAGCACGTTTGGGATGCTCTAGGGAGACGTCTAGCTGCTCTCAATCCGCCCCCTCAGACCTTTGTCGCGCTTGCAACTGCTTTGCAAGAGCAATGGCTCTCGCTTCCTATGGAACTGATAGACCGCAAAATTGAAAGCATCACACATCGCTGTATGTGCTGTATTGCTTCTAGAGGCGATCATATTCCATATTGAAGGTACTTTTCCTATAGCAAACTGACACCTTCGATTTGTTTATTTTATACATGGGCTAATTTCTATACTACCATATTTGTCTGGCAATTTCTTTTTATGTTATTTGATACCTTACTATGTGTTGTATATTGTGGGTAAGTTTCATTAAATTCTTCATGTAACTTTTTTAGTAATCGTGCTTTTTTTGATTTTTCCTTAATTTATGATAACCAGTGTATTTAAAAGCAATAGCTATTGAAATGAACTTTTCACCCAACATTATTAATCAAGCAGTTAAAAAATTCTCATCTCAACACACCAAAAGGCACACTCTTGTTTTGGGAGATGTTGCACGTATTTTACAGAAATTTAAATTTCGGGGCGTTTATTCTGGCATCAATAAATTCCGAGTTCCATACTCAAGGACCCCATTCCGTATAGGAATTCCTGGGGTATTTACAGGATTCCTTACTAGTGTGGTTTAATTTACATTGACCAAACTAAGAGAGCCTTAAAATTTCGCGTTAAGTAACATAAGACATATGTCAGAAAAATGGAAACACAGAAGTCTTCTGCTGCCCAGCATTGTTGGTCCGAAAATCACACTTTCAATTTTTCTGCTGCCAAAATTATTCAAAAAACATCTTCCATTGTTGAACTGGATTTTCTAGAGGCTTTTCACATTCAAAAAAATCTTTCTGTTCTAGTTAACGACCCTAATTCCAATACATCTTTGCCTTCAGCCTTTAAAGAAATTATGTTATGTTCATAAACAGATGGCGCTAGTAGCTTATCTTCTGTCCAGGCTTTCTTATCTTATCTTAATCATTATATCTTAAAAGGCCCACCAGCGGCCGAGCGGTAAAGTCGCTGAACACTGGTAGTTCGGTCCGAGGTTCGATTCCCGCGAACGGGCTGGCTGCATGGGCGTTTTCGCGGTTTTCCCCATGTGTAACGTGTATACGAGCCAGTTTCTCTTAGAAAGTCCTCCACGAAGGCACGCCTTCCCTTAGGCAGATAGCCCTAGTGTGCTTTGCCGTAATCCCAATAAACCAAACCAAACATTATATTTTATTTCGTTCATTCGCGCTTTTGCAGGTGAAGATGCTGGTTCTGTAAAATCATCGAAACTAGTCCTGTGAAAGTTTGAATATATAACACTGATTTTTGTTGTTTGACTTGTAAATTAATGCTTTATTTATGCATTATTTAAAATAATTCGAAGTTGTATATAATAAAACAATAAAATTATTAATTACATAGTAAAATTATTAATTAATAAAGGTAAGGGGCGAGGTAAATTGCGAATTACCTCTCTCCTTCCTTTTATAATAATGTAAAAATGTATACAAGGTAGTCATAAAATAACTTACAAACTTAATAAAATTACGAATGTTTAACGCCATTTATTCCAACGCCATTTATGATTTTTTAATGCGCTGATCAATTAGCATAGGGAAAAGTAGGTACTGCCATTCGAAAATTTTTGAATATTTTCACTGTAACCGTAATCGTGAGAGCTCTGTTGTTTTAAAATCATCACAATCTCGAGCGCATACTTTCCAATAACAATAACTGAAATTTCATTTGCATTGGTTGGGAGGATAGGCCGCTATCCTCCCAACCAATGCAATATCGGAAATGTTATTTATGTCCACCCTGTATATAAAAAGGACAGACAAGGAAAATAGGTGAATGCAGCGATTATCTCCTAAGACATCTCTCAAATCAATATTTAAAAAAAATAATTAAAAAGATGCAATCTGAAAACGTCACATAAGCAACTCAGAAAACAGAGTTAAGTATTGAAAATATTTTAAACTTAAAAAAGGAAACTTGGGAAAGTGTACAAATGCTCGATTTTCCTTCTTTAGTAAAAATAATATTTAATATGTTGTCAAAAATCTAAATCCTTATTATTGATAAACAAAATTAAAATTCAACTCAAATGAATTTCAGTTCTAAAAGTTCTGCGTTTGTTAATGCATATTAATATGTTATTTTCTGAGCATAGAAAGTATGTATTATAAACAAAAGGATATCAAAATATTAGGAAATTACATATTACCATTTAAACAAAATTAAAAGAAGCACATAGAAAAAAGGCATTGAAATATACGTACATGGTTGTTGCAAAATTATATCGTCACGGCAGACACTATTATATAAAAGAATTAGGACAGAAATTTTGCAATGTATAAATAATGATTTTTACATAGGACATTAAAATTAATTGCTTTAGGTGTCAAAACATGTATCATTCCTTATACTTATAATACGAAAGAATACCTGTTGCAAAATGCTATTCCAGAAGTACAGATAAAATAACTTCTTAAATCCTTTCCTTTCTTACACTGAAGAACGATTTTGCTTTGATGATACGACATAATGAATGATCTTATCTTAGTCCCGTCGATTGCAAAAACATTCTGTCGTGTTCCTTAAGTTTATTTGTGTAGCACAGAATTTGACTAGTAAATTGTCTGAACTCGGAATGCTCGTCTAAAAATTTAAGATAAAGATAAGTAGTAAAAGAATTCCAGTTTTCATTATTTTTAGTGAAAATATCAAGAGTAATTTAAATTAAAATAATATCATTAATGTCTGTGCATAAATGATTATGTATTTGAAAAAAAAATAGAAATTTTAATTTAATTTTTTTCCGTAGGTTCAAACAATATCGTCTGCGCATGAATTTCCCCTATAGCAGTAAAAGATAAATTTTTCAATGGATCATTAAGAACTTTTTAATTTTAGAACAGAAAATTACAGAGTTAAATACTGAGAAATCATTATGAAATTCACGAAAATCTCACAGTGTATTTCTTTTGCTTCTATTTTAATCTGTATTTATTTTTCTGGTACCTAACATTAAACTATTTAAAAGTAAAAATGCGTATAAAAAATAAAAAAAAAGTAATAATAGTTAAAAAAGAAAATCTGAAAGGTTTCGGATTTTAAGTTACGTCCAAAGGGGCGTTTTTTTAACATTTTGTGTGTTACTTTTATTTAGTAAATACCAGTTTCTTCGCACTAAATCCATAAAATTCAGTTCAAGAGCAATAACTCAAAATAATTTTAAATTGAACATATCTTAGAATTTCCGATACACAGTCTCACGCGCTGGAGATAAAAATGTTTTTATTCTACAACGTTGCCATTGCTCGTTTTGAAAACTTTGAGTTTGTTAATCAAAAATTCGCTAAAGTTTTACAAATAATGAAATCAAAATTTTCAAATTTGGGCTTCCAGATGCCCATATTCGCAGTAGGATTACGTCATTCAGAATTTGATGGCTCTAGGTACCGTTGTTTTATCACAATGCGAGAAATATACATACATAATGCAAATGCAAATACATAATGCAAATTCTTCAGATGATATATTAAAAGGATAAATAAAATGTTTGCTTTCAAATTTAATCAACTGACCGTCAGGGCGGCAAGTTTATTACCTAAAATCATCTTATAATATGCGGCTTAAGTGTTTTCGCCGATAGTTTATTGGTTGCTTGCGTAACTGTAAATTGTTTTATTCCCTGCGCAGTGCAGCGCGTGACGAATATTATGAGAAAGCTAAGCCGGAAAAATTAAATATGCAAGAGCATGTGCATTTAACCTTTAATAAATAAATTTAACATCTATATATAATAGAATTCGGAAATGTGCAACCGGGCAAAACTGGCAACGATGAAAAAACAAATAAAATGAAATAATTAAATATCTTTATTATATGCGAATTAAGTGTCTGTTTGTCACCGATAGTTTATTGCTTGCTTGCGTAACTGTACTAGCCAATGGGATGAAGTTGCCACGGCACAGGGTGGCCGTTTCAATTGAGACGTAGACAATTTCCTGTAAAACTTGCCTTTGCTATGACCATCCATAAGTCTCTGGCTTAAACGTGTTGACATTTTTTTTTTTTACCTGAGCCTGCATTTGGACACGGTCAACTTTATGTTGCTTGTTCAAGAGTTCGTGAAAGAACGGACGTAAAATTAAAAATGATGGAGGGTCCTCTGTAAGGCGAGCTTAAAAATGATGAAAAGATCTACACTAGAAATGTTATGTACAAAGAGATCTTTGACATGTGAATTAACATTTTATTATTCAAATCACGTTTATTTATTGAGCTAGCGGTGGCTCTTAAGAAATGTACCGCCAGGGGTTTCCTTCATTGCACTCTACTTTAAGCAATTAAGCAAGTAGAAGGGGAAAACTCCATGGGGCAGTAAGCAAAGCCCTCTCCACGCCTGCCCTGGGTAATTCAGTTTGAATAAGCAGACACCTTTGCACAAATCCTTTTAATTACGATTTATATCTAGAACAGCGGTCATTTTGTATGACCGCCAGCTAGTGTAATTTCACGGGGAGTGTAATGACCAGCTAGTGTAATTTCACGGGTCCAGAGAAAAATTTGTAATAATACAGTTGAAGAATTGTTACAAAATCGCTTATTTTTTTAATCAACAACAGATCGTTTAAATTCGGTTCAAAAATTTTACATCTCCCGCAGTGCGCAGAACATACACTCATGTCCATAAATTAAGGGTAATGCAAAATCAGACAAAGGAAGAGTTAGAAGCAAAACAAATTTGACTTATTTGTAAAGCTTATTTATTAAACAAAAGGTAAAGAGCAAAAAAAGATGCTATATGTTTGATATTATTAAAAAAATTAGCCATTTTTTCTCCCTGGAGCAAATTACAAAAAACCAATATTACATGGTTGATATGATTGTTAATACATTGTATGTCTCCCAGACGATGCAATACAGTCCGTACAACGCCTAGGCATGCTGAGTATCAAATTATCGATCTGATCTTGGGGGATATTACACCACTCAAAAAGCAATGCTCTCAGAAGTTCCGGTAGACATGTAGGAGGAGGTTGACGGGCTGCAACTCGTCGGCCAAGCATGTCCCACACGTGCTCTACTGGATTCAAGTCCGGTGAGAATGCTGGCCAGTCCATACGGGGGATATACTCCGATTGAAGGCATTCGCTTACGATGTTTGCACGGTGAGGACAGGTGTTGTCATCCATAAACACAGATTGTGCGCCCATGGCGCCCCGAAACAGACGTACATGTTGTTCCAGAATGACATCCCGATAGATTTGGCTTGTCATGGTTCCAATTTGAACATGCAGGTCAGTTCTGGAACCCAGAATAATTCCACCCCAAACGAGCACTCCTGCACCACCGTAACGGTGTCGTTCAATGATGTTTTCTTGGTATTAACGGGTACCTGGAGCTCTCCATATGAAAGTCCGGCGAGAATCAGACTGCAAGTTAAACTTGGACTCGTCGGAAAACATCACACAAGCCCACTGTTGCGGTGTCCACAACGCATGCTCTCTACTCCAGGCTAACCGCAGGCGACAGTGAGTTGCAGTAAGTGGCACGCATCTGACAGGTCTACGAGCATATAGAGCAATCTGCCCTAAGCGTCTGTACACAGTCTGCCTTGAAATTGTCGTACCAGTGGCTGAAGAGAGCTGACGAGACAGGTTTCAGGCTGTGCTCCGCCAGTTTCTTTTGGTAGTAACTGTCAAATACCGGTCCTCATTCGGCGTTGTAACTCTGGGGCGACCTGTGCTGTAACGTCTACTCACATTACGATCATCTTGGAATCGTTGCCAAAGCCTGGAGATGACACTTTGGGCAATTGCAAGTTCGTCTGATACTTCCAGTTGGGTGCGCCCACATTTCAGACGGCTGATAATTCTACTACGTAAAAAATCATCCAAATGCGTCATTTGTGTCATAACTATTCGGTTACTGCACTGAAATGCTTATAAAGCGCCTGCGAACAATTTTACTTCTTTGCCTGTATTCCTTATATATCACTCTTTTACATTCTCGTCATTGTGACGTACCGTCGGTGTCATCTGGTTATTTCCTGAAATTTGCATATGATTCTTGAAGATGTGTGTAGTGATTTTACAGGTGATATATTTATTTTAGAGTTCGATTTTCGCGTGACTTCGAATTATCCTTAATTTATGGTCATGAGTGTACATATAGATTTTTCATTATTTGATTAAGGAGATAAAAAAGTGGAAAAGCGAAACATTTTATAAGCTACTAAATGAATATACATCTGGAATAAAATGGAAACTTATATATCATCTGTATATTTGGAAAGGGAAAATATATATAACATGATTGTATAAAGATATTTAATGTTTCGATTAGAAATATAATTAATTAAATAAATTTATAATTAAATCATTCGGATTCAATTGAAAAAAAATAACATTGTTAAGAACTATAACAGTTATTTTTAAAAAACTTAATTTGTTAATCAATAACAGACAGATTGTATTTGGAAAGTGATATTACATTTTGAAGAATTGCAACAGATTCCAATGAAAAAAAAAAAAAAAAAAAAAAAAAAAAACAGAGGTTGACATTTAAAGTGAATAACCGCAAAATCATGTTTCGAGAATAGTATCTCTTTTGGGCCAAAAACTGCTATTGCAATTTTAAGCAATACTCGGCCATCCTTACTAATATTATAAATGCGAGTGTGAGTTTGTTTGTTATGCTCGCTTTCACGCCTTAATTTTTTAACCGATCATCATGAAATTTTCAAGAAATATTTTTGATATATTAGAAAAGGTTATAGGGTATAAAATGTCTTCGTAAGACTTTAATTAGCCGAGATATTAATTAAAAACTACTTTTTCCCTACATTTTTCACTTACTTTGTTGGTTTTTTCCCTATTAAATGGTTTTGGCTACGCGCCAGTTGATATTTTCACAAATATGTATGGAACGGCGATAAGTTGAATTTCGAGAAACATATCCTCTGATTCTAAAAATTTCGTCGGAATCCAACGATACCATTCTCATCTTCGTACAACTTTAATCAGCTGAGATATGAATTAAAAACTCTGAAAACGCTAATTTGAATGCGACTCAATAGCGACATTAGGGAGTTTTTCTTGAATTTTCCCGTGTGGGTCGAATAAATTGGTGATTAAAAATTATAACGTTTGATCTAATTATCCAAATTTCTGATAGGAACAATGGTTGGTGTAACTGTTTTTGTCGCTTAATTATTTCCAGCTTAATCACTGATGAAACAATCCTCCGCTTGCTATTAATACTTTGTTGACAGGCTGCGATTCGAAAGCTTTTGGCATAATTTGAAACCTAGAGTTGAAATATGGAAAAAAATAGGTATGTCATTTCAGAAAATTTAAGATTTTGCATCAAAAAGTATATGTTTGATCAATGATGTATATAAATCTAACACATAATATAATAGAAAATCGCATGTTAAATTTCGATCCCCCCAACTAGAACGAAGAAATTTTACATTATTTTATTTATTTATTTATTTATTTATTTGTTTGTATTCAGTGTACATCACAATTCTCCACAAAATAGACCGAGTCCCAAAGGGGAGTTAGTCCAGAAGGACTATTAGTTTCGAAATAGTATTTTGCTTCAGTTCACATGTCCGTTTCACTTTTCAAAATGTTGCCACCAAATATTACCGTCCTGTATTAAAGAAATTAAATAATAAAGAAACTGCTTCAATGTATGTATGTTTCTCGCATTGTGAAAAAAAAAAAACGACCGTACCTAGAGCCATTCAAATTTGGAATTGTTTTATTTTCTATTTGGTATTTTGTAAAATTTTAAAGAATTTTTTATCAACAATTTCAAAGCTTGGAATGGCAATACTGTATGGAATAAAACATTTTTAACTCCAGTGCGCTAGACTGTCTATCGAAAATTCTAAAGATATGCTGTTTTGAAATATTTTGTGATTTTGCTGTTGAATCGAAATTTATGTGACGTAAGCGCCAATAAAGAGATATTTAAAAAATAAAGTAAACACACAAAACGTTAATAATAAAAAGAGAAAAAGAGTTTTGTAAAGCCATCGTAAGAAATTCAACATTCATTTGATAAACTGAGAAAAGACAGGGGGGGGGGAAACCCCGAAATGTATGCCAACATTTAACGCTGTACCGGGAGTTCTAAACGTATACTGCTCCGCTGCTTTTAAATTTTTGCTGTTGAATTGTATGGGAAGTAAGTGCGAAGAAAATAATGCTTACTAAGAAAGCTAAAAAGACAAAAAAAGGAGAGGAGGGGGTAGCAGGAGTGAGTGTAGCAGCAGACTGGTAGACTTCGAACTCAGTGAGAGAGTAAGAAACCTAAACAAATCCAATTAAAATTGACCAATTAAAATCTGAAATATTTCAGATTTTTTTATTGGTTATAATTTATGCAAATAGATATGGAAAATTCCGAAGTCTGACGTTAGTCAATCACGTGAAAAAAAAAAAAAATCTGTGTTTCTGCTGAATCGGTGTATGTTGAATGAAAGGACTAAGAAATTTTAATTAATTACGAGAGTAGTTAATGTAATGTAGATTAATGAGAAGCGGACAGAATAATGAGAATTTCGAAATATTTTCTCATCATCTTGCGAGTATAAGCAAACCGTGAAAATAAATACAAGTAAGTTTGTTGAGTGATCAGAAAGCCATTTCAATTTATAGCCTTACATATTCATTAGTTTGGAATCGATAATTAACCTATCTATTATGTTTAAATGCAATATACACAATAGATGGACTGCAATAGATAGATCGATTTAATGAAGCATTTCACTATGCACTTAAAACTAATTGCCACTGTCTTTCCAAAATGTATTTTTTACAGCGAAAACAAGATATTTTTGTTTTTATAGATTTTGCTGTTTAAAATACACTCGAACAGAAAATAAATGAACTTTTATGTCATTAATTCCACGCTTTCTAATCAAGGGATGAATTTTCTTGGTAATGATGCAGGCCTAAGAACGTCTTTGTTAGTTTCAAGTATTAGTCTTATTTTTAAACTTTGAAAGCTTAGTATGTTTTAGGTACCATCATAATTAATTATGAATATTTCTAGTTCAATTAATGATCTCATTATTTAGAAGCAATGCATAAAAAAAGAACTCGGTTCTTTAAAATTCCCTACTGGAGGTTGCTATTCGTGAAAAGGTTCTTTTTCTTCCCCAAAAGATGAATACCTTTAATACCCTAGATGCTTATTATTAGGGAACTAATTGCTTTATAATCTTTTAAAATATTTATTACCATGCTTTGTCAAACGTAAATAATATTTTGCAGGGAAGTTTAATTCATTTGAATTTTTAACTGTCTATTTCACGTAAGAAATATGTTGCAAATGTTTTTTTTTCTTTGTATCTTTTTAAAGTAAAATAATTTGTAAGACTTCCTAAAAATAAATACCGAATTCGTTCTACCTATAAAATTGATTTTAAATGTTTTGGTACGTAATAGGTCAAAAGGATTTCATAGCTAAATATTCAGCAAAAGCAACAGGCTGAGTATATTGTTAGTAGAACTAACGCATTTGATATTCATAATAAATTTCCGACTGTATCGACAGTTAACTGATTTTCATGAAGAGGGGATATTTTACATTAATAAAGAACAACCTTTTAATTTTCTGTATCTTTAAAGCTGGAATTAATTTTAAATTTGAAGTTTTCTATAATAACGAACAAAATTCTTTACTAAATCGATGAACATGGCAGCACTTTATCAGTTTAACATTGTTAGCTGTTACTTGTCGACAAACCTGGCATAATTTTCTTTAAAATATGATCTGCTATTCTAAAAAGGTTTCAGATTTTAGCGGTAGTCCAAAAGGGTGTAGAGACATAAGGTATTTTTTGGAAGCAGGCAAGATGAAAAATTTGCGGCTTATCTTTGTAATATGGTAACAGGCAGTTTGGCGACATTTTGGTAAGGCGATAAAGGTTACTAGCTAGGACTTTAGCAATAATCTGAGAAGTACACAGTTCGAATCACAAATTGTTTTATCTCAGAAAAATGAGAGATCATGAGACATGTAATATGACATTTTCCGGAAAATTCCAATCGGGGTTTTAGCTAATAAGCACTTAGAAACAATTTCACTGCTAAAGTGCAGAATCTCCCACTTATTTGTTTGGCGCTTTTTACAAGAGTATGAAGAACTGGATTTTTGTCAATTTTCTTTTGACTTTTTAAGTGAAAATAGGTCGATGTGTACATGGATAAAGTCAAGAGTGTGCGCAATGCCATTTTTGTGAAATTCTGGGATTTTTTTTTTAAAGTGAAAATAGGTCGACGTGTACATGGATACTGTATATATGCAATTCTTAAAAACGCGGCGAGCAGTGTACTATTCTACACTTTTTCCCAATTTCGCACCTAATCTTCGTCATGATTAAGCACTTCCGGTAGGTCCTGCACTATGTTACGCACAATTTCTCTTGCTTCAAGGCCTTCCTCCATAAGAAAAGAAAAATAATCCTTAAAAGACACTTAATAGCTCATCACAAATAAGAATAACACAATCAAAAGCCGATTCGAAGAAAAAATAAACACGATGTAAATAGATTTGCGCATGAGCACGAGGCTCGCACGGTGTCACACCACACTGAACCGGAGCGATTGAAATGATGAATCTCTTCCTTCGGTGTCGTCCGTCTAACTCCGCTGTCTCACTTGATTTTCTGCTATGCATGAACTTTTCACGAATAACTGCTTCCTGTAGTTTTAAAATAAAATAAACATTAGTAAAACTTAAAATCCTTACAACGTAACCGCCGCCATCTTATATGTAACCGGATGTGACGAAGACAAGATAAATGCATGGACCTTATAAGAAATAGACTAACCCAAATGGGTTTTCTCCCTTGTCTGTTCCATAAAAGCTCTAGCATAAGCGTAATTCCGCTAGCAGATTGTTAAGAAAAATGTTTAGTAAAAAAAAAAAAAAAAAAAGCCTTTTATTTCGTAAAAACAAAATGGCGTCCCCCCCGAAAAAAAAAACTAGCAGGTTGCTGTAGCAAGGTTGGTCGCCAAAGTTTCGCCAAGTTACCATAATCCGAAGATTCACCGAATTTGCTACCGCCTTCGGCGGGAATCGAACCACGGACCTCTGGAATACCGGCCCAGCGTGAAGAAGCACTACACCACGAAGGCACGCTAGGAAAGAGGCAGAAATACCTTTTAAGGGTCTGTTAAGGTTTTTTTATTCTCCCGCTGAGCTCGCCAGTCTACTGTTACACTCACTCCTACTAACCCATTCTTTTTGTCTTTTTAGCTTCATTATTAAGCATAATTTTCTTCACATTTACGCTACGTGCAATTCAACAGGAAGATTACGAAAATATTAAAAGTTGCATAGCAGTGTTCGTTTACAATTCCCAGAGCAGCGTTTAGATGTTGGAATACATTTTTCTGTCCCCCCCCCCCGTCTTTTCTCATTTCATCATACCAATGTTCACTTTTCTTACTAAGAGCGCTTGCGAAACATTTGTTATCTTCTTCTTATTAAATTTATTTATTAAATAGCACGCTCTTGGCGCTTACGCCACAAATTCGATTCAACAGCAGAATCACAAAATATTCCAAAACAGCATATCTTGAGAATTTCCGACAGACAGTCTCGCGCGCTGGAGTTAAAAATGTTTTATTCCGTACAGTGTTGCCACTGCTCGCTTTGATATCGTTGAGCTTATTAATCAAAAATTCGTTAAAGACTTACAAAATATGAAGCAGACAATAATGGCCATACTGATAAATACCACTAACAGTTTTATCAACAATATCATGCAAAGAAACATTAGCAAGATTAGGATTAACTTCACCAACAGACTCGCACTTACCTTAAAATAACTGTAGGAGTCCATCAGCTATACCTCGTTGCCGTCCGGCCCATGCTAAAAATTTCGATTTAGCTTGTTCATTAGCAATTTAGCTTAAGCGATCTTTGCACACGTCATCAAATTGGGTAAGAAAATATTGAATTGTTTCAGCATTTTTCAATACACTAGCAACATCTTGAATAGTTAATTTATCCTTCAGTAACAGTTCACGCCAGTCCTTATCCAGTAATCCGTCAGCAAAATTAGTAATTTCTTCCGGTAGGTCCTGCACTATGTTACGCACAATTTCTCTTGCTTCAAGGCCTTCCTCCATAAGAAAAGAAAAATAATCCTTAAAAGACACTTAATAGCTCATCACAAATAAGAATAACACAATCAAAAGCCGATTCGAAGAAAAAATAAACACGATGTAAATAGATTTGCGCATGAGCACGAGGCTCGCACGGTGTCACACCACACTGAACCGGAGCGATTGAAATGATGAATCTCTTCCTTCGGTGTCGTCCGTCTAACTCCGCTGTCTCACTTGATTTTCTGCTATGCATGAACTTTTCACGAATAACTGCTTCCTGTAGTTTTAAAATAAAATAAACATTAGTAAAACTTAAAATCCTTACAACGTAACCGCCGCCATCTTATATGTAACCGGATGTGACGAAGACAAGATAAATGCATGGACCTTATAAGAAATAGACTAACCCAAATGGGTTTTCTCCCTTGTCTGAGGCGTTCCCGGCTGTTACCTTGATCACACCCGGAGGAGTAGGGACGACTTGCAGAAATTTAACAGGGGTTGCCTATTGCAACGTGTATAATTGTCAAGAAAAAGCTGGTTGTAGCGCCTCATTTCACAAATTAGAATTTCTACATACTTTTATTTTTGAAATTGAGATTGATTTTTAAAAATTTAGCATATTTATCAAACATAATTAACGTTCCAAATAATTATAAAGCTATTGCATGCTTTCAGGCTGGATACTTTTTTAGCATTTTCTATGCTGCAAGGAAATCTGTAACTACTTCTTTTAGAGAATAATATTTTAAATCTGAACTAATAGAAAATTCCAGACAAGCAATTTTCTCTTGCAATCGTTATGCTTTTTATTGGTGTAAATAAGTAAAAAATATTAAAAAATTTCAAAACGAATTTTTGAAAGTTTTGTTTAAAATTCTAAATCGTGCTGCTTTTTTAAAGTTATAGATGAGTATTATAGCACAATTTCTATAAAAGAATTTTATTTCAATTACATTTCATAATACATCACAGTCATAAACACTTTTGACTCCCTAATAACTTTTATACATTTAATTCTAATATTAAAATTGTATTTAACCGTAATAATTAATTTTGCTTGTATTTTATAGTGATTATTTTAAAATTTATTCTTAGTTCTGCATAAGTTTTTTTTTATTTACAGTTAATTTAATTTATTAGCCCAAAGGGGCGGTAGCTCAGAAAGGCTGTTAGTTTCGAAGCGGCATTTTGCGCTGTTTTACTATAAATGTCCGTGTCTCCTTGCAAATTGTTGCAACCAAATATTATCGCCCTGTATTATATGTAAGGAAATTAAATAATGAAGAATCTGCATGAATACATGTATGTTTCTTGCACTGTGACAAAAACGACGGTATCTAGAGCCATCAAATTTTGAATAATGTAATCCTCCACCCGAACATGGGCACCAGGACGGCCGAATTTCGAATTTGTTTTAATCTATTTCATATTTTGTAAAATTTTAACGAATTTTTGATTAACAAACTCATCGAGTTCAGAGCGTGTACTGAACGGAAAATAACAGTTTTATCTCCAGTGCCGAAATTCTAAAGATATGCTGTTTTCAAATGTATATGGTTTACGGGCGAAGAACATGCTATTCAATAAATATAGGTAACACACAAAACTTTAAAAAAAGGTTCCTTTTGGGTGTAATATAAAATATGAGTGCTTCTAGATGTTATTTTATCTTTTTTTCCCGTCATTACGCTCCGAAAATTTTATGCTCCGAATTTTATGAATTATTAAAATAACTAATCCACTTTAAAGTTAATAATATAATGATCATATAATCAAATAAATATGATCGTTTTGTAATGTTATTATAGTTTGGAAAATCACTGCCTGAAAATGTTCATTAAATTAAAAAAAAAATTATCAGATCTTGTTTAATTTTAGCTTATTTATTTCAAAGCATCACGTACTATCAATCTTATTTAATTTTACTTTATTTTTACACAAAATTAAGTTCATAAATTTTGTGCTTAGAGTTTTTACCGTTTTATCAAAGTAAAGATGTTTGTACAAGAATTACGCGTGAAAAAAATGCGCGAAATGCAGTAAAAAGTGCTTTAATGAGATATATAAAATCCTATTTGGAAGAAACTGTGGCTTTCATAATCTCATCATTATACAACGTATCACATTTAAAAATTAAAAAGCGTTATGTGATACAAACGCCGCAGGTTTCAATGTTAAAGTAAACCAGATCGTCCCTTCTTTCTTGCCGACATGTCGGAGACGCGCGCACCGCCCACTGGGTTAGTCTATCTCTTATAATTGCCCATGTAATATCATACATTTAATTCTCTGTGTAATAATAACACTGAATGTATTGGGGTCGCTAGAGATTTTCATTGTATAATATATCCAACCATTATCCATTGTTTTAAATATATCCATTGTATTTATACCAACATTGAATGTATTTTGTGTTTTTCACGGTATAATATATGTTCATAATTTGTGGCATACTTAAGTCTATATTTCATCCTTTGCAAATGTATAGTAACACATTTAACTGTCTGCATCAATTTATTTGCTGCATAAGGATCACAAGTGTCATGACAATTTTAAATGTATATTTGTGTTACCAACACTGAATGTATTTTATATTTTTATTGTATAGTATTGTATAGTATCTACTGTATCGTATCGTATTATGGTATTGTTTTGTATTGTATAGTATCTTATATCAGTTGGCTTTATACAGGTTAAATATGTTAATTTTTATTCATTATAATCGTTTAATTAGCTTTTGTATTGTATTGTATTGTATTGTATTGTAGTATTGTATAGTATTGTATGGTATCTTATATAAGTTATCTTTTATGCAGGTAACTGCATCAATTTATTTGCTGCATTAGGATCACTGGTGTCATGACAATTTTAAATGTATTTTTGTGTCACCAACACTGAATGTATTTTGTATGTTCATCACTAGTGTCATGACAATTTTAAATGTATTTTTGTGTCACCAACACTGAATATATTTTGTATTTTCATTGTATAGTATTGTATAACATCTACTGTAATGTATTATATTGTGGTATTGTATCTACTGTATCGTATTGTATTGTGGTATTGTAGTATTGTATAGTATCTTATATCAGTTGGCTTTTAGTACAGGTTAAATATGTTAATTTTTTTATTATTTATTTATTTATTTATTTATTTTTTGTTTGTATTGTATTGTATTGTAATATTGTGTAGTATTGTATGGTATCTTATATTCGTTAACTTTTATGCAGGCTAAATATGTTATTTTTATTCCTCATAATCGTATAATTAGCCTTATTGCATGTTTTTCCCACAATACCACGTGATCAATTGTATTGTACCGCTATTGCATTCTGTTACATTGTATTCTTTTATTTTTATTTCTTTTGTTATATCCTCTGTGTATTGCTGTAATCATTTACATTCATTATTTCACTATGTTCTCTATTTTTATGTTATACCGTCATTAAGCCTAATTCTACTGTCTATATTTTACTCATTGTATATTATTGGGCTGCCCAACATCAGACTGTACTTTAGCTTATGTATATTCTATATTTGTGTGTATTACACCTTTGTAAAATTTTTGCTTATTGTCAAAACTCGCCCTTTTTGGCCCTGCATGCTTTTGTTATTTTATTTAATAAATGTGGGGCCTGGGAGGTTGTTGGGACTGTCTTTCGTGGGCATTTGGTCTGTTGGACTGCCCCCGGGTTGAATTTGGCTCTGGGTTTGGGCGCCCGGTGCGTGGCGTCTTGTGATTCCTCTTTAGGCTCTAGATATAGGTGGACGTGGTGCTATACCGATTAACCTTTTGGTAAAGGGACAGTGCCCACGTCCTCCGTTGCTTATCGCTTATCTATCTCTTATAAGGTCCATGGATGAATGGCGCAATTTTTTCAAAGTTTCTCTTTATCATTTGGCAACGACAATACTACTTTTTCAGAGTTTCCTTTTGTGGCAAAGACGATTTTTTTTTGTTTTCGTTTTTGTGGCAACGAACTCTTTAGCCATTGGTGACATTATTTTTTGAATTTGAATAGCCATTAGTGTTTGGTGGTGACATTATTTTTTGAATTTAACTGTCCTTTATTTAATTTAACTGATTATATTATTTAATTTAATACAGCAATTTTTAGTGAATGGGTTTTGGGTAATTGGTCGAGTTTTAAAAATAATGCCACAGCTAGAATTCCTACAAATGTAACCTTTATTGAAATTGGAATATGCCCGATGTTTCAAATTTTGTGTGTATGCCAAAGAATGTATTTTAAGCACTAACCAGCGTTTTACTAACGATATCTTTTCTACTTTAATAATCAATGTGATTGTTTTTTTTATGTGTTATAAAACATAGATTTCTTATGGCTTTTCGAAATTATTACTTTAAATTTATTCTTTGCTTTTTTAACTCTAAGGCTTTCTCACATTTTGTCACATTTTTAATTTTCCTTTTTATTTTACAATCATATTTTTTTTCTCTGCTCACATCATACTAAATTACATTTATTATTTTTCAGTCACTATTTTTTGTTTTTGCAAATTTAATTTTGTCTTTTAATTTCGCAAATTAATTTTTCCATATTTTTATTTCATAAAAATAACATAAACATAACACAAGTTTAGTTTTTTCTTTTTACGCAAATTTTTTTTTATGTTTAATTTTCTTTTTTATTTTAGAAAAATTATATTTATTTTTACATGATGTGCTTTTTACTTTGCAAAAGTTGTTTTTATGTTTTCATTTTGTATCTATTTCGCAAAAGTAATATTTACTTTCGTAAGTTTAATTTTTTAACTTTGTTTTCACAAAGGCATTTTTGTTTTTGTTTATTTTTCTATTTCTTACTTAAAAATAAATTTTAAGTATTTTTCCTTCTTCCTTTTTCGTTTTTAAAAATGTAATTTTTTTATATACTTTTAAAGATTTTTCTTGTCATGCTTAACTTTTTGCTAATTTCAAGCGTTATTATTTAAATAATCATCTTTCTGAATTTATATTCGCTGAAATGAAAAAGTTTCGTTTTTTCAAAAGCAAATTTCTTCTTTTCTGTTCAACCTCGCCGAAAGATGAATAATCGTTACTGTCATCGTATTTCATTCGCTTTTGTTTTTTTCCATATGAAAGTGATTATTAAGTAACAGTGGAGTTTGCTTTAGACATAACGAGAATTTTCATAAAGCTAAAATATAAGACTCAAATAATAATTTAGTATTTAAATTTATCCTTAAACTAAAAGTACTAAAACACAGCGACAACAAAGATAATATAGAAAAGAAACGTAGTTTCTTAAAAATCTGAATCAAGGTCTTAGCTGAGAAAGCCAAAAGAATTTCCGTTAAGATTAAAAATTTCAGTAATGCGTGTTCGGTCTGTTCGGGAATGCATTTAACTGTGAGCGGCTTTTCTTCACAGCTGAAAATTAAGAAGAAAAAAACCTGATTGGTCGAGGAGTATGGACAGAACGTCCCTTTACAAGTGAACTAAATGCGTATAACAGTGTAAGATTATAACATATATATTTACTAACTCTAATTTCGACTTCTCGTAATTCCAGAAAAACGAGAAATTCCACAAGGTTTACACAAGTAAGTTACACCTCTAAAAATTAAATAACAAAATGCACAATAGCAATGGGGAAAATTATGAAGAAAATAATAAAAATAACAATAAGTAAAATAAAAATTAATAAGATAAATTCAGTAATGTAAACTGAGAATTTCTTTCTTTAGTCCGAAAAAGTTCAGAAAAAATGGATGGCTAAGATAAAGAAAGGGGCTTCAAAAGCTGCCTGAAGTATCTTTCTTTGCTGGATGTGATGAACGCATTGAAGGGGAATATGCTTAACATCTTCCTCGGCGCTACCGCACCTGCACAAAGCACTTGAAGCAAGTCCGAATCACTTTAAACAGCTTTTAAAATTTTAAAATCTGTAGAAAACTGATCAATTATTATTCTGTGAAAAATTATAGGGAAATACTTGTGGCCCATTGTGCTTTTGGCGAAGACAAATATTCTCTGCTCCAAATACAGGCAGCATCATTTCCATAAAAGAGCATCTAATAAGAAACAGGGCTACGGAGATTAAAATCAATGTGAAGTTTCGAATGTCAATGAATGTCGATATCAAGATCTTGCAAGGTCTGAATAATAACCTGAATTTCAATAGCAAGTTTCTCTGGAATACTAATTTTCTGTAATAATTACACAGAAGAACGAGAATCATTACATATTAAAACACCCATTGATCTCAAACCACTGCAGGAATTTGTAATCCATTTCCCAGTAAGATTTAAGCTGAAACTGGTTAAGAAACCCAGTCTGAAAAACAGAATACTTATCGCTTATTCTGTACTGTTTGAAGTCTCTTTCTTGTTTATCTTCATAAAAAAAGCAAAGCGAACTTTATCATTCATCTTAATTCCGCCTGTAAAACAAATTAATTTGTTCTCTTCAAGTATAGCCTCTGAATAACCAACAGTTTGTACAGGATTCCTATTAAAAGGATGTGGCAAAGAAGAAACTGGAAGACTGTCGTCAAGAAAATTTGATGAGGATTGTTATAGTAATATTTTAATCTCCCATTATGATTACTGATATAGCAACTGAGATCCTCACATGAATTTCAACGTGATTACTACATGACTGCCTGGGAGGAGAATAAAGTGTGCGCGTTGACCAGTTCATGGTCTCGCCTTTCTATGATTGACGAAAACAATGGCAGATACCAGCGATTTCTTTGGAGCTTACTGATACGTGTGTGAGTCCATGAACAGAATCACATCAACGAAAATAGGTGATGGACAGGTTTCGTGAATTGTTCGTTAAGAAGCTACTAAATTGTCAGACTTTGATCACGTTGGAAAAGAAAGTTGTGGATGGGAATGATTGAAGAACACCAGTTTGGGTCATGCTTCTTTTGTGATTGATCTGAAGATGCTGAATGACTGGCTTCTTCGACAGCTGTAAAATTTGGGCATCAGTGACACAATTCTTTATTAAAATGATGGAGCTCTCGCCCACTTTGCATTTGCTTGTTGGTGAAGACCTGAGGTAACTGTCCTGTGGCCAGTGGACAGGATGTGGGTCCCAAAATTCACCAACCCCTTATCATTGGACGCCTCGACTTCCAGAGCTTACGACACTAGAAAATGCTTTGTTGGGATCATTAAATCATACGTTAGGAAGAGGCGGTACATGGACAAAGATGCTTTGTATATAAGTGTGTTTGAAGCCTTCGAGCATTTGACACTGCGGTTGCTAAATCGGATGAGTAGGAGGGCATTCAGGTGAATTAATCTGTGAAAGGATAATGGTGGTGAACGTACGAACATGGTGGACTAATAATTGTAAGCGTTGCTAAATTTACAATGAAATAATTGCACATGTAAAGAGGTTTTCTGGCCACCCTGTACAGACTGCCGTGAAGATATTTTGTAGTAATTTCTTCAAGGCTACAAACTTTATCAAAAAAGAAGGCATCAAGTTCCAAAGTCTAGCAAGAAATAAAGATGTTTATAATAAATTACGTACAAAGGGGCGTTTTTTAACCTTTTGTGTGTTACCTTTATTTATTAAATATCATGTTCTTCGCACTTAAACCATAAATTTCAATTCAATAGCAATGTCGCAAAATAATTTTAAAATGAGCCTATCTTCAGAATTTCCGATACGCAGTTCCGCGCGCTGGAGATAAAACTTTTTTCCCCCCGTATGTTGTTGCCATTGTTTGGTTTCAAATCGTTGGGTTGTTACTCAAAAATTCGTTAGAGTTTTACAAAATATGAAATCGATCATAAAACAAATTCCCAATTTCAAATTTGGTCTTCCACATGCCGATATTCGCAGTAGGATTACGTCATTCAAAATTAGATGACTCTATGTACCGTTGCTTTACCACAATTCGAGAAATATACATACATTTATGCAGATTTTTGATTATTTATTTTCTTTAAATATAATGCAGGACTCTAACATTTCGGGGCAAAAGTTTGAAAAGTGAAACGGACATTTATAGTGATTCAACGCAAAATCGCAAAACGGAAACAGTAGTCCTTCAGGGACAAAGCCCCTTTGGACTAATAATAGAGGAAAATATTACTGTATTAATAAAGTAATAAAATGGTATTTTTCTCTGAGTTGAGATAAATTGAAGAAAACTTTTATTCATATTTTTGTTGAAAAATTTAACTCCATCCCTTACGGTTCTACAGATTGCATAAATAAAATATTGTTAATGACATGAATAACAGCTTTGGTAGCAGCTGTAATAAAGAGTTCACTTTCCAATCAAAATACTCAAAAGAAGCTGCTTCTTTTAATGCCATTTTAGTCTCTTCCAAAGATTGCAGCATGGAAGTTGCAGTTGGGGAGGTGGCAGGTGACTGAAAGTGGAGACTTCAAGTAGCTAGTTGAGGTTAGAAGTTTGGAAGGGCGCAGATACAAATGGCCAGAATTTCCTCATTGGAAGTAAAGGTCCCGTCTCAGATTTTGAGAGAGAATACCCTGGGGAGCGGTCCGAGTGTCTCCCGCTTCTCTTCCCCTATCTCTTAAGAGGTAGGGGAAGTGGTAGGGACTTTCGACTTGCCATGCATTTGAGTGCTCCCTTGTCAATATTATCCATGCCTTTTCTGGTTCGAAACTGGGCCCTCTGACAGCAGTCAGCGTCGCTAACCACTAAACCAGTTGGGCAGACATTTGGGCTGCATGAAAACTATATTAACCCATTCTAAGTTCTTTGAACTTATGTGCTCAGTACAGTTGTAAATCAAGAGTTGAATTATTCGCTTTTGGCCAAAAGTTCGTCCTCCCATTTTTATACCTTTTCTTCAGTTTTATCTCTTCTATACTTTACAAACAGCTTTATAGGAAATAGGAAGAATTTTCATATTTTTCAAGCATCTTGATTCTGAGATTCTGCCACCACCAAAAGTCTTCTATACTTAGTGCCGTTTATATTGGCACGTAGAGGAAACGTCATTCTCACTTTTGATAATTTTTTCGCCAGTGCACATTTGGTCTTTAAATTTTAAGTTTTAGTTTGGATACCATCTAGTAGAGCACGCAGCTTCATCGATGCTGTAAATGTAATTATTTTTAGATATAGCAATATATATCATCCCAAGCATTTTTTCATTTCTTAACATTATATTTCAAAACGCTTTCTGTTTTTATCATAATATTTTCCTAAGAAATATTGCTCCGTTTTTTGAAACCAACCAACCAGCCATTTGAGCACAAAAAGACAGTTTTTCATAAGTGCCCGGCAAATTCATTGTAAGTTATCTTAAGCATTTATTCGTATATTGGCTGATAATGGCTTCTTAGAATGATGATCCATATTTTTTCTTCAATATCATTATTGTCGGCTTTTCTTAACTTTTTCTCGTATCCAAATTTTTTCCAGGAGCAAAAATGATTGAGTCTCAGTTTTTCCACCTGATACCAATAACTATGGATAAGCTACATTCCTCGCAGATATCGATTTTGCTAAATATAATCTGTATTTTTCGAACATTATTCAGCTTATCTGTAACGCAAAATACTTTATGTTTACAGCTCGCCAAGCGGATGAACTTTGGACGCATGAAATTTTAACCAATACAGAGTTCAGACTAGTAAAGCAAAAGAATATGGGAAGTTTCACACTTATGGAAAAAAAGAAGAAAGAATATACTTTCATCCTTAATATCTTTTCTCCCATGTGCACTGAGAACGCATTCATTTTCCCATCCATAGAAATTTCTGGTTGCAAAACAAAGATTCAATAACCTTTAAAAGTATATCTCAAATCTTTCATTCCCTTATTTGCAAAACAGAACTTGGAGAGAATTTATATTCAAGCAAAGGAAAGGAGTATATTTATTCCTGCGAGGAAAAATCACCTGCATAGCTCATAAGAATCCATTCATCTTTCCCTGAAGAGCAAAATTTCAAAATTTCCCTCTTGATAATAGTCTTCAGCAGAATCTATCTGACAGCTCAACCAAAGGATTTGAATAGAACCACAGAAATCATTAAAGTTCTTTGTCTCAATAGTCACGTACACCATATGATACACTAAAATATGCTTACAAAGCTCTTTTGTTCTCCAAGTATTAGGTATTACATCTGTCTTGCATGGCCTTTGTTTTAAATGCAGAGAAAGAAGACAGTGAAGATAACGGAGCAGTAACCTAAAGGTCTTTTTTCTATCATCACGTAGACGGATCCTAATTTTCTAGACATTTTAAGGGTTACCACAATTTTTCATTATAATTTGCAGAAGTTCTGGAAAAATATGAAATACATAAAAAAAGTTTCAGTTGAAGACATGCATGAAGTTCGTTACATCCGATTTTCTTAATTTTGGAAGTTCCCTATAGCCGTATAAAGTAACATTACATACTATATAGGATATTTGCCAGGATTAAGTGTTTCGTCCGTCATATCTGGGAGTTCGTTATAAGCCGGATTCGGTACAGGAGGGTTTGATTATATCATAAGTAAAGCAATGGTAGCGGTATCACTATAATAATTAAAATCGTATTAAAATCAACAGATGTAAGCTGAATCGTTCATCTCTAATGCAACAGCGGCACCCATTAATTTCCATAAACGTTTTACCTTGAAAACTGCTCATAGTTAGCTAAATTTAAATAACTGTTTAGAACTACTTAAAGAACTGTCTTGTGTATTTATAGAGCTATAATCCTATTGTACATTTATGTTTCAAGAACTTCAATCCTACTATGCATCTCAACTTCAAGAGTCTAAGATAATCCTCCATGAACTGAGTTTCGGAATACGTCGCAATCCACTTGCTTCATCAGGACTTTGATCAGTTTTCCCGCTGTAGTCAAGACTCGGTGTCATCTTCCTCATAAAAAACATTGGCTGGGTTTGCTGTCATACTCCAGTCATGTCTAATCATGTTTTAGTGGCATATCAACCAATATTAAATAGCAACTAAACTAAGGGGGGGGGAATCTGAAAGGTAACAGGTTTTACATTACGTCCAAAGGGATGTTTTTTTAACGTTTTGTGTGTTACCTTTATTTATTAAATATTATGTTCCCGAACTTAAATTAAACAGCATAAAATTGAATTCAACAGCAATAACTTAAATTATTAAAAAGAGCATATCTTGAAAATTGCTGATACACAGTCTCGCACGCTGGAGATAAAAATGTTTTCTGTACAAGGTTGCCATGGCTCGCTTTGAAATCCTTGAGTTTGTTTGTAATGTTGCGCGCTTCCAACCTGCACGCAACAATAGTGGTGACTGCTAAGAACTGTAAAGTAGACAAAGTCTTGAGAAGGGTTTAAATCCCTTTTTATTCAACTTTCGAAATTACAAATGCGTGCTCTTGACGCTCACAAACTACGCCGACCCGGCGGTAAAATAAAAATAAGAAACTAAAAAAAGAATAGTAACAAGTGACTAACTACGAGGCTCTCTAAACGTAACTAACCTCACCGCTTTCTAAAACCGCTGATAATTCAGCAAACTTCTGAATATTACGTTGAAAGATTAACAATTTGCCGAGGCAAGCACACAGGCCGAAACGCGTGGTTCTTCGATTTCTAACTAGCCATCTCCACGCTCGTGAAGCAAGAAAAGCACACTTTCGAACTCGTTTCCCTTCTATTTAGCTCAGGTTACTTCCGCTGACTATTTTGAATCCTTGCGCGTTCTACTAAAATTTACATACTCTGGCATTGGCAATTCCAGGGGAAAGTAAGGCTTGACAGGAAAGATAGTTTAAACTTAAAATAAATGTTAGTTAAAATAAATATAAACCTTACATGTTAATAAAAAAATCGTTAAAGTTTTATAAAATTCGAAATCGATAATAAAACAAATTCCAAATTTCAAATTTGGGGTTCCAGATGCCCACATTTGCAGTAGGATTACGTCATTTAAAATTGGATGGCTCTAGGTACCGTTGTTTTATCACAGTGCGAGAAACATTTCCGGAGCTGAACACATTTTCGCGACGATGTACTAACCGCGATAGACTAAGAGAGTCTTTCGGTGCCCTCGACGACCAATTCGGCATTCACTAACTGACTATCAACTCGATGGACTCTCACTAACTCCGCACTGACTGACTAACTGACTCTCCGCGTACCAGCAGCGATTTCTCGCCAAATGTGGCAACCCTAAACCTGCTTTGCGGGGAAGCTATCTTAAAGCGCTTGGACATTTCGTAACAATATGATTGACAACAAAGCAACATGTTTCAGAATGTAGACTTTTAAATAATGTTAGGAATTAAATTTTTAAGGTTATTGCCTTGTTTTGCTTAAACTTGAATTAACTACAGTGTGTTACTTTAAAATAGCCACTTCAGTGCCGTTGCCAATTTTCCTATTCGCGATCCTAACTCGTGTTGTCATCATCCCACAGGATTTACTTTTTGCACGTCTTTTGAGACTGTAGTTCAGGTCAGCTCTTGGCTTCATTAGCGTACTTTTGACGAAGCGAAATGAGTTAAACGGAAATTAAGTGGGGAAAATAATTAAGCGAATCGACCCTTTTTACACAGCTGTTACTCCATGGTTTCGAGTCAAATTCGACCGTGGGAAATAACCTTAAAATTACTAACGGTTTAATGTAACAGATTACAATAAGCTATTATTATGGCTTTTTGCCTCATTTAACTCTCAAGCAATTCCAGCAAGAAGCAAACTTCGTTAATATTTAAGACGTAGCATGCGGTATGGAATAATAGTTAGCAAATTTCATAAAGCTATCAGAAAAACGTCCTGAACGTACATGCGTACTTTTCTAGATACTCCCAGAGAATCATGCATGCACTGAGTCATAGTGTCAATCATGTGAAATGGAAGGGACGAACGCATTGCCATTGCAAGGATTGATGAAAATTAAAATTAGAATCCAATGGATTAGAAGAATCTGATATCAGAAGAATTAATCTTTCCTGCTGTTTTATTTGAATGATTCTAATCATAGCCAACAACACAGTTTTTTGAGTTATAAATTATTTTTGGCTGTTTCTTATAAACAGCTACAGGTTCTAGTTCTAGTTACTTTTGCGATGTTGTTTAGTAACTTAGTTTAATTTTTGCGAGAGTGTTAAATTCGCAGCTATAAACAGCTGTTACGTAGGGACAGGGAAGTTAATGAAGTAATAAGGTTAGGTTAAATTAGATTATTTGAATTACAGCAAATTTCACAAGAACTATCTCCTTACGGGAAGATAGGCCTTCCTTGTGGATTTTCTAAGAGCAACTGGCTCGTATTCTATTCACGTTACATATGAGGACAGCGACGGAAAATTCATGCAACTAGGCTATTTATCTGGATATGAACCTGGTCAAACTACAATCGTTCAGCAATCTTACCTCTCGACAGCTGATATACAAATAAGATAGTAGAGAAGACTAGAGAATAACTTCATTTTTACAAAGAAAATGAAATAAAAAAGCACCAGAAAATTTGTAACTACTGTTAGTAGCTTTTAGTAGATGTGGATTGGAAGACAAGGTATAAATTTAAACTAGCATATTTTGATGAATATGTAAAATGTTTTAGAATATTAAGCTATTTTGTATGCGTGCAGCTTCACGTAAGAAACCCCTGATTATCTTCTAAACCAGAGAGACCCTGACTATGGCCGAAGTTATATCATTGTAGCCGCAAATGGACGCTAGGCTTACGGCACAGTTCACCATCAAGAGTAGTTTTCTTATGCAAAGAAGGCAATCATTGCGTTTTAATTTCATACATATCTATTTCTTACTTTTATTTTACATTAAGAAATGGACGTTTTTTAAAATCTATTTGTCTACTTTTCATGAACAGACAGAAGAACGGAAACGGAAGCAATAAAGTTGTTTCAAATCACGACTACATTTCTTTCTGTTTCTTCCTTTTGCATTTTATGCAAGCTAAAAACGATTTAAAAATGGAAAGGGCTTTATTAGGCAGATAAATCCCCCTAAACGTTTCAACTGAAATGAAGCGGAAAACGGTTAACAAAGCGGAGAAGGACATTTTGGATAAACAAATGGATGTTCCCCTTGGGCCTTTCGAATGCAATAGATTTTTTTTTTAAATTTTCCGTATTCCTCCATCCTTTATACTATTTTTTAAGAGGTAAATTCTGTTCTCCAAGACATACTTTACGACATCAAAGCTAACCATAAATTCCTTCCAATTTCATCGCATCGATTTTCTATGATACAGTACGCATTTCATCGATGATGTGATGCTTCACCAGGTTTTGTGTGCTTTATGCAGACGCTGCGATATGAGCCATTTTTCGATTTGAGTATAATGAGATATGAAATAAGTCAAATTGCTTTTATGTAAGAAAACCTTTATAAGATATTGAAACCACATCCTTGTACTCTATTTTTTGTACTTCAGGATTTCATTTAATATTCCGAAGAGTATTAATGAAGTCTTAAAAATAGTGCCGGGTATAATAAAAATTAAAAAGTAAAAAAGGAAACAACTGGTTTGTAGTCTTTGGCTTTGCTAACTTTAGAGTAATTTTGCATCTGCAAACTTTGAAGTGGATAACATATTTTCGGTAAACGAAACAAAAATAATTAGATTATTTTGTAATTTAACATTTTGAATTGTAAATATTTGTGAATAAAATACGAAAAACTATAGCTAGGCGTTTCATTTATGTTTTGAAAAACGTGAAGCTATATTTTATTAGCAAATAAATAAAAAACAAATGAATATTACTTTAAAAGTGAATAACTTAACTAATAAAGTTTGAAGGATAATTGGAGAAAAATAAAAAGCTGCAGTATACATTTATATACGGATCTCAAGCTTCTACTACTTTTTAAGTGCAAACATGATTTCTCAGAAATTACTTTAAGTTGTTAAGCACAATAATCGTTAGATCTAACTTTATTAGGATTACTAACTATGTTAAAATCTGTTCTTCACTTCTGATGCTTTGTTTGCTTCAGCCAGAATATATAAATGAAGAAAGTTTCAAATAAGAGCAAGATTCCAAATTAAGGGACATCGCCAATGGCCGTAAAGCAAATCCTGTGGTTTTACCCGATGGAAAGGGAAATTGTCTGAGCTGGTGAATTTCCTGTTTGAGGTTAGATGCTAAGTATACTTTGCAGGGATTTATATTTATTTTAACTAATAATTTCAATTTTAGTTCAGACTTTCCTATACGCCTTTAGAAAGGAAGTTAGAGAGTAAGGCGCTAGCTGCCGTCTCTGCTGTAGATACTTTTGATTATTGCTGTTTCAAGTGGCTTAATTTGCATTGCTTTGCTGCTACTAGCTTAGAAGGGGGTTAAAGTTCGGGATCTCGCTGACCCCCGTAGGTTAGTTTAGCACTTGTTAAACATTTCAGCTTTTAGTTTTCAATTACCCGTTTTTCAGTTACCGCCCAAGTAGAGGCGAAATTTGTTAGCGTCGAGTTGACGCAGTGTAAATTATAAAGAGTTAATAAACCTTTCTTCTGTGTAATTTCCTGCTACCCTTGTGTGCAGACAGAAATTAACCCACCTGGACCCTACAAGTTGATGAAATTTACCAAGTCAAGCGGTAGGATAGGAATTAATTTGCGAATTTTAAATATTATTACGAATTTTGTACATATGTAAATAATGTTACTGAAACTATATGTGAAACTGAAGTATTATTATTATTATTATTGTATAATTTTGCATGAAAATCTAAAGAAGCGAAGCTTTGCCTTGAAAAGTAAGACCACAGGGACGAATCTTTTTAACATTGAGTAAAAGGCTATCTCGCCAAATTTGGCAAGAAATTGCCAGAAGTCGCCAAAATTTGTGATTATTTGGCGCCACCCCAGTCCCATCTCTGTATATGTGTAATGGGTATTGTAACTGAATAACTGCAATTGATCCTCTATGCAACTGTAATTGTACAGGCCTCTCATATGTCTTCCAGTAATTTTGAGAAGTACTAGAGATTTCTCGGCGGAAGAGGCGAAATTAAATATAACCGAAGAAAGCATCAGTTTTTCAGTTGTTAGTTTAGAGCGGAATTCGGAGTATTGAGATATCCGTGTTAACTTCCCTCTTTAGATGAGCTTTGCATTGAGTTGTGTTTAACATTTTTAATAGTTAGAATTGTAATTCTTATTGTACTTTTTGGAACGGTGATGACGTGTATAAGTATTTTTCTGGAAAGTTCCAGAATGGTGAAGTGTTTCTTTTGGTAAAAATAACTTTCATCAATCTATCATCGGTTCTGTGTGCATTTAATCTATTAAGAACCCATATGCACGCAACATTATTATTTATAATTCAACGTTGCTTATTATTCCGGTCAAGATGAAAAGTAAATTTGTATTGAATTAATTTTGTACTTAAAACTAAAGTCTAAAATAAATTTTAGTTGTTTTCTCCTGTTCAACTGTTACTTCCATTCAGCACTTTTAATGTATTCCGGATGAAAGTTCTCCCGACAAGCTTGAATATTCGATTAGATGAGATTATGCATAAGTGAGTTTAACTTTGTAGACTTTCCACATCGTTTGACTAGTGCCAAAATATAAAAGCACATTGCTTTCCTATTTAATTTTATCACTGAAGCTGAGTAATTTCAATAAACAAACTGGAGAATATTGGCTGGAAATTTAAATGCGAAATTTAAATACTCTTTTATTAAAATCAGAATTCAACTTTTGTTCAAATGAAAAGGCTTTCAATATAGTTTGAGTGACAAAAGACATTTTAAAATTATTGTATGCTTTTGTAACAGTTTATTCTTTTATCCTATAATGAACATTTAGCTACGTCCACTGAGAAAAACTTAAAAAAATGGACATTCCTTTTCTTAGGAAATCAAAGACAAACAAACTGAGTTCTGTTAGCATAAAATTTAGATTTAGGCAAAATCTCCTAAATTTAGAGATTTATTGACAGCTGAATCATTCATTTAATATGTGTAAAAGGATACTGCATACTGTCTTCAGAACATAACGCTTTTTAATTGTAATCCTGTCTGTTTTAACGTTAGAAATGTTTATAAGTGTGTTTACAATCCTGCTACATTTTAAAATTTTCAAACTTTTGGTGTCTGCTTTAATACGCTTCTCTATTAATTTACGAAGAAAGATAATATAAACAGGTGCTTCAGTTACCATGGGTGAAGATGAAAACCTTGGGAATCTGCAAAATGTTATCATTGTAGAGGTTCAGTCTTTTAAACAAAACCCCAATTTTAACAATTTAGCAAGGACAGCACGACAGTAGAAAATGTGTGCACTTTAGATTCCAATTACACTCATGTCCATAAATTAAGGATAATGCAAAATCAGGCAAAGGAAGAGTTAGAAGCAAAACAAATTTGACTTATTTGTAAAGCTTATTTATTAAACAAAAGGTAAAGAGCAAAAAATGATGCTATATGTTTGATATTATTAAAAAAATTAGCGACTTTTTCTCCCTGGAGCAAATTACAAAAAAACAATATTACATGGTTGGTATAATTGTTAATACATTGTATGTCTCCCAGACGATGCAATACAGTCCGTACAACGTCTAGGCATTAGGCATGCTGAGTAACAAATTATCGATCTGATCTTGGGGGATATTACACCACTCAAAAAGCAATGCTCTCCGAAGTTCCGGTAGACATGTAGGAGGAGGTTGACGGACTACAACTCGTCGGCCAAGCATGTCCCACACGTGCTCTAATGGATTCAAGTCCGGTGAGAGTGCTGGCCAGTCCCATACCGGTGATATCCTCCGATCGAAGGCATTCTCTTACGATGTTTGCACGGTGAGGACGAGCGTTGTCATCCATAAACACAAATTGTGCGCCCATGGAGCCCCGAAACAAACGTACAATTTGTTCCAGAATGACGTCCTGATAGATTTGGCTTGTCATGGTTCCAATTTGAACATGCAGGTCAGTTCTGGAACCCAGAATAATTCCACCCCAAACGAGCACTCCTGCACCACCGTAACGGTGTCGTTCAATGATGTTTTTTTGGTGGTAACGGGTACTTGGAGCTCTCCATATGAAAGTCCGGCGAGAATCAGACTGCAAGCTAAACTTGGACTCGTCGGAAAACATCACACGAGCCCACTGTTGCGGTGTCCACAATGCATGCTCTCTAATCCAGGCTATCCGCAGGCGACAGTGAGTTGCAGTAAGTGGAACGCATCTGGCAGGTCTACGAGCATATAGAGCAATCTTCCCTAAGCGTCTGTACACGGTCTGCCTTGAAATTGTCGTACCAGTGGCTGAAGAGAGCTGACGAGACAGATCTGAGGCTGTGCTCCGCCTGTTTCTTTTGGCATTAACTGCCAAATACGAGTCCTCATTCGGCGTTGTAACTCTGGAGCGACCTGTGCTGTAACGTCTACTCACAATACCATCATCTTGGAATCGTTGCGATGACACTCTGGGCAATTCCAAGTTCGTCTGATACGTGCAGTTGGGTACGCCCACATTCCAGACGGCCGATAATTATACCACGTAACAAATCATCCAAATGCGTCCTTTGTGTCATAACTATTCGGTTGTTGCACTGAAATGCTTATAAAGCGCCTGCGAACAATTTTACTTTTTTGCTTGTATTCCTTATATATCATTAACTCTCTTACAATCTCATCATTGTGACGTACCATCGGTGTCATCTGGTTGCTTCCTGAAATTTGCATATGATTCTTGAAGATGTGTGTAGTGATTTTACAGGTGATATATTTATTTTAGAGTTCGATTTTCGCGTGACTCCGAATTATCCTTAATTTATGGACATGAGTGTATTTTGTTAGAACTTCGTACTTTAACAGTTTCATTTCTATGCCCCGGCAGTTATTATAATTGCTGAAGGTTTTCGTATGATACCTGTTTCCGGGCAGTTATTATAATTTCTGCAGGTTTTCCTACTCTCTCTCTGTCAAATTTCAATCCTCTCTGTTGACCTGTTATAAGCCTGACTATGGTTTCAGTTATAAATCGATCTCCATCGATGTTATGGAGCTGGTATATTATTGGAATTGAATGTTCCTTCAGTCTGTATTTGGTTATCACATTTGCGTCCGAATGAGTAACATTTACGTTATTGTTATTTGTTTTAAATGATTATGAGAAAACATACTAGCGCTATCTGCCTAAGGAAAGCGATGACTTCGTGAAGGACCTTATAAATGAAACTGGCTCGAATACACGCTACACATGGGAAAAAACCCGTGGAAACGCCCATGAAGCCAGCGTGTTCGCTTGGAATCGGACTTAAGTCAGATCTACCAGTGCTCAGATATTTTACCCCTCGGCCGCTGGTGGCGTCTAAAGAAAGAGATGCCTTATCAGAAAATTTTCTCAAAGTAGTTTTGACGTATTAACACTACGCATGAAAAAATCACGAAAATGCCCATCAGTCGATTCGCCAGCCAAGTGTGTGTGTTAAATTTTATAACCGTGTAAGGATTATGTTAATTTCATTATTATCAAATTTTGAGTTAAACTTCCTTTCTTATCGCTTCTTGATTTCAACTTACCACTTCCGGCCAGAACGTAGTTTTAGAATCACGTTTGAATGCAAATCGAGGAAGAGCGGTATTTAACCGCGAAGTTCTACTGTCTTAGTCAGAGAGAACCAGAGATTCTGGCTAGCACGCGCTCGTCTTTTTAGGCTACTCTTCCTTAAACTATTATTACGCTCGGCCGTACTTTAGGCCCTTGATAGCTTCGTAGTCAATTAGCGTTAATATGCCAACTCTGTTAGAATCTTGATAGCTTCGGCTATATCTTTTTAGCTAAGATTAGTTTAGTTTAGTTCTTAGTCTCTCAAGTTCAAACCCGAGTGTCGGTTTTATTTTACAACTTCAAGACGGAGTTCTGTTATACCTGATTGGAATAATACAGGGTTATTTCATCCTTCTATCTTGTTGTTTCTTGTCACACGAACTCAAACGATTATTCTCTTACCAGTTCTTAAGATTCTTCACATTCAACTGTAAATTAAAGTAAATAGTACAGAATCTTTACAACCGAATTCAATATTTTGTGTAAAAAAGTGAAAGGCTTTCGGAATCTAAATGGTTAGAAGGATGCGCTAACTTTAAACATTAATATTTGTGGCTGATCATAATAACAGCATTATTTGCAGCAGGAAATTTTTTTTTATTCATATTTGAATTTTGTCTAAATAATTTTTGGGTTTGTTCTTTTCCTGTAAAAGTATCAGTGACAGTGATATTTCAGTGTCGGCATTACCGATGGTGTTCGATGCTTCATAGTAGCTCTTCAGTTTCTTTACCTTTGTCGAATACTTTACATTAATATCGCCTGACTTTTTTCATCGTTGATTTATCCATCTGTATTGAGAATTAAATTTTAACATTTCAACAAATTGAATTTCTACTTCTTCAGTCATCTCATTTTTTCTTCTGCGACAAATGTTATTAGTTCAACGGCATTCTTTTGATATATTTTCATCTTTCTTCCGAACAGTTTTTAGAAAAATTGATACTGGTAAAGTACGAAATTCTAACAAAATTAATGGAATCTAAAAATGGCTTATGTATTAATTAAAATAAAAGCGCTTTCGGCCATTTTATTATATTTGTTTTCTGTTACAAATATATGCCAGAAACATTACTGCTTTAAATAATAATGCTTAGATTTCACTAAAAGTGAATGTTGTCAGCTTAATTATATTTTTTCATCAATGTTGTCCTTTCACATAGCTAACGGCAGAATTCTTTTTTTTTGAACTGAAAGGAAAAATGTCTTTAATCATATGCGGATGACACGAAGAAATTAACGATATATAATATGAATTCCTGGTACTGATTATCAATAAAAACATAATTTTTAATTTAATGCTATTACCGTATTGTTAGAAGGCAACCAATTTTTGAAATATAGTCAGTCATCTTAAAAGGTGAAATAATAAAACCACGTGGGATGGCAAAAACATGTAGCATACATATGTAATTTGTTATAACAAACTCAGTGTTTAAAGCTATGATTTTAGAATTTATATATAAACGCTCACGTCTGTTGTTCGGTAGAACATTAATAAACATTCCCGAGGTACATGCTTTGGCAGCACGTTAATTTAAAATAGGCTTATTAACAAGACAATTGTTACGTAATTTGGAGAGAAATTAAGTGGGAAATCCAACATTAGGCACATTTTGCTGCAGTTCATTCCAATGAAGCCTTTTTCTCTTTGCAGCAAAGCTGCAGACACTTAATTAGTGTTGAGGACTTGTAACACGGAATCAGTTCATTTATTAAACTAACAAGAAGACAGCCGAAGTGACCGCAATCTCCGTTTGCAATTTGCTTAAAGCATCTAGTCAATCAGCAAACTTCACTTTGCTTTCCGTTTACGTGGTTAAAGTGACATTTTTTTGTACGAAATTGTTCCCTGTAATTTTGTAAACGAAAGAGCACTTAACTGATAAGAAAACTGAAGATAAGACGGTTCTAATTAACAACACGTGTTTGAGTTTCGGCTGATACTGCTTTTTTTTTTCTGTGCCTCCCACCGAAAATATCTGCGGAAGATGCTGCGGAGTTCGTTAATTCTCTTCTCCCACGGAGCTTTAGGTTCCTTCATCAGCAAATTACTTACCTTAGAGGTTTACTGAGTATAGCAATTAACTGATCTGAGTGTATTAAATTTGTTTTACATTTTTAATTTTAGGAAATCCACAGTGAGGAAACACAAACTTAAACTTTTAACAAAAGACTGTACAAATCGCATAGGACAGAAGCAGACATGAATTTCAATGAAAAATTAGGTACACGTAAATAATTTGAACGTAATCTTAACAAGCTAATTTTGAGTGAAATGTTTAACGTATAAAAATAAAAATTAACAAGTAAATAAAGGCAGGTAAATTAGACAAATTCATTTCACTGGCAAATTCTTACTCAATGCACATTATGTGGGATTTTGTTTTGGTTTAAATGAGACCTGAGGCCCAGTGGCGCAGCGGCTAGCGCATCGCGCAGCAGCACCACAGGTGCGGAGTTCGAACGCCGGGCTGGGCAAGGTCGACTCAGCCTTTCCTCCCTTGATTTCCATCCCTTGGGTCGATAAAATGAGTACCAAGTTCGCTTGGGGACTAAACACTGGGGGGACCTGCGACAAACTGACCACCTGTTCAGGTCATATGCTTACGCACCCCGGGGCCCACGGTCAAGAAAGCAGATTTCGAGACACTGCAGGCCTTGGCCCATTAGAGCTGTTTGCGACACTGAGTTTTGTTAGTTTTAGTATAAATAAGACCTATTATTAATATGCGGTTATTGTAATTATCTCAATTGTTTGACAGCAACAAAGTAAGTTCCTAAGTAAACTCAAGAATTATGTTATGGTCAACAACCGAGGATTGGGTCTAGTCAACTTATAAGCGAATATACAGGTAAAGCATGATAGTTGCAAAGAGCGGATAATAGAAATGTGAATTTTTGCTTAAAACTGGTGTTAATTAAACTTTGATTATTCGAATTTCGATACGTGGATAACTATATTAATTAAAGCTGAGTATCGCAAAGTAAAATTCGAGATTAATATTAGTTCCTACCAAAAAATTAAATTTACAGTTAACCTATTTTTTCCCCTCTTGGCTCTATTACTTAGGCTTATCATAGCTCGACCGTATACCAGTCATGCTTTTCGTATTATTCTATGCCCAGAGTCTTTAATTAAACTTATTACTTAATTGTGTTTGTAAAATTCGTAAATTATATCTAATAATATTGTTACGAAATGCCCAGCCCCGGTAAGATAGCTTCCCCACAAAGCTGGTTTAGGTTTGCCAGAAAATGTCAAGGGTAGACAGATTGTCAGATTTGGTGAGAAATCGCCCATTTGGCGACAAAATTGGCGATGTGCCATAAACGGATGGAGAACTTTCTGGAACGATTTCTTACCGATATGGCCCAGAATATTCTTGAAGGCCGGCCAAAAGCTATATAAATCCTGCTTGTACGCGGAGTAGTAGTGTTTTGTCAGTGCGTCACGAGAGTCTATATCGTAGTGCATAGCAAGACTATATCGCTAATTAGTGCATCGTTGAGTGTATTCGTCGGCCTATCGTCGAATTTTATCTTGAGTGTGTTGAGTTCAGAGAGCGATCTACAGAGTCGGGAGCTGTACTTTAGTGTTTTGCCGTGAAGCTGTCTTCACCGTTATAGCTTGATGGCTGTGTTGCTGATTGTTTCGGCCTGTTTGTTGTAGTTTTTCGACAACTGTAAACGCGAATTTGGAACTGCTCTGAGAAATACTGCTAAATAAATTTTATTTTGATTCTTCATGAAGTATTATCATCAACATGAAGAACGCAACAATATGTATGCAATTATTGTTTTATTCAATGCATTATGTACAAACTTCTTTAAATAGAGAAAACTACTACTGGGACTTCTACGATTAGACATATTTTATAAAAAGAAATGGGGATATTTGGTGCTATTTCACTCCTGATGAAGTGTAGCTACAAATGATAATTTCTAACAATTTCTAATACTTTGATTTCTCCATGTGTAACATAAATATTGACTAGTTTCTTATATAAATATGAAATATGAACCAGTCAACGTAAGCTTTGTAAATACTTTTATTAATCTAATTTTCTTTATAATTAGGATACATCAAGACATGGTATAAATAAAATAGATTCGCCCTTTTACGAATTTTCTATTAATAAACTGCTAGTTTTTATGGCCTATCGCTTTAGTTCCAAAAGGTATGCCATGAAACAGCATTAGCTTTCACTCAGAATTATGAGATAAATTATACATATTCTCTTTTTTACGAACTCAAAATTTCTCTTCGCTTACAGTATTTCTGTTCGAACAATGAACATTCGAAAGAGAGGAGATAAAATTTCCGAAACTGACTGAATGATGAAATTTTATTAAACCTTCGGACCTTCCCGGTTGGTAAATAACATGACATGATTGGACAGGAATTTGCCTCCATAATCGCAGTTACAATGCGTTTTATAGGTATTGAGGGAACCATAGGAAAAGACAAAGATTACAATAACGGAACTTGTTTTCTGAGAAAAGACTGCATGCAGTTCTTTGCGTAGGCCTAGAACGCCCTCGGCCTTCACTAAGTAACCTTCCTGGCCCTCAGCCAAACACTTAATCTCATCTAAAAAAACATTAATTCACAAATCACGTCAGTGAATGGCATCATGGGAACTTAAAGTACTCTGTTCTCCTTGCGTAGATGAATACTTTCACTAATTCTACTGCATTCGGTAAAATAAATTTGCCCGAATATCGCCTGCACGTTTGTGTTCAGAATCGCAACTCTTGGGACCAGAAAGTACTTCATTTTTGTATGTTATCCAAAGAATTTTTGGCATGTATTTCGTTTGTATTTTTGCTTGATGAATTTTTATTTTTTTAACACTGTCTAGTAAGACGATGAGAACGCATTTGCCTGCGCCTGATAAGTAAAACACTTGGAAAAATATAAGAAGTGGATATTTGTGTCTAAGAGTGAAATCATAAAAAATATAGGATTCAAAAAAGAATTCTCTGTAAACAGTTCTTAAAGGAAGACTAAAGATTGCTGAAGTGGGTGATAACTACAATAGAGTTTCACCTTCCTGAAAATATTTCTTGGAAAGGGAATTTCTAACGTAATTTGGTAACCTTGCTGGCACTCAACCAAGCACTTAATTTCGGTTAATAGTTTAAAAAGTAGTATAAAGGTTTTGGATATAAACCTTCATATGTAAATCTTTTGCTCTTTTAAAGATATAGTATTCTCCTTTACAACTGCTGTGACAGTGGAGCATCTTTTTAAATTGTTAATGAAGCAATAGAGAACCCGTTCATTAACAATGCTATGCTTGAATAGCTTTAAAAGACAAAACATTTATCAATAAAGTACTTGTCGTTTGTTATTTGATAAATACAAGTTACTTAATTCAATTTTACAAGCCCTTCGCTTAAAAAATAAAGAAAGAAATCATAGTTCAAATGAAGAAACTGCCTGAAGCGGCCAGGAGAGTGAAGTCTCAATGTCATGGCATACGAAAACTGCAGCGGATAAAAAAGTATTGACAATTGGCATATAATTGATCATATGAGCTAACAAAGAAAATGCTTGACAATTTTAGCTGGGCATAAAGAGCACAGCAGGTAATAAACACACAAATCTAATGAAACTTTCATTTTAATAGGACGTTTACACAAAATATACAACAAAAACCTAAATTTGCATATCAAAAAAGTATTGGCAAGATCATATAACAAAATGTTGAAACAAAATTTAATGCTTAGTATTCATACATTTTGCTTTTATAACAGCTTGTAATCTAATTCTCACAGACTAACTGCACTATTACGTATAGTCTTGACTGTACTATTACGAATTTTGTGGCATTCTTGTAGGAGCATATACTTAAGTTCATATTTATACGCAATTTTATATTTCCTGACTTCCAGGTCAAATTTGTGATATATATTTCCAATTGGATTTATGTCAGGGATTGAGGCGGTGTCTTTAAGTGGCGAGGAGAGTTTTGCAGTAACTACGTAGAGCCATTAGAATGTTTTTGGACGCAGCCAGAGAAATGAAAAATATGCAACGCCTTCACCGGGAATCGAACCACGGACCTCTGAAATACCGGCTCAGTGTGCTGGCCACTACACCACAAAGCCACGCTAGGAAGGCAGGAGAAATACCTTATATACTTCTCCTTTTAAAGGGCGACTGGGGTTTTTAGGGGACCCAATCGCCAAATCCTGGATGTGGATAATCCTCATCCAGCACCCGTTTAGTTCGGGGCCACTGTAAAGACATTAGCATTTTTTGGAAGCCAGAGAGATTAAAAATGAGCAAACGCCTTCGCCGGGTATCGAACCGAGGACCTCTGGATATCGGCCCAGCGTGCAGAACCACTACACCACGAAGGCACGCTAGGAAGGCGGGAGAAATATCTCACAACTACTCCGGGTGTGCTGTCCGTAACGGAGTCCGTGCTGGCCGGGTGGCATTTTATGCTGCCATACAGCCTTAAACTACAATGTTCTTTCCACCAGTCCGTGTTAAATGTTGTTTTTCCAGTTTGGTGTTTGGCTTTCTCCACTCCGAATTGTCGTCCATCACTCGCGAAAATGTTAAATTTCGACTTGTTGGAGAAAATAACTGCGTTCCAAAACTCGTCTCATAAATTAACATGAGATTTTGCAAACTCTAATCTCTTTCTCCTGTTTATTTCTCAAAGGAAAGGTTCCTTTCTAGCTGCTCTTCCATAATAATTTCCTTCATGCAAAACATTCCGAATAATCTTACACTAAAAGTTTTATGCGAAGTATTAGCAACATCTCTGGCTAACCTAGGGTGCACTTATTTTACAGTTTTCCTTAACCTGTTTGATAATGCCACGTTTTCCCTTGCAAAAAATAGTCGAGGCTGTCCACTTCCAATCTTATTTTCCATGGAAGTTTTTACATTAAAGGTTTATTCTCGACATGCAAAGAAGCAAAGTTTTTTTTTATGTCATTGTAGGTGTGTCTAATTTGTAAATGTACCTCTAAATAGAATTGTATTAAATCTTCAAAAATTCAGAATTGTATTTTAATCTTTATTATATGCGGCTTAAGTGTCTGTTTGTCGCCGATAGTTTATTGGTTGCTTGCATAACTGTACTAGCCAATAGAGTGAAATTGCCACGGGTCCATATACATTGATACCATACATGCAGTTACCATTGTTTTAATTAAATTATCATGGTATTTAAGAACATTTAAATATTTTTAATTCATACAATTATTGCTTATTATGCATTTAACTATATTTGCATATGAATTACCTAGAAACTTGCAAACGTTGAGAACTTAAAGGCGATGAAACCAACTAACGAGTTGTGTGTAGTACAGCTCATCAGGTAGGTTTACTCAAACTCCTATGCTAAATATCCTTTCGCGTAAAGCGTTTAAAATTTTGCTCGATTTTATTCCGACATCGTATTTTAAACTGAATTTTCAGCTGAACGCAAATTGAGCGTGTAAGGGGGAACGTGAAAATTTGTTTGCATTAGCAGTCATCTGTTTTTGAAATGGTTTACAATTGAACGCAAATTCAGCGTGTCAGGGAAAAGGTGAACATTTGTTTGCATTAGTAATCATCTGTTTTCGAAAAAATTCAAATTGAGTGCGTCAGGGGGAAGGTGAACATTTGTTTGCATTGGCAATCATCTGTTTTACATAAAAACTACGTCTTAGCGTAATTTCTTTTAAGAATGCCTCCTAGAAAATACAGCACTGAAGAGGAGAGAAAAGGAGCTAAAGCTGCACAAAAACGGCTTTTTTGACAAAAAGAAACCTCTGAGCAGAGAAAGACAAGGCTTGCTTCAGTCGCAGAGCAAATGCGTCTTTATCGGCAAAATGAGACTTATGAGCTTTGCACAAATCCTTTTAATTACAATTTATAATATCTAGAACAGCGGTCATTTCGTATGACCGCCGGGCTTTCTTAGTTTGTCATAATTGACCCCATTTTTTATGTTGGAGCCTACTACACTCACGTCTGTAAGGAAATACTATTTAGCGATAAGAACATTATGGGAGTTTTGCTCACGACGGTATACTCTCCTCAAAAACCTATTGCCATGTTGAAAGCTGTAAGATCCACAGAATTCATGTCATTGTTCTAGATTATCAGAGCCCTATATTCCTCTGACGAGTTGATATCTTAACTCCATGTAGATAACGTCCCGTACACAGGCTGACTAGGGCGGCACCCAGTATTATAAAAAGGTTTTTGGAAACAAGCAGTGCTTTCTGTTAACAAATATTAAAATATGTATTTTCTGTTAAACAACAATATAAATAAAATAATTTCATTTTGCAAGTTCCGGCGTTGTTTCTGAATGTTGTTTTCGAATGCAAAGTGGCATAAAAGTGACCTGTCTTTTCGACTGACAAGGAGTTTTGGCCTTTATTTGTAATAGGCAAAAAGCAAAAGCGAAAACTATAACACTCTTTTACGGTGTTAAAATTATGTTGATAGTTTGCTCGAAAGGAAATTTATATTTTTCTTCTTTTTATTACTAGCCCAGAAGTGCTATTAGTCTCAAAACGGCATTTTGTGGCGTTTCACTATAAATTGCAAATCCATAAATTGCAAATCACTTTATAAAGTGTTGCCACCAAATACTATCGCCCTGTATGATATTTAAAGAAATTAAATAATGAAGAATCTGCATGAATGTATGTATGTTTCTTGCATTGTGAAAAAATGACAGTACCTAGAGCCATCAGATTTTGAATAACGTAATCTTTTACCCAAACATGGGCTCCTGGGAACGCGAATTTTTAATTTCGAACTTATTTTATTATCTATTTCATATTTTTAAAACTTTAGCGAATTTTTTATTTAATAAATTCATCGATTTCAAAGCGAGGATTGGCAATACTATACGGAAAACTATATTTTTACCTCCAGCGTGCGAGACTGTGTATCGGAAATTCTAAAGATATGCTGTTTTTAAATAGTTTGTGATGTTGTTGCTGAATTATATTTCATGAGTTTTAAGTGCGAGAATATGGTATTTAATAAATGAACGTAACGCACAAAACGTTAAAAAACGCTCCTTTGAGCGTAGTATAAAATCTGAAAGCTTTCAGATTTTTATTTTTTTTAAAAATTTTGCTTCGAATTGCTTTGCTTTTCCTAACTCAGAACTGAAATTCGGTTTATTTAAATTTCTATCGATCTGATTCAAAGAGTTACAGCAAATAAATCTCAGTTTTTCCCCTCGGAAAAAGTTTGAGTATTAATAATTTCAGTATAAATAAATGCGAATATTAAAGAAATATATGAGCATTAATAAATGCGCATATTATTTATAAGGAAAGTCACAATATGACAATATCCAAAATTCCCATACGGAAAGTGATGAGTTGTTCTTCAGCTTAAATACAAGATATTAAAGTTCATTACGTTATGAAACAATTGCAATGCCACAGAACTTTTTTTCTAACGACTCCTACTCACTTCCAAATCTAAAAATTACGATGTCCATCTGCAAATGTCATGAAATATGCAAATGTCATGCCTATATTACGAATATCACAAGAAATTTTACATTTATTTACATAGTTGATCGTACCCAATGTTATGTTGTTATCGCAGCCTAATGTAAATCTATTTCAAAAGAAATAAATATTCATTAAAAACTATGTTCATCTGTACAGCTTATCATATTTACTGCTTGTATATCAAAGAAACACACTGAAATTCGTAATTAGTTAAAACTGTGTTTTAGATTGACTTTGGTTTAATAGGAAAGTTGTATAGATTTCAAAAGACATCACGGATTTTTGTTTTTTCAAATACAAAATTAAATTCTTCTGCTACAGTCAATTAATATTTTTTAATATTCTAAATGAGAAGCGTCCAGAATAAAAATTTTGTTAAATCTAATTCAACTTTGATTTGACTTTATTTTAGTTCTCAGATTTTAATATTATTATTAGCTGAAGCATTATATAAGTACGTCGTGAGCATCATATAAATCATATGACAAATATTAAATTTGAAATACGCAATTTTGAGAGATTTATTTCAAGAATTTAACCAAATTAAATAGGAGAGTTAAAAAGCTGTTACACATTAGAGTTATGACTACGTTCTTGATTTTACATGTATTTGTTTAAATTAAATAGCAATTGCTTATGTATTTTTCGATTTTATGCCCGAATAGTAATACTTAAAAGTATATTGAGATGTATGATTGTAGCAGAAATAGAATGGAAAAATATATTTATATCGTCATGTAAGATTCAAAATTTTATGACATATATTTTAACATGCGTTGAAAAAGATGTTGTATCAAAAGACCATCATTTGAACAAGCAAATTCTTACCGGCGAGAATATCATCATTTTCTTCTAAGGCATCAACATCTGCCGCAAGACTACAATTTTTTTCCCGCAAGACACCAAAATGAACAAAACGAGTCCAAGGATTGGATGGACAAAAGGGATTACTCAATTTTCAGGACCAGGCTTCTTTACTAGAGAGGAAGATTTCCTCAAAATAAATCTCTGAGTGATAGAAAGGCGGTGGGAAGGATTGTTTCTTCTCTGGTTTCTTAGGATCTTTTCTAATTTTCTTTTTTTTTTCTCATCGCTTCTGTAACAGCTTTCTCTCCTCACTTATTAACTTTTCTTGAGGCACATCAGGAAAGATCATTCTTCGGAAAGAATAAGTCAGATCTCCAGGTATTAAATGTACCATTAAATAATAGACGTTATATACACTAGCTTTTGATTACAACAAATACAAATAACAATGTAGAAGTAAGCAATCTGATGTAATTCATATTCTAACTCAGTAATTCAAAGTTATCACAAACCATATCATAAATATGAAACACGACAATTTGTCAACGAATCGAAACAAAATTTTCTTTAGAACGAAAAGAAATATTAAGTCATAGATTTTTGGGGAAAAAAAGAAAAAGTCAAAAGGAAAAAAGAATACTGAAGCGAAACTTAAAATTAATCCTAACGCTCGACATAACTTCAAATTTTAATATTTTAGCATATTTTAAAGTTAATTCTATCTAAACACCAATTTCAAATGCTTCTACTCTAAGGAATTATCACATTCAATTGCGCGTGCTTTTGTAACCTAAGTAGTTGCCGCGTCCACCTAGCCCTGAAGGTTCCGAGTGCGAACCCCGGACAGGGCATAGCTCCTTCCTCAATTTTCTCGTTCTGACAGACGCCTAACATCTTTCACAGTGGTGACCAAACTAAATTGTGGTGGATGATAATTATCATTACTTGGATTTGATTGTCTGGCTGTTGTGCCTGAACTGTACCTGGGAAAGAATATGAGGAATTATCGCTGTCTTCTGTGCGTACTCTTATTGCGTAAGCGATAGCACTTCCAAATCAATTGGAAGATCATTGATTAGAATACAGAGGAAAGATTTTGACTTTTTAAGTTTTATAGCTTTAAAAATTGTAATGTATATGTACAGTGACGTCCTAACCTGGTGGCCAATGCAGTCATATCTGAGTAAAAAGATTGGGTCTCGTGTCTCTTCCAATCGTTATTAAAGTGAGAGAGAACATAAGGAATCCACTTGAAACTGTTGAAAAAAATCAATAAAAGATGGAAAATTCTATTGAGAGAAATCTTAAGCAATCTCATTCAATGAAGTTCTTAAAGGTAAAGGATTTCAACGAAGCCAAAATATTCCATGCTTTTATGCCAGACGATATAAAGGAATTAATTTGCATATTGACAGTATTGTTGTTGAAGCAAGCTCAAAAATATTACTTGAAAAGTTTAAAAATAAAATCAGTGAATATTTCACACTGAAAGATTTAACAAATCTTCATTAGTGTTAAGGCATATATTTCGAACGAGATAGTAATGAAAGAATCTTATAGAGGCCAAGCAAGCTACATTTTAAAAGAAACTGAAACAGTATTACGTGGAAGATTTTAAGTTATCTACGTTTTCTGATGATCTATGATATTAGGAGCAAAGACAAGAATTAAAAGCTTTCAGTGAACCTGAGCGATATAAAAGTGCGATAAGATAGCTACTTTACCCAGCAGTCAATACTAAACAAAATATAGCAATTTATATTCCCACGTTAGAGAGAACTAGGTTAAAAACCTACCGAAATCGGCTGAACCAAAGTGAAAAGATTGTTTAAGTACTGGAAATGAACAAAAGATCTTAAACTGCGTCTAAAAAATATAAACTGAAAGGAAACCAGCTCCCTTCCTGTTATGATACATCTATGCAGACTGGGGAAATAGCAATGCTCATAAAAAATCAAGCACTGGATACTTCTATGCATTCAAAGCAATGCTTTTAAGTAGAACTGCAGAAAACAACAGCATGACTTTGTCATAGACTTAAATGGAATTTATAGTTTTTTCTGAAGCAGTAGATGAAGAAACTTGCCTTAAAAAGTGTTGCAAGACTTTCAAATTAGCATCCATTGTAGAACGTTTAACTTTTGAGAATCAAATAAATATTTGAGTAGTAAAGGGCATTTTTGAGCTTTTAATCACAAAACTGGTTTAACGTGATTGGCTCTGCCCTGTTAGGATGCGGAGGAATATGAAAGGGCAACAGCATTTAGAGAGCTAGAAATCTATGTTTAAAAGTCGAAAGGGATATCCGAATGGCATTAACTTCGCCATCAAAAGATGTGTGTTAAAAATATAGAGGTAAATAAAGAGAGAAACGAGAATTGAATATACCATAACGGCTTATATTCTTTATTAAGCTTACAGCCATCTGCGCAAAGGTGCAGTTAGCCATTATTTGGCCCTCAATTGTTTCCGTAGCCATGGCAAAGCAAAATTTCTAGACTGCAGTCCGATTTCAGATCAGGCTGAAAACATCACAGAAAATCACAGAGAATTGGTAAAGAGATGGATTAAATGTTAGTTCATAATTCAGCTTATCCTTCAGAACAAGTAAACCTTGCTGAGTTTTAAGTCTTTGTGGTATCACAAAGCTTTTTGGCACCTGAGAATTTTTCCCCAAACGACCTTAATTTGGAAATTTGTTTCTCGTAAACTATGTACAGCTGCCCAGTATAATGTAGCAGAGCATTATACTGGTATTCTTCAAGTTTCAGGGGCAATTATTAATGATGCACAGACATATTTCATAGCAGGTGTTATAAAAATTTCATAAGTTGTAAGGAAGGCGGAATTCGGCGCATCTCCAATAGTCTCCTGCTAGTTGTTTGATAGTACAGTCTCCTGCTAGTTGTTAAATCTATTATTTATCTTTAATTTCTGTACCTGGTTCTTCCACCTGGAAAAACCATTGCAACTTTCTGTCTAAGACCACGTACAATTATTTAACAGTTTGGCATCGAGGCACATGTGAATTATTACAAAAAACTTAAGATGGAGAACGTTGTGACACAGAAAATCATATAAGCTCTCTGTTAGTGTTTACGTTCATGTTATTTAACTGCACCAAGTATTCAGCCTGTTCAGGATAGTTCATTTAGTATATTTTACAATTTTTACTTTGAGGCGGAGGACCATGCCACCAAATTATTAGTACACAGGAATCCTAACTAACTAAAACGCGATTCGATTGCCTTTTTTGGAAACACTAAGTGACTTGAATTTCCCGGAGCAGAACGGTGAAGGAAGGAATACAACCAAACCGGCAGGTTTGTGAAAACCCTCTGTTTAGACAAGCGGAATGTTACTCACCGATTTTTGGCGTGGCCTGAGTGGCTAGAGACAAGAAGGAATTGACTAACCCCTGCGCAAGCGAGAGGTGAAGGGTAGGCAGCATACTGAGGACCGTAGGTGCAGAAGTGGTCAAGGCAACAGTCAGTACGCGGATAGGAATAACAACCAGCCTAAGTTAACTGCCCTCAGCGGCCAAACATTGTTTTCGTCTGACACTCTGGAGAAAGTTGGTCCTCCTAAATAAGAACTGTTGGGCCTTCCTGCAGGTACGAACTGTTTTCTTTACATTAATTTTTAGTATGGGATCCCGTCACAGTTACCAGTTTTACTTTAAGGTATGCGATTTTTGTTATTCTGTACGCACGAATTGAGCCACGATTCACTTAAAATTTTTTTTTAGAAATATATGTAATATCTAGTTAAATGTGTGTAGTATGTTCTACTGTTTCAAGGATAAATAAACGTAAACATTTAAGTATTGTATTTAGTTTCGAAGGTCTATTGGTCAATACTGAGTTAGTCATTTTTACTTTAGGTTAAATTCACATTTTATTTAAATGCTAGTATTAACCACTACTACACAGCATTTTAAAATCATCATCGTGGGATGTCATCTTTTCCGACCGACAGATGGCGCTGAATGCCATTGGGTAGAAATACTATCGGTTAGCTACTGCAGATGAAACTGCCATTGAAACGAAAGTGTGTAAGACGGTGTTCCTGTGAGGCAAAAGACGTTGAACTTCTCTACACGTGTAAATAATTTTCATCTATTTCCATCTACGTATGTGATCCTTTCCTTAATAATCTTCATTAAATGTACAAGTTTAACAATCACTTTGTGTTATTATATGTGTTTTATGCCTGAAAAAACTCTAAGGTTTCACCCATTTTATGAAATCAAACATTTTATGAAATCAAATTCTACTCGTAAGATGGAATCTACAGTATTTAAATCGAATGAATTTTTTTTTATCTTATACAACGCTATCCAGATAAGAAAGTGTTTATTGAATTAGGAAGATTTAAAGGTTATTTAATTAATTAATGCATTCTAATTAAGGAAGAACATTGAATTAATGCTTTGCTAATTTTCTGAGAATTTTCACATTTTAAGTTTACAATAAAACCACCAGGCCTATGCATGTTTCTTACGTAATACTTTACATAATCGCTAATTTTAATCCTAATTATCGCATCATAGTTATTCTTTAAACAATAAGGTCTAACGTATACAATTTTTTTTATCGTTAGTATGAGCACTTTTTGCAGTTCTTTTATTTGTTTAAGGCAACAATATCTTTCTCTTTTAATAGGGGTAAATATTTAAGTAAGGCATTTCTGTTGTTGCATTTCAGATATAGTTTGATATGTCTGAAATATTTAAAATTGCATTGATTATCAGCAGGAATAGTTATTAGTTTCATAATTCCAGAAATGCTCTTTATATGTAAAAAGGGCAGTTTAAGGCAAGTTTAAAAAAGATTAAGGCAGTTTATCATTCAAATATGTTTTATAAAAATTAAAAAGTCAATATAAAAATCTAAGATCGATAAGAAATTGCAATATGATCTGGATATGCAGATTTCAATTTCATTGCTGAAACAGTTTCAAGCGAAGCAGTTAGACACACTTATTAGTTTAATAATTAGTTCTGCTGCTTTTATTTAAGAAAAATTAGGAAAACAGGTTTTATTATTAAACACATAGTATTTATGTACTTTTTTTGGTGGAACATTTGTGCACGAAGCTTTCAACAAATGTTTTCCCTAGTAAGAAGGCAAAAGGGTTTTCCAAGACACGAAATACGAGGGTGGAAACAATTAAAAATTCAAAGAGGTTCCCTCCCAGGTATTTAAAATGATTAAATACAGTAAAACATGAAATTCATGAAAATTAAGGAATTTAAATAATTTTTTGCATATCAGTTATTAGAAGAAACAAGATATTGTTACGAAATGTACAGGCGCGGTAAGATGGCTTTCCCTCAAAGCAGTTTTAGGGTTGCCATAAAATAGCAAGGAAAGGGTTGCCATATTTAACGAGAAACCTCCTATTTGGCGACAATATTGGCGATATGGCATGGACGATGGAGGACCTTTTGGAACGAATTCTTACCGGTTTAGCTCAGAATGTTCTCGAACACAAGCCGAAAGCTATATAAACCCTGCTGGTCCGCAGTCAGTGAGTGTGCCTCGTTTAACGAGCTGATAGTCAGTCATTGAGCGAGTGTCTCGAAGTCTAACGCTGAGTTGGTTGTCGAGTGCATCGAAGAGTCTCTTAGTGTATCGCGGTTAGTACATCGTCGAGAGAGCGTGTTGAGCTCCGGGAACGACTGAACCGAAGAGTCGGGAGCCGTGCTCTGTGTGTCGTTGAGTGCATCGCGAGTTGTAGCGTGGAGAGTCTCAAGAGTACGTGGAGTTCCGAGATCGACCTAGCAGAGTCGAGAGTTATACTCTGCTGCTTTTCAGTGAAGCTGTCTCCCCCGTTATAGCCTGATAACCCGAAGGCTGTGTCGCTGATTGTTCCAGCGAGTGTATAGTAGATCTTCGACGACTGTAAAACGTGACTTTGGAGCTGTCCTGATTAATATTGGCTAAATAAAGTGTGTTTCGATACTTCATCAAGTGTCGTCGTTATTCACTCCAAATCTACGAACCCCGTACGAACGTGAAGGAAGAAAATTACGCAACAATATGATAAATCTGGGTTTTATTAATCTCAATGCAATTCTTACGTATTTATTTTATAGTATTAAATAATATCGCCTGACAGCCTAAATGCAGTTCATAAGTAACAAGCCATTTGAATATGCTGAATTAAAGGATTTAATTTAGGTTACACGTAAAATTTAAAGAGTACCAGTTGAATTCCTAATATAATAAAGACATTACGTTTTTTATAAATGTAATAGGAACTAGAATCCTTTTCTTGAATTTTCTAAACTTTTTTTTTTTATACTGAAGGATTTCTACTCGACATGTTTGTTGTAGCTGTTTAAAAATATTTCATTAGTGTAAAATAGAAATGAATATTTTTCAAACAAAGCACTTGTTTTAATTTTAACTAAAACCTATTTTTTTACAAAATAAAGCATTGAGATAAATCCTACCGTAACGAACTTTTCCTCCTAGTTATAAATAAGAATATAAGAAAATAAGGCTAATATGTTGTAGAGACATTAGGTATGTTTTGAAATTAGGAGAGATGAAAAATGAGCATTGCCCTCGCTGGGACTTGAAACACGGACCTCTCGAATGCGTGTCGAGCGGGCTGACAACTATACCACGAAGGCGTGCTAAAAAGGCGGGAGAAATACCTTATATTCTCCCCTCTTTAAAGGGCGACTGTGGCTTAGGGATCCCAATCCCCAAATCATGGTGGTGGAGAATCATCATCCACCACCTGTTTTAGTTCGGGCGCCAATATTGAGACGTTAGGTATGTTTCGAAAGCAGAAGAGATAAAAAATGAGCAATGCCCTTGCTCGACTCAAACCATGGACCTCTTGAATACGCGTCGAGTGTGCTGGAAACTACACCACGAAGGCATGCTAAGAAAGCGACAGATATACCTTATAATGTTTTGCGATTTAGGGAAACGTATGCCAATGATGCTTTCATATTATTTCGAACATAGAAAAGTGCCACCAGGATTTTTATCGAATTTTCGAGTGCAAAACAGGGTTTACTTTTAAATCACATATAAATCTAGAAAACGCAATGAAGACCATAAAAATAATTAATTAAGAGCTGATTTACAAATTTCGTTTGAAGTCAACTAGCATATAATATTGCGTAAGCATGTTTAATTATTTGGCAAAGTATCGTAATCTAAAGCAGAATTATAAATTGAAGAAAATTGTTCTTCTGCTTACATCCTTTCCCAGATCTATCTCATTTTCCATCAAAAACACCTCATAAGGGATCTCTTTCTCCCAATCTGTCCAGGGATCCTTCGTCTCGACGAGTTTTTAATGCACTCATGCCTCACAGAAACCATGCATTGAGTTGGCAAGAAAGTTATTTCTGTTTGGACAAATCCATAGCGTTGTGTTCGTCTTATTATCGCGTGTCAATTTCATAATTTGTTTTTCTTTGTGAGATTTGACAGTTGACACCTTTAGGTTGTTATAAAACAAATTCCGTATATTTTTGGTTACAGTTATTAGTTTACGATCAGTTTTAACTTGGGATACAAAAATAAACACTTCGACATATTTTAATTTTTACTTCCTTGTACGAAGTAAAAAGGAAGTATAGTAATCGCGAAAAGTTTCAGGCAGCATATTTCAACGAAAATATCCATTTTGACCGCTATCGAATGCAATTTAACGATGTTTTTGCGTGATACCTGTACGTAAGGACAGCATAACAGACTAGTTTCCTTCAAAAAATTTATAAAACTGCTTCAAAATTAATTCTGAAGAGAATTTTTCGTGCCGTCTGTACGAACGTATGTACGTACGTGCGTACGTACGTACGTATCTCGCATACATCAAAAAGGAGTAGCCTCAGAACGTTGAAATTTTGTATATAGGACTGCTATAGCATGTAGATGTGCACCTCGTATTTTGGTTGCAATCGGCCGCACCAAACGTATATAAGTATATTTATATATATATCCACTCTGTTACCCGGCTCAGTGATCTCAGTTTCTTTACTCTTATATGTTCGTAAATTGTACATTTTTTGCTTTAAAAATGGTTGAATTATGTTGTTCTTATATTCCGGTTAAGGTTTTTATGCCTTTAGTAAATCTGTATGCAATATTTTTAAAATTATCAATAATTTTAAAGTTGTTTAAGTGCAGCTAAGCCTTTTTTTAATGGCGGCCATTGATTGTTTACATTTGAAACAGCAGACTAGTGGATTTGTAGCCAATCTAGAGAAACTTAGCTTCGCAACAACAAAGATAACGCCTTCATTTATTACTGCCAATTAAATCATGCTTAATCCTTTCTGGAATTTTTTCGAGGAAATAAGTGTTTAAGATTTACTTCGTAATTTTTAATGTAGATATTTTGAGTTTTTATGTATTTTTGCCTTCTCGCGAAGGGAGAACTGAATTAATTGAATGAGAAATACTCAGTCGTCTGTGAAAAACGGTTTCTCTTTTGCTTTGTTTGCTTAATTTATTTTATACATCATTCTAACTTTATTATAGTATTCGAATAGAACATGTGGCAACGATTAGATAATTCTATTCTTTAAATGATATAAATTGTGTGCATTATGAGTTATAATATGAATAAAATATATACGTTAACTGTTATATAATTATTGGATTATATAACAGTTAACTTAGTTTCCGTTATATAATTATTATATAAGTTAATTGTTATATAATTATTAATACTGTTAAGTGAATCTAGCGCCAGAGTGTCGCTATGGTAAACAAATACTAGAGTGAATTTTAAAGAATGCATTTATTCTATTGTGGTTTATGCGCTGTCAGCGAAGTAGATTTAATTCGATAAACACAACAGGAGAAGAGTGTAAAATACTCAAGTATTGAACACGGTATAGTTTAAAGATGACACGGACTTATATCCTTACAAACACCGACCATTTGAAGTGAGAATTTAAAGGATAAACTCAGAACCTTCACTGGCAGAATAATAAATCGGCGGCAAGAATGCGTAGCCGAGATTAAAGTTAACAGCTCGGAGAAATGGTAACTTGCACTCACAATCAAGAAAACCCAACAAGAAATCCCGCTCTCACTAAACTTTCCGTTACGTCAGTTTAAATACATTTGCTCATCCACGCTAATTTACATCCTGGCAAGGAAACACGAGGGGAATAAGAAAAGACAGAAAATGCTAAGAAATTAAAATAATTATTAATAAAAATACATGAAACCCGAGAAAGTTAACAGAAAAATGGCAAAAGATCATTTAACAGAAACTAAGATAGCTGACTGGTTAAAATTAATTTTTTGTATAAAAAAAAATTGAGTTTTATTTCACATTGAAAACTGAGATTACTTACTTGCCAACCCAATATTTATAAACAAATATATCTCAATAATATATATCATAATCGTAATAATACGAACCGAGCTCAGTAATATGGTAACTTGCTTTGCTAGCTAGTATATGTCGTCCGAAATAATTGAAAGTAAGTTTAAAAAGTAAGTAAATAATAAAATAGAATAGTAATATAAAATATAATAATGCTAATGTGAAATATAATAATAAGTAAATATAACATATACAAAATTTAAAAAAAAATCTGAAATCTTTCAAATTTTAAATTACGTCCAAAGGGCGTTTTTTAAACTTTTTGTGTGTTGTCCTTTATTTATTAAATATCATGTTCTTTGCACTTAAACCATAAAATTTAGTTCAATAGCAATGTCGCAAAATAATTTTAAAATGAGCCTATCTTTAGAATTTCCGATACACAGTTCGACGCGCTGAAAGGTTTTCTTCCCCCATAAATTGTTACCATTGCTCGCTTTCAAATCGCTGAGTTTGTTACTCAAAATTTCGTTAAAGTCTTACAAAATATGAAATCGATAATAAAACAAATTCCAAATTTCAAATTTGGTTTTCACATGCCCGTATTCGCAGGAGGATTACGTCATTCAAAATTGGATGGCTCTAGATACCGTTGTTTGATCACAATGCGAGAAATATACATACATTTATTGCAGATTTTTCATTATTTAATTTTTTCAAATATAATGCAGGACTCTTAACATTTTGAAAAGTGAACCGATATTTAGAGGAGTCCAACGCAAAATAGCAAAACGAAAGTAATAGTCCTTTGGGACTCAAATTCCTTTAGACTAATAAGAAGTAAATATAAAATATAACTGAAAGTAAATATAAAAGAAAAATGGACGTGCTGAACTAAAGATTTTTCTTTTTTAGTCATAAAAAAGCTATAAATAAAATAATCGCTTCAAATCTGAGAATATAATAAAACTCAGAACATAAGCGTAATCTAAAACTAGGTATTATAAAATGAAGAATGAATATAATAAACGTACAGACACTGTATCTTCTACAGCGAAACCTTTTCTTTCACATTCATCGAAAAACTAAGAATATAATAACGCTCAAAGGATAGCTCAAATTACAGTCAAAGGAAAAGAAATTTATAAAGAAGAACGCCCTTATAAACTTAAGTTTTAATCTTCTTCGAATAAAGTATTTTCCTTGCAAAGCTTATAATCTTTTAGGAAACTGCTTTCTCATCGGGGTCCTTTTGTAGTATTTTAATCAATATTTTGGATTTTCCCCTTTCGAATGGCTAAAGGGATCAACAATCGAAAGCGAACTTTGATTCGCTAAAGCCGAGGAAACTGGAATACTTTAAATGAATAGGATTGAAAAATGCTTCCTCACACACAAAGAAATTAAAACTCTATTGTTCGCGCTTGCGATTTTCGAAAATGAGAATAAAATGTAGTATTCGAGAAAAATGCATTAGAACTATGACCTGTTCCATCACAAAGTTCTTTCTGTTTTATTTTAAGCCCTGAACGCATTCGATTTCTAAACGAAGTCTTCAATTATTCTTTCATCACTATTTGCTTATTAAAATTCTGTTGTTCTAAAATTATGATCTTAATTACGAATGCTATTTTGCTTAACATTTTATTACATTTCTTAACATGGTTTTAGTGCAGTTTAGTTCTCGAAGTATTCTTTCCATTTGCAAGGTTTTATTTTTAGAGGATCTTCTGCAGTTGACGGGTTTTAAAGATTTTGAGGAAACATTTGTCAGAAACTTTATTAAAAGGAAGTTTTATTTACATATTTTATAACGAATAAATGAAATGTCAAATTCAAATATTATTTATTGATCCGTTTATTAGAATATTCGAGATCAAGAGAAGTTTCTTTCTTCGCATTCTATCATCGATTTGAAGTTATACATTATCTTTTCTTGTAAATAATTTCTAGTACATTTTCTATAGCTTGTCAGTTTTTACTTCTTTTTAAATGACATGAATTTTCATTTGTTTAGATACTTATTTAATTCATAGTAAGTAACGTTTTCTAAGGATTTCCTTTAGTGTAGAATCTAGCTTGAGATTACTGGGTATGCACTCGAGTGCTCTTCCACAATGCTACCAAAGGATTTTGTCTCTTGACTTTAAGCTCCAATTTTGTGTATAAGGTGTATTTTTACACTTTTAACTCTTTGAATCCGCCTGGTCTAAAAATCGACTAGGTACATAATTATACGAAATGACAGGGAGCATCTAAGCTCCACAAAGATCAGTTAAAGTATTCTATGACATAGGAAAACATGCGATGCTTGAAGCAAATGCCTCAGTTAGAAACATTGTCCATGTCACCAAGGATGCCTTATAGTAGTTGTGTACAAGAAGAAGTCTCAGAAAGTAGCTTGAGAAAAGGACTTAGGATATATGAGGTTAAATCAAAGAGGAAGTGTTCTAAGAGAATTAAGGAAAATGGGTCGAAAAGACGAGATAGTAACAGAACTGTAGACGAACATAGAACCACCGTCCTGGATCTGACTAGCAAAACCTCTTGAAGTTGTATCTGTGGTCCCGTGACCCTCTTTCAGCCGGGGGCGCAATGCCCGCAGTCATCGCCCGGGTTTATATAAAGCATAGGGCAAAGCAATAACACGAAGTCAGAAAAATTACGTTAGTCCTTTTGCCTCCACTCCATCACCACTCCATCAGCAACATACGTCACTATTGTGGTCTGTCCATTCTGTCAGTCCCCGTCATGAGAACTAATAGAGTCAAACCCCCAAGGACTTGGTCGGTGATCTCCGATCTAGATCCACAATAGCCGAAGGAACAGACACGACAGTACCAGTACGGTCCCTGCCAAGCCAGAGTCAACCTCCGAATGAACGGGGCCTCTAGTCCTGTGAAGACTGATTATATACTCTCTGGTTGAGAAAGTCTAAGTACAGATCCTAGCCAGTACTTCACAGGAATTTTCCTGAGTCAACCCCCGGGTGTAAACGAGATAGTAACAAGAGTACAAAAAAAAAGATATGACTATTTAAGTCAGGTAGAAAGTTAAGAAAAAGAAAACCGACACTTTATGCACAAGAGAGAGGTTGGCTAACAAGGCACATCCAGAGGACTGCAATCCACATGAAAATAGCAAGGCACCAGCGGCTTTGATGAACGAAAACTTAAAATTCAACAAAAACAAGAAAATATTTCAAAATAACACACCGAGGAAAATGCCTGAAATGGGTTTAGCCCAATTTGCAGAAAAGTGAACCAGCGTGGCTGGAAAAGCTGAAACCCTACCTCTGAAAAAAGCAAAGCCAGAACAAGGTTTGAAAAGAAAGAGAGAGTATCAAAGGGAAAAAGTACAATGGACAAGAAGACGTAGGATAAACTCATTCCAGACTTCAAAGACCTGCCTGTATGAATTCAAGCCCTAAGATGTCCTGTGATCATCTAAATAGAAACTTAATATCAAATGGAGGGTATCAAGAACGTCCAAAAGAGTATGGACATCGCCAAAAATAATTTCAAAAGTACCGCATATGGAAAACGTTTTTAAGAACGCATATGGAGAAGGAAAAAAAAAAAAAAAAAAAAAAAAAAAAAAAAAAAAAAGTGCTGATCCGAACAGAGATTAACTAAATTTTTCTCTTTTTCTCTAAAAAATGCAATATGCCCTCCTATATAAAGGGCTGTCTGGCATAATAGGGTTCCTTATGTATACTAAACACCTACAAGTAAGGTGAATTTGAAACCACAAGAAACAAGCAATGAAACGAGTCCTTTTTTGTCCTTGAGTCCTTTTTTGGGGGTTAAAAGAAACTATGCAGGGAATTCCCATCTAACAGCTGCGTTTTGGAATATAAATATACATATCAAATCTATATACACCACCTGGTCACTTGGCTTGAGGAAGTACTTCTGTCCTCCTTATTTAATTTATTTTTCAGACTCACCATCGCACTCTTGTTTGGTCAAGCGTTTGCGTTTGGTGGTTTGGGAGGGATTGAATCGGCGTTTCATCCATTTGGTATGCATTAACGATTTAACTGACCCGCTGAATTTAGAGATGGGATCTTTTACTAATACTATATATTTTGGTGGCAGTTTGAGATCTTATTTAGTTTTTTATTATTTATTTTACACGGGAATAACCATTTAAAATCTTTGTTTTAAATGTTCAAATGGCGAAAGAGTAATGGGCAACATTGCCTAAGCTCTTTTCCTTCTTTAAGAAGGAAGCGCCACCATTGTTATTAAAAACTTCAATATGAAATTAAAGCAAAGCACAAATAGTGTTTTCAACTAAATTATGTTAAAAGTCAAAGGAAATAATTTGCATCTTAAATGCTTTAATTTCGCGATAATTCTGAATCATATTTGGATGAAAATGTTTTTATCTTGTTTTATCACAAATGCAAATGCTTCAAGAAGCTTTTTTCCAGATTCAGTTAGAAGGATGTCAGTCAAAAACATGCATTTCTCAAAATAATTTATAAATAAAGTGCTTATAAAGGAACCACAACACGATGACTTAAGCTCTGAACTTTTTCTTTTAATATTTCACAGACTCCATTAAAGGAATATGTGTTCGAATGTCTTCCTGGGGAAAGGCGAATGGGACTATTTTGTTTAACTAATAACTTATTTTTAATTATCATTTTTATTGTACCTTCTTACTTAGTCCTGCAGCTTGTTCTTTTCGGGAAGTTACGTAGAACGTTTTACACTACAAGCGCAGGTAATCGTAGAACACGCACTTGTTCTTTTCGGGAAGTTACGTAGAATGTGTCGTCGAACAGTTTCTGAATGAGTGATCGAGGCAGCGAAATGGAATCAACAGAGCCTCGCTTAGAGTGAATCAGCTATTGGAGAACGTCTGATGCTTTGTAGCCATAGAAAAGCCCATGTGAATAATTATCCAAAAGCTAAGCTGCAACTAAAAGTTAAACGCATTTTTATCCGCTAAAAATTTGTAAATTTTATGTTACAACTAATGCCCAGTTAAGTAGACTGTTAGCTTGCAATTATTGTTTAGTATCTCAAGCAGAGAACTATTTGTATTTTATTTAGTGTATTTAGTTTTATTTAGTATTAAGTATTTGAATTTTATTTAGTGTTCTTGTCTGCGTGAACTTTGACACTTCATTTCCTTCATGAAAACTCCTGACATTACTGGCATCTGCTACAACCAACGCGCATAGCTGTAAAGTGAGTTGCTTGCACCAATACTTCAAATCAAATGTTATGCGTAATAACACTATAAGGTGGTTTCTCCCTCCTTTCCGTATGATGTCGTGGTGCACGTAACTCGTCGCGTATTCGAGAGGTCCAGGTTCGAAGCCCAGCTATTGCATTGCAAATTTTTCCCATCTCCTGCTTCGAAATAACTTAATGACTCTATAAGTACCACTCGAATTGAAAGGTGGTGGACAATAATTCGTCAGAACAATGGTTTGGTGACTGAGTTTCCTAACTCCCAGTCGCCCTTTAGACGGTTAACTAGGGTAAGATAGTAAGGTATTTTGTCCCTCCTTTCCGCACGCCTTCATTGTGTAAAAGGGATTTTCTTTGTAACTAATTTTACAGTATCATTCAAATTCAAAAAGCATATATAAATTAAGTCTCCTGCATTCATTTTATGCAACTTTATTTAGTCTTGAAAAATTCTTTAAAGTTTTTAGGATTGAATTTTGGATTATTAAATATTTTTCCTGTATTTAGGCGCATGCACTTAATTTATATATGCTTTTTGAATTGGAATGATATTCAAAAATTAGTTCGCAGCAATAATTAATATTTTAGTTGTTACAATTGAATTTTCATAATTTAAAATTTAAATCAACTTTATATGAATGAGATAATGTTGTTATGTATTAAATTCAAATATATATGTATATGCAATAAATCTGCGTCATTATTGTAATATGACTGTGGCATTATTGCAATATGTGATGACTTGGTGAAAGTAAATTGCTACGGTTTAGCGGTGGTTCTCTGCATTATAACTTAAAAAAATTTTACTTCGTAGTTAAAAAAGATGGATGCATAAAGCAAAATTTTCAGACGTGGCCGTTTCGAAACATAATTTTATTCCGTGATAATTCACATCAGATCATTTTTGTAGACAAAGTATTTTTTCAATCATAGTTAAATACGATAATTTTATGTACACCAGTTAAAAGAATACGACGTCATCTTAGACAAATAAGCATAGTAGCATTGAGATGTTTTGAGGGCAGAAATTAAGAAAAAGTAGTGACGTAATTGCTCGCGAAGCAGTTTCATATTAGGTAAGTTCATATGCATTGCCAAGCTGCGACTGATTAATTTTATGTTTTAGTTCCCTTTGCAGGCAGCGTTATGCAATTTGGAAAGATATGGAATCTGGGAAAAAAGATGAACTTAGGAGGGGGGGAGAACATCAAATTTAGAATAGTCAGTTTTGAGGTCGCCAATCATTTCTTAATGTAGCCATCGTATTTTATTATATCTTACATATTCCCCCCTTCTTCAAGAAGAAAATGGTTTGGTGAGAGGAAAGGTATTTTAGAAAGTGCTAAAGCAGTAGCAAATGAATAGAAATAATTTGAAGAAATACCCTGAAATTTATTCTGAAATTTTCAGCAAAATAATTATTTACATAATTACAAAATATAAACTTTAAGATTTTACAGTCCTATTTAAATTTTGATTCCAAGTCCTTGTGTTTTAGAGCCCAGATTAGTTCTGTTCAGGAAAAGCTTTGCAAAGCTTTGAACACAATACCACAGTAGTAACATCAAATTTAGAAAAGTTACTTTTGAGGTCGCCAATCATTTTTTAACTTAGCCATCGTATTTTGTTATATCTTACATACATATATGTTACCGTGGAAGACCGAGATTGGAGAATGTCGACTTTCACCGGAGAATATCAACATTCACCAAATACGTCCGTGAAAGACCGAATATTTCACTACATTCTTGTATATTCGGACCGTCACCGGTGTATGTCGACAATCACAGATATGCTCTGGTGAAAGTCGAAAAGAGAGGTCATAAAGTGCCATAATAGTTTAAGTTGTTACAATAAATAAGATTTGAATCACATAATTTAGTAAGTTTTTTATTACTGTTATTTTATTTTCTCATTTAGAACGTATTGTATAATTAAGTAAGTTTTTTAACTTCTATTATTTTCCTTTCTCATTTTGAATGTATTGTGTGTTTTAGGTTCTCATGTTCTTAAGTTCTTATTTCAAGTTTCAAGTGCGTTTATTCGCGACTGAATTACGGAGAAGAAAATATAATATTGTTATATGTTCAACATTCACCATTAGTACATGGTGAATGTCGACATTGACCGCGGTGTAAGACAGAAATAAGAGTATTTGGAAAATATTTCGGACATACACCAAGAGACTATGAGACCGAAATCTGGAGAATATCGACTTTCACACGGTGAAATGATTTCGGTGTTTCACCGTAACATATATATATATATATAATTTAAGAAAGGAGGACAAACTAAAAAAGACGTTTGTGGTCAAGAATTTTGCCCATTGAGTTGCAAAAATTAGAAAACAAGGTAAAAAGAAAATTCTACATGCTTCTGCTTAAAACTCTTTGTGATACTGTGGTTCCGGTGAAAAATTTTAACACAAGTTAAAATAGAGTGCAACGAAAAGTGTAAATACAAAATAAACGAAATTATCACTAGAATACTTACAAATAATAAGCGCATTTAAAACTCAAATCAAATTGGAACTAATATGTTGATTAAAGTTAAAACAAGTTTTAAACATTTGAATAAAAATACAATTGTTATATAAGACATAAGCAAAAATACAAAAAATATAAAAAAGCGGTAATGGTAAATATATATATCTAATTCATTAGTCGGGTCAGTGAGCTCAGTTTTTTTTTAATTTGTATACTATGTTGGTAATTTTTGCTTTAAAAGTGATTGAATTATGTTGCTGTTATGTTCCGGTTGATGTTTAGATGTCTTTAGTTAATGTGCATGCAAAAGCTGCAGAATTATCAACAATTTAAAAGTTGTTTAAGTGCGACTAAGCCTAATGCAAGTTCGATTAAGCCTAGTGCAGCCATTTGCTTACATTTGAAACTTAGCAGAATATTGAATTAAGTCAGTTTTTGCATTTTCAGTGTCTTTTGCCGAGTAGGGCCAAAAGAAAACTTTTGGTTTTGTGCATAAAACAAAAATCTGCCTTCTTTCCCGCGGAATTGTTGTTTTTGTGTAGAAACTCTAATTTGAATTAAATTTTTTTTTAAAAACTGTTTTAACTTTATTTGGTGTTTTATGTTTTCTTATAGTTTTCAATTTTTAATAAAGATATTTTGAGTTTTTAAGTATTTTTGCCTCGCCCCAAAGTGAGAACTAATTAATTGAATGGGAAATATATCTGCAATGAAAGTGGAGGAAATAAGTTTAAATGAAATGCAGCAAAATGTGTGTACAATTTAGTAGGCCGTACAAGGAAGACGTGCGGTATCCACATGACACCGCATGACACCACATGACACCGCATGATACCACATGACACCGCACGTCACGTATACGAGGTTGTGAACAAATATTTATTGCGGTGGCAATACGTTTTACTTCCGCGAATGCCAAATACCATTTACTGAAAACGACAAATACCTAGAAAAGTTTTTCTTCGAGATTTAAAAAAGCGAGTTCTGACGTAAAACATTTTAGTCAGAAATAACGAAATTATAATTCCAATCCTTTATGACTTTATTTCGAGCTTCAATTTTTGGTATTAAGTTACGGATGCTCAGTTCTTTAGATTTTAAACAATCGGTTTGACAGCGATAAAAATATATAGTTTTCTGAATAAATCCAAACTAAAGAATTTAGTTTAGATAATGCATTAGGATATCACGTGAATTGTGCTGAAATACATATCGTCGTACTTTTGTTTTTTTGCAATATCAGCAATATTTTTAACAAAAATTATTACAGAAGAGAAGTAAAAAGTAAAATTCCCTTTTCGGATAATACCCCTTTATCGCCTCTAAATTCCAGAATACGTTTCTTATTCCAATATCTCAAGACTGCATTTCCTTATCACACACTCGATGCATAATTCAATTTTCCGAAAGCGCATACCGAATATCAAAATCGGAAACAACTTTCTGCCTCATTTCTAAACCCTTATTCATCGGATTCAATTGTGAGCAGGAGAAGATAGAAAGGGGGAAAAAAGAAGCGTTTTTACACAGATCGATGGACGTCCGAAGATATTCCATTGGATTTCATCGAATTTTGGCAGAGGTTATGAAATGGGAAATCATTACAGTCTCAGGATTGCGGGTAATATGCAAATCAAAAAGCATTCCATGATGTAAATTGCATTGCCAGGAGGAACTCAGAAAGGCGGATGATTATGCAAGATGACATTATGAAAAAGTAATGAGAGATGAGTAAATTGGGGAGAAGATTACTTCTCTTTTTCATCTCTTCTTTTTTTACTTAATAGATGGAATCAGATTCAGTGATAGATTTTTTTTGATTACGCTAGTTTGATTCACTGAGTATACCAAGCTCTGAAAGATTGCTTATGCTTACTCTTTTCGCAAAGAAAAGAAGTAAGAGAAATCTGATGAGCCGAGAAAAATGTTAATAGTCAATAAACTCAACCACTGAATTCATAAGGTATGAAAAAGAGATCGCAAACTAATGATTATCCCATTTTATTAAGCGAGAAGATGAAAAAGATTTCTAAGCGCAGAAAAGCGAATTTCAAAGCATGAAAAGAGTTTATAATTATTAAAGAGCTATATTTTCATTCCTCACGCTTAAAATTATAGTTAAATGCGATATTGATTAGAATTTGATTATGTAGTCTATCACAAATGTGGAAGTACAGCATTAAGGTTATCACCAAGACAGCATAATTGTTTTGAAAATTGCAGGGGAATTTGATATATCCGGGATAATAGGGACTGTAACTCATTCAGATGCTCGAACAGTACAATTAATCGCATTCCCTTTTCTATAGACCAATTACGAATCTACAGTAACGGGAGTTAGATGATTATACTAAATGAAACTATGCTTTATGTTTACTGTATGTATTTTATTTCAGTTACAATAGTACATTTAAAAAATTTTAAATTTTATATTTTCGTTACTGTAGCTAAAACACGTAACACATCTTTTTCGGCAAAAGATGTCAGTGAATTATTTTTCATTTTCCTATTTTCCATAAGTCAGGAACCACTTTGATTTACATTAAAATAAAATGATAATGCGTAAATAAAATGATTTTATACGACAATCCACTGTATACCAAAAAGTTAATACAAAAAGCAGACTCTGAGGAACAGCAATTGTGAGGAAAAAAGTGTTCCTTTTCTTGGAAAAGAAATGACATAATGTCACTTCCTGGTTCTGTTATGATCAATACTTGCTATAAATAAACAACGATTCATGCTATAAACAAAGAAGAATAAGTCTTTATAAAATATGTAACTTCATTTGCAACATGATCTATAAGTAGAATCTTAACATTCATCTAAAGCAATTGAATAATTTCTAAATATATATTACATTATATTATACAATACCCGTCATTGAAAATGCAACACCAAGAAGGAGTGGTCCGAAAATTACTCAAATTTCAAGGTAGACGCATGTCACCGAGTTGTGCGAAGGATGTGAAATGCGCAGCGCTCCAGGGCACGTTGAGGAAGATATAAGGGAAGGAATCTGCAGAATGTTCAGTTTTCGTATCTTTATTTCTGCTATAAAAATCATCGTAAAAAATTTGTTCTTGTCTCAGAGTACGCGTGTAATAGCAGAGAATGCCAGGCCGTCGTCAACGCAGTTCCAGCAGACAGACGATATTACGAGGGGCATGGTGATCAGATTGAGAAGGGTAGGTTGGTCCATACGGCAAATCTCAATTGACACACACTTGGACGCGTCCACAGTGCATCGGCTGTGGCGACGATGATTGAAACAATGAAATGGGGGAAGATCGAGGGGTGCCGGTGTAGCCAGAGTGACTTCAGAAGACGTGGATAGACGCATCCGCTGACAAGCGGTGGTGCACACGCAAGCCACTTCTACCTCCATTCTGTAGCATTGTTCAAGATGCCTTGGACATTCTCATATCGACCAGAACCATTTGCCGTCGATTGATAGCTAGTAGCTTGCTCTCGTGGCTTCCATTAAGAAGACTGCCTCATCATACACGCGAACGACCTCTGCAATGATGCTGGGCTCGATTGATGTGGCCGATGAAATAGCGCAGGATCGTGTTCTCAGATGAGTCAAGGCTTCTGTTTTTACAGTGATAGTCGCTGTGTACAAGTGTGGCATCGATGTGAAGACAGGTCCAATCCGGCAGCAATTGTGGATCACTCCACCGCGCGACAGCGCGGCATCATGGTTTGTGGCGCAATTGCGTACGATTCCAGATTACCTCTAGTTCGTACTCAGGGCACTGTAATGGCCCAACAATAGTGCTGCGGTCGGTGATACTCCCCTACCTTCAGGGAGTTGCCAGTGTTCTTTTATCAGCAGTATAACGCGTGACCACATACTGCTCGTATCAGCCAACGTGCTCTGCAAGGTAGACAGATGCTTCCCTGGCCATCGTTCTCTCCTGATCTCTCACCGATCGAATAAAAGTATTATAAAAGTATTATAAGAATCGGCGAATGAAAATGTAGCATTCAGTCCAATCGGAAGCAACCTAGCGTGACGTCAATGATTGAGAACAATCCTGATTTTATTGAGGGCAATATTGCCGCGCAAACGTCTAGTATAAAACAGCGTGTCAACTCAAAGCCCTCTGAGGTTCAACGGTTGGGCCAATTTTGTATTTATATTACGTGGCAGACTTTCCCAAGCCTCCAAACAGTGCATACATGCTAGCGTGTTACGCTGATGACACAGTTTTAGCTGTCAAATCAGCTAACGTTAATCATGCAATTCGTAAACTGTAAGAACAGATTCCTTTGATCGAAGATTGGTGCCTCTGCTGGAAGATAGCCATTAGTCCCCCAAAATCTCAGCTTCTGATTATCAGAAGGAAAAAATGAAATGTTGCTCTCAAAAACAATCTGTTTTCCTTCGGAGGGCCGGTATCTATTGTGAAACAGGCAAAATGTCTCGGAGTTCTACTGAATGAACATCTCACATAGAGTGATCATATTAATTATGTTGGAAAACAATCGAGATTAGATCTGGCTAAGAAGAAATTGATTTATACGTCTACCATCCGGCCCATTCTAACATATGCTTCTCCTGCCTGGGCGACAGTAGCAAAAAAGGATATAGGTAACCTACAAATTGTGCAGTCCAGATTCCTCAGAATAATGCGCACTTTTATGTGAGAAATGATCAACTTCACTCTGACTTAAAAATTGATTATATAGACAGATTCCTGAGAAAGGCTAACGAGCAGTTTTTCTCTAAATCCATGAACTGTGAAACTCTGAACCATTTTGATAAGTTTCATTATGAGTTACTTAACGAAGACCGCTACCTTCGACCCTTCGCATTTCATATGCTGAACCAGAACTTTCCCACCTGATATGGATACTGTAGTTGCTAACGGACTTTCCTTAAACTTCGCAACATTTTTAAATAATGTAAATATTGTACACAGCTTAACTTTCTCTTAGTTTGAACTTTCATGTATTTTGCTTTAGCAATTTAAGTAGTATGCAAGATCCTATCAGATGACGTCTCCTCTTCACGTGACAATGCCCACCTACCTGCAGGCTTCGCGAACCAATCAAATGAAATGCAACAGAGCTGCTGCTTCTTACATGCCAATGGCCACACCCTTTTGCCTACCTTCACCTCTACGCCCAGTCAGGGCTCATTAGTTCGGAGCTTCCATCGTCATGTGTCACATCAACATTACATCAGAGAGCTGGAACACGTCGTGTTTTCTCACACGATAATCGCGGCATATAAGTGGAACAAGGAACAAGGAAGTCCTCTGAGGGGGCTTTGGTCAGCAGCAGCTTTCAGAGTGTGGCACAAATGGAATTCGACTTTTCCTTTCCCGTCTTGGCAGTTGACTGAGAAGGGACCAGACTTGCAATGCAAGTCACATAAAAAGATCACATGAGCTTCATGTGGGTCACGAGCTACGGGCTCGAAATTTTGCATTAGATATAGCAGAACTGGAGCTAAATGAGCAGAGCTTTAGTAGTGATGGTCCACAAGATCTAGATTTTCAAGATCATAGCTCCACAATGAATATCTAATTCAATAAAAGTGTATCCTATATCTTCACAATTCTTCCGTTTGCCTTCGGGATTAGTTGATTTTAGATGCCAGTTTAGGTGCAAAATTCAGTTCGTCTTTAAGTGCAATTTAAAAGTTTTTCACTATCAGATTTACGTACTTAATTATGATTTTTTTAGCTTTTATAAATTCAAAAAGACTATCATAACTACCGAATTTAAATGGTAAATATTTAATAATCATATTGCCACTGAAAGAGGGAAAATGCTAATATTAATTTAAATAGCAGCTTAGCTAATTTTATGCTGATAAGAAGTGTATTGGTGTAATTTGGAAATAATGTGAAAGATTTCCTATTACATAACTTGGTAACGATAGGTTTCTATTAATTGGATACGATTTTACTCTTGTCCTGAAAATAAAACCTCTTTCAAGTGTTAATAATAAACTATACGCTAAAGGGCAGAATGTGATGAATTTTAAAATAGTAACCATATTCGCTATAATTAATGCTACTGAGATAATTTTTTGAAATAATGTTTGAAAGATTGTATATTAACTTAAAAATCTAATGTCTTTATTACTACTGCAAAAATCTCTTCAGGGACAGATATTAATTTCAGTTCAGAACATAATGTTCATCTATCAGCCAACTAAAGAAAAATGTTAATCCTGAGTCCCAATCTTTATTTTCGCGCATACTTAGTAGACATTTATCCAATCATAATGAATTAAAATAATTCTTACATACACAGATAAAGGAATACGACGTCATTTTAGGCAAGTGGACATAGCAGCGGGGATATGTTAGCATGGCGGAAGCTAGTAAAAGAATGACGTAGTTATTGTGCCAGGAGTATTCATACTAAGTATAATGTATAAGTACAGCCTATCTGTGATTGGTTGATTTCAGGTTGTTATGTAACATGGAAAGATCTCGAATTTGGGAGAAAAGATGAACTTAGGGGGAGAGCACCAAATCTAGAATAGTTAATTTTGAGGTTGCCAATTATTCTTAAAGCAGTTGCGGCCAACTAAATAAAAATGTTAATCTCAAAATTTATGCTTAATAAGTAGATTCTGGTCATAGCACGTAAGAAAATTACTTTTAGGTAACTAAATCGGAAATAACTATTAAAAAATTTAAAATGTTTTAGCAAAAATTTGGGATACGTGCACTTTCGATGTTTCAGTACGGCAAAAATTGAAAGTCCGTATATAAAGCATTAGCAAGACGAACTTGAAAGAGGTTGCATTTTATTTATGCAATAATAGTATTGAAATTACGTAAAACAGTTTAATTGTTAGGGATGTATTTGAGAGAAAGTTTAAAAATAATGATAAAAAAAGCTTACAAAAAAAGAAAAAAAAAAAAAAAAAAAAAAAAAAAAGAATTGGAGAAACAAATAAAATAACATATCTATATACAGACTATTATTCAATTACACTAACGGAACAGCTCATATTTCCAGGACGTCTTCCAGGAATGACATGGAAATTGTAAGACGAAAAACATTTGTAACAGATACATACGTAGTAGGGATCAAAATTCGGAAAATGTAATACAATGGATGGTATTGTTACCGAAAGAAAGTTATTTGAATTGTGTTACGAAAGATTACGTTCAAAACAACGACACAGAATGATAGATAAAGTTGTCAAAAGGCAACCTGAAAAGACGAATGATGGTTATTGTATAGACTGGATAACAGTTTTTTTCTTCAATATAAATGTCAACAGTCATTTATTGTTTCCTTTCATAAGTGAAAATGCGTATGTGCAGCCGTAAAAATATTTATTGAAACAGTTTATCGCTCATTCTAAAATGCATATTTCATCTAGAAGACGAATCGCAAAAGAATACTTTCGAGGACGAGATTAAAATTCATTCCCTTTACTGATTTTCCTACAGATAATGATTATGATACTTTAAAAGAAAGAAGCGTTATGTTTCGAAACGAAAACTTTTAAAAGGATATTTGAACCTTAGTCATTTTAAATGCGAGTGATGACAGTTCTGGTTTTTTACTAATACGCCCATAAGATAAATCTTTCTCAAAATTCTATAAATGATTCAATAATCTTTTGGAAAGCAGGGATTGGGTAAATATTATTCTTCATTTTAGAATTTATGGCGTAAAATGTTTTTCATTTCAGTTTTTAATCTGTTCTAATATTTGATGTAGTATACTTTTTATATATCCTTTATTAAAAAATTTTTATTTGTTTTCCTTTTCTTAACTTACAACTTTGCGCTACGAATCAATGGATATCTAGAAAACGAAGATAGACGACCTTTTATCCATTAAAAATTCGAGTCTTTTCTTTTGTAGAAATTAAAGCCAAATTTGAAGCCGAAATCTGTAAATTTTTCTAGCTGCTCCGGAAAAAAAAAGTAAGAAATAAGTGTTAAATAAAATCTAATAAATGTTTTCTCCTCTTTATGAATAAGTGATTAAAATTTACGCTTTGTACAAACATGATAAAGAAAAGAAATCTAGATATTTGAATAGTTAAGTTAAAATAAAAGCTGAATTTCCCCATTTATTTAGCATGATTTGTCTTTATCTTTTCATCCAAGGGCTGAATGCCTTGCTACTTTAATATCAAGGTAGCAGTTTTTTTCCCCTTCACCATCTTCTATCCTGTCCCTCCTGGACATACTGTGCAGCTTTCATTCTACTCGAAGCGCCCTGCTATGGGACAGGAAGTTCTGACATCCTGAACACAGCATGAACTTCTAATGGTAAGCTCGGCTTATAGCGGAAGTTGGAGTTAGTTGATAATATTCAGCCCTTGATTAGATAGTTAACTTGTTGCAATCGTTTGCGAAGTTGAGACCTTACCAACCAAAGATGTGCATTTGAGTGTTTGCCATCGTCTGAGCTCGAACTAACACTCGAACGCCAAGTTTTCGATTTTATCCGTTTTGTGCACTCTCTGTGAGTTTTTCACTAAACTGATTGTACAACTTTTGATCTCATTCATTCGCTCTCACGACACCACTGTAAGTTCATGTTGGAGTTCTGATATTCCTCTTTTCTGCCTCTCAGAGTGGAATGCGACCCTATGTTCTATGATAATTATTGCTCATATGGATGAGTACTATCCCCCTCTTCATTTGTAAAAACAATTTAGAATCCCCCTGTATAGACTAATGTACAGCGTGTTTCAAAAAGAATATACGTTTTTCGAATGCATATATTTATTAAACTGTATGACATACAAATATGAAACTTTACACACATATGTACGAACCTCTCAAGTTCAGATTACAGATGCTACAGATGTTCAATATCTCCTCCACCAGCGACACGAACAGTATCACATCGATACTCAAATTCCTCCCATACTCGGGCAAGCATGTCCGTCGTCACTGATGTTATGACAGTACGGATCCGGTTCTTCACCTCTTCCAGGTTCTGTGGGAGTGGTGGTACTAAAACGTTGTCTTTAATCAAACCCCACAGGAAGAAGTCACAGGGTGTCAAACTCGAGAATGCAAAATAATTTCTACTGCGGTGTAGCCATTTTAAACATGTGAAGGTTACCACGCAAAACAGAAGAGGACTGACATCTAGCAACTATTAATATAAACTAGACTATGGATTCGTTTCGCCAATAGCCGAGCCGAGGCGCAATGATCGATAGTAAGGACAAAATAACACTTTGCAATATGTACAGTGGTGGCGAAAATTGTGGACACTTTTGGGAATTTTTATGTTTTTTAATTTTGTATGCTTATAGAAAATGTTGCGTTTCGCAAAATGCAAACTTGTATATATCATTTTAAAGAGAAATTATTACTGAATTCAATACAAAACACAAAATTCAATTATTTGCAATACAAAAAATGTTATATGTACTTTAATATAAAGAGAAAACACAGTTATAAATAAAAAACACAGTTTTACAGTTATGAAGTGGTTTGTAATGTCTAGCTTTCCTCGCCAATCACTGTTCTTGTTCTGAGAACCAATCAAATGTTAGTAACTGCGAGTAGAAGCTGACATCATGTTTACACTTGAAACAATTCATTATTTCGCTTTGTTCTGTAGAAGGAGGACCTGTTTCTTACACACTGCAATTACAAGTAGGAATTTTTGTAAAAAATTTTTAATATTTAGTCAAGAAGCAATAACATCAAATAAAAGAGTAGATTGGACACCTAGAAAGAGATGTATTATTGTGTTACGAGAAAGTGGTCTTTCCTATGCTGAAATTGCAAGACAGGTGGATGGTTCAGTGACTACATCTGGAGTCCGAAAGTTTTGTGTACGATATCAGGAGACAAATTCAATAAAAAACAAAGAAGGCCGAAAAATGTGCACCACATCTATTGATGACAGAAGAATAAAAAGACTATGTCTCCAAGATGGAAAAATGTCATCAGCGGCCATCAGAAGTGATCTGAATGATGCTGGTGTTTCTGTCAGTTCAAGAACAATCAGGAGAAGATTAACAGATGTTGGAATGAGAGGTAAAATTCCACGAAAAAAGCCTTATCTTAATTTTCAGCAACGAAAAAAAAGACTACTGTAGGCAAAGGAACACATTAATTGGACAAATGATCAGTGGTCACAAGTTATATGGAGTGATGAAAGTAAGATATCGTTATTCGGTAGTGATGGGTGAAAATATGTAAGACGTAGAATAGGAGAAGAGCTACATCCTGACTGCATTTAAGCAAATGTGAAGAACCCAGTTAGTGTTATGATTTGTTCATGCATGTCAGCAGATGGTATTGGTCGCCTTCATGTCATCGATGGGACACTGAATGCCAGAAAATACATTGACACTATTCTAAAACCAAAACTTCTACCTTCCATCAGAGATCTCTTTCCCAACAATGCTTCGTGTATGTTTCAGCAGGATTCTGCTCCTTGCCACACGGCCAAAATATCGAAAGAGTGGTTTCGTACAAAGAGCATTAAATTGTTGTCATGGCCAGGAAACAGACCTGACCTCGAAAATTTGTGGCACCGTTTGAAAACTCTTGTCCAAATGAGGCGCCCATCAAATAAAAGGGAACAAATTGAGGCTATAATTGTTTCCTGGCATCATGTAATAAACGAAAGAAGAGCTTAAAACTCATGTCAGCTCAATAAAACGTCGATGTGAAGCTGTAATAAAAAATAAAGGGTACCCTACTAAGTACTGATAACTCACTGCAATCATCACTATCTAATGTATATCGATAACTATTATCGTTTAACTTTTTTGTATTGCAAATAATTGAATTTTGTGCTTTGTATTGAATTCAGTAATAAATTCTCTTTAAAATGATATATACAAGTTTGCATTTTGTGAAACGTAACGTTTTCTATTAGCATACAAAGTTCAAAAACATAAAAATTTCCAAAAGTGTCCACAATTTTGGCCACCACTGCATATTCGTTTTGAAACACAGTGTATATCTTAAGTTGCGCTTTGGAGACATGAAAAACAGAAGTTAAATTCCGTCAAGTAAAACGGGAGATAGAGAACCTTCCCATTGTTTTATGCGGCGTGTACAATTAAATTATGAACTGTTGTTTATAAAAATATTTCTTTAATATTACGACATCCTTTGCTATGACTGTTGTTATCCAACGCATCTCATACTCTTTTTTGTATTTTCTGTAGAAAAATTACTTTATTCTGATGGCTTATGATAGTAATTATTCCACCTGTTCTGCAATAAACAAGCCATTTTTGAGAGAAATTCCAGTTAACAGCTTAATCAATAGCTTAATTGACAGCAAACCAGTTTAATTGATAATTGATTCTAAAATGATTTATATCATTCGATTTTTAACCGTTTCTAAGAAGAGGAGTAACTCTAAATTTCAGAAGTTAAAAGAGCTATGATTAAAGGACGTCTGAAAATCTCTATGCAATCGATTTATTTTGAAGGAGGCCGCTGCAGTCGTACCATTTTGGCCTCTATTTAATTACCTCATTTATTTGAAGTTTAATTAAAAATCGATCTAATATTTCGGAAAGCTACACAGTTTTTTATTGAAATTAATCATATAAAAGAAGGAACATTTAATGGTAAATGGTTCTTAATGTTAAGCACTTTTATTGACTTTTTGACCATACGTTCCTGCCCATAAAATAGTTTAATTTAATTCCCTTAGAATAAAATAATGACAAATAATGGCATAAAAATGTAATTTATGTTGCAAAAAATATATAATTAAAAGCCAAAAAACTTTGTCCGTAAGAATTATTAATGAAGCTCTGATGCCTCGTTCTTTGCCATGTAATATTTTTTAATAGAGTAATCGAATTCAGCACAGTGACGTTTAATACAAGCAAACCAATGTATTATTACATAAAAAATGGTGGCAAATAAGCCATATAGTTCTTGCTCCTTTTGAATATTTTGCAATTTTTATTGTCGTTTTTCTTGTCATTTGTGATAGTTTAAATTTGACGTCACCATTTCACTTAGCCGATTTTTTTTGTGTCAGATGATTTTTATCGCCACGAATTAACATATATAGTTTCTGACGATTGATTTTATTACACAGATTTTCTTTTGAAATTTATAATTCAGAAATGAATATTGGATTATCTAAACCATTTTCTGGTGAATTTTGCGACACAGTGGCACTGTACTTTTTATATCGTTTTGAGGCTTACTTCTTGCCAAACATTTGCGACAATTTGTATTACCAATAAGCGCATGTACCAGTAAAGCAGCATGCCTTCGTGGTGTAAAAGTAGCAAACTCGGCGCGTATTCGAGAGGTCCAAGTTCGAGTGTTGGCGAAGGCATTGCTCATTTTTTATATTTCCTGCTTCAAAAACCTGATGACACTACAAGTAGCGAGTGAACTAAAAAAAGGTGGGTGTACCCAATCGCCAAATTCTGGTGGATAATAATTCGTCATCACCAGGATTTAGCTATGGTTCCGCTAATCCTCAGTCACCCTTAGGAAAAGGGGGAATTTATAAGGTATTTTATCCCTCCTTCCAGCATGTCTTCGTGGTGCAACGGTAGCACACATTCGAGAGGACTCCGGTAAGTCCCAAGGAGAGCATTGCACATTTTTCACATGTCCTACTTTAAAAAAGGCCTAATGACTCTACAGGTTTACAATTGAACATTTTTCTTGGTTATGCAGTTTGATTAATCAAGGTAGTGCAGATGATATCTTTCTTTTAGTATCTTTCAAGTCTCTATTTCGATGAGGATGCATTGTTACACTTAAATTTGCTTTTCTCTCATAGGCAATCGTCGTTCCGTCTCGTCAAATATCTTCCTCCGGTAAGTTTGGCAGATAAATTTGCAAAATACTTGAATAGGCCGCAATAATAACATTGTAAAATTTCAAAACTGAGATATAAATGCTGTGGTACAAGTTTAAAACCAAAACATTTTTTATTCAGGAATGTAAGAGAACAGCAGTTCATATAGTAGATGTTATGAACTTAGACTAACATTTCTCTTTACATAACGGAATAAAAACGGGTCGATACAAAACTTTTGAAAAAGACAAACAGTAACTTAAAACAGTTTATTAGAATGAATGGAACTGAAAATTACTCTATATCTGGAAAGAACGTTTTAACAAGGGGAATGTATTAAGTAATAAAATGTGAGTATTTTGAAAGCTGAGATTCCCTACTGAAAATCCATCACAACTCAGGGTAGCGAACGAGAGTTCAGAGATGTAATAGTTTAAACTCATGTAATAGTTTAAACTACAAACAATTTCACTTGAATATGAACAGTGTAAGAAACAAGAATTAATTCAGAAAACTGTTACGTAATTATTTCTATACTTTTTATGTTATAAACTAGCAGAAAGAAAATGTTTATTAGAAGAATATTCCAAAAATACTTCCATTTAAAAGCGTATTTAAATTAAAGATTATAATGTTAGTTGTTTAAATTTCACTATCATGACTTTTCTAGTCTCAGAATATGTCAAATGCTAGGCTTACATTTTTATTTGAGCTTGTGAAAGTTTTACTTAAAAGGCATGCTATATGAATTTTAAGGGAAGAAAACTAACATTTTTTATTAAGTTGCTGGGTCATTAAACTTATTGACAAAATTATTTAAAACATTTTTGAGTGATGCATTTGTAATTTGGTGGTAAGAAATTGCTTTTTACATAGAATGCGTTGAATCAGTATAAGCGTTTTGCGTTGCGTTGAATCACTCTAAACGTGTTGCATTTTGCGTTGAATCACTATAAACGGCACATCGGTTTTCAAATTGTTGCCACCAAATATTATCGCCCTGTATTATATTTAAAGAATTAAATAATCAAGAATCTGAAAGTAGTAATATGAAAGTAGCTAAGATTCACGAAAAAATAGGCTTATTAGAGATAGCTTTTTGGTAAACTATAGTTACAAGATCTGTGAATGAAGCAAACGATTATGCTTTCTTATGCTATCTTAGCTTTTTTGCTTTTTTCTCTTCTGACGCGAGCATTTCTCATTATTTATAGTTGTTTATTTTATGCTGAGTTTGTGTTTATACGTAATGTTTCATCTTGAAGTAGGCTACCCAATTCATTGTGCGATCGGTATAAACAGAGTGCAGATTAGTTGTTTAGTGAGCTACACGTCAGGGTAGGCAATGAGAATTGGTTGAAATTTTATAATATTCCACTGAAAATTTTATTTTATTAACAGTACGTACATTTTGTGCCCTTTTAGTTTAAGAGTTACAAACATCTCGAAGGAAACCATTTAGCGAATTTACTGCTTATTATCTACAACTTGCCACAAATGAAAATATAGCTATTTAAAAGAAATATTTATGGAAAGGTTCATGAAATAAATGCACAAGTTTTCAGCTGATTTTAATTTAGGATTAAAAATCCTTACAAATCTTTTCCATCCTGCTTTAGGAATAGCTAATTTTATGAAAATTAAATAACCATTTGTTAACAATTATTCAATTTTGAATTCAGCAATTGAACTGAAGTATCCATATATTGCAGCCTTTTTTTAACTAAAATATATATATATGTGATATTTTAATGCGTAGTTGTAACGGCAGAGTGGCACGATAAGAAGATGACGCTGATACAAAAGGAATTTGATGAATTCCCAATTTTTATTTTATGCATATAAAACCATCTTAGCAGATATTTATCCAATCATCATGAAACACGATAAATCCTATGTACACTGCACCCCCCCCCCAAACAAAAGAGGACAATTTTGTCTCTTCCGTTCTACTGGGCCGATTGACAAAATTCAGCTTCCATTTTTTATGTCTCGAAAGCGCGACTTAGCATATATATTAGATTTATATATAGCATTTTTCGAATGTAGGCATTTTGACACAAAATCGGACTTTTTCTTAAATTAAGATACCAATTTTTTCCCATATTTCCACTTTACGACTCAAATTACACCAAACTAAAGTTTTGGAAAAATCGCTCGAGTAGTTTTTAAAAAATTAGCTCTCAAAATTTTAGCTCCTCAATATTAATTGAGTTTGGTATATATTTATTAATATCTCTATTCTTATTAGCCTTATTTGATTCTTCCTTTGATATTTCGAAATTTAGGTTCATTCCAAATAAAATTCCCCCATTTTTTATGATTTACTTTTAAATAATTTTTATGAATTTTTCGAAAATAATTTTGAATTATAATCCATAAAATGTTTATCATCATCTTAAACTAGACGTATTTCTAAGCATACCTGCAAAAAAGTACAGTTTTTTATTCAAAATTTTCGAAGATATACGTTAATTTATATATTGGAGCGTTTTAAAATTTGGAATATTTGTTGAAAGCGATAAAACATCAAATGTGGTTTAGATACTTTGCTAAAATTATTTGAAAGTAGGAACGATGTGATTTTTTTCCGCTCATGCAAAGAATGTAAAAAGGTAGGAACGAGGTACCTTTTTTTAAGTTCTTGCATATGGAAGGGAAAAGAAAATTGGTTACCATATATTAAGAAGTTTGCCTGTTTATTATATTAAGAAGTTTACCATATATTAAGAAGAAAAAATGTGCGAAGATAAATTTTTGAATTTCTCCGTCAATTTCGCACCAAATTTTACAAAATTTAATATCTAGGCATAATTTGAGTCATAGAAAAAATGGCATGTTATTTCAGAAAAAGTCTGATTTTGTGTCAAAATACCTATGTTAGAACAATGCTATATATAAATCTAATATATATTCTAAGTCCCGTTTTCGAGACATGAAAAACGCAAATTGAATTTTCTCAATAGGCCCAGTGAACGGAAGATATAGAACTGTACTTTTTTTTCCATAGTGTATAATAATTTTAAAAGTAAGACGTAGGCATTTTAGATAGGACAGATAAGCGGCGCAGATGTGTTTGGAGGATGGAAGCTAGGGAAAGGAATGACGCAGTTTTATTTTGCCAAGAGTATTCATACTAAGTTGAGGTACGAGCACAGCTAATATGTGATTGGTTAATTTAAGGTTGTTATATAACAAGGAAGGATCTCGAATTTGGGAGAACAGAAAAATTTAGGGGAAAAGCACAAAATCTAGACTAGTTAATTTTGAGGTCGTCAATTGTTCTTAAAGCAGCTATAGTATTTTGTTACATCTTACATATACATACATATACATACATATATATATATATATTTAAATTAAAATTTTTTGTTCAACGTTTTGAAACTTTAGTGTTAAACACTTCCTGGGAATATACCGCAAGAAACCTTTCTTACTGCAGGTTTTTAACTTGAACATTTTTTTTTACATAAAACATCTGTCTTTTGCCATACTGAAATATTTATATTTTACATTTTATTTTAAGGGGTAGGACGTCAACTTGACGCAAAGCATGAGGAAATCCAACTTCTCATTCCACACCTAAAATTCTCTACGCGGGATGATGTGTTAGACAGGCATCAAACGTGTACATGAGTGAATTTCGTTTTTCATGCTAGTACAAACTGTGTTAAAAATAATTTTAGCAAAGTATCTAAACCACATTTATGTTTTATTGCTTTCAACAAATATTCCAATTTTTAAAACGCTCCAATATATAAATTAACGTATATCTTCGAAAATTTTGAATAAAAAACTGTAATTTTTAAGAAAAGTATTGCCTGTTGGTGCTGTTAATAATATACTAAATTATCATATTTTACTTCTCAGAAAATTTCGAAGTAAACATTAAACTAGAGTATTATTTTCTATTTATCTAAACATTCAGAAATGAAGAAAACTAATATTTTACACCAGCGTTTGTTATTTTTATAAATGTTAAAGATCGTTTACAACATCTTAATGAGAAAATGCAAGTGCATTATAAATTATCGCATTATATTAATTGCAGCAATCAACATAGTGGCTGAGGCGCTTACCAATCCTTGGGCAATCAAGTCTGTTAACAGCATACACGCACTAGATGAAGATAGTTAAAGAAAGTAAGATAATACCGTTTTAAGACTCTCATCAAATCTTCGCATCAATTAAGTCTTCATATTATCAGGCAAATTCCACTGATGCATTAATCCTCAAATTAAGGTTATTGATTCATTCGGACACGATTTTTATAATTATAACACAATGCGATAAGTACAAGGAAACTTGAAGATTCACTATTTTGATAACTTAAGTGTTTAGAAGATTGTATTTCTAAAGATGTAAAAAAAATTACGTACTAATGACTTGTATTTCAAAGTAGAAAAAATATGTGCTCTTTTAATAGATTATTTCGTTAACGTACTAATTTGATGATTTTTAATATTAAGTGGTAGGTAATTTGCTTCTTCATATTAATAGAAATATAAAGCAAATGAAATATTCGTGTTGGTAACGATTTTATCGTTTTATATATGAGATAATTTTTCGATGTAGAGTTTGAATATTTAGTTTACCCTTTCTTCATGGGTTTTATAAAGTTGTAGAGACATTAAGTATTTTTTTGGAAGCAGGAGAAATGAAAAATTAGCAACGACTTAGCCGGAATCGAACCACGGACATCTGGAATACGCGCCCAGTTTGCAGACCACCACATCACGAAGGCACGATAAGAAGGCGGGAGAAATACCTTACTTCCTCTCCTTTTGGTGATTGGGGTTTCTAGGGTACCCAAGTGCCAAATCTTGGGTGTGGAGAGTCATCATCCATCACCCTTTTAGTTCGGGCGCCACTGTAGAGATATTAGGTATATTTCTGGAGGCAGGAGAGATGAAAAATTAGCAACGCCTTCGCTGGGAATCGAACGGACCTCTGGAATACGCACCCAGCGTGCAGACTACCACACCACGAAGACATGCCAAGAAGGTGGGAGAAATACTTTATGAATAAATGGAATGCCAAATTATTAGTAGAATATCGAAGAATATCAGTAGCTCACTTTCGAAGACTATCGGGGCTCACCAGCGGTCGAGCGGTAATGTCACTAGACACTGGTACTTCGGTCCGAGCTTCGATTCCCGGGAGCGAACAATGGTGTTTTAATGGCTTTCCTCATGTGTAACGTGTATACGAGCCTGCTTCCCCCTAGAACACGAAGTCACGAAAGTCCCTAGAACACGAAGTCCTCCACGAAGCCATTTCTCCTCTTAGGCAGGTAGCTCTCGAGGCTTTGCCGTAATCACATAAATCAGACCAAACCAAACCAAGAATATCAGTATTTGCCGGGAAGTTATTATTAATTAATACTTTTAAAAATAAATCATTCTATTTTTTGTCAAATGCAAGCGTTCAGAATTCATTCTTAACAATATTAAAACAGATAATATCATAGCTAATAATAATAATTTTATTAGATGGACCTACGTGAAAATTTGTTTTGGAAGTTTTTCAGGATCTATCAAATTCAGCTTATAGTAGATTATAAAATTACTGTTAAACTATTTCATTAATAAAACTGAATGGAAATACTAAAAGTAAAAATTTATGAAAAATTACTTATATGACTTTTTCCGCCTAAAGAAGGGGCTAAAAGCAATTAATTTAGCCTGCACTATTTTTTCAGTGTGAGTTGTTAAAAGAAATTTGAAAATTTAACGGATTCTATTTAAAACGAATGCTAGAATTTGCAATATTGGCATTCATTTGTTTAGGCTACTAAATGTTTCGACAATTTTTATAATGCTCATTCAGTCTCACGTTGAATGTAAATGAGGTAGAAAGAGTATTTAAAGGAAGGTCTTGCTACTTCAGTAGAAGAGCTTAGGAGCCCTTTTGTGGCGTATGTCAGGTCATTTCTTTGTTTAAAGCTAACTTCTCTCGGCCGTATTATAAGTGTCTGTTGATATTCGTTGATTAATTTAAATAAGGGATAAATGTGTACACTTTCGACTAAGTCCAGTTTAGTTTAGCATTAGATAAGTTTCTTAGTTTCTTATCTTGAGTTAAAGCCCAAGTAGAGGCTTTTCTGTAAGCCCGAAAAAGGGGCCCTCTCTGTTCTTAATTTGAGATAATAAAGGGTGATTAACCTTCTCTGGAATTTTCATTTGTACACTTGGACTCGGCGATAAGACGCTACATAATTCAACAAGGTTTCAAAGTTAAGCGTAGACAGAGTAGTTAGAAACATTACACCTTAATAAACTGCTACTTATCTTAATAAACTGTTACATATCAATTACGACAACTTAATAATCTATTTTATAAAATGTATTCATTCTATCTTATGAAAGTTTGAATCTTTTCGACATTTCCTCTTCTTAACAATTAAACAAAATGCGGTATTAAATCTGATTTTTGATATTTATATGTTTTCAGAATTATAATTTCTGCTTCATTTTCCTATTGAAGAACGTATTAAACTTTGAGAGAATAAATACAGTATTATATAATTAGAGGCAAAATTTCGCCCTGTAATGGCTTACCGCATAAGAAATATATAATATACGCAAAAATAATGCAAATACTGTATAAATTTGTAACAAAACATTTTACTGTTTTCACTTCCTTGTACGAAGTAAAAAGGAAGTATTGTAATCGCGAAAAACTTCAGGCATCATATTTCAACGAAAATATCCATTTTGACCGCTATCGAATAAAATTTAACGATATTTTTGCGTGGCATCTGTACGTAAGAACAGAATAAAGGACTCTTTCCCCCCAAAAAAATTATAAAACTGATTTAAAATGAATTCTGAAGAGAAATTTTCGAAGCGTCTGTGCGTATGTACGTATCTGGCATAACTCAAAAACGAATAGCCTCAGAACGTTGAAATTTTGTAAATAGGATTGCTATAGCATATAGATCTGCACCTCGTATTTTGGTTGCAATCGGCCGCATTAAAAGTATATAAATATATGTATATATATATATCCACTCTGTTACTCGGCTCAGTAATTTCAGTTTCTTTATTTTTATATGTTTGTAATTTGGGCACTTTTAGCTTTATAAATTATTGAATTATATTGTTATCATTTTCCGGTTAAGGGATTTATGCCTTTAGTAAATCTGCATCCGATATTTTTAGAATTATTAACAATTTAAAAGTTATATAAGTGCCGCTAAGCCTTTTGCAATGGCGGCAAGGTTTGTTTATATTTGAAACAGCAGAATAGTAGATTTGTTGCCAATCTAGAGAAAGTAAGCTTCTCAAAAAACAAAGATAACACCTTCTTTTATTATTGCGAATTAAATCATGCTTAATCCATTCTGAAATTTATTCGAGAAAATAAGTGTTTAAGATTTACTTCATAATTTTCAATACAGATGTTTTGAGTTTTTATGTATTTTTGCCTTGTCGCGAAGTAAAAACAATAAATTAAATGAGAAATACTGAATCGGCTGTGAAAACCTTTTTTTTGTTGTTTTTTGTTGAATAATTTATTTTATACATCGTTTTAGATTTATCATAGTATTTGAATAGAATATGTGGCAACGATTAGATAATTCTTAAAATGATATAAATTTTGTACATTCTGAGTTAAAATATGAATGAAATTTAACCCTGTTAAGTGAATCTAGGACCAGAGTGTCGCTATGGTAAACAAATATAGTGAATTTCAAAGAGTGCATTTATTCTATTGTGGTTTATGCGCTTATGACGCAATAAATTTAATTCAATAAGTTTAAACGAAATGCAAGAAAAAATGCGTATAATTTAATGTTCCGTGCAAGGAAGTCATGTGGTGTACACATCAGATTTTTTGTTTTGTTTTTACAACTAATGATTAATAATTCTTTGAAAATAAGTGAATTAATTAATTAATATTCATTGCCGATTATACTTTGGCAAAAGAATTTTATATAAATTGTAACTTAACAGAAATTTCAACATAATATCACAGCATTTTAAAATCTGTTTAATATTTATTGAATAGTAAATGCATAGTCATTTATCAAAGATGATTCTACTTTTTTTCTTTCAAGTTTAGTTTTTATATTTCAATAAAATTAAAATAAACAACAGATTTTTTAACATGTTTTAAAACTGGTTCTTTTCTAGGTTAATGTTGGCAATATCGTCTTAACAGATGTATATTTTTTTGGAACAACGAACTTCGGCAAACTGCCAACAAATGTTTTTTTCTCCAGCTTTAACTAAATCTGTTAGTTGTTTTTTTAGCAGTTACATCGAAAACGTTTTGCTATTCTTTAAATTTCTGCTTCTCAGATTTATTTCTTTTCATCCTAAAAAAAACCCTCTATTTTTATACGAATTTGTATGCTCAGTAGTTGTTGGTTTCCCAATACATTTTCAAACATACATAACACATAAGAGTAGAAAACCAAAGTAATTTAGAAACTCTTGTCTATAGAAAACTCCCCTACACGAATTATGCATATAAACCTAAAATAAACTATATACAATCTATCAAAATATAATAATAATAATAAAAATAAAAAGGCAAGTAAATAGCAAGCTTTAATTAAACTTACCAGAATTATTTATAATGCTAGTCCAATAGAAAAATTCAAATATTAATTATTAATAATATATATTTGAATTTTTCTATTGGACTAGCATTTGCTAGACTAGGTGAAGTTGAGTAGTTTGTAACTGCTAACTATATAAATAGAGGGCGCTAATACAATGTCAAGTTGAGTGTAAAGCTGCTACCTGTGAGAGCTATTGTAAAAACCTATGCTGTAAAATTTAATGTAAAGTGTAAAATACTTCATTCCTTGCAGCAATGGCGCAGAAGAATTATCTTAATTTAAGTTAACTTTATATTCTTGTGAAACATATATACATATACTCACTCTCACCGGTTCTGTGAGCTAAGTTTTTATTCTTATATATTGGTAAATTGCGCATTTTTTGCTTAAAAAGTGATTGAATTATTTTGCTCTTATGTTCCAGTTAAAGATTTTATGTCTTTAGTTAATCAGCATGCGATATTTGTAGAATTTTTAGCAATTTAAAAGTTATTTAAGTGCCGCTAAGCCTTTTGCAATGGCGTCAAGGTTTGTTTATATTTGAAACAGCAGAATAGTAGATTTGTTGCCAATCTAGAGAAAGTAAGCTTCGCAAAAAACAAAGATAACGCCTTCATTTATTATTGCGAATTAAATCATGCTTAATCCTTTCTGGAATTTTTTCGAGGAAATAAGTGTTTAACATTTCCTTCGTAATTTTTAATGCAGATATTTTGAGTTTTATGTATTTTTGCCTTGTCGCGAAGTGGGAACTGAATTCATTGAATGAGAAATACTGAATCGTCTGTGAAAAACTGTTTCTTTTTTGTTTTGTTTGCTTAATTTCTTTTATACACGTTCTAGCTTTATTATAGTATTTGAACAGAACGTGTGGCAACGATTCGATAATTCTTTAAATGATATAAGTTTTGTGCATTCTGAGTTATAATATGAACGAAATATAATACTGTTAAGTGAACCTAGCGCCGAAGTGTCGCTACGGTAAACAAATAGAGTGAATTTTAAAGAGTGCATTTATTCTATTGTGGTTATGCTGCCGACGAAGTAGATTTAATTAAATCCAATAAGTTTAAATGAAATGCAAGAGAAATGCGTATAATTTAATATTATAGAATGTAGAATTATCAACAATTTAAAAGTTGTTTAAGTTCCACCAAAGCATAACAACGTGCCATTTGTTTACATTTGAAACTTAGTAGCATAGTGAATTTAGCCAGTTTCTATACCAACTTCAGAGTTCTTTTGCCGAGTGGGGACAAAAGTTTTTTGCACCAAAAATTCTGTCTTTCTGCCTAATTTTAATTAATTTACACTCTATATGCAAAAACGGTTTTTTAACGGTTTTTAACTCTTTTTGGTGTTTTAGGTTTTTTTGCATTTTACAAATTTTAACGAAGAAGCTTTGAATTTTTATGTATTTGTGCCTGTCTCCGAAGTGAGAACTGAATTGACTAAATGAGAAATACTGAAATAATAATAATTGAAAAAATGACTGAAAAGAAATATATCTCTAATGAAATTTGGGGAAATAAGTTTAAACGAAATGCAGCCAAAAAATGTGCACAATTTAATAGGCCGTACAAGGAAGTTTAGAACACAGATAATCATCTCGTTCGATCATCTGTAATTAAGGCAATAGAATATTTGGAGAAATATCAGAATTGTTTTCCGCTTTAAATGTTCTGTAGTACAAAATGGATGCATTTTATTTTCTTCTATGTGTCACAAAACAGTGCAAAGTCGCTCAATATACCATCCTGAAAATCTTTGGTTAAGCATTATAAGATGCTGAAGAAAGCGGTGAAAAATAGCATTGTCATTAAACATGAGACGACAATCTTTCAGAACCCACCAGACTCAGCATTTATTTCGATCATACATCGAAAGTAGTTTCTCCAACAATATAGAACGAAAATCCAAGATGAAGAATATTAGCCACAGATAAATTGACTGCTCGGGCTTACCGAGATACGAGTAGATGGAAAAAGAAGATTCCTTACTAATATCGTAGTCAGAGCGTTTTTCTTTCTTGTGGTTTCCATGCTAGAGGAAGTAATAAAAAAAACCTTGTGATCAATAAATATTTGGAGGGAATCAAGAAAAAGTGAGCGTATAAGAAAACTATTATGCAAAAGAAAAGAAGGAAAAGACGGAGAAAAAGGTATGGCAGTAACTAATTTATCCTAACAATTTAACGACATGGAACGATTAATATTTTGAGTTCTTTCTTTAATATGAGTTGCGTGTAATTACATTATGCAGTCATCATTCTGGATAATATCTGATGTTTATTTTTATGCGGCATTTTTCAATTAAAAAAAAGAGATTAAAATATCAGCAAGAGTAGAATAAATTTCAGGGGAAAAAGCTTAATTCATAATTGCAATTCAATTTGAGAGCCATGACGTTTATACATTAGAGTAATGTTTTGGTATATTACATGGTAATAATAGGCAGTTTCCTTAAACACTAATTACATTTCCTCCTTCATTCTACATAACAATGCAGTGTTTTATTTCTAAGTAAGCTTCCGTTTTGTGCCATATTCACGATAAGGCAAAAACTTCTTTTGATATAATGAAATAATATGTCTTTTTTTGCCAGTAGCAATGTGCTCACATATATATGTGTGCACACTGCGTGTTGTTCATGGTTACTGAGCCAATAAAAAAAAAAGGGGGGGCAGTTTTATATTTGCCGTTCTACTAGGCCGATTGACGAAATTCAAATTGCGTTTTTCATGTCTCGAAAGCGCGATTTAGGATATATTTTAAACTTATATGAAGCATTATTCTAACATAGGTATTTTGACTCAAAATCGGATTTTTCCTGAAAAAACATACCCATTGTTTTTACATATTTCGATTCTACGACTCAAATTATGCCAGGCTGCCAAGATTTTTAAACTTCGCACGAGTAGACTAGAAGAGAAACACGCTAATGTGACAATCAAAATCGTAAAAAACAACCTTATATTTAGCGTAGGTATAATGAAACACTCAAACCTACGCTATATACCTACGCTCATTATACCTACGCTAAATATAAGGTTGTTTTTTACGATTTTGATTCGCACGAGTAGTTTATAAAACATTAGCTCTCAAAGTTTAGCTCCTCAATGTTAATTGAATTTGGTGTATATTTATAATTATTTCTTTTTTTATTATTCCTTTCACATTTCGATTCATTCCAAATACAATTGACCCATTTTTATGATTTATTTTTAAAACTTCTATTTTCAAATAATTTTTATAAATTTTTCGAAAAACATTTTGTATTATAAAACTATAAAATTTTTACCATCTTCTAAAAGTAGATCTATTTTTAAGTATACCTTCAAAAAATTAAAGTTTTTATTAAAAATTTGCTAGGTTATACTGAATTTACATATTGGCGCGTTTTGAAATTTGGCATATTTGTTATAAGCGATATTAACTCCAATCGTGGTTTACGCACTTTGTTAAAATTATTTGAAATAATGAACGATGACATTTTTTCTCCGCTCATTTACAATGAAAAATATCTGATGTGTACACCACATGACTTCCTTGTACGGAATATTAAATTATACGCATTTTTTCTTGCATTTCATTTAAACTTATTGGATTGAATTAAATCTACTTCGCCGACAGTGCATAAACCACAATAGAATAAATGCATTCTTTAAAATTCACTCTAGTATATGTTTACCATAGCGACGCTTTGGCGCTAGATTCACTTAACAGTATTAAAAATTATATAACAGTTAACTTATACAATAATTATATAACGAAAACTAAGTTAACTGTTATATAATCCAATAATTATATAACTGTTAACTTATATATTTCGTTCATATTATAACTCATAATGCACAAAATTTATATCATTTAAAGAATAGAATTATGTAATCGTTGCCACATGTTTTATTCAAATACTATAATAAAGCTAGAATGATGTATAAAAGAAATTAAGAAAACAGAACAAAAAAGAAACAGTTTTTCACAAACGATTGAGTATTTCTCATTTAATTAATTCAGTTCTCACTTCGCGAGAAGGCAAAAATACATAAAAACCCAAAATATCTATATTAAAAATTAAGAAGTAAATCTTAAACGCTTATTTCCTCGAAAAAATTCCACAAAGGATTAAGCATGATTTAAATAATAAATGAAGGCGCTATCTTTGTTGTTGCGAAGCTAAGTTTCTCTAGATTGGCAACAAATCCGCTATCCTGCTGTTTCAAATGTAAACAAGAGCAATGGGCGCCATCAAAAACATTATTAGGCTTAGCGGCACTTAAACAATTTTAAAATTGTTGATAATTCTAAAAATATTGCATACAGATTTACTAAACGCATAAAAACCTTAACCGGAAGATAAAAACAGCATAATACAATCATTTTTAAAGAAAAAATGTACAATTTACAAACATATAAGAGTAAAGAAACTGAGATCACTGAGCCGGGTAACAGAGTGGATATATATATAAATACATTTATATACGTTTGGTGCTGCCGATTGCAACCAAAATACGAGGTGCACATCTACATGTTATAGCAGTCCTATATACAAAATTTCAACGTTCTGAGGCTACTTGTTTTTGAGTTGTGCGAGATACGTACGTACGTACGTACATACGTTCGTACAGACGCACGAAAAATTCTCTTCAGAATTAATTTTAAAACAGTTTTATAATTTTTTTGAAGGAAAAGAGTATTTTATTGTCTCCTTACGTACAGATATGACGCAAAAACATCGTTAAATTGCATTCGATAGCAATCAAAATGGATATTTTCGTTGAAATATGCTGCCTGAAACTTTTCGCGATTACAATACTTCCTTTTTACTTCATACAAGGAAGTAAAAAGGAAAGGAAAATAGGTCGCTATAAAGTAAGAAGTTGGCCAAGTTAATTGTCGCAACCTGAAAAAAATGCGCTAAGGTACATTTTTAAATTTTGCCGTAAATTTCGCACAAAATTTAATAAAGATTAATATTTAGGCATAATTCGAGGCGTAGAATCGAAGTATGGAAAAAATATTGGTATGCCATTTGAGAAAAAGTCCCATTTTGAGTCAAAATATCTACATTAATTAGGACAGTGCTGTATATAAATTTAATATATATCCTAAGTCGCGCATTCGAGACATGAAAAACGCAATTTGAATTTCGTCAATCAGCCCAGTAGAAAGGAGATATAGAACTGTCCCCTTTTCCCTTTTCTACTTCCTTGTGCGAAGTAAAAATGAAGTATTGTAATCGCGAAAAGTTTCAGGCCGCATGTTTCAACGAAAATATCCATTTTGACCGCTATCGAATGCAATTTAACGATGTTTTTGCGTCATATCTGTACGTAAGGATAGAATAAAAGACTCTTTTCCTTCAAAAAAATTTATAAAACTGCTTTAAAATTAATTCTGAAGAGAATTTTTCGTGGCGTCTGTACGAACGTAAGTATGTACGTTCGTGCGTACGTACGTATATCGCATAACTCAAAAACGAGTAGCCTCAGAACGTTGAAATTTTGTATATAGGACTGCTATAACATGTAGATGTGCACCTCGTATTTCGGTTGCAATCGGCCGCACCAAACGTATATAAATATATTTATATATATATCCACTCTATTACCCGGCTCAGTGATCTCAGTTTCTTTACTCTTATATGTTTGTAAATTGTACATATTTTCTTTAAAAATGATTGAATTATGCTGTTTTTATCTTCCGGTTAAGGATTTTATGCCTTTAGTAAATCTGTGTGCAATATTTTTAGAATTATCAGCAATTTTAAAGTTGTTTAATTGCCGCTAAGCCTGTTTTTAATGGCGGCCATTGATGTTTACATTTGAAACAGGAGACTAGTGGATTTGTTGCCAATCTAGAGAAACTTAGCTTCGCCACAACAAAGATAACGCATTCATTTATTATTGCCAATTAAATCATGCTTAATTCTTTTTGGAATTTTTTCGAGGAAATAAGCGTTTGAGATTTACTTCGTAAGTTTTAATATAGATATTTTGAGATTTTATGTATTTTTGCTTTCTCGCGAAGCGAGAACTGAATTAACTAAATGAGAAATACTCAATTGTCTGTGAAAAACTGTTTCTGTTTTGTTTTGTTTGCTTAATTTCTTTTATACATAGTTCTAGCTTTATTATAGTATTTGAATAGAATATGTGGCAACGATTAAATAATTCTTTAAATGATATACATTTTGTGCATTCTGAGTTATAATATGAATGAATGAGTTATAATATGAATGAAATATAATACTGTTAAGTAAACCTAGCGCCAGAGTTTCGCTGTGGTAAACAAAGTGAATTTTAAAGAATGCATTTATTCTGTTGTGGTTTATGCGCTTTCGGCGAAGTAGGTTTAATTCAATCTAATAAGTTTAATAAAATGCAAGAAAAAATGCGTATAATTTAATATTCCGTACAAGGAAGTCCGAAGTTAGGTTAAAGCTATATATATATATATATATATATATATATATAGCTACCTTCGAGACGAAAAAAGAGCTGAGAATGCGTCCTAGAATGTTCTCGCTCCGTCTATAGCATGTCGCCAAATGTGCGCTCTCGCACCAAATCTGGCAACCTTGTACTTCCCTTATATATTTTGGCAACCCTAACCCCACTTTGCGGGGAAGCTATCTTACCGCAGCTGAGTGTTTCGCAACATTATTATTTTATTTAACAGTTATCTATAATTTCAGCCCTATTTGAGTTCTCTTTTTTACCCCAATAAAATGCAAATTAGTTTGACAGCACTTAAGTTGAGGTTTTTGTACTGTAATACAGAGCGTGTTTCTGTCTCTCGAGGTCACATTACTAGGTTTTGCTGGCTCTGATAAGATAGTTATTCTTCGGCTTTGCGTTTTTGCTGCCGACAATTAATTTATTACACCTGTGAGAAGTTTTGAGCCAAATTCACGTTAAACTGTAGAGACATTAGGTACTTTTTGGAAGCAGGGATGATGAAAAATGAGCAACGCCTTCCCCGGGAATCGAACCACGGACCTCTGGAATACGCTCCAAGCATGCAGACCACTACACCACGGAGGCACGTTAAGAAGGCGAGAGAAATATCTTATAAACTTCCCCTTTTAAAGGGCGACTGGGGTTTTAGGGGACGCAGTCGCCAAATTCTGGGTGTGGAGAATCATTATCTACCACCCTTTTAGTTCGGGCGCCTCGAGAAATGAGCAACGCTTTCGCCGGGCATCGAACCACAGACCTCTGGAATACGCGCCCAGCATGCACACCATTACACCACGAAGGTAGGCTAAGAAGGCGGGAGAAATACCGTATAAAACCAGCTGTGTAGACTTTGACTACTAGCTTGAATTTGAATTTGACTGTTACTTTAAGTTACCTTGTCACAAGTGGTGGTTGAGCTTGTCAAATACGAGAAGTGCGTTTTATGTTGGAGGTTATGATTTAATAAAAAACAGACCTTTTTAAGACTTTGCTCTTATTCTTTTTCAGAAACAGCGATACTTCGGTGTAAGTCTGCTAGGAGGTTGGACTTAGTTTATGCTACCAAAGAACACCAAACTATACAACATTATAATTCTCAATTACTATTACATGCTTTTAGAACAATTTATTCTATACTGTTTCTCTGAACACTAATATTTCGTCACATTAGAAATTGTCACAATTACCATTAGTACTTACAATACATCACAGAATTAAATAAATGCCAGAAAACAGAAGTTCATTCATATTGATAAGAAGATATACTCTTAATACTCGAAAAACGTTTACATGTCTTAACACAGCACATATTATTAAAAGTTGTGATTCGAAAAATAAAAATCATGAACCGTTTATAAGTGATGGGTCGTAAAATACAAATCATCAACCATTTAGAGCTAATCGATTGTAAAAATAAAAGTTTATCTTTGCGATATATTTACTTCTGTTACCAAATTAAAAATAAATTGACACCAGCAAAACATGGTTTTCATTTTCATTTTATTACGAATATTACTTACTTGTCATTTGAGATTCTTGAGCGATGTTTCTATAACATAAATGCTTCACTTATTTTCAATTAAATTGCAAAGCTTGAAATTGTGCAGATATTATAAAACGCTTATGAAAAGAGATGGAGGAGATGATTTTAAGAGAGATCTTTTAAAGCTCTGTGACTAATCTAAAGAATTCAGATTTTAACTTATGAAGTTTTTAGGGTACTCTTTAGCAAATTTTCAAAACTAGAAGAAATACTCCAGAAATATTCCAAATAAATTTATTTCGGATTTGAAGCAGAATGCAGCAGTAACAATAAATATAGAATGCAGCAGTAATAATAAATATAGAATGCGCGTAAATACACATTCTATATTTATTATTATCAATAAATAAATATTTCGTAAATACTCTTTCATCTTTTGATATTTAATTTTTAACTACAGATCTTCCATTTCCAAATATTAATTTAAATAGCTATTGATTGCTTAGTGTAATAAAGATTCACACTTCCTCTAGAATCAAGAGTATCAGCATAATTCAGAAAAACAGCACTAAAATAAAGCAATAAATATTGGGAAGTAAAATTAATAACTTGTAAGAAATTCTGTACATGAGACTTCAAAATATTCGAAGCATTGTGTTATTAGCCGAAAGGAGCAATTTGCGCAGAAGTGCTGTTAATTTCCTTTTGGCATTTTGCGTCGATTCACTATAAACAGCGAATCACCTTTGAAGTTGTTGCCACCAAATATTATTGCCCTGTGTTATATTTAAAGAATTTAAATAATGAAGAATCTGCATAAATGTATATATGTTTTTCACATTGGGATAAAACAACGGTATGTAGAGCCATCCAATTTTGAATAACGTACGTCTCCATCCGAATATGGGCATTTGGAAGAACAAATTTGGAATTTGTTTTATTAACTATTTCACATTTTATAAAGCATTTACGAGATTTTCGATTAACAAACTCAACGATTTCAAAGCGAGCAATGGCAACACTACACACACACACACACAAAATATCTCCAGCGCGCAGGTCTGTGTATCTGAAATTCTAAAGATACGCTGTTTTAAACATTTTGTGGTACTGCTGCTGAATTGAATTTTATGGTTTAAGTGCGGAGAACGTGATATTTAATAAATAAAGGTAGCATACAAAACGTTAGGAAACGCCCGGGCGTAATATAAAATCTGAAAGCTTTCAGATTTTTTAAAGTTTATTTTTTCTTTTTTCTTTTTTGAATTCTTTTAAGGAAATACAAAATTTGAGTAAAAGCTGGCAGAAAGGATGTGAGATCGTTGACATGTGATAATAATTTGCACTTCAGGAACTGAACATGTAGTTGCTTTTTTATTATTCATCGAAGCTGAAAAGAAGTTGGTCAAGCGGAAAAGCGAATTTTGTTATTAAGATAAGCAGGTGAAAGACACCCACTAAGCAAACCTATGCAACACGAAACATTATCCTGTCTCTACATTTTCGTAGATACCATTAAATAATGTATCTAGTAGAGCATCATATCATGTTGCTTAGGAGAAGAGGACCACAGCCTAATAATTTATTTCTGTCATTGAATTTTATCCTTGTGTTCCTCTCGTAAGACATCAGATGGAACAAAAACAGGCAGCTTACATGCGCTTTGCCTAAACTGAATAAACCAGTCTTTGATGAATTTTATACAGTAATATACTCAGTTTTTAACAGTATGGGGTGGAAGAAACAGATCACGTTTTGAGATTTCATATTTTGACGTCTTGGTATGAGGAACAGAATCTAAATCCTCAGTTTTTCTTTCTAATTTTATGCCTTTTGGGAAGCAAAGGCAAACAAAATTATAAATTAATACATATTAGAAACTTGGTTTACTTTGTTTTACTGTTCCTGGCATGACATAAAAGCGACTCAAACAATATATTGATACGTTATTTTCTTCTGACACCAGTTGTTACGTTATATCCTTCCTTCACGTTCGTACGGGGTTGGTGTGGATTTGGAGTGAATAACGGCGACAGCACTTGATGGAATATCGAAATACACTTTATTTACCAATATTAAACAGGACAGCTCCAAAATCACTTTTACAATCGTCGAACTGTTATATACACGCTGACACGTTCAGCGACACAGCCTTCACACTGGCAATAACGGTGGAGACAGCTTCACTGCAAAGCACCAGAGTACAGCTCCCGACTCTGCTCGGTCGTTCTCGGAACTCTACGTACTCTCGAGACTCTCCACGCTACAACTCACAATGCACTCGACGACACACAGAGCACAGCACCCGACTCTTCGGTTCAGTCGTTTCCGGACCTTAACACACTCTCTCAATGATGCACTAACCGCGATACACTAAGAGACTCTTCGATGCACTTGACGACCCGCTCGGCACTCGCTGCCGGGCTGTCAACTCGATTGACTCCACACGGACTGACTAACTCGAGACACTATCTCGCACTCAAGACGAGACACACTCTCTAACTGACTGCAGACCAGCAGAGTTCAGACCAGTCGTTCCAGACGGTTCTGCATTCGTCCATGGCATATCGCCAATTTTGTCGCCAAATGGGAGATGTCTAGCTAAATGTGGCAACCCTGCCTTCCTTTGCCATTTTATGGCAACCCTAAACCTTCTTTGCGGGGAAGCTATCTCACCGCGCCTGTACATTTCTTAACAATAATAACAATGTGTTACATACAGGCATCGCCGAAGTAATTTGCGACATTTTGGGAATTATATTTTCTGAATTTATAGTCAATTCTCAGTATACCAAAACTAGTTGTTCGATTCAGGATCCTTCCCTTGTTATTGAACGGATTCGTTGATCAGTAGTTCATTATCTTCCATTTTATGTAATGCGCGTATGGGTTATGTTCGCTTAGAAAGACCATCACGAAGCCATCCTTTCTCAGCATATACATGTAAAGTGATCATAGTTATACTCGTATAATCCATACCTAATTCAATGGATGAAGAAAATTTGCGAGAGAGGCAAGTTTGATCGGTCACTAAATAAAGATTTTGCTGTGGGAAAGAAGGATTAAAAACTCTCGCTTATACGTAACAAGTTATTGGTTACATTTAATTCCCGGGATGATTTATGATCTTTATTTAACCAAAAGGGCTATTAATCTCGAAACACGATTTTACGTTGTATCAGTTTTCACTCCAGTCTCTTGCCATTTGAGAAAATGAAAAATTTATTGTTCACTTTTAATATGTCTGTTATTGGTGAACAAAATAAGCTATTTAAAAAAATAGATGCAGTTGTTAAAAATATTATTTTTCCCTTTTTTAATATGATTGATTTAAATGAAAACATATTTAATTCAGGATATATCTAATTAAAAAAAGGTTAAATATTTTTCATAGTTTTACGATGTATATTTTTCACTTTTCAAACGTATATAAGATGCGAAATTTCTCATGCTAATCTAACTGAATGTTCACATAGAATCCCATAAAGTGTTTCACTATTCTACCTGGGAGGTCTATATTGAAAACCATTACTAATAAACCAGATTAAATTTTAAAAGACCCCTGTTGGGCGCTTATTAACACCTGAAATCTTTAGAAATTAAAACAAAATAATGTTTTATATTTGAGAAGCGATTTTCAGTCGTATTGAGACATATTACAGCAATTCTAGTTGCGACTAAGACATGATTTTAAGATTTATCTCAGAATTTTGCTGTTCTTGGAATTAAAATCTGACTGTAGTAATCAAACGGTAGTAATACCGTTTGATTAAAGTCGTTAAGTTTTACTACCGTTTGATTAAAGTCGAGTAAAAAATTATCTGAAATAACCCTTAATTTTTCATTCGTCTCCCCACAAATTACTCAAACGAAATTACTTATGACTATTTACTTTTTCGTGGAAAAGCGTAAGAATATTATTTCCAATGGTCGAGATTTCTTTGTGGGCGATCTTTGAAGGGAAATGAAATTATGTTAGCGTTACACTTTGCGAAAACACATAAACATCCATGGGATCCTCTTCTTCGAGATATGAACTTGGGTCGAAACGCGAGTATTGAGCTATCGTATCTACTCGGTTACTAGCGGGCCACCCTAGCAACTGATAGTCGTGATTCAAGGGTAGAGGTTTAAAGCAGACATGGAATGTTAGAGTTATTTTTTTTTATTTCATTTACTGGTCACCACTCCAGCTGGCCTCTGACTGGGTGTTAGCCGTGGAGTTTAGATTCTAACTCGTTGGAAAACACTAGGCTAAAGCTATGTCTATGGGATAAGTTTTGTTGAACTGGCATCATATAGCCTAGAAATTAGTTAATTACGACAGAACACTTTGATTTACAATTGAATCCACTTGAACCCACGCATCACTTTGAGGACACTTGAACCCACGCTTCACATTGAGGAATCAGCTAAAGACAAAATTACAACAAAATTGAAGCTAGTGCCTAAGACAGTGTAGGAGGGTGTATTATCTAAACATATGGGCAATTGATAAACAAATGATCAAATTGAAAATACAAATATCAATAAAGAACTATATACGAAGTTGTTAGCGGTAACAGATTGAATATAGAGGGAAGTGTGCGGCTGTAGTCTTACTTTTGTAGGAAACATAACCTTGTGGACGTGCTTGGAGAAAATTGCATATGGCATGACATGGCTGAGTAGGAAGTTGCACAATATATAATAACTGAGTCATTTTATTTTGCGCAGATCTGTTGCTATTACCCTTAGCTGTCCACGCTGACCAGTTTGTGGAACCTGATGTCTAAGAGCAGTGAAATCGGTAGTGGTTCGCTGTTCCTTTCCTACCACATACAAAAAGATCTATGTCACTGCGTCGGAAGCGGTGCAGATATGCTGGGAATGGAATGTGTCTAGAGAAGCACCTTTGGAAAATAAAAGAACACATTACGAGCGTGCAGAGCCGTATCTCCTACCACGTTATTTTCCTGAGTCGTACGTTTAAAGTATGATGTTGGGAGGAGAATTAAAATTACTTTATCCTGGTTGTTGTTTGCTCTCTGCACCGCCAGATCATCAGCCAATTCATTTACAATGATACCTTTGTAGGATGGTTCCAAACATAGAAAAGAAGGACGGTTCGGAGAAGAAATTCGTAATGTTAGGTGGCGAATGGGACGTGTGAATGATTTTCTGATACATATGCCCGATATGGCCTGGAGACTGGACTTCGAGTCACTAAAAATCGAGGTATTTAGCGCATGCTTCACTGCGCAGCAAGTTGCAGAATACTAAGCCATTAGTTCCCCTTGAAAAATGGAATTGTATAATTTGAGCCTACATGTACAGCCACTGCCAGTACCATTTTCTGTCTTGGATCTGTCTGTATAGATGTCTTCCGTTACCTTAGTATGTAGTACTTCTACGGAGAAGGGTGCATACTCATATTTTGCAGCACGATTTCGTGCGCAAGGTGGTAATGCATAAGAGCCTTGCGTTTTTTATTGTTGGAATGTACATGTATCTTACTTCAGAGAAAACCTGTTTTGCCATGTCTGATGACATTTGCAATGGTAACCTCTTTTTGTATTACCAAATGTTAAGGCATTAATCCTGCAGGAAGCTGAAGCGCTGCCGTTGATGCTATGAGATGCACTCTGCAGGTGGCGAATAGATTGAGAACGATGTGGAGGATTGAATATTTGACTCATTTTCATGAGACAAATGTGTATCATACACCAAGCTGTGTGAAACGTAACACGCTGCTTTACTGTCAAATACCATAAGCGAAGGAATCTAGATGGACTTTGGGGAGAAAAGGAAACTTCTTAAGTGTCAAGCATTAATTTAGCAGTTTTTCTGTTGCATATATACTGTGTAAGGATCATGTTAATTTTATTAACAGTTAAACTTTGAGTTAAAGTTCCTTTCCTATCGATTCTTAACTTGAACTTAACAATTCCGGCCAGAACGTAGTTTTAGAATTACGTTTGAATACATAATGAGGAAGAGCGGTATTTAACCGCGAAGTTATTTGGTCTTAGGGAGAAAGATACCAGGTATTCTGTCTGCACGCATCCGCCTTTTTTAGCCTACTCTCTCGTAAGCCTAAGAAAGCCGCCGTAAGCCTAAAAATTATCACGCTCGGCCGTACTTTAGGCTCTTGATAGCTTCGCAGTCTATAAACGTTAAGGGGGCAACTCTGTTACAATTTTTATAACTTCGGCTATACCTCTTTAGTTTAGATAAGTTTAGGTTAACTCTTAGTATCGTAAGTTCAAGCTGAAGTGTCGGCTTTATTGTACACTCCAAGACGGAGTTTTGTTAAACTTTAGTTGGAATAACAAAGGGTTAGTTTACCCTTCTATCTTGTTGTTTCCTGTCACACGAACTCAAGCGATTATTCGCTTATCAGTTCTTAAGATTCTTCACTTCCAACAGTAATTTAGAATTACAAAGTGAGGGCCTCTAGAACTGAGCTCTTTAAAAAAATAATATTCGACTGACTTCCTTAAGACAGCCCTGGTCATACTGAATGATAATAGAAACCAATACTTCAGCATTTTTCAAAAATAATCATTTTATTTACAAAAGCAACCAGAGGTGCATTGATGATTCATTACCTTATACGTCGCAAACTGAACTAACAAACATTCTTTTCTCAGAAGAGAAACGCCCTCTAACGGCGATACAAAAATATTTTGTGGGATTTTTCAACAGCTCTTGCTCGACAATATGCTAGCATACGAGAATTTCACGGCATTTCTTCCATCGTTGCCTGTGCTTTCCGTCTAAGAATTTTGACATGGCTGTGCTCTGCTGTGAGAGCTGTGGACCACCAGGAGTGTTTTTGGCTGGGACCAGATATTTATACCTAGAATTGTGAACGTCCTCCACAGAAAGTTTTAAAGCTACGTTTTAGTAGATATGAAGGGGTGGTTCCTGTTAAGAAGCTAATCATCTTTTAGTCATTGAAAGATGGGATATCAGGAGCTGCTTAATCTTATATAAATGAAACTGTATTTGTCGTAGCAAGAATAATATCAGGTCAGCTTTTCGATCGGATCATGAAAATTGGGTGGTGAGACCTCAAGTTCTTTGCGATATTTTTGCAAATTTGGTATTTCATTTTAAACTACTGCAGAGACATTAGGTATTTTTTAAAGCAGGATCTTGAAAAATGAACAATGCCTTCTTCGGGACTCGAACTTCGGATCTCTCGAATACGCACCGAACGTGTTGACCACTACACCACGAAGGCATGCTAAGAAGGCAGGAGAAATATCTTATACTACTTGAAGTAACTTTTCTCGTCGGAATTTGTGATCGTGCATTTATCAGACATGAATTTACAAACAAGAATTTTTTCACAGCGTGAAGACGAAAAATGTTATAAATTATTTGTTAATTTAATCTGCAGTTCTCGATGTACTAGAAAATTTATTATTGTGTTACTACAATTAAGATTTCTGTAGTTTATACGACAGAATAATAGTCAAGAATGATAGAAACTCACCAGCTTGTAGATTTTAGTGCATTCAGCTTTGAAGCAAAATCAAACCAGTGCAATTTTATTTTATTTTATTTCATTCTCTTTCCTAAATGACTTCGGTTCTTACTTGAGTAAGAGGAAAACTCACCGGCAGGAATAATCAATGATCAAGTAACTTTCGCGAAGGAGTGTAGTTTCTTGAGATTACCCCAATTATGCAGTAATAAGTGGGGGCGTTATTCATTAGTTCTCTTGATCCACTAATGTTTTCTTGTGGTTGATGTTAAGAGATAGCTCTTATAACGCATTGTTTACGTTACTGTAGCAAAAACAGACCTGTGAACTACTTAGAGATTAAATTATCTCTTTCATAGTTTAAAGCACTAAGAATGAAACCATGCAAGAGCAAGACGGTGTATGCGAGATATTGAAATTTTAAGAAGCTTTTATAAAATAATTATTATACATATTTATAAAATAATGTAATATAAATTAAAAAATTATAAATTATTACTTTTATATTATTACTTTTATAAAATAATATATTGATATTATTAGAAATTGAAATATATTGGTCTTTGCAAGATATACAAGGGGCGACCATAAAGTAATCACCAAAATTAAAAGACCAAACGATGAAATAAAAAAAGGAAAGAATGAATGTATTTTTAGAAAGAGTGACTTTTCAACTCTTTTTAAAGCCTGTTTAAACTATTTAATTTTTCTTTTGCATATCAAAACGGAGTCATTTTCATGTATCGAGAAGACACAGTATGAAACAAAATTTGCTTCGAGATGGAACAACGTTATTACATTAAATGCTTTTCCAAATTAGGTAAATCTGCTACCGTAACCTTAGAGATGATTCGTGAAGTACATGATGATGCATCGTTATCAAGAACACAAGTGTGTACGTCAGACGCCTGAGTCGTTACAATCAGCGCGGCTGCGCTGGGAGATAGAATTTAGGGAAGGCAAAATGTTTTAAATTTAGGTAGGATCCAGGCGACATAATTTATGAGTCTCAGAGTTTAATCAGAGTGGTAGAAAGCCCAGCTTCAGACCTGCGTGCGAGTTGTACAACAGCATTAAGAGTGGGTGCGAAAACGTCGAAAGATGAACCAAAGATATTGCACCATTCAACTCTAAAGATTGAGAAAAATGTGGAGAAAATTCATTTTTTGTAAAAGCTGATAGACATGCAAAGACTCAGGAAATTTCAGACGTACTTGGGATAAACAAAGAAAGCTACAGGCTAATTTTAATTGAAAATCACAAATTGAGGAAAGTTTATGCGCGATTTGTGCCTCGGATTTTGTCAGAAGAGCAAAAAGAAGACAGAAATGCTTGCTGTGAAGATTTGCTGACTGTTGTCAGACAAGACATCAAGTGTATCATAAAGGGAGATGAGATCCAATCCAAATTTGCCTTCGGCCTTTAAAGAAATTATGTTTTAGTTCTGGTTCCACCAACAGATGGCGCCACTTGATTATTCTTGTCCAGGCTTTCTTATCTTATCTAATCATTATTTCCTATCTTGTCCATTTGCGGTTTTGCAGCTGAGGATGGTGGTTCGGTAAAACCATCAAAACTAGTCCTGTGAAAATTTTGTAAATATAGCGCTGATTTTTGTTGTTTGACTTTTGAATGAGATCTGGTGTTTACAATACGACTCAAAAGCAAAGTGCAGAGTGAATTACTCATATGGTGTAGAAAGATGATTGTGAGACATATTAATTGCATTGTACTGATACTTTTCAACTGATCAATAAATACCGCTGATCGTTCCGCTGTGTAGGCATTATTCTGTTTGGTAAAACCTTAGGCTAGGAGCCCACACAGTGGCGTTCATTTCAGTCACAGAATATCTGCTAAAGACAGGAAAGACTGTACGTACGTCCGACATGACGCTTTCATACCATCAAACCTTTGATATCATACTAAGCTCTTTCTTGGATGTTGCCAATATTAAGTCATCAATTCTCTCCAGATGAAGATACTTGAGAATTCGTAGTGTAAGATATTTTATCCCTCTTTACCGCATACCTTCGTGCTGTAATGGGGAAACATGTGATGGATGATGATTCGTCACTATATTCCCTCCTCAGTTAAGCACACTTAAAGTAAGGAAAATATAAGATGCTTTTTCCCTCATTACCACGTGTTGTCGTAACATATTTAGAAGTCTGTTCGGCTATCTGTCAAGAGGTTAAAATTCCAGCAAGAGCAGAGCACAGTTGTCTTGTATCCTGTTCTGATATGAAATACCGTGTGTTTTCTGCAATGGATGAACTGTGATTCAGATTGTGATTGTGTGTTGATTGATGATATAATTGAAAAATTTGTTGCTTGTCTAATAGGCGGGTAGTCTGTTTTCATTGGATTACAACCATACCGGTATTATTGAAAATGAGAAGGCTGACACGACAAGAAGGGCACTTATGATGGGAATCAAGTCGATAATTACTTACAGAGCTCCAGCAGGGTAGCTCAACTAAGAAGCTATTATTTCAGTATTTGGAAAGAGCAACGGTCCGGAACAGAAAAGAGGGCTGGTTATTTGGAGAATATAACTTTAGGAAAATAAATGTATCTGAATTTCGACTTAAATCAAATTCTAACCGACCATGGTTATTATACAGCACATCTAAAAAGATGCAAGACTTGGTATCTTGTTAATACCAAATGTGGAGGTGTGGTGTATTTAATTATGGCAAAGCACACTAGGGCTATCTGCCTAAGGGGAGGGATGCCTTTCGTGGAGGACTTTCTAAGGGAAACTGGCTCGTATACACGTTACACATGGGGAAAACCACGAAAACGCCCATGCAGCCAGCCCGTTCGCGGGATTCGAACCTCGGACCGAACTCCCAGTGTTCAGCGACTTTACCGCTCGGCCGATGGTGGGCCACCAAATGTGGAAAGAGCACAGTGTACACACAACTGTTCTGTTTATTCCAGGGATTGAGAGATGAGTATATTCACAATGGACAATTTTTATTTTAAGAAAATTTTATTGAATTTGAAAATGACAAAGAAAATTGCATCTGAAATCATGGTCGTTGTCAGGTCGAATTGTATGATTGGATTAGTGTTTGGAATTACTGTTTAGGTTTGTGATTATGGATTAGTGTTTGATTAGTGATTAGGATTATTGATTAGGATTATTGATTAGGTTTGATTAGTGATTAGGTTAGGGATTAGTGATGGTTAGTGATTAGAGACTAGTGTTACCGCTGGGATTAGTGCTTGTGTTAGTATTAATTTTTTTCATTATGTGTTCTTCATTAAACTAGTTTGCTTATGGTCATTCCCTTTATTATTACTGATTATTACGTTCTAATTACATTAATAAATGTACTCAAAATTATTTATTTTAACTAATTATGTAGTAAATAATCCTTTAAGTCTTAGAGTACCTGTTCTTAATTACTCTTTCAAAGGCTAGATTTTAACTAAATGCTTACCTCGAGAAACAACAAATTAGTTCTTCTTTCAGGTTCTTTAAGAAAACTGATTTTAAAATAATAGTTAGTACAGACGTTAGGTTATTTCGAAGCAGGAGAAATGAAAAATGAGCAATGCCCTCGACAAGGCCTCGAACCACGTACCTCTCGAATGCGCGCCGAGCGTGTTGACTACTACACTACGAAGGCATGCTCAGAGGGAAGGAAAAATACCTTATATACTTCCCCCTTTTAAAGGGCGACTGGGATTCAGGGGACCCAGTCACCAAATCCTGGTGGCGGAGAATCGTCATCCACCACCATTTTTAGTTCGGGCGCCACTGTAAAGACATAAGGATTTTTTGGAAGCAGGGGACTTGAAATATGAGCAATGCCCTTGCCGGGACTCGAACTCCGGACCTTTCAAATATGCGTCGAGCGTGCTGATTATTACACTACGAAGGAATGCTAAGAAGGAGGGAGATATACCTCATATACTCCCTCTTTTGAAGGGCGACTGGAGTATTAGGGGACCAAATTGCCAAATTCTGGTGGTGAAGAATCATCATTCACCACCTTTTAGTTCAGGCGCCACTGTAGAGACATTAGGTTATTTCTAAGCACGATAAATGAAAAATGAGCAATGCCGTCGCCGGGACTCGAACTACGGACTTCTCGAATACGCGCCTAGTGTGCTGATCACTGCACTACGAAGGCATGCTCAAAAGGCGGGACATATGCCTTATAGGTATAATCGTTATAATAATTTAAGCAATCTATAACATTGATAAAAACTTTGGCGTCCAAAAGGGTAGTAAAAGAATTGTTTTAGTTTGATATTAAACAATACATTACATTTTTATGTTTTTATGTTTTCAAGTCTAATACTATATTATCCACATTAAAGGTTTTCAGTATTGACATTAAAAGGTACAATAATTAGGAAATTAAATAAAAAAAATTTAACCCTAGTTAAAAATATTAAACAATTATTTCCCAACAAACCTACCATCCGCAATCATAGATAATGCTGAAGTAAATGCAAAATCAATCATTAATAACGATATAGATAATACTGAATTATGAATCTTAATGCTAACACCCTAGAGCAATTTTCGATATCATTTTTTAGCTAAAACTATGTGTCTTGTTAAATCTTTAGTTTAAGTATATCTTATTAAATTTCACTAGAAACATGCCTCATTAAATTTTATTTTCTAACAAAACAATAAACACGGTAGTATGAAAAATTCAATTACTCAAAAACAAATGCGTTGTTTTTTACATATGAACAATTATTTTTAGAATTGCTTGGAGGCACAGGAGAGGCAGAAAGCTCTGCCGTTTGTAACACATTACGTCTCTGTCTTGTTACAAAAACAAAACACTGCAAACTATTCCATTTTTACCATCTTAAGTACATCTGACATTCACATCCTCGTTGTCGCCCTGCAGTAATATGAGAGAGGAATAGGATACTAATATGACCTGAATATTGACTTGCTGGATGACTTCGCCTTGGGCGAGTTATTAAAACAGGATCCATTTCCATAAGAGGGTAGGAAATGTGGTCTGCGAATAATGTATGTCTATGATAATAAGTTACCGGAGAACGGCTGTAGATGGAATTATTTTAATGCGAATATCTGTTTTAAATATGATAAGATACACTGGAAGGAACGTTTTCTGTTTAGATCAAAATACTTAATTCTGAGTTTTTAATTTCCACGTTTTCACAGATAATTTTGTTTGCTATTGATTTGAATTGTTAACATCTACTTCGTATAACCATCCTATGAGGGCGGTTCTACGTTAATCAAAAAACTTCTTATGATGTTATTTCTTTAACAAAGTTTGGAAATAAATGAGAAAACGGTATCAAATGGAAATTTACTCAATTCATAAACGCACAGTGCTTAGAGCATTATGAAGCATTAAAAAATTTGTTTCTCATTTTTGAACTGGCAGGTTTTCTTTTCTCTCGTTTTATTTTTATATGCAAATCAACAAATATTTCTACATGTATTTTCAGCCAATTTTGTTATGCTTTGTTATTTAAAAAATTGAAATTATTTGATAGACAAGAAATGAACAGAAAGAAGTGGCGTAATTATAGTGATCGAGTTCTTGACTGTGGCATTATTGAAAATCGTGTTGGATCAAACGCTAAATTCCTAAATTAATTAAAAATGTAATTAATATGCGAGACCAAATGGCTAAAAGAAGAGAAGAAGTCACATATTCAAATATTTTTGAAGAAATGAATAAAACAACAAATTTTATTATTAATATTGATTATAAATCTTTGAGAAAAATTGTTTTGGACATGTTTTCAAAACGAAAACAGGTGAAGAAACATTCTACTTCCATTTTAAAATTTTTCTTTCAATACTTCCGATCAGATAAAGTTCCAAATACAAATTTGCAATTTTTACTTATATTAACCAATTGAATAGTAATAGGTTTGATTTTATATATATATATATATATATGTATGTATTGAAACTCAGTAATAAAGATATTTAAGAAATTTGAAATGATTTATTGACCCTTTAGAAAGTTAAAATTCTTTAAACTGCGTTATCTCATTTTGCTTTTTTTTATAAATCTTTTAACTTAAAAGCCCTGTAACGTACACAGATATAGAGACTAAATTATTTAGTATTTTTACTGCTTTTTAAAAACGATATACTTAATATGGGATGGGATTTTCAAAATGTTGTAAAGAAAAATTATTGTTGTAAAGGAAAATATATTTGAAATCACATTTTATTTTATTTTTCCCTCAGAATTTAATTCATTAATTGTGAAACCGATTCTTGAAGTCGTTAAGAACAACAGTTTAATACAAATATAATAAAAAATTTGGAATAAAAACATTTACGATTTCAGGAGAAGAAAGACATTTTAACTTTTACATTTTTCTTAAAAAATTAAGTTAAAAATTAACAGCAAAATTTTTTTATCTTAAAATCATTTTGTATAACAAAAATCATTTAATAATATTCATGAAAAATGGATGTAAGTTCTCAAATAAAAAAAAAATCATTCAAAATGTACGGAGTTCCTTTAATTAAACTCGAAGGTTAAAATTTGATATTTTGTTTTTAAAGTAAATTCTTGAAAAAGTTAATTCTCTAATTAAAGTTTAATTCTTTTGATAAAATGTATCTAAGTGTATCACATGTGTGTATCTCTACCTAAGTGTTTACTTTTGTAATGGATTTGCAGCTACTTAATTAAGTTTAAATTAAACTCTTTGTCATAAATTCGGTTTTTATGATTTAGCGACTATGTTGGCTTTGAAAATTCATTCATTATGACAAAAACGTTGCGCTGGCTTTTAATCCGACATGATTTTATTCTTTATATCTTTTTTAAATCTAATTCAAAGAAAAAAAATCAAACTAGCAGTCAAAACAGAAGAATTGTGTCTGTAGCTAGTTAAACAGATACTCGAAATATAAAAAATAAGTCTTTTTATTTTACATGTATACTGACAGTAAAAAAATAGGTCTTTGATTCAAATAATTATATTATATATTCAGCATTTTTAATTACTTATGTTTTGCACATTAACTAATTGTAATGTAACAGGTACTGAGATGTAAATGTAATGTAAATGTCGCTGACATGTAATTGGTGAATATTACCTATCAAGAGCATACAAGCCGAAAGTCTAAATGATGGTGCAGTTGCTTTGTTGATGGTCTTCTGTCTTTTGTACTATTCACTTCTTCAAACCAATTGCGTGACATATTGTTTCTTTGGTCAGAAATCATGACATGCGTTTGGGGATTTTCGAAATGACTTCAGTTTTATCTACACTCATGTCCATAAATTAAGGATAATTCGGAGACTCGAGGAAATCGAACTCTAAAATAAATATATCAGCTGTAAAATCACTACACACATCTTAAAGAATCATATGCAAATTTCAGGAAGTAACCAGATGACACCGATGGTACGTCACAATGACGAGAGTGTAGGAGAGTGATATATAAGGAATACAGGCTAAGAAATAAAATTGTTCGCAGGCGCTTTATAAGCATTTCAGTGCAATAACCGAATAGTTATGACACAAAGGACGCATTTGGATGATTTTTTACGTGGTAGAATTATCGGCCGTCTGGAATGTGGGCGTACCCAACTGGAAGTATCAGACGAACTTGCAATTGCCCAGAGTGTCATCTCCAGGCTTTGGCAACGATTCCAAGATGATGATAATGTGAGTAGACGTTACAGCACAGATCGCCCCAGAGATACAACGCCTAATGAGGACCGGTATTTGAAAGTTACTGTCAAAAGAAACAGGCGGAGCACAGCCTCACACCTGTCTCGTCAGCTCTCTTCAGCCACTGGTACGAGAATTTCAAGGCAGACCGTGTACAGACGCTTAGGGCAGATTGGTCTATATCCTCGTAGACCTGTCAGATGCGTTCCACGTACTGCAACTCACTGTCGCCTGCGGTTAGCCTGTAGTAGAGAGCATGCATTGTGGACACCGCAACAGTGGGCTTGTGTGATGTTTTCCGACGAGTCCAAGTTTAGCTTGCAGTCTGATTCTCGCCGGACTTTCATATGGAGAGCTCCAGGTACCCGTTACCACCAAAAAAACATCATTGAACGACACCGTTACGGTGGTGCAGGAGTGCTCGTTTGGGGTGGAATTATTCTGGGTTCCAGAACTGACCCGCATGTTCAAATTGGAACCATGACAAGCCAAATCTATCCGGACGTCATTCTGGAACAAATTGTACGTTTGTTTCGGGGCTCCATGGGCGCACAATTTGTGTTTATGGATGACAACGCCCGTCCTCACCGTGCAAACATCGTAAGAGAATGCCTTCGATCGGAGGATATCGTCCGTATGGGACTGGCCAGCATTCTGGGACTTGAATCCATTAGAGCACGTGTGGGACATGCTTGGCCGACGAGTTGTAGCCCGTCAACCTCCTCCTACATGTCTACCGGAACTTCGGAGAGCATCGCATTTTGAGTGGTGTAATATCCCCCAAGATCAGATCGATAATTTGATACTCAGCATGCCTAGTCAAATTTGTTTTGCTTCTAACTCTTCCTCTGCCTGATTTTGCATTATCTTTAATTTATGGACATGAGTGTACATTCTTACCTAACTTGAAAGAAGGCTTAACTCGCCACTGTTTGGTATTCTCATTGTTATGTAAAGAATCTATGTGACTAATGTCACAGAAGGAAAGAATAAAGTTTGTATTCATTCTCAATATCTTTATTTATTCACTCATCCTCATTCTATCAAAGTTTAGAAGGAATGCTAATGTTCAAGAAAGCCATCAAGCTACATGCTAGTCACTTTGTCGTTTCTATCTCTGGCATTCTCTGGGAAACTTCATCAGCAGCAGCGTAGTTAACTGCATTTTACTTTTACCAAGATATTAGAAGCCTTTTCATCTCTCCTTTATTCTATCCATTAATGTGGACTTCTGATTAACCGGAGTGAAGAAAAATTTAAGCAGATTAGACGGAAGAATTTTGCCTAAAAACTAAATTAATTTTGCAAGTCATTATTCCGATGATACTTTGGTTTACACATCTTCTAGACAACAACGTATACAACACGTTAAGAAACTTAAGAGAATTTATTAAGTGGAAGAGAAGAATACTAAGTTAAAACTTTCTAATCTTGGTTTTCGTACAGGTAAAATTAATTTTTTTGGATATGGGGGCAATAAATGAATCGTTGCACCTGATAATAAGAATGTGGTTTTTACAAGGAAACGTAAAATTGCTGTGAGTGTAAGAGAATGTCCAAGATTTTTGGGTCCTATCAAATATACTACAGGTTTATGCCGTGCAGGGATTATTCTAATTTTCTGATAGTTATTTGTAATTTTGAAATCCTGTCCTTTACGTTTTTGTTTGCCACCTACAACTCCCTACAAGAATAAGATTTCAATATTGAGTTTTATGTAAATGAAGTAGAACCAGAATTTAATGGGAAGTTCAGTCACTTCCGCAGATGAGCTCAGAAGCTCTTAGGCATTCTGTCTAGGCAAATGCTATTAGGCAAACGTGGCTCGAAGGCAGAAGGCCTTTCGTTCGGCCACGTCGTTGCTTTAAACCTATCTTACTAAGTTCGGCCGTAGACTTACGTGCCTGTTAGTATTCGCTGGTGAGGTTTAATCAGGAGTCTACTCGGTTAGTTAATTTTGTACAGCTTTGGCTAAAGTTTAACTAGTTTGAATTAGTTTAAATCCTTATTTTCTATATCTTAAGTTCAAGGGGAGGCTTTTCTGTAAGCCTGAGATGACCCGCCTGTAGTATTTCTTTGAGTGAATAAAAAGTTACTTTAGTCCTTCTTTACCTTTGCACTTTACACTTGTAAGAAGGCCAGCGAATAGTCGCTGGATACTTCACTAAAGTCCTAGTGTAAGACCTGTCTCTTCTATTCCATATAAACTAACTTAGATCCTACAATGAATCTGGCGAATTCTCGCGCAGGCGTAAATGAAATACCAGTACAAACAAAGGGTTAAAATAATCCTTAATTAATTCCAACAAATAACAGAAAGGCATGATATTCGTGCTTTACAATAACACCCTTAATTTGCGGTGAAACTTAAACGTAGAATATAAATCAATTCAAAGTCTAATTAGAATAATGCTGGATTAGCACGCTAAAGTATGGCTTACCTATGTTGACGCAACAGGCGTGAAAATTATCCGAAATGGCCAAGGAGCGTACTAGCGTAACAGCGAGACAGCAACGAAATTTGCGATGGCTAGCGAAAACATGCTATGAATAAATTCAGAGATTAACCCGTTTAAATACTCCTTTAATTTTAAATTTAGATCCTGGTGAGGAAAAGTGAGAGGAAGTTGAGGAGCTCAGGAAAGGTATCAAACTTAAAATAATTTGTTGTGCAAAATAAGGGAAGCTATACACAAGTATCCAAGGATACGTAAATTAAGAATTTCGTATTATGCTCATTTGAGATTCGAGTTGAATATTTTATTAAAGAAAAAAACCCCATACGGTAATGGACACCAAAATGCTCAAGCTTTTGAGAAGACAAAGAATGTTTTAATAGTGAACCAAGAACTGCAGTTATGCAACTGAAATTCACAGTATTATGTTTTTGCTGATTCTACTCAGACTGGAGGAAGAGGTTTATTAAAACCATATGCCTTGAAAGTTTTGCGTTTTATTACAAATTACTCAAGAACTTTACTTTATGAAACAAGCTGCCATTTAATTAAATTGGAACGTTTAGCCATAATTGGAGCCTTAGACACATTTCATTATTACCTTAGTGGCCAATATTTTGCTATATATACCTGAACATGCAGCTCTCGTTTGACTTAAAACCGTTATAAATTTAAAATGTAGATTATTTAGGTGGCTTTTAAATATCTTAAGGGAACAGAAAACTATCAAGCTGAATTTCTTTTCAGACATTTTACGCTACAGAATCATTCCTATGTCAGTCGCATTTCCTACAGCATCAAGAAATTAAACCGCATTAAAAATTAGGTAATCAGCATAAACTGAAGTGTGGATATAAGGATGTTATTATTTAAAAGATAACTTACATTAAATTGTAATACTGAAATATTAATGAAATTATTACGGAAAGCTCGTAAATATTTTGCTCATCCTGGTGTACAGAAAATAATTAACATAATAGCTCCTCAATATTATTGCGCGCATTGTACACGTGATATTGCTAAATTTATAAAGCATTGCTCTACATGTCAATGAAATAAAAATTTCAGACAGAAAGGATATGCTATTTTAGATTTTTACCTTCTACGGTTAAATCTACTGTGTATTTCAATAAATACTGTTGATGGCTTTGATTGATGATAACTTCCTTAATCATTTATTTACTTTGAAATTTATCATTCGATGAGATATTTGCTCTGGAAACTGGAATAACAGCAACAAAAGCATATACAATTTGCCCCAAATAAGTGCTCCAAATAAAGTGATAGAAAAATAAATAAATAAGTCATAATTAACTTATAAGGTATTTTTCCCGTCTTCTTGGCATGCCTTCGTGGTGTAGTGGTCTACACGCTTGGCGCCTACTCCAGAGGTCCGTGGTTTGATTCCCGGAGAGGGCGTTGCTCAGTTTTCATTATTCCTGCTTAAAAAAAGTTAAAAAATAAAATAAATAAAATATTCGCCCCCCCTCCCCAAATTTAAAGGATTCAGATTTTAAATTACGTCCAAAGAGGCGTTATTTAACGATTTGTATGTTACCTTTATTTATAAAATATCATGTTCTTTGTACTTAAACCATAAAAATCAGTTCAGTAACAATGTCGCAAAAGAATTTTAAAATAAGCATATCTTTAGAATTTCCGATACACAGTTCCGCGCCTGCTGGAGATAAAAAGGTTTTCCTCCCTCCGCCGTAGAGTGTTGCCATTGCTCGTTTCTAAATCGTTGAGTATGTTACTCAAAAATTCATTAAAGTTTTACAAAATATGAAATCGACAATAAAACAAGTTCCAAATTTCAAATTTGGTCTTCCACATACCCATATTCGTAGGAGGATTACGTCATTCAAAATTCGATGGCTCTATGCATCGTTGTTTTATATAAATATACATACATTTATGCAAGATTTTTCATTATTTAATTTCTTCAAATATAATACAGGACTCTAACATATGGTGGCAAAAGTTTGAAAAGTGAAACGGACATTTATAGTGATTCAACGCAAAATCGCAAAATGTCATGGACAAAGCCTTTTTGGACTAAAAAAAAAAAAAAAAAAAAAAAAAAAAAATCTGAAATGTTTCAGATTTTAAATTACGTCCAAAGGGGCGTTTTTTAACATTTTGTGTGATACCTTTCTTTATTAAATATCATGTTCCTCGCACTTAAACCATAAGATCCAGTGCAACAGCAATATCGCAAAATAGTTTTAAAACGAGCATATCTTTAGAATTTCCGATACAGAGACTCACGCGCTGGAGATAAAAATGTTTTTTCTGCACAACATTGCCATTGCTCGCTTTGAAATCCTTGAGTTTGTTAATCAAAAATTCGTCAAAGTTTTAAAAAATAGGAAATCGATCATAAAACAAATTTCAAATTTCAAATTTGGTCTTCCACATGCTCATATTCGTTGGAGGATTACGTTATTCAAAATTCGATGACTCTATGTACCGTTATTTTATGACAATGTGAGAAATATACATACTTTTACGCAGATTTTCATTATTTAATTTCTTCAAATATAATGCAGGACTCTAACATTTTATGGCAACAGTTTGAAAAGTGAACCGACATTTATCCGTCCGACGCAAAATGCCAAAACGAAAGTAATAGTCCTTCGGGACTCAAGTCCCTTTGGACTAAAAAAAAAAAAAAAAATCTGAAATGTTTCAGATTTTAAATTACGTCCAAAGGGGCGTTTTTTAAGATTTTGTGTGATACCTTTCTTTATTAAATATCATGTTCCTCGCACTTAAACCATAAGATCCAGTGCAAGAGCAATATCGCAAAATAATTTTAAAACGAGCATATCTTTAAAATTTCTGATACAGAGACTCACGCGCTGGAGATAAAAATGTTTTTTCTGCTCAACGTTGCCATTGCTCGCTTTGAAATCCTTGAGTTTGTTAATCAAAAATTCGTCAAAGTTTTAAAAAATAGGAAATCGATCATAAAACAAATTTCAAATTTCAAATTTGGTCTTCCACATGCTCATATTCGTTGGAGGATTACGTTATTCAAAATTCGATGACTTTATGTACCGTTATTTTATAACAATGTGAGAAATATACATACATTTACACAGATTTTCATTATTTAATTTCTTCAAATATAATGCAGGTCTCTAACATTTTATGGCAACAGTTTGAAAAGTGAACCGACATTTATCCGTCCGACGCAAAATGCCATAACGAAAGTAATAGTCCTTCGGGACTCAAGTCCCTTCGGACTAAAAAAAAAAAAAAATCTGAAATGTTTCAGATTTTAAATTACGTCCAAAAGGGCGTTTTTTAACATTTTGTGTGATACCTTTCTTTATTAAATATCATGTTCCTCGCACTTAAACCATAAGATCCAGTGCAAGAGCAATATCGCAAAATAGTTTTAAAACGAGCATATCTTTAGAATTTCCGATACAGAGACTCACGCGCTGGAGATAAAAATGTTTTTTCTGCACAACGTTGCCATTGCTCGCTTTGAAATCCTTGAGTTTGTTAATCAAAAATTCGTCAAAGTTTTAAAAAATAGAAAATCGATTATAAAACAAATTTCAAATTTAAAATTTGGTCTTCCACATGCTCATATTCGTTGGAGGATTACGTTATTCAAAATTCGATGACTCTATGTACCGTTATTTTATGACAATGTGAGAAATATACATACTTTTACGCAGATTTTCATTATTTAATTTCTTCAAATATAATGCAGGACTCTAACATTTTATGGCAACAATTTGAAAAGTGAACCGACATTTATCCGTCCGACGCAAAATGCCAAAACGAGAGTAATAGTCCTTCGGGACTCAAGTCCCTTTGGACTAAAAAAAAAAAATCTGAAATGTTTCAGATTTTAAATTACGTCCAAAGGGGCGTTTTTTAACATTTTGTGTGATACCTTTCTTTATTAAATATCATGTTCCTCGCACTTAAACCATAAGATCCAGTGCAAGAGCAATATCGCAAAATAGTTTTAAAACGAGCATATCTTTAGAATTTCCGATACAGAGACTCACGCGCTGGAGATAAAAATGTTTTTCTGCACAACGTTGCCATTGCTCGCTTTGAAATCCTTGAGTTTGTTAATCAAAAATTCGTCAAAGTTTTAAAAAATAGGAAATCGATCATAAAACAAATTTCAAATTTCAAATTTGGTCTTCCACATGCTCATATTCGTTGGAGGATTACGTTATTCAAAATTCGATGACTCTATGTACCGTTATTTTATGACAATGTGAGAAATATACATACTTTTACGCAGATTTTCATTATTTAATTTCTTCAAATATAATGCAGGACTCTAACATTTTATGGCAACAGTTTGAAAAGAGAACCGACATTTATCCATCCGACGCAAAATGCCATAACGAAAGTAATAGTCCTTCGGGACTCAAGTCCCTTTGGACTAAAAAAAAAAAAAAATCTGAAATGTTTCAGATTTTAAATTACGTCCAAAGGGGCGTTTTTTAACATTTTGTGTGATACCTTTCTTTATTAAATATCATGTTCCTCGCACTTAAACCATAAGATCCAGTGCAAGAGCAATATCGCAAAATAGTTTTAAAACGAGCATATCTTTAGAATTTCCGATACAGAGACTCACGCGCTGGAGATAAAAATGTTTTTTCTGCACAAAGTTGCCATTGCTCGCTTTGAAATCCTTGAGTTTGTTAATCAAAAATTCGTCAAAGTTTTAAAAAATAGGAAATCGATCATAAAACAAATTTCAAATTTCAAATTTGGTCTTCCACATGCTCATATTCGTTGGAGGATTACGTTATTCAAAATTCGATGACTCTATGTACCGTTATTTTATGACAATGTGAGAAATATACATACATTTACGCAGATTTTCATTATTTAATTTCTTCAAATATAATGCAGGACTCTAACATTTTATGGCAACAGTTTGAAAAGTGAACCGACATTTATCCGTCCGACGCAAAATGCCAAAACGAGAGTCCTTCGGGACTCAAGTCCCTTTGGACTATAAAAAAAAAAAAAAAAAATCTGAAATGTTTCAGATTTTAAATTACGTCCAAAGGGGCGTTTTTTAACATTTTGTGTGTTACCTTTCTTATTAAATATCATGTTCCTCGCACTTAAACCATTAGATCCAGTGCAAGAGCAATATCGCAAAATAGTTTTAAAACGAGCATATCTTTAGAATTTCCGATACAGAGACTCACGCGCTGGAGATAAAAATGTTTTTTCTGCACAACGTTGCCATTGCTCGCTTTGAAATCCTTGAGTTTGTTAATCAAAAATTCGTCAAAGTTTTAAAAAATAGGAAATCGATCATAAAACAAATTTCAAATTTCAAATTTGGTCTTCCACATGCTCATATTCGTTGGAGGATTACGTTATTCAAAATTCGATGACTCTATGTACCGTTATTTTATGACAATGTGAGAAATATACATACATTTACGCAGATTTTCATTATTTAATTTCTTCAAATATAATGAAGGACTCTAACATTTTATGGCAACAGTTTGAAAAGTGAACCGACATTTATCCGTCCGACGCAAAATGCCAAAACGAAAGTAATAGTCCTTCGGGACTCAAGTCCCTTTGGACTAAAAAAAAAAAAAGAAAAAATCTGAAATGTTTCAGATTTTAAATTACGTCCAAAGGGGCGTTTTTTAACATTTTGTGAGATACCTTTCTTTATTAAATATCATGTTCCTCGCACTTAAACCATAAGATCCAGTGCAAGAGCAATATCGCAAAATAGTTTTAAAACGAGCATATCTTTAGAATTTCCGATACAGAGACTCACGCGCTGGAGATAAAAATGTTTTTTCTGCACAACGTTGCCATTGCTCGCTTTGAAATCCTTGAGTTTGTTAATCAAAAATTCGTCAAAGTTTTAAAAAATAGGAAATCGATCATAAAACAAATTTCAAATTTCAAATTTGGTCTTCCACATGCTCATATTCGTTGGAGGATTACGTTATTCAAAATTCGATGACTCTATGTACCGTTATTTTATGACAATGTGAGAAATATACATACATTTACGCAGATTTTCATTATTTAATTTCTTCAAATATAATGCAGGACTCTAACATTTTATGGCAACAGTTTGAAAAGTGAACCGACATTTATCCGTCCGACGCAAAATGCCAAAACGAGAGTCCTTCGGGACTCAAGTCCCTTTGGACTATAAAAAAAAAAAAAAAAAATCTGAAATGTTTCAGATTTTAAATTACGTCCAAAGGGGCGTTTTTTAACATTTTGTGTGTTACCTTTCTTATTAAATATCATGTTCCTCGCACTTAAACCATTAGATCCAGTGCAAGAGCAATATCGCAAAATAGTTTTAAAACGAGCATATCTTTAGAATTTCCGATACAGAGACTCACGCGCTGGAGATAAAAATGTTTTTTCTGCACAACGTTGCCATTGCTCGCTTTGAAATCCTTGAGTTTGTTAATCAAAAATTCGTCAAAGTTTTAAAAAATAGGAAATCGATCATAAAACAAATTTCAAATTTCAAATTTGGTCTTCCACATGCTCATATTCGTTGGAGGATTACGTTATTCAAAATTCGATGACTCTATGTACCGTTATTTTATGACAATGTGAGAAATATACATACATTTACACAGATTTTCATTATTTAATTTCTTCAAATATAATGCAGGTCTCTAACATTTTATGGCAACAGTTTGAAAAGTGAACCGACATTTATCCGTCCGACGCAAAATGCCAAAACGAAAGTAATAGTCCTTCGGGACTCAAGTCCCTTTGGACTAAAAAAAAAAAAAAAAATCTGAAATGTTTCAGATTTTAAATTACGTCCAAAGGGGCGTTTTTTAACATTTTGTGTGTTACCTTTCTTATTAAATATCATGTTCCTCGCACTTAAACCATTAGATCCAGTGCAAGAGCAATATCGCAAAATAGTTTTAAAACGAGCATATCTTTAGAATTTCCGATACAGAGACTCACGCGCTGGAGATAAAAATGTTTTTTCTGCACAACGTTGCCATTGCTCGCTTTGAAATCCTTGAGTTTGTTAATCAAAAATTCGTCAAAGTTTTAAAAAATAGGAAATCGATCATAAAACAAATTTCAAATTTCAAATTTGGTCTTCCACATGCTCATATTCGTTGGAGGATTACGTTATTCAAAATTCGATGACTCTATGTACCGTTATTTTATGACAATGTGAGAAATATACATACATTTACGCAGATTTTCATTATTTAATTTCTTCAAATATAATGAAGGACTCTAACATTTTATGGCAACAGATTGAAAAGTGAACCGACATTTATCCGTCCGACGCAAAATGCCAAAACGAAAGTAATAGTCCTTCGGGACTCAAGTCCCTTTGGACTAAAAAAAAAAAAAGAAAAAATCTGAAATGTTTCAGATTTTAAATTACGTCCAAAGGGGCGTTTTTTAACATTTTGTGAGATACCTTTCTTTATTAAATATCATGTTCCTCGCACTTAAACCATAAGATTCAGTGCAACAGCAATATCGCAAAATAGTTTTAAAACGAGCATATCTTTAGAATTTCCGATACAGAGACTCACGCGCTGGAGATAAAAATGTTTTTTCTGCACAACGTTGCCATTGCTCGCTTTGAAATCCTTGAGTTTGTTAATCAAAAATTCGTCAAAGTTTTAAAAAATAGGAAATCGATCATAAAACAAATTTCAAATTTCAAATTTCGTCTTCTACATGCTCATATTCGTTGGAGGATTACGTTATTCAAAATTCGATGACTCTATGTACCGTTATTTTATGACAATGTGAGAAATATACATACATTTACGCAGATTTTCATTATTTAATTTCTTCAAATATAATGCAGGACTCTAACATTTTATGGCAACAGTTTGAAAAGTGAACCGACATTTATCCGTCCGACGCAAAATGCCAAAACGAAAGTAATAGTCCTTCGGGACTTAAGTCCCTTTGGACTAAAAAAAAAAAAAAATTCTGAAATGTTTCAGATTTTAAATTACGTCCAAAGGGGCGTTTTTTAACATTTTATGTGTTACCTTTCTTATTAAATATCATGTTCCTCGCACTTAAACCATTAGATCCAGTGCAAGAGCAATATCGCAAAATAGTTTTAAAACGAGCATATCTTTAGAATTTCCGATACAGAGACTCACGCGCTGGAGATAAAAATGTTTTTTCTGCACAACGTTGCCATTGTTTGCTTTGAAATCCTTGAGTTTGTTAATCAAAAATTCGTCAAAGTTTTAAAAAATAGGAAATCGATCATAAAACAAATTTCAAATTTCAAATTTGGTCTTCCACATGCTCATATTCGTTGGAGGATTACGTTATTCAAAATTCGATGACTCTATGTACCGTTATTTTATGACAATGTGAGAAATATACATACATTTACGCAGATTTTCATTATTTAATTTCTTCAAATATAATGCAGGACTCTAACATTTTATGGCAACAGTTTGAAAAGTGAACCGACATTTATCCGTCCGACGCAAAATGCCAAAACGAAAGTAATAGTCCTTCGGGACTCAAGTCTCTTTGGACTAAAAAAAAAAAAAAAAATCTGAAATGTTTCAGATTTTAAATTACGTCCAAAGGGGCGTTTTTTAACATTTTATGTGTTACCTTTCTTATTAAATATCATGTTCCTCGCACTTAAACCATTAGATCCAGTGCAAGAGCAATATCGCAAAATAGTTTTAAAACGAGCATATCTTTAGAATTTCCGATACAGAGACTCACGCGCTGGAGATAAAAATGTTTTTTCTGCACAACGTTGCCATTGTTTGCTTTGAAATCCTTGAGTTTGTTAATAAAAATTCGTCAAAGTTTTAAAAAATAGGAAATCGATCATAAAACAAATTTCAAATTTCAAATTTGGTCTTCCACATGCTCATATTCGTTGGAGGATTACGTTATTCAAAATTCGATGACTCTATGTACCGTTATTTTATGACAATGTGAGAAATATACATACATTTACGCAGATTTTCATTATTTAATTTCTTCAAATATAATGAAGGACTCTAACATTTTATGGCAACAGTTTGAAAAGTGAACCGACATTTATCCGTCCGACGCAAAATGCCAAAACGAAAGTAATAGTCCTTCGGGACTCAAGTCCCTTTGGACTAAAAAAAAAAAAAAGAAAAAATCTGAAATGTTTCAGATTTTAAATTACGTCCAAAGGGGCGTTTTTTAACATTTTGTGTGATACCTTTCTTTATTAAATATCATGTTCCTCGCACTTAAACCATAAGATCCAGTGCAACAGCAATATCGCAAAATAGTTTTAAAACGAGCATATCTTTAGAATTTCCGATACAGAGACTCACGCGCTGGAGATAAAAATGTTTTTTCTGCACAACATTGCCATTGCTCGCTTTGAAATCCTTGAGTTTGTTAATCAAAAATTCGTCAAAGTTTTAAAAAATAGGAAATCGATCATAAAACAGATTTCAAATTTCAAATTTGGTCTTCCACATGCTCATATTCTTTGGAGGATTACGTTATTCAAAATTCGATGACTCTATGTACCGTTATTTTATGACAATGTGAGAAATATATATACATTTACGCAGATTTTCATTATTTAATTTCTTCAAATATAATGCAGGACTCTAACATTTTATGGCAACAGTTTGAAAAGTGAACCGACATTTATCCGTCCGACGCAAAATGCCAAAACGAAAGTAATAGTCCTTCGGGACTCAAGTCCCTTTGGACTAAAAAAAAAAAAAAAAAAAAAAATCTGAAATGTTTCAGATTTTAAATTACGTCCAAAGGGGCGTATTTTAACATTTTGTGTGTTACCTTTCTTATTAAATATCATGTTCCTCGCACTTAAACCATTAGATCCAGTGCAAGAGCAATATCGCAAAATAGTTTTAAAACGAGTATATCTTTAGAATTTCCGATACAGAGACTCACGCGCTGGAGATAAAAATGTTTTTTCTGCACAACGTTGCCATTGCTCGCTTTGAAATCCTTGAGTTTGTTAATCAAAAATTCGTCAAAGTTTTAAAAAATAGGAAATCGATCATAAAACAAATTTCAAATTTCAAATTTGGTCTTCCACATGCTCATATTCGTTGGAGGATTACGTTATTCAAAATTCGATGACTCTATGTACCGTTATTTTATGACAATGTGAGAAATATACATACATTTACGCAGATTTTCATTATTTAATTTCTTCAAATATAATGCAGGACTCTAACATTTTATGGCAACAGTTTGAAAAGTGAACCGACATTTATCCGTCCGACGCAAAATGCCAAAACGAAAGTAATAGTCCTTCGGGACTCAAGTCCCTTTGGACTAAAAAAAAAAAAAAAAAAAAATCTGAAATGTTTCAGATTTTAAATTACGTCCAAAGGGGCGTTTTTTAACATTTTGTGTGTTACCTTTCTTATTAAATATCATGTTCCTCGCACTTAAACCATTAGATCCAGTGCAAGAGCAATATCGCAAAATAGTTTTAAAACGAGCATATCTTTAGAATTTCCGATACAGAGACTCACGCGCTGGAGATAAAAATGTTTTTTCTGCACAATGTTGCCATTGCTCGCTTTGAAATCCTTGAGTTTGTTAATCAAAAATTCGTCAAAGTTTTAAAAAATAGGAAATCGATCATAAAACAAATTTCAAATTTCAAATTTGGTCTTCCACATGCTCATATTCGTTGGAGGATTACGTTATTCAAAATTCGATGACTCTATGTACCGTTATTTTATGACAATGTGAGAAATGTACATACATTTACGCAGATTTTCATTATTTAATTTCTTCAAATATAATGAAGGACTCTAACATTTTATGGCAACAGTTTGAAAAGTAAACCGACATTTATCCGTCCGACGCAAAATGCCAAAACGAAAGTAATAGTCCTTCGGGACTCAAGTCCCTTTGGACTAAAAAAAAAAAAAAATCTGAAATGTTTCAGATTTTAAATTACGTCCAAAGGGGCGTATTTTAACATTTTGTGTGTTACCTTTCTTATTAAATATCATGTTCCTCGCACTTAAACCATTAGATCCAGTGCAAGAGCAGTATCGCAAAATAGTTTTAAAACGAGCATATCGTTAGAATTTCCGATACAGAGACTCACGCGCTGGAGATAAAAATGTTTTTTCTGGACAACGTTGCCATTGCTCGCTTTGAAATCCTTAAGTTTGTTAATCAAAAATTCGTCAAAGTTTTAAAAAATAGGAAATCGATCATAAAACAAATTTCAAATTTCAAATTTGGTCTTCCACATGCTCATATTCGTTGGAGGATTACGTTATTCAAAATTCGATGACTCTATGTACCGTTATTTTATGACAATGTGAGAAATATACATACATTTACGCAGATTTTCATTATTTAATTTCTTCAAATATAATGAAGGACTCTAACATTTTATGGCAACAGTTTGAAAAGTGAACCGACATTTATCCGTCCGACGCAAAATGCCAAAACGAAAGTAATAGTCCTTCGGGACTCAAGTCCCTTTGGACGGAAAAAAAAAAAAAAAAAAAAAAATCTGAAATGTTTCAGATTTTAAATTACGTCCAAAGGGGCGTTTTTTAACATTTTGTGTGATACCTTTCTTATTAAATACCATGTTCCTCGCACTTAAACCGTAAGATCCAGTGCAAGAGCAATATCGCAAAATAGTTTTAAAACGAGCATATCTTTAGAATTTCCGATACAGAGACTCACGCGCTGGAGATAAAAATGTTTTTTCTGCACAACATTGCCATTGCTCGCTTTGAAATCCTTGAGTTTGTTAATCAAAAATTCGTCAAAGTTTTAAAAAATAGAAAATCGATCATAAAACAAATTTAAAATTTAAAATTTGTTCTTCCACATGCTCATATTCGTTGGAGGATTACGTTATTCAAAATTCGATGACTCTATGTACCGTTATTTTATGACAATGTGAGAAATATACATACTTTTACGCAGATTTTCATTATTTAATTTCTTCAAATATAATGCAGGACTCTAACATTTTATGGCAACAGTTTGAAAAGTGAACCGACATTTATCCGTCCGACGCAAAATGCCAAAACGAAAGTAATAGTCCTTCGGGACTCAAGTCCCTTTGGACTAAAAAAAAAAAAAAAAAAAAAAAAAAAAAAAAAAAAAAAAAAAATCTGAAATGTTTCAGATTTTAAATTACGTCCAAAGTGGCGTTTTTTTAACATTTTGTGTGTTACCTTTCTTATTAAATATCATGTTCCTCGCACTTAAACCATAAGATCCAGTGCAAGAGCAATATCGCAAAATAGTTTTAAAACGAGCATATCTTTAGAATTTCCGATACAGAGACTCACGCGCTGGAGATAAAAATGTTTTTTCTGCACAACATTGCCATTGCTCGCTTTGAAATCCTTGAGTTTGTTAATCAAAAATTCGTCAAAGTTTTAAAAAATAGAAAATCGATCATAAAACAAATTTCAAATTTAAAATTTGTTCTTCCACATGCTCATATTCGTTGGAGGATTACGTTATTCAAAATTCGATGACTCTATGTACCGTTATTTTATGACAATGTGAGAAATATACATACTTTTACGCAGATTTTCATTATTTAATTTCTTCAAATATAATGCAGGACTCTAACATTTTATGGCAACAGTTTGAAAAGTGAACCGACATTTATCCGTCCGACGCAAAATGCCAAAACGAAAGTAATAGTCCTTCGGGACTCAAGTCCCTTTGGACTAAAAAAAAAAAAAAATCTGAAATGTTTCAGATTTTAAATTACGTCCAAAGGGGCGTTTTTTAACATTTTGTGTGTTACCTTTCTTATTAAATACCATGTTCCTCGCACTTAAACCATAAGATCCAGTGCAAGAGCAATATCGCAAAATAGTTTTAAAACGAGCATATCTTTAGAATTTCCGATACAGAGACTCACGCGCTGGAGATAAAAATGTTTTTTCTGCACAACATTGCCATTGCTCGCTTTGAAATCCTTGAGTTTGTTAATCAAAAATTCGTCAAAATTTTAAAAAATAGAAAATCGATCATAAAACAAATTTCAAATTTAAAATTTGTTCTTCCACATGCTCATATTCGTTGGAGGATTACGTTATTCAAAATTCGATGACTCTATGTACCGTTATTTTATGACAATGTGAGAAATATACATACTTTTACGCAGATTTTCATTATTTAATTCCTTCAAATATAATGCAGGACTCTAACATTTTATGGCAACAGTTTGAAAAGTGAACCGACATTTATCCGTCCGACGCAAAATGCCAAAACGAAAGTAATAGTCCTTCGGGACTCAAGTCCCTTTGGACTAAAAAAAAAAAAAATCTGAAATGTTTCAGATTTTAAATTACGTCCAAAGTGGCGTTTTTTAACATTTTGTGTGTTACCTTTCTTATTAAATATCATGTTCCTCGCACTTAAGCCATAAGATCCAGTGCAAGAGCAATATCGCAAAATAGTTTTAAAACGAGCATATCTTTAGAATTTCCGATACAGAGACTCACGCGCTGGAGATAAAAATGTTTTTTCTGCACAACATTGCCATTTGAAATCCTTGAGCTTGAAATCCTTGAAATCCTAAAACAAATTTCAAATTTAAAATTTGGTCTTCCACATGCTCATATTCGTTGGAGGATTACGTTATTCAAAATTCGATGACTCTATGTACCGTTATTTTATGACAATCTGAGAAATATACATACATTTACGTTTATTTTCATTATTTAATTTCTTCTAATATAATGCAGGACTCTAACATTTTATGGCAACAGTTTGAAAAGTGAACCGACATTTATCCGTCCGACGCAAAATGCCAAAACGAAAGTAATAGTCCTTCGGGACTCAAGTCCCTTTGGACTAAAAAAAAAAAAGAAAAAATCTGAATTGTTTCAGATTTTAAATTACGTCCAAAGGGGCGTTTTTTAACATTTTATGTGTTACCTTTCTTATTAAATATCATGTTCCTCGCACTTAAACCATTAGATCCAGTGCAAGAGCAATATCGCAAAATAGTTTTAAAACGAGCATATCTTTAGAATTTCCGATACAGAGACACACGCGCTGGAGATAAAAATGTTTTTTCTGCACAACGTTGCCATTGTTTGCTTTGAAATCCTTGAGTTTGTTAATCAAAAATTCGTCAAAGTTTTAAAAAATAGGAAATCGATCATAAAACAAATTTCAAATTTCAAATTTGGTCTTCCACATGCTCATATTCGTTGGAGGATTACGTTATTCAAAATTCGATGACTCTATGTACCGTTATTTTATGACAATGTGAGAAATATACATACATTTACGCAGATTTTCATTATTTAATTTCTTCAAGTATAATGCAGGACTCTAACATTTTATGGCAACAGTTTGAAAAGTGAACCGACATTTATCCGTCCGACGCAAAATGCCAAAACGAAAGTAATAGTCCTTCGGGACTCAAGTCCCTTTGGACTAAAAAAAAAAAAAATCTGAAATGTTTCAGATTTTAAATTACGTCCAAAGGGGCGTTTTTTAACATTTTGTGTGTTACCTTTCTTATTAAATATCATGTTCCTCGCACTTAAACCATTAGATCCAGTGCAAGAGCAGTATCGCAAAATAGTTTTAAAACGAGCATATCGTTAGAATTTCCGATACAGAGACTCACGCGCTGGAGATAAAAATGTTTTTTCTGGACAACGTTGCCATTGCTCGCTTTGAAATCCTTAAGTTTGTTAATCAAAAATTCGTCAAAGTTTTAAAAAATAGGAAATCGATCATAAAACAAATTTCAAATTTCAAATTTGGTCTTCCATATGCTCATATTCGTTGGAGGATTACGTTATTCAAAATTCGATGACTCTATGTACCGTTATTTTATGACAATGTGAGAAATATACATACATTTACGCAGATTTTCATTATTTAATTTCTTCAAATATAATGAAGGACTCTAACATTTTATGGCAACAGTTTGAAAAGTGAACCGACATTTATCCGTCCGACGCAAAATGCCAAAACGAAAGTAATAGTCCTTCGGGACTCAAGTCCCTTTGGACGGAAAAAAAAAAAAAAAAAAAAAATCTGAAATGTTTCAGATTTTAAATTACGTCCAAAGGGGCGTTTTTTAACATTTTGTGTGATACCTTTCTTATTAAATACCATGTTCCTCGCACTTAAACCGTAAGATCCAGTGCAAGAGCAATATCGCAAAATAGTTTTAAAACGAGCATATCTTTAGAATTTCCGATACAGAGACTCACGCGCTGGAGATAAAAATGTTTTTTCTGCACAACATTGCCATTGCTCGCTTTGAAATCCTTGAGTTTGTTAATCAAAAATTCGTCAAAGTTTTAAAAAATAGAAAATCGATCATAAAACAAATTTAAAATTTAAAATTTGTTCTTCCACATGCTCATATTCGTTGGAGGATTACGTTATTCAAAATTCGATGACTCTATGTACCGTTATTTTATGACAATGTGAGAAATATACATACTTTTACGCAGATTTTCATTATTTAATTTCTTCAAATATAATGCAGGACTCTAACATTTTATGGCAACAGTTTGAAAAGTGAACCGACATTTATCCGTCCGACGCAAAATGCCAAAACGAAAGTAATAGTCCTTCGGGACTCAAGTCCCTTTGGACTAAAAAAAAAAAAAAAAATCTGAAATGTTTCAGATTTTAAATTACGTCCAAAGGGGCGTTTTTTAACATTTTGTGTGTTACCTTTCTTATTAAATACCATGTTCCTCGCACTTAAACCATAAGATCCAGTGCAAGAGCAATATCGCAAAATAGTTTTAAAACGAGCATATCTTTAGAATTTCCGATACAGAGACTCACGCGCTGGAGATAAAAATGTTTTTTCTGCACAACATTGCCATTGCTCGCTTTGAAATCCTTGAGTTTGTTAATCAAAAATTCGTCAAAATTTTAAAAAATAGAAAATCGATCATAAAACAAATTTCAAATTTAAAATTTGTTCTTCCACATGCTCATATTCGTTGGAGGATTACGTTATTCAAAATTCGATGACTCTATGTACCGTTATTTTATGACAATGTGAGAAATATACATACTTTTACGCAGATTTTCATTATTTAATTCCTTCAAATATAATGCAGGACTCTAACATTTTATGGCAACAGTTTGAAAAGTGAACCGACATTTATCCGTCCGACGCAAAAGCCAAAACGAAAGTAATAGTCCTTCGGGACTCAAGTCCCTTTGGACTAAAAAAAAAAAAAATCTGAAATGTTTCAGATTTTAAATTACGTCCAAAGTGGCGTTTTTTAACATTTTGTGTGTTACCTTTCTTATTAAATATCATGTTCCTCGCACTTAAGCCATAAGATCCAGTGCAAGAGCAATATCGCAAAATAGTTTTAAAACGAGCATATCTTTAGAATTTCCGATACAGAGACTCACGCGCTGGAGATAAAAATGTTTTTTCTGCACAACATTGCCATTTGAAATCCTTGAGCTTGAAATCCTTGAAATCCTAAAACAAATTTCAAATTTAAAATTTGGTCTTCCACATGCTCATATTCGTTGGAGGATTACGTTATTCAAAATTCGATGACTCTATGTACCGTTATTTTATGACAATCTGAGAAATATACATACATTTACGTTTATTTTCATTATTTAATTTCTTCTAATATAATGCAGGACTCTAAACATTTTATGGCAACAGTTTGAAAAGTGAACCGACATTTATCCGTCCGACGCAAAATGCCAAAACGAAAGTAATAGTCCTTCGGGACTCAAGTCCCTTTGGACTAAAAAAAAAAAAGAAAAAATCTGAATTGTTTCAGATTTTAAATTACGTCCAAAGGGGCGTTTTTTAACATTTTATGTGTTACCTTTCTTATTAAATATCATGTTCCTCGCACTTAAACCATTAGATCCAGTGCAAGAGCAATATCGCAAAATAGTTTTAAAACGAGCATATCTTTAGAATTTCCGATACAGAGACACACGCGCTGGAGATAAAAATGTTTTTTCTGCACAACGTTGCCATTGTTTGCTTTGAAATCCTTGAGTTTGTTAATCAAAAATTCGTCAAAGTTTTAAAAAATAGGAAATCGATCATAAAACAAATTTCAAATTTAAAATTTGGTCTTCCACATGCTCATATTCGTTGGAGGATTACGTTATTCAAAATTCGATGACTCTATGTACCGTTATTTTATGACAATGTGAGAAATATACATACTTTTACGCAGATTTTCATTATTTAATTTCTTCAAATATAATGCAGGACTCTAACATTTTATGGCAACAGTTTGAAAAGTGAACCGACATTTATCCGTCCGACGCAAAATGCCAAAACGAAAGTAATAGTCCTTCGGGACTCAAGTCCCTTTGGACTAAAAAAAAAAAAAAAAAAAAAAAAAAAAAATCTGAAATGTTTCAGATTTTAAATTACGTCCAAAGTGGCGTTTTTTTAACATTTTGTGTGTTACCTTTCTTATTAAATATCATGTTCCTCGCACTTAAACCATAAGATCCAGTGCAAGAGCAATATCGCAAAATAGTTTTAAAACGAGCATATCTTTAGAATTTCCGATACAGAGACTCACGCGCTGGAGATAAAAATGTTTTTTTCTGCACAACATTGCCATTGCTCGCTTTGAAATCCTTGAGTTTGTTAATCAAAAAATTCGTCAAAGTTTTAAAAAATAGAAAATCGATCATAAAACAAATTTCAAATTTAAAATTTGTTCTTCCACATGCTCATATTCGTTGGAGGATTACGTTATTCAAAATTCGATGACTCTATGTACCGTTATTTTATGACAATGTGAGAAATATACATAGTTTTACGCAGATTTTCATTATTTAATTTCTTCAAATATAATGCAGGACTCTAACATTTTATGGCAACAGTTTGAAAAGTGAACCGACATTTATCCGTCCGACGCAAAATGCCAAAACGAAAGTAATAGTCCTTCGGGACTCAAGTCCCTTTGGACTAAAAAAAAAAAAAAAAATCTGAAATGTTTCAGATTTTAAATTACGTCCAAAGGGGCGTTTTTTAACATTTTGTGTGTTACCTTTCTTATTAAATACCATGTTCCTCGCACTTAAACCATAAGATCCAGTGCAAGAGCAATATCGCAAAATAGTTTTAAAACGAGCATATCTTTAGAATTTCCGATACAGAGACTCACGCGCTGGAGATAAAAATGTTTTTTCTGCACAACATTGCCATTGCTCGCTTTGAAATCCTTGAGTTTGTTAATCAAAAATTCGTCAAAATTTTAAAAAATAGAAAATCGATCATAAAACAAATTTCAAATTTAAAATTTGTTCTTCCACATGCTCATATTCGTTGGAGGATTACGTTATTCAAAATTCGATGACTCTATGTACCGTTATTTTATGACAATGTGAGAAATATACATACTTTTACGCAGATTTTCATTATTTAATTCCTTCAAATATAATGCAGGACTCTAACATTTTATGGCAACAGTTTGAAAAGTGAACCGACATTTATCCGTCCGACGCAAAATGCCAAAACGAAAGTAATAGTCCTTCGGGACTCAAGTCCCTTTGGACTAAAAAAAAAAAAAATCTGAAATGTTTCAGATTTTAAATTACGTCCAAAGTGGCGTTTTTTAACATTTTGTGTGTTACCTTTCTTATTAAATATCATGTTCCTCGCACTTAAGCCATAAGATCCAGTGCAAGAGCAATATCGCAAAATAGTTTTAAAACGAGCATATCTTTAGAATTTCCGATACAGAGACTCACGCGCTGGAGATAAAAATGTTTTTTCTGCACAACATTGCCATTTGAAATCCTTGAGCTTGAAATCCTTGAAATCCTAAAACAAATTTCAAATTTAAAATTTGGTCTTCCACATGCTCATATTCGTTGGAGGATTACGTTATTCAAAATTCGATGACTCTATGTACCGTTATTTTATGACAATCTGAGAAATATACATACATTTACGTTTATTTTCATTATTTAATTTCTTCTAATATAATGCAGGACTCTAACATTTTATGGCAACAGTTTGAAAAGTGAACCGACATTTATCCGTCCGACGCAAAATGCCAAAACGAAAGTAATAGTCCTTCGGGACTCAAGTCCCTTTGGACCTAAAAAAAAAAAGAAAAAATCTGAATTGTTTCAGATTTTAAATTACGTCCAAAGGGGCGTTTTTTAACATTTTATGTGTTACCTTTCTTATTAAATATCATGTTCCTCGCACTTAAACCATTAGATCCAGTGCAAGAGCAATATCGCAAAATAGTTTTAAAACGAGCATATCTTTAGAATTTCCGATACAGAGACACACGCGCTGGAGATAAAAATGTTTTTTCTGCACAACGTTGCCATTGTTTGCTTTGAAATCCTTGAGTTTGTTAATCAAAAATTCGTCAAAGTTTTAAAAAATAGGAAATCGATCATAAAACAAATTTCAAATTTCAAATTTGGTCTTCCACATGCTCATATTCGTTGGAGGATTACGTTATTCAAAATTCGATGACTCTATGTACCGTTATTTTATGACAATGTGAGAAATATACATACATTTACGCAGATTTTCATTATTTAATTTCTTCAAATATAATGAAGGACTCTAACATTTTATGGCAACAGTTTGAAAAGTGAACCGACATTTATCCGTCCGACGCAAAATGCCAAAACGAAAGTAATAGTCCTTCGGGACTCAAGTCCCTTTGGACTAAAAAAAAAAAAAAAAAAAAAAAAAAATCTGAAATGTTTCAGATTTTAAATTACGTCCAAAGTGGCGTTTTTTAACATTTTGTGTGTTACCTTTCTTATTAAATATCATGTTCCTCGCACTTAAACCATAAGATCCAGTGCAAGAGCAATATCGCAAAATAGTTTTAAAACGAGCATATCTTTAGAATTTCCGATACAGAGACTCACGCGCTGGAGATAAAAATGTTTTTTCTGCACAACATTGCCATTGCTCGCTTTGAAATCCTTGAGTTTGTTAATCAAAAATTCGTCAAAATTTTAAAAAATAGAAAATCGATCATAAAACAAATTTCAAATTTAAAATTTGTTCTTCCACATGCTCATATTCGTTGGAGGATTACGTTATTCAAAATTCGATGACTCTATGTACCGTTATTTTATGACAATGTGAGAAATATACATACTTTTACGCAGATTTTCATTATTTAATTTCTTCAAATATAATGCAGGACTCTAACATTTTATGGCAACAGTTTGAAAAGTGAACCGACATTTATCCGTCCGACGCAAAAAGCCAAAACGAAAGTAATAGTCCTTCGGGACTCAAGTCCCTTTGGACTAAAAAAAAAAAAAAATCTGAAATGTTTCAGATTTTAAATTACGTCCAAAGTGGCGTTTTTTAACATTTTGTGTGTTACCTTTCTTATTAAATATCATGTTCCTCGCACTTAAACCATAAGATCCAGTGCAAGAGCAATATCGCAAAATAGTTTTAAAACGAGCATATCTTTAGAATTTCCGATACAGAGACTCACGCGCTGGAGATAAAAATGTTTTTTCTGAACAACATTGCCATTTGAAATCCTTGAGCTTGAAATCCTTGAAATCCTAAAACAAATTTCAAATTTAAAATTTGGTCTTCCACATGCTCATATTCGTTGGAGGATTACGTTATTCAAAATTCGATGACTCTATGTACCGTTATTTTATGACAATCTGAGAAATATACATACATTTACGTTTATTTTCATTATTTAATTTCTTCTAATATAATGCAGGACTCTAACATTTTATGGCAACAGTTTGAAAAGTGAACCGACATTTATCCGTCCGACGCAAAATGCCAAAACGAAAGTAATAGTCCTTCGGGACTCAAGTCCCTTTGGACTAAAAAAAAAAAAAGAAAAAATCTGAATTGTTTCAGATTTTAAATTACGTCCAAAGGGGCGTTTTTTAACATTTTATGTGTTACCTTTCTTATTAAATATCATGTTCCTCGCACTTAAACCATTAGATCCAGTGCAAGAGCAATATCGCAAAATAGTTTTAAAACGAGCATATCTTTAGAATTTCCGATACAGAGACTCACGCGCTGGAGATAAAAATGTTTTTTCTGCACAACGTTGCCATTGTTTGCTTTTAAATCCTTGAGTTTGTTAATCAAAAATTCGTCAAAGTTTTAAAAAATAGGAAATCGATCATAAAACAAATTTCAAATTTCAAATTTGGTCTTCCACATGCTCATATTCGTTGGAGGATTACGTTATTCAAAATTCGATGACTCTATGTACCGTTATTTTATGACAATGTGAGAAATATACATACATTTACGCAGATTTTCATTATTTAATTTCTTCAAATATAATGAAGGACTCTAACATTTTATGGCAACAGTTTGAAAAGTGAACCGACATTTATCCGTCCGACGCAAAATGCCAAAACGAAAGTAATAGTCCTTCGGGACTCAAGTCCCTTTGGACTAAAAAAAAAAAAAGAAAAATCTGAAATGTTTCAGATTTTAAATTACGTCCAAAGGGGCGTTTTTTAACATTTTGTGTGATACCTTTCTTTATTAAATATCATGTTCCTCGCACTTAAACCATAAGATCCAGTGCAACAGCAATATCGCAAAATAGTTTTAAAACGAGCATATCTTTAGAATTTCCGATACAGAGACTCACGCGCTGGAGATAAAAATGTTTTTTCTGCACAACATTGCCATTGCTCGCTTTGAAATCCTTGAGTTTGTTAATCAAAAATTCGTCAAAGTTTTAAAAAATAGGAAATCGATCATAAAACAAATTTCAAATTTCAAATTTGGTCTTCCACATGCTCATATTCGTTGGAGGATTACGTTATTCAAAATTCGATGACTCTATGTACCGTTATTTTATGACAATGTGAGAAATATATATACATTTACGCAGATTTTCATTATTTAATTTCTTCAAATATAATGCAGGACTCTAACATTTTATGGCAACAGTTTGAAAAGTGAACCGACATTTATCCGTCCGACGCAAAATGCCAAAACGAAAGTAATAGTCCTTCGGGACTCAAGTCCCTTTGGACTAAAAAAAAAAAAAAAAAAGAAATCTGAAATGTTTCAGATTTTAAATTACGTCCAAAGGGGCGTTTTTTAACATTTTGTGTGTTACCTTTCTTATTAAATATCATGTTCCTCGCACTTAAACCATTAGATCCAGTGCAAGAGCAATATCGCAAAATAGTTTTAAAACGAGTATATCTTTAGAATTTCCGATACAGAGACTCACGCGCTGGAGATAAAAATGTTTTTTCTGCACAACGTTGCCATTGCTCGCTTAGAAATCCTTGAGTTTGTTAATCAAAAATTCGTCAAAGTTTTAAAAAATAGGAAATCGATCATAAAACAAATTTCAAATTTAAAATTTGGTCTTCCACATGCTCATATTCGTTGGAGGATTACGTTATTCAAAATTCGATGACTCTATGTACCGTTATTTTATGACAATGTGAGAAATATACATACATTTACGCAGATTTTCATTATTTAATTTCTTCAAATATAATGCAGGACTCTAACATTTTATGGAAACAGTTTGAAAAGTGAACCGACATTTATCCGTCCGACGCAAAATGCCAAAACGAAAGTAATAGTCCTTCGGGACTCAAGTCCCTTTGGACTAAAAAAAAAAAAAAAAAAATCTGAAATGTTTCAGATTTTAAATTACGTCCAAAGGGGCGTTTTTTAACATTTTGTGTGTTACCTTTCTTATTAAATATCATGTTCCTCGCACTTAAACCATTAGATCCAGTGCAAGAGCAATATCGCAAAATAGTTTCAAAACGAGCATATCTTTAGAATTTCCGATACAGAGACTCACGCGCTGGAGATAAAAATGTTTTTTCTGCACAACGTTGCCATTGCTCGCTTTGAAATCCTTGAGTTTGTTAATCAAAAATTCGTCAAAGTTTTAAAAAATAGGAAATCGATCATAAAACAAATTTCAAATTTCAAATTTGGTCTTCCACATGCTCATATTCGTTGGAGGATTACGTTATTCAAAATTCGATGACTCTATGTACCGTTATTTTATGACAATGTGAGAAATATACATACATTTACGCAGATTTTCATTATTTAATTTCTTCAAATATAATGCAGGACTCTAACATTTTATGGCAACAGTTTGAAAAGTGAACCGACATTTATCCGTCCGACGCAAAATGCCAAAACGAAAGTAATAGTCCTTCGGGACTCAAGTCCCTTTGGACTAAAAAAAAAAAAAAATCTGAAATGTTTCAGATTTTAAATTACGTCCAAAGGGGCGTTTTTAAACATTTTGTGTTATACCTTTCTTTATTAAATATCATGTTCCTCGCACTTAAACCATAAGATCCAGTGCAACAGCAATATCGCAAAATAGTTTTAAAACGAGCATATCTTTAGAATTTCCGATACAGAGACTCACGCGCTGGAGATAAAAATGTTTTTTCTGCACAACATTGCCATTGCTCGCTTTGAAATCCTTGAGTTTGTTAATCAAAAATTCGTCAAAGTTTTAAAAAATAGGAAATCGATCATAAAACAAATTTCAAATTTCAAATTTGGTCTTCCACATGCTCATATTCGTTGGAGGATTACGTTATTCAAAATTCGATGACTCTATGTACCGTTATTTTATGACAATGTGAGAAATATACATACATTTACGCAGATTTTCATTATTTAATTTCTTCAAATATAATGAAGGACTCTAACATTTTATGGCAACAGTTTGAAAAGTGAACCGACATTTATCCGTCCGACGCAAAATGCCAAAACGAAAGTAATAGTCCTTCGGGACTCAAGTCCCTTTGGACGGGAAAAAAGAAAAAAAAAAAAAAAAAAAAAAAAAAAAAAAAAAAAATCTGAAATGTTTCAGATTTTAAATTACGTCCAAAGGGGCGTTTTTTAACATTTTGTGTGATACCTTTCTTATTAAATACCATGTTCCTCGCACTTAAACCGTAAGATCCAGTGCAAGAGCAATATCGCAAAATAGTTTTAAAACGAGCATATCTTTAGAATTTCCGATACAGAGACTCACGCGCTGGAGATAAAAATGTTTTTTCTGCACAACATTGCCATTGCTCGCTTTGAAATCCTTGAGTTTGTTAATCAAAAATTCGTCAAAGTTTTAAAAAATAGGAAATCGATCATAAAACAAATTTCAAATTTCAAATTTGGTCTTCCACATGCTCATATTCGTTGGAGGATTACGTTATTCAAAATTCGATGACTCTATGTACCGTTATTTTATGACAATGTGAGAAATGTACATACATTTACGCAGATTTTCATTATTTAATTTCTTCAAATATAATGAAGGACTCTAACATTTTATGGCAACAGTTTGAAAAGTGAACCGACATTTATCCGTCCGACGCAAAATGCCAAAACGAAAGTAATAGTCCTTCGGGACTCAAGTCCCTTTGGACTAAAAAAAAAAAAAATCTGAAATGTTTCAGATTTTAAATTACGTCCAAAGGGGCGTTTTTTAACATTTTGTGTGTTACCTTTCTTATTAAATATCATGTTCCTCGCACTTAAACCATTAGATCCAGTGCAAGAGCAATATCGCAAAATAGTTTTAAAACGAGCATATCTTTAGAATTTCCGATACAGAGACTCACGCGCTGGAGATAAAAATGTTTTTTCTGGACAACGTTGCCATTGCTCGCTTTGAAATCCTTAAGTTTGTTAATCAAAAATTCGTCAAAGTTTTAAAAAATAGGAAATCGATCATAAAACAAATTTCAAATTTCAAATTTGGTCTTCCACATGCTCATATTCGTTGGAGGATTACGTTATTCAAAATTCGATGACTCTATGTACCGTTATTTTATGACAATGTGAGAAATATACATACATTTACGCAGATTTTCATTATTTAATTTCTTCAAATATAATGAAGGACTCTAACATTTTATGGCAACAGTTTGAAAAGTGAACCGACATTTATCCGTCCGACGCAAAATGCCAAAACGAAAGTAATAGTCCTTCGGGACTCAAGTCCCTTTGGACGGGAAAAAAAAAAAAAAAAAAAAAAAAAAAAAAAATCTGAAATGTTTCAGATTTTAAATTACGTCCAAAGGGGCGTTTTTTAACATTTTGTGTGATACCTTTCTTATTAAATACCATGTTCCTCGCACTTAAACCGTAAGATCCAGTGCAAGAGCAATATCGCAAAATAGTTTTAAAACGAGCATATCTTTAGAATTTCCGATACAGAGACTCACGCGCTGGAGATAAAAATGTTTTTTCTGCACAACATTGCCATTGCTCGCTTTGAAATCCTTGAGTTTGTTAATCAAAAATTCGTCAAAGTTTTAAAAAATAGGAAATCGATCATAAAACAAATTTCAAATTTCAAATTTGGTCTTCCACATGCTCATATTCGTTGGAGGATTACGTTATTCAAAATTCGATGAATCTATGTACCGTTATTTTATGACAATGTGAGAAATATATATACATTTACGCAGATTTTCATTATTTAATTTCTTCAAATATAATGCAGGACTCTAACATTTTATGGCAACAGTTTGAAAAGAGAACCGACATTTATCCGTCCGACGCAAAATGCCAAAACGAAAGTAATAGTCCTTCGGTACTCAAGTCCCTTTGGACTAAAAAAAAAAAAAAAAAAAATCTGAAATGTTTCAGATTTTAAATTACGTCCAAAGGGGCGTTTTTTAACATTTTGTGTGTTACCTTTCTTATTAAATATCATGTTCCTCGCACTTAAACCATTAGATCCAGTGCAAGAGCAATATCGCAAAATAGTTTCAAAACGAGCATATCTTTAGAATTTCCGATACAGAGACTCACGCGCTGGAGATAAAAATGTTTTTTCTGCACAACGTTGCCATTGCTCGCTTTGAAATCCTTGAGTTTGTTAATCAAAAATTCGTCAAAGTTTTAAAAAATAGGAAATCGATCATGAAACAAATTTCAAATTTCAAATTTGGTCTTCCACATGCTCATATTCGTTGGAGGATTACGTTATTCAAAATTCGATGACTCTATGTACCGTTATTTTATGACAATGTGAGAAATATACATACATTTACGCAGATTTTCATTATTTAATTTCTTCAAATATAATGCAGGACTCTAACATTTTATGGCAACAGTTTGAAAAGTGAACCGACATTTATCCGTCCGACGCAAAATGCCAAAACGAAAGTAATAGTCCTTCGGGACTCAAGTCCCTTTGGACTAAAAAAAAAAAAAAATCTGAAATGTTTCAGATTTTAAATTACGTCCAAAGGGGCGTTTTTAAACATTTTGTGTTATACCTTTCTTTATTAAATATCATGTTCCTCGCACTTAAACCATAAGATCCAGTGCAACAGCAATATCGCAAAATAGTTTTAAAACGAGCATATCTTTAGAATTTCCGATACAGAGACTCACGCGCTGGAGATAAAAATGTTTTTTCTGCACAACATTGCCATTGCTCGCTTTGAAATCCTTGAGTTTGTTAATCAAAAATTCGTCAAAGTTTTAAAAAATAGGAAATCGATCATAAAACAAATTTCAAATTTCAAATTTGGTCTTCCACATGCTCATATTCGTTGGAGGATTACGTTATTCAAAATTCGATGACTCTATGTACCGTTATTTTATGACAATGTGAGAAATATACATACATTTACGCAGATTTTCATTATTTAATTTCTTCAAATATAATGAAGGACTCTAACATTTTATGGCAACAGTTTGAAAAGTGAACCGACATTTATCCGTCCGACGCAAAATGCCAAAACGAAAGTAATAGTCCTTCGGGACTCAAGTCCCTTTGGACGGGAAAAAAGAAAAAAAAAAAAAAAAAAAAAAAAAAAAAAATCTGAAATGTTTCAGATTTTAAATTACGTCCAAAGGGGCGTTTTTTAACATTTTGTGTGATACCTTTCTTATTAAATACCATGTTCCTCGCACTTAAACCGTAAGATCCAGTGCAAGAGCAATATCGCAAAATAGTTTTAAAACGAGCATATCTTTAGAATTTCCGATACAGAGACTCACGCGCTGGAGATAAAAATGTTTTTTCTGCACAACATTGCCATTGCTCGCTTTGAAATCCTTGAGTTTGTTAATCAAAAATTCGTCAAAGTTTTAAAAAATAGGAAATCGATCATAAAACAAATTTCAAATTTCAAATTTGGTCTTCCACATGCTCATATTCGTTGGAGGATTACGTTATTCAAAATTCGATGACTCTATGTACCGTTATTTTATGACAATGTGAGAAATGTACATACATTTACGCAGATTTTCATTATTTAATTTCTTCAAATATAATGAAGGACTCTAACATTTTATGGCAACAGTTTGAAAAGTGAACCGACATTTATCCGTCCGACGCAAAATGCCAAAACGAAAGTAATAGTCCTTCGGGACTCAAGTCCCTTTGGACTAAAAAAAAAAAAAATCTGAAATGTTTCAGATTTTAAATTACGTCCAAAGGGGCGTTTTTTAACATTTTGTGTGTTACCTTTCTTATTAAATATCATGTTCCTCGCACTTAAACCATTAGATCCAGTGCAAGAGCAATATCGCAAAATAGTTTTAAAACGAGCATATCTTTAGAATTTCCGATACAGAGACTCACGCGCTGGAGATAAAAATGTTTTTTCTGGACAACGTTGCCATTGCTCGCTTTGAAATCCTTAAGTTTGTTAATCAAAAATTCGTCAAAGTTTTAAAAAATAGGAAATCGATCATAAAACAAATTTCAAATTTCAAATTTGGTCTTCCACATGCTCATATTCGTTGGAGGATTACGTTATTCAAAATTCGATGACTCTATGTACCGTTATTTTATGACAATGTGAGAAATATACATACATTTACGCAGATTTTCATTATTTAATTTCTTCAAATATAATGAAGGACTCTAACATTTTATGGCAACAGTTTGAAAAGTGAACCGACATTTATCCGTCCGACGCAAAATGCCAAAACGAAAGTAATAGTCCTTCGGGACTCAAGTCCCTTTGGACGGGAAAAAAAAAAAAAAAAAAAAAAAAAAAAAATCTGAAATGTTTCAGATTTTAAATTACGTCCAAAGGGGCGTTTTTTAACATTTTGTGTGATACCTTTCTTATTAAATACCATGTTCCTCGCACTTAAACCGTAAGATCCAGTGCAAGAGCAATATCGCAAAATAGTTTTAAAACGAGCATATCTTTAGAATTTCCGATACAGAGACTCACGCGCTGGAGATAAAAATGTTTTTTCTGCACAACATTGCCATTGCTCGCTTTGAAATCCTTGAGTTTGTTAATCAAAAATTCCTCAAAGTTTTAAAAAATAGAAAATCGATCATAAAACAAATTTCAAATTTAAAATTTGTTCTTCCACATGCTCATATTCGTTGGAGGATTACGTTATTCAAAATTCGATGACTCTATGTACCGTTATTTTATGACAATGTGAGAAATATACATACTTTTACGCAGATTTTCATTATTTAATTTCTTCAAATATAATGCAGGACTCTAACATTTTATGGCAACAGTTTGAAAAGTGAACCGACATTTATCCGTCGGACGCAAAATGCCAAAACGAAAGTAATAGTCCTTCGGGACTCAAGTCCCTTTGGACTAAAAAAAAAAAAAAAATCTGAAATGTTTCAGATTTTAAATTACGTCCAAAGGGGCGTTTTTTAACATTTTGTGTGTTACCTTTCTTATTAAATACCATGTTCCTCGCACTTAAACCATAAGATCCAGTGCAAGAGCAATATCGCAAAATAGTTTTAAAACGAGCATATCTTTAGAATTTCCGATACAGAGACTCACGCGCTGGAGATAAAAATGTTTTTTCTGCACAACATTGCCATTGCTCGCTTTGAAATCCTTGAGCTTGTTAATCAAAAATTCGTCAAAGTTTTAAAAAATAGAAAAGCGATCATAAAACAAATTTCAAATTTAAAATTTGTTCTTCCACATGCTCATATTCGTTGGAGGATTACGTTATTCAAAATTCGATGACTCTATGTACCGTTATTTTATGACAATGTGAGAAATATACATACTTTTACGCAGATTTTCATTATTTAATTTCTTCAAATATAATGCAGGACTCTAACATTTTATGGCAACAGTTTGAAAAGTGAACCGACATTTATCCGTCCGACGCAAAATGCCAAAACGAAAGTAATAGTCCTTCGGGACTCAAGTCCCTTTGGACTAAAAAAAAAAAAAAATCTGAAATGTTTCAGATTTTAAATTATGTCCAAAGTGGCGTTTTTTAACATTTTGTGTGTTACCTTTCTTATTAAATATCATGTTCCTCGCACTTAAACCATAAGATCCAGTGCAAGAGCAATATCGCAAAATAGTTTTAAAACGAGCATATCTTTAGAATTTCCGATACAGAGACTCACGCGCTGGAGATAAAAATGTTTTTTCTGCACAACATTGCCATTTGAAATCCTTGAGCTTGAAATCCTTGAAATCCTAAAACAAATTTCAAATTTAAAATTTGGTCTTCCACATGCTCATATTCGTTGGAGGATTACGTTATTCAAAATTCGATGACTCTATGTACCGTTATTTTATGACAATGTGAGAAATATACATACATTTACGTTTATTTTCATTATTTAATTTCTTCTAATATAATGCAGGACTCTAACATTTTATGGCAACAGTTTGAAAAGTGAACCGACATTTATCCGTCCGACGCAAAATGCCAAAACGAAAGTAATAGTCCTTCGGGACTCAAGTCCCTTTGGACTAAAAAAAAAAAAAAAATCTGAAATGTTTCAGATTTTAAATTACGTCCAAAGTGGCGTTTTTTAACATTTTGTGTGTTACCTTTCTTATTAAATATCATGTTCCTCGCACTTAAACCATAAGATCCAGTGCAAGAGCAATATCGCAAAATAGTTTTAAAATGAGCATATCTTTAGAATTTCTGATACAGAGACTCACGCGCTGGAGATAAAAATGTTTTTTCTGCTCAACGTTGCCATTGCTCGCTTTGAAATCCTTGAGTTTGTTAATCAAAAATTCCTCAAAGTTTTAAAAAATAGGAAATCGATCATAAAACAAATTTCAAATTTCAAATTTGGTCTTCCACATGCTCATATTCGTTGGAGGATTACGTTATTCAAAATTCGATGACTCTATGTACCGTTATTTTATGACAATGTGAGAAATGTACATACATTTACGCAGATTTTCATTATTTAATTTCTTCAAATATAATGAAGGACTCTAACATTTTATGGCAACAGTTTGAAAAGTAAACCGACATTTATCCGTCCGACGCAAAATGCCAAAACGAAAGTAATAGTCCTTCGGGACTCAAGTCCCTTTGGACTAAAAAAAAAAAAAAAAATCTGAAATGTTTCAGATTTTAAATTACGTCCAAAGTGGCGTTTTTTAACATTTTGTGTGTTACCTTTCTTATTAAATATCATGTTCCTCGCACTTAAACCGTTAGATCCAGTGCAAGAGCAATATCGCAAAATAGTTTTAAAACGAGCATATCTTTAGAATTTCCGATACAGAGACTCACGCGCTGGAGATAAAAATGTTTTTTCTGGACAACGTTGCCATTGCTCGCTTTGAAATCCTTAAGTTTGTTAATCAAAAATTCGTCAAAGTTTTAAAAAATAGGAAATCGATCATAAAACAAATTTCAAATTTAAAATTTGTTCTTCCACATGCTCATATTCGTTGGAGGATTACGTTATTCAAAATTCGATGACTCTATGTACCGTTATTTTATGACAATGTGAGAAATATACATACTTTTACGCAGATTTTCATTATTTAATTTCTTCAAATATAATGCAGGACTCTAACATTTTATGGCAACAGTTTGAAAAGTGAACCGACATTTATCCGTCCGACGCAAAATGCCAAAACGAAAGTAATAGTCCTTCGGGACTCAAGTCCCTTTGGACTAAAAAAAAAAAAAAATCTGAAATGTTTCAGATTTTAAATTATGTCCAAAGTGGCGTTTTTTAACATTTTGTGTGTTACCTTTCTTATTAAATATCATGTTCCTCGCACTTAAACCATAAGATCCAGTGCAAGAGCAATATCGCAAAATAGTTTTAAAACGAGCATATCTTTAGAATTTCCGATACAGAGACTCACGCGCTGGAGATAAAAATGTTTTTTCTGCACAACATTGCCATTTGAAATCCTTGAGCTTGAAATCCTTGAAATCCTAAAACAAATTTAAAATTTAAAATTTGGTCTTCCACATGCTCATATTCGTTGGAGGATTACGTTATTCAAAATTCGATGACTCTATGTACCGTTATTTTATGACAATGTGAGAAATATACATACATTTACGTTTATTTTCATTATTTAATTTCTTCTAATATAATGCAGGACTCTAACATTTTATGGCAACAGTTTGAAAAGTGAACCGACATTTATCCGTCCGACGCAAAATGCCAAAACGAAAGTAATAGTCCTTCGGGACTCAAGTCCCTTTGGACTAAAAAAAAAAAAAAATCTGAAATGTTTCAGATTTTAAATTACGTCCAAAGTGGCGTTTTTTAACATTTTGTGTGTTACCTTTCTTATTAAATATCATGTTCCTCGCACTTAAACCATAAGATCCAGTGCAAGAGCAATATCGCAAAATAGTTTTAAAATGAGCATATCTTTAGAATTTCTGATACAGAGACTCACGCGCTGGAGATAAAAATGTTTTTTCTGCTCAACGTTGCCATTGCTCGCTTTGAAATCCTTGAGTTTGTTAATCAAAAATTCCTCAAAGTTTTAAAAAATAGGAAATCGATCATAAAACAAATTTCAAATTTCAAATTTGGTCTTCCACATGCTCATATTCGTTGGAGGATTACGTTATTCAAAATTCGATGACTCTATGTACCGTTATTTTATGACAATGTGAGAAATGTACATACATTTACGCAGATTTTCATTATTTAATTTCTTCAAATATAATGAAGGGCTCTAACATTTTATGGCAACAGTTTGAAAAGTAAACCGACATTTATCCGTCCGACGCAAAATGCCAAAACGAAAGTAATAGTCCTTCGGGACTCAAGTCCCTTTGGACTAAAAAAAAAAAAAAAAATCTGAAATGTTTCAGATTTTAAATTACGTCCAAAGGGGCGTTTTTTAACATTTTGTGTGTTACCTTTCTTATTAAATATCATGTTCCTCGCACTTAAACCATTAGATCCAGTGCAAGAGCAATATCGCAAAATAGTTTTAAAACGAGCATATCTTTAGAATTTCCGATACAGAGACTCACGCGCTGGAGATAAAAATGTTTTTTCTGGACAACGTTGCCATTGCTCGCTTTGAAATCCTTAAGTTTGTTAATCAAAAATTCGTCAAAGTTTTAAAAAATAGGAAATCGATCATAAAACAAATTTCAAATTTCAAATTTGGTCTTCCACATGCTCATATTCGTTGGAGGATTACGTTATTCAAAATTCGATGACTCTATGTACCGTTATTTTATGACAATGTGAGAAATATACATACATTTACGCAGATTTTCATTATTTAATTTCTTCAAATATAATGAAGGACTCTAACATTTTATGGCAACAGTTTGAAAAGTGAACCGACATTTATCCGTCCGACGCAAAATGCCAAAACGAAAGTAATAGTAATTCGGGACTCAAGTCCCTTTGGACGGGGAAAAAAAAAAAAAAAAAAAAAAAAAAAAAATCTGAAATGTTTCAGATTTTAAATTACGTCCAAAGGGGCGTTTTTTAACATTTTGTGTGTTACCTTTCTTATTAAATATCATGTTCCTCGCACTTAAACCATAAGATCCAGTGCAAGAGCAATATCGCAAAATAGTTTTAAAAAGAGCATATCTTTAGAATTTCCATAACAGAGACTCACGCGCTGGAGATAAAAATGTTTTTTCTGCACAACATTGCCATTGCTCGCTTTGAAATCCTTGAGTTTGTTAATCAAAAATTCCTCAAAGTTTTAAAAAATAGAAAAGCGATCATAAAACAAATTTCAAATTTAAAATTTGTTCTTCCACATGCTCATATTCGTTGGAGGATTACGTTATTCAAAATTCGATGACTCTATGTACCGTTATTTTATGACAATGTGAGAAATATACATACTTTTACGCAGATTTTCATTATTTAATTTCTTCAAATATAATGCAGGACTCTAACATTTTATGGCAACAGTTTGAAAAGTGAACCGACATTTATCCGTCCGACGCAAAATGCCAAAACGAAAGTAATAGTCCTTCGGGACTCAAGTCCCTTTGGACTTAAAAAAAAAAAAAAAAAAAATCTGAAATGTTTCAGATTTTAAATTACGTCCAAAGGGGCGTTTTTTAACATTTTGTGTGTTACCTTTCTTATTAAATACCATGTTCCTCGCACTTAAACCATAAGATCCAGTGCAAGAGCAATATCGCAAAATAGTTTTAAAACGAGCATATCTTTAGAATTTCCGATACAGAGACTCACGCGCTGGAGATAAAAATGTTTTTTCTGCACAACATTGCCATTGCTCGCTTTGAAATCCTTGAGTTTGTTAATCAAAAATTCGTCAAAGTTTTAAAAAATAGAAAAGCGATCATAAAACAAATTTCAAATTTAAAATTTGTTCTTCCACATGCTCATATTCGTTGGAGGATTACGTTATTCAAAATTCGATGACTCTATGTACCGTTATTTTATGACAATGTGAGAAATATACATACTTTTACGCAGATTTTCATTATTTAATTTCTTCAAATATAATGCAGGACTCTAACATTTTATGGCAACAGTTTGAAAAGTGAACCGACATTTATCCGTCCGACGCAAAATGCCAAAACGAAAGTAATAGTCCTTCGGGACTCAAGTCCCTTTGGACTAAAAAAAAAAAAAAATCTGAAATGTTTCAGATTTTAAATTACGTCCAAAGTGGCGTTTTTAACATTTTGTGTGTTACCTTTCTTATTAAATATCATGTTCCTCGCACTTAAACCATAAGATCCAGTGCAAGAGCAATATCGCAAAATAGTATTAAAACGAGCATATCTTTAGAATTTCCGATACAGAGACTCACGCGCTGGAGATAAAAATGTTTTTTCTGCACAACATTGCCATTTGAAATCCTTGAGCTTGAAATCCTTGAAATCCTAAAACAAATTTCAAATTTAAAATTTGGTCTTCCACATGCTCATATTCGTTGGAGAATTACGTTATTCAAAATTCGATGACTCTATGTACCGTTATTTTATGACAATGTGAGAAATATACATACATTTACGTTTATTTTCATTATTTAATTTCTTCTAATATAATGCAGGACTCTAACATTTTATGGCAACAGTTTGAAAAGTGAACCGACATTTATCCGTCCGACGCAAAATGCCAAAACGAAAGTAATAGTCCTTCGGGACTCAAGTCCCTTTGGACTAAAAAAAAAAAAAAAATCTGAAATGTTTCAGATTTTAAATTACGTCCAAAGTGGCGTTTTTTAACATTTTGTGTGTTACCTTTCTTATTAAATATCATGTTCCTCGCACTTAAACCATAAGATCCAGTGCAAGAGCAATATCGCAAAATAGTTTTAAAATGAGCATATCTTTAGAATTTCTGATACAGAGACTCACGCGCTGGAGATAAAAATGACTTTTCTGCTCAACATTGCCATTGCTCGCTTTGAAATCCTTGAGTTTGTTAATCAAAAATTCCTCAAAGTTTTAAAAAATAGGAAATCGATCATAAAACAAATTTCAAATTTCAAATTTGGTCTTCCACATGCTCATATTCGTTGGAGGATTACGTTATTCAAAATTCGATGACTCTATGTACCGTTATTTTATGACAATGTGAGAAATATACATACATTTACGCAGATTTTCATTATTTAATTTCTTCAAGTATAATGCAGGACTCTAACATTTTATGGCAACAGTTTGAAAAGTGAACCGACATTTATCCGTCCGACGCAAAATGCCAAAACGAAAGTAATAGTCCTTCGGGACTCAAGTCCCTTTGGACTAAAAAAAAAAAAATCTGAAATGTTTCAGATTTTAAATTACGTCCAAAGTGGCGTTTTTTAACATTTTGTGTGTTACCTTTCTTATTAAATATCATGTTCCTCGCACTTAAACCATAAGATCCAGTGCAAGAGCAATATCGCAAAATAGTTTTAAAACGAGCATATCTTTAGAATTTCCGATACAGAGACTCACGCGCTGGAGATAAAAATGTTTTTTCTGCACAACATTGCCATTTGAAATCCTTGAGCTTGAAATCCTTGAAATCCTAAAACAAATTTCAAATTTAAAATTTGGTCTTCCACATGCTCATATTCGTTGGAGGATTACGTTATTCAAAATTCGATGACTCTATGTACCGTTATTTTATGACAATGTGAGAAATATACATACATTTACGTTTATTTTCATTATTTAATTTCTTCTAATATAATGCAGGACTCTAACATTTTATGGCAACAGTTTGAAAAGTGAACCGACATTTATCCGTCCGACGCAAAATGCCAAAACGAAAGTAATAGTCCTTCGGGACTCAAGTCCCTTTGGACTAAAAAAAAAAAAAAAATCTGAAATGTTTCGTCCAAAGTGGCGTTTTTTTAACATTTTGTGTGTTACCTTTCTTATTAAATATCATGTTCCTCGCACTTAAACCATAAGATCCAGTGCAAGAGCAATATCGCAAAATAGTTTTAAAATGAGCATATCTTTAGAATTTCTGATACAGAGACTCACGCGCTGGAGATAAAAATGTTTTTTCTGCTCAACGTTGCCATTGCTCGCTTTGAAATCCTTGAGTTTGTTAATCAAAAATTCCTCAAAGTTTTAAAAAATAGGAAATCGATCATAAAACAAATTTCAAATTTCAAATTTGGTCTTCCACATGCTCATATTCGTTGGAGGATTACGTTATTCAAAATTCGATGACTCTATGTACCGTTATTTTATGACAATGTGAGAAATATACATACATTTACGCAGATTTTCATTATTTAATTTCTTCAAGTATAATGCAGGGACTCTAACATTTTTATGGCAACAGTTTGAAAAGTGAACCGACATTTATCCGTCCGACGCAAAATGCCAAAACGAAAGTAATAGTCCTTCGGGACTCAAGTCCCTTTGGACTAAAAAAAAAAAAAATCTGAAATGTTTCAGATTTTAAATTACGTCCAAAGTGGCGTTTTTTAACATTTTGTGTGTTACCTTTCTTATTAAATATCATGTTCCTCGCACTTAAACCATAAGATCCAGTGCAAGAGCAATATCGCAAAATAGTTTTAAAACGAGCATATCTTTAGAATTTCCGATACAGAGACTCACGCGCTGGAGATAAAAAATGTTTTTTTCTGCACAACATTGCCATTGCTCGCTTTGAAATCCTTGAGTTTGTTAATCAAAAATTCGTCAAAGTTTTAAAAAATAGAAAATCGATCATAAAACAAATTTCAAATTTAAAATTTGTTCTTCCACATGCTCATATTCGTTGGAGGATTACGTTATTCAAAATTCGATGACTCTATGTACCGTTATTTTATGACAATGTGAGAAATATACATACTTTTACGTAGATTTTCATTATTTAATTTCTTCAAATATAATGCAGGACTCTAACATTTTATGGCAACAGTTTGAAAAGTGAACCGACATTTATCCGTCCGACGCAAAATGCCAAAACGAAAGTAATAGTCCTTCGGGACTCAAGTCCCTTTGGACTAAAAAAAAAAAAAAAAATCTGAAATGTTTCAGATTTTAAATTACGTCCAAAGTGGCGTTTTTTAACATTTTGTGTGTTACCTTTCTTATTAAATATCATGTTCCTCGCACTTAAACCATAAGATCCAGTGCAAGAGCAATATCGCAAAAATAGTTTTAAAATGAGCATATCTTTAGAATTTCTGATACAGAGACTCACGCGCTGGAGATAAAAATGACTTTTCTGCTCAACGTTGCCATTGCTCGCTTTGAAATCCTTGAGTTTGTTAATCAAAAAATTCCTCAAAGTTTTAAAAAATAGGAAATCGATCATAAAACAAATTTCAAATTTCAAATTTGGTCTTCCACATGCTCATATTCGTTGGAGGATTACGTTATTCAAAATTCGATGACTCTATGTACCGTTATTTTATGACAATGTGAGAAATATACATACATTTACGCAGATTTTCATTATTTAATTTCTTCAAGTATAATGCAGGACTCTAACATTTTATGGCAACAGTTTGAAAAGTGAACCGACATTTATCCGTCCCGACGCAAAATGCCAAAACGAAAGTAATAGTCCTTCGGGACTCAAGTCCCTTTGGACTAAAAAAAAAAAAAAATCTGAAATGTTTTCAGATTTTAAATTACGTCCAAAGTGGCGTTTTTTAACATTTTGTGTGTTACCTTTCTTATTAAATATCATGTTCCTCGCACTTAAACCATAAGATCCAGTGCAAGAGCAATATCGCAAAATAGTTTTAAAACGAGCATATCTTTAGAATTTCCGATACAGAGGACTCACGCGCTGGAGATAAAAATGTTTTTTCTGCACAACATTGCCATTTGAAATCCTTGAGCTTGAAATCCTTGAAATCCTAAAACAAATTTAAAATTTAAAATTTGGTCTTCCACATGCTCATATTCGTTGGAGGATTACGTTATTCAAAATTCGATGACTCTATGTACCGTTATTTTATGACAATGTGAGAAATATACATACATTTACGTTTATTTTCATTATTTAATTTCTTCTAATATAATGCAGGACTCTAACATTTTATGGCAACAGTTTGAAAAGTGAACCGACATTTATCCGTCCGACGCAAAATGCCAAAACGAAAGTAATAGTCCTTCGGGACTCAAGTCCCTTTGGACTAAAAAAAAAAAAAAAATCTGAAATGTTTCAGATTTTAAATTACGTCCAAAGTGGCGTTTTTTAACATTTTGTGTGTTACCTTTCTTATTAAATATCATGTTCCTCGCACTTAAACCATAAGATCCAGTGCAAGAGCAATATCGCAAAATAGTTTTAAAATGAGCATATCTTTAGAATTTCTGATACAGAGACTCACGCGCTGGAGATAAAAATGTTTTTTCTGCTCAACGTTGCCATTGCTCGCTTTGAAATCCTTGAGTTTGTTAATCAAAAATTCCTCAAAGTTTTAAAAAATAGGAAATCGATCATAAAACAAATTTCAAATTTCAAATTTGGTCTTCCACATGCTCATATTCGTTGGAGGATTACGTTATTCAAAATTCGATGACTCTATGTACCGTTATTTTATGACAATGTGAGAAATATACATACATTTACGCAGATTTTCATTATTTAATTTCTTCAAGTATAATGCAGGACTCTAACATTTTATGGCAACAGTTTGAAAAGTGAACCGACATTTATCCGTCCGACGCAAAATGCCAAAACGAAAGTAATAGTCCTTCGGGACTCAAGTCCCTTTGGACTAAAAAAAAAAAAATCTGAAATGTTTCAGATTTTAAATTACGTCCAAAGTGGCGTTTTTTAACATTTTGTGTGTTACCTTTCTTATTAAATATCATGTTCCTCGCACTTAAACCATAAGATCCAGTGCAAGAGCAATATCGCAAAATAGTTTTAAAACGAGCATATCTTTAGAATTTCCGATACAGAGACTCACGCGCTGGAGATAAAAATGTTTTTTCTGCACAACATTGCCATTGCTCGCTTTGAAATCCTTGAGTTTGTTAATCAAAAATTCGTCAAAGTTTTAAAAAATAGAAAATCGATCATAAAACAAATTTAAAATTTAAAATTTGTTCTTCCACATGCTCATATTCGTTGGAGGATTACGTTATTCAAAATTCGATGACTCTATGTACCGTTATTTTATGACAATGTGAGAAATATACATACTTTTACGTAGATTTTCATTATTTAATTTCTTCAAATATAATGCAGGACTCTAACATTTTATGGCAACAGTTTGAAAAGTGAACCGACATTTATCCGTCCGACGCAAAATGCCAAAACGAAAGTAATAGTCCTTCGGGACTCAAGTCCCTTTGGACTAAAAAAAAAAAAAAAAATCTGAAATGTTTCAGATTTTAAATTACGTCCAAAGGGGCGTTTTTTAACATTTTGTGTGTTACCTTTCTTATTAAATACCATGTTCCTCGCACTTAAACCATAAGATCCAGTGCAAGAGCAATATCGCAAAATAGTTTTAAAACGAGCATATCTTTAGAATTTCCGATACAGAGACTCACGCGCTGGAGATAAAAATGTTTTTTCTGCACAACATTGCCATTGCTCGCTTTGAAATCCTTGAGTTTGTTAATCAAAAATTCGTCAAAGTTTTAAAAAATAGAAAAGCGATCATAAAACAAATTTCAAATTTCAAATTTGTTCTTCCACATGCTCATATTCGTTGGAGGATTACGTTATTCAAAATTCGATGACTCTATGTACCGTTATTTTATGACAATGTGAGAAATATACATACTTTTACGCAGATTTTCATTATTTAATTTCTTCAAATATAATGCAGGACTCTAACATTTTATGGCAACAGTTTGAAAAGTGAACCGACATTTATCCGTCCGACGCAAAATGCCAAAACGAAAGTAATAGTCCTTCGGGACTCAAGTCCCTTTGGACTAAAAAAAAAAAAAAAAAAAAAAAAAAAAAAAAAAAAAAAAAATCTGAAATGTTTCAGATTTTAAATTACGTCTAAAGTGGCGTTTTTTAACATTTTGTGTGTTACCTTTCTTATTAAATATCATGTTCCTCGCACTTAAACCATAAGATCCAGTGCAAGAGCAATATCGCAAAATAGTTTTAAAACGAGCATATCTTTAGAATTTCCGATACAGAGACTCACGCGCTGGAGATAAAAATGTTTTTTCTGCACAACATTGCCATTGCTCGCTTTGAAATCCTTGAGTTTGTTAATCAAAAATTCGTCAAAGTTTTAAAAAATAGAAAATCGATCATAAAACAAATTTCAAATTTCAAATTTGGTCTTCCACATGCTCATATTCGTTGGAGGATTACGTTATTCAAAATTCGATGACTCTATGTACCGTTATTTTATGACAATGTGAGAAATATACATACTTTTACGCAGATTTTCATTATTTAATTTCTTCAAATATAATGCAGGACTCTAACATTTTATGGCAACAGTTTGAAAAGTGAACCGACATTTATCCGTCCGACGCAAAATGCCAAAACGAAAGTAATAGTCCTTCGGGACTCAAGTCCCTTTGGACTAAAAAAAAAAAAAAAATCTGAAATGTTTCAGATTTTAAATTACGTCCAAAGTGGCGTTTTTTAACATTTTGTGTGTTACCTTTCTTATTAAATATCATGTTCCTCGCACTTAAACCATAAGATCCAGTGCAAGAGCAATATCGCAAAATAGTTTTAAAACGAGCATATCTTTAGAATTTCCGATACAGAGACTCACGCGCTGGAGATAAAAATGTTTTTTCTGCACAACATTGCCATTTGAAATCCTTGAGCTTGAAATCCTTGAAATCCTAAAACAAATTTAAAATTTAAAATTTGGTCTTCCACATGCTCATATTCGTTGGAGGATTACGTTATTCAAAATTCGATGACTCTATGTACCGTTATTTTATGACAATGTGAGAAATATACATACATTTACGTTTATTTTCATTATTTAATTTCTTCAAATATAATGCAGGACTCTAACATTTTATGGCAACAGTTTGAAAAGTGAACCGACATTTATCCGTCCGACGCAAAATGCCAAAACGAAAGTAATAGTCCTTCGGGACTCAAGTCCCTTTGGACTAAAAAAAAAAAAAAAAATCTGAAATGTTTCAGATTTTAAATTACGTCCAAAGTGGCGTTTTTTAACATTTTGTGTGTTACCTTTCTTATTAAATATCATGTTCCTCGCACTTAAACCATAAGATCCAGTGCAAGAGCAATATCGCAAAATAGTTTTAAAATGAGCATATCTTTAGAATTTCTGATACAGAGACTCACGCGCTGGAGATAAAAATGTTTTTTCTGCTCAACGTTGCCATTGCTCGCTTTGAAATCCTTGAGTTTGTTAATCAAAAATTCCTCAAAGTTTTAAAAAATAGGAAATCGATCATAAAACAAATTTCAAATTTCAAATTTGGTCTTCCACATGCTCATATTCGTTGGAGGATTACGTTATTCAAAATTCGATGACTCTATGTACCGTTATTTTATGACAATGTGAGAAATATACATACATTTACGCAGATGTTCATTATTTAATTTCTTCAAGTATAATGCAGGACTCTAACATTTTATGGCAACAGTTTGAAAAGTGAACCGACATTTATCCGTCCGACGCAAAATGCCAAAACGAAAGTAATAGTCCTTCGGGACTCAAGTCCCTTTGGACTAAAAAAAAAAAAAAATCTGAAATGTTTCAGATTTTAAATTACGTCCAAAGTGGCGTTTTTTAACATTTTGTGTGTTACCTTTCTTATTAAATATCATGTTCCTCGCACTTAAACCATAAGATCCAGTGCAAGAGCAATATCGCAAAATAGTTTTAAAATGAGCATATCTTTAGAATTTCTGATACAGAGACTCACGCGCTGGAGATAAAAATGTTTTTTCTGCTCAACGTTGCCATTGCTCGCTTTGAAATCCTTGAGTTTGTTAATCAAAAATTCCTCAAAGTTTTAAAAAATAGGAAATCGATCATAAAACAAATTTCAAATTTCAAATTTGGTCTTCCACATGCTCATATTCGTTGGAGGATTACGTTATTCAAAATTCGATGACTCTATGTACCGTTATTTTATGACAATGTGAGAAATATACATACATTTACGCAGATGTTCATTATTTAATTTCTTCAAGTATAATGCAGGACTCTAACATTTTATGGCAACAGTTTGAAAAGTGAACCGACATTTATCCGTCCGACGCAAAATGCCAAAACGAAAGTAATAGTCCTTCGGGACTCAAGTCCCTTTGGACTAAAAAAAAAAAAAATCTGAAATGTTTCAGATTTTAAATTACGTCCAAAGTGGCGTTTTTTAACATTTTGTGTGTTACCTTTCTTATTAAATATCATGTTCCTCGCACTTAAACCATAAGATCCAGTGCAAGAGCAATATCGCAAAATAGTTTTAAAATGAGCATATCTTTAGAATTTCTGATACAGAGACTCACGCGCTGGAGATAAAAATGACTTTTCTGCTCAACGTTGCCATTGCTCGCTTTGAAATCCTTGAGTTTGTTAATCAAAAATTCCTCAAAGTTTTAAAAAATAGGAAATCGATCATAAAACAAATTTCAAATTTCAAATTTGGTCTTCCACATGCTCATATTCGTTGGAGGATTACGTTATTCAAAATTCGATGACTCTATGTACCGTTATTTTATGACAATGTGAGAAATATACATACATTTACGCAGATTTTCATTATTTAATTTCTTCAAGTATAATGCAGGACTCTAACATTTTATGGCAACAGTTTGAAAAGTGAACCGACATTTATCCGTCCGACGCAAAATGCCAAAACGAAAGTAATAGTCCTTCGGGACTCAAGTCCCTTTGGACTAAAAAAAAAAAAAAAAATCTGAAATGTTTCAGATTTTAAATTACGTCCAAAGGGGCGTTTTTTAACATTTTGTGTGTTACCTTTCTTATTAAATACCATGTTCCTCGCACTTAAACCATAAGATCCAGTGCAAGAGCAATATCGCAAAATAGTTTTAAAACGAGCATATCTTTAGAATTTCCGATACAGAGACTCACGCGCTGGAGATAAAAATGTTTTTTCTGCACAACATTGCCATTGCTCGCTTTGAAATCCTTGAGTTTGTTAATCAAAAATTCGTCAAAGTTTTAAAAAATAGAAAAGCGATCATAAAACAAATTTCAAATTTAAAATTTGTTCTTCCACATGCTCATATTCGTTGGAGGATTACGTTATTCAAAATTCGCTGACTCTATGTACCGTTATTTTATGACAATGTGAGAAATATACATACTTTTACGCAGATTTTCATTATTTAATTTCTTCAAATATAATGCAGGACTCTAACATTTTATGGCAACAGTTTGAAAAGTGAACCGACATTTATCCGTCCGACGCAAAATGCCAAAACGAAAGTAATAGTCCTTCGGGACTCAAGTCCCTTTGGACTAAAAAAAAAAAAAAATCTGAAATGTTTCAGATTTTAAATTACGTCCAAAGTGGCGTTTTTAACATTTTGTGTGTTACCTTTCTTATTAAATCTCATGTTCCTCGCACTTAAACCATAAGATCCAGTGCAAGAGCAATATCGCAAAATAGTATTAAAACGAGCATATCTTTAGAATTTCCGATACAGAGACTCACGCGCTGGAGATAAAAATGTTTTTTCTGCACAACATTGCCATTTGAAATCCTTGAGCTTGAAATCCTTGAAATCCTAAAACAAATTTCAAATTTAAAATTTGGTCTTCCACATGCTCATATTCGTTGGAGAATTACGTTATTCAAAATTCGATGACTCTATGTACCGTTATTTTATGACAATGTGAGAAATATACATACATTTACGTTTATTTTCATTATTTAATTTCTTCTAATATAATGCAGGACTCTAACATTTTATGGCAACAGTTTGAAAAGTGAACCGACATTTATCCGTCCGACGCAAAATGCCAAAACGAAAGTAATAGTCCTTCGGGACTCAAGTCCCTTTGGACTAAAAAAAAAAAAAAAAATCTGAAATGTTTCAGATTTTAAATTACGTCCAAAGTGGCGTTTTTTAACATTTTGTGTGTTACCTTTCTTATTAAATATCATGTTCCTCGCACTTAAACCATAAGATCCAGTGCAAGAGCAATATCGCAAAATAGTTTTAAAATGAGCATATCTTTAGAATTTCTGATACAGAGACTCACGCGCTGGAGATAAAAATGACTTTTCTGCTCAACGTTGCCATTGCTCGCTTTGAAATCCTTGAGTTTGTTAATCAAAAATTCCTCAAAGTTTTAAAAAATAGGAAATCGATCATAAAACAAATTTCAAATTTCAAATTTGGTCTTCCACATGCTCATATTCGTTGGAGGATTACGTTATTCAAAATTCGATGACTCTATGTACCGTTATTTTATGACAATGTGAGAAATATACATACATTTACGCAGATTTTCATTATTTAATTTCTTCAAGTATAATGCAGGACTCTAACATTTTATGGCAACAGTTTGAAAAGTGAACCGACATTTATCCGTCCGACGCAAAATGCCAAAACGAAAGTAATAGTCCTTCGGGACTCAAGTCCCTTTGGACTAAAAAAAAAAAAATCTGAAATGTTTCAGATTTTAAATTACGTCCAAAGTGGCGTTTTTTAACATTTTGTGTGTTACCTTTCTTATTAAATATCATGTTCCTCGCACTTAAACCATAAGATCCAGTGCAAGAGCAATATCGCAAAATAGTTTTAAAACGAGCATATCTTTAGAATTTCCGATACAGAGACTCACGCGCTGGAGATAAAAATGTTTTTTCTGCACAACATTGCCATTTGAAATCCTTGAGCTTGAAATCCTTGAAATCCTAAAACAAATTTCAAATTTAAAATTTGGTCTTCCACATGCTCATATTCGTTGGAGGATTACGTTATTCAAAATTCGATGACTCTATGTACCGTTATTTTATGACAATGTGAGAAATATACATACATTTACGTTTATTTTCATTATTTAATTTCTTCTAATATAATGCAGGACTCTAACATTTTATGGCAACAGTTTGAAAAGTGAACCGACATTTATCCGTCCGACGCAAAATGCCAAAACGAAAGTAATAGTCCTTCGGGACTCAAGTCCCTTTGGACTAAAAAAAAAAAAAAAAATCTGAAATGTTTCAGATTTTAAATTACGTCCAAAGTGGCGTTTTTTAACATTTTGTGTGTTACCTTTCTTATTAAATATCATGTTCCTCGCACTTAAACCATAAGATCCAGTGCAAGAGCAATATCGCAAAATAGTTTTAAAATGAGCATATCTTTAGAATTTCTGATACAGAGACTCACGCGCTGGAGATAAAAATGTTTTTTCTGCTCAACGTTGCCATTGCTCGCTTTGAAATCCTTGAGTTTGTTAATCAAAAATTCCTCAAAGTTTTAAAAAATAGGAAATCGATCATAAAACAAATTTCAAATTTCAAATTTGGTCTTCCACATGCTCATATTCGTTGGAGGATTACGTTATTCAAAATTCGATGACTCTATGTACCGTTATTTTATGACAATGTGAGAAATATACATACATTTACGCAGATTTTCATTATTTAATTTCTTCAAGTATAATGCAGGACTCTAACATTTTATGGCAACAGTTTGAAAAGTGAACCGACATTTATCCGTCCGACGCAAAATGCCAAAACGAAAGTAATAGTCCTTCGGGACTCAAGTCCCTTTGGACTAAAAAAAAAAAAATCTGAAATGTTTCAGATTTTAAATTACGTCCAAAGTGGCGTTTTTTAACATTTTGTGTGTTACCTTTCTTATTAAATATCATGTTCCTCGCACTTAAACCATAAGATCCAGTGCAAGAGCAATATCGCAAAATAGTTTTAAAACGAGCATATCTTTAGAATTTCCGATACAGAGACTCACGCGCTGGAGATAAAAATGTTTTTTCTGCACAACATTGCCATTGCTCGCTTTGAAATCCTTGAGTTTGTTAATCAAAAATTCGTCAAAGTTTTAAAAAATAGAAAATCGATCATAAAACAAATTTCAAATTTAAAATTTGTTCTTCCACATGCTCATATTCGTTGGAGGATTACGTTATTCAAAATTCGATGACTCTATGTACCGTTATTTTATGACAATGTGAGAAATATACATACTTTTACGTAGATTTTCATTATTTAATTTCTTCAAATATAATGCAGGACTCTAACATTTTATGGCAACAGTTTGAAAAGTGAACCGACATTTATCCGTCCGACGCAAAATGCCAAAACGAAAGTAATAGTCCTTCGGGACTCAAGTCCCTTTGGACTAAAAAAAAAAAAAAAATCTGAAATGTTTCAGATTTTAAATTACGTCCAAAGGGGCGTTTTTTAACATTTTGTGTGTTACCTTTCTTATTAAATACCATGTTCCTCGCACTTAAACCATAAGATCCAGTGCAAGAGCAATATCGCAAAATAGTTTTAAAACGAGCATATCTTTAGAATTTCCGATACAGAGACTCACGCGCTGGAGATAAAAATGTTTTTTCTGCACAACATTGCCATTGCTCGCTTTGAAATCCTTGAGTTTGTTAATCAAAAATTCGTCAAAGTTTTAAAAAATAGAAAAGCGATCATAAAACAAATTTCAAATTTAAAATTTGTTCTTCCACATGCTCATATTCGTTGGAGGATTACGTTATTCAAAATTCGATGACTCTATGTACCGTTATTTTATGACAATGTGAGAAATATACATACTTTTACGCAGATTTTCATTATTTAATTTCTTCAAATATAATGCAGGACTCTAACATTTTATGGCAACAGTTTGAAAAGTGAACCGACATTTATCCGTCCGACGCAAAATGCCAAAACGAAAGTAATAGTCCTTCGGGACTCAAGTCCCTTTGGACTAAAAAAAAAAAAAAAAAAAAAAAAAAAAAAAAAAAAAAAAAAAAAATCTGAAATGTTTCAGATTTTAAATTACGTCCAAAGTGGCGTTTTTTAACATTTTGTGTGTTACCTTTCTTATTAAATATCATGTTCCTCGCACTTAAACCATAAGATCCAGTGCAAGAGCAATATCGCAAAATAGTTTTAAAACGAGCATATCTTTAGAATTTCCGATACAGAGACTCACGCGCTGGAGATAAAAATGTTTTTTCTGCACAACATTGCCATTGCTCGCTTTGAAATCCTTGAGTTTGTTAATCAAAAATTCGTCAAAGTTTTAAAAAATAGAAAATCGATCATAAAACAAATTTCAAATTTAAAATTTGGTCTTCCACATGCTCATATTCGTTGGAGGATTACGTTATTCAAAATTCGATGACTCTATGTACCGTTATTTTATGACAATGTGAGAAATATACATACTTTTACGCAGATTTTCATTATTTAATTTCTTCAAATATAATGCAGGACTCTAACATTTTATGGCAACAGTTTGAAAAGTGAACCGACATTTATCCGTCCGACGCAAAATGCCAAAACGAAAGTAATAGTCCTTCGGGACTCAAGTCCCTTTGGACTAAAAAAAAAAAAAAATCTGAAATGTTTCAGATTTTAAATTACGTCCAAAGTGGCGTTTTTTAACATTTTGTGTGTTACCTTTCTTATTAAATATCATGTTCCTCGCACTTAAACCATAAGATCCAGTGCAAGAGCAATATCGCAAAATAGTTTTAAAACGAGCATATCTTTAGAATTTCCGATACAGAGACTCACGCGCTGGAGATAAAAATGTTTTTTCTGCACAACATTGCCATTTGAAATCCTTGAGCTTGAAATCCTTGAAATCCTAAAACAAATTTAAAATTTAAAATTTGGTCTTCCACATGCTCATATTCGTTGGAGGATTACGTTATTCAAAATTCGATGACTCTATGTACCGTTATTTTATGACAATGTGAGAAATATACATACATTTACGTTTATTTTCATTATTTAATTTCTTCAAATATAATGCAGGACTCTAACATTTTATGGCAACAGTTTGAAAAGTGAACCGACATTTATCCGTCCGACGCAAAATGCCAAAACGAAAGTAATAGTCCTTCGGGACTCAAGTCCCTTTGGACTAAAAAAAAAAAAAAATCTGAAATGTTTCAGATTTTAAATTACGTCCAAAGTGGCGTTTTTTAACATTTTGTGTGTTACCTTTCTTATTAAATATCATGTTCCTCGCACTTAAACCATAAGATCCAGTGCAAGAGCAATATCGCAAAATAGTTTTAAAATGAGCATATCTTTAGAATTTCTGATACAGAGACTCACGCGCTGGAGATAAAAATGTTTTTTCTGCTCAACGTTGCCATTGCTCGCTTTGAAATCCTTGAGTTTGTTAATCAAAAATTCCTCAAAGTTTTAAAAAATAGGAAATCGATCATAAAACAAATTTCAAATTTCAAATTTGGTCTTCCACATGCTCATATTCGTTGGAGGATTACGTTATTCAAAATTCGATGACTCTATGTACCGTTATTTTATGACAATGTGAGAAATATACATACATTTACGCAGATTTTCATTATTTAATTTCTTCAAGTATAATGCAGGACTCTAACATTTTATGGCAACAGTTTGAAAAGTGAACCGACATTTATCCGTCCGACGCAAAATGCCAAAACGAAAGTAATAGTCCTTCGGGAATCAAGTCCCTTTGGACTAAAAAAAAAAAAAATCTGAAATGTTTCAGATTTTAAATTACGTCCAAAGTGGCGTTTTTTAACATTTTGTGTGTTACCTTTCTTATTAAATATCATGTTCCTCGCACTTAAACCATAAGATCCAGTGCAAGAGCAATATCGCAAAATAGTTTTAAAATGAGCATATCTTTAGAATTTCTGATACAGAGACTCACGCGCTGGAGATAAAAATGACTTTTCTGCTCAACGTTGCCATTGCTCGCTTTGAAATCCTTGAGTTTGTTAATCAAAAATTCCTCAAAGTTTTAAAAAATAGGAAATCGATCATAAAACAAATTTCAAATTTCAAATTTGGTCTTCCACATGCTCATATTCGTTGGAGGATTACGTTATTCAAAATTCGATGACTCTATGTACCGTTATTTTATGACAATGTGAGAAATATACATACATTTACGCAGATTTTCATTATTTAATTTCTTCAAGTATAATGCAGGACTCTAACATTTTATGGCAACAGTTTGAAAAGTGAACCGACATTTATCCGTCCGACGCAAAATGCCAAAACGAAAGTAATAGTCCTTCGGGACTCAAGTCCCTTTGGACTAAAAAAAAAAAAAAAAATCTGAAATGTTTCAGATTTTAAATTACGTCCAAAGGGGCGTTTTTTAACATTTTGTGTGTTACCTTTCTTATTAAATACCATGTTCCTCGCACTTAAACCATAAGATCCAGTGCAAGAGCAATATCGCAAAATAGTTTTAAAACGAGCATATCTTTAGAATTTCCGATACAGAGACTCACGCGCTGGAGATAAAAATGTTTTTTCTGCACAACATTGCCATTGCTCGCTTTGAAATCCTTGAGTTTGTTAATCAAAAATTCGTCAAAGTTTTAAAAAATAGAAAAGCGATCATAAAACAAATTTCAAATTTAAAATTTGTTCTTCCACATGCTCATATTCGTTGGAGGATTACGTTATTCAAAATTCGATGACTCTATGTACCGTTATTTTATGACAATGTGAGAAATATACATACTTTTACGCAGATTTTCATTATTTAATTTCTTCAAATATAATGCAGGACTCTAACATTTTATGGCAACAGTTTGAAAAGTGAACCGACATTTATCCGTCCGACGCAAAATGCCAAAACGAAAGTAATAGTCCTTCGGGACTCAAGTCCCTTTGGACTAAAAAAAAAAAAAAAAAAAAAAAAAAAAAAAAAAAAAAAAAAATCTGAAATGTTTCAGATTTTAAATTACGTCCAAAGTGGCGTTTTTTAACATTTTGTGTGTTACCTTTCTTATTAAATATCATGTTCCTCGCACTTAAACCATAAGATCCAGTGCAAGAGCAATATCGCAAAATAGTTTTAAAACGAGCATATCTTTAGAATTTCCGATACAGAGACTCACGCGCTGGAGATAAAAATGTTTTTTCTGCACAACATTGCCATTGCTCGCTTTGAAATCCTTGAGTTTGTTAATCAAAAATTCGTCAAAGTTTTAAAAAATAGAAAATCGATCATAAAACAAATTTCAAATTTAAAATTTGGTCTTCCACATGCTCATATTCGTTGGAGGATTACGTTATTCAAAATTCGATGACTCTATGTACCGTTATTTTATGACAATGTGAGAAATATACATACTTTTACGCAGATTTTCATTATTTAATTTCTTCAAATATAATGCAGGACTCTGAGATTTTATGGCAACAGTTTGAAAAGTGAACCGACATTTATCCGTCCGACGCAAAATGCCAAAACGAAAGTAATAGTCCTTCGGGACTCAAGTCCCTTTGGACTAAAAAAAAAAAAAAATCTGAAATGTTTCAGATTTTAAATTACGTCCAAAGTGGCGTTTTTTAACATTTTGTGTGTTACCTTTCTTATTAAATATCATGTTCCTCGCACTTAAACCATAAGATCCAGTGCAAGAGCAATATCGCAAAATAGTTTTAAAACGAGCATATCTTTAGAATTTCCGATACAGAGACTCACGCGCTGGAGATAAAAATGTTTTTTCTGCACAACATTGCCATTTGAAATCCTTGAGCTTGAAATCCATGAAATCCTAAAACAAATTTAAAATTTAAAATTTGGTCTTCCACATGCTCATATTCGTTGGAGGATTACGTTATTCAAAATTCGATGACTCTATGTACCGTTATTTTATGACAATGTGAGAAATATACATACATTTACGTTTATTTTCATTATTTAATTTCTTCAAATATAATGCAGGACTCTAACATTTTATGGCAACAGTTTGAAAAGTGAACCGACATTTATCCGTCCGACGCAAAATGCCAAAACGAAAGTAATAGTCCTTCGGGACTCAAGTCCCTTTGGACTAAAAAAAAAAAAAAATCTGAAATGTTTCAGATTTTAAATTACGTCCAAAGTGGCGTTTTTTAACATTTTGTGTGTTACCTTTCTTATTAAATATCATGTTCCTCGCACTTAAACCATAAGATCCAGTGCAAGAGCAATATCGCAAAATAGTTTTAAAATGAGCATATCTTTAGAATTTCTGATACAGAGACTCACGCGCTGGAGATAAAAATGTTTTTTCTGCTCAACGTTGCCATTGCTCGCTTTGAAATCCTTGAGTTTGTTAATCAAAAATTCCTCAAAGTTTTAAAAAATAGGAAATCGATCATAAAACAAATTTCAAATTTCAAATTTGGTCTTCCACATGCTCATATTCGTTGGAGGATTACGTTATTCAAAATTCGATGACTCTATGTACCGTTATTTTATGACAATGTGAGAAATATACATACATTTACGCAGATTTTCATTATTTAATTTCTTCAAGTATAATGCAGGACTCTAACATTTTATGGCAACAGTTTGAAAAGTGAACCGACATTTATCCGTCCGACGCAAAATGCCAAAACGAAAGTAATAGTCCTTCGGGACTCAAGTCCCTTTGGACTAAAAAAAAAAAAAATCTGAAATGTTTCAGATTTTAAATTACGTCCAAAGTGGCGTTTTTTAACATTTTGTGTGTTACCTTTCTTATTAAATATCATGTTCCTCGCACTTAAACCATAAGATCCAGTGCAAGAGCAATATCGCAAAATAGTTTTAAAATGAGCATATCTTTAGAATTTCTGATACAGAGACTCACGCGCTGGAGATAAAAATGACTTTTCTGCTCAACGTTGCCATTGCTCGCTTTGAAATCCTTGAGTTTGTTAATCAAAAATTCCTCAAAGTTTTAAAAAATAGGAAATCGATCATAAAACAAATTTCAAATTTCAAATTTGGTCTTCCACATGCTCATATTCGTTGGAGGATTACGTTATTCAAAATTCGATGACTCTATGTACCGTTATTTTATGACAATGTGAGAAATATACATACATTTACGCAGATTTTCATTATTTAATTTCTTCAAGTATAATGCAGGACTCTAACATTTTATGGCAACAGTTTGAAAAGTGAACCGACATTTATCCGTCCGACGCAAAATGCCAAAACGAAAGTAATAGTCCTTCGGGACTCAAGTCCCTTTGGACTAAAAAAAAAAAAAAAAAATCTGAAATGTTTCAGATTTTAAATTACGTCCAAAGGGGCGTTTTTTAACATTTTGTGTGTTACCTTTCTTATTAAATACCATGTTCCTCGCACTTAAACCATAAGATCCAGTGCAAGAGCAATATCGCAAAATAGTTTTAAAACGAGCATATCTTTAGAATTTCCGATACAGAGACTCACGCGCTGGAGATAAAAATGTTTTTTCTGCACAACATTGCCATTGCTCGCTTTGAAATCCTTGAGTTTGTTAATCAAAAATTCGTCAAAGTTTTAAAAAATAGAAAAGCGATCATAAAACAAATTTCAAATTTAAAATTTGTTCTTCCACATGCTCATATTCGTTGGAGGATTACGTTATTCAAAATTCGATGACTCTATGTACCGTTATTTTATGACAATGTGAGAAATATACATACTTTTACGCAGATTTTCATTATTTAATTTCTTCAAATATAATGCAGGACTCTAACATTTTATGGCAACAGTTTGAAAAGTGAACCGACATTTATCCGTCCGACGCAAAATGCCAAAACGAAAGTAATAGTCCTTCGGGACTCAAGTCCCTTTGGACTAAAAAAAAAAAAAAAAAAAAAAAAAAAAAAAAAAAAAAAAAAATCTGAAATGTTTCAGATTTTAAATTACGTCCAAAGTGGCGTTTTTTAACATTTTGTGTGTTACCTTTCTTATTAAATATCATGTTCCTCGCACTTAAACCATAAGATCCAGTGCAAGAGCAATATCGCAAAATAGTTTTAAAACGAGCATATCTTTAGAATTTCCGATACAGAGACTCACGCGCTGGAGATAAAAATGTTTTTTCTGCACAACATTGCCATTGCTCGCTTTGAAATCCTTGAGTTTGTTAATCAAAAATTCGTCAAAGTTTTAAAAAATAGAAAATCGATCATAAAACAAATTTCAAATTTAAAATTTGGTCTTCCACATGCTCATATTCGTTGGAGGATTACGTTATTCAAAATTCGATGACTCTATGTACCGTTATTTTATGACAATGTGAGAAATATACATACTTTTACGCAGATTTTCATTATTTAATTTCTTCAAATATAATGCAGGACTCTAACATTTTATGGCAACAGTTTGAAAAGTGAACCGACATTTATCCGTCCGACGCAAAATGCCAAAACGAAAGTAATAGTCCTTCGGGACTCAAGTCCCTTTGGACTAAAAAAAAAAAAAAAATCTGAAATGTTTCAGATTTTAAATTACGTCCAAAGTGGCGTTTTTTAACATTTTGTGTGTTACCTTTCTTATTAAATATCATGTTCCTCGCACTTAAACCATAAGATCCAGTGCAAGAGCAATATCGCAAAATAGTTTTAAAACGAGCATATCTTTAGAATTTCCGATACAGAGACTCACGCGCTGGAGATAAAAATGTTTTTTCTGCACAACATTGCCATTTGAAATCCTTGAGCTTGAAATCCTTGAAATCCTAAAACAAATTTAAAATTTAAAATTTGGTCTTCCACATGCTCATATTCGTTGGAGGATTACGTTATTCAAAATTCGATGACTCTATGTACCGTTATTTTATGACAATGTGAGAAATATACATACATTTACGTTTATTTTCATTATTTAATTTCTTCAAATATAATGCAGGACTCTAACATTTTATGGCAACAGTTTGAAAAGTGAACCGACATTTATCCGTCCGACGCAAAATGCCAAAACGAAAGTAATAGTCCTTCGGGACTCAAGTCCCTTTGGACTAAAAAAAAAAAAAAAATCTGAAATGTTTCAGATTTTAAATTACGTCCAAAGTGGCGTTTTTTAACATTTTGTGTGTTACCTTTCTTATTAAATATCATGTTCCTCGCACTTAAACCATAAGATCCAGTGCAAGAGCAATATCGCAAAATAGTTTTAAAATGAGCATATCTTTAGAATTTCTGATACAGAGACTCACGCGCTGGAGATAAAAATGTTTTTTCTGCTCAACGTTGCCATTGCTCGCTTTGAAATCCTTGAGTTTGTTAATCAAAAATTCCTCAAAGTTTTAAAAAATAGGAAATCGATCATAAAACAAATTTCAAATTTCAAATTTGGTCTTCCACATGCTCATATTCGTTGGAGGATTACGTTATTCAAAATTCGATGACTCTATGTACCGTTATTTTATGACAATGTGAGAAATATACATACATTTACGCAGATTTTCATTATTTAATTTCTTCAAGTATAATGCAGGACTCTAACATTTTATGGCAACAGTTTGAAAAGTGAACCGACATTTATCCGTCCGACGCAAAATGCCAAAACGAAAGTAATAGTCCTTCGGGACTCAAGTCCCTTTGGACTAAAAAAAAAAAAAATCTGAAATGTTTCAGATTTTAAATTACGTCCAAAGTGGCGTTTTTTAACATTTTGTGTGTTACCTTTCTTATTAAATATCATGTTCCTCGCACTTAAACCATAAGATCCAGTGCAAGAGCAATATCGCAAAATAGTTTTAAAACGAGCATATCTTTAGAATTTCCGATACAGAGACTCACGCGCTGGAGATAAAAATGTTTTTTCTGCACAACATTGCCATTGCTCGCTTTGAAATCCTTGAGTTTGTTAATCAAAAATTCGTCAAAGTTTTAAAAAATAGAAAAGCGATCATAAAACAAATTTCAAATTTAAAATTTGTTCTTCCACATGCTCATATTCGTTGGAGGATTACGTTATTCAAAATTCGATGACTCTATGTACCGTTATTTTATGACAATGTGAGAAATATACATACTTTTACGCAGATTTTCATTATTTAATTTCTTCAAATATAATGCAGGACTCTAACATTTTATGGCAACAGTTTGAAAAGTGAACCGACATTTATCCGTCCGACGCAAAATGCCAAAACGAAAGTAATAGTCCTTCGGGACTCAAGTCCCTTTGGACTAAAAAAAAAAAAAAAAAAAAAAAAAAAAAAAAAAAAAAAAAAAATCTGAAATGTTTCAGATTTTAAATTACGTCCAAAGTGGCGTTTTTTAACATTTTGTGTGTTACCTTTCTTATTAAATATCATGTTCCTCGCACTTAAACCATAAGATCCAGTGCAAGAGCAATATCGCAAAATAGTTTTAAAACGAGCATATCTTTAGAATTTCCGATACAGAGACTCACGCGCTGGAGATAAAAATGTTTTTTCTGCACAACATTGCCATTGCTCGCTTTGAAATCCTTGAGTTTGTTAATCAAAAATTCGTCAAAGTTTTAAAAAATAGAAAATCGATCATAAAACAAATTTCAAATTTAAAATTTGGTCTTCCACATGCTCATATTCGTTGGAGGATTACGTTATTCAAAATTCGATGACTCTATGTACCGTTATTTTATGACAATGTGAGAAATATACATACTTTTACGCAGATTTTCATTATTTAATTTCTTCAAATATAATGCAGGACTCTAACATTTTATGGCAACAGTTTGAAAAGTGAACCGACATTTATCCGTCCGACGCAAAATGCCAAAACGAAAGTAATAGTCCTTCGGGACTCAAGTCCCTTTGGACTAAAAAAAAAAAAAAAATCTGAAATGTTTCAGATTTTAAATTACGTCCAAAGTGGCGTTTTTTAACATTTTGTGTGTTACCTTTCTTATTAAATATCATGTTCCTCGCACTTAAACCATAAGATCCAGTGCAAGAGCAATATCGCAAAATAGTTTTAAAACGAGCATATCTTTAGAATTTCCGATACAGAGACTCACGCGCTGGAGATAAAAATGTTTTTTCTGCACAACATTGCCATTTGAAATCCTTGAGCTTGAAATCCTTGAAATCCTAAAACAAATTTAAAATTTAAAATTTGGTCTTCCACATGCTCATATTCGTTGGAGGATTACGTTATTCAAAATTCGATGACTCTATGTACCGTTATTTTATGACAATGTGAGAAATATACATACATTTACGTTTATTTTCATTATTTAATTTCTTCAAATATAATGCAGGACTCTAACATTTTATGGCAACAGTTTGAAAAGTGAACCGACATTTATCCGTCCGACGCAAAATGCCAAAACGAAAGTAATAGTCCTTCGGGACTCAAGTCCCTTTGGACTAAAAAAAAAAAAAAAATCTGAAATGTTTCAGATTTTAAATTACGTCCAAAGTGGCGTTTTTTAACATTTTGTGTGTTACCTTTCTTATTAAATATCATGTTCCTCGCACTTAAACCATAAGATCCAGTGCAAGAGCAATATCGCAAAATAGTTTTAAAATGAGCATATCTTTAGAATTTCTGATACAGAGACTCACGCGCTGGAGATAAAAATGTTTTTTCTGCTCAACGTTGCCATTGCTCGCTTTGAAATCCTTGAGTTTGTTAATCAAAAATTCCTCAAAGTTTTAAAAAATAGGAAATCGATCATAAAACAAATTTCAAATTTCAAATTTGGTCTTCCACATGCTCATATTCGTTGGAGGATTACGTTATTCAAAATTCGATGACTCTATGTACCGTTATTTTATGACAATGTGAGAAATATACATACATTTACGCAGATTTTCATTATTTAATTTCTTCAAGTATAATGCAGGACTCTAACATTTTATGGCAACAGTTTGAAAAGTGAACCGACATTTATCCGTCCGACGCAAAATGCCAAAACGAAAGTAATAGTCCTTCGGGACTCAAGTCCCTTTGGACTAAAAAAAAAAAAAATCTGAAATGTTTCAGATTTTAAATTACGTCCAAAGTGGCGTTTTTTAACATTTTGTGTGTTACCTTTCTTATTAAATATCATGTTCCTCGCACTTAAACCATAAGATCCAGTGCAAGAGCAATATCGCAAAATAGTTTTAAAACGAGCATATCTTTAGAATTTCCGATACAGAGACTCACGCGCTGGAGATAAAAATGTTTTTTCTGCACAACATTGCCATTGCTCGCTTTGAAATCCTTGAGTTTGTTAATCAAAAATTCGTCAAAGTTTTAAAAAATAGAAAAGCGATCATAAAACAAATTTCAAATTTAAAATTTGTTCTTCCACATGCTCATATTCGTTGGAGGATTACGTTATTCAAAATTCGATGACTCTATGTACCGTTATTTTATGACAATGTGAGAAATATACATACTTTTACGCAGATTTTCATTATTTAATTTCTTCAAATATAATGCAGGACTCTAACATTTTATGGCAACAGTTTGAAAAGTGAACCGACATTTATCCGTCCGACGCAAAATGCCAAAACGAAAGTAATAGTCCTTCGGGACTCAAGTCCCTTTGGACTAAAAAAAAAAAAAAAAAAAAAAAAAAAAAAAAAAAAAAATCTGAAATGTTTCAGATTTTAAATTACGTCCAAAGTGGCGTTTTTTAACATTTTGTGTGTTACCTTTCTTATTAAATATCATGTTCCTCGCACTTAAACCATAAGATCCAGTGCAAGAGCAATATCGCAAAATAGTTTTAAAACGAGCATATCTTTAGAATTTCCGATACAGAGACTCACGCGCTGGAGATAAAAATGTTTTTTCTGCACAACATTGCCATTTGAAATCCTTGAGCTTGAAATCCTTGAAATCCTAAAACAAATTTAAAATTTAAAATTTGGTCTTCCACATGCTCATATTCGTTGGAGGATTACGTTATTCAAAATTCGATGACTCTATGTACCGTTATTTTATGACAATGTGAGAAATATACATACATTTACGTTTATTTTCATTATTTAATTTCTTCAAATATAATGCAGGACTCTAACATTTTATGGCAACAGTTTGAAAAGTGAACCGACATTTATCCGTCCGACGCAAAATGCCAAAACGAAAGTAATAGTCCTTCGGGACTCAAGTCCCTTTGGACTAAAAAAAAAAAAAAAATCTGAAATGTTTCAGATTTTAAATTACGTCCAAAGTGGCGTTTTTTAACATTTTGTGTGTTACCTTTCTTATTAAATATCATGTTCCTCGCACTTAAACCATAAGATCCAGTGCAAGAGCAATATCGCAAAATAGTTTTAAAATGAGCATATCTTTAGAATTTCTGATACAGAGACTCACGCGCTGGAGATAAAAATGTTTTTTCTGCTCAACGTTGCCATTGCTCGCTTTGAAATCCTTGAGTTTGTTAATCAAAAATTCCTCAAAGTTTTAAAAAATAGGAAATCGATCATAAAACAAATTTCAAATTTCAAATTTGGTCTTCCACATGCTCATATTCGTTGGAGGATTACGTTATTCAAAATTCGATGACTCTATGTACCGTTATTTTATGACAATGTGAGAAATATACATACATTTACGCAGATTTTCATTATTTAATTTCTTCAAGTATAATGCAGGACTCTAACATTTTATGGCAACAGTTTGAAAAGTGAACCGACATTTATCCGTCCGACGCAAAATGCCAAAACGAAAGTAATAGTCCTTCGGGACTCAAGTCCCTTTGGACTAAAAAAAAAAAAAATCTGAAATGTTTCAGATTTTAAATTACGTCCAAAGTGGCGTTTTTTAACATTTTGTGTGTTACCTTTCTTATTAAATATCATGTTCCTCGCACTTAAACCATAAGATCCAGTGCAAGAGCAATATCGCAAAATAGTTTTAAAACGAGCATATCTTTAGAATTTCCGATACAGAGACTCACGCGCTGGAGATAAAAATGTTTTTTCTGCACAACATTGCCATTGCTCGCTTTGAAATCCTTGAGTTTGTTAATCAAAAATTCGTCAAAGTTTTAAAAAATAGAAAAGCGATCATAAAACAAATTTCAAATTTAAAATTTGTTCTTCCACATGCTCATATTCGTTGGAGGATTACGTTATTCAAAATTCGATGACTCTATGTACCGTTATTTTATGACAATGTGAGAAATATACATACTTTTACGCAGATTTTCATTATTTAATTTCTTCAAATATAATGCAGGACTCTAACATTTTATGGCAACAGTTTGAAAAGTGAACCGACATTTATCCGTCCGACGCAAAATGCCAAAACGAAAGTAATAGTCCTTCGGGACTCAAGTCCCTTTGGACTAAAAAAAAAAAAAAAAAAAAAAAAAAAAAAAAAAATCTGAAATGTTTCAGATTTTAAATTACGTCCAAAGTGGCGTTTTTTAACATTTTGTGTGTTACCTTTCTTATTAAATATCATGTTCCTCGCACTTAAACCATAAGATCCAGTGCAAGAGCAATATCGCAAAATAGTTTTAAAACGAGCATATCTTTAGAATTTCCGATACAGAGACTCACGCGCAGGAGATAAAAATGTTTTTTCTGCACAACATTGCCATTTGAAATCCTTGAGCTTGAAATCCTTGAAATCCTAAAACAAATTTAAAATTTAAAATTTGGTCTTCCACATGCTCATATTCGTTGGAGGATTACGTTATTCAAAATTCGATGACTCTATGTACCGTTATTTTATGACAATGTGAGAAATATACATACATTTACGTTTATTTTCATTATTTAATTTCTTCAAATATAATGCAGGACTCTAACATTTTATGGCAACAGTTTGAAAAGTGAACCGACATTTATCCGTCCGACGCAAAATGCCAAAACGAAAGTAATAGTCCTTCGGGACTCAAGTCCCTTTGGACTAAAAAAAAAAAAAAAATCTGAAATGTTTCAGATTTTAAATTACGTCCAAAGTGGCGTTTTTTAACATTTTGTGTGTTACCTTTCTTATTAAATATCATGTTCCTCGCACTTAAACCATAAGATCCAGTGCAAGAGCAATATCGCAAAATAGTTTTAAAATGAGCATATCTTTAGAATTTCTGATACAGAGACTCACGCGCTGGAGATAAAAATGTTTTTTCTGCTCAACGTTGCCATTGCTCGCTTTGAAATCCTTGAGTTTGTTAATCAAAAATTCCTCAAAGTTTTAAAAAATAGGAAATCGATCATAAAACAAATTTCAAATTTCAAATTTGGTCTTCCACATGCTCATATTCGTTGGAGGATTACGTTATTCAAAATTCGATGACTCTATGTACCGTTATTTTATGACAATGTGAGAAATATACATACATTTACGCAGATTTTCATTATTTAATTTCTTCAAGTATAATGCAGGACTCTAACATTTTATGGCAACAGTTTGAAAAGTGAACCGACATTTATCCGTCCGACGCAAAATGCCAAAACGAAAGTAATAGTCCTTCGGGACTCAAGTCCCTTTGGACTAAAAAAAAAAAAATCTGAAATGTTTCAGATTTTAAATTACGTCCAAAGTGGCGTTTTTTAACATTTTGTGTGTTACCTTTCTTATTAAATATCATGTTCCTCGCACTTAAACCATAAGATCCAGTGCAAGAGCAATATCGCAAAATAGTTTTAAAACGAGCATATCTTTAGAATTTCCGATACAGAGACTCACGCGCTGGAGATAAAAATGTTTTTTCTGCACAACATTGCCATTGCTCGCTTTGAAATCCTTGAGTTTGTTAATCAAAAATTCGTCAAAGTTTTAAAAAATAGAAAAGCGATCATAAAACAAATTTCAAATTTAAAATTTGTTCTTCCACATGCTCATATTCGTTGGAGGATTACGTTATTCAAAATTCGATGACTCTATGTACCGTTATTTTATGACAATGTGAGAAATATACATACTTTTACGCAGATTTTCATTATTTAATTTCTTCAAATATAATGCAGGACTCTAACATTTTATGGCAACAGTTTGAAAAGTGAACCGACATTTATCCGTCCGACGCAAAATGCCAAAACGAAAGTAATAGTCCTTCGGGACTCAAGTCCCTTTGGACTAAAAAAAAAAAAAAAAAAAAAAAAAAAAAAAAAAAAAAAAATCTGAAATGTTTCAGATTTTAAATTACGTCCAAAGTGGCGTTTTTTAACATTTTGTGTGTTACCTTTCTTATTAAATATCATGCTCCTCGCACTTAAACCATAAGATCCAGTGCAAGAGCAATATCGCAAAATAGTTTTAAAACGAGCATATCTTTAGAATTTCCGATACAGAGACTCACGCGCTGGAGATAAAAATGTTTTTTCTGCACAACATTGCCATTGCTCGCTTTGAAATCCTTGAGTTTGTTAATCAAAAATTCGTCAAAGTTTTAAAAAATAGAAAATCGATCATAAAACAAATTTCAAATTTAAAATTTGGTCTTCCACATGCTCATATTCGTTGGAGGATTACGTTATTCAAAATTCGATGACTCTATGTACCGTTATTTTATGACAATGTGAGAAATATACATACTTTTACGCAGATTTTCATTATTTAATTTCTTCAAATATAATGCAGGACTCTAACATTTTATGGCAACAGTTTGAAAAGTGAACCGACATTTATCCGTCCGACGCAAAATGCCAAAACGAAAGTAATAGTCCTTCGGGACTCAAGTCCCTTTGGACTAAAAAAAAAAAAAATCTGAAATGTTTCAGATTTTAAATTACGTCCAAAGTGGCGTTTTTTAACATTTTGTGTGTTACCTTTCTTATTAAATATCATGTTCCTCGCACTTAAACCATAAGATCCAGTGCAAGAGCAATATCGCAAAATAGTTTTAAAACGAGCATATCTTTAGAATTTCCGATACAGAGACTCACGCGCTGGAGATAAAAATGTTTTTTCTGCACAACGTTGCCATTGCTCGCTGTGAAATCGTTGAGTTTGTTAATCAAAAATTCGTCAAAGTTTTAAAAAATAGGAAATCGATCATAAAACAAATTTCAAATTTCAAATTTGGTCTTCCACATGCTCATATTCGTTGGAGGATTACGTTATTCAAAATTCGATGACTCTATGTACCGTTATTTTATGACAATGTGAGAAATATACATACTTTTACGCAGATTTTCATTATTTAATTTCTTCAAATATAATGCAGGACTCTAACATTTTATGGCAACAGTTTGAAAAGTGAACCGACATTTATCCGTCCGACGCAAAATGCCAAAACGAAAGTAATAGTCCTTCGGGACTCAAGTCCCTTTGGACGGAAAAAAAAAAAAAAAAAAAAAAAAAAAATCTGAAATGTTTCAGATTTTAAATTACGTCCAAAGGGGCGTTTTTTAACATTTTGTGTGATACCTTTCTTTATTAAATATCATGTTCCTCGCACTTAAACCATAAGATCCAGTGCAACAGCAATATCGCAAAATAGTTTTAAAACGAGCATATCTTTAGAATTTCCGATACAGAGACTCACGCGCTGGAGATAAAAATGTTTTTTCTGCACAACGTTGCCATTGCTCGCTGTGAAATCGTTGAGTTTGTTAATCAAAAATTCGTCAAAGTTTTAAAAAATAGGAAATCGATCATAAAACAAATTTCAAATTTCAAATTTGGTCTTCCACATGCTCATATTCGTTGGAGGATTACGTTATTCAAAATTCGATGACTCTATGTACCGTTATTTTATGACAATGTGAGAAATATACATACTTTTACGCAGATTTTCATTATTTAATTTCTTCAAGTATAATGCAGGACTCTAACATTTTATGGCAACAGTTTGAAAAGTGAACCGACATTTATCCGTCCGACGCAAAATGCCAAAACGAAAGTAATAGTCCTTCGGGACTCAAGTCCCTTTGGACTAAAAAAAAAAAAAAAAAAAAATCTGAAATGTTTCAGATTTTAAATTACGTCCAAAGGGGCGTTTTTTAACATTTTGTGTGTTACCTTTCTTATTAAATACCATGTTCCTCGCACTTAAACCATAAGATCCAGTGCAAGAGCAATATCGCAAAATAGTTTTAAAACGAGCATATCTTTAGAATTTCCGATACAGAGACTCACGCGCTGGAGATAAAAATGTTTTTTCTGCACAACATTGCCATTGCTCGCTTTGAAATCCTTGAGTTTGTTAATCAAAAATTCGTCAAAGTTTTAAAAAATAGAAAATCGATCATAAAACAAATTTCAAATTTAAAATTTGTTCTTCCACATGCTCATATTCGTTGGAGGATTACGTTATTCAAAATTCGATGACTCTATGTACCGTTATTTTATGACAATGTGAGAAATATACATACTTTTACGCAGATTTTCATTATTTAATTTCTTCAAATATAATGCAGGACTCTAACATTTTATGGCAACAGTTTGAAAAGTGAACCGACATTTATCCGTCCGACGCAAAATGCCAAAACGAAAGTAATAGTCCTTCGGGACTCAAGTCCCTTTGGACTAAAAAAAAAAAAAAAATCTGAAATGTTTCAGATTTTAAATTACGTCCAAAGTGGCGTTTTTTAACATTTTGTGTGTTACCTTTCTTATTAAATATCATGTTCCTCGCACTTAAACCATAAGATCCAGTGCAAGAGCAATATCGCAAAATAGTATTAAAACGAGCATATCTTTAGAATTTCCGATACAGAGACTCACGCGCTGGAGATAAAAATGTTTTTTCTGCACAACATTGCCATTTGAAATCCTTGAGCTTGAAATCCTTGAAATCCTAAAACAAATTTCAAATTTAAAATTTGGTCTTCCACATGCTCATATTCGTTGGAGGATTACGTTATTCAAAATTCGATGACTCTATGTACCGTTATTTTATGACAATCTGAGAAATATACATACATTTACGTTTATTTTCATTATTTAATTTCTTCTAATATAATGCAGGACTCTAACATTTTATGGCAACAGTTTGAAAAGTGAACCGACATTTATCCGTCAGACGCAAAATGCCAAAACGAAAGTAATAGTCCTTCGGGACTCAAGTCCCTTTGGACTAAAAAAAAAAAAGAAAAAATCTGAAATGTTTCAGATTTTAAATTACGTCCAAAGGGGCGTTTTTTAACATTTTATGTGTTACCTTTCTTATTAAATATCATGTTCCTCGCACTTAAACCATTAGATGCAGTGCAAGAGCAATATCGCAAAATAGTTTTAAAACGAGCATATCTTTAGAATTTCCGATACAGAGACTCACGCGCTGGAGATAAAAATGTTTTTTCTGCACAACGTTGCCATTGTTTGCTTTGAAATCCTTGAGTTTGTTAATCAAAAATTCGTCAAAGTTTTAAAAAATAGGAAATCGATCATAAAACAAATTTCAAATTTCAAATTTGGTCTTCCACATGCTCATATTCGTTGGAGGATTACGTTATTCAAAATTTGATGACTCTATGTACCGTTATTTTATGACAATGTGAGAAATATACATACATTTACGCAGATTTTCATTATTTAATTTCTTCAAATATAATGAAGGACTCTAACATTTTATGGCAACAGTTTGAAAAGTGAACCGACATTTATCCGTCCGACGCAAAATGCCAAAACGAAAGTAATAGTCCTTCGGGACTCAAGTCCCTTTGGACTAAAAAAAAAAAAAAGAAAAAATCTGAAATGTTTCAGATTTTAAATTACGTCCAAAGGGGCGTTTTTTAACATTTTGTGTGATACCTTTCTTTATTAAATATCATGTTCCTCGCACTTAAACCATAAGATCCAGTGCAACAGCAATATCGCAAAATAGTTTTAAAACGAGCATATCTTTAGAATTTCCGATACAGAGACTCACGCGCTGGAGATAAAAATGTTTTTTCTGCACAACATTGCCATTGCTCGCTTTGAAATCCTTGAGTTTGTTAATCAAAAATTCGTCAAAGTTTTAAAAAATAGGAAATCGATCATAAAACAAATTTCAAATTTCAAATTTGGTCTTCCACATGCTCATATTCGTTGGAGGATTACGTTATTCAAAATTCGATGACTCTATGTACCGTTATTTTATGACAATGTGAGAAATATATATACATTTACGCAGATTTTCATTATTTAATTTCTTCAAATATAATGCAGGACTCTAACATTTTATGGCAACAGTTTGAAAAGAGAACCGACATTTATCCGTCCGACGCAAAATGCCAAAACGAAAGTAATAGTCCTTCGGTACTCAAGTCCCTTTGGACTAAAAAAAAAAAAAAAAAAATCTGAAATGTTTCAGATTTTAAATTACGTCCAAAGGGGCGTTTTTTAACATTTTGTGTGTTACCTTTCTTATTAAATATCATGTTCCTCGCACTTAAACCATTAGATCCAGTGCAAGAGCAATATCGCAAAATAGTTTTAAAACGAGCATATCTTTAGAATTTCCGATACAGAGACTCACGCGCTGGAGATAAAAATGTTTTTTCTGCACAACATTGCCATTTGAAATCCTTGAGCTTGAAATCCTTGAAATCCTAAAACAAATTTAAAATTTAAAATTTGGTCTTCCACATGCTCATATTCGTTGGAGGATTACGTTATTCAAAATTCGATGACTCTATGTACCGTTATTTTATGACAATGTGAGAAATATACATACATTTACGTTTATTTTCATTATTTAATTTCTTCAAATATAATGCAGGACTCTAACATTTTATGGCAACAGTTTGAAAAGTGAACCGACATTTATCCGTCCGACGCAAAATGCCAAAACGAAAGTAATAGTCCTTCGGGACTCAAGTCCCTTTGGACTAAAAAAAAAAAAAAATCTGAAATGTTTCAGATTTTAAATTACGTCCAAAGTGGCGTTTTTTAACATTTTGTGTGTTACCTTTCTTATTAAATATCATGTTCCTCGCACTTAAACCATAAGATCCAGTGCAAGAGCAATATCGCAAAATAGTTTTAAAATGAGCATATCTTTAGAATTTCTGATACAGAGACTCACGCGCTGGAGATAAAAATGTTTTTTCTGCTCAACGTTGCCATTGCTCGCTTTGAAATCCTTGAGTTTGTTAATCAAAAATTCCTCAAAGTTTTAAAAAATAGGAAATCGATCATAAAACAAATTTCAAATTTCAAATTTGGTCTTCCACATGCTCATATTCGTTGGAGGATTACGTTATTCAAAATTCGATGACTCTATGTACCGTTATTTTATGACAATGTGAGAAATATACATACATTTACGCAGATTTTCATTATTTAATTTCTTCAAGTATAATGCAGGACTCTAACATTTTATGGCAACAGTTTGAAAAGTGAACCGACATTTATCCGTCCGACGCAAAATGCCAAAACGAAAGTAATAGTCCTTCGGGACTCAAGTCCCTTTGGACTAAAAAAAAAAAAAAATCTGAAATGTTTCAGATTTTAAATTACGTCCAAAGTGGCGTTTTTTAACATTTTGTGTGTTACCTTTCTTATTAAATATCATGTTCCTCGCACTTAAACCATAAGATCCAGTGCAAGAGCAATATCGCAAAATAGTTTTAAAATGAGCATATCTTTAGAATTTCTGATACAGAGACTCACGCGCTGGAGATAAAAATGACTTTTCTGCTCAACGTTGCCATTGCTCGCTTTGAAATCCTTGAGTTTGTTAATCAAAAATTCCTCAAAGTTTTAAAAAATAGGAAATCGATCATAAAACAAATTTCAAATTTCAAATTTGGTCTTCCACATGCTCATATTCGTTGGAGGATTACGTTATTCAAAATTCGATGACTCTATGTACCGTTATTTTATGACAATGTGAGAAATATACATACATTTACGCAGATTTTCATTATTTAATTTCTTCAAGTATAATGCAGGACTCTAACATTTTATGGCAACAGTTTGAAAAGTGAACCGACATTTATCCGTCCGACGCAAAATGCCAAAACGAAAGTAATAGTCCTTCGGGACTCAAGTCCCTTTGGACTAAAAAAAAAAAAAAAAAATCTGAAATGTTTGAGATTTTAAATTACGTCCAAAGGGGCGTTTTTTAACATTTTGTGTGTTACCTTTCTTATTAAATACCATGTTCCTCGCACTTAAACCATAAGATCCAGTGCAAGAGCAATATCGCAAAATAGTTTTAAAACGAGCATATCTTTAGAATTTCCGATACAGAGACTCACGCGCTGGAGATAAAAATGTTTTTTCTGCACAACATTGCCATTGCTCGCTTTGAAATCCTTGAGTTTGTTAATCAAAAATTCGTCAAAGTTTTAAAAAATAGAAAAGCGATCATAAAACAAATTTCAAATTTAAAATTTGTTCTTCCACATGCTCATATTCGTTGGAGGATTACGTTATTCAAAATTCGATGACTCTATGTACCGTTATTTTATGACAATGTGAGAAATATACATACTTTTACGCAGATTTTCATTATTTAATTTCTTCAAATATAATGCAGGACTCTAACATTTTATGGCAACAGTTTGAAAAGTGAACCGACATTTATCCGTCCGACGCAAAATGCCAAAACGAAAGTAATAGTCCTTCGGGACTCAAGTCCCTTTGGACTAAAAAAAAAAAAAAAAAAAAAAAAAAAAAAAAAAAAAAAATCTGAAATGTTTCAGATTTTAAATTACGTCCAAAGTGGCGTTTTTTAACATTTTGTGTGTTACCTTTCTTATTAAATATCATGTTCCTCGCACTTAAACCATAAGATCCAGTGCAAGAGCAATATCGCAAAATAGTTTTAAAACGAGCATATCTTTAGAATTTCCGATACAGAGACTCACGCGCTGGAGATAAAAATGTTTTTTCTGCACAACATTGCCATTGCTCGCTTTGAAATCCTTGAGTTTGTTAATCAAAAATTCGTCAAAGTTTTAAAAAATAGAAAATCGATCATAAAACAAATTTCAAATTTAAAATTTGGTCTTCCACATGCTCATATTCGTTGGAGGATTACGTTATTCAAAATTCGATGACTCTTTGTACCGTTATTTTATGACAATGTGAGAAATATACATACTTTTACGCAGATTTTCATTATTTAATTTCTTCAAATATAATGCAGGACTCTAACATTTTATGGCAACAGTTTGAAAAGTGAACCGACATTTATCCGTCCGACGCAAAATGCCAAAACGAAAGTAATAGTCCTTCGGGACTCAAGTCCCTTTGGACTAAAAAAAAAAAAAAATCTGAAATGTTTCAGATTTTAAATTACGTCCAAAGTGGCGTTTTTTAACATTTTGTGTGTTACCTTTCTTATTAAATATCATGTTCCTCGCACTTAAACCATAAGATCCAGTGCAAGAGCAATATCGCAAAATAGTTTTAAAACGAGCATATCTTTAGAATTTCCGATACAGAGACTCACGCGCTGGAGATAAAAATGTTTTTTCTGCACAACATTGCCATTTGAAATCCTTGAGCTTGAAATCCTTGAAATCCTAAAACAAATTTAAAATTTAAAATTTGGTCTTCCACATGCTCATATTCGTTGGAGGATTACGTTATTCAAAATTCGATGACTCTATGTACCGTTATTTTATGACAATGTGAGAAATATACATACATTTACGTTTATTTTCATTATTTAATTTCTTCAAATATAATGCAGGACTCTAACATTTTATGGCAACAGTTTGAAAAGTGAACCGACATTTATCCGTCCGACGCAAAATGCCAAAACGAAAGTAATAGTCCTTCGGGACTCAAGTCCCTTTGGACTAAAAAAAAAAAAAAATCTGAAATGTTTCAGATTTTAAATTACGTCCAAAGTGGCGTTTTTTAACATTTTGTGTGTTACCTTTCTTATTAAATATCATGTTCCTCGCACTTAAACCATAAGATCCAGTGCAAGAGCAATATCGCAAAATAGTTTTAAAATGAGCATATCTTTAGAATTTCTGATACAGAGACTCACGCGCTGGAGATAAAAATGTTTTTTCTGCTCAACGTTGCCATTGCTCGCTTTGAAATCCTTGAGTTTGTTAATCAAAAATTCCTCAAAGTTTTAAAAAATAGGAAATCGATCATAAAACAAATTTCAAATTTAAAATTTGTTCTTCCACATGCTCATATTCGTTGGAGGATTACGTTATTCAAAATTCGATGACTCTATGTACCGTTATTTTATGACAATGTGAGAAATATACATACTTTTACGCAGATTTTCATTATTTAATTTCTTCAAATATAATGCAGGACTCTAACATTTTATGGCAACAGTTTGAAAAGTGAACCGACATTTATCCGTCCGACGCAAAATGCCAAAACGAAAGTAATAGTCCTTCGGGACTCAAGTCCCTTTAGACTAAAAAAAAAAAAAAAAAAAAAAAAAAAAAAAAAAAAAAATCTGAAATGTTTCAGATTTTAAATTACGTCCAAAGTGGCGTTTTTTAACATTTTGTGTGTTACCTTTCTTATTAAATATCATGTTCCTCGCACTTAAACCATAAGATCCAGTGCAAGAGCAATATCGCAAAATAGTTTTAAAACGAGCATATCTTTAGAATTTCCGATACAGAGACTCACGCGCTGGAGATAAAAATGTTTTTTCTGCACAACATTGCCATTTGAAATCCTTGAGCTTGAAATCCTTGAAATCCTAAAACAAATTTAAAATTTAAAATTTGGTCTTCCACATGCTCATATTCGTTGGAGGATTACGTTATTCAAAATTCGATGACTCTATGTACCGTTATTTTATGACAATGTGAGAAATATACATACATTTACGTTTATTTTCATTATTTAATTTCTTCAAATATAATGCAGGACTCTAACATTTTATGGCAACAGTTTGAAAAGTGAACCGACATTTATCCGTCCGACGCAAAATGCCAAAACGAAAGTAATAGTCCTTCGGGACTCAAGTCCCTTTGGACTAAAAAAAAAAAAAAATCTGAAATGTTTCAGATTTTAAATTACGTCCAAAGTGGCGTTTTTTAACATTTTGTGTGTTACCTTTCTTATTAAATATCATGTTCCTCGCACTTAAACCATAAGATCCAGTGCAAGAGCAATATCGCAAAATAGTTTTAAAATGAGCATATCTTTAGAATTTCTGATACAGAGACTCACGCGCTGGAGATAAAAATGTTTTTTCTGCTCAACGTTGCCATTGCTCGCTTTGAAATCCTTGAGTTTGTTAATCAAAAATTCCTCAAAGTTTTAAAAAATAGGAAATCGATCATAAAACAAATTTCAAATTTCAAATTTGGTCTTCCACATGCTCATATTCGTTGGAGGATTACGTTATTCAAAATTCGATGACTCTATGTACCGTTATTTTATGACAATGTGAGAAATATACATACATTTACGCAGATTTTCATTATTTAATTTCTTCAAGTATAATGCAGGACTCTAACATTTTATGGCAACAGTTTGAAAAGTGAACCGACATTTATCCGTCCGACGCAAAATGCCAAAACGAAAGTAATAGTCCTTCGGGACTCAAGTCCCTTTGGACTAAAAAAAAAAAAAATCTGAAATGTTTCAGATTTTAAATTACGTCCAAAGTGGCGTTTTTTAACATTTTGTGTGTTACCTTTCTTATTAAATATCATGTTCCTCGCACTTAAACCATAAGATCCAGTGCAAGAGCAATATCGCAAAATAGTTTTAAAACGAGCATATCTTTAGAATTTCCGATACAGAGACTCACGCGCTGGAGATAAAAATGTTTTTTCTGCACAACATTGCCATTGCTCGCTTTGAAATCCTTGAGTTTGTTAATCAAAAATTCGTCAAAGTTTTAAAAAATAGAAAAGCGATCATAAAACAAATTTCAAATTTAAAATTTGTTCTTCCACATGCTCATATTCGTTGGAGGATTACGTTATTCAAAATTCGATGACTCTATGTACCGTTATTTTATGACAATGTGAGAAATATACATACTTTTACGCAGATTTTCATTATTTAATTTCTTCAAATATAATGCAGGACTCTAACATTTTATGGCAACAGTTTGAAAAGTGAACCGACATTTATCCGTCCGACGCAAAATGCCAAAACGAAAGTAATAGTCCTTCGGGACTCAAGTCCCTTTGGACTAAAAAAAAAAAAAAAAAAAAAAAAAAAAAAAAAAAAAAATCTGAAATGTTTCAGATTTTAAATTACGTCCAAAGTGGCGTTTTTTAACATTTTGTGTGTTACCTTTCTTATTAAATATCATGCTCCTCGCACTTAAACCATAAGATCCAGTGCAAGAGCAATATCGCAAAATAGTTTTAAAACGAGCATATCTTTAGAATTTCCGATACAGAGACTCACGCGCTGGAGATAAAAATGTTTTTTCTGCACAACATTGCCATTGCTCGCTTTGAAATCCTTGAGTTTGTTAATCAAAAATTCGTCAAAGTTTTAAAAAATAGAAAATCGATCATAAAACAAATTTCAAATTTAAAATTTGGTCTTCCACATGCTCATATTCGTTGGAGGATTACGTTATTCAAAATTCGATGACTCTATGTACCGTTATTTTATGACAATGTGAGAAATATACATACTTTTACGCAGATTTTCATTATTTAATTTCTTCAAATATAATGCAGGACACTAACATTTTATGGCAACAGTTTGAAAAGTGAAGCGACATTTATCCGTCCGACGCAAAATGCCAAAACGAAAGTAATAGTCCTTCGGGACTCAAGTCCCTTTGGACTAAAAAAAAAAAAAAATCTGAAATGTTTCAGATTTTAAATTACGTCCAAAGTGGCGTTTTTTAACATTTTGTGTGTTACCTTTCTTATTAAATATCATGTTCCTCGCACTTAAACCATAAGATCCAGTGCAAGAGCAATATCGCAAAATAGTTTTAAAACGAGCATATCTTTAGAATTTCCGATACAGAGACTCACGCGCTGGAGATAAAAATGTTTTTTCTGCACAACGTTGCCATTGCTCGCTGTGAAATCGTTGAGTTTGTTAATCAAAAATTCGTCAAAGTTTTAAAAAATAGGAAATCGATCATAAAACAAATTTCAAATTTCAAATTTGGTCTTCCACATGCTCATATTCGTTGGAGGATTACGTTATTCAAAATTCGATGACTCTATGTACCGTTATTTTATGACAATGTGAGAAATATACATACTTTTACGCAGATTTTCATTATTTAATTTCTTCAAATATAATGCAGGACTCTAACATTTTATGGCAACAGTTTGAAAAGTGAACCGACATTTATCCGTCCGACGCAAAATGCCAAAACGAAAGTAATAGTCCTTCGGGACTCAAGTCCCTTTGGACGGAAAAAAAAAAAAAAAAAAAAAAAAAAAAAAAAAAAAATCTGAAATGTTTCAGATTTTAAATTACGTCCAAAGGGGCGTTTTTTAACATTTTGTGTGATACCTTTCTTTATTAAATATCATGTTCCTCGCACTTAAACCATAAGATCCAGTGCAACAGCAATATCGCAAAATAGTTTTAAAACGAGCATATCTTTAGAATTTCCGATACAGAGACTCACGCGCTGGAGATAAAAATGTTTTTTCTGCACAACGTTGCCATTGCTCGCTGTGAAATCGTTGAGTTTGTTAATCAAAAATTCGTCAAAGTTTTAAAAAATAGGAAATCGATCATAAAACAAATTTCAAATTTCAAATTTGGTCTTCCACATGCTCATATTCGTTGGAGGATTACGTTATTCAAAATTCGATGACTCTATGTACCGTTATTTTATGACAATGTGAGAAATATACATACTTTTACGCAGATTTTCATTATTTAATTTCTTCAAGTATAATGCAGGACTCTAACATTTTATGGCAACAGTTTGAAAAGTGAACCGACATTTATCCGTCCGACGCAAAATGCCAAAACGAAAGTAATAGTCCTTCGGGACTCAAGTCCCTTTGGACTAAAAAAAAAAAAAAAAAAAAATCTGAAATGTTTCAGATTTTAAATTACGTCCAAAGGGGCGTTTTTTAACATTTTGTGTGTTACCTTTCTTATTAAATACCATGTTCCTCGCACTTAAACCATAAGATCCAGTGCAAGAGCAATATCGCAAAATAGTTTTAAAACGAGCATATCTTTAGAATTTCCGATACAGAGACTCACGCGCTGGAGATAAAAATGTTTTTTCTGCACAACATTGCCATTGCTCGCTTTGAAATCCTTGAGTTTGTTAATCAAAAATTCGTCAAAGTTTTAAAAAATAGAAAATCGATCATAAAACAAATTTCAAATTTAAAATTTGTTCTTCCACATGCTCATATTCGTTGGAGGATTACGTTATTCAAAATTCGATGACTCTATGTACCGTTATTTTATGACAATGTGAGAAATATACATACTTTTACGCAGATTTTCATTATTTAATTTCTTCAAATATAATGCAGGACTCTAACATTTTATGGCAACAGTTTGAAAAGTGAACCGACATTTATCCGTCCGACGCAAAATGCCAAAACGAAAGTAATAGTCCTTCGGGACTCAAGTCCCTTTGGACTAAAAAAAAAAAAAAAAATCTGAAATGTTTCAGATTTTAAATTACGTCCAAAGTGGCGTTTTTTAACATTTTGTGTGTTACCTTTCTTATTAAATATCATGTTCCTCGCACTTAAACCATAAGATCCAGTGCAAGAGCAATATCGCAAAATAGTATTAAAACGAGCATATCTTTAGAATTTCCGATACAGAGACTCACGCGCTGGAGATAAAAATGTTTTTTCTGCACAACATTGCCATTTGAAATCCTTGAGCTTGAAATCCTTGAAATCCTAAAACAAATTTCAAATTTAAAATTTGGTCTTCCACATGCTCATATTCGTTGGAGGATTACGTTATTCAAAATTCGATGACTCTATGTACCGTTATTTTATGACAATCTGAGAAATATACATACATTTACGTTTATTTTCATTATTTAATTTCTTCTAATATAATGCAGGACTCTAACATTTTATGGCAACAGTTTGAAAAGTGAACCGACATTTATCCGTCCGACGCAAAATGCCAAAACGAAAGTAATAGTCCTTCGGGACTCAAGTCCCTTTGGACTAAAAAAAAAAAAAAGAAAAAATCTGAAATGTTTCAGATTTTAAATTACGTCCAAAGGGGCGTTTTTTAACATTTTGTGTGATACCTTTCTTTATTAAATATCATGTTCCTCGCACTTAAACCATAAGATCCAGTGCAACAGCAATATCGCAAAATAGTTTTAAAACGAGCATATCTTTAGAATTTCCGATACAGAGACTCACGCGCTGGAGATAAAAATGTTTTTTCTGCACAACATTGCCATTGCTCGCTTTGAAATCCTTGAGTTTGTTAATCAAAAATTCGTCAAAGTTTTAAAAAATAGGAAATCGATCATAAAACAAATTTCAAATTTCAAATTTGGTCTTCCACATGCTCATATTCGTTGGAGGATTACGTTATTCAAAATTCGATGACTCTATGTACCGTTATTTTATGACAATGTGAGAAATATATATACATTTACGCAGATTTTCATTATTTAATTTCTTCAAATATAATGCAGGACTCTAACATTTTATGGCAACAGTTTGAAAAGAGAACCGACATTTATCCGTCCGACGCAAAATGCCAAAACGAAAGTAATAGTCCTTCGGTACTCAAGTCCCTTTGGACTAAAAAAAAAAAAAAAAAAAATCTGAAATGTTTCAGATTTTAAATTACGTCCAAAGGGGCGTTTTTTAACATTTTGTGTGTTACCTTTCTTATTAAATATCATGTTCCTCGCACTTAAACCATTAGATCCAGTGCAAGAGCAATATCGCAAAATAGTTTTAAAACGAGTATATCTTTAGAATTTCCGATACAGAGACTCACGCGCTGGAGATAAAAATGTTTTTTCTGCACAACGTTGCCATTGCTCGCTTTGAAATCCTTGAGTTTGTTAATCAAAAATTCGTCAAAGTTTTAAAAAATAGGAAATCGATCATAAAACAAATTTCAAATTTAAAATTTGGTCTTCCACATGCTCATATTCGTTGGAGGATTACGTTATTCAAAATTCGATGACTCTATGTACCGTTATTTTATGACAATGTGAGAAATATACATACATTTACGCAGATTTTCATTATTTAATTTCTTCAAATATAATGCAGGACTCTAACATTTTATGGAAACAGTTTGAAAAGTGAACCGACATTTATCCGTCCGACGCAAAATGCCAAAACGAAAGTAATAGTCCTTCGGGACTCAAGTCCCTTTGGACTAAAAAAAAAAAAAAAAAAAAAAAAATCTGAAATGTTTCAGATTTTAAATTACGTCCAAAGGGGCGTTTTTTAACATTTTGTGTGTTACCTTTCTTATTAAATACCATGTTCCTCGCACTTAAACCATAAGATCCAGTGCAAGAGCAATATCGCAAAATAGTTTTAAAACGAGCATATCTTTAGAATTTCCGATACAGAGACTCACGCGCTGGAGATAAAAATGTTTTTTCTGCACAACATTGCCATTGCTCGCTTTGAAATCCTTGAGTTTGTTAATCAAAAATTCGTCAAAGTTTTAAAAAATAGAAAATCGATCATAAAACAAATTTCAAATTTAAAATTTGTTCTTCCACATGCTCATATTCGTTGGAGGATTACGTTATTCAAAATTCGATGACTCTATGTACCGTTATTTTATGACAATGTGAGAAATATACATACTTTTACGCAGATTTTCATTATTTAATTTCTTCAAATATAATGCAGGACTCTAACATTTTTTGGCAACAGTTTGAAAAGTGAACCGACATTTATCCGTCCGACGCAAAATGCCAAAACGAAAGTAATAGTCCTTCGGGACTCAAGTCCCTTTGGACTAAAAAAAAAAAAAATCTGAAATGTTTCAGATTTTAAATTACGTCCAAAGTGGCGTTTTTTAACATTTTGTGTGTTACCTTTCTTATTAAATATCATGTTCCTCGCACTTAAACCATAAGATCCAGTGCAAGAGCAATATCGCAAAATAGTTTTAAAATGAGCATATCTTTAGAATTTCTGATACAGAGACTCACGCGCTGGAGATAAAAATGACTTTTCTGCTCAACGTTGCCATTGCTCGCTTTGAAATCCTTGAGTTTGTTAATCAAAAATTCCTCAAAGTTTTAAAAAATAGGAAATCGATCATAAAACAAATTTCAAATTTCAAATTTGGTCTTCCACATGCTCATATTCGTTGGAGGATTACGTTATTCAAAATTCGATGACTCTATGTACCGTTATTTTATGACAATGTGAGAAATATACATACATTTACGCAGATTTTCATTATTTAATTTCTTCAAGTATAATGCAGGACTCTAACATTTTATGGCAACAGTTTGAAAAGTGAACCGACATTTATCCGTCCGACGCAAAATGCCAAAACGAAAGTAATAGTCCTTCGGGACTCAAGTCCCTTTGGACTAAAAAAAAAAAAATCTGAAATGTTTCAGATTTTAAATTACGTCCAAAGTGGCGTTTTTTAACATTTTGTGTGTTACCTTTCTTATTAAATATCATGTTCCTCGCACTTAAACCATAAGATCCAGTGCAAGAGGAATATCGCAAAATAGTTTTAAAACGAGCATATCTTTAGAATTTCCGATACAGAGACTCACGCGCTGGAGATAAAAATGTTTTTTCTGCACAACATTGCCATTTGAAATCCTTGAGCTTGAAATCCTTGAAATCCTAAAACAAATTTCAAATTTAAAATTTGGTCTTCCACATGCTCATATTCGTTGGAGGATTACGTTATTCAAAATTCGATGACTCTATGTACCGTTATTTTATGACAATGTGAGAAATATACATACATTTACGTTTATTTTCATTATTTAATTTCTTCTCATATAATGCAGGACTCTAACATTTTATGGCAACAGTTTGAAAAGTGAACCGACATTTATCCGTCCGACGCAAAATGCCAAAACGAAAGTAATAGTCCTTCGGGACTCAAGTCCCTTTGGACTAAAAAAAAAAAAAAAAAAATCTGAAATGTTTCAGATTTTAAATTACGTCCAAAGTGGCGTTTTTTAACATTTTGTGTGTTACCTTTCTTATTAAATATCATGTTCCTCGCACTTAAACCATAAGATCCAGTGCAAGAGCAATATCGCAAAATAGTTTTAAAATGAGCATATCTTTAGAATTTCTGATACAGAGACTCACGCGCTGGAGATAAAAATGTTTTTTCTGCTCAACGTTGCCATTGCTCGCTTTGAAATCCTTGAGTTTGTTAATCAAAAATTCCTCAAAGTTTTAAAAAATAGGAAATCGATCATAAAACAAATTTCAAATTTCAAATTTGGTCTTCCACATGCTCATATTCGTTGGAGGATTACGTTATTCAAAATTCGATGACTCTATGTACCGTTATTTTATGACAATGTGAGAAATATACATACATTTACGCAGATTTTCATTATTTAATTTCTTCAAGTATAATGCAGGACTCTAACATTTTATGGCAACAGTTTGAAAAGTGAACCGACATTTATCCGTCCGACGCAAAATGCCAAAACGAAAGTAATAGTCCTTCGGGACTCAAGTCCCTTTGGACTAAAAAAAAAAAAATCTGAAATGTTTCAGATTTTAAATTACGTCCAAAGTGGCGTTTTTTAACATTTTGTGTGTTACCTTTCTTATTAAATATCATGTTCCTCGCACTTAAACCATAAGATCCAGTGCAAGAGCAATATCGCAAAATAGTTTTAAAACGAGCATATCTTTAGAATTTCCGATACAGAGACTCACGCGCTGGAGATAAAAATGTTTTTTCTGCACAACATTGCCATTGCTCGCTTTGAAATCCTTGAGTTTGTTAATCAAAAATTCGTCAAAGTTTTAAAAAATTGAAAATCGATCATAAAACAAATTTCAAATTTAAAATTTGTTCTTCCACATGCTCATATTCGTTGGAGGATTACGTTATTCAAAATTCGATGACTCTATGTACCGTTATTTTATGACAATGTGAGAAATATACATACTTTTACGTAGATTTTCATTATTTAATTTCTTCAAATATAATGCAGGACTCTAACATTTTATGGCAACAGTTTGAAAAGTGAACCGACATTTATCCGTCCGACGCAAAATGCCAAAACGAAAGTAATAGTCCTTCGGGACTCAAGTCCCTTTGGACTAAAAAAAAAAAAAAAAATCTGAAATGTTTCAGATTTTAAATTACGTCCAAAGTGGCGTTTTTTAACATTTTGTGTGTTACCTTTCTTATTAAATATCATGTTCCTCGCACTTAAACCATAAGATCCAGTGCAAGAGCAATATCGCAAAATAGTATTAAAACGAGCATATCTTTAGAATTTCCGATACAGAGACTCACGCGCTGGAGATAAAAATGTTTTTTCTGCACAACATTGCCATTTGAAATCCTTGAGCTTGAAATCCTTGAAATCCTAAAACAAATTTCAAATTTAAAATTTGGTCTTCCACATGCTCATATTCGTTGGAGGATTACGTTATTCAAAATTCGATGACTCTATGTACCGTTATTTTATGACAATCTGAGAAATATACATACATTTACGTTTATTTTCATTATTTAATTTCTTCTAATATAATGCAGGACTCTAACATTTTATGGCAACAGTTTGAAAAGTGAACCGACATTTATCCGTCCGACGCAAAATGCCAAAACGAAAGTAATAGTCCTTCGGGACTCAAGTCCCTTTGGACTAAAAAAAAAAAAGAAAAAATCTGAAATGTTTCAGATTTTAAATTACGTCCAAAGGGGCGTTTTTTAACATTTTATGTGTTACCTTTCTTATTAAATATCATGTTCCTCGCACTTAAACCATTAGATGCAGTGCAAGAGCAATATCGCAAAATAGTTTTAAAACGAGCATATCTTTAGAATTTCCGATACAGAGACTCACGCGCTGGAGATAAAAATGTTTTTTCTGCACAACGTTGCCATTGTTTGCTTTGAAATCCTTGAGTTTGTTAATCAAAAATTCGTCAAAGTTTTAAAAAATAGGAAATCGATCTTAAAACAAATTTCAAATTTCAAATTTGGTCTTCCACATGCTCATATTCGTTGGAGGATTACGTTATTCAAAATTTGATGACTCTATGTACCGTTATTTTATGACAATGTGAGAAATATACATACATTTACGCAGATTTTCATTATTTAATTTCTTCAAATATAATGAAGGACTCTAACATTTTATGGCAACAGTTTGAAAAGTGAACCGACATTTATCCGTCCGACGCAAAATGCCAAAACGAAAGTAATAGTCCTTCGGGACTCAAGTCCCTTTGGACTAAAAAAAAAAAAAAAAGAAAAAATCTGAAATGTTTCAGATTTTAAATTACGTCCAAAGGGGCGTTTTTTAACATTTTGTGTGATACCTTTCTTTATTAAATATCATGTTCCTCGCACTTAAACCATAAGATCCAGTGCAACAGCAATATCGCAAAATAGTTTTAAAACGAGCATATCTTTAGAATTTCCGATACAGAGACTCACGCGCTGGAGATAAAAATGTTTTTTCTGCACAACATTGCCATTGCTCGCTTTGAAATCCTTGAGTTTGTTAATCAAAAATTCGTCAAAGTTTTAAAAAATAGGAAATCGATCATAAAACAAATTTCAAATTTCAAATTTGGTCTTCCACATGCTCATATTCGTTGGAGGATTACGTTATTCAAAATTCGATGACTCTATGTACCGTTATTTTATGACAATGTGAGAAATATATATACATTTACGCAGATTTTCATTATTTAATTTCTTCAAATATAATGCAGGACTCTAACATTTTATGGCAACAGTTTGAAAAGAGAACCGACATTTATCCGTCCGACGCAAAATGCCAAAACGAAAGTAATAGTCCTTCGGTACTCAAGTCCCTTTGGACTAAAAAAAAAAAAAAAAAAAATCTGAAATGTTTCAGATTTTAAATTACGTCCAAAGGGGCGTTTTTTAACATTTTGTGTGTTACCTTTCTTATTAAATATCATGTTCCTCGCACTTAAACCATTAGATCCAGTGCAAGAGCAATATCGCAAAATAGTTTTAAAACGAGTATATCTTTAGAATTTCCGATACAGAGACTCACGCGCTGGAGATAAAAATGTTTTTTCTGCACAACATTGCCATTGCTCGCTTTGAAATCCTTGAGTTTGTTAATCAAAAATTCGTCAAAGTTTTAAAAAATAGAAAATCGATCATAAAACAAATTTCAAATTTAAAATTTGTTCTTCCACATGCTCATATTCGTTGGAGGATTACGTTATTCAAAATTCGATGACTCTATGTACCGTTATTTTATGACAATGTGAGAAATATACATACTTTTACGCAGATTTTCATTATTTAATTTCTTCAAATATAATGCAGGACTCTAACATTTTATGGCAACAGTTTGAAAAGTGAACCGACATTTATCCGTCCGACGCAAAATGCCAAAACGAAAGTAATAGTCCTTCGGGACTCAAGTCCCTTTGGACTAAAAAAAAAAAAAATCTGAAATGTTTCAGATTTTAAATTACGTCCAAAGTGGCGTTTTTTAACATTTTGTGTGTTACCTTTCTTATTAAATATCATGTTCCTCGCACTTAAACCATAAGATCCAGTGCAAGAGCAATATCGCAAAATAGTTTTAAAATGAGCATATCTTTAGAATTTCTGATACAGAGACTCACGCGCTGGAGATAAAAATGACTTTTCTGCTCAACGTTGCCATTGCTCGCTTTGAAATCCTTGAGTTTGTTAATCAAAAATTCCTCAAAGTTTTAAAAAATAGGAAATCGATCATAAAACAAATTTCAAATTTCAAATTTGGTCTTCCACATGCTCATATTCGTTGGAGGATTACGTTATTCAAAATTCGATGACTCTATGTACCGTTATTTTATGACAATGTGAGAAATATACATACATTTACGCAGATTTTCATTATTTAATTTCTTCAAGTATAATGCAGGACTCTAACATTTTATGGCAACAGTTTGAAAAGTGAACCGACATTTATCCGTCCGACGCAAAATGCCAAAACGAAAGTAATAGTCCTTCGGGACTCAAGTCCCTTTGGACTAAAAAAAAAAAAATCTGAAATGTTTCAGATTTTAAATTACGTCCAAAGTGGCGTTTTTTAACATTTTGTGTGTTACCTTTCTTATTAAATATCATGTTCCTCGCACTTAAACCATAAGATCCAGTGCAAGAGCAATATCGCAAAATAGTTTTAAAACGAGCATATCTTTAGAATTTCCGATACAGAGACTCACGCGCTGGAGATAAAAATGTTTTTTCTGCACAACATTGCCATTTGAAATCCTTGAGCTTGAAATCCTTGAAATCCTAAAACAAATTTCAAATTTCAAATTTGGTCTTCCACATGCTCATATTCGTTGGAGGATTACGTTATTCAAAATTCGATGACTCTATGTACCGTTATTTTATGACAATGTGAGAAATATACATACATTTACGTTTATTTTCATTATTTAATTTCTTCTCATATAATGCAGGACTCTAACATTTTATGGCAACAGTTTGAAAAGTGAACCGACATTTATCCGTCCGACGCAAAATGCCAAAACGAAAGTAATAGTCCTTCGGGACTCAAGTCCCTTTGGACTAAAAAAAAAAAAAAAATCTGAAATGTTTCAGATTTTAAATTACGTCCAAAGTGGCGTTTTTTAACATTTTGTGTGTTACCTTTCTTATTAAATATCATGTTCCTCGCACTTAAACCATAAGATCCAGTGCAAGAGCAATATCGCAAAATAGTTTTAAAATGAGCATATCTTTAGAATTTCTGATACAGAGACTCACGCGCTGGAGATAAAAATGTTTTTTCTGCTCAACGTTGCCATTGCTCGCTTTGAAATCCTTGAGTTTGTTAATCAAAAATTCCTCAAAGTTTTAAAAAATAGGAAATCGATCATAAAACAAATTTCAAATTTCAAATTTGGTCTTCCACATGCTCATATTCGTTGGAGGATTACGTTATTCAAAATTCGATGACTCTATGTACCGTTATTTTATGACAATGTGAGAAATATACATACATTTACGCAGATTTTCATTATTTAATTTCTTCAAGTATAATGCAGGACTCTAACATTTTATGGCAACAGTTTGAAAAGTAAACCGACATTTATCCGTCCGACGCAAAATGCCAAAACGAAAGTAATAGTCCTTCGGGACTCAAGTCCCTTTGGACTAAAAAAAAAAAAATCTGAAATGTTTCAGATTTTAAATTACGTCCAAAGTGGCGTTTTTTAACATTTTGTGTGTTACCTTTCTTATTAAATATCATGTTCCTCGCACTTAAACCATAAGATCCAGTGCAAGAGCAATATCGCAAAATAGTTTTAAAACGAGCATATCTTTAGAATTTCCGATACAGAGACTCACGCGCTGGAGATAAAAATGTTTTTTCTGCACAACATTGCCATTGCTCGCTTTGAAATCCTTGAGTTTGTTAATCAAAAATTCGTCAAAGTTTTAAAAAATAGAAAATCGATCATAAAACAAATTTCAAATTTAAAATTTGTTCTTCCACATGCTCATATTCGTTGGAGGATTACGTTATTCAAAATTCGATGAGCTATGTACCGTTATTTTATGACAATGTGAGAAATATACATACTTTTACGTAGATTTTCATTATTTAATTTCTTCAAATATAATGCAGGACTCTAACATTTTATGGCAACAGTTTGAAAAGTGAACCGACATTTATCCGTCCGACGCAAAATGCCAAAACGAAAGTAATAGTCCTTCGGGACTCAAGTCCCTTTGGACTAAAAAAAAAAAAAAAAATCTGAAATGTTTCAGATTTTAAATTACGTCCAAAGGGGCGTTTTTTAACATTTTGTGTGTTACCTTTCTTATTAAATACCATGTTCCTCGCACTTAAACCATAAGATCCAGTGCAAGAGCAATATCGCAAAATAGTTTTAAAACGAGCATATCTTTAGAATTTCCGATACAGAGACTCACGCGCTGGAGATAAAAATGTTTTTTCTGCACAACATTGCCATTGCTCGCTTTGAAATCCTTGAGTTTGTTAATCAAAAATTCGTCAAAGTTTTAAAAAATAGAAAAGCGATCATAAAACAAATTTCAAATTTAAAATTTGTTCTTCCACATGCTCATATTCGTTGGAGGATTACGTTATTCAAAATTCGATGACTCTATGTACCGTTATTTTATGACAATGTGAGAAATATACATACTTTTACGCAGATTTTCATTATTTAATTTCTTCAAATATAATGCAGGACTCTAACATTTTATGGCAACAGTTTGAAAAGTGAACCGACATTTATCCGTCCGACGCAAAATGCCAAAACGAAAGTAATAGTCCTTCGGGACTCAAGTCCCTTTGGACTAAAAAAAAAAAAAAAAAAAAAAAAAAAAAAAAAAAAAAAAATCTGAAATGTTTCAGATTTTAAATTACGTCCAAAGTGGCGTTTTTTAACGTTTTGTGTGTTACCTTTCTTATTAAATATCATGTTCCTCGCACTTAAACCATAAGATCCAGTGCAAGAGCAATATCGCAAAATAGTTTTAAAACGAGCATATCTTTAGAATTTCCGATACAGAGACTCACGCGCTGGAGATAAAAATGTTTTTTCTGCACAACATTGCCATTGCTCGCTTTGAAATCCTTGAGTTTGTTAATCAAAAATTCGTCAAAGTTTTAAAAAATAGAAAATCGATCATAAAACAAATTTCAAATTTAAAATTTGGTCTTCCACATGCTCATATTCGTTGGAGGATTACGTTATTCAAAATTCGATGACTCTATGTACCGTTATTTTATGACAATGTGAGAAATATACATACTTTTACGCAGATTTTCATTATTTAATTTCTTCAAATATAATGCAGGACTCTAACATTTTATGGCAACAGTTTGAAAAGTGAACCGACATTTATCCGTCCGACGCAAAATGCCAAAACGAAAGTAATAGTCCTTCGGGACTCAAGTCCCTTTGGACTAAAAAAAAAAAAAAAATCTGAAATGTTTCAGATTTTAAATTACGTCCAAAGTGGCGTTTTTTAACATTTTGTGTGTTACCTTTCTTATTAAATATCATGTTCCTCGCACTTAAACCATAAGATCCAGTGCAAGAGCAATATCGCAAAATAGTTTTAAAACGAGCATATCTTTAGAATTTCCGATACAGAGACTCACGCGCTGGAGATAAAAATGTTTTTTCTGCACAACATTGCCATTGCTCGCTTTGAAATCCTTGAGTTTGTTAATCAAAAATTCGTCAAAGTTTTAAAAAATAGGAAATCGATCATAAAACAAATTTCAAATTTCAAATTTGGTCTTCCACATGCTCATATTCGTTGGAGGATTACGTTATTCAAAATTCGATGACTCTATGTACCGTTATTTTATGACAATGTGAGAAATATACATACATTTACGTTTATTTTCATTATTTAATTTCTTCAAATATAATGCAGGACTCTAACATTTTATGGCAACAGTTTGAAAAGTGAACCGACATTTATCCGTCCGACGCAAAATGCCAAAACGAAAGTAATAGTCCTTCGGGACTCAAGTCCCTTTGGACTAAAAAAAAAAAAAAAAATCTGAAATGTTTCAGATTTTAAATTACGTCCAAAGTGGCGTTTTTTAACATTTTGTGTGTTACCTTTCTTATTAAATATCATGTTCCTCGCACTTAAACCATAAGATCCAGTGCAAGAGCAATATCGCAAAATAGTTTTAAAATGAGCATATCTTTAGAATTTCTGATACAGAGACTCACGCGCTGGAGATAAAAATGTTTTTTCTGCTCAACGTTGCCATTGCTCGCTTTGAAATCCTTGAGTTTGTTAATCAAAAATTCCTCAAAGTTTTAAAAAATAGGAAATCGATCATAAAACAAATTTCAAATTTCAAATTTGGTCTTCCACATGCTCATATTCGTTGGAGGATTACGTTATTCAAAATTCGATGACTCTATGTACCGTTATTTTATGACAATGTGAGAAATATACATACATTTACGCAGATTTTCATTATTTAATTTCTTCAAGTATAATGCAGGACTCTAACATTTTATGGCAACAGTTTGAAAAGTGAACCGACATTTATCCGTCCGACGCAAAATGCCAAAACGAAAGTAATAGTCCTTCGGGACTCAAGTCCCTTTGGACTAAAAAAAAAAAAAATCTGAAATGTTTCAGATTTTAAATTACGTCCAAAGTGGCGTTTTTTAACATTTTGTGTGTTACCTTTCTTATTAAATATCATGTTCCTCGCACTTAAACCATAAGATCCAGTGCAAGAGCAATATCGCAAAATAGTTTTAAAACGAGCATATCTTTAGAATTTCCGATACAGAGACTCACGCGCTGGAGATAAAAATGTTTTTTCTGCACAACGTTGCCATTGCTCGCTGTGAAATCGTTGAGTTTGTTAATCAAAAATTCGTCAAAGTTTTAAAAAATAGGAAATCGATCATAAAACAAATTTCAAATTTCAAATTTGGTCTTCCACATGCTCATATTCGTTGGAGGATTACGTTATTCAAAATTCGATGACTCTATGTACCGTTATTTTATGACAATGTGAGAAATATACATACTTTTACGCAGATTTTCATTATTTAATTTCTTCAAATATAATGCAGGACTCTAACATTTTATGGCAACAGTTTGAAAAGTGAACCGACATTTATCCGTCCGACGCAAAATGCCAAAACGAAAGTAATAGTCCTTCGGGACTCAAGTCCCTTTGGACGGAAAAAAAAAAAAAAAAAAAAAAAAAATCTGAAATGTTTCAGATTTTAAATTACGTCCAAAGGGGCGTTTTTTAACATTTTGTGTGATACCTTTCTTTATTAAATATCATGTTCCTCGCACTTAAACCATAAGATCCAGTGCAACAGCAATATCGCAAAATAGTTTTAAAACGAGCATATCTTTAGAATTTCCGATACAGAGACTCACGCGCTGGAGATAAAAATGTTTTTTCTGCACAACGTTGCCATTGCTCGCTGTGAAATCGTTGAGTTTGTTAATCAAAAATTCGTCAAAGTTTTAAAAAATAGGAAATCGATCATAAAACAAATTTCAAATTTCAAATTTGGTCTTCCACATGCTCATATTCGTTGGAGGATTACGTTATTCAAAATTCGATGACTCTATGTACCGTTATTTTATGACAATGTGAGAAATATACATACTTTTACGCAGATTTTCATTATTTAATTTTTTCAAGTATAATGCAGGACTCTAACATTTTATGGCAACAGTTTGAAAAGTGAACCGACATTTATCCGTCCGACGCAAAATGCCAAAACGAAAGTAATAGTCCTTCGGGACTCAAGTCCCTTTGGACTAAAAAAAAAAAAAAAAAAAATCTGAAATGTTTCAGATTTTAAATTACGTCCAAAGGGGCGTTTTTTAACATTTTGTGTGTTACCTTTCTTATTAAATACCATGTTCCTCGCACTTAAACCATAAGATCCAGTGCAAGAGCAATATCGCAAAATAGTTTTAAAACGAGCATATCTTTAGAATTTCCGATACAGAGACTCACGCGCTGGAGATAAAAATGTTTTTTCTGCACAACATTGCCATTGCTCGCTTTGAAATCCTTGAGTTTGTTAATCAAAAATTCGTCAAAGTTTTAAAAAATAGAAAATCGATCATAAAACAAATTTCAAATTTAAAATTTGTTCTTCCACATGCTCATATTCGTTGGAGGATTACGTTATTCAAAATTCGATGACTCTATGTACCGTTATTTTATGACAATGTGAGAAATATACATACTTTTACGCAGATTTTCATTATTTAATTTCTTCAAATATAATGCAGGACTCTAACATTTTATGGCAACAGTTTGAAAAGTGAACCGACATTTATCCGTCCGACGCAAAATGCCAAAACGAAAGTAATAGTCCTTCGGGACTCAAGTCCCTTTGGACTAAAAAAAAAAAAAATCTGAAATGTTTCAGATTTTAAATTACGTCCAAAGTGGCGTTTTTTAACATTTTGTGTGTTACCTTTCTTATTAAATATCATGTTCCTCGCACTTAAACCATAAGATCCAGTGCAAGAGCAATATCGCAAAATAGTATTAAAACGAGCATATCTTTAGAATTTCCGATACAGAGACTCACGCGCTGGAGATAAAAATGTTTTTTCTGCACAACATTGCCATTTGAAATCCTTGAGCTTGAAATCCTTGAAATCCTAAAACAAATTTAAAATTTAAAATTTGGTCTTCCACATGCTCATATTCGTTGGAGGATTACGTTATTCAAAATTCGATGACTCTATGTACCGTTATTTTATGACAATCTGAGAAATATACATACATTTACGTTTATTTTCATTATTTAATTTTTTCTAATATAATGCAGGACTCTAACATTTTATGGCAACAGTTTGAAAAGTGAACCGACATTTATCCGTCCGACGCAAAATGCCAAAACGAAAGTAATAGTCCTTCGGGACTCAAGTCCCTTTGGACTAAAAAAAAAAAAGAAAAAATCTGAAATGTTTCAGATTTTAAATTACGTCCAAAGGGGCGTTTTTTAACATTTTATGTGTTACCTTTCTTATTAAATATCATGTTCCTCGCACTTAAACCATTAGATGCAGTGCAAGAGCAATATCGCAAAATAGTTTTAAAACGAGCATATCTTTAGAATTTCCGATACAGAGACTCACGCGCTGGAGATAAAAATGTTTTTTCTGCACAACGTTGCCATTGTTTGCTTTGAAATCCTTGAGTTTGTTAATCAAAAATTCGTCAAAGTTTTAAAAAATAGGAAATCGATCATAAAACAAATTTCAAATTTCAAATTTGGTCTTCCACATGCTCATATTCGTTGGAGGATTACGTTATTCAAAATTCGATGACTCTATGTACCGTTATTTTATGACAATGTGAGAAATATATATACATTTACGCAGATTTTCATTATTTAATTTCTTCAAATATAATGCAGGACTCTAACATTTTATGGCAACAGTTTGAAAAGAGAACCGACATTTATCCGTCCGACGCAAAATGCCAAAACGAAAGTAATAGTCCTTCGGTACTCAAGTCCCTTTGGACTAAAAAAAAAAAAAAAAAAAATCTGAAATGTTTCAGATTTTAAATTACGTCCAAAGGGGCGTTTTTTAACATTTTGTGTGTTACCTTTCTTATTAAATATCATGTTCCTCGCACTTAAACCATTAGATCCAGTGCAAGAGCAATATCGCAAAATAGTTTTAAAACGAGTATATCTTTAGAATTTCCGATACAGAGACTCACGCGCTGGAGATAAAAATGTTTTTTCTGCACAACGTTGCCATTGCTCGCTTTGAAATCCTTGAGTTTGTTAATCAAAAATTCGTCAAAGTTTTAAAAAATAGGAAATCGATCATAAAACAAATTTCAAATTTAAAATTTGGTCTTCCACATGCTCATATTCGTTGGAGGATTACGTTATTCAAAATTCGATGACTCTATGTACCGTTATTTTATGACAATGTGAGAAATATACATACATTTACGCAGATTTTCATTATTTAATTTCTTCAAATATAATGCAGGACTCTAACATTTTATGGAAACAGTTTGAAAAGTGAACCGACATTTATCCGTCCGACGCAAAATGCCAAAACGAAAGTAATAGTCCTTCGGGACTTAAGTCCCTTTGGACTAAAAAAAAAAAAAAAAAAAAATCTGAAATGTTTCAGATTTTAAATTACGTCCAAAGGGGCGTTTTTTAACATTTTGTGTGTTACCTTTCTTATTAAATACCATGTTCCTCGCACTTAAACCATAAGATCCAGTGCAAGAGCAATATCGCAAAATAGTTTTAAAACGAGCATATCTTTAGAATTTCCGATACAGAGACTCACGCGCTGGAGATAAAAATGTTTTTTCTGCACAACATTGCCATTGCTCGCTTTGAAATCCTTGAGTTTGTTAATCAAAAATTCGTCAAAGTTTTAAAAAATAGAAAATCGATCATAAAACAAATTTCAAATTTAAAATTTGTTCTTCCACATGCTCATATTCGTTGGAGGATTACGTTATTCAAAATTCGATGACTCTATGTACCGTTATTTTATGACAATGTGAGAAATATACATACTTTTACGCAGATTTTCATTATTTAATTTCTTCAAATATAATGCAGGACTCTAACATTTTATGGCAACAGTTTGAAAAGTGAACCGACATTTATCCGTCCGACGCAAAATGCCAAAACGAAAGTAATAGTCCTTCGGGACTCAAGTCCCTTTGGACTAAAAAAAAAAAAAATCTGAAATGTTTCAGATTTTAAATTACGTCCAAAGTGGCGTTTTTTAACATTTTGTGTGTTACCTTTCTTATTAAATATCATGTTCCTCGCACTTAAACCATAAGATCCAGTGCAAGAGCAATATCGCAAAATAGTATTAAAACGAGCATATCTTTAGAATTTCCGATACAGAGACTCACGCGCTGGAGATAAAAATGTTTTTTCTGCACAACATTGCCATTTGAAATCCTTGAGCTTGAAATCCTTGAAATCCTAAAACAAATTTCAAATTTAAAATTTGGTCTTCCACATGCTCATATTCGTTGGAGGATTACGTTATTCAAAATTCGATGACTCTATGTACCGTTATTTTATGACAATCTGAGAAATATACATACATTTACGTTTATTTTCATTATTTAATTTCTTCTAATATAATGCAGGACTCTAACATTTTATGGCAACAGTTTGAAAAGTGAACCGACATTTATCCGTCCGACGCAAAATGCCAAAACGAAAGTAATAGTCCTTCGGGACTCAAGTCCCTTTGGACTAAAAAAAAAAAAGAAAAAATCTGAAATGTTTCAGATTTTAAATTACGTCCAAAGGGGCGTTTTTTAACATTTTATGTGTTACCTTTCTTATTAAATATCATGTTCCTCGCACTTAAACCATTAGATCCAGTGCAAGAGCAATATCGCAAAATAGTTTTAAAACGAGCATATCTTTAGAATTTCCGATACAGAGACTCACGCGCTGGAGATAAAAATGTTTTTTCTGCACAACGTTGCCATTGTTTGCTTTGAAATCCTTGAGTTTGTTAATCAAAAATTCGTCAAAGTTTTAAAAAATAGGAAATCGATCATAAAACAAATTTCAAATTTCAAATTTGGTCTTCCACATGCTCATATTCGTTGGAGGATTACGTTATTCAAAATTTGATGACTCTATGTACCGTTATTTTATGACAATGTGAGAAATATACATACATTTACGCAGATTTTCATTATTTAATTTCTTCAAATATAATGAAGGACTCTAACATTTTATGGCAACAGTTTGAAAAGTGAACCGACATTTATCCGTCCGACGCAAAATGCCAAAACGAAAGTAATAGTCCTTCGGGACTCAAGTCCCTTTGGACTAAAAAAAAAAAAAGAAAAAATCTGAAATGTTTCAGATTTTAAATTACGTCCAAAGGGGCGTTTTTTAACATTTTGTGTGATACCTTTCTTTATTAAATATCATGTTCCTCGCACTTAAACCATAAGATCCAGTGCAAGAGCAATATCGCAAAATAGTTTTAAAACGAGCATATCTTTAGAATTTCCGATACAGAGACTCACGCGCTGGAGATAAAAATGTTTTTTCTGCACAACATTGCCATTGCTCGCTTTGAAATCCTTGAGTTTGTTAATCAAAAATTCGTCAAAGTTTTAAAAAATAGAAAATCGATCATAAAACAAATTTCAAATTTAAAATTTGTTCTTCCACATGCTCATATTCGTTGGAGGATTACGTTATTCAAAATTCGATGAGCTATGTACCGTTATTTTATGACAATGTGAGAAATATACATACTTTTACGTAGATTTTCATTATTTAATTTCTTCAAATATAATGCAGGACTCTAACATTTTATGGCAACAGTTTGAAAAGTGAACCGACATTTATCCGTCCGACGCAAAATGCCAAAACGAAAGTAATAGTCCTTCGGGACTCAAGTCCCTTTGGACTAAAAAAAAAAAAAAAATCTGAAATGTTTCAGATTTTAAATTACGTCCAAAGGGGCGTTTTTTAACATTTTGTGTGTTACCTTTCTTATTAAATACCATGTTCCTCGCACTTAAACCATAAGATCCAGTGCAAGAGCAATATCGCAAAATAGTTTTAAAACGAGCATATCTTTAGAATTTCCGATACAGAGACTCACGCGCTGGAGATAAAAATGTTTTTTCTGCACAACATTGCCATTGCTCGCTTTGAAATCCTTGAGTTTGTTAATCAAAAATTCGTCAAAGTTTTAAAAAATAGAAAAGCGATCATAAAACAAATTTCAAATTTAAAATTTGTTCTTCCACATGCTCATATTCGTTGGAGGATTACGTTATTCAAAATTCGATGACTCTATGTACCGTTATTTTATGACAATGTGAGAAATATACATACTTTTACGCAGATTTTCATTATTTAATTTCTTCAAATATAATGCAGGACTCTAACATTTTATGGCAACAGTTTGAAAAGTGAACCGACATTTATCCGTCCGACGCAAAATGCCAAAACGAAAGTAATAGTCCTTCGGGACTCAAGTCCCTTTGGACTAAAAAAAAAAAAAAAAAAAAAAAAAAAAAAAAAAAAAAAAATCTGAAATGTTTCAGATTTTAAATTACGTCCAAAGTGGCGTTTTTTAACGTTTTGTGTGTTACCTTTCTTATTAAATATCATGTTCCTCGCACTTAAACCATAAGATCCAGTGCAAGAGCAATATCGCAAAATAGTTTTAAAACGAGCATATCTTTAGAATTTCCGATACAGAGACTCACGCGCTGGAGATAAAAATGTTTTTTCTGCACAACATTGCCATTGCTCGCTTTGAAATCCTTGAGTTTGTTAATCAAAAATTCGTCAAAGTTTTAAAAAATAGAAAATCGATCATAAAACAAATTTCAAATTTAAAATTTGGTCTTCCACATGCTCATATTCGTTGGAGGATTACGTTATTCAAAATTCGATGACTCTATGTACCGTTATTTTATGACAATGTGAGAAATATACATACTTTTACGCAGATTTTCATTATTTAATTTCTTCAAATATAATGCAGGACTCTAACATTTTATGGCAACAGTTTGAAAAGTGAACCGACATTTATCCGTCCGACGCAAAATGCCAAAACGAAAGTAATAGTCCTTCGGGACTCAAGTCCCTTTGGACTAAAAAAAAAAAAAAATCTGAAATGTTTCAGATTTTAAATTACGTCCAAAGTGGCGTTTTTTAACATTTTGTGTGTTACCTTTCTTATTAAATATCATGTTCCTCGCACTTAAACCATAAGATCCAGTGCAAGAGCAATATCGCAAAATAGTTTTAAAACGAGCATATCTTTAGAATTTCCGATACAGAGACTCACGCGCTGGAGATAAAAATGTTTTTTCTGCACAACATTGCCATTGCTCGCTTTGAAATCCTTGAGTTTGTTAATCAAAAATTCGTCAAAGTTTTAAAAAATAGGAAATCGATCATAAAACAAATTTCAAATTTCAAATTTGGTCTTCCACATGCTCATATTCGTTGGAGGATTACGTTATTCAAAATTCGATGACTCTATGTACCGTTATTTTATGACAATGTGAGAAATATACATACATTTACGTTTATTTTCATTATTTAATTTCTTCAAATATAATGCAGGACTCTAACATTTTATGGCAACAGTTTGAAAAGTGAACCGACATTTATCCGTCCGACGCAAAATGCCAAAACGAAAGTAATAGTCCTTCGGGACTCAAGTCCCTTTGGACTAAAAAAAAAAAAAAAAAATCTGAAATGTTTCAGATTTTAAATTACGTCCAAAGTGGCGTTTTTTAACATTTTGTGTGTTACCTTTCTTATTAAATATCATGTTCCTCGCACTTAAACCATAAGATCCAGTGCAAGAGCAATATCGCAAAATAGTTTTAAAATGAGCATATCTTTAGAATTTCTGATACAGAGACTCACGCGCTGGAGATAAAAATGTTTTTTCTGCTCAACGTTGCCATTGCTCGCTTTGAAATCCTTGAGTTTGTTAATCAAAAATTCCTCAAAGTTTTAAAAAATAGGAAATCGATCATAAAACAAATTTCAAATTTCAAATTTGGTCTTCCACATGCTCATATTCGTTGGAGGATTACGTTATTCAAAATTCGATGACTCTATGTACCGTTATTTTATGACAATGTGAGAAATATACATACATTTACGCAGATTTTCATTATTTAATTTCTTCAAGTATAATGCAGGACTCTAACATTTTATGGCAACAGTTTGAAAAGTGAACCGACATTTATCCGTCCGACGCAAAATGCCAAAACGAAAGTAATAGTCCTTCGGGACTCAAGTCCCTTTGGACTAAAAAAAAAAAAAATCTGAAATGTTTCAGATTTTAAATTACGTCCAAAGTGGCGTTTTTTAACATTTTGTGTGTTACCTTTCTTATTAAATATCATGTTCCTCGCACTTAAACCATAAGATCCAGTGCAAGAGCAATATCGCAAAATAGTTTTAAAACGAGCATATCTTTAGAATTTCCGATACAGAGACTCACGCGCTGGAGATAAAAATGTTTTTTCTGCACAACGTTGCCATTGCTCGCTGTGAAATCGTTGAGTTTGTTAATCAAAAATTCGTCAAAGTTTTAAAAAATAGGAAATCGATCATAAAACAAATTTCAAATTTCAAATTTGGTCTTCCACATGCTCATATTCGTTGGAGGATTACGTTATTCAAAATTCGATGACTCTATGTACCGTTATTTTATGACAATGTGAGAAATATACATACTTTTACGCAGATTTTCATTATTTAATTTCTTCAAATATAATGCAGGACTCTAACATTTTATGGCAACAGTTTGAAAAGTGAACCGACATTTATCCGTCCGACGCAAAATGCCAAAACGAAAGTAATAGTCCTTCGGGACTCAAGTCCCTTTGGACGGAAAAAAAAAAAAAAAAAAAAAAAAATCTGAAATGTTTCAGATTTTAAATTACGTCCAAAGGGGCGTTTTTTAACATTTTGTGTGATACCTTTCTTTATTAAATATCATGTTCCTCGCACTTAAACCATAAGATCCAGTGCAACAGCAATATCGCAAAATAGTTTTAAAACGAGCATATCTTTAGAATTTCCGATACAGAGACTCACGCGCTGGAGATAAAAATGTTTTTTCTGCACAACGTTGCCATTGCTCGCTGTGAAATCGTTGAGTTTGTTAATCAAAAATTCGTCAAAGTTTTAAAAAATAGGAAATCGATCATAAAACAAATTTCAAATTTCAAATTTGGTCTTCCACATGCTCATATTCGTTGGAGGATTACGTTATTCAAAATTCGATGACTCTATGTACCGTTATTTTATGACAATGTGAGAAATATACATACTTTTACGCAGATTTTCATTATTTAATTTTTTCAAGTATAATGCAGGACTCTAACATTTTATGGCAACAGTTTGAAAAGTGAACCGACATTTATCCGTCCGACGCAAAATGCCAAAACGAAAGTAATAGTCCTTCGGGACTCAAGTCCCTTTGGACTAAAAAAAAAAAAAAAAAAAATCTGAAATGTTTCAGATTTTAAATTACGTCCAAAGGGGCGTTTTTTAACATTTTGTGTGTTACCTTTCTTATTAAATACCATGTTCCTCGCACTTAAACCATAAGATCCAGTGCAAGAGCAATATCGCAAAATAGTTTTAAAACGAGCATATCTTTAGAATTTCCGATACAGAGACTCACGCGCTGGAGATAAAAATGTTTTTTCTGCACAACATTGCCATTGCTCGCTTTGAAATCCTTGAGTTTGTTAATCAAAAATTCGTCAAAGTTTTAAAAAATAGAAAATCGATCATAAAACAAATTTCAAATTTAAAATTTGTTCTTCCACATGCTCATATTCGTTGGAGGATTACGTTATTCAAAATTCGATGACTCTATGTACCGTTATTTTATGACAATGTGAGAAATATACATACTTTTACGCAGATTTTCATTATTTAATTTCTTCAAATATAATGCAGGACTCTAACATTTTATGGCAACAGTTTGAAAAGTGAACCGACATTTATCCGTCCGACGCAAAATGCCAAAACGAAAGTAATAGTCCTTCGGGACTCAAGTCCCTTTGGACTAAAAAAAAAAAAAATCTGAAATGTTTCAGATTTTAAATTACGTCCAAAGTGGCGTTTTTTAACATTTTGTGTGTTACCTTTCTTATTAAATATCATGTTCCTCGCACTTAAACCATAAGATCCAGTGCAAGAGCAATATCGCAAAATAGTATTAAAACGAGCATATCTTTAGAATTTCCGATACAGAGACTCACGCGCTGGAGATAAAAATGTTTTTTCTGCACAACATTGCCATTTGAAATCCTTGAGCTTGAAATCCTTGAAATCCTAAAACAAATTTAAAATTTAAAATTTGGTCTTCCACATGCTCATATTCGTTGGAGGATTACGTTATTCAAAATTCGATGACTCTATGTACCGTTATTTTATGACAATCTGAGAAATATACATACATTTACGTTTATTTTCATTATTTAATTTTTTCTAATATAATGCAGGACTCTAACATTTTATGGCAACAGTTTGAAAAGTGAACCGACATTTATCCGTCCGACGCAAAATGCCAAAACGAAAGTAATAGTCCTTCGGGACTCAAGTCCCTTTGGACTAAAAAAAAAAAAGAAAAAATCTGAAATGTTTCAGATTTTAAATTACGTCCAAAGGGGCGTTTTTTAACATTTTATGTGTTACCTTTCTTATTAAATATCATGTTCCTCGCACTTAAACCATTAGATGCAGTGCAAGAGCAATATCGCAAAATAGTTTTAAAACGAGCATATCTTTAGAATTTCCGATACAGAGACTCACGCGCTGGAGATAAAAATGTTTTTTCTGCACAACATTGCCATTGCTCGCTTTGAAATCCTTGAGTTTGTTAATCAAAAATTCGTCAAAGTTTTAAAAAATAGAAAATCGATCATAAAACAAATTTCAAATTTAAAATTTGGTCTTCCACATGCTCATATTCGTTGGAGGATTACGTTATTCAAAATTCGATGACTCTATGTACCGTTATTTTATGACAATGTGAGAAATATACATACTTTTACGCAGATTTTCATTATTTAATTTCTTCAAATATAATGCAGGACTCTAACATTTTATGGCAACAGTTTGAAAAGTGAACCGACATTTATCCGTCCGACGCAAAATGCCAAAACGAAAGTAATAGTCCTTCGGGACTCAAGTCCCTTTGGACTAAAAAAAAAAAAAAATCTGAAATGTTTCAGATTTTAAATTACGTCCAAAGTGGCGTTTTTTAACATTTTGTGTGTTACCTTTCTTATTAAATATCATGTTCCTCGCACTTAAACCATAAGATCCAGTGCAAGAGCAATATCGCAAAATAGTTTTAAAACGAGCATATCTTTAGAATTTCCGATACAGAGACTCACGCGCTGGAGATAAAAATGTTTTTTCTGCACAACATTGCCATTGCTCGCTTTGAAATCCTTGAGTTTGTTAATCAAAAATTCGTCAAAGTTTTAAAAAATAGGAAATCGATCATAAAACAAATTTCAAATTTCAAATTTGGTCTTCCACATGCTCATATTCGTTGGAGGATTACGTTATTCAAAATTCGATGACTCTATGTACCGTTATTTTATGACAATGTGAGAAATATACATACATTTACGTTTATTTTCATTATTTAATTTCTTCAAATATAATGCAGGACTCTAACATTTTATGGCAACAGTTTGAAAAGTGAACCGACATTTATCCGTCCGACGCAAAATGCCAAAACGAAAGTAATAGTCCTTCGGGACTCAAGTCCCTTTGGACTAAAAAAAAAAAAAAAAATCTGAAATGTTTCAGATTTTAAATTACGTCCAAAGTGGCGTTTTTTAACATTTTGTGTGTTACCTTTCTTATTAAATATCATGTTCCTCGCACTTAAACCATAAGATCCAGTGCAAGAGCAATATCGCAAAATAGTTTTAAAATGAGCATATCTTTAGAATTTCTGATACAGAGACTCACGCGCTGGAGATAAAAATGTTTTTTCTGCTCAACGTTGCCATTGCTCGCTTTGAAATCCTTGAGTTTGTTAATCAAAAATTCCTCAAAGTTTTAAAAAATAGGAAATCGATCATAAAACAAATTTCAAATTTCAAATTTGGTCTTCCACATGCTCATATTCGTTGGAGGATTACGTTATTCAAAATTCGATGACTCTATGTACCGTTATTTTATGACAATGTGAGAAATATACATACATTTACGCAGATTTTCATTATTTAATTTCTTCAAGTATAATGCAGGACTCTAACATTTTATGGCAACAGTTTGAAAAGTGAACCGACATTTATCCGTCCGACGCAAAATGCCAAAACGAAAGTAATAGTCCTTCGGGACTCAAGTCCCTTTGGACTAAAAAAAAAAAAAATCTGAAATGTTTCAGATTTTAAATTACGTCCAAAGTGGCGTTTTTTAACATTTTGTGTGTTACCTTTCTTATTAAATATCATGTTCCTCGCACTTAAACCATAAGATCCAGTGCAAGAGCAATATCGCAAAATAGTTTTAAAACGAGCATATCTTTAGAATTTCCGATACAGAGACTCACGCGCTGGAGATAAAAATGTTTTTTCTGCACAACGTTGCCATTGCTCGCTGTGAAATCGTTGAGTTTGTTAATCAAAAATTCGTCAAAGTTTTAAAAAATAGGAAATCGATCATAAAACAAATTTCAAATTTCAAATTTGGTCTTCCACATGCTCATATTCGTTGGAGGATTACGTTATTCAAAATTCGATGACTCTATGTACCGTTATTTTATGACAATGTGAGAAATATACATACTTTTACGCAGATTTTCATTATTTAATTTCTTCAAATATAATGCAGGACTCTAACATTTTATGGCAACAGTTTGAAAAGTGAACCGACATTTATCCGTCCGACGCAAAATGCCAAAACGAAAGTAATAGTCCTTCGGGACTCAAGTCCCTTTGGACGGAAAAAAAAAAAAAAAAAAAAAAAAATCTGAAATGTTTCAGATTTTAAATTACGTCCAAAGGGGCGTTTTTTAACATTTTGTGTGATACCTTTCTTTATTAAATATCATGTTCCTCGCACTTAAACCATAAGATCCAGTGCAACAGCAATATCGCAAAATAGTTTTAAAACGAGCATATCTTTAGAATTTCCGATACAGAGACTCACGCGCTGGAGATAAAAATGTTTTTTCTGCACAACGTTGCCATTGCTCGCTGTGAAATCGTTGAGTTTGTTAATCAAAAATTCGTCAAAGTTTTAAAAAATAGGAAATCGATCATAAAACAAATTTCAAATTTCAAATTTGGTCTTCCACATGCTCATATTCGTTGGAGGATTACGTTATTCAAAATTCGATGACTCTATGTACCGTTATTTTATGACAATGTGAGAAATATACATACTTTTACGCAGATTTTCATTATTTAATTTTTTCAAGTATAATGCAGGACTCTAACATTTTATGGCAACAGTTTGAAAAGTGAACCGACATTTATCCGTCCGACGCAAAATGCCAAAACGAAAGTAATAGTCCTTCGGGACTCAAGTCCCTTTGGACTAAAAAAAAAAAAAAAAAAAATCTGAAATGTTTCAGATTTTAAATTACGTCCAAAGGGGCGTTTTTTAACATTTTGTGTGTTACCTTTCTTATTAAATACCATGTTCCTCGCACTTAAACCATAAGATCCAGTGCAAGAGCAATATCGCAAAATAGTTTTAAAACGAGCATATCTTTAGAATTTCCGATACAGAGACTCACGCGCTGGAGATAAAAATGTTTTTTCTGCACAACATTGCCATTGCTCGCTTTGAAATCCTTGAGTTTGTTAATCAAAAATTCGTCAAAGTTTTAAAAAATAGAAAATCGATCATAAAACAAATTTCAAATTTAAAATTTGTTCTTCCACATGCTCATATTCGTTGGAGGATTACGTTATTCAAAATTCGATGACTCTATGTACCGTTATTTTATGACAATGTGAGAAATATACATACTTTTACGCAGATTTTCATTATTTAATTTCTTCAAATATAATGCAGGACTCTAACATTTTATGGCAACAGTTTGAAAAGTGAACCGACATTTATCCGTCCGACGCAAAATGCCAAAACGAAAGTAATAGTCCTTCGGGACTCAAGTCCCTTTGGACTAAAAAAAAAAAAAATCTGAAATGTTTCAGATTTTAAATTACGTCCAAAGTGGCGTTTTTTAACATTTTGTGTGTTACCTTTCTTATTAAATATCATGTTCCTCGCACTTAAACCATAAGATCCAGTGCAAGAGCAATATCGCAAAATAGTATTAAAACGAGCATATCTTTAGAATTTCCGATACAGAGACTCACGCGCTGGAGATAAAAATGTTTTTTCTGCACAACATTGCCATTTGAAATCCTTGAGCTTGAAATCCTTGAAATCCTAAAACAAATTTAAAATTTAAAATTTGGTCTTCCACATGCTCATATTCGTTGGAGGATTACGTTATTCAAAATTCGATGACTCTATGTACCGTTATTTTATGACAATCTGAGAAATATACATACATTTACGTTTATTTTCATTATTTAATTTTTTCTAATATAATGCAGGACTCTAACATTTTATGGCAACAGTTTGAAAAGTGAACCGACATTTATCCGTCCGACGCAAAATGCCAAAACGAAAGTAATAGTCCTTCGGGACTCAAGTCCCTTTGGACTAAAAAAAAAAAAGAAAAAATCTGAAATGTTTCAGATTTTAAATTACGTCCAAAGGGGCGTTTTTTAACATTTTATGTGTTACCTTTCTTATTAAATATCATGTTCCTCGCACTTAAACCATTAGATGCAGTGCAAGAGCAATATCGCAAAATAGTTTTAAAACGAGCATATCTTTAGAATTTCCGATACAGAGACTCACGCGCTGGAGATAAAAATGTTTTTTCTGCACAACGTTGCCATTGTTTGCTTTGAAATCCTTGAGTTTGTTAATCAAAAATTCGTCAAAGTTTTAAAAAATAGGAAATCGATCATAAAACAAATTTCAAATTTCAAATTTGGTCTTCCACATGCTCATATTCGTTGGAGGATTACGTTATTCAAAATTCGATGACTCTATGTACCGTTATTTTATGACAATGTGAGAAATATATATACATTTACGCAGATTTTCATTATTTAATTTCTTCAAATATAATGCAGGACTCTAACATTTTATGGCAACAGTTTGAAAAGAGAACCGACATTTATCCGTCCGACGCAAAATGCCAAAACGAAAGTAATAGTCCTTCGGTACTCAAGTCCCTTTGGACTAAAAAAAAAAAAAAAAAAAATCTGAAATGTTTCAGATTTTAAATTACGTCCAAAGGGGCGTTTTTTAACATTTTGTGTGTTACCTTTCTTATTAAATATCATGTTCCTCGCACTTAAACCATTAGATCCAGTGCAAGAGCAATATCGCAAAATAGTTTTAAAACGAGTATATCTTTAGAATTTCCGATACAGAGACTCACGCGCTGGAGATAAAAATGTTTTTTCTGCACAACGTTGCCATTGCTCGCTTTGAAATCCTTGAGTTTGTTAATCAAAAATTCGTCAAAGTTTTAAAAAATAGGAAATCGATCATAAAACAAATTTCAAATTTAAAATTTGGTCTTCCACATGCTCATATTCGTTGGAGGATTACGTTATTCAAAATTCGATGACTCTATGTACCGTTATTTTATGACAATGTGAGAAATATACATACATTTACGCAGATTTTCATTATTTAATTTCTTCAAATATAATGCAGGACTCTAACATTTTATGGAAACAGTTTGAAAAGTGAACCGACATTTATCCGTCCGACGCAAAATGCCAAAACGAAAGTAATAGTCCTTCGGGACTTAAGTCCCTTTGGACTAAAAAAAAAAAAAAAAAAAAATCTGAAATGTTTCAGATTTTAAATTACGTCCAAAGGGGCGTTTTTTAACATTTTGTGTGTTACCTTTCTTATTAAATACCATGTTCCTCGCACTTAAACCATAAGATCCAGTGCAAGAGCAATATCGCAAAATAGTTTTAAAACGAGCATATCTTTAGAATTTCCGATACAGAGACTCACGCGCTGGAGATAAAAATGTTTTTTCTGCACAACATTGCCATTGCTCGCTTTGAAATCCTTGAGTTTGTTAATCAAAAATTCGTCAAAGTTTTAAAAAATAGAAAATCGATCATAAAACAAATTTCAAATTTAAAATTTGTTCTTCCACATGCTCATATTCGTTGGAGGATTACGTTATTCAAAATTCGATGACTCTATGTACCGTTATTTTATGACAATGTGAGAAATATACATACTTTTACGCAGATTTTCATTATTTAATTTCTTCAAATATAATGCAGGACTCTAACATTTTATGGCAACAGTTTGAAAAGTGAACCGACATTTATCCGTCCGACGCAAAATGCCAAAACGAAAGTAATAGTCCTTCGGGACTCAAGTCCCTTTGGACTAAAAAAAAAAAAAATCTGAAATGTTTCAGATTTTAAATTACGTCCAAAGTGGCGTTTTTTAACATTTTGTGTGTTACCTTTCTTATTAAATATCATGTTCCTCGCACTTAAACCATAAGATCCAGTGCAAGAGCAATATCGCAAAATAGTATTAAAACGAGCATATCTTTAGAATTTCCGATACAGAGACTCACGCGCTGGAGATAAAAATGTTTTTTCTGCACAACATTGCCATTTGAAATCCTTGAGCTTGAAATCCTTGAAATCCTAAAACAAATTTCAAATTTAAAATTTGGTCTTCCACATGCTCATATTCGTTGGAGGATTACGTTATTCAAAATTCGATGACTCTATGTACCGTTATTTTATGACAATCTGAGAAATATACATACATTTACGTTTATTTTCATTATTTAATTTCTTCTAATATAATGCAGGACTCTAACATTTTATGGCAACAGTTTGAAAAGTGAACCGACATTTATCCGTCCGACGCAAAATGCCAAAACGAAAGTAATAGTCCTTCGGGACTCAAGTCCCTTTGGACTAAAAAAAAAAAAGAAAAAATCTGAAATGTTTCAGATTTTAAATTACGTCCAAAGGGGCGTTTTTTAACATTTTATGTGTTACCTTTCTTATTAAATATCATGTTCCTCGCACTTAAACCATTAGATCCAGTGCAAGAGCAATATCGCAAAATAGTTTTAAAACGAGCATATCTTTAGAATTTCCGATACAGAGACTCACGCGCTGGAGATAAAAATGTTTTTTCTGCACAACGTTGCCATTGTTTGCTTTGAAATCCTTGAGTTTGTTAATCAAAAATTCGTCAAAGTTTTAAAAAATAGGAAATCGATCATAAAACAAATTTCAAATTTCAAATTTGGTCTTCCACATGCTCATATTCGTTGGAGGATTACGTTATTCAAAATTTGATGACTCTATGTACCGTTATTTTATGACAATGTGAGAAATATACATACATTTACGCAGATTTTCATTATTTAATTTCTTCAAATATAATGAAGGACTCTAACATTTTATGGCAACAGTTTGAAAAGTGAACCGACATTTATCCGTCCGACGCAAAATGCCAAAACGAAAGTAATAGTCCTTCGGGACTCAAGTCCCTTTGGACTAAAAAAAAAAAAAAGAAAAAATCTGAAATGTTTCAGATTTTAAATTACGTCCAAAGGGGCGTTTTTTAACATTTTGTGTGATACCTTTCTTTATTAAATATCATGTTCCTCGCACTTAAACCATAAGATCCAGTGCAACAGCAATATCGCAAAATAGTTTTAAAACGAGCATATCTTTAGAATTTCCGATACAGAGACTCACGCGCTGGAGATAAAAATGTTTTTTCTGCACAACATTGCCATTGCTCGCTTTGAAATCCTTGAGTTTGTTAATCAAAAATTCGTCAAAGTTTTAAAAAATAGGAAATCGATCATAAAACAAATTTCAAATTTCAAATTTGGTCTTCCACATGCTCATATTCGTTGGAGGATTACGTTATTCAAAATTCGATGAATCTATGTACCGTTATTTTATGACAATGTGAGAAATATATATACATTTACGCAGATTTTCATTATTTAATTTCTTCAAATATAATGCAGGACTCTAACATTTTATGGCAACAGTTTGAAAAGAGAACCGACATTTATCCGTCCGACGCAAAATGCCAAAACGAAAGTAATAGTCCTTCGGTACTCAAGTCCCTTTGGACTAAAAAAAAAAAAAAAAAAAATCTGAAATGTTTCAGATTTTAAATTACGTCCAAAGGGGCGTTTTTTAACATTTTGTGTGTTACCTTTCTTATTAAATATCATGTTCCTCGCACTTAAACCATTAGATCCAGTGCAAGAGCAATATCGCAAAATAGTTTTAAAACGAGTATATCTTTAGAATTTCCGATACAGAGACTCACGCGCTGGAGATAAAAATGTTTTTTCTGCACAACGTTGCCATTGCTCGCTTTGAAATCCTTGAGTTTGTTAATCAAAAATTCGTCAAAGTTTTAAAAAATAGGAAATCGATCATAAAACAAATTTCAAATTTAAAATTTGGTCTTCCACATGCTCATATTCGTTGGAGGATTACGTTATTCAAAATTCGATGACTCTATGTACCGTTATTTTATGACAATGTGAGAAATATACATACATTTACGCAGATTTTCATTATTTAATTTCTTCAAATATAATGCAGAACTCTAACATTTTATGGAAACAGTTTGAAAAGTGAACCGACATTTATCCGTCCGACGCAAAATGCCAAAACGAAAGTAATAGTCCTTCGGGACTCAAGTCCCTTTGGACTAAAAAAAAAAAAAAAAAAAAAAAAATCTGAAATGTTTCAGATTTTACATTACGTCCAAAGGGGCGTTTTTTAACATTTTGTGTGTTACCTTTCTTATTAAATATCATGTTCCTCGCACTTAAACCATTAGATCCAGTGCAAGAGCAATATCGCAAAATAGTTTTAAAACGAGCATATCTTTAGAATTTCCGATACAGAGACTCACGCGCTGGAGATAAAAATGTTTTTTCTGCACAATGTTGCCATTGCTCGCTTTGAAATCCTTGAGTTTGTTAATCAAAAATTCGTCAAAGTTTTAAAAAATAGGAAATCGATCATAAAACAAATTTCAAATTTCAAATTTGGTCTTCCACATGCTCATATTCGTTGGAGGATTACGTTATTCAAAATTCGATGACTCTATGTACCGTTATTTTATGACAATGTGAGAAATATACATACATTTACGCAGATTTTCATTATTTAATTTCTTCAAATATAATGCAGGACTCTAACATTTTATGGCAACAGTTTGAAAAGTGAACCGACATTTATCCGTCCGACGCAAAATGCCAAAACGAAAAAAATAGTCCTTCGGGACTCCAGTCCCTTTGGACTAAAAAAAAAAAAAAAAAAAAAAAAAAAAAAAAAAAAAAAAATCTGAAATGTTTCAGATTTTAAATTACGTCCAAAGTGGCGTTTTTTAACATTTTGTGTGTTACCTTTCTTATTAAATATCATGTTCCTCGCACTTAAACCATTAGATCCAGTGCAAGAGCAATATCGCAAAATAGTTTTAAAACGAGCATATCTTTAGAATTTCCGATACAGAGACTCACGCGCTGGAGATAAAAATGTTTTTTCTGCACAATGTTGCCATTGCTCGCTTTGAAATCCTTGAGTTTGTTAATCAAAAATTCGTCAAAGTTTTAAAAAATAGGAAATCGATCATAAAACAAATTTCAAATTTCAAATTTGGTCTTCCACATGCTCATATTCGTTGGAGGATTACGTTATTCAAAATTTGATGACTCTATGTACCGTTATTTTATGACAATGTGAGAAATATACATACATTTACGCAGATTTTCATTATTTAATTTCTTCAAATATAATGAAGGACTCTAACATTTTATGGCAACAGTTTGAAAAGTGAACCGACATTTATCCGTCCGACGCAAAATGCCAAAACGAAAGTAATAGTCCTTCGGGACTCAAGTCCCTTTGGACTAAAAAAAAAAAAAAGAAAAAATCTGAAATGTTTCAGATTTTAAATTACGTCCAAAGGGGCGTTTTTTAACATTTTGTGTGATACCTTTCTTTATTAAATATCATGTTCCTCGCACTTAAACCATAAGATCCAGTGCAACAGCAATATCGCAAAATAGTTTTAAAACGAGCATATCTTTAGAATTTCCGATACAGAGACTCACGCGCTGGAGATAAAAATGTTTTTTCTGCACAACATTGCCATTGCTCGCTTTGAAATCCTTGAGTTTGTTAATCAAAAATTCGTCAAAGTTTTAAAAAATAGAAAATCGATCATAAAACAAATTTCAAATTTAAAATTTGTTCTTCCACATGCTCATATTCGTTGGAGGATTACGTTATTCAAAATTCGATGACTCTATGTACCGTTATTTTATGACAATGTGAGAAATATACATACTTTTACGTAGATTTTCATTATTTAATTTCTTCAAATATAATGCAGGACTCTAACATTTTATGGCAACAGTTTGAAAAGTGAACCGACATTTATCCGTCCGACGCAAAATGCCAAAACGAAAGTAATAGTCCTTCGGGACTCAAGTCCCTTTGGACTAAAAAAAAAAAAAAAATCTGAAATGTTTCAGATTTTAAATTACGTCCAAAGGGGCGTTTTTTAACATTTTGTGTGTTACCTTTCTTATTAAATATCATGTTCCTCGCACTTAAACCATTAGATCCAGTGCAAGAGCAATATCGCAAAATAGTTTTAAAACGAGTATATCTTTAGAATTTCCGATACAGAGACTCACGCGCTGGAGATAAAAATGTTTTTTCTGCACAACGTTGCCATTGCTCGCTTTGAAATCCTTGAGTTTGTTAATCAAAAATTCGTCAAAGTTTTAAAAAATAGGAAATCGATCATAAAACAAATTTCAAATTTAAAATTTGGTCTTCCACATGCTCATATTCGTTGGAGGATTACGTTATTCAAAATTCGATGACTCTATGTACCGTTATTTTATGACAATGTGAGAAATATACATACATTTACGCAGATTTTCATTATTTAATTTCTTCAAATATAATGCAGAACTCTAACATTTTATGGAAACAGTTTGAAAAGTGAACCGACATTTATCCGTCCGACGCAAAATGCCAAAACGAAAGTAATAGTCCTTCGGGACTCAAGTCCCTTTGGACTAAAAAAAAAAAAAAAAAAAAAAATCTGAAATGTTTCAGATTTTACATTACGTCCAAAGGGGCGTTTTTTAACATTTTGTGTGTTACCTTTCTTATTAAATATCATGTTCCTCGCACTTAAACCATTAGATCCAGTGCAAGAGCAATATCGCAAAATAGTTTTAAAACGAGCATATCTTTAGAATTTCCGATACAGAGACTCACGCGCTGGAGATAAAAATGTTTTTTCTGCACAATGTTGCCATTGCTCGCTTTGAAATCCTTGAGTTTGTTAATCAAAAATTCGTCAAAGTTTTAAAAAATAGGAAATCGATCATAAAACAAATTTCAAATTTCAAATTTGGTCTTCCACATGCTCATATTCGTTGGAGGATTACGTTATTCAAAATTCGATGACTCTATGTACCGTTATTTTATGACAATGTGAGAAATATACATACATTTACGCAGATTTTCATTATTTAATTTCTTCAAATATAATGCAGGACTCTAACATTTTATGGCAACAGTTTGAAAAGTGAACCGACATTTATCCGTCCGACGCAAAATGCCAAAACGAAAAAAATAGTCCTTCGGGACTCCAGTCCCTTTGGACTAAAAAAAAAAAAAAAAAAAGAAAAAAAAAAAAAAATCTGAAATGTTTCAGATTTTAAATTACGTCCAAAGGGGCGTTTTTTAACATTTTGTGTGTTACCTTTCTTATTAAATATCATGTTCCTCGCACTTAAACCATTAGATCCAGTGCAAGAGCAATATCGCAAAATAGTTTTAAAACGAGCATATCTTTAGAATTTCCGATACAGAGACTCACGCGCTGGAGATAAAAATGTTTTTTCTGCACAATGTTGCCATTGCTCGCTTTGAAATCCTTGAGTTTGTTAATCAAAAATTCGTCAAAGTTTTAAAAAATAGGAAATCGATCATAAAACAAATTTCAAATTTCAAATTTGGTCTTCCACATGCTCATATTCGTTGGAGGATTACGTTATTCAAAATTCGATGACTCTATGTACCGTTATTTTATGACAATCTGAGAAATATACATACATTTACGTTTATTTTCATTATTTAATTTCTTCTAATATAATGCAGGACTCTAACATTTTATGGCAACAGTTTGAAAAGTGAACCGACATTTATCCGTCCGACGCAAAATGCCAAAACGAAAGTAATAGTCCTTCGGGACTCAAGTCCCTTTGGACTAAAAAAAAAAAAAAGAAAAAATCTGAAATGTTTCAGATTTTAAATTACGTCCAAAGGGGCGTTTTTTAACATTTTGTGTGATACCTTTCTTTATTAAATATCATGTTCCTCGCACTTAAACCATAAGATCCAGTGCAACAGCAATATCGCAAAATCGTTTTAAAACGAGCATATCTTTAGAATTTCCGATACAGAGACTCACGCGCTGGAGATAAAAATGTTTTTTCTGCACAACATTGCCATTGCTCGCTTTGAAATCCTTGAGTTTGTTAATCAAAAATTCGTCAAAGTTTTAAAAAATAGGAAATCGATCATAAAACAAATTTCAAATTTCAAATTTGGTCTTCCACATGCTCATATTCGTTGGAGGATTACGTTATTCAAAATTCGATGAATCTATGTACCGTTATTTTATGACAATGTGAGAAATATATATACATTTACGCAGATTTTCATTATTTAATTTCTTCAAATATAATGCAGGACTCTAACATTTTATGGCAACAGTTTGAAAAGAGAACCGACATTTATCCGTCCGACGCAAAATGCCAAAACGAAAGTAATAGTCCTTCGGTACTCAAGTCCCTTTGGACTAAAAAAAAAAAAAAAAAAAATCTGAAATGTTTCAGATTTTAAATTACGTCCAAAGGGGCGTTTTTTAACATTTTGTGTGTTACCTTTCTTATTAAATATCATGTTCCTCGCACTTAAACCATTAGATCCAGTGCAAGAGCAATATCGCAAAATAGTTTTAAAACGAGTATATCTTTAGAATTTCCGATACAGAGACTCACGCGCTGGAGATAAAAATGTTTTTTCTGCACAACGTTGCCATTGCTCGCTTTGAAATCCTTGAGTTTGTTAATCAAAAATTCGTCAAAGTTTTAAAAAATAGGAAATCGATCATAAAACAAATTTCAAATTTAAAATTTGGTCTTCCACATGCTCATATTCGTTGGAGGATTACGTTATTCAAAATTCGATGACTCTATGTACCGTTATTTTATGACAATGTGAGAAATATACATACATTTACGCAGATTTTCATTATTTAATTTCTTCAAATATAATGCAGAACTCTAACATTTTATGGAAACAGTTTGAAAAGTGAACCGACATTTATCCGTCCGACGCAAAATGCCAAAACGAAAGTAATAGTCCTTCGGGACTCAAGTCCCTTTGGACTAAAAAAAAAAAAAAAAAAAAAAAAAATCTGAAATGTTTCAGATTTTACATTACGTCCAAAGGGGCGTTTTTTAACATTTTGTGTGTTACCTTTCTTATTAAATATCATGTTCCTCGCACTTAAACCATTAGATCCAGTGCAAGAGCAATATCGCAAAATAGTTTTAAAACGAGCATATCTTTAGAATTTCCGATACAGAGACTCACGCGCTGGAGATAAAAATGTTTTTTCTGCACAATGTTGCCATTGCTCGCTTTGAAATCCTTGAGTTTGTTAATCAAAAATTCGTCAAAGTTTTAAAAAATAGGAAATCGATCATAAAACAAATTTCAAATTTCAAATTTGGTCTTCCACATGCTCATATTCGTTGGAGGATTACGTTATTCAAAATTCGATGACTCTATGTACCGTTATTTTATGACAATGTGAGAAATATACATACATTTACGCAGATTTTCATTATTTAATTTCTTCAAATATAATGCAGGACTCTAACATTTTATGGCAACAGTTTGAAAAGTGAACCGACATTTATCCGTCCGACGCAAAATGCCAAAACGAAAAAAATAGTCCTTCGGGACTCCAGTCCCTTTGGACTAAAAAAAAAAAAAAAAAAAAAAAAAAAAAAAAAAAAAAAAAAAATCTGAAATGTTTCAGATTTTAAATTACGTCCAAAGTGGCGTTTTTTAACATTTTGTGTGTTACCTTTCTTATTAAATATCATGTTCCTCGCACTTAAACCATTAGATCCAGTGCAAGAGCAATATCGCAAAATAGTTTTAAAACGAGCATATCTTTAGAATTTCCGATACAGAGACTCACGCGCTGGAGATAAAAATGTTTTTTCTGCACAATGTTGCCATTGCTCGCTTTGAAATCCTTGAGTTTGTTAATCAAAAATTCGTCAAAGTTTTAAAAAATAGGAAATCGATCATAAAACAAATTTCAAATTTCAAATTTGGTCTTCCACATGCTCATATTCGTTGGAGGATTACGTTATTCAAAATTTGATGACTCTATGTACCGTTATTTTATGACAATGTGAGAAATATACATACATTTACGCAGATTTTCATTATTTAATTTCTTCAAATATAATGAAGGACTCTAACATTTTATGGCAACAGTTTGAAAAGTGAACCGACATTTATCCGTCCGACGCAAAATGCCAAAACGAAAGTAATAGTCCTTCGGGACTCAAGTCCCTTTGGACTAAAAAAAAAAAAAAGAAAAAATCTGAAATGTTTCAGATTTTAAATTACGTCCAAAGGGGCGTTTTTTAACATTTTGTGTGATACCTTTCTTTATTAAATATCATGTTCCTCGCACTTAAACCATAAGATCCAGTGCAACAGCAATATCGCAAAATAGTTTTAAAACGAGCATATCTTTAGAATTTCCGATACAGAGACTCACGCGCTGGAGATAAAAATGTTTTTTCTGCACAACATTGCCATTGCTCGCTTTGAAATCCTTGAGTTTGTTAATCAAAAATTCGTCAAAGTTTTAAAAAATAGGAAATCGATCATAAAACAAATTTCAAATTTCAAATTTGGTCTTCCACATGCTCATATTCGTTGGAGGATTACGTTATTCAAAATTCGATGAATCTATGTACCGTTATTTTATGACAATGTGAGAAATATATATACATTTACGCAGATTTTCATTATTTAATTTCTTCAAATATAATGCAGGACTCTAACATTTTATGGCAACAGTTTGAAAAGAGAACCGACATTTATCCGTCCGACGCAAAATGCCAAAACGAAAGTAATAGTCCTTCGGTACTCAAGTCCCTTTGGACTAAAAAAAAAAAAAAAAAAAATCTGAAATGTTTCAGATTTTAAATTACGTCCAAAGGGGCGTTTTTTAACATTTTGTGTGTTACCTTTCTTATTAAATATCATGTTCCTCGCACTTAAACCATTAGATCCAGTGCAAGAGCAATATCGCAAAATAGTTTTAAAACGAGTATATCTTTAGAATTTCCGATACAGAGACTCACGCGCTGGAGATAAAAATGTTTTTTCTGCACAACGTTGCCATTGCTCGCTTTGAAATCCTTGAGTTTGTTAATCAAAAATTCGTCAAAGTTTTAAAAAATAGGAAATCGATCATAAAACAAATTTCAAATTTAAAATTTGGTCTTCCACATGCTCATATTCGTTGGAGGATTACGTTATTCAAAATTCGATGACTCTATGTACCGTTATTTTATGACAATGTGAGAAATATACATACATTTACGCAGATTTTCATTATTTAATTTCTTCAAATATAATGCAGAACTCTAACATTTTATGGAAACAGTTTGAAAAGTGAACCGACATTTATCCGTCCGACGCAAAATGCCAAAACGAAAGTAATAGTCCTTCGGGACTCAAGTCCCTTTGGACTAAAAAAAAAAAAAAAAAAAAAAAATCTGAAATGTTTCAGATTTTACATTACGTCCAAAGGGGCGTTTTTTAACATTTTGTGTGTTACCTTTCTTATTAAATATCATGTTCCTCGCACTTAAACCATTAGATCCAGTGCAAGAGCAATATCGCAAAATAGTTTTAAAACGAGCATATCTTTAGAATTTCCGATACAGAGACTCACGCGCTGGAGATAAAAATGTTTTTTCTGCACAATGTTGCCATTGCTCGCTTTGAAATCCTTGAGTTTGTTAATCAAAAATTCGTCAAAGTTTTAAAAAATAGGAAATCGATCATAAAACAAATTTCAAATTTCAAATTTGGTCTTCCACATGCTCATATTCGTTGGAGGATTACGTTATTCAAAATTCGATGACTCTATGTACCGTTATTTTATGACAATGTGAGAAATATACATACATTTACGCAGATTTTCATTATTTAATTTCTTCAAATATAATGCAGGACTCTAACATTTTATGGCAACAGTTTGAAAAGTGAACCGACATTTATCCGTCCGACGCAAAATGCCAAAACGAAAAAAATAGTCCTTCGGGACTCCAGTCCCTTTGGACTAAAAAAAAAAAAAAAAAAAGAAAAAAAAAAAAAAAATCTGAAATGTTTCAGATTTTAAATTACGTCCAAAGGGGCGTTTTTTAACATTTTGTGTGTTACCTTTCTTATTAAATATCATGTTCCTCGCACTTAAACCATTAGATCCAGTGCAAGAGCAATATCGCAAAATAGTTTTAAAACGAGCATATCTTTAGAATTTCCGATACAGAGACTCACGCGCTGGAGATAAAAATGTTTTTTCTGCACAATGTTGCCATTGCTCGCTTTGAAATCCTTGAGTTTGTTAATCAAAAATTCGTCAAAGTTTTAAAAAATAGGAAATCGATCATAAACCAAATTTCAAATTTCAAATTTGGTCTTCCACATGCTCATATTCGTTGGAGGATTACGTTATTCAAAATTCGATGACTCTATGTACCGTTATTTTATGACAATCTGAGAAATATACATACATTTACGTTTATTTTCATTATTTAATTTCTTCTAATATAATGCAGGACTCTAACATTTTATGGCAACAGTTTGAAAAGTGAACCGACATTTATCCGTCCGACGCAAAATGCCAAAACGAAAGTAATAGTCCTTCGGGACTCAAGTCCCTTTGGACTAAAAAAAAAAAAAAGAAAAAATCTGAAATGTTTCAGATTTTAAATTACGTCCAAAGGGGCGTTTTTTAACATTTTGTGTGATACCTTTCTTTATTAAATATCATGTTCCTCGCACTTAAACCATAAGATCCAGTGCAACAGCAATATCGCAAAATAGTTTTAAAACGAGCATATCTTTAGAATTTCCGATACAGAGACTCACGCGCTGGAGATAAAAATGTTTTTTCTGCACAACATTGCCATTGCTCGCTTTGAAATCCTTGAGTTTGTTAATCAAAAATTCGTCAAAGTTTTAAAAAATAGGAAATCGATCATAAAACAAATTTCAAATTTCAAATTTGGTCTTCCACATGCTCATATTCGTTGGAGGATTACGTTATTCAAAATTCGATGAATCTATGTACCGTTATTTTATGACAATGTGAGAAATATATATACATTTACGCAGATTTTCATTATTTAATTTCTTCAAATATAATGCAGGACTCTAACATTTTATGGCAACAGTTTGAAAAGAGAACCGACATTTATCCGTCCGACGCAAAATGCCAAAACGAAAGTAATAGTCCTTCGGTACTCAAGTCCCTTTGGACTAAAAAAAAAAAAAAAAAAATCTGAAATGTTTCAGATTTTAAATTACGTCCAAAGGGGCGTTTTTTAACATTTTGTGTGTTACCTTTCTTATTAAATATCATGTTCCTCGCACTTAAACCATTAGATCCAGTGCAAGAGCAATATCGCAAAATAGTTTTAAAACGAGTATATCTTTAGAATTTCCGATACAGAGACTCACGCGCTGGAGATAAAAATGTTTTTTCTGCACAACGTTGCCATTGCTCGCTTTGAAATCCTTGAGTTTGTTAATCAAAAATTCGTCAAAGTTTTAAAAAATAGGAAATCGATCATAAAACAAATTTCAAATTTAAAATTTGGTCTTCCACATGCTCATATTCGTTGGAGGATTACGTTATTCAAATTTCGATGACTCTATGTACCGTTATTTTATGACAATGTGAGAAATATACATACATTTACGCAGATTTTCATTATTTAATTTCTTCAAATATAATGCAGAACTCTAACATTTTATGGAAACAGTTTGAAAAGTGAACCGACATTTATCCGTCCGACGCAAAATGCCAAAACGAAAGTAATAGTCCTTCGGGACTCAAGTCCCTTTGGACTAAAAAAAAAAAAAAAAAAAAAATCTGAAATGTTTCAGATTTTACATTACGTCCAAAGGGGCGTTTTTTAACATTTTGTGTGTTACCTTTCTTATTAAATATCATGTTCCTCGCACTTAAACCATTAGATCCAGTGCAAGAGCAATATCGCAAAATAGTTTTAAAACGAGCATATCTTTAGAATTTCCGATACAGAGACTCACGCGCTGGAGATAAAAATGTTTTTTCTGCACAATGTTGCCATTGCTCGCTTTGAAATCCTTGAGTTTGTTAATCAAAAATTCGTCAAAGTTTTAAAAAATAGGAAATCGATCATAAAACAAATTTCAAATTTCAAATTTGGTCTTCCACATGCTCATATTCGTTGGAGGATTACGTTATTCAAAATTCGATGACTCTATGTACCGTTATTTTATGACAATGTGAGAAATATACATACATTTACGCAGATTTTCATTATTTAATTTCTTCAAATATAATGCAGGACTCTAACATTTTATGGCAACAGTTTGAAAAGTGAACCGACATTTATCCGTCCGACGCAAAATGCCAAAACGAAAAAAATAGTCCTTCGGGACTCCAGTCCCTTTGGACTAAAAAAAAAAAAAAAAAAAAAAAAAAAAAAAAAAAAAAAAAAAAAAATCTGAAATGTTTCAGATTTTAAATTACGTCCAAAGTGGCGTTTTTTAACATTTAGTGTGTTACCTTTCTTATTAAATATCATGTTCCTCGCACTTAAACCATTAGATCCAGTGCAAGAGCAATATCGCAAAATAGTTTTAAAACGAGCATATCTTTAGAATTTCCGATACAGAGACTCACGCGCTGGAGATAAAAATGTTTTTTCTGCACAATGTTGCCATTGCTCGCTTTGAAATCCTTGAGTTTGTTAATCAAAAATTCGTCAAAGTTTTAAAAAATAGGAAATCGATCATAAAACAAATTTCAAATTTCAAATTTGGTCTTCCACATGCTCATATTCGTTGGAGGATTACGTTATTCAAAATTTGATGACTCTATGTACCGTTATTTTATGACAATGTGAGAAATATACATACATTTACGCAGATTTTCATTATTTAATTTCTTCAAATATAATGAAGGACTCTAACATTTTATGGCAACAGTTTGAAAAGTGAACCGACATTTATCCGTCCGACGCAAAATGCCAAAACGAAAGTAATAGTCCTTCGGGACTCAAGTCCCTTTGGACTAAAAAAAAAAAAAAGAAAAAATCTGAAATGTTTCAGATTTTAAATTACGTCCAAAGGGGCGTTTTTTAACATTTTGTGTGATACCTTTCTTTATTAAATATCATGTTCCTCGCACTTAAACCATAAGATCCAGTGCAACAGCAATATCGCAAAATAGTTTTAAAACGAGCATATCTTTAGAATTTCCGATACAGAGACTCACGCGCTGGAGATAAAAATGTTTTTTCTGCACAACATTGCCATTGCTCGCTTTGAAATCCTTGAGTTTGTTAATCAAAAATTCGTCAAAGTTTTAAAAAATAGGAAATCGATCATAAAACAAATTTCAAATTTCAAATTTGGTCTTCCACATGCTCATATTCGTTGGAGGATTACGTTATTCAAAATTCGATGAATCTATGTACCGTTATTTTATGACAATGTGAGAAATATATATACATTTACGCAGATTTTCATTATTTAATTTCTTCAAATATAATGCAGGACTCTAACATTTTATGGCAACAGTTTGAAAAGAGAACCGACATTTATCCGTCCGACGCAAAATGCCAAAACGAAAGTAATAGTCCTTCGGTACTCAAGTCCCTTTGGACTAAAAAAAAAAAAAAAAAAATCTGAAATGTTTCAGATTTTAAATTACGTCCAAAGGGGCGTTTTTTAACATTTTGTGTGTTACCTTTCTTATTAAATATCATGTTCCTCGCACTTAAACCATTAGATCCAGTGCAAGAGCAATATCGCAAAATAGTTTTAAAACGAGTATATCTTTAGAATTTCCGATACAGAGACTCACGCGCTGGAGATAAAAATGTTTTTTCTGCACAACGTTGCCATTGCTCGCTTTGAAATCCTTGAGTTTGTTAATCAAAAATTCGTCAAAGTTTTAAAAAATAGGAAATCGATCATAAAACAAATTTCAAATTTAAAATTTGGTCTTCCACATGCTCATATTCGTTGGAGGATTACGTTATTCAAAATTCGATGACTCTATGTACCGTTATTTTATGACAATGTGAGAAATATACATACATTTACGCAGATTTTCATTATTTAATTTCTTCAAATATAATGCAGAACTCTAACATTTTATGGAAACAGTTTGAAAAGTGAACCGACATTTATCCGTCCGACGCAAAATGCCAAAACGAAAGTAATAGTCCTTCGGGACTCAAGTCCCTTTGGACTAAAAAAAAAAAAAAAAAAAAAATCTGAAATGTTTCAGATTTTACATTACGTCCAAAGGGGCGTTTTTTAACATTTTGTGTGTTACCTTTCTTATTAAATATCATGTTCCTCGCACTTAAACCATTAGATCCAGTGCAAGAGCAATATCGCAAAATAGTTTTAAAACGAGCATATCTTTAGAATTTCCGATACAGAGACTCACGCGCTGGAGATAAAAATGTTTTTTCTGCACAATGTTGCCATTGCTCGCTTTGAAATCCTTGAGTTTGTTAATCAAAAATTCGTCAAAGTTTTAAAAAATAGGAAATCGATCATAAAACAAATTTCAAATTTCAAATTTGGTCTTCCACATGCTCATATTCGTTGGAGGATTACGTTATTCAAAATTCGATGACTCTATGTACCGTTATTTTATGACAATGTGAGAAATATACATACATTTACGCAGATTTTCATTATTTAATTTCTTCAAATATAATGCAGGACTCTAACATTTTATGGCAACAGTTTGAAAAGTGAACCGACATTTATCCGTCCGACGCAAAATGCCAAAACGAAAAAAATAGTCCTTCGGGACTCCAGTCCCTTTGGACTAAAAAAAAAAAAAAAAAAAAAAAAAATCTGAAATGTTTCAGATTTTAAATTACGTCCAAAGTGGCGTTTTTTAACATTTTGTGTGTTACCTTTCTTATTAAATATCATGTTCCTCGCACTTAAACCATTAGATCCAGTGCAAGAGCAATATCGCAAAATAGTTTTAAAACGAGCATATCTTTAGAATTTCCGATACAGAGACTCACGCGCTGGAGATAAAAATGTTTTTTCTGCACAATGTTGCCATTGCTCGCTTTGAAATCCTTGAGTTTGTTAATCAAAAATTCGTCAAAGTTTTAAAAAATAGGAAATCGATCATAAAACAAATTTCAAATTTCAAATTTGGTCTTCCACATGCTCATATTCGTTGGAGGATTACGTTATTCAAAATTCGATGACTCTATGTACCGTTATTTTATGACAATGTGAGAAATATACATACATTTACGCAGATTTTCATTATTTAATTTCTTCAAATATAATGCAGAACTCTAACATTTTATGGAAACAGTTTGAAAAGTGAACCGACATTTATCCGTCCGACGCAAAATGCCAAAACGAAAAAAATAGTCCTTCGGGACTCCAGTCCCTTTGGACTAAAAAAAAAAAAAAAAAAAAAAAAAATCTGAAATGTTTCAGATTTTAAATTACGTCCAAAGTGGCGTTTTTTAACATTTTGTGTGTTACCTTTCTTATTAAATATCATGTTCCTCGCACTTAAACCATTAGATCCAGTGCAAGAGCAATATCGCAAAATAGTTTTAAAACGAGCATATCTTTAGAATTTCCGATACAGAGACTCACGCGCTGGAGATAAAAATGTTTTTTCTGCACAATGTTGCCATTGCTCGCTTTGAAATCCTTGAGTTTGTTAATCAAAAATTCGTCAAAGTTTTAAAAAATAGGAAATCGATCATAAAACAAATTTCAAATTTCAAATTTGGTCTTCCACATGCTCATATTCGTTGGAGGATTACGTTATTCAAAATTCGATGACTCTATGTACCGTTATTTTATGACAATGTGAGAAATATACATACATTTACGCAGATTTTCATTATTTAATTTCTTCAAATATAATGCAGGACTCTAACATTTTATGGCAACAGTTTGAAAAGTGAACCGACATTTATCCGTCCGACGCAAAATGCGAAAACGAAAGTAATATTCCTTCGGGACTCAAGTCCCTTTGGACTAAAAAAAAAAAAAGGAAAAATCTGAAATGTTTCAGATTTTAAATTACATCCAAAGGGGCGTTTTTTAACATTTTGTGTGATACCTTTCTTTATTAAATATCATGTTCCTCGCACTTAAACCATAAGATCCAGTGCAACAGCAATATCGCAAAATAGTTTTAAAACGAGCATTTCTTTAGAATTTCCGATACAGAGACTCACGCGCTGGAGATAAAAATGTTTTTTCTGCACAATGTTGCCATTGCTCGCTTTGAAATCCTTGAGTTTGTTAATCAAAAATTCGTCAAAGTTTTAAAAAATAGGAAATCGATCATAAAACAAATTTCAAATTTCAAATTTGGTCTTCCACATGCTCATATTCGTTGGAGGATTACGTTATTCAAAATTTGATGACTCTATGTACCGTTATTTTATGACAATGTGAGAAATATACATACATTTACGCAGATTTTCATTATTTAATTTCTTCAAATATAATGAAGGACTCTAACATTTTATGGCAACAGTTTGAAAAGTGAACCGACATTTATCCGTCCGACGCAAAATGCCAAAACGAAAGTAATAGTCCTTCGGGACTCAAGTCCCTTTGGACTAAAAAAAAAAAAAAGAAAAAATCTGAAATGTTTCAGATTTTAAATTACGTCCAAAGGGGCGTTTTTTAACATTTTGTGTGATACCTTTCTTTATTAAATATCATGTTCCTCGCACTTAAACCATAAGATCCAGTGCAACAGCAATATCGCAAAATAGTTTTAAAACGAGCATATCTTTAGAATTTCCGATACAGAGACTCACGCGCTGGAGATAAAAATGTTTTTTCTGCACAACATTGCCATTGCTCGCTTTGAAATCCTTGAGTTTGTTAATCAAAAATTCGTCAAAGTTTTAAAAAATAGGAAATCGATCATAAAACAAATTTCAAATTTCAAATTTGGTCTTCCACATGCTCATATTCGTTGGAGGATTACGTTATTCAAAATTCGATGAATCTATGTACCGTTATTTTATGACAATGTGAGAAATATATATACATTTACGCAGATTTTCATTATTTAATTTCTTCAAATATAATGCAGGACTCTAACATTTTATGGCAACAGTTTGAAAAGAGAACCGACATTTATCCGTCCGACGCAAAATGCCAAAACGAAAGTAATAGTCCTTCGGTACTCAAGTCCCTTTGGACTAAAAAAAAAAAAAAAAAAAAATCTGAAATGTTTCAGATTTTAAATTACGTCCAAAGGGGCGTTTTTTAACATTTTGTGTGTTACCTTTCTTATTAAATATCATGTTCCTCGCACTTAAACCATTAGATCCAGTGCAAGAGCAATATCGCAAAATAGTTATAAAACGAGCATATCTTTAGAATTTCCGATACAGAGACTCACGCGCTGGAGATAAAAATGTTTTTTCTGCACAATGTTGCCATTGCTCGCTTTGAAATCCTTGAGTTTGTTAATCAAAAATTCGTCAAAGTTTTAAAAAATAGGAAATCGATCATAAAACAAATTTCAAATTTCAAATTTGGTCTTCCACATGCTCATATTCGTTGGAGGATTACGTTATTCAAAATTCGATGACTCTATGTACCGTTATTTTATGACAATGTGAGAAATATACATACATTTACGCAGATTTTCATTATTTAATTTCTTCAAATATAATGCAGGACTCTAACATTTTATGGCAACAGTTTGAAAAGTGAACCGACATTTATCCGTCCGACGCAAAATGCCAAAACGAAAAAAATAGTCCTTCGGGACTCCAGTCCCTTTGGACTAAAAAAAAAAAAAAAAAAAAAAAAAAAAAAAAAAATCTGAAATGTTTCAGATTTTAAATTACGTCCAAAGTGGCGTTTTTTAACATTTTGTGTGTTACCTTTCTTATTAAATATCATGTTCCTCGCACTTAAACCATTAGATCCAGTGCAAGAGCAATATCGCAAAATAGTTTTAAAACGAGCATATCTTTAGAATTTCCGATACAGAGACTCACGCGCTGGAGATAAAAATGTTTTTTCTGCACAATGTTGCCATTGCTCGCTTTGAAATCCTTGAGTTTGTTAATCAAAAATTCGTCAAAGTTTTAAAAAATAGGAAATCGATCATAAAACAAATTTCAAATTTCAAATTTGGTCTTCCACATGCTCATATTCGTTGGAGGATTACGTTATTCAAAATTCGATGACTCTATGTACCGTTATTTTATGACAATGTGAGAAATGTACATACATTTACGCAGATTTTCATTATTTAATTTCTTCAAATATAATGAAGGACTCTAACATTTTATGGCAACAGTTTGAAAAGTAAACCGACATTTATCCGTCCGACGCAAAATGCCAAAACGAAAGTAATAGTCCTTCGGGACTCAAGTCCCTTTGGACTAAAAAAAAAAAAAAAAAAAATCTGAAATGTTTCAGATTTTAAATTACGTCCAAAGGGGCGTTTTTTAACATTTTGTGTGTTACCTTTCTTATTAAATATCATGTTCCTCGCACTTAAACCATTAGATCCAGTGCAAGAGCAATATCGCAAAATAGTTTTAAAACGAGCATATCTTTAGAATTTCCGATACAGAGACTCACGCGCTGGAGATAAAAATGTTTTTTCTGGACAACGTTGCCATTGCTCGCTTTGAAATCCTTAAGTTTGTTAGTCAAAATTTCGTCAAAGTTTTAAAAAATAGGAAATCGATCATAAAACAAATTTCAAATTTCAAATTTGGTCTTCCACATGCTCATATTCGTTGGAGGATTACGTTATTCAAAATTCGATGACTCTATGTACCGTTATTTTATGACAATGTGAGAAATATACATACATTTACGCAGATTTTCATTATTTAATTTCTTCAAATATAATGAAGGACTCTAACATTTTATGGCAACAGTTTGAAAAGTGAACCGACATTTATCCGTCCGACGCAAAATGCCAAAACGAAAGTAATAGTCCTTCGGGACTCAAGTCCCTTTGGACAAGAAAAAAAAAAAAAAATCTGAAATGTTTCAGATTTTAAATTACGTCCAAAGGGGCGTTTTTTAACATTTTGTGTGATACCTTTCTTATTAAATACCATGTTCCTCGCACTTAAACCGTAAGATCCAGTGCAAGAGCAATATCGCAAAATAGTTTTAAAACGAGCATATCTTTAGAATTTCCGATACAGAGACTCACGCGCTGGAGATAAAAATGTTTTTTCTGCACAACATTGCCATTGCTCGCTTTGAAATCCTTGAGTTTGTTAATCAAAAATTCGTCAAAGTTTTAAAAAACAGAAAATCGATCATAAAACAAATTTCAAATTTAAAATTTTTTTTCCACATGCTCATATTCGTTGGAGGATTACGTTATTCAAAATTCGATGACTCTATGTACCGTTATTTTATGACAATGTGAGAAATATACATACTTTTACGCAGATTTTCATTATTTAATTTCTTCAAATATAATGCAGGACTCTAACATTTTATGGCAACAGTTTGAAAAGTGAACCGACATTTATCCGTCCGATGCAAAATGCCAAAACGAAAGTAATAGTCCTTCGGGACTCAAGTCCCTTTGGACTAAAAAAAAAAAAAAAAAAAAAAAAAAAATCTGAAATGTTTCAGATTTTAAATTACGTCCAAAGTGGCGTTTTTTAACATTTTGTGTGTTACCTTTCTTATTAAATATCATGTTCCTCGCACTTAAACCATAAGATCCAGTGCAAGAGAAATATCGCAAAATAGTATTAAAACGAGCATATCTTTAGAATTTCCGATACAGAGACTCACGCGCTGGAGATAAAAATGTTTTTTCTGCACAACATTGCCATTTGAAATCCTTGAGCTTGAAATCCTTGAAATCCTAAAACAAATTTCAAATTTAAAATTTGGTCTTCCACATGCTCATATTCGTTGGAGGATTACGTTATTCAAAATTCGATGACTCTATGTACCGTTATTTTATGACAATGTGAGAAATATACATACATTTACGTTTATTTTCATTATTTAATTTCTTCTAATATAATGCAGGACTCTAACATTTTATGGCAACAGTTTGAAAAGTGAACCGACATTTATCCGTCCGACGCAAAATGCCAAAACGAAAGTAATAGTCCTTCGGGACTCAAGTCCCTTTGGACTAAAAAAAAAAAAAAAATCTGAAATGTTTCAGATTTTAAATTACGTCCAAAGTGGCGTTTTTTAACATTTTGTGTGTTACCTTTCTTATTAAATATCATGTTCCTCGCACTTAAACCATAAGATCCAGTGCAAGAGCAATATCGCAAAATAGTTTTAAAATGAGCATATCTTTAGAATTTCTGATACAGAGACTCACGCGCTGGAGATAAAAATGTTTTTTCTGCTCAACGTTGCCATTGCTCGCTTTGAAATCCTTGAGTTTGTTAATCAAAAATTCCTCAAAGTTTTAAAAAATAGGAAATTGATCATAAAACAAATTTCAAATTTCAAATTTGGTCTTCCACATGCTCATATTCGTTGGAGGATTACGTTATTCAAAATTCGATGACTCTATGTACCGTTATTTTATGACAATGTGAGAAATATACATACATTTACGCAGATTTTCATTATTTAATTTCTTCAAGTATAATGCAGGACTCTAACATTTTATGGCAACAGTTTGAAAAGTGAACCGACATTTATCCGTCCGACGCAAAATGCCAAAACGAAAGTAATAGTCCTTCGGGACTCAAGTCCCTTTGGACTAAAAAAAAAAAATCTGAAATGTTTCAGATTTTAAATTACGTCCAAAGTGGCGTTTTTTAACATTTTGTGTGTTACCTTTCTTATTAAATATCATGTTCCTCGCACTTAAACCATAAGATCCAGTGCAAGAGCAATATCGCAAAATAGTTTTAAAACGAGCATATCTTTAGAATTTCCGATACAGAGACTCACGCGCTGGAGATAAAAATGTTTTTTCTGCACAACGTTGCCATTGCTCGCTGTGAAATCGTTGAGTTTGTTAATCAAAAATTCGTCAAAGTTTTAAAAAATAGGAAATCGATCATAAAACAAATTTCAAATTTCAAATTTGGTCTTCCACATGCTCATATTCGTTGGAGGATTACGTTATTCAAAATTCGATGACTCTATGTACCGTTATTTTATGACAATGTGAGAAATATACATACATTTACGCAGATTTTCATTATTTAATTTCTTCAAATATAATGCAGGACTCTAACATTTTATGGCAACAGTTTGAAAAGTGAACCGACATTTATCCGTCCGACGCAAAATGCCAAAACGAAAGTAATAGTCCTTCGGGACTCAAGTCCCTTTGGACTAAAAAAAAAAAAAAAAAAAAAATCTGAAATGTTTCAGATTTTAAATTACGTCCAAAGGGGCGTTTTTTAACATTTTGTGTGTTACCTTTCTTATTAAATATCATGTTCCTCGCACTTAAACCATTAGATCCAGTGCAAGAGCAATATCGCAAAATAGTTTTAAAACGAGCATATCTTTAGAATTTCCGATACAGAGACTCACGCGCTGGAGATAAAAATGTTTTTTCTGCACAACGTTGCCATTGTTTGCTTTGAAATCCTTGAGTTTGTTAATCAAAAATTCGTCAAAGTTTTAAAAAATAGGAAATCGATCATAAAACAAATTTCAAATTTCAAATTTGGTCTTCCACATGCTCATATTCGTTGGAGGATTACGTTATTCAAAATTCGATGACTCTATGTACCGTTATTTTATGACAATGTGAGAAATATACATACATTTACGCAGATTTTCATTATTTAATTTCTTCAAATATAATGCAGGACTCTAACATTTTATGGCAACAGTTTGAAAAGTGAACCGACATTTATCCGTGCGACGCAAAATGCCAAAACGAAAGTAATAGTCCTTCGGGACTCAAGTCCCTTTGGACTAAAAAAAAAAAAAAAATCTGAAATGTTTCAGATTTTAAATTACGTCCAAAGGGGCGTTTTTTAACATTTTGTGTGTTACCTTTCTTATTAAATATCATGTTCCTCGCACTTAAACCATTAGATCCAGTGCAAGAGCAATATCGCAAAATAGTTTTAAAACGAGCATATCTTTAGAATTTCCGATACAGAGACTCACGCGCTGGAGATAAAAATGTTTTTTCTGCACAACGTTGCCATTGTTTGCTTTGAAATCCTTGAGTTTGTTAATCAAAAATTCGTCAAAGTTTTAAAAAATAGGAAATCGATCATAAAACAAATTTCAAATTTCAAATTTGGTCTTCCACATGCTCATATTCGTTGGAGGATTACGTTATTCAAAATTCGATGACTCTATGTACCGTTATTTTATGACAATGTGAGAAATATACATACATTTACGCAGATTTTCATTATTTAATTTCTTCAAATATAATGCAGGACTCTAACATTTTATGGCAACAGTTTGAAAAGTGAACCGACATTTATCCGTCCGACGCAAAATGCCAAAACGAAAGTAATAGTCCTTCGGGACTCAAGTCCCTTTGGACTAAAAAAAAGAAAAAATCTGAAATGTTTCAGATTTTAAATTACGTCCAAAGGGGCGTTTTTTAACATTTTGTGTGTTACCTTTCTTATTAAATATCATGTTCCTCGCACTTAAACCATTAGATCCAGTGCAAGAGCAATATCGCAAAATAGTTTTAAAACGAGCATATCTTTAGAATTTCCGATACAGAGACTCACGCGCTGGAGATAAAAATGTTTTTTCTGCACAACGTTGCCATTGCTCGCTTTGAAATCCTTGAGTTTGTTAATCAAAAATTCGTCAAAGTTTTAAAAAATAGGAAATCGATCATAAAACAAATTTCAAATTTCAAATTTGGTCTTCCACATGCTCATATTCGTTGGAGGATTACGTTATTCAAAATTCGATGACTCTATGTACCGTTATTTTATGACAATGTGAGAAATATACATACATTTACGCAGATTTTCATTATTTAATTTCTTCAAATATAATGCAGGACTCTAACATTTTATGGCAACAGTTTGAAAAGTGAACCGACATTTATCCGTCCGACGCAAAATGCCAAAACGAAAGTAATAGTCCTTCGGGACTCAAGTCCCTTTGGACTAAAAAAAAAAAAGAAAAAAATCTGAAATGTTTCAGATTTTAAATTACGTCCAAAGGGCCGTTTTTTAACATTTTGTGTGATACCTTTCTTTATTAAATATCATGTTCCTCGAACTTAAACCATAAGATCCAGTGCAACAGCAATATCGCAAAATAGTTTTAAAACGAGCATATATTTAGAATTTCTGATACAGAGACTCACGCGCTGGAGATAAAAATGTTTTTTCTGCACAACATTGCCATTGCTTGCTTTGAAATCCTTGAGTTTGTTAATCAAAAATTCGTCAAAGTTTTAAAAAATAGGAAATCGATCATAAAACAAATTTCAAATTTCAAATTTGGTCTTCCACATGCTCATATTCGTTGGAGGATTACGTTATTCAAAATTCGATGACTCTATGTACCGTTATTTTATGACAATGTGAGAAATATACATACATTTACGCAGATTTTCATTATTTAATTTCTTCTAATATAATGCAGGACTCTAACATTTTATGGCAACAGTTTGAAAAGTGAACCGACATTTATCCGTCCGACGCAAAATGCCAAATCGAAAGTAATAGTCCTTCGGTACTCAAGTCCCTTTGGACTAAAAAAAAAAAAATCTGAAATGTTTCAGATTTTAAATTACGTCCAAAGTGGCGTTTTTTAACATTTTGTGTGTTACCTTTCTTATTAAATACCATGTTCCTCGCACTTAAACCATAAGATCCAGTGCAACAGCAATATCGCAAAATAGTTTTAAAACGAGCATATATTTAGAATTTCCGATACAGAGACTCACGCGCTGGAGATAAAAATGTTTTTTCTGCACAACATTGCCATTGCTCGCTTTGAAATCCTTGAGTTTGTTAATCAAAAATTCGTCAAAGTTTTAAAAAATAGGAAATCGATCATAAAACAAATTTCAAATTTCAAATTTGGTCTTCCACATGCTCATATTCGTTGGAGGATTACGTTATTCAAAATTCGATGACTCTATGTACCGTTATTTTATGACAATGTGAGAAATATACATACATTTACGCAGATTTTCATTATTTAATTTCTTCTAATATAATGCAGGACTCTAACATTTTATGGCAACAGTTTGAAAAGTGAACCGACATTTATCCGTCCGACGCAAAATGCCAAAACGAAAGTAATAGTCCTTCGGGACTCAAGTCCCTTTGGACTAAAAAAAAAAAAAGAAAAAATCTGAAATGTTTCAGATTTTAAATTACATCCAAAGGGGCGTTTTTTAACATTTTGTGTGATACCTTTCTTTATTAAATATCATGTTCCTCGCACTTAAACCATAAGATCCAGTGCAACAGCAATATCGCAAAATAGTTTTAAAACGAGCATTTCTTTAGAATTTCCGATACAGAGACTCACGCGCTGGAGATAAAAATGTTTTTTCTGCACAACATTGCCATTGCTCGCTTTGAAATCCTTGAGTTTGTTAATCAAACATTCCTCAAAGTTTTAAAAAATAGGAAATCGATCATAAAACAAATTTCAAATTTCAAATTTGGTCTTCCACATGCTCATATTCGTTGGAGGATTACGTTATTCAAAATTCGATGACTCTATGTACCGTTATTTTATGACAATGTGAGAAATATACATACATTTACGCAGATTTTCATTATTTAATTTCTTCAAATATAATGCAGGACTCTAACATTTTATGGCAACAGTTTGAAAAGTGAACCGACATTTATCCGTCCGACGCAAAATGCCAAAACGAAAGTAATAGTCCTTCGGGACTCAAGTCCCTTTGGACTAAAAAAAAAAAAAAAATCTGAAATGTTTCAGATTTTAAATTACGTCCAAAGGGGCGTTTTTTAACATTTTGTGTGTTACCTTTCTTATTAAATATCATGTTCCTCGCACTTAAACCATTAGATCCAGTGCAAGAGCAATATCGCAAAATAGTTTTAAAACGAGCATATCTTTAGAATTTCCGATACAGAGACTCACGCGCTGGAGATAAAAATGTTTTTTCTGCACAACGTTGCCATTGCTCGCTTTGAAATCCTTGAGTTTATTAATCAAAAATTCGTCAAAGTTTTAAAAAATAGGAAATCGATCATAAAACAAATTTCAAATTTCAAATTTGGTCTTCCACATGCTCATATTCGTTGGAGGATTACGTTATTCAAAATTCGATGACTCTATGTACCGTTATTTTATGACAATGTGAGAAATATACATACATTTACGCAGATTTTCATTATTTAATTTCTTCAAATATAATGCAGGACTCTAACATTTTATGGCAACAGTTTGAAAAGTGAACCGACATTTATCCGTCCGACGCAAAATGCCAAAACGAAAGTAATAGTCCTTCGGGACTCAAGTCCCTTTGGACTAAAAAAAAAAAGAAAAAATCTGAAATGTTTCAGATTTTAAATTACGTCCAAAGGGCCGTTTTTTAACATTTTGTGTGATACCTTTCTTTATTAAATATCATGTTCCTCGCACTTAAACCATAAGATCCAGTGCAACAGCAATATCGCAAAATAGTTTTAAAACGAGCATATATTTAGAATTTCCGATACAGAGACTCACGCGCTGGAGATAAAAATGTTTTTTCTGCACAACATTGCCATTGCTTGCTTTGAAATCCTTGAGTTTGTTAATCAAAAATTCGTCAAAGTTTTAAAAAATAGGAAATCGATCATAAAACAAATTTCAAATTTCAAATTTGGTCTTCCACATGCTCATATTCGTTGGAGGATTACGTTATTCAAAATTCGATGACTCTATGTACCGTTATTTTATGACAATGTGAGAAATATACATACATTTACGCAGATTTTCATTATTTAATTTCTTCAAATATAATGCAGGACTCTAACATTTTATGGCAACAGTTTGAAAAGTGAACCGACATTTATCCGTCCGACGCAAAATGCCAAAACGAAAGTAATAGTCCTTCGGGACTCAAGTCCCTTTGGACTAAAAAAAAAAAATCTGAAATGTTTCAGATTTTAAATTACGTCCAAAGTGGCGTTTTTTAACATTTTGTGTGTTACCTTTCTTATTAAATATCATGTTCCTCGCACTTAAACCATAAGATCCAGTGCAAGAGCAATATCGCAAAATAGTTTTAAAACGAGCATATCTTTAGAATTTCCGATACAGAGACTCACGCGCTGGAGATAAAAATGTTTTTTCTGCACAACGTTGCCATTGCTCGCTGTGAAATCGTTGAGTTTGTTAATCAAAAATTCGTCAAAGTTTTAAAAAATAGGAAATCGATCATAAAACAAATTTCAAATTTCAAATTTGGTCTTCCACATGCTCATATTCGTTGGAGGATTACGTTATTCAAAATTCGATGACTCTATGTACCGTTATTTTATGACAATGTGAGAAATATACATACTTTTACGCAGATTTTCATTATTTAATTTCTTCAAATATAATGCAGGACTCTAACATTTTATGGCAACAGTTTGAAAAGTGAACCGACATTTATCCGTCCGACGCAAAATGCCAAAACGAAAGTAATAGTCCTTCGGGACTCAAGTCCCTTTGGACGGAAAAAAAAAAAAAAAAAAAAAAAAAAAAAATCTGAAATGTTTCAGATTTTAAATTACGTCCAAAGGGCCGTTTTTTAACATTTTGTGTGATACCTTTCTTTATTAAATATCATGTTCCTCGCACTTAAACCATAAGATCCAGTGCAACAGCAATATCGCAAAATAGTTTTAAAACGAGTATATCTTTAGAATTTCCGATACAGAGACTCACGCGCTGGAGATAAAAATGTTTTTTCTGCACAACGTTGCCATTGCTCGCTGTGAAATCGTTGAGTTTGTTAATCAAAAATTCGTCAAAGTTTTAAAAAATAGGAAATCGATCATAAAACAAATTTCAAATTTCAAATTTGGTCTTCCACATGCTCATATTCGTTGGAGGATTACGTTATTCAAAATTCGATGACTCTATGTACCGTTATTTTATGACAATGTGAGAAATATACATACATTTACGCAGATTTTCATTATTTAATTTCTTCAAATATAATGCAGGACTCTAACATTTTATGGCAACAGTTTGAAAAGTGAACCGACATTTATCCGTCCGACGCAAAATGCCAAAACGAAAGTAATAGTCCTTCGGGACTCAAGTCCCTTTGGACTAAAAAAAAAAAAAAAAAAAAATCTGAAATGTTTCAGATTTTAAATTACGTCCAAAGGGGCGTTTTTTAACATTTTGTGTGTTACCTTTCTTATTAAATATCATGTTCCTCGCACTTAAACCATTAGATCCAGTGCAAGAGCAATATCGCAAAATAGTTTTAAAACGAGCATATCTTTAGAATTTCCGATACAGAGACTCACGCGCTGGAGATAAAAATGTTTTTTCTGCACAACGTTGCCATTGTTTGCTTTGAAATCCTTGAGTTTGTTAATCAAAAATTCGTCAAAGTTTTAAAAAATAGGAAATCGATCATAAAACAAATTTCAAATTTCAAATTTGGTCTTCCACATGCTCATATTCGTTGGAGGATTACGTTATTCAAAATTCGATGACTCTATGTACCGTTATTTTATGACAATGTGAGAAATATACATACATTTACGCAGATTTTCATTATTTAATTTCTTCAAATATAATGCAGGACTCTAACATTTTATGGCAACAGTTTGAAAAGTGAACCGACATTTATCCGTGCGACGCAAAATGCCAAAACGAAAGTAATAGTCCTTCGGGACTCAAGTCCCTTTGGACTAAAAAAAAAAAAAAAATCTGAAATGTTTCAGATTTTAAATTACGTCCAAAGGGGCGTTTTTTAACATTTTGTGTGTTACCTTTCTTATTAAATATCATGTTCCTCGCACTTAAACCATTAGATCCAGTGCAAGAGCAATATCGCAAAATAGTTTTAAAACGAGCATATCTTTAGAATTTCCGATACAGAGACTCACGCGCTGGAGATAAAAATGTTTTTTCTGCACAACGTTGCCATTGTTTGCTTTGAAATCCTTGAGTTTGTTAATCAAAAATTCGTCAAAGTTTTAAAAAATAGGAAATCGATCATAAAACAAATTTCAAATTTCAAATTTGGTCTTCCACATGCTCATATTCGTTGGAGGATTACGTTATTCAAAATTCGATGACTCTATGTACCGTTATTTTATGACAATGTGAGAAATATACATACATTTACGCAGATTTTCATTATTTAATTTCTTCAAATATAATGCAGGACTCTAACATTTTATGGCAACAGTTTGAAAAGTGAACCGACATTTATCCGTCCGACGCAAAATGCCAAAACGAAAGTAATAGTCCTTCGGGACTCAAGTCCCTTTGGACTAAAAAAAAGAAAAAATCTGAAATGTTTCAGATTTTAAATTACGTCCAAAGGGGCGTTTTTTAACATTTTGTGTGTTACCTTTCTTATTAAATATCATGTTCCTCGCACTTAAACCATTAGATCCAGTGCAAGAGCAATATCGCAAAATAGTTTTAAAACGAGCATATCTTTAGAATTTCCGATACAGAGACTCACGCGCTGGAGATAAAAATGTTTTTTCTGCACAACGTTGCCATTGCTCGCTTTGAAATCCTTGAGTTTGTTAATCAAAAATTCGTCAAAGTTTTAAAAAATAGGAAATCGATCATAAAACAAATTTCAAATTTCAAATTTGGTCTTCCACATGCTCATATTCGTTGGAGGATTACGTTATTCAAAATTCGATGACTCTATGTACCGTTATTTTATGACAATGTGAGAAATATACATACATTTACGCAGATTTTCATTATTTAATTTCTTCAAATATAATGCAGGACTCTAACATTTTATGGCAACAGTTTGAAAAGTGAACCGACATTTATCCGTCCGACGCAAAATGCCAAAACGAAAGTAATAGTCCTTCGGGACTCAAGTCCCTTTGGACTAAAAAAAAAAAAGAAAAAAATCTGAAATGTTTCAGATTTTAAATTACGTCCAAAGGGCCGTTTTTTAACATTTTGTGTGATACCTTTCTTTATTAAATATCATGTTCCTCGAACTTAAACCATAAGATCCAGTGCAACAGCAATATCGCAAAATAGTTTTAAAACGAGCATATATTTAGAATTTCTGATACAGAGACTCACGCGCTGGAGATAAAAATGTTTTTTCTGCACAACATTGCCATTGCTTGCTTTGAAATCCTTGAGTTTGTTAATCAAAAATTCGTCAAAGTTTTAAAAAATAGGAAATCGATCATAAAACAAATTTCAAATTTCAAATTTGGTCTTCCACATGCTCATATTCGTTGGAGGATTACGTTATTCAAAATTCGATGACTCTATGTACCGTTATTTTATGACAATGTGAGAAATATACATACATTTACGCAGATTTTCATTATTTAATTTCTTCTAATATAATGCAGGACTCTAACATTTTATGGCAACAGTTTGAAAAGTGAACCGACATTTATCCGTCCGACGCAAAATGCCAAATCGAAAGTAATAGTCCTTCGGTACTCAAGTCCCTTTGGACTAAAAAAAAAAAAATCTGAAATGTTTCAGATTTTAAATTACGTCCAAAGTGGCGTTTTTTAACATTTTGTGTGTTACCTTTCTTATTAAATACCATGTTCCTCGCACTTAAACCATAAGATCCAGTGCAACAGCAATATCGCAAAATAGTTTTAAAACGAGCATATATTTAGAATTTCCGATACAGAGACTCACGCGCTGGAGATAAAAATGTTTTTTCTGCACAACATTGCCATTGCTCGCTTTGAAATCCTTGAGTTTGTTAATCAAAAATTCGTCAAAGTTTTAAAAAATAGGAAATCGATCATAAAACAAATTTCAAATTTCAAATTTGGTCTTCCACATGCTCATATTCGTTGGAGGATTACGTTATTCAAAATTCGATGACTCTATGTACCGTTATTTTATGACAATGTGAGAAATATACATACATTTACGCAGATTTTCATTATTTAATTTCTTCTAATATAATGCAGGACTCTAACATTTTATGGCAACAGTTTGAAAAGTGAACCGACATTTATCCGTCCGACGCAAAATGCCAAAACGAAAGTAATAGTCCTTCGGGACTCAAGTCCCTTTGGACTAAAAAAAAAAAAAGAAAAAATCTGAAATGTTTCAGATTTTAAATTACATCCAAAGGGGCGTTTTTTAACATTTTGTGTGATACCTTTCTTTATTAAATATCATGTTCCTCGCACTTAAACCATAAGATCCAGTGCAACAGCAATATCGCAAAATAGTTTTAAAACGAGCATTTCTTTAGAATTTCCGATACAGAGACTCACGCGCTGGAGATAAAAATGTTTTTTCTGCACAACATTGCCATTGCTCGCTTTGAAATCCTTGAGTTTGTTAATCAAACATTCCTCAAAGTTTTAAAAAATAGGAAATCGATCATAAAACAAATTTCAAATTTCAAATTTGGTCTTCCACATGCTCATATTCGTTGGAGGATTACGTTATTCAAAATTCGATGACTCTATGTACCGTTATTTTATGACAATGTGAGAAATATACATACATTTACGCAGATTTTCATTATTTAATTTCTTCAAATATAATGCAGGACTCTAACATTTTATGGCAACAGTTTGAAAAGTGAACCGACATTTATCCGTCCGACGCAAAATGCCAAAACGAAAGTAATAGTCCTTCGGGACTCAAGTCCCTTTGGACTAAAAAAAAAAAAAAAAATCTGAAATGTTTCAGATTTTAAATTACGTCCAAAGGGGCGTTTTTTAACATTTTGTGTGTTACCTTTCTTATTAAATATCATGTTCCTCGCACTTAAACCATTAGATCCAGTGCAAGAGCAATATCGCAAAATAGTTTTAAAACGAGCATATCTTTAGAATTTCCGATACAGAGACTCACGCGCTGGAGATAAAAATGTTTTTTCTGCACAACGTTGCCATTGCTCGCTTTGAAATCCTTGAGTTTGTTAATCAAAAATTCGTCAAAGTTTTAAAAAATAGGAAATCGATCATAAAACAAATTTCAAATTTCAAATTTGGTCTTCCACATGCTCATATTCGTTGGAGGATTACGTTATTCAAAATTCGATGACTCTATGTACCGTTATTTTATGACAATGTGAGAAATATACATACATTTACGCAGATTTTCATTATTTAATTTCTTCAAATATAATGCAGGACTCTAACATTTTATGGCAACAGTTTGAAAAGTGAACCGACATTTATCCGTCCGACGCAAAATGCCAAAACGAAAGTAATAGTCCTTCGGGACTCAAGTCCCTTTGGACTAAAAAAAAAAAGAAAAAATCTGAAATGTTTCAGATTTTAAATTACGTCCAAAGGGCCGTTTTTTAACATTTTGTGTGATACCTTTCTTTATTAAATATCATGTTCCTCGCACTTAAACCATAAGATCCAGTGCAACAGCAATATCGCAAAATAGTTTTAAAACGAGCATATATTTAGAATTTCCGATACAGAGACTCACGCGCTGGAGATAAAAATGTTTTTTCTGCACAACATTGCCATTGCTTGCTTTGAAATCCTTGAGTTTGTTAATCAAAAATTCGTCAAAGTTTTAAAAAATAGGAAATCGATCATAAAACAAATTTCAAATTTCAAATTTGGTCTTCCACATGCTCATATTCGTTGGAGGATTACGTTATTCAAAATTCGATGACTCTATGTACCGTTATTTTATGACAATGTGAGAAATATACATACATTTACGCAGATTTTCATTATTTAATTTCTTCAAATATAATGCAGGACTCTAACATTTTATGGCAACAGTTTGAAAAATGAACCGACATTTATCCGTCCGACGCAAAATGCCAAAACGAAAGTAATAGTCCTTCGGGACTCAAGTCCCTTTGGACTAAAAAAAAAAAAAAAAAAATCTGAAATGTTTCAGATTTTAAATTACGTCCAAAGTGGCGTTTTTTAACATTTTGTGTGTTACCTTTCTTATTAAATATCATGTTCCTCGCACTTAATCCATAAGATCCAGTGCAAGAGCAATATCGCAAAATAGTTTTAAAACGAGCATATCTTTAGAATTTCCGATACAGAGACTCACGCGCTGGAGATAAAAATGTTTTTTCTGCACAACATTGCCATTTGAAATCCTTGAGCTTGAAATCCTTGAAATCCTCAAACAAATTTCAAATTTAAAATTTGGTCTTCCACATGCTCATATTCGTTGGAGGATTACGTTATTCAAAATTCGATGACTCTATGTACCGTTATTTTATGACAATGTGAGAAATATAGATACATTTACGCAGATTTTCATTATTTAATTTCTTCTAATATAATGCAGGACACTAACATTTTATGGCAACAGTTTGAAAAGTGAACCGACATTTATCCGTCCGACGCAAAATGCCAAAACGAAAGTAATAGTCCTTCGGGACTCAAGTCCCTTTGGACTAAAAAAAAAAAAAGGAAAAATCTGAAATGTTTCAGATTTTAAATTACATCCAAAGGGGCGTTTTTTAACATTTTGTGTGATACCTTTCTTTATTAAATATCATGTTCCTCGCACTTAAACCATAAGATCCAGTGCAACAGCAATATCGCAAAATAGTTTTAAAACGAGCATTTCTTTAGAATTTCCGATACAGAGACTCACGCGCTGGAGATAAAAATGTTTTTTCTGCACAACATTGCCATTGCTCGCTTTGAAATCCTTGAGTTTGTTAATCAAAAATTCCTCAAAGTTTTAAAAAATAGGAAATCGATCATAAAACAAATTTCAAATTTCAAATTTGGTCTTCCACATGCTCATATTCGTTGGAGGATTACGTTATTCAAAATTCGATGACTCTATGTACCGTTATTTTATGACAATGTGAGAAATATACATACATTTACGCAGATTTTCATTATTTAATTTCTTCAAATATAATGCAGGACTCTAACATTTTATGGCAACAGTTTGAAAAGTGAACCGACATTTATCCGTCCGACGCAAAATGCCAAAACGAAAGTAATAGTCCTTCGGGACTCAAGTCCCTTTGGACTAAAAAAAAAAAAAAAAAATCTGAAATGTTTCAGATTTTAAATTACGTCCAAAGTGGCGTTTTTTAACATTTTGTGTGTTACCTTTCTTATTAAATATCATGTTCCTCGCACTTAATCCATAAGATCCAGTGCAAGAGCAATATCGCAAAATAGTTTTAAAACGAGCATATCTTTAGAATTTCCGATACAGAGACTCACGCGCTGGAGATAAAAATGTTTTTTCTGCACAACATTGCCATTTGAAATCCTTGAGCTTGAAATCCTTGAAATCCTCAAACAAATTTCAAATTTAACATTTGGTCTTCCACATGCTCATATTCGTTGGAGGATTACGTTATTCAAAATTCGATGACTCTATGTACCGTTATTTTATGACAATGTGAGAAATATAGATACATTTACGCAGATTTTCATTATTTAATTTCTTCTAATATAATGCAGGACACTAACATTTTATGGCAACAGTTTGAAAAGTGAACCGACATTTATCCGTCCGACGCAAAATGCCAAAACGAAAGTAATAGTCCTTCGGGACTCAAGTCCCTTTGGACTAAAAAAAAAAAAAGGAAAAATCTGAAATGTTTCAGATTTTAAATTACATCCAAAGGGGCGTTTTTTAACATTTTGTGTGATACCTTTCTTTATTAAATATCATGTTCCTCGCACTTAAACCATAAGATCCAGTGCAACAGCAATATCGCAAAATAGTTTTAAAACGAGCATTTCTTTAGAATTTCCGATACAGAGACTCACGCGCTGGAGATAAAAATGTTTTTTCTGCACAACATTGCCATTGCTCGCTTTGAAATCCTTGAGTTTGTTAATCAAAAATTCCTCAAAGTTTTAAAAAATAGGAAATCGATCATAAAACAAATTTCAAATTTCAAATTTGGTCTTCCACATGCTCATATTCGTTGGAGGATTACGTTATTCAAAATTCGATGACTCTATGTACCGTTATTTTATGACAATGTGAGAAATATACATACATTTACGCAGATTTTCATTATTTAATTTCTTCAAATATAATGCAGGACTCTAACATTTTATGGCAACAGTTTGAAAAGTGAACCGACATTTATCCGTCCGACGCAAAATGCCAAAACGAAAGTAATAGTCCTTCGGGACTCAAGTCCCTCTGGACTAAAAAAAAAAAAAAAAAAATCTGAAATGTTTCAGATTTTAAATTACGTCCAAAGGGGCGTTTTTTAACATTTTGTGTGTTACCTTTCTTATTAAATATCATGTTCCTCGCACTTAAACCATTAGATCCAGTGCAAGAGCAATATCGCAAAATAGTTTTAAAACGAGCGTATCTTTAGAATTTCCGATACAGAGACTCACGCGCTGGAGATAAAAATGTTTTTTCTGCACAACGTTGCCATTGCTCGCTTTGAAATCCTTGAGTTTGTTAATCAAAAATTCGTCAAAGTTTTAAAAAATAGGAAATCGATCATAAAACAAATTTCAAATTTCAAATTTGGTCTTCCACATGCTCATATTCGTTGGAGGATTACGTTATTCAAAATTCGATGACTCTATGTACCGTTATTTTATGACAATGTGAGAAATATACATACATTTACGCAGATTTTCATTATTTAATTTCTTCAAATATAATGCAGGACTCTAACATTTTATGGCAACAGTTTGAAAAGTGAACCGACATTTATCCGTCCGACGCAAAATGCCAAAACGAAAGTAATAGTCCTTCGGGACTCAAGTCCCTTTGGACTAAAAAAAAAAAAAAAAAAAATCTGAAATGTTTCAGATTTTAAATTACGTCCAAAGTGGCGTTTTTTAACATTTTGTGTGTTACCTTTCTTATTAAATATCATGTTCCTCGCACTTAATCCATAAGATCCAGTGCAAGAGCAATATCGCAAAATAGTTTTAAAACGAGCATATCTTTAGAATTTCCGATACAGAGACTCACGCGCTGGAGATAAAAATGTTTTTTCTGCACAACATTGCCATTTGAAATCCTTGAGCTTGAAATCCTTGAAATCCTCAAACAAATTTCAAATTTAAAATTTGGTCTTCCACATGCTCATATTCGTTGGAGGATTACGTTATTCAAAATTCGATGACTCTATGTACCGTTATTTTATGACAATGTGAGAAATATAGATACATTTACGCAGATTTTCATTATTTAATTTCTTCTAATATAATGCAGGACACTAACATTTTATGGCAACAGTTTGAAAAGTGAACCGACATTTATCCGTCCGACGCAAAATGCGAAAACGAAAGTAATATTCCTTCGGGACTCAAGTCCCTTTGGACTAAAAAAAAAAAAAGGAAAAATCTGAAATGTTTCAGATTTTAAATTACATCCAAAGGGGCGTTTTTTAACATTTTGTGTGATACCTTTCTTTATTAAATATCATGTTCCTCGCACTTAAACCATAAGATCCAGTGCAACAGCAATATCGCAAAATAGTTTTAAAACGAGCATTTCTTTAGAATTTCCGATACAGAGACTCACGCGCTGGAGATAAAAATGTTTTTTCTGCACAACATTGCCATTGCTCGCTTTGAAATCCTTGAGTTTGTTAATCAAAAATTCCTCAAAGTTTTAAAAAATAGGAAATCGATCATAAAACAAATTTCAAATTTCAAATTTGGTCTTCCACATGCTCATATTCGTTGGAGGATTACGTTATTCAAAATTCGATGACTCTATGTACCGTTATTTTATGACAATGTGAGAAATATACATACATTTACGCAGATTTTCATTATTTAATTTCTTCAAATATAATGCAGGACTCTAACATTTTATGGCAACAGTTTGAAAAGTGAACCGACATTTATCCGTCCGACGCAAAATGCCAAAACGAAAGTAATAGTCCTTCGGGACTCAAGTCCCTTTGGACTAAAAAAAAAAAAAAAAAAAAATCTGAAATGTTTCAGATTTTAAATTACGTCCAAAGGGGCGTTTTTTAACATTTTGTGTGTTACCTTTCTTATTAAATATCATGTTCCTCGCACTTAAACCATTAGATCCAGTGCAAGAGCAATATCGCAAAATAGTTTTAAAACGAGCGTATCTTTAGAATTTCCGATACAGAGACTCACGCGCTGGAGATAAAAATGTTTTTTCTGCACAACGTTGCCATTGCTCGCTTTGAAATCCTTGAGTTTGTTAATCAAAAATTCGTCAAAGTTTTAAAAAATAGGAAATCGATCATAAAACAAATTTCAAATTTCAAATTTGGTCTTCCACATGCTCATATTCGTTGGAGGATTACGTTATTCAAAATTCGATGACTCTATGTACCGTTATTTTATGACAATGTGAGAAATATACATACATTTACGCAGATTTTCATTATTTAATTTCTTCAAATATAATGCAGGACTCTAACATTTTATGGCAACAGTTTGAAAAGTGAACCGACATTTATCCGTCCGACGCAAAATGCCAAAACGAAAGTAATAGTCCTTCGGGACTCAAGTCCCTTTGGACTAAAAAAAAAAAAAAAAAAAAATCTGAAATGTTTCAGATTTTAAATTACGTCCAAAGGGGCGTTTTTTAACATTTTGTGTGTTACCTTTCTTATTAAATATCATGTTCCTCGCACTTAAACCATTAGATCCAGTGCAAGAGCAATATCGCAAAATAGTTTTAAAACCAGCATATCTTTAGAATTTCCGATACAGAGACTCACGCGCTGGAGATAAAAATGTTTTTTCTGCACAACGTTGCCATTGCTCGCTTTGAAATCCTTGAGTTTGTTAATCAAAAATTCGTCAAAGTTTTAAAAAATAGGAAATCGATCATAAAACAAATTTCAAATTTCAAATTTGGTCTTCCACATGCTCATATTCGTTGGAGGATTACGTTATTCAAAATTCGATGACTCTATGTACCGTTATTTTATGACAATGTGAGAAATATACATACATTTACGCAGATTTTCATTATTTAATTTCTTCAAATATAATGCAGGACTCTAACATTTTATGGCAACAGTTTGAAAAGTGAACCGACATTTATCCTTCCGACGCAAAATGCCAAAACGAAAGTAATAGTCCTTCGGGACTCAAGTCCCTTTAGACTAAAAAAAAAAAAGAAAAAATCTGAAATGTTTCAGATTTTAAATTACGTCCAAAGGGCCGTTTTTTAACATTTTGTGTGATACCTTTCTTTATTAAATATCATGTTCCTCGCACTTAAACCATAAGATCCAGTGCAACAGCAATATCGCAAAATAGTTTTAAAACGAGCATATATTTAGAATTTCCGATACAGAGACTCACGCGCTGGAGATAAAAATGTTTTTTCTGCACAACATTGCCATTGCTCGCTTTGAAATCCTTGAGTTTGTTAATCAAAAATTCGTCAAAGTTTTAAAAAATAGGAAATCGATCATAAAACAAATTTCAAATTTAAAATTTGTTCTTCCACATGCTCATATTCGTTGGAGGATTACGTTATTCAAAATTCGATGACTCTATGTACCGTTATTTTATGACAATGTGAGAAATATACATACTTTTACGCAGATTTTCATTATTTAATTTCTTCAAATATAATGCAGGACTCTAACATTTTATGGCAACAGTTTGAAAAGTGAACCGACATTTATCCGTCCGACGCAAAATGCCAAAACGAAAGTAATAGTCCTTCGGGACTCAAGTCCCTTTGGACTAAAAAAAAAAAAAAAAAATCTGAAATGTTTCAGATTTTAAATTACGTCCAAAGTGGCGTTTTTTAACATTTTGTGTGTTACCTTTCTTATTAAATATCATGTTCCTCGCACTTAATCCATAAGATCCAGTGCAAGAGCAATATCGCAAAATAGTTTTAAAACGAGCATATCTTTAGAATTTCCGATACAGAGACTCACGCGCTGGAGATAAAAATGTTTTTTCTGCACAACATTGCCATTTTAAATCCTTGAGCTTGAAATCCTTGAAATCCTCAAACAAATTTCAAATTTAAAATTTGGTCTTCCACATGCTCATATTCGTTGGAGGATTACGTTATTCAAAATTCGATGACTCTATGTACCGTTATTTTATGACAATGTGAGAAATATAGATACATTTACGCAGATTTTCATTATTTAATTTCTTCTAATATAATGCAGGACTCTAACATTTTATGGCAACAGTTTGAAAAGTGAACCGACATTTATCCGTCCGACGCAAAATGCCAAAACGAAAGTAATAGTCCTTCGGTACTCAAGTCCCTTTGGACTAAAAAAAAAAAAAATCTGAAATGTTTCAGATTTTAAATTACGTCCAAAGTGGCGTTTTTTAACATTTTGTGTGTTACCTTTCTTATTAAATACCATGTTCCTCGCACTTAAACCATAAGATCCAGTGCAAGAGCAATATCGCAAAATAGTTTTAAAATGAGCATATCTTTAGAATTTCTGATACAGAGACTCACGCGCTGGAGATAAAAATGTTTTTTCTGCTCAACGTTGCCATTGCTCGCTTTGAAATCCTTGAGTTTGTTAATCAAAAATTCCTCAAAGTTTTAAAAAATAGGAAATCGATCATAAAACAAATTTCAAATTTCAAATTTGGTCTTCCACATGCTCATATTCGTTGGAGGATTACGTTATTCAAAATTCGATGACTCTATGTACCGTTATTTTATGACAATGTGAGAAATATACATACATTTACGCAGATTTTCATTATTTAATTTCTTCAAGTATAATGCAGGACTCTAACATTTTATGGCAACAGTTTGAAAAGTGAACCGACATTTATCCGTCCGACGTAAAATGCCAAAACGAAAGTAATAGTCCTTCGGGACTCAAGTCCCTTTGGACTAAAAAAAAAAAAAATCTGAAATGTTTCAGATTTTAAATTACGTCCAAAGTGGCGTTTTTTAACATTTTGTGTGTTACCTTTCTTATTAAATATCATGTTCCTCGCACTTAAACCATAAGATCCAGTGCAAGAGCAATATCGCAAAATAGTTTTAAAGCGAGCATATCTTTAGAATTTCCGATACAGAGACTCACGCGCTGGAGATAAAAATGTTTTTTCTGCACAACGTTGCCATTGCTCGCTGTGAAATCGTTGAGTTTGTTAATCAAAAATTCGTCAAAGTTTTAAAAAATAGGAAATCGATCATAAAACAAATTTCAAATTTCAAATTTGGTCTTCCACATACTCATATTCGTTGGAGGATTACGTTATTCAAAATTCGATGACTCTATGTACCGTTATTTTATGACAATGTGAGAAATATACATACTTTTACGCAGATTTTCATTATTTAATTTCTTCAAATATAATGCAGGACTGTAACATTTTATGGCAACAGTTTGAAAAGTGAACCGACATTTATCCGTCCGACGCAAAATGCCAAAACGAAAGTAATAGTCCTTCGGTACTCAAGTCCCTTTGGACTAAAAAAAAAAAAAAATCTGAAATGTTTCAGATTTTAAATTACGTCCAAAGTGGCGTTTGTTAACATTTTGTGTGTTACCTTTCTTATTAAATACCATGTTCCTCGCACTTAAACCATAAGATCCAGTGCAACAGCAATATCGCAAAATAGTTTTAAAACGAGCATATATTTAGAATTTCCGATACAGAGACTCACGCGCTGGAGATAAAAATGTTTTTTCTGCACAACATTGCCATTGCTCGCTTTGAAATCCTTGAGTTTGTTAATCAAAAATTCGTCAAAGTTTTAAAAAATAGGAAATCGATCATAAAATAAATTTCAAATTTCAAATTTGGTCTTCCACATGCTCATATTCGTTGGAGGATTACGGTATTCAAAATTCGATGACTCTATGTACCGTTATTTTATGACAATGTGAGAAATATACATACATTTACGCAGATTTTCATTATTTAATTTCTTCAAATATAATGCAGGACTCTATCATTTTATGGCAACAGTTTGAAAAGTGAACCGACATTTATCCGTCCGACGCAAAATGCCAAAACGAAAGTAATAGTCCTTCGGGACTCAAGTCCCTTTGGACTAAAAAAAAAAAAAAAAAATCTGAAATGTTTCAGATTTTAAATTACGTCCAAAGGGGCGTTTTTTAACATTTTGTGTGTTACCTTTCTTATTAAATATCATGTTCCTCGCACTTAAACCATTAGATCCAGTGCAAGAGCAATATCGCAAAATAGTTTTAAAACGAGCATATCTTTAGAATTTCCGATACAGAGACTCACGCGCTGGAGATAAAAATGTTTTTTCTGCACAACGTTGCCATTGCTCGCTTTGAAATCCTTGAGTTTGTTAATCAAAAATTCGTCAAAGTTTTAAAAAATAGGAAATCGATCATAAAACAAATTTCAAATTTCAAATTTGGTCTTCCACATGCTCATATTCGTTGGAGGATTACGTTATTCAAAATTCGATGACTCTATGTACCGTTATTTTATGACAATGTGAGAAATATACATACATTTACGCAGATTTTCATTATTTAATTTCTTCAAATATAATGCAGGACTCTAACATTTTATGGCAACAGTTTGAAAAGTGAACCGACATTTATCCGTCCGACGCAAAATGCCAAAACGAAAGTAATAGTCCTTCGGGACTCAAGTCCCTTTAGACTAAAAAAAAAAAAGAAAAAATCTGAAATGTTTCAGATTTTAAATTACGTCCAAAGGGCCGTTTTTTAACATTTTGTGTGATACCTTTCTTTATTAAATATCATGTTCCTCGCACTTAAACCATAAGATCCAGTGCAACAGCAATATCGCAAAATAGTTTTAAAACGAGCATATATTTAGAATTTCCGATACAGAGACTCACGCGCTGGAGATAAAAATGTTTTTTCTGCACAACATTGCCATTGCTCGCTTTGAAATCCTTGAGTTTGTTAATCAAAAATTCGTCAAAGTTTTAAAAAATAGGAAATCGATTATAAAACAAATTTCAAATTTCAAATTTGGTCTTCCACATGCTCATATTCGTTGGAGGATTACGTTATTCAAAATTCGATGACTCTATGTACCGTTATTTTATGACAATGTGAGAAATATACATACATTTACGCAGATTTTCATTATTTAATTTCTTCAAATATAATGCAGGACTCTAACATTTTATGGCAACAGTTTGAAAAGTGAACCGACATTTATCCGTCCGACGCAAAATGCCAAAACGAAAGTAATAGTCCTTCGGGACTCAAGTCCCTTTGGACTAAAAAAAAAAAAAAAATCTGAAATGTTTCAGATTTTAAATTACGTCCAAAGTGGCGTTTTTTAACATTTTGTGTGTTACCTTTCTTATTAAATATCATGTTCCTCGCACTTAATCCATAAGATCCAGTGCAAGAGCAATATCGCAAAATAGTTTTAAAACGAGCATATCTTTAGAATTTCCGATACAGAGACTCACGCGCTGGAGATAAAAATGTTTTTTCTGCACAACATTGCCATTGCTCGCTTTGAAATCCTTGAGTTTGTTAATCAAAAATTCCTCAAAGTTTTAAAAAATAGGAAATCGATCATAAAACAAATTTCAAATTTCAAATTTGGTCTTCCACATGCTCATATTCGTTGGAGGATTACGTTATTCAAAATTCGATGACTCTATGTACCGTTATTTTATGACAATGTGAGAAATATACATACATTTACGCAGATTTTCATTATTTAATTTCTTCAAGTATAATGCAGGACTCTAACATTTTATGGCAACAGTTTGAAAAGTGAACCGACATTTATCCGTCCGACGTAAAATGCCAAAACGAAAGTAATAGTCCTTCGGGACTCAAGTCCCTTTGGACTAAAAAAAAAAAAATCTGAAATGTTTCAGATTTTAAATTACGTCCAAAGTGGCGTTTTTTAACATTTTGTGTGTTAACTTTCTTATTAAATATCATGTTCCTCGCACTTAAACCATAAGATCCAGTGCAAGAGCAATATCGCAAAATAGTTTTAAAACGAGCATATCTTTAGAATTTCCGATACAGAGACTCACGCGCTGGAGATAAAAATGTTTTTTCTGCACAACGTTGCCATTGCTCGCTGTGAAATCGTTGAGTTTGTTAATCAAAAATTCGTCAAAGTTTTAAAAAATAGGAAATCGATCATAAAACAAATTTCAAATTTCAAATTTGGTCTTCCACATGCTCATATTCGTTGGAGGATTACGTTATTCAAAATTCGATGACTCTATGTACCGTTATTTTATGACAATGTGAGAAATATACATACTTTTACGCAGATTTTCATTATTTAATTTCTTCAAATATAATGCAGGACTGTAACATTTTATGGCAACAGTTTGAAAAGTGAACCGACATTTATCCGTCCGACGCAAAATGCCAAAACGAAAGTAATAGTCCTTCGGGACTCAAGTCCCTTTGGACTAAAAAAAAAAAAAAAAAAAAATCTGAAATGTTTCAGATTTTAAATTACGTCCAAAGGGGCGTTTTTTAACATTTTGTGTGTTACCTTTCTTATTAAATATCATGTTCCTCGCACTTAAACCATTAGATCCAGTGCAAGAGCAATATCGCAAAATAGTTTTAAAATGAGCATATCTTTAGAATTTCTGATACAGAGACTCACGCGCTGGAGATAAAAATGTTTTTTCTGCTCAACGTTGCCATTGCTCGCTTTGAAATCCTTGAGTTTGTTAATCAAAAATTCCTCAAAGTTTTAAAAAATAGGAAATCGATCATAAAAGAAATTTCAAATTTCAAATTTGGTCTTCCACATGCTCATATTCGTTGGAGGATTACGTTATTCAAAATTCGATGACTCTATGTACCGTTATTTTATGACAATGTGAGAAATATACATACATTTACGCAGATTTTCATTATTTAATTTCTTCAAGTATAATGCAGGACTCTAACATTTTATGGCAACAGTTTGAAACGTGAACCGACATTTATCCGTCCGACGTAAAATGCCAAAACGAAAGTAATAGTCCTTCGGGACTCAAGTCCCTTTGGACTAAAAAAAAAAAAAATCTGAAATGTTTCAGATTTTAAATTACGTCCAAAGGGGCGTTTTTTAACATTTTGTGTGTTACCTTTCTTATTAAATATCATGTTCCTCGCACTTAAACCATAAGATCCAGTGCAAGAGCAATATCGCAAAATAGTTTTAAAACGAGCATATCTTTAGAATTTCCGATACAGAGACTCACGCGCTGGAGATAAAAATGTTTTTTCTGCACAACGTTGCCATTGCTCGCTGTGAAATCGTTGAGTTTGTTAATCAAAAATTCGTCAAAGTTTTAAAAAATAGGAAATCGATCATAAAACAAATTTCAAATTTCAAATTTGGTCTTCCACATGCTCATATTCGTTGGAGGATTACGTTATTCAAAATTCGATGACTCTATGTACCGTTATTTTATGACAATGTGAGAAATATACATACTTTTACGCAGATTTTCATTATTTAATTTCTTCAAATATAATGCAGGACTGTAACATTTTATGGCAACAGTTTGAAAAGTGAACCGACATTTATCCGTCCGACGCAAAATGCCAAAACGAAAGTAATAGTCCTTCGGGACTCAAGTCCCTTTGGACTAAAAAAAAAAAAAAATCTGAAATGTTTCAGATTTTAAATTACGTCCAAAGGGGCGTTTTTTAACATTTTGTGTGTTACCTTTCTTATTAAATATCATGTTCCTCGCACTTAAACCATTAGATCCAGTGCAAGAGCAATATCGCAAAATAGTTTTAAAACGAGCATATCTTTAGAATTTCCGATACAGAGACTCACGCGCTGGAGTTAAAAATATTTTTTCTGCACAACGTTGCCATTGCTCGCTTTGAAATCCTTGAGTTTGTTAATCAAAAATTCGTCAAAGTTTTAAAAAATAGGAAATCGATCATAAAACAAATTTCAAATTTCAAATTTGGTCTTCCACATGCTCATATTCGTTGGAGGATTACGTTATTCAAAATTCGATGACTCTATGTACCGTTATTTTAAAACAATGTGAGAAATATACATACATTTACGCAGATTTTCATTATTTAATTTCTTCAAATATAATGAAGGACTCCAACATTTTATGGCAACAGTTTGAAAAGTAAACCGACATTTATCCGTCCGACGCAAAATGCCAAAACGAAAGTAATAGTCCTTCGGGACTCAAGTCCCTTTGGACTAAAAAAAAAAAAAAAAAAAATCTGAAATGTTTCAGATTTTAAATTACGTCCAAAGTGGCGTTTTTTAACATTTTGTGTGTTACCTTTCTTATTAAATATCATGTTCCTCGCACTTAATCCATAAGATCCAGTGCAAGAGCAATATCGCAAAATAGTTTTAAAACGAGCATATCTTTAGAATTTCCGATACAGAGACTCACGCGCTGGAGATAAAAATGTTTTTTCTGCACAACATTGCCATTTGAAATCCTTGAGCTTGAAATCCTTGAAATCCTCAAACAAATTTCAAATTTAAAATTTGGTCTTCCACATGCTCATATTCGTTGGAGGATTACGTTATTCAAAATTCGATGACTCTATGTACCGTTATTTTATGACAATGTGAGAAATATAGATACATTTACGCAGATTTTCATTATTTAATTTCTTCTAATATAATGCAGGACACTAACATTTTATGGCAACAGTTTGAAAAGTGAACCGACATTTATCCGTCCGACGCAAAATGCCAAAACGAAAGTAATAGTCCTTCGGGACTCAAGTCCCTTTGGACTAAAAAAAAAAAAGGAAAAATCTGAAATGTTTCAGATTTTAAATTACATCCAAAGGGGCGTTTTTTAACATTTTGTGTGATACCTTTCTTTATTAAATATCATGTTCCTCGCACTTAAACCATAAGATCCAGTGCAACAGCAATATCGCAAAATAGTTTTAAAACGAGCATTTCTTTAGAATTTCCGATACAGAGACTCACGCGCTGGAGATAAAAATGTTTTTTCTGCACAACATTGCCATTGCTCGCTTTGAAATCCTTGAGTTTGTTAATCAAAAATTCGTCAAAGTTTTAAAAAATAGGAAATCGATCATAAAACAAATTTCAAATTTCAAATTTGGTCTTCCACATGCTCATATTCGTTGGAGGATTACGTTATTCAAAATTCGATGACTCTATGTACCGTTATTTTATGACAATGTGAGAAATATACATACATTTACGCAGATTTTCATTATTTAATTTCTTCAAATATAATGCAGGACTCTAACATTTTATGGCAACAGTTTGAAAAGTGAACCGACATTTATCCGTCCGACGCAAAATGCCAAAACGAAAGTAATAGTCCTTCGGGACTCAAGTCCCTTTGGACTAAAAAAAAAAAAAAAAATCTGAAATGTTTCAGATTTTAAATTACGTCCAAAGTGGCGTTTTTTAACATTTTGTGTGTTACCTTTCTTATTAAATATCATGTTCCTCGCACTTAATCCATAAGATCCAGTGCAAGAGCAATATCGCAAAATAGTTTTAAAACGAGCATATCTTTAGAATTTCCGATACAGAGACTCACGCACTGGAGATAAAAATGTTTTTTCTGCACAACATTGCCATTTGAAATCCTTGAGCTTGAAATCCTTGAAATCCTCAAACAAATTTCAAATTTAAAATTTGGTCTTCCACATGCTCATATTCGTTGGAGGATTACGTTATTCAAAATTCGATGACTCTATGTACCGTTATTTTATGACAATGTGAGAAATATAGATACATTTACGCAGATTTTCATTATTTAATTTCTTCTAATATAATGCAGGACTCTAACATTTTATGGCAACAGTTTGAAAAGTGAACCGACATTTATCCGTCCGACGCAAAATGCCAAAACGAAAGTAATAGTCCTTCGGTACTCAAGTCCCTTTGGACTAAAAAAAAAAAAATCTGAAATGTTTCAGATTTTAAATTACGTCCAAAGTGGCGTTTTTTAACATTTTGTGTGTTACCTTTCTTATTAAATACCATGTTCCTCGCACTTAAACCATAAGATCCAGTGCAACAGCAATATCGCAAAATAGTTTTAAAACGAGCATATATTTAGAATTTCCGATACAGAGACTCACGCGCTGGAGATAAAAATGTTTTTTCTGCACAACATTGCCATTGCTCGCTTTGAAATCCTTGAGTTTGTTAATCAAAAATTCGTCAAAGTTTTAAAAAATAGGAAATCGATCATAAAACAAATTTCAAATTTCAAATTTGGTCTTCCACATGCTCATATTCGTTGGAGGATTACGTTATTCAAAATTCGATGACTCTATGTACCGTTATTTTATGACAATGTGAGAAATATACATACATTTACGCAGATTTTCATTATTTAATTTCTTCAAATATAATGCAGGACTCTAACATTTTATGGCAACAGTTTGAAAAGTGAACCGACATTTATCCGTCCGACGCAAAATGCCAAAACGAAAGTAATAGTCCTTAGGGACTCAAGTCCCTTTGGACTAAAAAAAAAAAAAAAAATCTGAAATGTTTCAGATTTTAAATTACGTCCAAAGTGGCGTTTTTTAACATTTTGTGTGTTACCTTTCTTATTAAATATCATGTTCCTCGCACTTAATCCATAAGATCCAGTGCAAGAGCAATATCGCAAAATAGTTTTAAAACGAGCATATCTTTAGAATTTCCGATACAGAGACTCACGCGCTGGAGATAAAAATGTTTTTTCTGCACAACATTGCCATTTGAAATCCTTGAGCTTGAAATCCTTGAAATCCTCAAACAAATTTCAAATTTAAAATTTGGTCTTCCACATGCTCATATTCGTTGGAGGATTACGTTATTCAAAATTCGATGACTCTATGTACCGTTATTTTATGACAATGTGAGAAATATAGATACATTTACGCAGATTTTCATTATTTAATTTCTTCTAATATAATGCAGGACTCTAACATTTTATGGCAACAGTTTGAAAAGTGAACCGACATTTATCCGTCCGACGCAAAATGCCAAAACGAAAGTAATAGTCCTTCGGTACTCAAGTCCCTTTGGACTAAAAAAAAAAAAATCTGAAATGTTTCAGATTTTAAATTACGTCCAAAGTGGCGTTTTTTAACATTTTGTGTGTTACCTTTCTTATTAAATACCATGTTCCTCGCACTTAAACCATAAGATCCAGTGCAACAGCAATATCGCAAAATAGTTTTAAAACGAGCATATATTTAGAATTTCCGATACAGAGACTAACGCGCTGGAGATAAAAATGTTTTTTCTGCACAACATTGCCATTGCTCGCTTTGAAATCCTTGAGTTTGTTAATCAAAAATTCGTCAAAGTTTTAAAAAATAGGAAATCGATCATAAAACAAATTTCAAATTTCAAATTTGGTCTTCCACATGCTCATATTCGTTGGAGGATTACGTTATTCAAAATTCGATGACTCTATGTACCGTTATTTTATGACAATGTGAGAAATATACATACATTTACGCAGATTTTCATTATTTAATTTCTTCAAATATAATGCAGGACTCTAACATTTTATGGCAACAGTTTGAAAAGTGAACCGACATTTATCCGTCCGACGCAAAATGCCAAAACGAAAGTAATAGTCCTTAGGGACTCAAGTCCCTTTGGACTAAAAAAAAAAAAAAAAATCTGAAATGTTTCAGATTTTAAATTACGTCCAAAGTGGCGTTTTTTAACATTTTGTGTGTTACCTTTCTTATTAAATATCATGTTCCTCGCACTTAATCCATAAGATCCAGTGCAAGAGCAATATCGCAAAATAGTTTTAAAACGAGCATATCTTTAGAATTTCCGATACAGAGACTCACGCGCTGGAGATAAAAATGTTTTTTCTGCACAACATTGCCATTTGAAATCCTTGAGCTTGAAATCCTTGAAATCCTCAAACAAATTTCAAATTTAAAATTTGGTCTTCCACATGCTCATATTCGTTGGAGGATTACGTTATTCAAAATTCGATGACTCTATGTACCGTTATTTTATGACAATGTGAGAAATATAGATACATTTACGCAGATTTTCATTATTTAATTTCTTCTAATATAATGCAGGACTCTAACATTTTATGGCAACAGTTTGAAAAGTGAACCGACATTTATCCGTCCGACGCAAAATGCCAAAACGAAAGTAATAGTCCTTCGGTACTCAAGTCCCTTTGGACTAAAAAAAAAAAAATCTGAAATGTTTCAGATTTTAAATTACGTCCAAAGTGGCGTTTTTTAACATTTTGTGTGTTACCTTTCTTATTAAATACCATGTTCCTCGCACTTAAACCATAAGATCCAGTGCAACAGCAATATCGCAAAATAGTTTTAAAACGAGCATATATTTAGAATTTCCGATACAGAGACTAACGCGCTGGAGATAAAAATGTTTTTTCTGCACAACATTGCCATTGCTCGCTTTGAAATCCTTGAGTTTGTTAATCAAAAATTCGTCAAAGTTTTAAAAAATAGGAAATCGATCATAAAACAAATTTCAAATTTCAAATTTGGTCTTCCACATGCTCATATTCGTTGGAGGATTACGTTATTCAAAATTCGATGACTCTATGTACCGTTATTTTATGACAATGTGAGAAATATACATACATTTACGCAGATTTTCATTATTTAATTTCTTCAAATATAATGCAGGACTCTAACATTTTATGGCAACAGTTTGAAAAGTGAACCGACATTTATCCGTCCGACGCAAAATGCCAAAACGAAAGTAATAGTCCTTCGGGACTCAAGTCCCTTTGGACTAAAAAAAAAAAAAAATCTGAAATGTTTCAGATTTTAAATTACGTCCAAAGTGGCGTTTTTTAACATTTTGTGTGTTACCTTTCTTATTAAATACCATGTTCCTCGCACTTAAACCATAAGATCCAGTGCAACAGCAATATCGCAAAATAGTTTTAAAACGAGCATATATTTAGAATTTCCGATACAGAGACTCACGCGCTGGAGATAAAAATGTTTTTTCTGCACAACATTGCCATTGCTCGCTTTGAAATCCTTGAGTTTGTTAATCAAAAATTCGTCAAAGTTTTAAAAAATAGGAAATCGATCATAAAACAAATTTCAAATTTCAAATTTGGTCTTCCACATGCTCATATTCGTTGGAGGATTACGTTATTCAAAATTCGATGACTCTATGTACCGTTATTTTATGACAATGTGAGAAATATACATACATTTACGCAGATTTTCATTATTTAATTTCTTCAAATATAATGCAGGACTCTAACATTTTATGGCAACAGTTTGAAAAGTGAACCGACATTTATCCGTCCGACGCAAAATGCCAAAACGAAAGTAATAGTCCTTCGGGACTCAAGTCCCTTTGGACTAAAAAAAAAAAAAAAAATCTGAAATGTTTCAGATTTTAAATTACGTCCAAAGTGGCGTTTTTTAACATTTTGTGTGTTACCTTTCTTATTAAATACCATGTTCCTCGCACTTAAACCATAAGATCCAGTGCAACAGCAATATCGCAAAATAGTTTTAAAACGAGCATATATTTAGAATTTCCGATACAGAGACTCACGCGCTGGAGATAAAAATGTTTTTTCTGCACAACATTGCCATTGCTCGCTTTGAAATCCTTGAGTTTGTTAATCAAAAATTCGTCAAAGTTTTAAAAAATAGGAAATCGATCATAAAACAAATTTCAAATTTCAAATTTGGTCTTCCACATGCTCATATTCGTTGGAGGATTACGTTATTCAAAATTCGATGACTCTATGTACCGTTATTTTATGACAATGTGAGAAATATACATACATTTACGCAGATTTTCATTATTTAATTTCTTCAAATATAATGCAGGACTCTAACATTTTATGGCAACAGTTTGAAAAGTGAACCGACATTTATCCGTCCGACGCAAAATGCCAAAACGAAAGTAATAGTCCTTCGGGACTCAAGTCCCTTTGGACTAAAAAAAAAAAAAAAAATCTGAAATGTTTCAGATTTTAAATTACGTCCAAAGTGGCGTTTTTTAACATTTTGTGTGTTACCTTTCTTATTAAATATCATGTTCCTCGCACTTAATCCATAAGATCCAGTGCAAGAGCAATATCGCAAAATAGTTTTAAAACGAGCATATCTTTAGAATTTCCGATACAGAGACTCACGCGCTGGAGATAAAAATGTTTTTTCTGCACAACATTGCCATTTGAAATCCTTGAGCTTGAAATCCTTGAAATCCTCAAACAAATTTCAAATTTAAAATTTGGTCTTCCACATGCTCATATTCGTTGGAGGATTACGTTATTCAAAATTCGATGACTCTATGTACCGTTATTTTATGACAATGTGAGAAATATACATACATTTACGCAGATTTTCATTATTTAATTTCTTCAAATATAATGCAGGACTCTAACATTTTATGGCAACAGTTTGAAAAGTGAACCGACATTTATCCGTCCGACGCAAAATGCCAAAACGAAAGTAATAGTCCTTCGGGACTCAAGTCGTTTTGGACTAAAAAAAAAAAAAAAAAATCTGAAATGTTTCAGATTTTAAATTACGTCCAAAGTGGCGTTTTTTAACATTTTGTGTGTTACCTTTCTTATTAAATATCATGTTCCTCGCACTTAATCCATAAGATCCAGTGCAAGAGCAATATCGCAAAATAGTTTTAAAACGAGCATTTCTTTAGAATTTCCGATACAGAGACTCACGCGCTGGAGATAAAAATGTTTTTTCTGCACAACATTGCCATTTGAAATCCTTGAGCTTGAAATCCTTGAAATCCTCAAACAAATTTCAAATTTAAAATTTGGTCTTCCACATGCTCATATTCGTTGGATGATTACGTTATTCAAAATTCGATGACTCTATGTACCGTTATTTTATGACAATGTGAGAAATATAGATACATTTACGCAGATTTTCATTATTTAATTTCTTCTAATATAATGCAGGACTCTAACATTTTATGGCAACAGTTTGAAAAGTGAACCGACATTTATCCGTCCGACGCAAAATGCCAAAACGAAAGTAATAGTCCTTCGGTACTCAAGTCCCTTTGGACTAAAAAAAAAAAAAATCTGAAATGTTTCAGATTTTAAATTACGTCCAAAGTGGCGTTTTTTAACATTTTGTGTGTTACCTTTCTTATTAAATATCATGTTCCTCGCACTTAATCCATAAGATCCAGTGCAAGAGCAATATCGCAAAATAGTTTTAAAACGAGCATATCTTTAGAATTTCCGATACAGAGACTCACGCGCTGGAGATAAAAATGTTTTTTCTGCACAACATTGCCATTTGAAATCCTTGAGCTTGAAATCCTTGAAATCCTCAAACAAATTTCAAATTTAAAATTTGGTCTTCCACATGCTCATATTCGTTGGAGGATTACGTTATTCAAAATTCGATGACTCTATGTACCGTTATTTTATGACAATGTGAGAAATATAGATACATTTACGCAGATTTTCATTATTTAATTTCTTCTAATATAATGCAGGACACTAACATTTTATGGCAACAGTTTGAAAAGTGAACCGACATTTATCCGTCCGACGCAAAATGCCAAAACGAAAGTAATAGTCCTTCGGGACTCAAGTCCCTTTGGACTAAAAAAAAAAAAGGAAAAATCTGAAATGTTTCAGATTTTAAATTACATCCAAAGGGGCGTTTTTTAACATTTTGTGTGATACCTTTCTTTATTAAATATCATGTTCCTCGCACTTAAACCATAAGATCCAGTGCAACAGCAATATCGCAAAATAGTTTTAAAACGAGCATTTCTTTAGAATTTCCGATACAGAGACTCACGCGCTGGAGATAAAAATGTTTTTTCTGCACAACATTGCCATTGCTCGCTTTGAAATCCTTGAGTTTGTTAATCAAAAATTCGTCAAAGTTTTAAAAAATAGGAAATCGATCATAAAACAAATTTCAAATTTCAAATTTGGTCTTCCACATGCTCATATTCGTTGGAGGATTACGTTATTCAAAATTCGATGACTCTATGTACCGTTATTTTATGACAATGTGAGAAATATACATACATTTACGCAGATTTTCATTATTTAATTTCTTCAAATATAATGCAGGACTCTAACATTTTATGGCAACAGTTTGAAAAGTGAACCGACATTTATCCGTCCGACGCAAAATGCCAAAACGAAAGTAATAGTCCTTCGGGACTCAAGTCCCTTTGGACTAAAAAAAAAAAAAAAAATCTGAAATGTTTCAGATTTTAAATTACGTCCAAAGTGGCGTTTTTTAACATTTTGTGTGTTACCTTTCTTATTAAATATCATGTTCCTCGCACTTAATCCATAAGATCCAGTGCAAGAGCAATATCGCAAAATAGTTTTAAAACGAGCATATCTTTAGAATTTCCGATACAGAGACTCACGCGCTGGAGATAAAAATGTTTTTTCTGCACAACATTGCCATTTGAAATCCTTGAGCTTGAAATCCTTGAAATCCTCAAACAAATTTCAAATTTAAAATTTGGTCTTCCACATGCTCATATTCGTTGGAGGATTACGTTATTCAAAATTCGATGACTCTATGTACCGTTATTTTATGACAATGTGAGAAATATAGATACATTTACGCAGATTTTCATTATTTAATTTCTTCTAATATAATGCAGGACTCTAACATTTTATGGCAACAGTTTGAAAAGTGAACCGACATTTATCCGTCCGACGCAAAATGCCAAAACGAAAGTAATAGTCCTTCGGTACTCAAGTCCCTTTGGACTAAAAAAAAAAAAAATCTGAAATGTTTCAGATTTTAAATTACGTCGAAAGTGGCGTTTTTTAACATTTTGTGTGTTACCTTTCTTATTAAATACCATGTTCCTCGCACTTAAACCATAAGATCCAGTGCAACAGCAATATCGCAAAATAGTTTTAAAACGAGCATATATTTAGAATTTCCGATACAGAGACTCACGCGCTGGAGATAAAAATGTTTTTTCTGCACAACATTGCCATTGCTCGCTTTGAAATCCTTGAGTTTGTTAATCAAAAATTCGTCAAAGTTTTAAAAAATAGGAAATCGATCATAAAACAAATTTCAAATTTCAAATTTGGTCTTCCACATGCTCATATTCGTTGGAGGATTACGTTATTCAAAATTCGATGACTCTATGTACCGTTATTTTATGACAATGTGAGAAATATACATACATTTACGCAGATTTTCATTATTTAATTTCTTCAAATATAATGCAGGACTCTAACATTTTATGGCAACAGTTTGAAAAGTGAACCGACATTTATCCGTCCGACGCAAAATGCCAAAACGAAAGTAATAGTCCTTCGGGACTCAAGTCCCTTTGGACTAAAAAAAAAAAAAAAATCTGAAATGTTTCAGATTTTAAATTACGTCCAAAGTGGCGTTTTTTAACATTTTGTGTGTTACCTTTCTTATTAAATATCATGTTCCTCGCACTTAATCCATAAGATCCAGTGCAAGAGCAATATCGCAAAATAGTTTTAAAACGAGCATATCTTTAGAATTTCCGATACAGAGACTCACGCGCTGGAGATAAAAATGTTTTTTCTGCACAACATTGCCATTTGAAATCCTTGAGCTTGAAATCCTTGAAATCCTCAAACAAATTTCAAATTTAAAATTTGGTCTTCCACATGCTCATATTCGTTGGAGGATTACGTTATTCAAAATTCGATGACTCTATGTACCGTTATTTTATGACAATGTGAGAAATATAGATACATTTACGCAGATTTTCATTATTTAATTTCTTCTAATATAATGCAGGACTCTAACATTTTATGGCAACAGTTTGAAAAGTGAACCGACATTTATCCGTCCGACGCAAAATGCCAAAACGAAAGTAATAGTCCTTCGGGACTCAAGTCCCTTTGGACTAAAAAAAAAAAAAAAAAAATCTGAAATGTTTCAGATTTTAAATTACGTCCAAAGGGGCGTTTTTTAACATTTTGTGTGTTACCTTTCTTATTAAATATCATGTTCCTCGCACTTAAACCATTAGATCCAGTGCAAGAGCAATATCGCAAAATAGTTTTAAAACGAGCGTATCTTTAGAATTTCCGATACAGAGACTCACGCGCTGGAGATAAAAATGTTTTTTCTGCACAACGTTGCCATTGCTCGCTTTGAAATCCTTGAGTTTGTTAATCAAAAATTCGTCAAAGTTTTAAAAAATAGGAAATCGATCATAAAACAAATTTCAAATTTCAAATTTGGTCTTCCACATGCTCATATTCGTTGGAGGATTACGTTATTCAAAATTCGATGACTCTATGTACCGTTATTTTATGACAATGTGAGAAATATACATACATTTACGCAGATTTTCATTATTTAATTTCTTCAAATATAATGCAGGACTCTAACATTTTATGGCAACAGTTTGAAAAGTGAACCGACATTTATCCGTCCGACGCAAAATGCCAAAACGAAAGTAATAGTCCTTCGGGACTCAAGTCCCTTTGGACTAAAAAAAAAAAAAAAAAAAATCTGAAATGTTTCAGATTTTAAATTACGTCCAAAGGGGCGTTTTTTAACATTTTGTGTGTTACCTTTCTTATTAAATATCATGTTCCTCGCACTTAAACCATTAGATCCAGTGCAAGAGCAATATCGCAAAATAGTTTTAAAACGAGCATATCTTTAGAATTTCCGATACAGAGACTCACGCGCTGGAGATAAAAATGTTTTTTCTGCACAACATTGCCATTGCTCGCTTTGAAATCCTTGAGTTTGTTAATCAAAAATTCGTCAAAGTTTTAAAAAATAGGAAATCGATCATAAAACAAATTTCAAATTTCAAATTTGGTCTTCCACATGCTCATATTCGTTGGAGGATTACGTTATTCAAAATTCGATGACTCTATGTACCGTTATTTTATGACAATGTGAGAAATATACATACATTTACGCAGATTTTCATTATTTAATTTCTTCAAATATAATGCAGGACTCTAACATTTTATGGCAACAGTTTGAAAAGTGAACCGACATTTATCCGTCCGACGCAAAATGCCAAAACGAAAGTAATAGTCCTTCGGGACTCAAGTCCCTTTGGACTAAAAAAAAAAAGAAAAAATCTGAAATGTTTCAGATTTTAAATTACGTCCAAAGTGGCGTTTTTTAACATTTTGTGTGTTACCTTTCTTATTAAATATCATGTTCCTCGCACTTAATCCATAAGATCCAGTGCAAGAGCAATATCGCAAAATAGTTTTAAAACGAGCATATCTTTAGAATTTCCGATACAGAGACTCACGCGCTGGAGATAAAAATGTTTTTTCTGCACAACATTGCCATTTGAAATCCTTGAGCTTGAAATCCTTGAAATCCTCAAACAAATTTCAAATTTAAAATTTGGTCTTCCACATGCTCATATTCGTTGGAGGATTACGTTATTCAAAATTCGATGACTCTATGTACCGTTATTTTATGACAATGTGAGAAATATAGATACATTTACGCAGATTTTCATTATTTAATTTCTTCTAATATAATGCAGGACTCTAACATTTTATGGCAACAGTTTGAAAAGTGAACCGACATTTATCCGTCCGACGCAAAATGCCAAAACGAAAGTAATAGTCCTTCGGTACTCAAGTCCCTTTGGACTAAAAAAAAAAAAAATCTGAAATGTTTCAGATTTTAAATTACGTCCAAAGTGGCGTTTTTTAACATTTTGTGTGTTACCTTTCTTATTAAATATCATGTTCCTCGCACTTAATCCATAAGATCCAGTGCAAGAGCAATATCGCAAAATAGTTTTAAAACGAGCATATCTTTAGAATTTCCGATACAGAGACTCACGCGCTGGAGATAAAAATGTTTTTTCTGCACAACATTGCCATTTGAAATCCTTGAGCTTGAAATCCTTGAAATCCTCAAACAAATTTCAAATTTAAAATTTGGTCTTCCACATGCTCATATTCGTTGGAGGATTACGTTATTCAAAATTCGATGACTCTATGTACCGTTATTTTATGACAATGTGAGAAATATAGATACATTTACGCAGATTTTCATTATTTAATTTCTTCTAATATAATGCAGGACACTAACATTTTATGGCAACAGTTTGAAAAGTGAACCGACATTTATCCGTCCGACGCAAAATGCCAAAACGAAAGTAATAGTCCTTCGGGACTCAAGTCCCTTTGGACTAAAAAAAAAAAAAGGAAAAATCTGAAATGTTTCAGATTTTAAATTACATCCAAAGGGGCGTTTTTTAACATTTTGTGTGATACCTTTCTTTATTAAATATCATGTTCCTCGCACTTAAACCATAAGATCCAGTGCAACAGCAATATCGCAAAATAGTTTTAAAACGAGCATTTCTTTAGAATTTCCGATACAGAGACTCACGCGCTGGAGATAAAAATGTTTTTTCTGCACAACATTGCCATTGCTCGCTTTGAAATCCTTGAGTTTGTTAATCAAAAATTCGTCAAAGTTTTAAAAAATAGGAAATCGATCATAAAACAAATTTCAAATTTCAAATTTGGTCTTCCACATGCTCATATTCGTTGGAGGATTACGTTATTCAAAATTCGATGACTCTATGTACCGTTATTTTATGACAATGTGAGAAATATACATACATTTACGCAGATTTTCATTATTTAATTTCTTCAAATATAATGCAGGACTCTAACATTTTATGGCAACAGTTTGAAAAGTGAACCGACATTTATCCGTCCGACGCAAAATGCCAAAACGAAAGTAATAGTCCTTCGGGACTCAAGTCCCTTTGGACTAAAAAAAAAAAAAAAAATCTGAAATGTTTCAGATTTTAAATTACGTCCAAAGTGGCGTTTTTTAACATTTTGTGTGTTACCTTTCTTATTAAATATCATGTTCCTCGCACTTAATCCATAAGATCCAGTGCAAGAGCAATATCGCAAAATAGTTTTAAAACGAGCATATCTTTAGAATTTCCGATACAGAGACTCACGCGCTGGAGATAAAAATGTTTTTTCTGCACAACATTGCCATTTGAAATCCTTGAGCTTGAAATCCTTGAAATCCTCAAACAAATTTCAAATTTAAAATTTGGTCTTCCACATGCTCATATTCGTTGGAGGATTACGTTATTCAAAATTCGATGACTCTATGTACCGTTATTTTATGACAATGTGAGAAATATAGATACATTTACGCAGATTTTCATTATTTAATTTCTTCTAATATAATGCAGGACTCTAACATTTTATGGCAACAGTTTGAAAAGTGAACCGACATTTATCCGTCCGACGCAAAATGCCAAAACGAAAGTAATAGTCCTTCGGTACTCAAGTCCCTTTGGACTAAAAAAAAAAAAAATCTGAAATGTTTCAGATTTTAAATTACGTCGAAAGTGGCGTTTTTTAACATTTTGTGTGTTACCTTTCTTATTAAATACCATGTTCCTCGCACTTAAACCATAAGATCCAGTGCAACAGCAATATCGCAAAATAGTTTTAAAACGAGCATATATTTAGAATTTCCGATACAGAGACTCACGCGCTGGAGATAAAAATGTTTTTTCTGCACAACATTGCCATTGCTCGCTTTGAAATCCTTGAGTTTGTTAATCAAAAATTCGTCAAAGTTTTAAAAAATAGGAAATCGATCATAAAACAAATTTCAAATTTCAAATTTGGTCTTCCACATGCTCATATTCGTTGGAGGATTACGTTATTCAAAATTCGATGACTCTATGTACCGTTATTTTATGACAATGTGAGAAATATACATACATTTACGCAGATTTTCATTATTTAATTTCTTCAAATATAATGCAGGACTCTAACATTTTATGGCAACAGTTTGAAAAGTGAACCGACATTTATCCGTCCGACGCAAAATGCCAAAACGAAAGTAATAGTCCTTCGGGACTCAAGTCCCTTTGGACTAAAAAAAAAAAAAAAATCTGAAATGTTTCAGATTTTAAATTACGTCCAAAGTGGCGTTTTTTAACATTTTGTGTGTTACCTTTCTTATTAAATATCATGTTCCTCGCACTTAATCCATAAGATCCAGTGCAAGAGCAATATCGCAAAATAGTTTTAAAACGAGCATATCTTTAGAATTTCCGATACAGAGACTCACGCGCTGGAGATAAAAATGTTTTTTCTGCACAACATTGCCATTTGAAATCCTTGAGCTTGAAATCCTTGAAATCCTCAAACAAATTTCAAATTTAAAATTTGGTCTTCCACATGCTCATATTCGTTGGAGGATTACGTTATTCAAAATTCGATGACTCTATGTACCGTTATTTTATGACAATGTGAGAAATATAGATACATTTACGCAGATTTTCATTATTTAATTTCTTCTAATATAATGCAGGACTCTAACATTTTATGGCAACAGTTTGAAAAGTGAACCGACATTTATCCGTCCGACGCAAAATGCCAAAACGAAAGTAATAGTCCTTCGGGACTCAAGTCCCTTTGGACTAAAAAAAAAAAAAAAAAAATCTGAAATGTTTCAGATTTTAAATTACGTCCAAAGGGGCGTTTTTTAACATTTTGTGTGTTACCTTTCTTATTAAATATCATGTTCCTCGCACTTAAACCATTAGATCCAGTGCAAGAGCAATATCGCAAAATAGTTTTAAAACGAGCGTATCTTTAGAATTTCCGATACAGAGACTCACGCGCTGGAGATAAAAATGTTTTTTCTGCACAACGTTGCCATTGCTCGCTTTGAAATCCTTGAGTTTGTTAATCAAAAATTCGTCAAAGTTTTAAAAAATAGGAAATCGATCATAAAACAAATTTCAAATTTCAAATTTGGTCTTCCACATGCTCATATTCGTTGGAGGATTACGTTATTCAAAATTCGATGACTCTATGTACCGTTATTTTATGACAATGTGAGAAATATACATACATTTACGCAGATTTTCATTATTTAATTTCTTCAAATATAATGCAGGACTCTAACATTTTATGGCAACAGTTTGAAAAGTGAACCGACATTTATCCGTCCGACGCAAAATGCCAAAACGAAAGTAATAGTCCTTCGGGACTCAAGTCCATTTGGACTAAAAAAAAAAAAAAAAAAAAATCTGAAATGTTTCAGATTTTAAATTACGTCCAAAGGGGCGTTTTTTAACATTTTGTGTGTTACCTTTCTTATTAAATATCATGTTCCTCGCACTTAAACCATTAGACCCAGTGCAAGAGCAATATCGCAAAATAGTTTTAAAACGAGCATATCTTTAGAATTTCCGATACAGAGACTCACGCGCTGGAGATAAAAATGTTTTTTCTGCACAACGTTGCCATTGCTCGCTTTGAAATCCTTGAGTTTGTTAATCAAAAATTCGTCAAAGTTTTAAAAAATAGGAAATCGATCATAAAACAAATTTCAAATTTCAAATTTGGTCTTCCACATGCTCATATTCGTTGGAGGATTACGTTATTCAAAATTCGATGACTCTATGTACCGTTATTTTATGACAATGTGAGAAATATAGATACATTTACGCAGATTTTCATTATTTAATTTCTTCTAATATAATGCAGGACTCTAACATTTTATGGCAACAGTTTGAAAAGTGAACCGACATTTATCCGTCCGACGCAAAATGCCAAAACGAAAGTAATAGTCCTTCGGGACTCAAGTCCCTTTGGACTAAAAAAAAAAAAAAAAAAATCTGAAATGTTTCAGATTTTAAATTACGTCCAAAGGGGCGTTTTTTAACATTTTGTGTGTTACCTTTCTTATTAAATATCATGTTCCTCGCACTTAAACCATTAGATCCAGTGCAAGAGCAATATCGCAAAATAGTTTTAAAACGAGCGTATCTTTAGAATTTCCGATACAGAGACTCACGCGCTGGAGATAAAAATGTTTTTTCTGCACAACGTTGCCATTGCTCGCTTTGAAATCCTTGAGTTTGTTAATCAAAAATTCGTCAAAGTTTTAAAAAATAGGAAATCGATCATAAAACAAATTTCAAATTTCAAATTTGGTCTTCCACATGCTCATATTCGTTGGAGGATTACGTTATTCAAAATTCGATGACTCTATGTACCGTTATTTTATGACAATGTGAGAAATATACATACATTTACGCAGATTTTCATTATTTAATTTCTTCAAATATAATGCAGGACTCTAACATTTTATGGCAACAGTTTGAAAAGTGAACCGACATTTATCCGTCCGACGCAAAATGCCAAAACGAAAGTAATAGTCCTTCGGGACTCAAGTCCCTTTGGACTAAAAAAAAAAAAAAAAAAATCTGAAATGTTTCAGATTTTAAATTACGTCCAAAGGGGCGTTTTTTAACATTTTGTGTGTTACCTTTCTTATTAAATATCATGTTCCTCGCACTTAAACCATTAGATCCAGTGCAAGAGCAATATCGCAAAATAGTTTTAAAACGAGCATATCTTTAGAATTTCCGATACAGAGACTCACGCGCTGGAGATAAAAATGTTTTTTCTGCACAACGTTGCCATTGCTCGCTTTGAAATCCTTGAGTTTGTTAATCAAAAATTCGTCAAAGTTTTAAAAAATAGGAAATCGATCATAAAACAAATTTCAAATTTCAAATTTGGTCTTCCACATGCTCATATTCGTTGGAGGATTACGTTATTCAAAATTCGATGACTCTATGTACCGTTATTTTATGACAATGTGAGAAATATACATACATTTACGCAGATTTTCATTATTTAATTTCTTCAAATATAATGCAGGACTCTAACATTTTATGGCAACAGTTTGAAAAGTGAACCGACATTTATCCGTCCGACGCAAAATGCCAAAACGAAAGTAATAGTCCTTCGGGACTCAAGTCCCTTTGGACTAAAAAAAAAAAGAAAAAATCTGAAATGTTTCAGATTTTAAATTACGTCCAAAGTGGCGTTTTTTAACATTTTGTGTGTTACCTTTCTTATTAAATATCATGTTCCTCGCACTTAATCCATAAGATCCAGTGCAAGAGCAATATCGCAAAATAGTTTTAAAACGAGCATATCTTTAGAATTTCCGATACAGAGACTCACGCGCTGGAGATAAAAATGTTTTTTCTGCACAACATTGCCATTTGAAATCCTTGAGCTTGAAATCCTTGAAATCCTCAAACAAATTTCAAATTTAAAATTTGGTCTTCCACATGCTCATATTCGTTGGAGGATTACGTTATTCAAAATTCGATGACTCTATGTACCGTTATTTTATGACAATGTGAGAAATATAGATACATTTACGCAGATTTTCATTATTTAATTTCTTCTAATATAATGCAGGACTCTAACATTTTATGGCAACAGTTTGAAAAGTGAACCGACATTTATCCGTCCGACGCAAAATGCCAAAACGAAAGTAATAGTCCTTCGGTACTCAAGTCCCTTTGGACTAAAAAAAAAAAAAATCTGAAATGTTTCAGATTTTAAATTACGTCGAAAGTGGCGTTTTTTAACATTTTGTGTGTTACCTTTCTTATTAATAACCATGTTCCTCGCACTTAAACCATAAGATCCAGTGCAACAGCAATATCGCAAAATAGTTTTAAAACGAGCATATATTTAGAATTTCCGATACAGAGACTCACGCGCTGGAGATAAAAATGTTTTTTCTGCACAACATTGCCATTGCTCGCTTTGAAATCCTTGAGTTTGTTAATCAAAAATTCGTCAAAGTTTTAAAAAATAGGAAATCGATCATAAAACAAATTTCAAATTTCAAATTTGGTCTTCCACATGCTCATATTCGTTGGAGGATTACGTTATTCAAAATTCGATGACTCTATGTACCGTTATTTTATGACAATGTGAGAAATATACATACATTTACGCAGATTTTCATTATTTAATTTCTTCAAATATAATGCAGGACTCTAACATTTTATGGCAACAGTTTGAAAAGTGAACCGACATTTATCCGTCCGACGCAAAATGCCAAAACGAAAGTAATAGTCCTTCGGGACTCAAGTCCCTTTGGACTAAAAAAAAAAAAAAAATCTGAAATGTTTCAGATTTTAAATTACGTCCAAAGTGGCGTTTTTTAACATTTTGTGTGTTACCTTTCTTATTAAATATCATGTTCCTCGCACTTAATCCATAAGATCCAGTGCAAGAGCAATATCGCAAAATAGTTTTAAAACGAGCATATCTTTAGAATTTCCGATACAGAGACTCACGCGCTGGAGATAAAAATGTTTTTTCTGCACAACATTGCCATTTGAAATCCTTGAGCTTGAAATCCTTGAAATCCTCAAACAAATTTCAAATTTAAAATTTGGTCTTCCACATGCTCATATTCGTTGGAGGATTACGTTATTCAAAATTCGATGACTCTATGTACCGTTATTTTATGACAATGTGAGAAATATAGATACATTTACGCAGATTTTCATTATTTAATTTCTTCTAATATAATGCAGGACTCTAACATTTTATGGCAACAGTTTGAAAAGTGAACCGACATTTATCCGTCCGACGCAAAATGCCAAAACGAAAGTAATAGTCCTTCGGTACTCAAGTCCCTTTGGACTAAAAAAAAAAAAAATCTGAAATGTTTCAGATTTTAAATTACGTCGAAAGTGGCGTTTTTTAACATTTTGTGTGTTACCTTTCTTATTAAATACCATGTTCCTCGCACTTAAACCATAAGATCCAGTGCAACAGCAATATCGCAAAATAGTTTTAAAACGAGCATATATTTAGAATTTCCGATACAGAGACTCACGCGCTGGAGATAAAAATGTTTTTTCTGCACAACATTGCCATTGCTCGCTTTGAAATCCTTGAGTTTGTTAATCAAAAATTCGTCAAAGTTTTAAAAAATAGGAAATCGATCATAAAACAAATTTCAAATTTCAAATTTGGTCTTCCACATGCTCATATTCGTTGGAGGATTACGTTATTCAAAATTCGATGACTCTATGTACCGTTATTTTATGACAATGTGAGAAATATACATACATTTACGCAGATTTTCATTATTTAATTTCTTCAAATATAATGCAGGACTCTAACATTTTATGGCAACAGTTTGAAAAGTGAACCGACATTTATCCGTCCGACGCAAAATGCCAAAACGAAAGTAATAGTCCTTCGGGACTCAAGTCCCTTTGGACTAAAAAAAAAAAGAAAAAATCTGAAATGTTTCAGATTTTAAATTACGTCCAAAGTGGCGTTTTTTAACATTTTGTGTGTTACCTTTCTTATTAAATATCATGTTCCTCGCACTTAATCCATAAGATCCAGTGCAAGAGCAATATCGCAAAATAGTTTTAAAACGAGCATATCTTTAGAATTTCCGATACAGAGACTCACGCGCTGGAGATAAAAATGTTTTTTCTGCACAACATTGCCATTTGAAATCCTTGAGCTTGAAATCCTTGAAATCCTCAAACAAATTTCAAATTTAAAATTTGGTCTTCCACATGCTCATATTCGTTGGAGGATTACGTTATTCAAAATTCGATGACTCTATGTACCGTTATTTTATGACAATGTGAGAAATATAGATACATTTACGCAGATTTTCATTATTTAATTTCTTCTAATATAATGCAGGACTCTAACATTTTATGGCAACAGTTTGAAAAGTGAACCGACATTTATCCGTCCGACGCAAAATGCCAAAACGAAAGTAATAGTCCTTCGGTACTCAAGTCCCTTTGGACTAAAAAAAAAAAAAATCTGAAATGTTTCAGATTTTAAATTACGTCCAAAGTGGCGTTTTTTAACATTTTGTGTGTTACCTTTCTTATTAAATACCATGTTCCTCGCACTTAAACCATAAGATCCAGTGCAACAGCAATATCGCAAAATAGTTTTAAAACGAGCATATATTTAGAATTTCCGATACAGAGACTCACGCGCTGGAGATAAAAATGTTTTTTCTGCACAACATTGCCATTGCTCGCTTTGAAATCCTTGAGTTTGTTAATCAAAAATTCGTCAAAGTTTTAAAAAATAGGAAATCGATCATAAAACAAATTTCAAATTTCAAATTTGGTCTTCCACATGCTCATATTCGTTGGAGGATTACGTTATTCAAAATTCGATGACTCTATGTACCGTTATTTTATGACAATGTGAGAAATATACATACATTTACGCAGATTTTCATTATTTAATTTCTTCAAATATAATGCAGGACTCTAACATTTTATGGCAACAGTTTGAAAAGTGAACCGACATTTATCCGTCCGACGCAAAATGCCAAAACGAAAGTAATAGTCCTTCGGGACTCAAGTCCCTTTGGACTAAAAAAAAAAAGAAAAAATCTGAAATGTTTCAGATTTTAAATTACGTCCAAAGTGGCGTTTTTTAACATTTTGTGTGTTACCTTTCTTATTAAATATCATGTTCCTCGCACTTAATCCATAAGATCCAGTGCAAGAGCAATATCGCAAAATAGTTTTAAAACGAGCATATCTTTAGAATTTCCGATACAGAGACTCACGCGCTGGAGATAAAAATGTTTTTTCTGCACAACATTGCCATTTGAAATCCTTGAGCTTGAAATCCTTGAAATCCTCAAACAAATTTCAAATTTAAAATTTGGTCTTCCACATGCTCATATTCGTTGGAGGATTACGTTATTCAAAATTCGATGACTCTATGTACCGTTATTTTATGACAATGTGAGAAATATAGATACATTTACGCAGATTTTCATTATTTAATTTCTTCTAATATAATGCAGGACTCTAACATTTTATGGCAACAGTTTGAAAAGTGAACCGACATTTATCCGTCCGACGCAAAATGCCAAAACGAAAGTAATAGTCCTTCGGTACTCAAGTCCCTTTGGACTAAAAAAAAAAAAAATCTGAAATGTTTCAGATTTTAAATTACGTCGAAAGTGGCGTTTTTTAACATTTTGTGTGTTACCTTTCTTATTAAATACCATGTTCCTCGCACTTAAACCATAAGATCCAGTGCAACAGCAATATCGCAAAATAGTTTTAAAACGAGCATATATTTAGAATTTCCGATACAGAGACTCACGCGCTGGAGATAAAAATGTTTTTTCTGCACAACATTGCCATTGCTCGCTTTGAAATCCTTGAGTTTGTTAATCAAAAATTCGTCAAAGTTTTAAAAAATAGGAAATCGATCATAAAACAAATTTCAAATTTCAAATTTGGTCTTCCACATGCTCATATTCGTTGGAGGATTACGTTATTCAAAATTCGATGACTCTATGTACCGTTATTTTATGACAATGTGAGAAATATACATACATTTACGCAGATTTTCATTATTTAATTTCTTCAAATATAATGCAGGACTCTAACATTTTATGGCAACAGTTTGAAAAGTGAACCGACATTTATCCGTCCGACGCAAAATGCCAAAACGAAAGTAATAGTCCTTCGGGACTCAAGTCCCTTTGGACTAAAAAAAAAAAGAAAAAATCTGAAATGTTTCAGATTTTAAATTACGTCCAAAGTGGCGTTTTTTAACATTTTGTGTGTTACCTTTCTTATTAAATATCATGTTCCTCGCACTTAATCCATAAGATCCAGTCCAAGAGCAATATCGCAAAATAGTTTTAAAACGAGCATATCTTTAGAATTTCCGATACAGAGACTCACGCGCTGGAGATAAAAATGTTTTTTCTGCACAACATTGCCATTTGAAATCCTTGAGCTTGAAATCCTTGAAATCCTCAAACAAATTTCAAATTTAAAATTTGGTCTTCCACATGCTCATATTCGTTGGAGGATTACGTTATTCAAAATTCGATGACTCTATGTACCGTTATTTTATGACAATGTGAGAAATATAGATACATTTACGCAGATTTTCATTATTTAATTTCTTCTAATATAATGCAGGACTCTAACATTTTATGGCAACAGTTTGAAAAGTGAACCGACATTTATCCGTCCGACGCAAAATGCCAAAACGAAAGTAATAGTCCTTCGGTACTCAAGTCCCTTTGGACTAAAAAAAAAAAAAATCTGAAATGTTTCAGATTTTAAATTACGTCGAAAGTGGCGTTTTTTAACATTTTGTGTGTTACCTTTCTTATTAAATACCATGTTCCTCGCACTTAAACCATAAGATCCAGTGCAACAGCAATATCGCAAAATAGTTTTAAAACGAGCATATATTTAGAATTTCCGATACAGAGACTCACGCGCTGGAGATAAAAATGTTTTTTCTGCACAACGTTGCCATTGCTCGCTTTGAAATCCTTGAGTTTGTTAATCAAAAATTCGTCAAAGTTTTAAAAAATAGGAAATCGATCATAAAACAAATTTCAAATTTCAAATTTGGTCTTCCACATGCTCATATTCGTTGGAGGATTACGTTATTCAAAATTCGATGACTCTATGTACCGTTATTTTATGACAATGTGAGAAATATACATACATTTACGCAGATTTTCATTATTTAATTTCTTCAAATATAATGCAGGACTCTAACATTTTATGGCAACAGTTTGAAAAGTGAACCGACATTTATCCGTCCGACGCAAAATGCCAAAACGAAAGTAATAGTCCTTCGGGACTCAAGTCCCTTTGGACTAAAAAAAAAAAAAAAATCTGAAATGTTTCAGATTTTAAATTACGTCCAAAGTGGCGTTTTTTAACATTTTGTGTGTTACCTTTCTTATTAAATATCATGTTCCTCGCACTTAATCCATAAGATCCAGTGCAAGAGCAATATCGCAAAATAGTTTTAAAACGAGCATATCTTTAGAATTTCCGATACAGAGACTCACGCGCTGGAGATAAAAATGTTTTTTCTGCACAACATTGCCATTTGAAATCCTTGAGCTTGAAATCCTTGAAATCCTCAAACAAATTTCAAATTTAAAATTTGGTCTTCCACATGCTCATATTCGTTGGAGGATTACGTTATTCAAAATTCGATGACTCTATGTACCGTTATTTTATGACAATGTGAGAAATATAGATACATTTACGCAGATTTTCATTATTTAATTTCTTCTAATATAATGCAGGACTCTAACATTTTATGGCAACAGTTTGAAAAGTGAACCGACATTTATCCGTCCGACGCAAAATGCCAAAACGAAAGTAATAGTCCTTCGGTACTCAAGTCCCTTTGGACTAAAAAAAAAAAAAATCTGAAATGTTTCAGATTTTAAATTACGTCGAAAGTGGCGTTTTTTAACATTTTGTGTGTTACCTTTCTTATTAAATACCATGTTCCTCGCACTTAAACCATAAGATCCAGTGCAACAGCAATATCGCAAAATAGTTTTAAAACGAGCATATATTTAGAATTTCCGATACAGAGACTCACGCGCTGGAGATAAAAATGTTTTTTCTGCACAACATTGCCATTGCTCGCTTTGAAATCCTTGAGTTTGTTAATCAAAAATTCGTCAAAGTTTTAAAAAATAGGAAATCGATCATAAAACAAATTTCAAATTTCAAATTTGGTCTTCCACATGCTCATATTCGTTGGAGGATTACGTTATTCAAAATTCGATGACTCTATGTACCGTTATTTTATGACAATGTGAGAAATATACATACATTTACGCAGATTTTCATTATTTAATTTCTTCAAATATAATGCAGGACTCTAACATTTTATGGCAACAGTTTGAAAAGTGAACCGACATTTATCCGTCCGACGCAAAATGCCAAAACGAAAGTAATAGTCCTTCGGGACTCAAGTCCCTTTGGACTAAAAAAAAAAAAAAAATCTGAAATGTTTCAGATTTTAAATTACGTCCAAAGTGGCGTTTTTTAACATTTTGTGTGTTACCTTTCTTATTAAATATTATATTATTATTATATTTGAAGAAATTAAATAATGAAAATCTGCGTAAATGTATGTATATTTCTCACATTGTCATAAAATAACGGTACATAGAGTCATCGAATTTTGAATAACGTAATCCTCCAACGAATATGAGCATGTGGAAGACCAAATTTGAAATTTGAAATTTGTTTTATGATCGATTTCCTATTTTTTAAAACTTTGACGAATTTTTGATTAACAAACTCAAGGATTTCAAAGCGAGCAATGGCAACGTTGTGCAGAAAAAACATTTTTATCTCCAGCGCGTGAGTCTCTGTATCGGAAATTCTAAAGATATGCTCGTTTTAAAACTATTTTGCGATATTGCTGTTGCACTGAATCTTATGGTTTAAGTGCGAGGAACATGATATTTAATAAAGAAAGGTATCACACAAAATGTTAAAAAACGCCCCTTTGGACGTAATTTAAAATCTGAAACATTTCAGATTTTTTCTTTTTTTTTTTAGTCCAAAGGGACTTGAGTCCCGAAGGACTATTACTTTCGTTTTGGCATTTTGCGTCGGATGGATAAATGTCGGTTCACTTTTCAAACTGTTGCCATAAAATGTTAGAGTCCTTCATTATATTTGAAGAAATTAAATAATGAAAATCTGCGTAAATGTATGTATATTTCTCACATTCTCATAAAATAACGGTACATAGAGTCATCGAATTTTGAATAACGTAATCCTCCAACGAATATGAGCATGTGGAAGACCAAATTTGAAATTTGAAATTTGTTTTATGATCGATTTCCTATTTTTTAAAACTTTGACGAATTTTTGATTAACAAACTCAAGGATTTCAAAGCGAGCAATGGCAACGTTGTGCAGAAAAAACATTTTTATCTCCAGCGCGTGAGTCTCTGTATCGGAAATTCTAAAGATATGCTCGTTTTAAAACTATTTTGCGATATTGCTCTTGCACTGGATCTAATGGTTTAAGTGCGAGGAACATGATATTTAATAAGAAAGGTAACACACAAAATGTTAAAAAACGCCCCTTTGGACGTAATTTAAAATCTGAAACATTTCAGATTTTTTTTTTTTTAGTCCAAAGGGACTTGAGTCCCGAAGGACTATTACTTTCGTTTTGGCATTTTGCGTCGGACGGATAAATGTCGGTTCACTTTTCAAACTGTTGCCATAAAATGTTAGAGTCCTGCATTATATTTGAAGAAATTAAATAATGAAAATCTGCGTAAAAGTATGTATATTTCTCACATTGTCATAAAATAACGGTACATAGAGTCATCGAATTTTGAATAACGTAATCCTCCAACGAATATGAGCATGTGGAAGATCAAATTTGAAATTTGAAATTTGTTTTATAATCGATTTCCTATTTTTTAAAACTTTGACGAATTTTTGATTAACAAACTCAAGGATTTCAAAGCGAGCAATGGCAACGTTGTGCAGAAAAAACATTTTTATCTCCAGCGCGTGAGTCTCTGTATCGGAAATTCTAAAGATATGCTCGTTTTAAAACTATTTTGCGATATTGCTCTTGCACTGGATCTAATGGTTTAAGTGCGAGGAACATGATATTTAATAAGAAAGGTAACACACAAAATGTTAAAAAACGCCCCTTTGGACGTAATTTAAAATCTGAAACATTTCAGATTTTTTTTTTTTTTAGTCCAAAGGGACTTGAGTCCCGAAGGACTATTACTTTCGTTTTGGCATTTTGCGTCGGACGGATAAATGTCGGTTCACTTTTCAAACTGTTGCCATAAAATGTTAGAGTCCTGCATTATATTTGAAGAAATTAAATAATGAAAATCTGCGTAAAAGTATGTATATTTCTCACATTGTCATAAAATAACGGTACATAGAGTCATCGAATTTTGAATAACGTAATCCTCCAACGAATATGAGCATGTGGAAGACCAAATTTGAAATTTGAAATTTGTTTTGTGATCGATTTCCTATTTTTTAAAACTTTGACGAATTTTTGATTAACAAACTCAAGGATTTCAAAGCGAGCAATGGCAACGTTGTGCAGAAAAAACATTTTTATCTCCAGCGCGTGAGTCTCTGTATCGGAAATTCTAAAGATATGCTCGTTTTAAAACTACTTTGCGATATTGCTCTTGCACTGGATCTAATGGTTTAAGTGCGAGGAACATGATATTTAATAAGAAAGGTAACACACAAAATGTTAAAAAACGCCCCTTTGGACGTAATTTAAAATCTAAAACATTTCAGATTTTTTTTTTTTTTTTTAGTCCAAAGGGATTTGAGTCCCGAAGGACTATTACTTTCGTTTTGGCATTTTGCGTCGGACGGATAAATGTCGGTTCACTTTTCAAACTGTTGCCATAAAATGTTAGATTCCTGCATTATATTTGAAGAAATTAAATAATGAAAATCTGCGTAAATGTATGTATATTTCTCACATTGTCATAAAATAACGGTACATAGAGTCATCGAATTTTGAATAACGTAATCCTCCAACGAATATGAGCATGTGGAAGACCAAATTTGAAATTTGAAATTTGTTTTATGATCGATTTCCTATTTTTTAAAATTTTGACGAGTTTTTGATTAACAATCTCAAGGATTTCAAAGCGAGCAATGGCAATGTTGTGCAGAAAAAACATTTTTATCTCCAGCGCGTGAGTCTCTGTATCGGAAATTCTAAAGATATGCTCGTTTTAAAACTATTTTGCGATATTGCTGTTGCACTGGATCTTATGGTTTAAGTGCGAGGAACATGATATTTAATAAAGAAAGGTATCACACAAAATGTTAAAAAACGCCCCTTTGGATGTAATTTAAAATCTGAAACATTTCAGATTTTTTCTTTTTTTTTTTTTTTAGTCCAAACGGACTTGAGTCCCGAAGGACTATTACTTTCGTTTTGGCATTTTGCGTCGGACGGATAAATGTCGGTTCACTTTTCAAACTGTTGCCATAAAATGTTAGAGTCCTTCATTATATTTGAAGAAATTAAATAATGAAAATCTGCGTAAATGTATGTATATTTCTCACATTGTCATAAAATAACGGTACATAGAGTCATCGAATTTTGAATAACGTAATCCTCCAACGAATATGAGCATGTGGAAGACCAAATTTGAAATTTGAAATTTGTTTTATGATCGATTTCCTATTTTTTAAAACTTTGACGAATTTTTGATTAACAAACTCAAGGATTTCAAAGCAAACAATGGCAACGTTGTGCAGAAAAAACATTTTTATCTCCAGCGCGTGAGTCTCTGTATCGGAAATTCTAAAGATATGCTCGTTTTAAAACTATTTTGCGATATTGCTCTTGCACTGGATCTAATGGTTTAAGTGCGAGGAACATGATATTTAATAAGAAAGGTAACACACAAAATGTTAAAAAACGCCCCTTTGGACGTAATTTAATATCTGAAACATTTCAGATTTTTTTTTTTTTTAGTCCAAAGGGTCTTGAGTCCCGAAGGACTATTACTTTCGTTTTGGCATTTTGCGTCGGACGGATAAATGTCGGTTCACTTTTCAAACTGTTGCCATAAAATGTTAGAGTCCTGCATTATATTTGAAGAAATTAAATAATGAAAATCTGCGTAAATGTATGTATATTTCTCACATTGTCATAAAATAACGGTACATAGAGTCATCGAATTTTGAATAACGTAATCCTCCAACGAATATGAGCATGTGGAAGACCAAATTTGAAATTTGAAATTTGTTTTATGATCGATTTCCTATTTTTTAAAACTTTGACGAATTTTTGATTAACAAACTCAAGGATTTCAAAGCGAGCAATGGCAACGTTGTGCAGAAAAAACATTTTTATCTCCAGCGCGTGAGTCTCTGTATCGGAAATTCTAAAGATATGCTCGTTTTAAAACTATTTTGCGATATTGCTGTTGCACTGAATCTTATGGTTTAAGTGCGAGGAACATGATATTTAATAAAGAAAGGTATCACACAAAATGTTAAAAAACGCCCCTTTGGACGTAATTTAAAATCTGAAACATTTCAGATTTTTTCTTTTTTTTTTTAGTCCAAAGGGACTTGAGTCCCGAAGGACTATTACTTTCGTTTTGGCATTTTGCGTCGGATGGATAAATGTCGGTTCACTTTTCAAACTGTTGCCATAAAATGTTAGAGTCCTTCATTATATTTGAAGAAATTAAATAATGAAAATCTGCGTAAATGTATGTATATTTCTCACATTCTCATAAAATAACGGTACATAGAGTCATCGAATTTTGAATAACGTAATCCTCCAACGAATATGAGCATGTGGAAGACCAAATTTGAAATTTGAAATTTGTTTTATGATCGATTTCCTATTTTTTAAAACTTTGACGAATTTTTGATTAACAAACTCAAGGATTTCAAAGCGAGCAATGGCAACGTTGTGCAGAAAAAACATTTTTATCTCCAGCGCGTGAGTCTCTGTATCGGAAATTCTAAAGATATGCTCGTTTTAAAACTATTTTGCGATATTGCTCTTGCACTGGATCTAATGGTTTAAGTGCGAGGAACATGATATTTAATAAGAAAGGTAACACACAAAATGTTAAAAAACGCCCCTTTGGACGTAATTTAAAATCTGAAACATTTCAGATTTTTTTTTTTTTAGTCCAAAGGGACTTGAGTCCCGAAGGACTATTACTTTCGTTTTGGCATTTTGCGTCGGACGGATAAATGTCGGTTCACTTTTCAAACTGTTGCCATAAAATGTTAGAGTCCTGCATTATATTTGAAGAAATTAAATAATGAAAATCTGCGTAAAAGTATGTATATTTCTCACATTGTCATAAAATAACGGTACATAGAGTCATCGAATTTTGAATAACGTAATCCTCCAACGAATATGAGCATGTGGAAGACCAAATTTGAAATTTGAAATTTGTTTTATGATCGATTTCCTATTTTTTAAAACTTTGACGAATTTTTGATTAACAAACTCAACGATTTCACAGCGAGCAATGGCAACGTTGTGCAGAAAAAACATTTTTATCTCCAGCGCGTGAGTCTCTTTATCGGAAATTCTAAAGATATGCTCGTTTTAAAACTATTTTGCGATATTGCTGTTGCACTGGATCTTATGGTTTAAGTGCGAGGAACATGATATTTAATAAGAAAGGTAACACACAAAATGTTAAAAAACGCCACTTTGGACGTAATTTAAAATCTGAAACATTTCAGATTTTTTTTTTTTTTAGTCCAAAGGGACTTGAGTCCCGAAGGACTATTACTTTCGTTTTGGCATTTTGCGTCGGACGGATAAATGTCGGTTCACTTTTCAAACTGTTGCCATAAAATGTTAGAGTCCTGCATTATATTAGAAGAAATTAAATAATGAAAATCTGCGTAAATGTATCTATATTTCTCACATTGTCATAAAATAACGGTACATAGAGTCATCGAATTTTGAATAACGTAATCCTCCAACGAATATGAGCATGTGGAAGACCAAATTTTAAATTTGAAATTTGTTTCAGGATTTCAAGGATTTCAAGATCAAGGATTTCAAATGGCAATGTTGTGCAGAAAAAACATTTTTATCTCCAGCGCGTGAGTCTCTGTATCGGAAATTCTAAAGATATGCTCGTTTTAAAACTATTTTCGGATATTGCTCTTGCACTGGATCTTATGGATTAAGTGCGAGGAACATGATATTTAATAAGAAAGGTAACACACAAAATGTTAAAAAACGCCACTTTGGACGTAATTTAAAATCTGAAACATTTCAGATTTTTTTTTTTTTTTAGTCCAAAGGGACTTGAGTCCCGAAGGACTATTACTTTCGTTTTGGCATTTTGCGTCGGACGGATAAATGTCGGTTCACTTTTCAAACTGTTGCCATAAAATGTTAGAGTCCTGCATTATATTTGAAGAAATTAAATAATGAAAATCTGCGTAAATGTATGTATATTTCTCACATTGTCATAAAATAACGGTACATAGAGTCATCGAATTTTGAATAACGTAATCCTCCAACGAATATGAGCATGTGGAAGACCAAATTTGAAATTTGAAATTTGTTTTATGATCGATTTCCTATTTTTTAAAACTTTGAGGAATTTTTGATTAACAAACTCAAGGATTTCAAAGCGAGCAATGGCAATGTTGTGCAGAAAAAACATTTTTATCTCCAGCGCGTGAGTCTCTGTATCGGAAATTCTAAATATATGCTCGTTTTAAAACTATTTTGCGATATTGCTGTTGCACTGGATCTTATGGTTTAAGTGCGAGGAACTTGATATTTAATAAAGAAAGGTATCACACAAAATGTTAAAAAACGGCCCTTTGGACGTAATTTAAAATCTGAAACATTTCAGATTTTTTCTTTTTTTTTTTTTAGTCCAAAGGGACTTGAGTCCCGAAGGACTATTACTTTCGTTTTGGCATTTTGCGTCGGACGGATAAATGTCGGTTCACTTTTCAAACTGTTGCCATAAAATGTTAGAGTCCTTCATTATATTTGAAGAAATTAAATAATGAAAATCTGCGTAAATGTATGTATATTTCTCACATTGTCATAAAATAACGGTACATAGAGTCATCGAATTTTGAATAACGTAATCCTCCAACGAATATGAACATGTGGAAGACCAAATTTGAAATTTGAAATTTGTTTTATGATCGATTTCCCATTTTTTAAAACTTTGACGAATTTTTGATTAACAAACTCAAGGATTTCAAAGCGAGCAATGGCAACGTTGTCCAGAAAAAACATTTTTATCTCCAGAGCGTGAGTCTCTGTATCGGAAATTCTAAAGATATGCTCGTTTTAAAACTATTTTGCGATATTGCTCTTGCACTGGATCTAATGGTTTAAGTGCGAAGAACATGATATTTAATAAGAAAGGTAACACACAAAATGTTAAAAAACGCCCCTTTGGACGTAATTTAAAATCTGAAACATTTCAGATTTTTTTTTTTTTTTAGTCCAAAGGGACTTGAGTCCCGAAGGACTATTACTTTCGTTTTGGCATTTTGCGTCGGACGGATAAATGTCGGTTTACTTTTCAAACTGTTGCCATAAAATGTTAGAGTCCTTCATTATATTTGAAGAAATTAAATAATGAAAATCTGCGTAAATGTATGTATATTTCTCACATTGTCATAAAATAACGGTACATAGAGTCATCGAATTTTGAATAACGTAATCCTCCAACGAATATGAACATGTGGAAGACCAAATTTGAAATTTGAAATTTGTTTTATGATCGATTTCCCATTTTTTAAAACTTTGAGGAATTTTTGATTAACAAACTCAAGGATTTCAAAGCGAGCAATGGCAACGTTGAGCAGAAAAAACATTTTTATCTCCAGCGCGTGAGTCTCTGTATCAGAAATTCTAAAGATATGCTCATTTTAAAACTATTTTGCGATATTGCTCTTGCACTGGATCTTATCGTTTAATTGCGAGGAACATGGTATTTAATAAGAAAGGTAACACACAAAATGTTAAAAAACGCCACTTTGGACGTAATTTAAAATCTGAAACATTTCAGATTTTTTTTTTTTTTTAGTCCAAAGGGACTTGAGTCCCGAAGGACTATTACTTTCGTTTTGGCATTTTGCGTCGGACGGATAAATGTCGGTTCACTTTTCAAACTGTTGCCATAAAATGTTAGAGTCCTGCATTATATTAGAAGAAATTAAATAATGAAAATCTGCGTAAATGTATCTATATTTCTCACATTGTCATAAAATAACGGTACATAGAGTCATCGAATTTTGAATAACGTAATCCTCCAACGAATATGAGCATGTGGAAGACCAAATTTTAAATTTGAAATTTGTTTCAGGATTTCAAGGATTTCAAGATCAAGGATTTCAAATGGCAATGTTGTGCAGAAAAAACATTTTTATCTCCAGCGCGTGAGTCTCTGTATCGGAAATTCTAAAGATATGCTCGTTTTAAAACTATTTTCGGATATTGCTCTTGCACTGGATCTTATGGATTAAGTGCGAGGAACATGATATTTAATAAGAAAGGTAACACACAAAATGTTAAAAAACGCCACTTTGGACGTAATTTAAAATCTGAAACATTTCAGATTTTTTTTTTTTTTAGTCCAAAGGGACTTGAGTCCCGAAGGACTATTACTTTCGTTTTGGCATTTTGCGTCGGACGGATAAATGTCGGTTCACTTTTCAAACTGTTGCCATAAAATGTTAGAGTCCTGCATTATATTTGAAGAAATTAAATAATGAAAATCTGCGTAAATGTATGTATATTTCTCACATTGTCATAAAATAACGGTACATAGAGTCATCGAATTTTGAATAACGTAATCCTCCAACGAATATGAGCATGTGGAAGACCAAATTTGAAATTTGAAATTTGTTTTATGATCGATTTCCTATTTTTTAAAACTTTGAGGAATTTTTGATTAACAAACTCAAGGATTTCAAAGCGAGCAATGGCAACGTTGTGCAGAAAAAATATTTTTATCTCCAGCGCGTGAGTCTCTGTATCGGAAATTCTAAAGATATGCTCGTTTTAAAACTATTTTGCGATATTGCTCTTGCACTGGATCTAATGGTTTAAGTGCGAGGAACATGATATTTAATAAGAAAGGTAACACACAAAATGTTAAAAAACGCCCCTTTGGACGTAATTTAAAATCTGAAACATTTCAGATTTTTTTTTTTTTTTTTAGTCCAAAGGGACTTGAGTCCCGAAGGACTATTACTTTCGTTTTGGCATTTTGCGTCGGACGGATAAATGTCGG